>NW_025334029.1:1378240-2756481 GCF_019186645.2 Phyllostomus hastatus
CATCTATCACAGTACAAAATTACTTATTTAAGTAAACTGAAGAAGCTCTGTATGATGTTTAAACTAGAATTATTTTCCCTTATGAAAAAGAAACTAATACTTCATTCAAATATCCCTCCCTCTTTTATTTTACCTTACTGTTGTTCTTTTACCATTGTCCCAATCCCACCCCCCTTGTTCCTTAATACTGAGGCAGGATATAGAAAGGAGGAAATTGCAGAGGGGCCTCGGGATTAAGATAATAGTCATCGATACAAGACAGAGGGCTTGTTCTAAGATCAGTTGTTTCCCACTTTCTGGAACAGCACTGAATCATGGTTAATCATGAATGTACCTGTGCAGCAGATGCTACAGGACTCCTGCTTCATTATAATAGCATTATAATAAATTAACTTCATGTGACTCCCTTCCTTGGTGGCCAATGGAGGAAAATCATAGGAGACCGCATGCACAGTAGCTTTAAAGTAGTATAACTACTTGCACATGTGCAATAAAATCCCACCAAAACTAGCCAGGAAATATCTTCCCTATAAGAATAGAATCCCTCCAGCCCCTGAGGTCAATTTCTGCTCAGAGTTGGCCCACTCCCATGTTCTGTGGAGTGTGCTACTGCTTAATAAATCTCTCTCTATTTCTGCTATAAACTGTGTGTTCAGTTCAACTCTTTGTTTGTGATCACCAAGAACCTGGTTACCTGTGCCCACCTGTGACAATACCATTTAGCAACACACAACTTGGAACACTTACATTTAATTTTTAACTGAATGAAATATTGGAATAGTAAAATAAATTTGAGAACAACATACTAATTTCATAGTGTCTGACTTTCATCTTTGATTTATTTCAAATGATTGTTTTATTACTAAAGTCTACCTCCATTTCCTCTGCTAGGTTGCATTATTAGTTTAGTTGTTTAATAACTCTCTCCTCCATTTAAAACACAATCAGATCTTCATGAAAGGGTAAACCTTTTCTTGTTTATTACTGTATCTACAGAGCTTAAAACGGTGCCCAACAAATGTTTATTAAATATTGAAAGTTGAAACAACATGTTTCTATGTAATATTTCACTTGAATAAAGAATTTTTGCCTTAAATTATAAAACTTTTGAGATAGATTTCCTTTATATCGCTTCCAACTCATACATTCTAAATTTTATATTGTTATCACCCTGAAAAATTATTATCACATCAGATAGGATAGGAAAGCTAGAGTAAAAAAAAAAATAATGGAACAATTTTTCAAGGTCCTGGACTTCTCTTCCTCTGTTTTCATAGGTGGAAGGTTAAACTTTTAACCCTCAGTTTGTGTACCTTGAAAAATAATATTCTATTCTATTCTATTCTATTCTATTCTATTCTATTCATATTCTATTTTTGTGCCTCAGTATCCTCTTCTGCCCAATGAGGGCCTTGGACCAAACCAATCTTGAAAAACCAAACCTACACTACTTTATTTGTATAATATATATATATACAGCAAAAGTAGTTTTTCCCAAAAATCTCACTGGGAATCCCACTATATAACATCAATTGAGGAGTTTCTGCTCTGGTTAAGGTTAAGGAATGAGGGCCCAAACGTCATCAAGTCTACAGACTACAATGTGAAAACTCCTGCACTAGGTGCTCCTGAAAGTCTCTGCCATCTCAAACATTCTGTGGGTTTATGACTTTGTCATTTACCAGATTTCAGGGTCAGTGGTGTCATGGATAACTAATGATGACTTGACAATTAATTCATTCAACAAATACTTGAATGTTTGTATATTCTAGGTACTATTATGTAAAATTATGGATGAATAACATGAAAAAATTCATGGTAACTCTAAAATCTAATCAGATGGATTTCCTAAGACATTCTATCAAACCTTCTTCTATTCCTGCTGTACCCATCCTCATCCCCTGAAGAAAAAAGAGAGAGAGAGAGAGAGAGAGTACATCTAAATAAATGCATGGAAGAAAAAATATCATGACATTTGTGTGCCTTAGGATCTATACCTTAAGACCATTTATTTTTTTTCCACTACAGGAGTAATCTCTTGTGCTTAAACAAGTTTATTTGCTCAAAATTTCTCAACTGTGCATAAGTGATTTACATATTATTCTGATATAATCTGTGGTGGTTTACCCTGTGTGACCATGTGACTGGAATGAAGCCAATTGCAAATAAACTAAACAGCAATAACAAATGAATCAAGAAGTTCATTAGCTTGCAAAGTTCGTGCAATGCACATTTAATGAAATATTTAGTCAATAAAAGTACTAGACAAAAAAGTAAGTCATCAGATACCCAGACTACCAATTCTGAGTAAAATTTTGGTTTAAGACCCAATGTATCATTCTGGTTTTCTGACAAACAAGGAAACCAGACAGAAGTTAGTTGTACAATAACAATTATAGGATTAGATATATTGATAACATAAAATAGGCAGCATAGTCAAATAATTTCTAGAGGTATTTGGAACTGAGCAAGATGTTTCATTCTCCATAGACCACAGACAGAAGGAAGGGGTCATCAATGATTCTGTTTTCTTACTAGCATGACTCGATCAATCAGGTGGTACCCACTGTTGAGAAAACAAACACAGGGTAAGGAAATGGATGAGATAGATGTAAATGATGAGTTTAGTTTGGACATTTGTGATTTAACTTTCTAATGGAACTTCAAAGTAAGGTCCAAGATATATTCTCAGGGACTTTTTATTTTTATTTTTATAAATTTTGTTTTCATTGTAATGTTAAAAGTTTATAGAAATAAATAAGCATTTTTGATCATCTACAAGAATGTAATTAAATAATAAATGATTTACATTAAAGTCAAGTAAAAACCACTTGATATCATGACAGTCTGTTACATGTATAAAAATGTTTTACTGTGCTTTAAAAAGAAAAAAATGGCAGAATTAAGTCATCTCAGAATACACAGTGTAGGCATGCTGAATTCAAAAGAATTTGTTCTTTAACAGTCAGCCCCATGTCCACATTGAAGGAACTAATTTAGTTTTAACAAATAACATTATGTTTTCATTTTATACATTTTATTATACTTAATTTGAAGTGTTGTCATTTTATCTTTAATAATATATAATATTCACACACACAAGATTCACTTCTTTAAAGCATGATTATGAGAATTACAGAAGAATGATGAAAGTCAGTGTTTGGGCATCTGCATAAATAAATGCACACATTTTCTTTCTTTTAAAAGGAATCAATACATTATTCAAGTTTTCAAAGCAAATGTAAAAAACACTGATTTAATGCTCAAGACACATTTGTTTTGGAGATATATATATGAATCAGCTATCAGTTGTGTATGCATATTTGGTAATCAACTATCTGTTGATGCCATTGAAGCCATGGCACCAAAACAGGGTATAAGTAGAGAACAAGAAAGGCCCCATTAGAAAGTTTTAAGAACCATTAATATATAGAATAGAAACAAAGAGCGAAGATGAACCAGTAAAGGAGATGAAGGAGAAGCCATAGAGTTAAGGGGATGACCAAGAACATATGGTGTCATGAAAACCAATGTAAGGAACATTTCAAGAAAGAAGTAAAAGCCCCAGCTGGTATGGGTCAGTGGATTGAGTGCTGGCTTCAGAAGCAAAGGTTCAAAAGTTATCCAGTTAGATTTCCAGTCAGAGTGTTACAGAACAAACAAGGAGGGGCGGGGCCTGGGACAATATACTATTATTGAAAGAAGCCCCCAGGTCTGTTATGTCTGCCACCAGAGGAAAGACATCTCTCAATGCCAGAGATTCATGAAAAGGAAAGGAAATGTTTATTTAATGCTATACAAACTTAAAGTAGTAACCTAATGTCTTTATCAAAAAATCCTAAGTCCCTTAAAACACCCACAAACAGAAACAGTCCTTCCTTCCTTCCCCCTTTGCCCAGTCCAGAGTACCGTATCTCAGGAAAGGAAATAGAAGTCCATGGCTTAGGCAGTCCTCTGGTTATGCCCAGTTAGTACTCCATCTCGACTGGGAGACCTCCCTGGGTTCCCAGCACCCTCAGCTGAGTCGCCGGGATTACTGTTAAAACCAGGTGGTGGTTCCCCCTTCTAAATCTGCAGGGGTCCCCACTCTGGCAAAGGCATGTGGTCCTCTCTCCCAGGGCCACGGAAGTCCCCACTCAGCCAAAACCGCGTGCTTCTCCCTTTTCAATGGCTGCCATGGTGGGGAGGTCACCACTCTGCCAAAGCCGAGTGGTGGTTCTCTGCCAAAGCCACATGGTGATTCTCCTTTGCAGGGCTGCGGGAGTCCTCACTCTGCTAAAGCTGCATGGTTCTCTCTTTCAATGGTTGCTGCCTCTGGGTTTAAATCCCCGTGCCAGTCTTCCTCTACAGCCCCATTTCTGACTCCTCACACACTCGGGCACACTTGCCCTCAATCTGCTGTCTTTTCCAGTTTTTCTGGTCACCATCAAGGGTCTGGGCAAGTGTGACCCCATGTCATGGAGCCATTCTTCTCCAAGCTCCCACACAGGCACTGTAACTCGGGGGACCTGCCCCCAGTCATATCTTGGGGGGAGGTCCTTTTCCATCCCCCTGGCCTAGAGCATGGCCATAGTTATTTAGCATATCTAAGTGACCAGCCAAAGGCTATAGGTATGTTAAATGACCATGCCATGGATTAGCTGAAAAGCTGCCCTGCATGTTCTTGCTCTGTGTGCCCCTTCCCCCAACTCACACCTGTGGGGGAAAGGGTGGAGACATCTTAAAATCTCCTGGACACCTTGAGTTCTGGACCCTATTTCAAATGCCTATTTGGGGTCCACCCTCTTGGCTGCACCCTGTAACAAGTGCACATGCCTGGGTTTCAGCTAGGTTCCCAGCAGAGGGCATGAGAGAGGCAACCACACATTGATGTTTCTCTCCTTCTCTTTCTACCTCCCTCCCCCTTTCTCTAAAATAAATAAATAAATAAAATCTTAAAAAAGAGAGAAAGAAATAACAGTCCACAGTAGCAAATGTTACTGAGAGGTCATGTTAGAAAAAGACTTAGGATCTGAAAAAAGATGGCAGCTTTGCTCCAGGGAGCATGATTCTCAGCTTCTGTGCAAAGGAGGGAAAGGGAAACTCACAGATCGGTGGAGGAACAGAGCAAATGACCTAGGTTACCGAAACATTTTTGAAAACAGGACATCAAAAATTATAGCGGACATTGAAAAACCAGATGGTAAGGAGACTGCTTCAGGACAACAGGGACCCAAGGATCAGCGCGGGGACCAGGGGGGTTGCAGTCCCCAGGCCTGGTGCTCCCGGATCTGCCTCAGGGCACCCGGGAGAGCGGAGTCCCTGCTCGCTCCCCGGACTACGGGGGTTGAGCAACACCAGGGGAGACCTTGTGGCTTGAAGGCACAGAGAGGGGGGTTGGACTGGGAGACAATCACACAGGGGCTGTAAGCACCCACCCATAGCCCTGGGAGAAGTGAGTGCCTCCAGCCAACATGACCAGGGGTGGCCTGGAAGTGCGCCCACACCCCCAGCCCAGTGGGAGTATGGATCGGTGGAAAACCGAGACCTCGCAGCCCCGGTCAAGGAAAGGGTGCAGGTGTTATCAGGTTTCTGGAGCCTGCAATGGTGAACTGTGGAAGCGTACACCCCCGTCGGGAATCCTGATTCTCACGCTGTGAACCCGGAAGGGATGAGGCACTTAGAGCGTTCCTAGAGCCCGAAACTGAAAAATTTGGTGTATGGGCACGCCCCATTACGATCCCCAAAGATTGCACTGTGAATCCGGAAAAGTCGCTGGTGCTTCCCAAGAACATAGCCCCCGCCACGTGGTGAAATTTGGGGGAAGGGCACATCTCCTTTCAATCCCCAGAGCATGCATCGTGAAACCAAAAAGACCCAGGAGCCCTGTGGGTCCCCGGAGCCCGGGACACCACAGCAGTGAGCTCCAGAGAGCTTCATTGGGAGAGCCCAGGGTCCTGTAGGGGAAAGTCAGATTGGACCTGGGAGAGCGCCCTGCTGGCCCTGGGGATAGTACCTGAGAGACTTACTGAGATTTGACTGGGAAGAGTGATAACCATTTCAAACACCCCCCAGCATGCTGAAGCCAGCAAGACCAGAAAAAACTGTTCTGGCCACTTAGAAACCTACAAGAGGTTTTTTTTGTTTTGTTTTGTTTGGCTGTTGTTGGTTGATTGATTTTATCTTGTGTTTTAAGTGACTTTTTATTTTTTAATTCTTACTATTTTTATATCTCTTGATCCCTTATGTTTCTCTTCCATTCATCCTAGTATAATTCCTTCCACTCCAAATTTATCTCTCTTGCACTCCATCTTCTACTCCCCCCCCCCGTTTTTTTCCTGAGATTGCAAGTTACTGCAAATTTGTATTATCTTATTCTCACTTTTCTGATATTTTTTATTTTAATAGTGTTTTAGTATGCTTTTTCTTTCTGTATAATCTCTTTTTCTTGGCTGGTTATACTGTCATTTGATAGGTCCCCCCGGTATCCCAGTCATAGTGTGTTGATAATTTACTATCCTTCATCTGTATTCCATTAGTACACCTCTCAAGGTTCTATACTCTTTATTCTTGTTATCTAGGTCTCATTGATTCTGCCACAAGATTGTTGCTTTAATATTACTGTAAATAAGACCTACTTCATACAATTGTAAATACTACTCAACACCCCTACCTGATCTCAGCCCACTTCACACTTTCCTGAACTATATTATTGTGGGAGTTGTCTCTATTCTTTTACACACTACTGCTATCTACTCATCTTTAATCCAAACCTACCTTAGAATCTGACCTCCCACAGCCTCACACCTTTCTAAATCCAAGTAACAATCCTTTTTTCCCCAATTAGAGTCTTATCTTCTTTCTGTCCTTTCTAAAACGTGGCTAGTGGGCTGGAGGATCACGGTTAACACTGTAAGTAGCCAAAGGATATCCCATCTCTTCTCTACTGGCTGCTAATGTAAATACCATAGTATACTGTCTTGCTGTCTTAAACCATTTTGTCTTACTCCTTCAACTGATCACAAAAAAAGAGTAGAGGGGAGTTGTGAACACCAGGATACATGAAGGAGACTGCACCACTGAATCTCACAAATATTCTACCACAGAAGTTCACACCATAATCACAGGGAAGCAGAACAGATCAATTTAAGAAACAGAGGCTAACAAGAAGAATCTCACAAAAAATGAGACAACAAAGAAACAATTCCCAAATGAAGGGAAAGGAGGAGGCCTCAGAAAAAATGCTAAATGAAATAGAGGCAACTCAACTATCAGATATTGAGTTCAAAACAATGATTATCAGGAAGCTCAATGAAATCACAATGAGCTACCAGAAACTAGAGGGAAGCTACAACGATCTCACTGCAAACTATATAAACATGAAAAAAGAAATAGAAACTCTCAACAAGGGCCAAAAGGAAATGAAGAATGGAATTACTGAGCTGAGGAACACAGTAGAAGAAATGAAAAGCAGGATTGATGAAGCAGAAGATCGGATTAGCGAGCTAGAGGACAAAGTAGAAAACAACACTCAGAAAGAGCAAGAAAAGTAAAACAGGCTCAGGAAGAATGAAGAGGGATTAAGAGAAATAAAAGACAATATTAAATGTCATAATATCTGTATAATAGAGATACCAGAAGGAGAAGAAGAAGAGCAAGGGATAGAAAACCTATTTTAAAAAGTAATGAAGGAAAACTTTCCTAATTTCATGAGAGAAAAAGTCACACAAATCCAGGAAACACAGAGAGTCCCATTCAAGAGGAACCCAAAGAGGCCCACCTCAAGACACATCATAATTCAAATGGCAAAATTCCAAGACAAAGAGAGAATCTTAAAGGCAGCAAGGGAGAAAAAGGAAGTAACATACAAGGGAGCCCCAATAAGGCTAACAGCTGACTTCTCAATGGAAACACTCCAAACCACAAGAGAATGGCAAGAAATACTCCAAGTAATGAGAGCCATAGGTCTGCAAACAAGGCTACTTTACCCAGCAAGGCTCTCAATCAAGATAGAAGGCCGAATAAGAAGCTTCCCAGACAAAAGGAGTCTAAAAGAATACACCTCCACCAAACCAGCTCTTCAAGAGATTCTAAAAGGACTGCTTTTAGGAAAGGAAGGAAAAGGGAGAGTGAGAGAGGAACACACGTACATAAAAGGCAATGAATAAGTACCTATCAATAATAACCTTAAACGTAAATAGATTAAATGCTCCAATCAAAAGACATAGAATAGCTGAATGAAGAAGAAAAAATGACCCTAACATATGCTGCCTCCAAGAGACCCACCTTAGGATAAAAGACCTGCTCAGGCTGGAAGTGAAGGCCTGGAAACAAATCTTTCAAGCAAACGGACAGAAAAAAAAAAAAGCCGGGGTAGCAATACTCATATCACACAAAATAGACTTCCAAAAAAGGTCCATAAAGAGAGACCCACAAGGTCACTTCATAATACTCAAGGGAAGAATCCACCAAGAAGACGTAAATATTGTAAATATATATGCACCCAACATAGGAGCACCCAAAAATATGAAGAAAATCTTACAAACTTCAAGAAAGATATGGACAGCAACACAATTATAGGGAGGATTTTAACACCCCACTATAAAAAATGGACAGATCTTCCAAACAAAATATCAACAAAGATATTGTGGCATTGAACAATACCCTTGATGAAATGGACTTTACTGATAAATACAGAGCCACCCATCCCAAAGAAGCTAAACACACATTCTTTTCAAATATACACGGAACATTTTCAAAGGTTGACCACATGATAGGACACAAAACAAGACTCAACAATTTCAAAAAAATTGAAATCATACCAAGTATTTTTTCAGATCACAGGGACTGAAGCTAGAAAACAACCCGAAGGAAAAAAAACAAAACACTCAAAATCATGGAGATTAAATAGCATGCTATTAAACAATGAATGGGTCAAGAATGATTTTAGGGAAAAAAAATCAAAAGGTTTCTGGAAACAAATGAAAATGAATTCACAACTACCCCAAACTTATGGGACAGAGGCAAGGAAGTCCTAAGAGGGAAGTTCATAGCGATAGAGGCCCACCTAAAAAATTAAGAAACATTTCAAGCAAACAACCTAACCCTACATCTACAAGAACTCGAGAAACAACAACAAAGACAGCCCAGAGCAAGCAGAAGGAAGGAAATATCCAAGATCAGTGCAGAATTAAATGACATAGAGACTAAAAGCACAATTGTAAGGATCAATGAATCCAAGTGCTGAATGAAAAGGAGAGATTACAACAAATACCACAGAAATACAAAAGATTGTAAGAAATGACTACAAAGAACTGTATGCCAAGAAATTTGAAAACCTAGGTGAAATGGACAACTTTCTAGAAAAATCTACTCTTCCAAAACTCAATGAAAAAGAAGCAGAAAGCCTGAACAGACCAATAACAGCAAAAGAAATTGAAGCAGTAATCAAACAACTCCCGACACACAATAGCCCTGGACCAGATGGTTTCACAGGAGAATTCTACAAGGCATTTAAGGAAGAGCTAACCCCTATCCTTCACAGACTATTCCAAAAAATCCAAGAAGATGGAAGACTCCCAAACTCTTTTTATGAGGCCAACATCATCCTAATTCCAAAACCAGATAAAGACACAACAAAGAAAGAAAACTTCAGGCCAATATCACTGATGAACATTGACGCTAAAATCCTCAACAAAATACTGACAAACTGCATCCAACAATGCATTAAAAAGATGATATACCATAACCAAGTGGGATTGATTCCAGGGATGCAAGGATGGTACAATATTGGCAAATCAGTAAATGTAATACACCACAGAAACAAAAGCAAAGATAAAAACCACATGATCATATCAATAGATGCAGAAAAAGCATTTGATAAGGTACAGCACCCATTTATGATAAAAACACTCAGCAAAATGGGAATAGAGGGAGCATTCTTCAACATAATAAAGGCCATATATGAGAGACCTACAGCCAACATCATACTCAGTGGGCAAAAATTAAAATCTTTTCCACTAAGATCAGCAACAAGACAAGGCTGTCCACTTTCACCACTTCTATTCAATATATTACTGGAAGTTTTAGCCACAGCGACCAGACAAGAAAAAGAAATAAAAGGCATCCAAATCGGAAAGGAGGAAACAAAACTGTCACTGTTTGCAGATGACATGATAGTGTATCCAAAAAATCCTGCAGACTCCACCAATAAACTGCTTGACCTAATAAATGAATTTGGCAAAACAGCGGGATACAAAGTCAATATCCAGAAATCAAAGCAATTTCTGTACACCAACAATGAAACAGCAGAAGCAGAAATCCAGAAAAAAAAATCCCACTTGACAGAGCAAAAGGAAAAATACAATATCTAGGAATAAACCTAACCAAAGAGGTAAAAGACCTGTATTTAGAAAACTACATAACACTCAGGAAAGAAATCAAGGAAAACACAAAGTAGTGGAAACATATACTGTGTTCATCGATTGGAACAATTAATATAATCAAAATGTCCATATTGCCTAAAGCAATTTACACATTCAATGCAATTCCTAGTAAAGTACCAATGGCTTATTTCACAGATATAGAACAAACACTTCAAAATGATAAACAACTCTGAATAGCTGCTGAAATTTTGAGAAAGAAGAGTAAAGTAGGAGGGATCACAATACCTGACACTAAACTATACTGCAAGGCTACTGTAATCAAAACAGCCTGGTACTGGCATAAAAACAGGCACAGGGACCAATAGAACAGAAGAGAGAGCCCAGAAATAAACCAAGTCTCTACAGTCAATTAATATTTGACAAAAGAGGCAGCAACATAAAATGGAGTAAAAATAGCCTCTTCAACAAATGGTTTTGGGAGAACTGGACAGCTATGTGCAAAAAAATGAAACTCGAGCACCAACTTACACCTTATACAAAAATAAATTCAAGATGGATAAAAGACTTAAATATAAACTGAGACACCATTAAAGTCCTAGAGGAGAACACAGGCAAGACAATCTCAGATATTTCATGTAGCAACATTTTTTACTGACATGTCCCTTTGAGCAAGGGATATAAAGGAAAGAATAAACAAATGGGACCTCATCAAAATGAAAAGCTTCTGTACAGCTAAAAAAACAGTATCAAAATAAAAAGAGAACCAACTGTATGGGGAAACATATTTGCCAATGATACCTCAGACAAGGGTTTAATCTCCAAAATATATAAAGAACTTACATGACTCCGCTCTAAGATAACAAGCAACCCCATTAAAAAATGGGCAGAGGACTTGAACAGACACTTTCCCAAGGAGGACAGGCAGAAAATCCAAAGACACATGAAACGATGTTTTATATCGCTAGCTGTCAGAGAGATGCAAATTAAAACCACAATGAGATACCACTCCAGACCAGTCATAATGGCCATCATAAACAAAGCAACAAACAACAAGTGTTGGAGAGGTTGTGGTGAAAAGGAGTCCCTAGCGCACTATTGGTGGGACTACAGACTGGTACAACCACTATGCAAAGCAGTATGGAACTTCCTCAGAAAACTAAAAATGGATCTGCCTTTTCCTAAGAACACCAAAACACCAGTCCAAAAGAACCTATGCACCCCAATGTTCATAGCAGCACAATTTACAATAGCTAGGTGCTGGAAGCAAGTTAGATGCCCATCAGTAAGTGAATGGATCAAAAAACTATGGTACATTTACACAATGGAATTCTATGCAGCATAAAGAAAGAAGGAGCTCCTGCCCTTTGCAACAGTTTGGATGGAGCTGGAAAGCATTATGCTAAGCAAAATAAGCCAGGCAGTGAAAGACAAATGCCATATGATCTCACCTTTAACAGGAACCTAAACAATAAAACAAAGAAACAATCAAAATATAACCAAAGACACTGAAAGAGAGGATAGGCTGACAGTGACCAGAGGGGAGAGAAGAGGGAATTTCAGGGAAAATGGGCAGGGTTTGCAGGAACAAATTTAAAGGACCCATGTACAAAAACTAGGGGGAGGGTGGTAAAGGGAGGGAAGTAGGGTGGGTTGAGGGGGTGGGCTGGGTTGGGAGTAAAAGGGAGAAAACTGTACTTGAGCAATGATTAAAAGAAAAAGAAAAAGAAAAGAAAAAGACTTAGACTTGACCATTTTTCTAGTTCACAGATATGGGTCAAGTTATCGTCCTTCCACAATCCATTCCTATTTGTAGGATATAGCCCATATTGAACAGCTAAAGAAAGTAGATCTTAATACCTCCACCACAAGCTTGTATGTTGGTTCTTTAAATGGGTTTGTTTATTTTTGTGGCCAAGTTGATTCCCACCTGCCCATTATGGCACCAGCTTGATGTTGACTCTTGCCATCCTGAGTTTTAATACCCAATTCTTACGAAATTCAGCCTTTTTTCCCAAAAATATTGCTATGACTTTGTTTTTGGATCTCCATAGTCTGAACCAGTGGATCAGTCTGGTTTGCAGAATTTAGTTCAAAACTTGAACCATTTTTATAGTATTGGGTTAGCCAAACTGTTCACATAGTATTTTCCATAAAATACAAGACACATTTTTTCATTTTCACCAATACTTTTAAAAAATATATATATATTTTTTTAGTTATAGTGGAATGGAGGGAGAGAAAGAGGGAGAGAGACATTAATGTGCAGTTGCCTCTCACATGCTCCCCACCAGGAATCTGACCTGGCTCCCAACCCAGACATGTGCCCTGACTGGGAATTGAATCAGTGACCTGCTGGTTCACAGGACTGCTCTCAATCCCTTGAGCCACCCCAGCCAGGGTTCATTTTCACCAGTAACTTTTAATCATTTTTATTGCTATTTTTTTACAGTTGTCCCAATTTTTCTCCTTTTGCCCTCCTCTGCCCATCCCACCTGACACACCCAGAGTCAATTCCCATATTGTTGTCTATCTCTGTGGGTCTTTCACACATGTTTTTTTGTCTAGTCCTTTCCCCTATCCACCACTATCACCTCATGCCTACCCTCTGGTCATTTTCATTCTGTATAATGTTTCCATGCCTGTGGTACTATTTTGTTCATTAGATTCCTCTTACAGATGAGATCACTTGATATTTGTCTTTCAAATTGTCTTTATTTCACTCAGCAAAATGCTCTCTAGTTCCATCCATGTTGTTGCAAAGGGTAGGAGCTCCTTCTTTCTCCCTGTTGTGAAGTATTCCATTGTGTCAATGTACCACAGTTTCTTGATCCACTCATTTACTGATGGACACTTAGGCTGTTTCCTGTACTTGGCTGTTGAAAACAGTTCAATATAGGAGTGCATAAGTTTAGGATTTTTAGGGTATATTCCCAGCAGTGGGATCACTGGGTCAAAAGGTAGTTCCATTTTTATTTTTTAAGCATATTCCATATTGTTTTCCACACTGATTGCACCAGTCTGCATTCCTACTGACAGTGCACTAGGGTTCCATATTCTCCACATCCTTGCTAGCACTTGTTGTTTGCTGATTTATTAATGATGGACATTCTGAAAGGTATAAGGCGATATCTCATTATTTTTTTAATTTATATCTCTTTGATGGCTAGTGATGTGGAGAATCTTTTCATATGTCTACAGGCCATCTGTATGCTCTCCTTGGAGAAGTGTCTGTTCATATTCTTCAGCCATTTTTAATTGGATTTATTGTTTTATTGGTTTTGAATCATAGGAGTTTGTTATATATTTTGGCAATGAAACACTTGTCCAGTGTATAATTGGAAAAATGTTCTTCCATACAGTCAGTTCCATTTTCATTTTGATGATGATTTCTTTAGCCTTGAAGAAGCTTTTTAATTTGATGTAGTCCCTTTTCTATATATTTTCTTTTATTTCCCTTCCCTTAAGGAGCACATCTGTGAAAATATTGTTACATAGTACATCTGAAATTTTCCTACCTACATTCTCCTCTAAGACTTCTATGGTATGATAACTTATATTTAAGACTTTCATCCATTTTGAGTTTATTCTGGTATATAGTCTAAATTGTTGCTCTAGTTTCTTTTTTTTTTTTTCATGTACGAGTCCACTTCTCCCAACACCATTTATTGAAGAGGCTATCTTTACTCCATTATATAATCATGTCCCCTTTGTCAAGTATTAATTGACCATAGAGACTTGGGTTTATTTTTTTTTCTATTTTATTCCATTGGTCTATGTGTCTGTTTCTATCCCACTACCACACTTTTTTCTTATTACAGTGGCCTTGTAATAAAGTTTGATATAATGTATTGTGATTCCTCCAACCTTATACTTCTGTCTCAAGATTGCTGAAGCTATCTAGGGTTTTTGTTTTGTTTTGTTTTGTTTTTGGTGCCATATACATTTTTAAACATTTTTTTTCTACATCTGTAAAATATGCCATTGGTATTTTTGTTGGAATTGAATTGAATCTACAAGATTTCTTTTGGTAGTATGGACATTTTAGTGATGTTAATTCTTCTAATCCATGAACATGGTATATGTTCCTATTTATCTGTATCTTTCTTCAGAGTTGTGTAGATTTCTGAGTATAGGTCTTTTACCTGCTTGGTTAAATTTATTCCTAAGGACTTTATTTATTTATTTATTTATTTTTTGGCTATAGTAAATTGGGTTTTACCCTAGTTCCTCTTTCTGATATTTCATTGTTAGTATACAAATGTTACCAATTTCTGAATATTGACTTTGTATCCAGCTACTTTCCCAAATTCACTAATTAGGTCAAGTAATTTTCTGGTGGAGTGTATTGAGTTTTCTATGTACACTGTCATGTTGTCTGCAAATAATGACAGTTTCACTTCCTCCTTTTTAATTTGCATGCTTTCTATTTTTTTTTCTTGAATGATCTCTGTGGCTAGAACTTCCAGTACTATGTTGAATAAGAGTGAAATTCTTTTTACAAGGCCAATATCATCCTAATTCCAAAACCAGGTAAAGACACAACAAAGAAAGAAAACTACATGCCATTAACTCTGCTGAATGTAGATGCTAAATCCTCAACAAAATACTTGCAATCTGTATTCACAAATACACTAAAAAGAACACGCACCATGATAAAGAGGGATTCATCCCAAGGATGCAATGATTGTACAATGTTTGAAAATCAGTAAATGTAATACAACACATAAATAAAGGACAGAAATCACATGATCATATCAGTAGATGTTGAAAAAGCATTTGATGAAATACAGCATTCACTTATAATAAAAACATTCAGTAAAGCTGGAATAGAGGTATCATACCTCAACATAATAAAAACCATATATGAGAAACATACAGCCAACATTATACTCAATGGGTAAAACTAAAAACTTTCCCTTAAGATCTGAAACAAAAAAAAGGGTGTCTTCTTTCAATACCAATATTTTTTTTTATTTGGATGTTTTGAGTATGTCAGTTATCTCCCACACAATATAACATAGATTGTTCTCAGTGTCTTGATTTGATCACTAGCACCTTCAACTGGTCTCCCTGACTGTTGAGCATTGTGCAGAGAGAAATCTCTAGCACAAAACCTCACAAACTACTTTTGACATGTTCAGGAACTCGCAGCACCTTCTCCACACACTGCACAAAACTTTTAATTATGTCTTAGTTGTGGTTTTACCTTTTTTGATATAATAAAACATAATATTCTCAAAATACGACTTATTTTCTTCCACTTTCAATATTAAAATCACTAAACAAAAATTCATGAATTTTGATAAGTTTTTTGTTGGGGACCGCCCTGCCTGGTATCAGAAGCTGAAACCCCCGCCAAGGCTAAGGCTGAGGGAGTGGCTTTGGACCGTAAGCCAAAAAGGAGACAAAAGCTTATCTCCCCGCAGGAGCACTGCTTCTGCTGCTTCATCCATAACTGAACCCCAATGCTTGGTCGGTTAACCAATGACGGGTAAGATTCTCCAAGGGGGGGATGACCTAAGACAAGCACAATCATGTGGGAGGCCCCCAAGAAAGGACTTTGGGGGCTACAGCAAAAGGGGGTGATGGACCCTTGCTCCTTGGCTTTGACATAGCCTGAGTTCTCATCATCTGGGAGAAAATCTCCTTATCTCTTGGTTGCCTTAGTTTCCTCACTCCACCTAAGCCTGAAACAATGACAGGGTGGTGCAGCTCTGTGCTGAAAAGGGTGGGTTTCCTTGGTGATCAGGCCTAAGAAAGAATATGTAAAATACTGCGAAACCTGCTTTGTTTAGAATGCTCTCAGTTGAATGATGAGGGTCCAGGGAAGAAGTAAGTTTGTTCCTTAAAGTTTTATACAGCTCTTTGACCCTGACTCAAAATACTCCCTCAGACTTCCTTGTTATCTAATGTTTGATCCTTACTTCCTAAAAATGAGTAATGAGCTTTACCTGAATTATTATGCAAATGAAACCAATAAAAAGCCTCTCCAGAGGGGGAATGGGTGCTCTCCCCACCAGAGAGAGTGGCCACTCCGTTCCTACTTCCCCAGAGGACCTGGTTGTCTCTGTGTATGTTTTTTTCGCATGTTGACAAGCCATCCACACCATTCCGTGGTCACTGCTGGCCAGTGATCGCGACAGTTTTTAATGCATGCTGATATGACAGCTGTCACAATACAATCTAAGAAAATTGTTTTGAATGAAGTTAAAGACAACTAAGTACTACTCTAGCCATATTATGGGGGGGGGGACAAAAAACAAATGAACTCTTTGTCCAATCCAATACCAACATTATTCCGATTCCAAGACAGAGAGCTTTGTGTAACTTCATTTGGTCTTAAGAGATCTCTGTTTCAATTTCTGTGAACTACTCTCCTGCTTGATTCCCTATCCATTGTTACCAACATTCTCTTATAGTAATGAAAGAAGTCAATAACCAAAACCTCTTCAATATTCAGAACCAATTCTCAATGATTTGTCTTCTTTACATTTTTTCTTTCATCTATGTCTGCATAAAGACCCAATTTTATATAGTGTCCTCTACTCCATGCCTTTAAATCTTCTTTATTCCAATACAGCAGCAAAGAGATGACTGCCAGATAATTTGTATTTTCAATTTAGAAAAATAGCCTTGAAAAGAGAGCAAAATAATATATTTCAGCCCAGCTAATGGATTTACTGTGGTTTCTTTTAAAAAGTCACTGTAGAATTTTAAGACTATCTGTGTGGCTGGCTCATGCATGGTTCATTAGAGCACACTCTGCAAGCTCACAAAGATGATTCTAAAACAATCTACACATATTAATGAATCCAAATTTCACTAAATTGTTCACTGCTTTCTGAGAGAAACTATGTGGTGTTACTTTTTACAATTAGCAGAAATTATTGCAGAGGAAATGGGGAGATTTGAAGGTCAAGTGATACTCATTGAAGACCAAGAAATACTAATTTCTTCCAAGTTCACCCCTTATTAACATTGAGCATTGCCCCCTCAGGATTCTAAGGAAGCTTTGTGAACACCACTTGCTGGGAAACTTCACCAGAGTAAATTCAAAACTATAGAAAAATCTTACAAGGCAATTCTTATTTAGATCTGACATATATTAGACTGCTCCAAACTTGGCCTTATCCTTGGATTCCTAATTGTGATTTGTACTTATAATTTTAAGCACCAAGAAAAATATATACATAAGTTATGAGAATGAGGTTTCACTCCTGTTTTGTTTTGTTTTGTTTTGTTTTTCCATAAGCTAGAGATAGAGAGTCAGTTTTCCTTTCTCAGTAGCAGTTTCCTCCTTTGTAAATGCGGCATAGATTCATACTGGCCTAGTTGATTGTGTTTGTGAGGGTCAGGTGAAATCACATCCTTTTAAGTAAAGATGGTTCACCACCCACCCTGAGCATCCCTGCAACTCCTTTCTGACTTTGCTGAACTACAGGGCTTATTGGTCTTGTGATATTAAGTTGTTTCTGTGGCTAGTCACATAGGCAACTAAGTGGGTCAAGGCAACCACAGTGTGGCTACTGTGTAAATGCTCATTCCCTTGGGAAATGTTACTGGCTTGGCTTTTTTGCTGCTTGCTACAATGTTTGCTTCTTGTTCAAAATGTACTGCTGAGTCCTTGGCCCATGTTGCCTGAGCACCAGTGCAATGCCACCCACCATGTGCCTAGTATAGTGATTTTCAATCATTTCCATGTTATGGAATACATAAACTAATTACTAAATTTCTGTGGTACACCCAAAATATATTACTTTTTTTGCTGATCTGACAAAAAAGTATATATTTTTTATTCACTCCCATCAGACAGCTATTGTTTTGGGTGTTGTCATATTTTTAATTAACAATCTAAGGGAAAAGATTAGTGCCCCTGACTAAACAGTCAAGTATTGCATGTTTTAAAAATTATTGCAGCACACTGGTTGAACATAGCCGGCCTACCATCTGTCTGGGCCTATCACATTGTCCAATAGCACTTGAAAGCTGGGAAACTGTACAACTATGCTGATGTGTACTGTGTTTGTTGTGCGATGAGAAAGAAATTGTTTTGCTTTAATTCATTAAGCCCTATTATGTACTTTCAACACTTCTGGGGTTGTAACAGGCTTACTTCCTGCCATCCTCTATGAAATTGGTGTTCTCTTAAAGTCCTCAACCCTCAAATCTTCTTTAAGTTTTAGTTATCACATATATGATAAGATCTCAAATGTATGTCATCAGTTCTTCTCTCCTATGTTTCTAGACATAATATCCATCTGCCTACTGAATGGCTCCCCTGGATGTCCCACAGATGCCTTCAAATCCACCTGCCCACTCCTGAGCTTATTATTTCCTAAATGCCCTACCAGATCTATTATTTGTCTTCTTTTGCCTTTTGTGATTGGTGGAACCACAAACCACCTAATATTCTCACTTAGGAAACATGCATAATTTTAAATCACTCCTTTACTTTTATCAAGCCCTTCAAAAACACACATTCAATTAGTCAACATATTCCCTAATTTCTATCCATTTACTATGTCTTTTTAAATTTTTAATTATTTTATTGTTGTTCAATTACAGTTGTCTGCATTTACCTTCCATCACTCCCCCCACCCCAGCCATCCCCACCTAACCTCCTTTGCTTCCACCCCACCCCTTGGTTTTGTCCATGTGTTTTTCATAGTTGTTCCTGAAAACCCTTCCCTCATTATCCCCACCCAACCCCTCTCTGGTTACTGCCATTTACTATGTCTTGATTCTATTTCTTTTCCTCCATCCCCATTACCATTGTGTTGTTATCACCATTTGCCTAAATACACCTTATTTCTTTCCCCAAAAACATTAAAAATTATCCTTGTTTCAGGAATTTTCATTTGCTTGTCCCTCTCTACTTGTTCAAACTGTATAACATGTCATCAATATCTGGCTTCTACTTATCTTACCAGCACCATCTTTTACTATCAGCCTAACACCAGCAATTTAAGCTAAAGTATTAAAAAATGCTTGTTGGTTTATAAATTTGAAAAGATATTTTATACTTCCTTGTCATCTATAATGTACCACCCAGATCCCTCTTCAAGGGAGGACTTCTTACTCCAGCTGTTAGGAATCCCATCAGTAGACATCTTTCAACTGGCAGTCCTTTGATGAATTGTCTCAATTGCAGAGAGGTAATGTTACAGGGTGCAGCCAAGAGGGGGGACCCCAAATGGGCATTTGAAATGGGGTCCAGAACTTAAGGTGTCCAGGAGATTTTAAGATGTCTCCATCCCCTCACCCAGGGTGTGGGTTGGGGGAAGGGACAAATGGAGCAGGGCCATTGAGAGCTGTTTTGCATAGCAACAGCCTTGCAGCTACCCTCTGGTGTGGTCATTTAACATATCTACAGCCTTTTGGTTGCATGGATATGTTAAATAGCTGTGATCATCTCTGAGCCAGGGGAATGGAAGTAACTTCCCCACCAAGACGTGACTGGGGGCAGATCCCCCAAGCTACAGCACCTGCGTGGGAGCTCAAAGAAGATTGGCTCCAGGACATGGGGCCACACCTGCCCAGACTCATGATGGCAGCCCAGTAAACCTGGAAGGATACGAGTTCTGGCATGTGAAGCCGAGTGTGGGAGGAGTCGGAAATGAGGCTGCAGAGGAAGATTGGCCGCGGGGATTTAAAACCCAGACTTGGCGGCCATTAGAGAAGAGAGCCATGCTGCTTTAGGAGAGAGAACCATGTGGCTGTGGAGGTGCAGAGAAGATCATGGCCATTGGAGAGAGAACCATGCGTCTTTAGCAAAGTGGAGACTCCTTCAGCCATTGGGGAGAGAACCACGCAGCTTTGGCAGAGTGAGGACTCTCCCTTCCCGCAGCCCTGAGGAGGGGAACCATGCGGCTTTAGCAGAATGGGGAGGACCTCAGCCACTGGAAGAGGAGAACAGTGCTGCTTTAGGAGAGAGAACCACGTGGCCTTGACAGAGTGGAGACTCCCGCAGCCCTGAGAGGGAGAACCACGAGGCCTGGACAAAGTGGGGACCCCCGCAGCTTTAGAAGGGGAACCACCACCTGGTTTTAGCAGAGATCCCGGCGACTCAGCCGAGGGTGCCGGGAACCCAGGGAGGTCTCCCAGTCGATATGGAGGACTAACTAAGAAACAGAGGAGTGTCTGAGCCATGGACTTCTATTTCCTTTCCTGAGATACGGTACTCTGGGCTGGGCAAAGGGGGAAGGAAGGAAGGACTGTGTGTGTTTGTGGGTGTCTTGGGGGACTTTGGGATTTTTGATAAAGACATTAGGTCACTACTTGAAGTCTGTATAGCATTAAATAAACATTTCCTTTCCTTTTCACGAATCTCTGGCATTGAGAGACGTCTTTCCTCTGGCAGCGGACATAGCGGACCTGGGGCCTTCTTTCAATAATAGTATATTGTCTCAGGCCCCCCCTTGTTGTGTTCTGTAACAGTACCTCACCCAAGGCCACACCCATTCCCAGTGGTAACTAAATCTCATGACCAATTCAGGGGTATGAAGACATGGACATTTGGCTCAAGAAGGGGCAACTAATACCCTGTAAGGCCATCTGAACTTCTGAAATCTTTGTGGTATCCTCCTAGACCTATATCACATCTGAACCTCTCCCCATAATCAATTTTGCTTCTTCTTCCTTAATTATGTATGGAACCCAAGGGCACTCATTAATAAATGGCTTTCATGCTAAATTCCACCTCAGAGTCTCTGTCCAAGAAAACCCAACACCTTCACACTTGCTATTTCTTCTTTGGAATGGCCTACTCCTATACTTATTGTCATGGTGAATGCCCAATAATCCTTTAACAATAAAATCTTGCATCACCTCTTATGACACCTTCCTTGAACTTTCTACTCCACTGCCACCCCCTCCATTGAAATTCATAATTATGTAATCCTTCATTTGTTCTACTATTAGGTAGCAGCTAGGAATGAGTGGCCAGAGGGGAAATAAAGCAGGGCCCCCACCATTACAATCTAACAAATAACTTAAAACAGTAGTCTAAAAACAAAAAGAAGACATGATTCACCAACAAACTCAGGAGTCCTGAGACCAGTTCTCTTAAGATTGCCAGGTGGTCTGACCATCACAACAAAAATAGAGCCATAAGAGGGGGGTCCTTGAGACTGTGTTGGGACAGGGAGCCTCTGTAACAATTTCAATAACTAGACAGAAAACCTTTACTGAGAATGAAAGACTTTGTATTAATCCCAAGGTCTACAAGGGCAAGATGGAAGGGTACCTGGAAGCTAGCTAAGGTATATGAGGTCTGTCCAGAAGTTATCCAGCCATGTCATATGAAAAATAAAGACATTTATTAAAGAAGATACAAGATACAAGGAACATTGTACATAGGACAATGATGCCTCAGTCCACTTCAAAGTAGGCACCTTGGGACCTCACACAGTCCTCCCAATCACCATCAGCTGCCTCATCGTATTTTCTTGAATCTCATTGATGATCTCAAATCTCTTCCCTTTCAAAAGTGATTTTAGTTTTGGGAAAAAACAGAAGTTACAGGGTGCCAAATCTGGGCTGTAGTGGGCTGTAGTGGGGTGGAGTCACCTGGGTGATTTGATGTTTTGCCAAAGCTCTCTGCACAAGACGTGATGCATGAGCGGGCACATTGTCATGATGAAACTGCCAATCACCAGTTACCCATAACTGTGGACTTCCGAATCACCCAAATAGCTTCCATGGAGGAATGTTCAAGCTTAACCCAAAATCTGATGCAGATTTTTCACTCTACTTGCTCAATCATTTTGAATATGATGGCCACACAGTACACATGTTCACTCAATGGCGTCTTCTGCCCCCACTGACTAGTACAGAAAAGTTGTCATTGTTCACACATGTGCATGTCAGTCCACTCTCCTTAGCTGCCACGTTACCCTAACATCATGTAAACCATTGTCATTATGTCAACAATGGCTAAATTTTTTTCTGGACAGAACTCTATGTCCCTTTAACCCCAATAGTTGAGAAACTCAGATTAGCCAGGTGTTGGCTTTTAAGTTCTTTTTTTTACTCAAGTGTGTTTTCATGAATAAACTTGCTACCTCATTTTTATTAAAAGTGTCTCTTGCTTTAATTCATCTCTTGTGAGTGAGACAAGAACTGAGGTAGAGTCCCTTGACTCACGTCTTCCTAGTCACATATTTTGGTGCCATGACTCAGATCCCACCCTTTGTCTCCAACCACTGGGAATGCAATGAGTAATGGTCTCACTAGCAACATTTTATGGCCTGTTTAACCTTTGGAGTTAAAGGAGATGCAGCAGTGCTGTGGAGGAAATGTATTCAGATACACTTGATCTGTGTTTGGAGGCAGAATCAAGGATAAGATCTAAAATGAGTGATTGGGTTCACCTGGGGCTTGAAGACCAAAGAAGCACATCCTTTCTCTGGTCCAAGTTCCTGGGCATCTGTACATGAATGAGGACTTTGTGGAGGTGTCTGGGGTCAATCCCAAAGATGAACAGGGTCCTCATAGGGAACTCCCATCACTGTAATGTAACTTTGGCTCATCCAGAAATGTGCAAAATAAGGGGTGGTCAACCAGTATTCTGATCCACCCCCTGGCTGTTTTAGACTACCAGGGAAGAGACTGAGACATGTAAGAGAGTTGGGGATGACCAAATTTGTAAGAGCCTTTGGGAACCCCTTTCAGAAAACAGCACACTTGGACCCACTACTCAAAATACCCTACTCTTTTCTGCCTGTAAACCATGACTAGGGAACAATAAATCTGAATCACTGACCTGTTATAAACCTACTGCATCTCTCCCTCAAGGGGCAGTGCTGTATTTGTCAGGCAAGTGTCTTATTTGCTGCCTCTCAAGAAATAGCAGCACCTTCTTTTCAACATAAATATTTTGTTTCCACATACCTTCTAAGGGTTCCAAGGACACTTGCAGTCAGAGGAGTGGTGGGCAGTGGCAGATCAACCTGATCTTACCTCTTGATCCTGTCTCCAGGGCTCCCTTTACCACTGACTTCCAGAAGAACCAAGGCAGCCCTGTCTTGGCTCACTCCTTTCCTATAAATTATCAAAGTAGCCCACATAGACCCTCTCCTATTACTTCCTCCACCCTAAGTCTTTATTTTGTTTCACTCTCCTGAGAAGTAATAACTCCCTCTCCCTCAATGTGCAAGAGAAAAACTGGTATTTTTAAAACTGAAGTGGTTGAATCCTCCCAAGCCTGATATTTCCCCCTGTTCTTCCCCAGCCCCCTTGCTGTTGTCAAGGTCATTAGATAATAATGCATCTCACTTCTGAGCACTGTATGTATTTGCCAATACAGAAGAGAACTGTTTTATTTCTGTATTAATTAAAAAGAAACAAACTAAGATAGACTATTGATATTGCAGAAAGGCTGTACAAATTACAGAAGGTTTATAAAGAGAAAACTTGAAAGAAAATTATATAAATAAGCTAATACAAAATTTGGGCTCTGGCTGGTGTAGCTGAGTGGACTGAGTGCTGACCTATGAATCAAAGGGACTCCAGTTGGATCCCAGTCAGGGCACATTCCTAGTCTGCAGGAGAGGTATCCAGTAGCGGCTACATGAGAGGCAAACACACATTGATGTTCCTCTCCCTCTCTTTCTTACTACCATCTACTCTCTCTAAAAATAAATAAATAAAATCTTTAAAAAATTATGTTGATTCTTTTCAAGATAATAAATAGGATAAAAGTTTTCTGTATTTGTCTAAAACCAAAGGTTCTGTTTTATTAAATAATTATGTAACATATTATATTAATCAGATGCTTGATTACCTTTCAAAGAACATTTAATCTCTCTCAATCATAATAACTGATGTTTTATCAGCATTTATGAATGTTGTATGCCTTTTACTATCACCTTAAATAAATACATATCTATATCTATCTATATCTATATCATCTATATCTATATCTATATCTATATCTATATATATCTATCTATATCATCTATTCCTTAATTCAGGTATGTCTGTCAAGCTTTCCAGGGTTTAAATTCTAAAAGACTTTTCCTTAACCTAGGAATTGTTTTGAAGTATTTATTTTATTTTATTGTTGTTCAAGTACTGTTTGTCCATTTTCTCGCCACCACTCCCCCCGGCCCACTCATTCCCACCTCCAACCCTAGATCCTCCCCCTCTTAGACTTTGTCCATGGGTCCTTTATACATGTTCTTTGACATTCCTTCCCCTTCTTTCCCCTGTTATCCACCTTCCCTCTGGTTACTGTCAGTTTGTTACTGAATTCAATGTCTCTGGTTATATTTTATTTGCTTGTTTGTTTTGTTGATTGCTTTCCACTTATAGGTAAGATTACATGGTATTTGTCTTTCACCACCTGGCTTATTTCACTTAGCATAATGCTCCCCAGTATGTCAAAGGGCCCCTGAAATATATCAAGGATTTATTCTTTCTTCTTAAAAAAAAAAAGGAAAGTTGGACTAATCAGCCTTAATATACTTAAAATGCATGGGAAGCTCTGTTAAATAAATGAATTATATAAGAACCTCCAAGAGACTACCAAGTTCTAAAATACTTTCATTTATAATTCTTATGATTATTTTAGAATGTTGTGTTTGGCAGAAAAGAACTATAAAAGTTACATAAGGTTTGTGCACCTTGTAGAGGTTCTGTGCACATTGCAAAAGGATTGTGTAGGGGTAAAGAGCAAAGAGGAAATTGAGTAAGTGAATAAAATGAGAGAAAGAATAAAGCAAAAAGGCAGATAGAAAGAAAGGGCACTGGAGTAGGAAACTTGAGGAGGAAGTGGGAATGAGGAAAACTAGAAACAAGAAAGAAAAGTAAAGGCACATAGATAAAGGGCAAAATCATAATTTTAGTGACAAAAGAGAAAGTCAAAATCTCACTTTGGTTTTCCAAAGCCAATTATTTCCCAACAGAAACCCCAGGTACAGTTAGACTTGGGAAACAAATTAATTAATTCAAAATATTGTTACAAAAAAACAAATGCCTTTGTCACTTTCAATGTGATCACTGACTTTTGCCTTAACTTGGAGTAATTTGCAGATTGTTCTCTCCCACTGTGTCACTGTAAATTAAAAAAATAAATGCACAAAAAGAATCTGCCAGGGCTCATACTGATACATTAACAGACAGTCATACTCAACAATGCATATATTAACCAAGAGTAAAGAAATCCCAGATCATGTCCCTAACTAGGTCAAACTAGGACAGATGAAGGAACGAAGTGGATAGAATCCTGCCCTTTTACATGGACAATTAACTGGAAAATTTACAAAAGTACACAAATATTCACCCTAAGTCTGCCAAAGGCTGAGAACTCAGGAAAATGCATATTATCCAGCAGGCAATCCCAGACATCAGGTATAAAGTTAGCCTTAGGAACCCTAACCCCCACTAAACAACTGATATAAATAGCCATCAGTGGTTTTTTTTATTGTTTAGTTACATTTGCCCCACCTTTTTTCCCCATTGCTCACCCCTAACCCATTCCCTGCCACACTTTCACAGTAAGTTCCCCCATTGTCCCTGCCCATGAGTTATGTACTCATGTTTCTTTGCTTGTCCTTCCCCTTAGTTCCCCTGTTATCCCCATCCCCCACCCCTATGGTCACTGTCAGTTTGTTCTTTTTTTCCATGTCTCTGGTTCCATTTGACTGATTTGTTAGTTTTGTTGATCAGGTTCCACCTGTAGGTGATATCATGGTATTTGTATTTCACCATCCAGCTCATTTCACTTAACATAGTGTTCTGAAGTTCCATCCAAGCTGTCACGACAGTTAGGAGTACTTTCTTTTTTCTGCTGTATAGTGTTCCATTTTGTAAATGTACCACAGTTTTTTGATCCACTCATTTACTGCTGGGCACTGAGGCTGTTTCCAGCACTTGGTGATTATAAATAATGCTGCTATGAACATTGGCGTGCTTAGGTTCTTTTGAATTGGTGATCCAGGATTCTTAGAGTATTACAAGCAGTGAGATCTCTGGATTGAAAGATAGTTCCATTTTTAGCTTTTTCAGGAAATCCCATACTATTTTGCACTGTGGCATTACCAGTATGCATTCCAACCAACAGTGTACTCTTGTCCACAACCCCACCACCACTTGTTTGTCGTTTTGTTAATGGTCATTCTGACTGGTGTGAAGTGTCATTTCATTGTGATTTTAATTTGCATCTCTCTAATGGCTAGTGATGTTAACCATTTTTTCATGTATCTCTGGTCCCTCTGTATGTCCTCCTTTTTGAAGTGTCTATTCATATCCTTTGCCCATTTTTTAATAGAATTGTTTGTCTTCCTGGTATGGAGTCATGTGAGCTCTATATATATGTTGTAGATCAAACCCTTGTCTGAGGTATCATTGACAAATACATTTTCCTATACAGTTGGATCCATTTCCATTTTGTTTATGTTTTGTTTAGTTGTGCAGAAGTTCTTTTAGTTTCACGTAGTCCCATATGTCTATTCTTTCCTTTATAACCCTTACGGCATGGCACATATCAGAGAAAATATTGCTGTGTGGGGTATCTGAAATTTTCCTGCCTATATTGTCCTCTAGGACTTTTATGGTGTTATAACTTCTATTTAAGTTTTTTAACTATCTTGAGTTTATTTTGCTATATGGTGTAAGTTGGTGGTCTAGTTTCATTTTTTTTTTTTTTGCATGTACTTGGCCAGATATCACAGCACAATTTATTGAGGGGGCTCTTTTTACTCCATTTCATGATGCTGCCCCTTTGTCAAATATTAATTGACCATAGAGACATGAATTTACTTCTTTGCTCTCTATTCCATTCCATTGATCTATGTGTCTGTTCTTATGCTAATAGACGACTGTATGATTACAGTGGCCTTGTCATATAGTTTGATATGAGGTATTATGATCCCCCCATCATTGTTCTTCTGTCTCAAAATTGCTGAGGCCATTTGCAGTCATTGATGTTTCCCTATATTTTTGAAATATTTGTTCTATATCTGTGAAATATTCCATGGGTATTTTGAAATGGATTGTGATTAAAGGAATCTAAGGGTAGTATATACATTTTAATGAGTGAATTCTTCCAAACTATGAACACAGTATATGTTTCCATTTATCTGTGTCTTCCTTCATTTCTTTCTTCAGTGTTCTCTAGTTTTCTGAGTACAGGTCTTTTACCTCCTTGGTTAAGTTTAACCCTAAGTATTTTATTTTTATTGTTGCTATGGTAAAAAAAATATTTTTTCTTAATTTTTGTTTCTGATATTTCATTGTTGGTGTGAGAAATGCCTTCAATTTCTAAATGTTGACTTTGTATACCACCACTTTGCCAAATTCATTTAGTATCTTCAGTAGTTTTTGGTGGAGTCTACAAGGGTTTCTATGTACACTATCATGTCATTTATGCACAGTGACAAATTACTTTTTTCTTTTCCATTGTGGATGTCATTTATTTATTTATCTTTTCTGATTGCTGTGGCTAAAACTTCCAATATGATGTTGAATAGAAGTAGTGAAAGTGGACATCCTTGTTTTGTTCCTGATCTTAGTGGGAAATATTTTATATTTTGCCTGTTGAGTATGATGTTGGCTGTAGATTTCTTGTGTATAGCCTTTATTATATTGAGGTATGTTCCCTCTACTGCCACTTTGCTGAGTGTTTTAACATAAATGGGTGCCATAAATTATCAAATGATTTTTCAGCCTCTATTGATATGACCATGTGGGCTTAATCTTTCATATTGTTTATGTGGTGTTTTACATTTATCAATTTGTGGATATCACAATATCCTTGCATCCTAGGTTGAATCTCACTTGATCATGATGTGTGATCTTTTCAATGTGTTGCTGGATCTGGTTTGCCAATATTTATTGAGGATTTTAGCATCTATGTTCATCAGTGATATTGCCCTATTAATTTTTTCCTTTGTTCTGTCTTTATCTTATTTTGGAATTAAGATGATACTGGCCTCATAAAAAGAGTTTGAAAGGCTTCTGTCTTCTTGTATTTTTTGGAACAGCCTTAGAAGTATTGGGGTTAGCTCTTCTCCATATGTTTGGTAAAATTTTCCTGTGAATTTGTTAGGCCCAGGGCTTTTGTGTGCTGGGAGTTTTTTGTTTGTTTGTTTGTTTCTGTTTTTTTTTTTTTGCTTCAGTTTCACTAGCTGATATTGGTCTAGTATCAGCTTTTTGGCTTCCTCTTGCCTCAGTTTTGGAAGATTGTGTGTCTCTAGACATTTGTTCATTTTGCTCAGGTTTTCAAATTTCTTGGCATATAGTTATGCATAGTAATTTCTTACAATCCTTTGTATTTCTATGGTATCAGTTGTAATTTCATCTGTTTGGTTTCTGATTTTATTATTTAGGTAATACTTTTTCTTTTTTTTAAGATTTTATTTATTTTTAGAGAGGGAAGGGAGGGAAGGGGGAGGGAGGGAGAGAGAGAGAGAGAGAGAGAGAGAGAGAGAGAGAGAGAGAGAGAGAAACATCAATGTGCGGTTGCTGGGGGTTATGGCCTGCAACCCAGGAATGTACCCTGGCTGGGAATCGAACCTGGGACACTTTGGTTCCCAGCCCGCGCTCAATCCACTGAGCTACGCCAGCCAGGTATAGGTTATACTTTTTCTTGATGAGTCCTTTAAAGGCTATCAATTTTGCTTATTTTTTTCCAAAAAAACAGCTCCTAGATTTATCAATCCTTTGGATTGTTTTTTAAACTCTATGTTGTTCAATTCTGTTCTGATCTTGATTACTTCCTTCTTCCTACTTATTCTGGGCTTTGTTTATTCTTGTTCCTCTGATTTTTGTAGATGTAGAATTTCACTGTTTATTTGAAATATTTTTGTCTTTTTAAGGTAGGCCTGTATCATTATGAACTTTTCTATAGAACTGCCTTCACTGTGTCCCTAAATTTTGGACTGTTCTGTGGTCATTTTCATTTGTTTACAGAAACTTTTTGATTTCTTTCTTGATCTCATTGTTTACTCATTCATTGTTAAATAACATGTTATGCACTCTCAATTGATTCAACTATTTTTGATTTTTTGTCCTTGAGCTTAGTTTGTAGTTTTAAACCATTGTGATCAGAGAAAATGCTTGATAGGATTTTAATTTTCTTGAATTTGTTGAGGCTTGTTTTGTGTCCAACAATGTGGTCTATCTTTGAAACTGTTCTGTGTGCATCTGAAAAGAATGTGTATTTTGCTTCTTTGGGGTGAAAGATTTTGTATATATCAGTTAAGCTCATTTCATCTAGTTGTTTCATTCAGTGCCACATTTTCCTTGCTGTTACTTGTTTCAAACATCTGTCCATTGTTGACAGTGAGGCATTAAAATCCCCTAGTATAAGTGTGTTGTTGCTGATATCTTTCTTGATGTCCTCCAAGATCTTCCTTATACATTTGGGTGCTCCTATGTTTGGTGCATGTATGTTTACAGTGTTTATGCCTTCTTGATAGATTCTTCCCCATAGAATCATAAAATGACCTTCTCTGTATCTTTTATGACCTTTATTTGGACATTTATTTTTTCTGATATAAATATTGCTAACCCAGGTTAATTTTTCCTGTCCATTTGTTTGGATTTTTTTTCAAACCCTTCAATTTCAGTCTGTGTAGGTTTTTTCTTCTCAGGTAGGTCTCTTGTAGGCAGCATATATGCTGGTCAGTTTTTAAAATCCATTCAGCTACTCTATGTCTTTTAATTGGCGTGTTTAATCCATTTACATTTAGTATTATTACTGATAGGTACTTACACATTGCCATTTTTTCCTTTAGTACTTGTGTTCCTCTCTTTCTCACTTTTTCTTAATCTTTTTAGCCCATTTAGCATATCTTGCAGTGCTGTTTTGGTGAAGGTATATTCTTTTAGCCTTATTTTGTCCGGGCAAATCTTTATTTCACCTTCCAGTTTAAATGACAGATTTGCTGGGCAAAATAGTCTTGGTTGCAGACCTTTACTTTTCATTACATGGAATTTTTCTTGCCATTCCATTCTGGCTTGTAGTTTGTTCTGTTGAGAAAACAACTGCTAGCCTTACTGTGGCTCCCTTGCATGTTAATATCTGTTTCTCCCTGGCTGCTTTTAAGATTCTCTTTTTGTCTTTAACATTCTGATGTGTCTTGAAGTAGGCCTATTTAGGTTCATCTTGATTGAAACCCTCTGTGTTTCCTGAACTTCCATGGATTTTCCCCTCTCTAAACTAGGGCAATTTTGTCATTCCTTTCTTTTTATTACTATTTTAGTACATTTTATTTATTATGCTCTTACAGCTATCCCAATATTGCCCCCTTTTTAAAACAATATGTTTCAAGCCCTGGCTGGCATAGCTCAGTGGATTGAGCGCGGGCTGGGAACCAAAGTGTCCCAGGTTCGATTCCCAGCTAGGGTACATTACTGGGTTGCAGGCCATAACCCCCAGCAACCGCACATTGATGTTTCTCTCCCTCTCTCTCTCTCTCTCTCTCTCTCTCTCTTCCCCCCTCCCTTCCCTCCCTAAAAATAAATAAATAAAATCTTAAAAAAAATTAAAAAAAATAAAATAAAACAATATGTTTCATTGCTTATGCTATTAGAGTTTTCCATTTTCCCCTTTATTTTCTTCTGCCCTGCACCACCCCTCCCACCAGTGTACCCCTCCTTAGTTCATGTCCATGGATTGTACATATAAGTTCTTTGACTTCTCCATTTCCTATACGACTCTTAACTTTCCCTTATCTATTTTGTACCTACCATTTATATGTCTTATTCCCTGTACATTTCCCCTCATTCTCTCCCCTCAACCTCCTCACTGATAACCCTCCATAAAAACTCCACTTCTGTGATTCTGCTCATGTTCTAATTGTTTGCTTAGTTAGTTTGTTAGTTAGTTTGTTTGTTTGTTTGTTTTTTAGGTTTAGTTGTTGATAGTTGTGTTTGTTGTCATTTTACTGTTCATATTTTTTTTTATCATCTTATTTTTCTTAGATAAGTCCCTTTAACATTTCATATAATAAGGGCTTGGTGATAATGAACTCTTTTAACTTGACCTTATCTGGGAAGCACTGTATCTGTCCTTCCAATATAAATGATATTTTCGCTGGATAGAGTAATCTTGAATGTAGGTCCTTGCCTTCATGACTTTGAACACTTCTTTCCAGGACCAATTCACTTGAAAGATTTCTTCTGAGTAATCTTTTGTAGGTAACTGTCTCCTTTTCTCTTGCTACTTCTAAGATTCTCTCCTTATTTTTAATCTTAAATAATGGAATTATGATGTGTCTTGGTATGTGCTTCTTTGGGTTCAAATTCTTTGGGACTCTCTGAGCTTCCTGGACTTCCTAGAAGTCTATTTCCTTTTCCAGATTGGGGAGTTCTCCTTCTTTATTTGTTCAAATAAGATTTCAATTTCTTGCTCTTCTTCTTGTCCTCCTGGCACCCCTATGATTCAGAGGTTGAAATATTTAATGGTGTCCTGGAGGTTCTTAAGCTTCTCCACATTTTTTTTAAATTATTTTTTCTTCATCCTGTTCCAAATCATTGATTTGAGCCAGGTTCCCTTCCCTTCACTGAAAGTTCCCTGTACATTTTCCTTTATTTCACTTTGTATAGCTTCCACTTTTTCATCTATTTTTGATCATACTCAATCATTCCTGTGAGCAACTTGATTACTAGTGTTTGAACTGTGCATCTAATAGGTTGGCTATCTGTTCATTACTTATTTCTATTTTTGGAGCTTGGATCTGTTCTTTCAATTGGGCCATACATATTTTTTGTCTTGGAGGACCTGTTATGTAGTAAGGAGTGAGAAGTTAGGTGTTGACCAGGGTAAGGCAACCCTTTCTCCTCTGTTGTGGCACTGTATGTGGGTGAGGGGTCCAAGAGGGAACAATGCTGCTTGCTCAGCTCTTGCCAGCTTTCAGTCATTTCCCCCACTACCCACAAGTAAATTGGGCCCTTCTAGCTCTGATTCCCAGGTAAGTTGGCTTCTGTACATTCTAGGACCCTGTGGGCCTCTCCAATGAACACTCCTGTAAGGCTGTGATTTTCTCTTGCCATACAACCCCCAGAGGTTTTTAAAGTCAGAGGTTTTGAGGCTTTATTTTCCCACACTGGAACCTTGGGTTGGGTGGTCTGTCTCACTCCCCAGTTTCCCCCCCTGGTATATCTGTAAGAAAATGTGGAACCACCTGGTTCACCAGCCACCACCTTGTCATGCACCCTCTCTGCCCTGGCTGCCTGTCTTCATCCCTCCTACCAATTTGGATGAATATTTCTTCTTTAACTCCTTGGTTGTTAGATTTTTATAGTGTGATTTTTCTGGCAGTTTGTTATTTTTTTAATTGATTGTTGTCCTTCTTTTGCTCGTGCGAGGAGACAAAGTATATCCACCTATGTCACCATCTTGGCCAGAAGTTGTCATTATTTTTTTGAACAGGTTTTCTATACCTTGCTCCTTTTCTTCTCATTCTGATATTCTTATGAAATGAATCTTTTTACATTTCATGTTGTCCTGAAGGTCACTTAAACTATCTTCATACTTCCTGAGTCTTTTTTCATTGTGTTACTCTGACTGGGTATTTCTTTCTACCTTGTCTTCCAGCTAGCTGATTCCTCTGTTTCATCCAGCCTACTTGTAATTTCTTCTAGTGTTTTTTTTTATTTTATTTTAGATATTGCATTCTTCATTCTTTCCTGGTTCTTTTTTATTCTATTTCTATTTCTTTTTCATGTTATTGTAGTTCCCACTCAGTTCCCTATAGTTGTCACTGAGTTCGTTGAGCATCCTTATGAACATTTTTTGAATTCTATATCTGATAGATTGCTTGCCTCAATTTCATTTAGTTTTCTCTCTTTTTAAAAAAAAATGGGGATTCTTCCACTCCTTTAGATTGTGTGTTCTTCTTTTGTGTCTTCATTTTAGCTGACCTTTTTTTTTCTGAGTCTCAGGGTTATTTGCTTTGCCTGCCTGTTGTTGAGGGGTATAATTCTATGGTAGGAGTTCTGTGTGACTCAGTGATGCAGTCTCATTGATCTCCTTGTCTGGATACTCAAGGGTTGTCTTTTCTTCTGCTTGTGAGGGCTTTCTTCTTGTACATGGACTTTACTTGTTACAGTATTCTTTTTTGGTGGGTCTTCCCCTCAATTTGGCTTACTGGTAGTAACAACTCCCACATTGTCTCATATGCTGTTGTACAGGGCCTTGTTAACAAAGCAGTATCACCAGACCACCAAACCTATGCCAGCAAAAAAAATGCCCTTACCACATCAGTAGTTTCAACTGCAATAGGACTAAGATTAATAAAGGTGAGGAGAGATTGCAGATATTATAAGATATTGCAAAGGGAATATGATATGACTAAATGAGAGGAAATGTTATTGAGTGTTAAGAGAGAGGAGAATTGATGAGTAAGTGTAGAACCAGAGAAATAGACATACGTGTTTTTACAATCAAAACAATGCAGAGGAAGGGAAAAGCCACCAGCAAATGGAAACAAAGGCTCACTTTCGGCTACAACTTTAAGCATATGCCACTTTAGAGTTCCAGTTGGTGAGATCCTTCTGACTGACTTCACTGGCTGATGAAAGGTTGAGGCAAATACTCTCATTCCTTGGAAAGATCTGTCCATAAGAGAGGCATATGGTCCAGCTGTGCAGGGTCTCAGGTCTTGTTAGCCAAGACCCCGGATTACATCCCAGGATGCTGGGCTCTCTAATCTCTTTGTGTTTCTTCCTTCCAGATGTGAAATCAGAATTCTATTCTGGGTGGGTTCCCATTGGACTGTATATTTTCTAAGTGGTAACAGTTTTACTTCTAACTCTAAACAAACAAACAAAAAAGACTGGTGTTCTTTTGTAACACTGCTTGCCTTCAACATCAGTTAGCTGACAGGGAATCCTGGACACTATAGAGAAGCTTAAATCATAATTGCATATTCCAACTTGATGTTTTTCTGACTACCATATTTGGCAATTTTTAATTTCAGTTTTCCCTTAAAATACTTTAATGTTGTTAGATTACAGTTGTCTGCATTTTCTCCCCACAACTACACACCACTTCAGCCAAAACCACCTCCCTCACTTGCTTCCATTCTCCCTCTTGGTTTTGTCTATGTGTCCTTTATAGCAGTTTCTGAAAACCCTTCTCCCCACTGTCCCCTTGCCGCTCCCTTCTGGTTATTGTTAGATTGTTCTTAATTTCAATGTCTCTGGTTATATTTTGCTTGCTTTTTTCCCTTGTTGATTAGAATCCAGTTAAAGGTAAGATCATATGGTATTTATCCCTTGCCAATGGCCTATTTCACTTAGCACAATGCTCTCCAGTTCCATTCATGCTATCATAAAGGGTATAAATTCCTTCTTTCTCTCTGCTGTGTAAAATTCCATTGTGTAAATGTACCATAGATTTTGATCCACTGATTTGCTGATGGGTACTTAGATTGCTTCCAGCACTTAGTTACTGTAAATTGTGCTGCTATGAACATTGGGGTGCATAAGTTCTTTCGAATTGGTGTTCCAGGGCTCTTAGGGTATAATCCCAAAAGTGGAATTGCTGGGTAAAAGGCAGTTCCATTTTTACTTTTCTGAGGAAATTCTATACTGTTTTCCAAAGTGGCTGCACCATTCTACATTCCCACCAGCAGTACACTAGGGTTCCTTTTTTTCTGCATCCTCTCCAACACTTGTTTGCTGATTTGTTTATGATGGCCATTCTGACTGGTGTGAGTTGGTATCTCATTGTGGTTTTAATTTGCATCTCTCTGATGGCTAGTGATGCTGTGCGTATTTTCATATGTCTTTTGGCCCTTTGTATGTCCTTCTTGGAGAAGTATTTGTTCAAGTCTTCTGCCCATTTTTTAATTGGGTTTTTGTCTTCTTGGAGTGGAATCATGTGAGTTCTTTATATATTTTGGAGTTCAAACTCTTGTCTGTGGTAACATTGGCAAATATGGTTTCCCATATAGTTGGTGCTCCTTTCCTTTTAATGCTGTTCCCTTTAGCCATGCAGAAGCTTTTTAATTTGATGAGCTCCATGATTTTTTATTATTTCCTTTATGCCCCTTGCTTTAGGGGACAAATCAGTGAAGATATTTTTGAGTGGAATGTCTTAGATTTTCCTGCCAATGTTCTCCTCTAGGACTTTTATGGTGTCATTTCTTATATTTAAGTCTTTTATCCACATTGAATTTATTTTTTTGTATGGTCTAAGTTGGTGATCAAGTTTCATTTTTTTTTAAATGTAGCTATCCAGATCTCTCAACATCATTTGTTGAAGAGGCTAATGGTACTCCATTTTGTGTTTTCCCCCCATTGTCAAATATTAATTGACCATAGAGACTTGGGTTTATTTCTGGGCTCTCTGTTCTGTTCTGTTGGTCTATGTGCCTGCTTTTATGCCAGTACCAGGCTGTTTTGATTACCGTGACCTTGTAATAGAGTTTCACATGAGGTATTTTGATCCTTTCTATGTTGTTCTCCTTTCTTAAAACTGGTGCAGCTATTCAGGGTCATTTCTGGTTCCATATAAATTTCTGAAATGTTTGTTCTATATCTGCGAAATATGTCATTGGTACTTTAATAGAGATTGCATTGAATCTATACATGACTTTGAGTAGTATGACCATTTTGATGATGTGCATTCTTCCAATCCATGAGTATGATACATGCTATCATATATTTGTGTCTTCCTTAATTTCTTTCTTCAGTGTTGTATAATTTTCTGAGTAAAGATCTTTTACCTCCTTGGTTAGGTTTATTTCTAGGTACTTTATTTTTCTTGTTGGTATAGCAAATGATATTTTTTACTGATTTCTGTTTCTGATATTTCATTTTTGGTGTACAAAAATGCCTTTGGTTTCTGAGTATTGACTTTGTATCTGGCTGTTATGCCAAATTCATTTATTAGGTCTAGTTGTTTTTTGTTGGAGTCTATAGAATTTTCTATGTACACTATCATGCCATCTGCAAACAATGACAGTTTTACTTCCTTCTTTCAAATTTCAATGCCTTTTATTTCTTTTTTTTTCCTTGTCTTATTGCTGTGGCTAGGACCTCCAGTACTATGATGAATAGGAGTGGTGAAAGCATGCATCTTTGTCTTGCTCCAGATCTTAATGGGAAAACTTTAAGTTTTTGTCCATTTAGTATGATGTTGGCTGTAAGTCTCTCATGTGTGGCCTTCATTATGTTGAGGAATGCTCCCTCTATTCACACTTTGCTGAGTGTTTTTATCATAAATAGGTGCTGTAGCTTATCAAATGATTTTTCCACACCTGTTCATATGGTCATGTGATTTGTGTGTTTCATTTTGTTTATGTCGTGTATTATGTTTATTGGTTTGTGAATATTGTACCATCCCTGCATACTTGGGATGACTCCCACTTGGTTATGGCATATGATCTTTTTAATGTATTTCTGGATGTGATTTGCCAACATTTTCTTGTGGATTTTAGCATCTAATGTTCATCAGCAATATGGGTGTGAATTTTCTTTCTTTGCTATTTCTTTTTCCAGTGTTGGGATTAGGATTATTCTCATTGCATAAAAGTTTTGGGGAGTCTTCCATCTTCTTGAATTTTTGAAATAATCTGTGGCTAATGGGCATTAGATGTCCCTTAAATGCTTTGTAAAATTCATCAGTGAAACCTTATGGTCCATGAGTTTTGTGTGTCAGAAAATTTTTGATTACTGTTTCAATTTCATCAGCTGTTATTTGCCTGTTCAGGTTTTCTGCTTTTTCATTGAGTTTTGGAAGATTATATTTTTCTAGAAATTTGTCCATTTCATGCAGGTTTTGCTATTTCTTGGCATATAGTTCTTTGTAGTAATTTATTTTTTTAAAGATTTTATTCATCTATTTCTAGAGAGGGAAGGGAGGGGGAGAGAGAGAGAGAGAGAGAGAGAGAGAGAGAGAGAGAGAGAGAAACATCAATGTGCGGTTGCTGGGGGTTATGGCCTGCAACCCAGGAATGTACCCTGGCTGGGAATCGAACCTGGGACACTTTGGTTCCCAGCCCACGCTCAATCCACTGAGCTACGCCAGCCAGGGCTATAATTTCTTACAATAGTTTGTATTTCTATGGTATCAGTTGTAATCTCTCTTCCTCATTTCTGATTGTGATTATTTGGGTCTTCTCTCTTTTTTTTCTTGATGAGATTGCTTAAAGACTTGTTGATTTTGTTTATCTTTTCAAAGAACCAGCTCTTGGATTCATTGATCCTTAGAATTGTGCTTTTAGTCTCTATGTCATTTAATTCTGCTCTGATCTTGGTTATTTCCTTCCTCCTACTTGATCTGGGCTGTCTTTGTTGTTGTTCCTTGAGTTCTTGTAGACATAGAGATAGTATTTGTATTTTAAATGTTTCTAATTTTTTTTATGTATGCTTGTAACGCTATGAACTTCCCTCTCAGGACTATGTTTGCTGTGTCCCATAAGTTTTGGACTGTTGTGAGTTAATTTTCATTTCCTTCCAGAAACTTTTTTATTTCTTCCTTAATCCCTTTCTTATCCCATTCATTGTTTAATAGTGTGCTATTCATTCTCCATGATTTTGAGTGTTTGGGGGATTTTTTTCTTTGATGTTGGTTTCTAGTATCAGTCACTTGTCGTCAGAGAAAATGCTTGATGTGATTTCAATTTTCTTGAATTTGTTGAGGTTTGTTTAGCATCCTATCATGTGGTCTATCTTTGAAAATATTCCATGTGAATTTGAAAAGAATGTTCATTTTGCTTCTTTGTAATGAAACACTCTCTCTCTCTCTCTCTCTCTCTCTCTCTATATATATATATATATATATATATATATATATGAACTTAACTGATATATATATATATGAACTTAACTGATATATATATATATATATAATGAGCTTAACTGATATATATATATATAACTGATATATATATCAGTTATATATATATATATATGTGTGTGTGTGTATATATATATCAGTTAAGTTCATTCATCTAGGGCACTGTTCAATGCCACAATATCTTTGTTGATATTTTGTTCGGAAGGTCTGTCCATTTTTGACAGTGAGTTGTTAAAATCTCCTACTATCATTTTCTTGCTGCCAATATCTTTCTTGAAGTCCTCCTAGGTTTCCTTTATTTATTTGGGTGCTCCTGTTTTAGGTAGCACATATATTTACTATGTTTATGTCTTTTTGATGGATTCTTCCCTTGTGTATTATGAAGTGATCCTCTGGATCTGTTTTTATGGCTCTTCTTTTGAAATCTATTTTGTCTGATATGAATATTGCTACGCCTGCTTTTTTTCCCTGTCAATTTGCTTGGGAATGTTTGTTTCTAGCCTTTTGATTTCAGTATATGTAGGTCTTTAGTCCTGCGGTGGGTTTCTCATAGGAAGCATATGTGGGGGTCATGTTTTCTTATCCATTCTGCTATTCTGTGTCTTTTGTTTGGGGCATTTAGTCAATTTATGTTTAAGGTTATTATTGGTATGTACTTACTCACTGCCATTTTTCCTACCTATGCTCCTCTCTCTTTCATTCTTTTTCTTCTTGTTCTTAAAGCATCTCTTGTGGAGCTGGTTTTGAGGAGGCTTCTTTTAGGCTTCTCTTGTACAGGAAGCTCCTTATTTGTTCTTCCATTTTAATTCAGTACCTTGCTGGATAAAGTAGTCTTGGTTGAACACCTCTGGTTCTCATTTCTTGGAATATTTCTTGCCATTCTCTTGTGGTTTGGAGTGTTTCCATTGAGAAGTCAGACGCTAATCTTATTGGAGCTCCCTTGTGTGTTACTTCCTTTTTTTTCCATTTGTTGCATTTGAGATTCTCTCTTTATCTTCTAATTTTGCCATTTTAATTATGATATGTCTTGAAGTGGCCTTCTTTGGGTTCCTCTTGATTGGAACTCTCTGTGTTTCCTGGATTTGTGTGACTTTTTCTGTCATTCAGTTAGGGAAGTTTTCCATCATTACTTTTTCAAACAGGTTTTTTATACTTTGCTCTTCTTCTTCTCCTTCTGGTATCCCTGTTATATGGATATTATTATGTTTCACCTTGTTCTGCATTTCACTTAACTCCTCTTCATTCTTTCTGAGACTCTTTTCCTTTTCTTGCTCATTCTGGTTTTTTTTTTCCTACCTTGTCCTCCAGCTCACTATTCTGACCCTCTGCTTCATCAAGCCTGGTTTTGATTCCTTCTACTGTGTTCTTCAGTTCAGAAATTGTATTCTTCATTTCCTCTTGACCCTTGCTGATAGTTTCTACTTTTTTTCATGTTGATATAGTTTCCAGTGAGTTCATTGCTCTGTGTTTTTTGGATAATTCTCTGTGAGCTCATTGAGCTTCCCGATAACCATTGTTTTGAACTCAATATCAGATAGTTGACTTGCTCTATTCCATATAGCATTCTTTCTGAGGCTTCCTCCTTTGCTTTCACTTGGGGATTGTTGCTTTGTCTTCCCTTTGTTTGTGAGACTCTTCTTGTTAGACTTTCCTTCTTAAATTGATCTGTTCTGACTCCCTGGGTTTATGGTATGAACTTCTGTGGTAGAATACCTGTGAAATTCAGTGGTGCAGTCTCCTTGATCTTCTGAACTCACTGGTCTTGGCCTGTCATTTAAGTTGGCTCTGTGTTTGTCCCTGGGTTTTGATTGTTGTTGGGTCTTTCTTTGGTGGGTCTTTCCCTCCAGCTGGTCAACTAAGGGTCACTGCATTCACCACCTCTTATTTTCTGTTGTGCCTGTGTGGGCAGGTTGTGTTGAATGTGGCCCCCTTCATGTATACAAGGTTTTGAGGATTCTCTCTTGCTTTTCTTCAGTTGTTTGTTCAGAGTAATTTCTCCACCATTTATTTGTATTTTCAGAACAGTCTTGCGTTCAGTTAATGTGGCTTCTACTCCTTCCACTTTCTGCTGTTGTTATCTGTTGATGGTTCCTTTGTTGGTGGGTTTCCTCCTCCAGGAGGTGTCCTGGTGTTCAAAGCTTCTACCTACTCTTTTTTTTTGTGATCAGTTGGAGGGGGAAGGCAAAATAGTTTAATACAGCAGGAGTGTATTCTATGATATTTAAAATACCAACCCAGGAGGAAGAGATAGGAGATCCTTTGGATATGTGTAGTGTTAACCCTGTTTATTTCACCCAACTGGTCACTTTTAAGAAAAGGGTGGAAAGTTGATAAGGCTCTTGCTAGTGGAAGGAAAGATTATGAGTTGGACCTAGAAAACAGTCAGCTTGTGGGAGGTCAGATTATGAGGTAAAGTGGGAGTAAATGATAGATAATATGTGTAGAGTATGAGAGAATATAGTTAACCACAATGGTAATACATTTCAGGAAGACAGTGTAATGGGCCAAGATCCTGGAGGGGTGCTGTGTAGTATTTACAATTGTATGGAAGAATTATTTACAATATACTGGAACAACAATCATTTGACAGAAACTACATAATCTGAATAACAAGAATGGGAAGTATACAACCTAGAGTAATGTGCTACTGGAAAATAAGTGATGTGAAAGATAATAAATTAAATATACACTACAAAAGAGAGAACAAGGGAAACCAGTGAAACAATGCAATTTAATGAGCCAAGCAAAGACTAAACAGAAAGAAGAGGAATACAAAAATACTAATACATTAGAAGATGTAAGAATAATGAAAAAAAAATACAAATATACATGAATTTGCAAGTTCTCTGTAGTAGCAAAGTGAAATTTGTCTCACTGTCTCAGCTGTTGGGGCCCATTGCTTCCAAGCCAGTGCTTCCTCTGTTGTTTCCCTGGGGGCGCAGGGCTTGGGTGCAAGGTGCCTCTGGGAAACAGGGTCAGGTGTGCTCCATCCAGGGCCTGTGGGTGTGGTGGGACAATCAACCACCAAAAGCACAGACCCAGCTGTGGTCTTTTCACAGTACTAGGTTTTATTGTCTTACATGTGGGAATTATTTTTAAAGAAGAATGAGGAAAGAAGAAGAGATAAAAAGGGATAGAAAGGAAGAAGGAATAAAAAAGAAAGAATTAAAGAGAGGGAAGAGTTAAAAAAAACTAAATTTCTTAAGAAAAAAAAAAAACCCTCTTGCTGCCTTCAAACTGATCAAGCCAGTTCTGTTGGTCTTCCTTGTTGCAGCAGTCTGAGGGGGATTGGTTTCTCCTGTCTCCCTTCCTGAGCAGCACGCTTCGCAGTTGCCCAGGCTCCAGCCCAATTCCTCAGTTCGCTGCAGGTCCCCATGTTCCCTTCTGTGCCCAGGCTAGGCCTTCCATCCACCAGATGCACTGTCCTTGAGGTGCACCAATTAGGGGCAATTCACAGATGCCCTTCTCACTCTTTGTTGTCCTAGGTGCTAAGGACTCTCAGATCCCCTTCAGGATATTTCAGCGCCCCCCCCCACCACACACACACACATACTGTGTTAAGGCTTTGTGGGGATTGCTGACTCCCTGAGCCATGCAGTGCTACTTAGGGCAGGGGAGGGGGGCATCTCTGCTTTCCTCTTAGAGAGCCAGTTGGCCTCCAGGTCAGAGTTGCCACAATGACTGCCTCTTCAGATGCCAGTGCTTCCTCTGTTGTTTCCCTGGGAGCACAGGGCTTGGGTGCAAGGTGCCTCTGGGAAGCAGGGTCAGGTGTGCTCCATCCAGGGCCTGTGGGTGTGGTGGGACAATCAACCACCAAAAACGCAGCACAGTTGGGTGGAGAGGAGGCTGGAGCTGCTGCTGTAGGGGAGCTCCCCAAAGAGCCTCTGTGTATCTCGTTTTTCACTTTTTCTTTTTGAAAATTTTCTACTCAAGCCTGCCACTCCATACAAGGGCCTGGCCCCTCACACAGCCCAATTCTCCAAACAGACTTGGAACTATCCAAATCAGGACCCATCAGGACCTTATTCTGAACTCTCCCCAGCCAGCACACATAACCCCCATGTGTTCGCCACTTTGTCCTTATTTATCCCCTGTGACTTCAAGAATGGGAAGTATACAACCTAGAGTAATGTGCTACTGGAAAATAAGTGACGTGAAAGATAATAAATTAAATATACACTACAAAAGAGAGAACAAGGGAAACCAGTGAAACAATGCAATTTAATGAGCCAAGCAAAGATCCATCCTGGTGCTGCTCAAACCTTGTTTAGCAGGGGAGGGAGACATTGACCTGGCTCTCTCTCAGGAACCCTGTGCCAGACCCTGTGGGTGCTAGGTCTGGGGAGCTTACTGTGCTGAAGCACTCTCCCTACTGTCTCATTGTTCTACGTCCTCTACAATTTTTGGTTTCCAATATTCATATATGCTGATGTACTGTTGGCTGTTCTCTCTCTTCCTCAAAAGATTGCCTAGGTGTTTCACCCATGTGCAGGGGAAAGTGGACTCCACTCCCACCTATCTTGCCACCATCTTCCAAATTTTTTAATTTAATCTTTACAGTATTTTTTCCATTACCCTCTCCTGCCAGAATTCACCACACTGTTGTCCATGTTCATGAGTCTTTTTTCCTTTTTGCTCAATCCCTCCACCTCCTAACTGTTCACTACACTCTTAGCTGTCATCCTGCTGTACATCTGTAGTCAGTCAGTATTTTCCTTGTTAGTTCACTTTGTTCATTAGATTCCACATATGAAAGAAATAATATGGTATTTGCCTTTCTCAGTCTTGCTTATTTTACTCAGCATAATATTCTCCAAGTCCATCCATACTGTTGAAAATGGTAAAATTTTCTTTTCTATGTCTGAGAAATATTCCATTGCATAAATGCGCCCTAGTTGTTTTATCCACACATCTACTGGTGGATAATTGAACTGCTTCCATATCTTAGCAAATGTGAACAACATTGCAATGAACATAGGGTTAGTTATGCTCTTTTGAATTAGTGTTTTTGGTCCCTTCAGATATATTCCCAAAAGTGGGATCATTGGGTTGAAAGGCAGATCTCCTTTTAATTGTTTGAGACATTTCCATACTGCTTTCCACAGGTGCTGCACCAATCTGCATTCCCAGCAAGGAAAACTACAAGTGTTCCCTTTATGATTGAGAATATGACAGGGATGTCCACTTTCACCTCTCTTATTCAACAAAGCACTGGAAGTGGAGCATTATAGGATGCTATGGCAGGGTAGTCAAATCTAGCCTAAAGGACTTAAGTTAAGGCTTAACAGACTAACTAATTTTTAAGCTTAAACCTTAATAGTAATAGTAAACTAGGTGGAAGAGTCAGGGCAAGTGTGATCCAGAAAGATGAAATAGCATATGCCAGGATGCTGATGTGACAAAGAGTATGACATGTTCAAAGAAAGAAATAAACACTGAAAGGAAATACCAAGAACTCTCACTAGGAAGATAACTTGGACCCAGACCACTAAAAATATTAACTAATGGTAATATAATTATTTGGTAGAAATATGCTTCTACTGAAAAATAATTTAACCAAATATCAACATGATTATGTGCTGCATTGATAATAGCTTACAAGGAAGAGAGAATGGAGACAAAAAGACTGATTTAAATTTTGTCTATTAATTTACTTATATTTTAAATATATATTTAAATGAGAAATGATGCCTGTCTGAGCTAAGGCAGGGGAAGACAGAATAGAAAGAAGGTTTTACATAGTACAGATATTTCTTAAGTGGAATTAGAAAACTTCATAACTTGTTAAATATAGGAAGCAGAGAATAGAAACAATTGGAAAATAACTCAGATATCTTGCAGAATATCTGAGGAGGAGACATTAAGAGGTTTTCTTCTGCCAAGACAAGGACTTAAACCCTAGAAGGAAAAAAAATGTGGGTTCCAGTCAGATGTTTATTGATGATAAACATGATAATTTCTGTATATAGAAATCAAAATATCACAACAGTAGGACCTGGAATTTCCTGCCACCAAGCTCAGGTTATTTATTCATACAGCTAAGATATATTTATTAAGCCCTGCCTGACATATTCCAGGAAGTGGGCCAGACAACAAAAATGAAAAGAGAACTGACTGTATGGGAAGACATATTTGTCAATGTCACATTGGGAAAGGGTTTGATCTCCAAAACAAATAAAGAACTCATATAACTCAACAGCAGGAAGACAAACAATCCAATTAAAAATGGGCAAAAGATCTGAATACACACTTCTCCGAGGGCATAAAAATGGATCATAGGCATATGAAAAGATGTTCAACATCACTAGCCATTAGAAAGATGCAAATTAAAACCATAATGAGATATCACCTCACAGCTGACAGAATGGTCATCATTAACAAATCAACAAATAAAAAGTGCCAGAGAGTATGTGGAGAAAAGGGAAGTCTGGTGCACTGTTGGTTGAAATGCATAATGGCACAGCCAGTGTGGAAAACCATCTGGAATTTCTTTTAAAAATACAAAAAGAACTGCTTTTTTACCCAGCGATTCTGTTGCTGAGAAGATACCTTAAAGATCCCTAATCACTAATTCAAAAGAACCTATGCACCCCAATGTTCATAGCAGTGCTTTTTATTTTATTTTTAAATACATTTTATTGATTATGCTATTACAGTTGTCCCATTTCCTCCCCTTCACTCCTCTCCACCCTGCACACCCTCTTTCACCTGCATTCCCCCCTTTTAGGTCATGTCCATGTGTCATACATATAAGTTCTTTGACTTCTACTTTTCCCATATGATTCTTACCCTCCCCCTGTCTATTTTCTACCTACCATCTATGCTACTTATTCTCTATACCTTTTCCCCCTCTCTCCCCATCCCACTCTCCTGTTGAAATCCCTCCATGTGATCTCCATTTCTGTGGTTCTCTTCCTGTTTTAGTCATTTGCTTAGTTTGTTTTTCTTTTTGTTTTAGGTGTAGTTGTTAATAATTGTGAGTTTGCTGTCATTTTACTGTACATATTTTTTTTACCTTCTTTTTCTTAGATAAGTCCCTTTAACATTTCATATAATAAGGGCTTGGTGATGATGAACTCCTTTAACTTGACCTTACCTGAGAAGCACTTTATCTGTCCTTCCATTCTAAATGAAATCTTTGCTAGATAGAGTAATCTTTAATGTAGATTCTTGCCTTTCATGACTTGGAATACTTCTTTCTAGCCCCTTCTTGCCTGCAAGGTCTCTTGAGAAATTAGCTGACAGTCTTATGGGAACTCCTCTGTAGGTAACTCTCTCCTTTTCTCTTGCTACTTCTAAGAGTCTATCATTATTCTTAATCTTGGCTAATGTAATTATGATGTGCCTTGGTGTGGTTCTCCTTGGGTCCAACTGCTTTGGGACTCTCTGAGCTTCCTGGACTTCCTGGAAGTCTATTTTCTTTCCCAGATTGGGGAAGTACTCCTTTATGATTTGTTCAAATAACTTTTCCACTTGTTGCTCTTCCTCTTCTCCTTCTAGTACCCCTATAATTCAGATGTGTAATGGATACTGGCCAGAATCACTGGTCATCACTGCTGCAGATGCTCGAAACAAGAGAAAACATATACATGGACGATGAGTCCTGTGGAAGAATAGGGATGAAATGGCCACTCTCTCTAGTGGAGAGTGTCCCGTTTTCCCACCTGAGCAGGCTTTTATTAAGAATACAGAAACAGTTTGTGAATTACAGTCTGGCAGGGAAGATAAAACAAGTAGTTAGCTTTGAAAGGGGCTGGCAGATTTCCCACTGAGATTCTGGTCTGAGATTTTGGGGTTTTATCACTTAAATAGATGATAGAACTTAAAAGCTTAGTTTCATTTCCTGCCTGTGCCTTCATATTCTAATTAAAGAGCATCCTCCAGCAAGCAAATCTCACAGGATTTTGCATATTCTATGTCTCAGGCCTGATTACCCTGGGAGTCTGCCTCTGTTATTTCTGCAGGCCTGAGTCAGGCAGAGGAGACAAAGGCAGCCAGGAGATTTGGATTTCTCAAGGACTCAGGCTTTGACAAAGCCAAGGGGGCAGAAGTCAATGTTGATCACCCCTTCATTTCCACAGCCCCCTGAGTTTCTTCTCTTAGGGCATTCCCACGTGATCGCATCTGTCTTAGATTCATCCTTTCTTAGAGAATTGTTATCTGTCATTGACTGTCAATCATACAAAGGGAGCCAGGCATTAGAACAGGCAGTGTTCAAGCCAGGGAAGTAAGTTTTGTCTCCTTAGTGTCTCCTGGTTTGGAGGCCTCTTACTCAGCCTTAGCCACAGGCAGTTACAGCTTCCTGAGACCAGGCAGGGAGGACACCAACACAGATGTTGGAATATTTACAGATGCCCTGGAGGTTCCTAAACCTCTCCTCATTTTTTTTTGAATTCTAGTTTCTTCATTCTTTTCTGAGTGGATATTTTGTTCTTCCTTATGGTCCACACTGTTGATTTGAGTCCCAGTTTCTTTCCAATCACTATTGATTCCCTGTACATTTTCCTTTATTTCACTTAGTGTAACCTTCATTTTTTCATCTAATTTGTGACCAAATTCAACCAATTCTGTGAGCATCCTGATTACCAGTGTTTTGAACTGTGCATATGATAAATTATCTCTTTGTCATTTAGTTGTATTTGTTCTGGAGCATTGATCTGCTTTTCATTTGGGACAATTTTTCTTTGTCTTGACATGCCTGTTATGTAGTGAGGGGCGGAGCCTTAGGTGTTCACTGGGGCTGGGCAACCCATGTCACTGGGTTGTGAGGCACTGTCTGTGGGGAAGGGGTCTGAGAGGAATCAATGGCACTTGCTCCACTCACTGCCAAATTTCATTCACTTCCCCCACTTCCCACAAGCAAATTGGGCCCTTCTGGTGCTGATTCCTGTATGGGTGGGTTTGTGTACATTCTAGGACCCTGTGGGTCTCTCCAATGAACTTTCCTGTGAGGCTGGGAGTTCCTGTTCCCCCCTTTTTTGCCTGGTTTATCTGCATCCCAATGTGGGACCTTGCCAGCCAGCTGCAGCCTTGCATGCCCTGATCCTCCAGCCACTGCCTTGCCATGAGTCCTCTCCATACAGGCTGTCTGACTCTGGCCCTCCTACCAGTCTGGATGAATGCAGCTTATTTAATTCCTTGGTTGTCAGACTTCCATATAATTCAATTTTCTGTCAGTTCTGGTTAATTTTTTGTTTTTAAATTGTTGTTGTACTTCTTTTGGTTGTGCGAGGAGGCACAGTGTGTCTACCTATACCTCCATCTTGGCTGGAAGTCCCATAGCAGTGCTTTTTATAATAGTGCCAAGTGTTGGACACAGAGTAAGTGTCCATCAATACATGAATAGATAAAAAAACTGTGGTACATTTATACAATGGAATATTACACAGCAGAAAGTAAGAAAGAACTCCTTCTACCTTTTACAAGAGCATGGATGGAACTGGAAAGCATTATGCTAAGAGAAATAAGCCAGGCAGTGAAAGAAAAATACCATATGATCTAACCTATAATAAGAACCTATCCACAAAACAAACAAGTGAGAAAAATAGAACCAGAGGCATGGAAACATGGAACAGACTGACAGTGACTGGAGGGGAAGGGGAAAGGGAATAATGGTGAAAAGAAGCAGAAGGGACTAGACAAAGAACATGTATGAATGCTCTAAAAAATGGACAACAGTGTGGGGACTGGCTTGGGAATGGGGTGATGGGCTGGACAGAGGATAGCAAAGGGAGAAAAACTGGGACAACTGTAATAGAATAACAATAAAATGATATAAAAAATAAAATCACAGATTCATTCCTTGCTATCACAGAATTTAACTTTACCAAATAACCAACCTGATCAATTACTTATTCTAATGGTGCCCTCTTGTATGTATTTTTGTTTAATTTTAGGAGATTTCTATCAGTGTGGACTGAAAATATTTTTCAGTTTGTGAAATTTTAAAGCTACTAGAAGAGATATATGTGTTGCCATGGTTTCTTTTCAATATTCACATAATAGCCATCCTCACTTATTGTAATAAAACGTTTGTTTAAAGGAGCTTTGCAACTGATTTCAAGCACTCAACCAAAATATCAAGATTAAAATATTAGGCAGTGTCAGCACAAGGATTGCTTTTACTTTCTTTTTTTAACTTTTTTTTACATTTTCTATTGTTCAAGTACCATTGTCTCCATTTTCCCCTCACCACTCCCCCCTCACCCTAGCCACCCCTAACTCCCACCCTGGATCATACTTCCCTTTGGCTTTTTCCATGTGTCCTTTATATAGTTTCTGAAAACCCTTCCCCCTTTTCTCCCCATTATGCCTTCCCACCTCCCCTCTGTTACTGTCAGTTTTTTTCTTAATTTCAATGTCTCTGGTTATATTTTGCTTACTTGTTTGTTTTACAATTAAAATGAGTTATGGTTATTTTAATATACACTTGTATTTGGGGAGAATTTCCAAATACAATAAGTGTTGCTAAATGAAGTACATCTAGCTGTTGGTTAGACAAATTTTTGAGCATGTAAAAAGGTAAAATGTCCATTGCAGATGAAAAACAAAGGGCACAATCTATCTATTTTATAGGTCCATATTCTTTGACTTCTGATAATTTGTTATTATGGCTTAAAAAAGGACTGTGGGAATGGTTTGCCAGGGTCATCTCTGGTGATTCAGGTTCAAATTTGAGGTCTCTGCAGGCCACCATTTCAGTAATAAATTTACCATATATCTTCTTACTGTCCAGCCTGAAAGTGTGGCTATCAGGAAAATGAAGGCACACCACTTCTCTCCTCATCTGAAGACCAAACAGGAAATTGCTTAATCTCAGCTCCATACATCATTATACATGATGCCTTGATCAGCATGTTGGATTTGTTTGTGAAAATTAAATCTCTCTAGAATGATGGATGTATTTTTAATAAAGCAAGAAATTAATTAACTGTCCCTGAAGAACAAGGAAAGTACCTCTTTGTGGCATACATGTTGACCTCACAGCCAAGCCAGCACATTATACCTTTTTATCATGACTCTATTGTTTTATAAACAGAATGGAAAGCTGTTACCATACAACTACAATGAAGGAGATCACCTAATGTCTAGCTTTTCTACGTGAACCAGAGTAACCATTTAAAACCAAAAGGATGTTGAAGTAGAAAATTCCATAGAGACAGGTTCCTTTCTTGGAGTTTTATTTAGATACATTAATTTATTTAGTACCCACAGCAAATTCCGAGACAGCTATTACTATGACCACTTTTTAAAATTAGGAAACCAATATTAAAAATGCTTATTTGTTTTGTACAGCTGGTTACTGAAAAGTTAAGATTCAAGTCTGCATTCCATTCCAAAATCCATGTTGTAAACAATAGTGCTTTTTTCCCCTTGAAAACCTATGTAAACACTGGGTTCTCCAATGACAGTAAGTATTGAATAGTTTTCCCAAGAGATATTGAGAGCTCAAGTGTGTACTAATGTGTTACCCTTTCTCTGGTGTTATTTTATAACAATAGAAATGTTGTCATATTTGTTTTATGGTTCAGGATCTGTCATAGCTAACATTCGAAAGATTGTAATGGTAGGAAGGAGAGGCTAGGAAAGATGGTTGGATAGCAACTACATTCTGCTCTAATGTTTGGCCAGGATTCCATAATAAAACATGTTGAGCAGGACATTGGAGAGAAACAGTGTGGTTTCTCAGTTGATATCCATTTAGCATTATGTTTCCTCAGTATGTAGTTGCAAACCAAGGAAAACCTTGTTCTCCCAGAGTATAGAAAAGAAGGAAACCATTTTTATTCTGAAAGGCTACTGGAAACTATGTTTATTCTATCTATACAAATATAACTGTAATGATATTATGAAGAACCTTTTGAAAAGATAGGAGTCCTTTGCTCTGTGTATTGAGCATCATATATTTTCACACAGAGAAACATTTTGTAATGAAAAATGCATATAGATAGAGCTTATTACCTGACTGCTGCAGTTCAAGTTTCTCAATCTAGAAGGAAAATAGGTCTTGAAGAGTTAACTGAGTGTTCGCAATCTGTCTTTCATTGTAGAAAGACAGGCTCATTTGTTTGGACACACTCATTAAGAGGGATGTGAAAATGTGCTATTTTTTTTTTCATTTGAAGATGCTTTCTATGTTCCTCCCAGTAGGAGCACTGTGTTGCTTGTTGCCTTATGCTCTCCACCAATGACCTTGGATTATAAAGTATGCAATCATCTTATATTTTTCTAAAACCCAAGAAATGATTCACTCTTGGATCATTCCCATATCCATTTGCTGGAAGAGCAGAGCACAAAGACAGGAGCCACATGGTTTCTGGAGCAACTGCACCAAGTGTGGAGTGCCTATCTCCACATTCTTTATTACATGAAGAAACCACGCCCTTAAAGTTCTGTAACATTTGTTTTTATTTGTTGCACTCAGGCAAATATTCACTTGAGCAATACAAAGGTGTCCAATAAAATGTCTGGCAGCAGGGATTTTCATAAAACACACACACACACACACACACATGCACACACAGACACACACACACACAGAAAAAATAGAAACATTTCAACTGCAAAAAGTATATAAACGTGTATGTGATAAAAGCACACACAACACATGCTTAATAATATGTGAACATGGTATAAGAAACAAACAATGAAAAAGGATGTATGATGAAACCTAGTTTCCTTTCTGCACCACCCCCACAATCCAACTCCCTGAGTTCCACCTCATAAAGGCAACTGGTAAGTTTCTCTTGCACCTTCCATAAATTTTCTTTACAAAGCAAGCCTACACTAAAGCACACTCTACATACATTTTCAATCTTGACCATTCTCCCTTGAAAATATATCTTAGAGATCATTCCATATCAGAAATACTTGCTTTCTTTCTAATGCTGCATAGTATTCTATTATACGGATCTACTGTCTGACAACTGCCATATAATTGAACATTCAGGTTGCTTCTATAAAATAAACAATGTTACAGTGCTATGGCATACCAAGGCTGGAATGAGAGACAGTACGAAGAATTTACTTGACAGGAAGAATTTGAACACTGACACAGTTCAGAATTCGCTGTACATGATAATAAAAAGTACATGGATATTTAGTCATTTTTTTATTCTTCTTAAATTTCCTACCAACAAAGTATTCCCTTATTGTCTCTGCTTCCTTGGTAGAGAATGTTTTACTCAATAACTTTGCACATACTGCTTTGTGCATATAGGAAAGTTTATATGCACTATAATTTTGATATATATTAACATATTGACTTCCGAAGTGGTTGTATCAATATACATTTTCATCAGGAAGAAATAAAAATGATTGTTTTCTTACACATCAAACAACACTGTGTAATGTTGAGCTTCTTTGGTACATTTCCATTCTCCAAGATAGAAGTGGTCTCATGTTTTAATTTACATTTATTTCATTATGCACAAAGCTTGGTATCATTTCATAAGTTTATACACTACTCATCTTGTAAATTGCTTTTTAATGTTCTTTGTGACTAATTCTAGTCTTCTCTTTATTTCTAGGTCAGTCTTGCTAAAGATTTGTGCATTTTAATTATCTTTTCAAGGAACTAAGCTTTTTGTTTCATTTAATTGCTTTATTGCTTCTGTATTCTTTATTCCAAATCTTTATTATTTCATCTCTTCTGCTTGTTTGGGGTGTACTTTTTTCTTCTTTTTCTAGTTAATAAAAAAAGAACATTAAGTTGTTGAATATAGGTTTGTTTTCTTTTTTAATTCCTTTATTTACAAATGTAAAATTCCCTCTAAGAATTGTTTTAGCTTCATGCCATAACTTTTATGATATGTTTTTTGTTTCATTCATCTCAAAGTATTTTCTATGTTTGCTTGTGATTTCTTCTTTGAAACATTAATTATTTAATAGTGTGTTGCTTAATTTTCACAAATATATGGATTTCCCAAATTTCCTAATCTTTCTACCTTTATTACCCTCTTGTTGGAAAAATATGCATTTTATTATTCTCATATTTAAATTTCTTAAAAGTTTTTAAATATCATCTCATGTGCACTTGAGAAGAATGTGTATTCTGCATTTGTTCTGTGAAGTGTTCTATAAAAATCTGTTATGTCTACTGATGGGCATTCAGGCTGTTTCCGAATCTTGGCTAATGTAAGTAGTGCTGCTATAAACATAGGTGTGCATATATTATGTTTTAATGCTGTTTTGGGATCCTTGGATTATATTCCAAGAAGTGGAATCACTGGGTTATAAAGGAGTTCCATTTTTAATTTTTAGAGGATACTCAATATTGTTTTCCACAGTGGCTGCCCCAGTCTTCATTGCCACCTAGGTTACTCTTTTCTCTGCATCCTCACCAACACTTGTTTTTGTTTTTGTTTTTGTTTTAATTTATTGATGGTAGCCATTCTGCCAAGTGTAGGGTGATAGATATCAAGGTTTAAATTTGTGTTTTTCTGATGATTAGTGATGTTGAACATTTTTCATATGTCTATGGCCCCTCTGTATGTTCTTTTTGGAGAAATGTTTATTTTAGTCTTTAGCTCATTTATTCATTGAGTTGTCTTCCTAGTATTGAGTTGTATTAGTTCTTTGTACATTTTGACAATTAAACCTTGTCAGATGTATCATAGGCAAAAATGTTCTCCCATACAGTGGGTTCCCTTTTTGTTCTGTTGATGGTTTCTTCAGCTGTACAGAAACATTTTAATTTCTTTATTGTTGTTCAACTACATCTGTCTCCATTTTTGCCCAACCATGCCCATCCCTGCCTCCCATTCACGAAACCATACCCTGTGGCTTTGTCCATGTGGCCTTCATACATGTTCCTTGATGGTCCCCCTTTATCCACTATTATCACCCTCCCTCTTCCCCTCTGATTACTGTCATATTGTTCTTTATTTCAAAGGTTTAATTGTTTTTCCTTACTTTTTATTTTATTGATTAGGTTCCACTTATAGGTGAGATCATATGGTATTTCTCTTTCACTGCTTGGCTTGTTCACTTAGCATAATAATCTCCAGATTCATCCATGCTGCCTCAAAGGGTAAGAGCCCTTTCCTTCTTTCTGCTGCATAGTATTCCATTGTGTGAAAGTACTATGGCTTTTGATCCACTCATTTACTGATGGATAATTAACCTTATTTTTTGGACCATAGTTTTAGAGGAAGCACCTGAGTTTTAGAGGAAGTAAATAGGAAAAAAAAATTTAAGTAAAAAATGTGATAAAATATTTAATAACATAAATAACATAATATTTCACCAATGTAAATGTAAAGCTGCATTTGGACTATAAGGTGCACCCCTATTGTCCTCCCAAATTTGACTGTGGAAAGTGTGTCTTATAGTCCAAGAATACGGTAGGTTGCTTCCAGCACTTCGCTATTGTAAATTGTGTTGTCATGAACATTGGAGTACATAGGTTATTAGAATAGGTGTTTCAGGATCCTTAGGGTATAATCCCAACAGTGGTATATCTGGGTCAAAAGGCAGTTCCATTTTTAGTTTTCTGAGGAAATGAAAACTATCATATCATCTGCAAACAGTGGCAGTTTTACTTCCTCTTTCCCTATTTAGATGCCTTTTATTTATCTTTCTTGTATGATTGTTGTGGCTAGGATTTCCAATACTCTATTGAATGAAGTGGTGAAAGACCACATCTTTGTTTTCTTCCTGATCTTAGTGGGGAAACTTGCAGATTTTGTCCATTGAGTATGATGCTGGCTGTAGGTTTCTCCTGCATGGCCTTTATAATGTTGAGGAATGCTCTTTCTACTCCCATTTTGCTGAGTGTTTTTATTTAAAATGGGTGATATACCTTATCAAATATTTTATCTACATCTATTGATATGACCAAGTGATTTTTGTCTTTCCTTTTGTTTATGTGGTGTATTATGTTTACTGATTTGCAAATATTGTACCACCCTTGCATACCTGGAATGAATCCCACTTGGTCATGGTGTATGATCTTTTTAATGTATTGCTGGAGGTGGTTTGCCAACATTTTGTTGAGGATTTCAGCATCTAATTACATCAGCAATATTAGCTGATAGTTTTCTTTCTTTTTTGTATTTTTATCTGGTTTTGGAATTAGGGTGTTGCTGGCTTCATAAAAAGAGTTTAGGAGTCTTTCCTCTTGAATGTTTTTGGAGTAGTCTGAGAAGGATAGGGGTTAGCTCTTCCTTAAATGTTTTTTTTTTTTAATATTCTCATGTGAAACTATCTGATACAGGGCTTTTGTGTGCCAGGAGTTTTTAGTTTACTGCTTTTATTTCATCAGCTGCTATTGGTCTGTTTAGGCTTTCTGTTTCTCCTTCATTCAATTTTGGGAGATTATAGTTTTGTAGCACTTTGTCCATTTCACCTAGGCTTTCAAATTCCTTGATGTATAGTGGTTTGTAGTACTTTTATACACTCTGAATCTTTGTGTTATCAGTTGTGATCTCTCCTTTTTCATTTCTCATTTTGTTAATTTGGGTCCTCTCTCTTTTTTTCTTGATGAGTCTGCTTAAATGCTTGCTGACTTTGTTTATCTTTTCAAAGAACAAGTTCCTGGATTTATTGGTCCTTAGAATTGTTCTTTTAGTCTCTATGTCACTTAATTATTTCTGATCTTGGTTATTTCCTTCCTGTTACTTGCTCTGGACCTTTTTTGTTATTCCTCCAGTTCTTGTAGATGTAGGGTTAGGTGGTTTATTTGAAATGTTTCTATCTTTTTTTAGGTATTCCTGTATCACTATGAACTTCCCTTTCAGGACTGCCTTTGCTACACCCCATAACTTTCAGACCATTGTAAGTTCATTTTCATTTGTTTTAGAAATTTTTCATGTCTTCGTTGATTTCATTCTTAACCCACTCAAAGTATAGTAGCATGCAATTCAATCTGCATAAATATGCGTGTCTTTGACATTTCCCTTGAGGTTGGTATCTAGAATATGTCCCTTTTGGTCAAAGAAAATGTTTGATATGATTTCAATTTTCTTGAATTTTTAAATAAAATTTTAAAAGATTTTATTCATTTATTTTTAGAGAGGGAAGGGAGAGAGAAAGATAGAGAGAGAGAGATCAATGTACAGTTGTTGGAGGCCATGGCCTGAAACCTAGGCATGTGCCCTGACTGGTAATGGAACCTGAGATGCCTGGTTCGCAGCCCGTGCTCAATCCACTAAGCTATGCCAGCCAGGGCTAATTTTCTTGAATTTTTGAGGCTTGTTTTGTGTCCCATCACATGGTCTATCTTTGAAAATGTTTATATATATATATATATATATATATATATATATATATATATATATATTCAGAAATAATTAAATGACATAGAGACTAAAAGAACAATTCTAAGGACCAATCAATCCAGGAACTTGTTCTTTGAAAAGATAAACAAAGTCAGCAAGCATTTAAGCAGAGTCATAGATATATGATATCATGGAACTGAACGATGCATTGGATCAAATGGACTTAGATAAATGCATCATTCAGTTCTACAATATCCGTGTTGATATTTTGTTTGGAAGATTCATACATTTTTGACAATGGTATGTTAAAATCCCCTACTGTGATTGTGTTGCTGTCTACATCTTTCTTGAAGTCCTCCAAGAATTTAGTTATGTATTTGGGTGCTTCCATGTTGGGTTCATATGTGTTTATAATATTTTTATCTTCTTGATAGATTCTTGAGTATTATGAAGTGTCCTTTTTTTATGGTCTTTGTTTGGAAGTCTATTTTGTTAGACTTAAGTATTGCTATCCTGGCTTTTTCTTCCTGTGTGTTTGCTTCGAATAATTTTTCCAACTCTTCACTTTCAGTCTGTGTACATCTTTTGTTCTTATGTGGATTTATTGTAGACAGCATATGTGGGGGTCATGTTTTCTTATCCATTCAACTACCCTATGTCTTTGGATTGGAGCATTTAATCCATTTGCATTTAAGGTTATTATTGATAGGTGCTTCCTCATTGCTATTTTACTCTCTTTGTGCATGTATTCCTCTGTCTCTCACTGGTTTTCTTCCTGTTTTTAAAGCAGTCCCTTTAGCATATATTGCAGTGTTAGTTTGGTGCAGGTATATTCTTTTAGCCTTCTTTTGTCCTGGAAGCTCCTTATTTCACCTTCCATTTTAACTGAGAAACGTGCTGGATAGAGTAGTCTTGGTTGCAGGCCTTTACTTTTCATTGATTGAAATATTTCTTGCGACTTACTTCTGGCTTTTAATGTTTCTGTTAAGAAGTAAACTGCTAGTTTTATCAGGCCTCCCTTGTATGTTGCCCCATCTTCCTCACTTATTGCCTTCAAAGTTTTTTTGTCTTTGAGTGTTGTCATTTTAATTATGATGTGCCTTGCAGTGGGCCTCTTTGGTTTCCTCTTGATTGAGACCTTACCTGCTGTCTGGACTTGTGTGGCTTTTTCTCTCATGAAATTAAGGAAGTTCTCTGTCATTACTTCTTAAAACACATTTTCTATTCCTTGCTACTCTTCTCCTTCTGATATCTCTATTATATAGATATAATTCCATTTCATTTTGTTCTGTATTTCCCTTAACCTATTTTCATTCTTTTTTAGTCTTTTTTTTTTTCTTGTTCTTTTGGGGAACTTTTTTTTTTTCTATCTTGTCTTCTAACTCACTGATTCTATCTTCTGCTTCATCTAGTCTGCTTTTTATTCTTTCTACTCTGTTCTTCAATTCAGAAATTGTATTCTTCATTTCCTCTTGGCCCTTGTTGATTGTTTGTACATCCTTTTTTATGCTGATATAGTTCGCAGTAAGTTCCTCATACTTCCCCTGTGGTTTGTGGTAATTCACACTGAACTTACTGAGTTTCCCTATAACTATTGTTTTGAACTCAGTATCTGATTGTTAACTTGCCTCTATTTAATTAAGCGTTCTTTCTGATTCCTCCTTACCTTTCTATTGGGGGGGTTGTTTCTTTGGCTTTCCAATATTTGTGAGACTCTTCCTGTTTACTTCTGTTTCTTGAATAGATCTGTTTTGTCTTCCTGACTTTGTGATGTGTACTTCTATGGTAGAAGGCCTGTGATATTCAGTGTTGTAGTTTCCTTGATCACCTGAATTTGATGCTCTTGTTGTGTCGTTTATGCATTTTATGCTGTTTTTCTGGATGTAATTGGATTTTTATCTGTATTTATAATTTATTAAATTACTTCCCAAATTTAAACACTTTAAAATTATAGCCATGCTGATTATCCCACTTCAATATGAAAATTATTATTTTTTTATTTTTAAATTAATTTTACTGTTGTTCAAGTACAGTTGTCTGCATTTCTCTCCCCACCACTCATTCCCACCCCAGCCATCCTCACCTCCCTCCCCTGATTCCACCTCCCTTTGGTTTTGTCCATGTGTCCTTTATGTTTGTTCCTGAAAACCCTTCCCTCTCCCCCATTATCCCTTTCCACCTCACCTCTGTTTACTGTCAGATTGTTCTTAATTTCAATTTTCATTGTTTTGGGGTCTTTGTTTGGTGGGTCCTTTCCTCCAGCTGGTTAACTAAGGGTCACTGTGCTCACCATGTCTTGTGTGTTGTTGTGCAGGTGCAGACAGGTCATATCACAGCTGATTCTTCTTCTGTCTGTCTAAAATTATATGGATTATATGTCCCTATTGCTCAGTTGTTTGTTCTTGGTGGTTTCTCCACAACTGAGTTGTAATTTCAGCTTGGCCTTTGGAGGAATTTAGTGTGACTTCCCTTCACTTCTCTGCCATCTTGTTCTCCTCATCTAGATGTTATTTTTAAAAACTGAATGGCTATCTCTCAAATGCATTTGTATGGTTTTCTATGTACATTATCAAATCATCTGCAAAAAACACAGTTTTATTCCCTCCTTTCCCATCTGGATATATTTTACTTCTTTTTGTTGTTTAATCACTGTGGCTAGAATTTTCAACAGTATATTGATTGAAATTGCTGAAAGTGGACTCTTTTGTCTTGTTCCTAATCTTAGTGGGAAAGCTTTTAGTGTTTGTCTGTTGAATATAATGTTGGCTCTAGGTTTCTCATATATGGCCTTATTTTGTTGAAGTATGCTCCTTCTACTACCATGTTGCTGAATGTTTTTATGCTTAATGGTTGATATACTTTATCAGGTACCTTTCCTGCATATATTGATATGATCATGTGATTTTTGTGTTTCACTTTGTGTGATGTATTATGTTTATTGATTTGCAAATGTTGTACCATAATTGCAGCCCTGAGAAGATTTCTATTTCATCATGGTGTTGCATCCTTTTTTTAAAGGTCTTATTCAGTTACCTTTATTTTTAAATTATTTTTATTCATTATTCATTACAGTATTCCCAGTTTATTCCCCTTTTATGCCCCCTCTGCTCTGCCCCCAAAACCCTATAGCATTGCCTTCTTTATTCATGCGATATAAGTTCCCTGTGTCCTCTGTTTCTTCTACTATTTTTATCTCTCCCCATCTACTTTATGCCTAACTAATTATGCTTATTCTTCCCTGTATCTTTTCTCCCCATTCTTCCCTTCCCACCCCCCACTGAAATCCATTCATGCAAGGTCCATTTCTCTGATTCTGTTCCTATTCTAGTTGTTGGCTTAGTTTTTCTTTTCGTTGTTTGTGTCATTACTTTTAGGTTCATTTGATAATACTTGTGAGTTTGTTGTCTTTTTACTGTTCATATACTATTCATATTTTTATCTACTTTTCCTTAGATAAGTCTCTTTAACATTTCATATAATAAGGGCTTTGTGATGATGAACTCCTTTCACTCGATCTTATCTGGGGAGTACTTTCTCTGCCCTTGCATTCTAAATGATAGCTTTTCTGGATACAGTAATCTTGGATGTAGGTCCTTGCCTTTCATAACTTCAAATACTTCTTTACAGCCCCTTCCTGCCTGCAAGGTTTCTTTTGAGAAAATAGCTGATAGCTTAATGGACGCTCTTTTGTAGGTAACTCTCTCCTTTCCTACTGCTTATTTTACCTTTAGAGAGAGGGGAAGGGAGGGAGAAAGATAGGGAGAGAAACATCATTGTGTGGTTGCTTCTCATGCATGCCGCACTGGGGACTCAACCTGAAATCCAGGCATTTTTCGTTGCTGGGAATAGAACCAGTGATCCTTTGATTCACAGGCCAGAACTCAATCCACTCAGCCACACCAGCTAGGGCGCTTTATGATCTTTTTAATATATTGCCAGATGTGGCTTGCCAATATTTTGCTGAGGATTTCCATATATGTTCTTCAGTGATGTTGCCCTATACTTCTTGTTGTTGTTCTGTCTTTATCTTGTTTGGGGATGATGATGATGTTGGCCTCATAAAAAGAATTTTGGAGTGTTTCTTCTTCTTGGAATTTTTGGAATAGTTTGAGAAGGATAGGGATTAGCTCTTCTTTAAGTGCTTTGTAAAATTCTCCTAGGGAACATCCAATCGAGTGTTTTTGTGTGCCAGGAGTTTTCTGATTAATGCTTTTATGTCACTAGCTGTTATCACTCTGTTCAGGCTTTCTTATTCTTGATTCATTTTTGGAAGAGTATATGTTCCTAGAAATTTTCCCATTTTACCAAGGCTTTCAAATTTCTTTGCATGTTGTCAATAATTGCATTTTCATAGTAATTTCTTATAATCTTTTGTATGTCTTTGGTGTCATGTGTAATTTATCTTCTTTCATATCTGATTTTATTTATTTGGGTCTTCTCTCTTTTTTTCTTGATTAATCTGTTTAAAAGCTTGCCAATTTTGTGTATATTTTCAAGGGTCTAGCTCCTGGATTTATCGATACTTTGAATTGTGCCATTAATCTCTGTGTCATTTAATTTTGTTCTGATTGTGATTTGTTCCTTCCTTATACTCACTGTTGGCTTTGTTTATTTTTGCTTCTCCAAATCTTGTAGAGGTAGGGTTAGGTTGTTTATTTGAAATGTTTCTGTTTTTTAGGTAGACCTGTATTGCTATGAACTTCCCTCTCAAGACTACACTCACTGCGTCCCATAGGATTTGGGCTGCTGTGTAAGAATGGTAGAGTATTATGCTAAATGAAATAGGCCAGGCAGTGAAAGACAAATACACTATGATTTCCCCTGCAGGTGGAACTTAATGAACAAAACAAACAAAGGAGGAAAGTAGAATCAGAAACATGGAAATAAAACAAAATGACAGAAATCAAAGGGCAGAAGCAGGATATGGGAGGAAAAGAAGGGGAAATATGAAGCCAAGGAAAACATTTAAGTAACACATAGACATGTACAATGTGGTGGGGATTGACTGTGAAAGTGTTGCTGGGGGTGGGTGGGACAGAGGAGACCAATACTGGGAAAATGGGATAAATTTAATAGTACAACAATAAAAATATTGATTCTATTATTTTGAAACATTATTTTACTTTTGAAAATCTTGTTATGGCTGTTTATTACTCTATGAATAAATTATTATTGTCATAGATTCAAAATAATGAAAATAAAAAGAGAGCTCATTGTACGGGAGAACATACTTGCCAATGAAATTTTAAAATCAAACTTCATTTTCTGATGGGGACCTCTAGTTCATTAAGATAACCACTTTCTCATTATCACCATTCTATTTTCTTCAACTTCATCTTTTTGCTCAAAGTTTCCTTCACAAACTCCAGGCTAATGACTGTTACTTCATACTTTATTGAAAAAAGAGACCTCTCATCTTTCCACTACTGTTTCCAAATCACTTTATCAATTGTTTCCTCTTTCTCCTCTACCATCAGTTTCTCTCCTTTTACTGCATCATCTCATCAGCATACAAACATGCCCTGGTATTTGCTGTCTTTAAACAAACAGTATAAACAATTTTGATCATATATCCCCTTCCAGCTACTGCCCTATTTCATTTAGAAAAAAATTATCCCCATGTGTGAATACGGGATATTATCCCCGTGTGTGAAAGGGAGAAGGGAAATAGAGAGATGTGTGTGAGAGAGAGAAAGAGCAACTTCAATGTGAAAAAAAACACTGACTTTTTCCCTCCTTTGTGCACCCATCCTTGAGGTTGAACCTGCACCTTAGGTAGATGCCCTGATCAGGGATCAAAATCCACAACCTTTTGCTGTAGAGAACAATGCTTCAACCAACTGAGCCACCTGACCAGGGCTACTAATGCCCCAATTCTAGACTCTACTTCATATCAAAATTTCTTGAAAGAATAGTGTAATCTCTGGGACACCACTTCCTAACCTCACATTTATTCTTCAATTCATTATGAACTGAGTTTTGTGAAAATATGTACTCTTGTCAAGGTCATGAATATTGATCCATGACACCAATGTGACATTAATATTCTTATCATTAAATTGAGTGAATACAGCATATATATATATATATATATATCCAGTACCTCCACTCAGATGTTCACAGGGTATCTCTGTCTTAATGTACAAAATGGAACTCCAGCTCCTATCCCCAAACCTCTTATTTACCTAGGTTTTAATCCTCAAATCTTACCCCGTGATCAAATTTATCAGAAAATTACATATGAACTTCCAGCCAAGATGGAGGCGTAGGGAGACACACTGTACACAACCAAAAGAAGGTCAACAAATTAAAAGGCAAAAAGCAAAAAGCAACACAAACTGGCAGAAAATTAAACTGTATGGATGTCTGAAAGCCAAGGAGTTGGAGAAGAAATATTCATCCAGACCGGTAAGAGGGGTGGAGATGGGCAGCCCGTCAAGGGGTACTCTTGGCAAGGCAGTGACTGGAGGAGCTGATGAGGTGGTGGATTGTGGACTGGGGAGTCCCAGATTTGCATGCTGATAAACCAGGAGGAACAACTGGGGAGTGAGACAAACAGTGAAACCCAGGGTCCCAGTGCAGGGAAATAAAGCCTCAAACCTCTGATTGAAAAACAACTGTGGGGGTTGAGGCAGCAGTAGTTGAAACTCCCAGCCTCACAGGAGAGCTCATTGGAGAGATCAACAGGGTCATAGAACATTCACAAGCCCAGACACCCAGGAACCAGCACCAGAAGGGCCCAATTTGATTGTGGGTAGTGGAGGAAGTGACTGAAAACTAGAAGAAAGCTGAGCAAGCATCATTGTTCCAACTCTGACCCCTCCCCCACATACAGCTTCACAACCCAGTGATATTGGTTGCCCCACCCTGGTGAACATCTAAGGCTCTGACTGTTACGACATAAAGGGCGTGCTGAGACCATGGCCCAAATGAAGGAGCGTGTCAAAGCTCCAGGAAAAATACAACTAAGTGATGAAGAGATAGCCAACCTATCAGATGCACAGTTGAAAACACTGGTAATCAGGATGTTCATAGATATCGTTGAATATGGTTGCAAATTAGATGAAAAATGAAGACTATGTTAAGTGAAATAAAGGAAAATGTACAGGGAACCAACAGTGATGAGAAGGAAACCTGGACTCGAATCAATGGTTTGGACCAGGAGGAAAAAAGAAACATTCATCCAGAACAGAATGAGGAAAAAAGAATTTGAAAAAATGAGGACAGGCTTAGGAACCTCCAGGACTTCTTTAAATGTTCCAACATCTGAGTCATAGGAGCACCAGAAGGAGAAGAGAAAGAGCAAGAAATTGAAAACTTATTGGAACAAATAATGAAGGAGAATTTCCCCAATCTGGCAAAGGAAATAGACTTCCAGGAAGTCAAGGAAACTCAGAGTCCCAAAGAAGTAGAACCTAAGGAGGAACACACCAAGGCACATAATTACATAACTCAAGATTAAAGATAAGGAAAGAATCTAAAAGACGCAAAGAGAAAAGAAGACAGTTACCTACAAAGGAGTGCCCATAAGACTGTCAGCTGATTTCTGAAAAGAAACCTTGCAGGCAAGAAGCAGCTGGAAAGAAGTATTCCAAGTCATGAAAGTCAAGGACGAACATCCAAGATTGCTCTATCTAGCAAAGCTTTCATTTAGAATGGAAGGGAAGATAAAGTGCTTCCCAGATAAGGTCAAGTTAAAGGAGTTCATCATCACCAAGCCCTTTTTATATGAAATGTTAAAGGGACTTATCTAAGAAAAAGAAGGCGAAAAAATATGAACAGTAAAATGACAATAAACTCAAAGTTATTAACAAGGGAACCTAAACCAACCAACCAAACAAACAAAAAAAAAACTAAGCAAACAAGTAGAACAGGAACAGAATCACAGAAATGGAGATCACATGGAGGGTTATCAGCAAGGGAGTGTGAGGGGGAGAGATGGGGAACAGAGAATAAGTAGCATAAATTGTAGGTAGAAAATAGACTGGGGGGGGCGGTTAAGAATAGTATAGGAAAGGTAGAAGCCTAAGAATTTATTATATGTATGACCCATGGACATGAACTAAAGAGGGGAATGTGGGTGGGAGTGAGTGCTCAGGGTGGAGGGTAATAAAAAGAGTGAAAATGGGACAACTGTAATAGCCTAATCTATAATTTAAATTAAAAAAGAAAATTACATATGAAAATATCTCCAACCTATACATTTCTTTTCTGCCCCCAATCACGTGTAGTACCATCTCCTTCCTGGTCTCCCTACTGACACTTTTGCCCCACTATTATCCATTCTCCACCAAGATGATAGAGTCATTTGAAAATCATTCATACTCTTCCCCCTCTTCATCTTTGATGTGGAGCAGGGATTGCAAACTCACCTTGCTACCAGGGCCAGGAAGATAAATGACTGAAGAAAACCAGGTATATTATTTGTGTGTGTGTGTTAGAAAAAAAAAACTACCAGAAATAAAGCTAACCCAAACTTTTTTAACTTTTACTAAATTATAAACTTTTTTTACTTTTACTAAAGTATAAACATATAGCACAATAACATGTATGATATTGTAGATTTTATTTTAAAATTAAATTGTAAAAAGAGACAAAACCAACAAGATTGAATTATCTAGCTTTTGTTTTCTTATCTTTTCTAGAATTGTCTACACATTATCATCTCTACTATAAGAAAAACAGGGCAACACTGACGATAAATGGTGGTAAACATACCCTTGGACTCAGAGTCCATTCACCTCCTGAATGACATCTTAATTGCTTCCAAGTTTTTTGCCATTATGAATAAAGCTGCTATAAGCATCCATGTGCAGGTTTTTGTATGGACATAAGTTTCCAACTTATTTGAGTAAATAGCCATGGAGTACGATTTCCAGATTGTATTGTAGGACTATGTTTAGTTTTGTAAGAAATTACCAAACTGTCTTCCAAAGTGGCTGTACCATTTGCATTCTCACAAGCAAGAAAAGAGGCTCTTTGTCAATCCACATCCTCACCAGCATTTTGTTCTGTCAATGTTTTGTATTTTAGACATTCTAATAGGTGTGTAGTAGTATCTTACTTCTTCATTTCAATTCCATAATGACATATGATCTGGAAGATGTTTTCATATGCTCATTTTCCCTTGTTCTTTGGTGACATATGTGTTCAGATATCTTGCCTATTTTTTACTTGAATTGTTTACATTCTTATGCTGTCATTTTTGTGTGTGGTCCACTTTAGAGACATTTTATTTATTTATTTATTTAAAAAATTTTAAGCATATTTTATTGATTATGCTATTGCAGTTATTCCATTTTTCTCCTCTTAATCCCTCTGTACTCTGCACCTCACCTCCCACCAGCATCCCCCCAAACTCATATCCATGGGTCATACATATAAGTTCTTTGGCTTCTTCATTTCCTATTCTAGTCTTAAATCCACCCAGTATATTTTGTACCTACCAATTATGCTTTTTATTCCCCATATCTTTTACCCTATTCTCCCCCTTCCCCCTGATAACCCTCCATGTGATGTCCATTTCTGTGATTCTGTTCCTGTTCTACTTAAATCTTTAGTTTATTTTTGTTTTTAGACCCCTTTAGGTGATTTTGTTGATAGTTATGATTTCATTGTCATTTCACAATTCATAGTTTTAATCTTCTTTTTCTTAGGTAAGGCCCCTTAACATTTCATATAATAAGGGCTTGGTAATTAAGGACTCCTTTATCTTTTCCTTGTCTGGGAAGCACATTATCTGCCCTTCTATTCTGAATAATAGCTTTGCTGGGTAGAATAATCTTGGATGTTGGTCCTTGCCTTTTATGACTTTGAATACTTCTTTCTAACCCTTTCTTGACTGCAAGGTTTCTTTTTAGAAATCATTTGACAGCCTTATGGGAACTTTCTCCTTTCATCTTGCTGCTTTGAAGATTCTCTCTTCAATTTCTTCAGAAGTCTCTGACATTCCTGGACTTCTTGGAAGTCTATTTCCTTTGCCAGATTGGGGAAGTTCACTTTTATTGGTTTTTCAAATAGATTTTAAATTTCTTGCTCTTCCTTCTGGCACCCCTATGATTCAGATGTTGGAACACTTAAAGCTGTACCAAAAGTTCCTAAACTTCTCCTCATTTTTTTGAATTTTTGTTTCTTCATTCTGTTCTGGTTGAATGTTTATTTCATCTTTCTGCTCCAAATCATTGATATGAGTCCCAGTTTCCTTCCCTTCACTGTTGGTTCCCTGTACATTTTTCTTTATTTCACTTTGCATAGCCTTATCTTCTTTCTATATTTTGCAACTGTACTCAACCATTTCTGTGAGCATCCTGATTAGGAGTGTTTTCAACTCTGCCTCTGATCAGTTGGCTATCTCTTCATAACTTAGTTCAATTTTTGGAGCTGTGATCTGTTCTTTCATTTGGGCCATATTTTTTGGCTTGGTGGACCTGTTATGTAGTAAGAGGTGGAACCTTAACTATTTTCCAGGTCAAGGGAACCCACATTGCCTATGTAGGGGAGGGGTCCAAAAGGGAACAATGCTTCTTCCTCCACTCCCCTCACTACCCATAAGCAAATTTGGCCCTTTTAGTGCTGATTTCATGCTGGATGGTTTTGTTTACATTCTAATACCCTGTGGGTCTCTTTGATGAACCCTTCTATGAGGCTAGGAATTACTCCCACCACCACAATCCCCACAGGTTTTTACAGTCAGAGGTTTTGAGGCTTTATTTCCCTGTACTGGAATCCTGGGTTATGTGATCTGTCTCACTCCCTGGTTTTTCCTCATGGTTTATCCACATGCAAATGTGGGACTCCCTGCTCTGCTGGCTGCTGCCTTTTTGGGAGTCTTCTCTGTTCTGGCTGCCCATCTTTGCCCCTCCTACTGGTCTGGATGAATATCTCTTCTTGAACTCCTTGTTTGTCAGACATCCTAAAGTTCTAGTTTCTGGCAGTTCTGGATATTTTCTGTTTTCAAATTTGTTGTTGTCCTTCTTCATTGTGTCAGGAGGCACATGTATTTACCTATACCTCCATCTTGGCCAGAAGTACATTGTGTATTTTTCTTTTTCCTTTCTTTTCTAACAGTATTGATGCCTTGATCTCACAGCTGGAGGTTCTCACTTATTTGTCAGTAGTGTAAGGGAAAACCACATCAATTTTATGAAAAGCTTGCAGATACTTATGTACAAATAAAATGGAGATCCTGTTGGCTAGACTGAGTAGCCCAAGTTTCCAGTGGGCTGCATCAGTTGACTAGTTTTATGTGGGTTACATGTCTGGATATCATTAACAGGCCGAAGGCCTCATTAGGGAAGCTCCTCTGCAGCCAGTGCAGTTCCATTAATATCTTCCTAAGCTCAGCTATGATCTTAATGAATTCTAGCCCAATCTCTTCATTTTTACTGCATTTTATTTCATGCATAATAGCAGTCACAGTTGGGTGGGTGTGGCATAGAATTCAGAGCAAGTTGTCAAATTGAATATGGTACCTTCTTATTTCCTTAATGTTTTGAATTTGCTCTTGGGAAAACACCCATCTCAGGATTTCTGAAGAACACTATGATGAGTTGAAGTCTGAGTGTGTCAGAGTTTTGTATCTTTTTCTTCAAACATTTTCTTGGAAATAATTTAACCTAGGATTATCTTTTTTTTTAATTAATCTGTGAGAAAAATGGGGCTCAGTTTGGTCCACTGAAGACCTACTCTGGCTCCTTTTGCTATGTTTCACCATGTTATGCCCAGGTAATATCTAATGGAATATTAATGTCAATATCTATTGGTCAAACAGTTCTGAGTACTGGGGGAAGAGGAGATAGAAGGTAGAATGAGCAAAACAAAGAGGGTGGTTAATCAGGATACATTATTGCAGTTGTAGATTGTAAACCTGGCCTTGTTTCTTTGTATTTACCAGCTGTTTTACCACTACCAACAGCACACACAAACGTATATACATTTCCTGACTTCCCCAGTACTGTTAGACCCATCACAAGTCTTATTAAATTCTGATAGTAAATGCGTTTATAAATCTTAGTATCCTTCATCTCCCCAATATTCTATATTTACAAAGTGTTGGAATAAAGATGGTTCTCCAAAAATAGGGTTAGGTATCCAAACAGCAGAGGATTCTTGTCCTCTCTCTCACCTCCATATATTACCCATTGAAGCTGAGGAAATTTGAGCCAGACAAAACCCAGAATTATGAACCTTGCCCTCCATGGCTTTGTCCTATTAGGGACTGTTCTGGTTTTTGACACTTTCTTTCCTTAGAAAAGGATCCTGCCTTTCCCACCACTCTGGCCTTTTGGATGATATACTGCTGCGTGTAAACAGGTGTCTAGACAATACTGCCTCTGCATTGTGGGATGTCTGCACATAGATTGCTTCATGAATCTCCTGTTTTTGTCCCCACTCCTCTACGCAAATGCAGAATTGGCTAATGCCTGGATTACAGCAGCAATTATAACAGGGTTTGCTACAACCTAACCAGATAGAAGAACCAGCCCCTGAATTCTTTGTATATCGTTCATATCTATCTCTGTTTTTGCCTGTTATCTGCCTTTCCTCACTTTTCCAGCTGTATTGGTGCCATTAAACCTGAGTCTTTCTGAGCTCTTTACATGACACAAGGGAAGGACTACATGGCATGACTTACTTGGGGTAAACTCTGTTACCCAGCACTCCTCAAGCTTACCAATCTGGAGCTTGCAACACTTATTTGGACTTCAGGAAAACTTCTGCTCTCAGGTTTAAACATTTTAGAATTTTAGTTTTCTATTGGGTTTTGATCCTTTGAATTACCAATCTCCCTACTACATGCAGGCCTGGACACTGAAGAGTTAAGGCTATTATCTTACAAACAAAGTGGAACATGTGTCTCTTTGCTCCCAGCCACTATCAATGACCACCAAATCAGTATGATTTTTTCCCTGGATCTTGAATATGGAAATGTTGATAATAATCTATGGATGTATATAAATGTTTTTGCGTATTACACACACACACACACACACACACACACGAACATATATGCACATATAAATCAGTTGTTTTCCCCTTGATCCATGTGGTTGTTATTCTTAAACTGTTTCCCTCATAAGATGCATAGACTGTAATATGTTTTAATGTCCTTTTATATTTTAGCAAAACACTAAACTGCCTTTTCCTTCTAGATGTTATATAATGAAAACATACAATATTATGCCTGTTTTATTTTTATTTCCTTCTTGCTAAAGCTATTTTTACTTTAGAGACACAAAGCAAGGGTGGGCATCTAGAGAAAGAGGGAATTTGCTATTGGTAAAGAATATTCTCAAGAACTTTTCAATACCATATATTTTATTTAAAAGCAATCCGCAATAAAAAAAAGAAAAAGAAAATAAATCTGCAAATCTGCTGTATTTAAATAATTCACAAAGGCTAGAACTCCATGATTTCATGTTGGGTTGAACCACACACTGAAACTGTTCTTTTTGCAAGTCCATAGGAATCATTAGGAGTGAGCCTAAGATGACACTTGAAGGAGGAATGCAGTTTATTAGAGAAGCTGATATAAAGAGGTAATTTCTGAACCATGAAAGATTTAAGCAAAAAGAAAAAAAAAGAGAGAAAAGTAAGTGAGAAGTGAAACCTTATTTGTAGTATTCGTGTAATTGTGTTAACTCCAAAGGAAGGGGTTGAGGCAGTGCTCTCCAATGCAGATTTCTACCAATGTGCATATATTTTATGTCTGTGCTGTACAGTATGGTAGCTACTGGCTGCGTGTGGCTACTGACCACTTGAACTGTAGTGAGTGTGACTGAGAGACTAATTTTTTATTGTAATTTATATAGCTACATGTGACTAATGTCTGTGCTATTGGGCAAATATGAATTTGAGAATTAGACTCTAGAATGAGCAGCTCATTGATTGCAATGTTGAGCTTCTCACAGTCTTTTCATACATACACTTCAAGTCTGGAGATTCTCTGTGCAACCGACCTCCCCTATTGCTAGTTCTTCTGGGTTTATTAGTCTATTTATTACACTTCTTATAGATTCCCATTTACTGTATTTGTTTAACAAATGTGTTCTGATGCAAAAAGTATTGTGACATGTACTGTTCTGAAGATATGAAAATTTTATTCTGTGTAGGAGACAGTTCTGAGTGGTGTGGGCCAGCTCCCAAATGGAGATGCACAGGACCCACACCCATGGATAATTTCTCCCATAGGGAATCAGGCCTGCAATGTACCTAGGCCACTTTGAGTCTTGCTTTTTGCTAAAAACTCCATCACCTTGAATTGAGGACATTTACTGCAAAGTAACTTCCTCAAATCCATGCTAAACCTTCCAAGGATGAGTGTAACCAGTTCAACCACTTTTGCCTTTTCATTTGCAAATATCCTCTTCTGTGATGTGATTAGTGGCATTGGATCCTTTCTTTTCTGTAAAAGATAACCACCTAAAGCGATCCTGTGCATAGTAAATGAGGATCATCATGTAATGTGCAGAGAAGAAATAAAGGGCTGTCCTGGTGGAGGCTGAGGCTTTTACTCCACTTGAGAGAAAATCCATGCTGTCCCTTTTCCTCCACTGGACTAGGTAGTCTGCGTGAATGTCTCATTTCATCCATAATGATGTGGACACTGTTGGCCAGTGTCTGTATCAATTCTGAATGTCATTTACATAGATTTGATTAAATACACTTAATTTCTTTCTCCTAAGTAATTTGTTGGGTGTGAACAAATAATTCTCATGTCACTGAGAATACAGACTTGAGGAAGAGATGTAAACAGAGGGAGGAGATAGTTTTAATTTGCCAACATCTGACAACCAGTATTTCATTTATTACTTTTTAAAAGATGAAGGATCAGATAAGAGAGAAAAAAAACTTAGGCCTGCAATAGGTGATAGAGACATCTAGTACATCCTCCAATTGAATTATTTTTTTCCTTGCCATTGCCCTCCTCACTTCTTTCTCCACTACTGGATACTAACCCTCTTCTGGGAGTTTGAGTGACAAGAACTACTTCTTTCTACTTCCTGAGGTATATTGCACTGTTGGGTGGGTGACTTCCATCCTTAGAAAGTTTTTTCTGTCTGTATGACAAAATTGGTTTTCAGCTATGGATTTTACTTGAGGGACAACACAAGTACATGTAATTTTATTTTGATATATCAATACCACAAATCTTTGAAGATAAAATTCTTTTTTACATAGAATTTTCTGGATGGATTTCCAGTTAATTTATTCATGGGAAACTTTCAAGTCTCCCTTATGTCCTGTCCTGGTTATTTTGGTCCTGGTCAACTATAAATATGCCAGTTTGTCAGTAATCCATTTGAGGTACCCAAAACTGAAACTGACATTTCAGGTTTGGTTTTTTTCAGTAACAGAGTTGAGCAGGAAGCTCACTTCCTGAGTTCTGGATGTTACACCTGTTCTAATAAAGCCTAAAATTACTTAAGCTGTTTTTCATTTTCTTTTTTAAAGATGAGACTTATATTAATCTTACAGTCAGCTAAAGGGTCATAGTTTTCTTCACAAGTTTTAAGCCATGAATCCCCTGCATGGCATAGTTGTATTTGAGTGGTGCAGTGCAGTACTTCATATTAACTCTTGATAACTTTGGTGCATATGGTGGACATTGTGATGCATTGCCAGATATTTCTTCAGAAATAGATAACCTAAATCTTCTGCTCTTGGGAATGCTATTATTAATAACACTTTGTTGTCAGCAGTCTTTGGGCCTTACCTCAGTGAAAGAAAACTTCCTTGCCACCAAGGGCACACTTAATTTTTGGGAAAGCCTACATCTCTGACTGATCAACTCAGGGTTATAAAGCCCCTCCTACACTTTTTAGTACTTTTCAGGGAAATATCAGGTTTAGTATACCCTGCAAGGAGTAAACTGGGCCTTCATTGGGACTGCATATTACATCAATCTCTTCTACATTCATCTACTTATCCCTGCTTTCTTTCTCTTCCTTTATCAGCTGGTGACTCTTATACTCCTCCCTAATAAATCTCCTGCATGCTAATTTCTAGCTCAGAGTCTGCTTTACAGAGAACTCCATACATACAGAAGTTGTTACTCTAGTCTGGGCAGCCAGTTAATTCCAGGTCCTGAATCTGTCATCAAAGCTATCAGCTCTGTTAATTTTTATATATGATTCTTTTCCTCAAGCCCACAGCCGTACTTTAAATTTTTATTGGATATTTTTACTTCAGTGTGTCATAGCCATTTCAAATTCAACACATATACAACTGTACTCATTCCTTCTATATTCCCCCATAAACTTACTCTTCTTACTACATCAACTCAGTTATCCGCACTTGAAATCTTATTGTCCTCTACCTCAGCCTAAACACTCAAAGCTTCCCTTTCTCCTTCCTCATTGCCATTTCCCTAATTCAGGTCCTTATCATCTACCATTTACATTATTATTATAACTGTCTCCCTGACCTTCTATGTCATCAGTCTCTTCTCATGACATACCACATTTCTTCACATGACCACCAGAGAATTGTTCCAAAACATAGGTCTCATCATATTACCTTCTGATTTAAAAACATTTATGTCTTTTCCTCTACCCCATTGCTTAATGGATCAAGTTAATACTTCCTAGGCTGGCCATAATGTCCTTTACCCAACTGTTCTCTATTTCCTGTTTCATCTGCTTTTACTCTTTCCAGAATGTAGTCTACAGTCATAGTAATCTCCAAACATAAACGGTCTTTGATATGGAAGCCATTGAATAACTTTTCTCTCCACCCCACTTCACACATGAAGAGTTGTCCTTCTCTCCCAGGAGATTATGAGCTTTGTGGAGGCAGGAAGTATGTACTTGCTTTCATACTTTCTCTCCAACACATAATACAGTGCCTAATACAGTGTAATTTCAATACATTGGTACACGTAGTATGGTGAATGTCTTTTCAATACAGTCAAATATGGGATTCAAAGTTAGAAGCTGAAAAAAGGAAATAAAAGCACTGCAAACTTATGACCAGGTAAGCCACAAGTATGGGTTTATAGGCTTATTTTAAGAACTTTTAAAAAGATTTGATGTATAAAAGACATCCAAATTGGAAAAGAGGAAGCAAAACTGTCACTGTTTGCAGGTGATGTGATAATGTACACAGAAAATCCTGTAGACCACACCAAAAAACTACTCTACCTAATAAGTGAATTTAGCAAATCAGTGGGATAAAATGTCAATATTCACAAATCAAAGGTATTTTTGTACACCAACAATGAAATATCAGAAACAGAAATCAGGGAAAAAACCATTTGATATAGCAACAAGGAAAATAAACTATGAATAAACTTAACTAAGGAGGTAAAAGACCTGTACTTAGAAAACTGCACAACACTGAAGAAATAAATTGTGGAAGACACAAACAAATGGAAGCATGTACCATGTTCATGGATCAGAAGAATTAACATAATCAAAATGTCCACATTACTCAAAGCAATTTACAGATTCAATGCAATAACTATTAAAATACCAATGATATATTTCACAAACATAGAGAATACATTTCAAAAAATTATATGGAACCATATATGACTCCAAATAGCCTCATCAATTTTGAGGAAGAAGGACAAAGTAGGAGGGATCACAACACCTGATATTAAACTATATTACAAGACCATTATAATCAAACAGCCTGGTACTGTCATAAGAACAGATACATAGACAAATGGGACAGAATGGAGAGCCCAGAAACAAACCCAAATTTCCATGATCAAGCAATATTAACAAAGGGGGAAGAAGTATAAAAGGGAATAAAAATAACCTCTTCAAAAAATGGTGTTTGGAGAGCTGGACAGCTACATGCAAAAAAATGAAACTCTACCACCAACTTACACCACACACAAAAATAAACTCAAGGTGGGTAAAAGACTTAAATATAAGTCATGATACCATAAAAGTCCCAGAGGAGAACATAGGCAGGAAAATCTCAGATATTCCATGCACCAATATTTTCACTGATATGTTCATTAGAGCAAGGGGCATAAAAAAAAAGGAAAAACCAAATGGGACCTAATCAAAATAAAAAACTTCTACATGTCTAAAGAATGCAGCATTAAAATGAAAAGAGAACCTGCTGTATGGGAAAACAAATTTGCCAATGATGCCTCAGACAAGGGTTTGATCTCCAAAATATATAAAGAACTCACATGACTCCATTTCAGGAAGACAAACAACCCAATTAAAAAATGGATTAAGGACCTCAACAGACACTTCTTCAAGGAGGACATACAGAGGGCCTGGGGATATATGAAAGGATGTGCAGCAACACTAGTCATCAGAGAGATGCAAACTAAAACCACAATGAGATGCCACTTCATGCTGGTGAGAATGGCCATCATAAAAAAAGTAACAAACAAATGCTGGCTAGTTTGTGGAGGAAAGGGAACCATAGTACATTGTTGTTAATACAGGCTGGTGTAGCCACTGTGGAAAACAGAATGGAATTTCCTCAGAAAGCTAAATATAAAACTGCTTTTGGACCCAGCAATTCCACTGCTAGGATTATGTCCTAAGAACCCTGAAACACCAATCTAAAATAACTTATGCACCCCAATGTTCATAGCAGTGCAATTTACAATAGCCAAGTGCTGGAAGCAACCTAAATGCCCTTCAATAATTGAATGGTCAAAAAACTTTGCTACATTTACACAATGGAATTCTATGCAGCAGAAAGAAAGTAGAAGCTACTACCTTTTGCAACAGCATGGGTAGAACTGTAGAGTATTATGCTAAGTGAAGTAAGTCAGGCTGTGAAAGACATATAGCATATGAAGTCACCTTTAAGTGAAAATTAATCAACAAAACAAACAAGTAAGCAAAATATAACCGGAGACATTGAAATAAAGAACAATACTGACAGTAACCAGATGGGAGTTGGGAGGGGATAATGAGGGGGAAAGGAGGAAGAGTTTGCAGGAACAACTATAAAGGTTACATAAATAAAATCAAAGGAGGACGGGAGCAGGAGAGGGAGGTGGGGATGGCTAAGGTCTGGGAGGAATGGTGGGGGGAAATGGATACAGCTGTACTTGAAAATAAATAAACAAACAAACAAACAAATAAATAAATAAATGTTTTAAAGTATTGTTAAAGATATTTTGAAGGTAGCTAAGCTGACACTGCTATATGATATCTTAAAAATATTTTTATTATATAGTTTTGAATTTTATTGTTGTTCAATTACAGTTTTCTGCCTTTTGTCCTCACCCCTTCCCACCACTCCAGCCATCTCCACCTCCCTTTTCTGTTTCCACCCGCCTCTTGTTTTTGTTCATGTGTCCTTTGTAGTTGTTCCTATAAACTCTTCACACTTTTCCACCCATTATCCCCTCTCATCTCCCTTCTGGTTACTGTAACTTTGTTCTTAATTTCAATGTATTTGGTTATATTTTGCTCATTTGTTTGCTTTGTTGATTAGGTTCCACTTAAAGAAGAGTTCATATGGTATTTGTCTTTCACCATCTAGCTTATTTCACTTAGCATAATGTGCTACAGTTCCATCCATGCTGTTGCAAAGGGTAAGAGCTACTTTCTTTCTGCTGCATAGAATTCCATTGTGTAAATGTACCACATATTTTTTTAATCGATTAATTTACTGATGGGCACTTTGGTTGCTTCCAGCACTTGGTTACTGTAAATTGTGCTGCTATGAACATTGGGGTGCATGAGTTGTTATGGACTAGTGTTTCGGGCTTCTTAGGATATAATCCCAGCAGTGGAATTGACATTGGAAGGCAGTTCCAGTTTTAGTTTTCTGAGGAAAGTCCATACTGTTTTCCACAGTGGCTTCACCAGTCTGCATTCCCACCGACAGTGCACTAAGGTTCCCTTTTCTCCACAACCTCTCCAGCACTTGTTGTGTGTTACTTTGTTTATGATGGCCATTCTGACTGGTGTGAGTTGGTATCTCATTGTGGTTTTAATTTGCATCTCTCTGATGGCTAGTGATGCAGAACATCTTTTCATGTGTTCTGGCCCCTCTGTATGTGCTCCTTAGAGAATTGTCTGTTCAAGTCCTCTTCCCATTTTTTAATTGGGTTGTTTGTCTTCTTAGAGTGGAGTAATGTGAGTTCAATACGTATTTTGGAGGTCAAACCTTTCTCTGAAATATCATTGGCTAATATGTTTTCCCATACTGTTGGTTGTCTTTTCATTTTAATGCTGTTTTCCTTAGATATGTAGAAGCATTTTATTTTAATGAGATCCAATTTGTTTATTCTTTCCTTTATGTCCCTTGTTCTAGTGGACATATCAAGTGAAAATATTGGTGCATGGAATATCTGAGATTTTTCTTCCTATGTTCTCCTCTAGGACTTTCATGGTATCATGACTCATATTTAAGTCTTTTATCCACCTTGAGTTTATTTTTGTGCATGGTGTAAGTTGATTATCGACTTTTTTTTTTTTGGCGTGTAGCTGTCCAGATCTCCTAACACAATTGGTTCAAGGGTCCACTTTTACTCTATTTTATTTTTCAGCCCCCTTTTTCAAATATTAATTGACTATAGAGTCTTGGATTCTGAGCTCTCTATTCTGTTTCACTGATCTATGTGTTCTCATGCCATTAACTAGACCGTTTTGATTTCTGTGGCCTTGTAATGTAGTTTGATGTTAGGGATGGTGATTTCTCCTACTCCGTACTTCATTCTCAAAATTATTATGGCTATTTGGGATTATTTATGGTTCCATATAAAGTTTTGAAATGTTTATTCTTAACCTGTGAAATATGCCATTGATATTTTAATAGGACTGCACTGGATATATAAATAGCTTTGGGATATATAAATAGCTTTGATGATGTTAATTCTTCAAATCCATGAACACGGTAAATGCTTTCATTTTTTGTGTCTTCCTCAATGTCTTTCTTCAGTGTTGTGTAGTTTTCTTAGCACAGGTCTTTTACTTCCTTGGTTAGGTTTCTTTCTAGGTACTTTATTTTTCTTGTTGGTATAGCAAGCGGGATCTTTTTTCCTGATTTCTGATTTCAGATACTTCATTGTTTTTGTACAAAAATGCCTTCAATTTCTGAATATTGTCTTTGTATCCTTCTGCTTTTCCAAATTCAATTATTAGGTTGAGTAGTTTTTTGGTGGAATGTATAGGGTTTTCTATGTATGCCATCATGTCATCTGTGAACGATGACAATTTTACTTCCTCCTTTCTAATTTGAATGCCTTTAATTTCTTGTTCTTCTGTGATCACTGCAACTAGGACTTCCAATACTATGTTGAATAAAAGTGGAAGCTGACATCCTTGTCTTGTTTCTGATCATAGTGGGAAAGTTGTTTTTTTTTCCCATTGAATATGATGTTGGTTTTATCTTTATTATGTTGAAGTATGTGCCCTCTACTCCCATGTCATTGACTTTTTTTTATCATAAATAGACGTTGTACACTATCAAATGCTTTCCCCCATCTATTGATATGATCATGTGATTGTCTTTCTTTTTACGTGATGTATCACATTTTTAAAATTTTTATCTTTTTTTTATTTTTAAAATTTTATTTGTTCAAGTACAGTTTTCTGCCTTTCCCTCATCCCAGCCAACTTCTCCAGCCCTTCTCTCCTCCCTTCTGTTTCTGTCCCCCTTTGTTATTGTCCATATTTCCTTTATACTTGTTCCTGTAAACGCTTCCCTTTTCCCCCTGACATTCCCTCCCCTCCTCTGTTTATTGTCAGCTTGTTCTCTGTTTCAGTGTCTCTGGTTATATTTTTCTTGTTTGCTTGTTTTGTTGATTAGGTTCCTGTTATAGGTGAAATCATATGGTATTTGTTTTTCACCGCCTGGCTTACTTTGCTTAGCATAATGCTTTCCAGTTCCAATGTTCATAGCAGCACAATTTACAATAGCCAAGAGCTCTAAGAAACCTAGGTGCTCAGCAGTAAATAAATGGATAAAAAAACTATGGTACATTTACACAACGGAATTCTATGCAGCAGAAAGAAAGAAGGAGCTACTACCCATTGCAACAGCAGTGATGTGTCATATTTATTGATTAAATATTGTACCATTCTTGCATACCTGGGATGACTCCTACTTGATCATGGTATATAATCTCTTTGTGTATTTCTAGATGTTATTTGCCAATATTTTGAGTTTTTTAGCATCTATATTCATCAGCAATATTAGCCTGTAGTTTCCTTTATTTGCTATGTCTTTGATTTGGTGTTTAGAATGATGCTGGCTTTATAAAAGGCATTTTGGAGGCTTCCCTCTTCTTGGATTTTTTTGGAATAGTATGAAAAGGATAGGGGTTAGCTCCTCCTTAAATGTTTTATAAGATTCTCCTGTAAATCCATCCAGTCCAAGGCTTTTGTGTGATGGGAGTTTTTTTTTATTATTATTACTGCTTCAATTTCACAAGCTGTCATCAGTATGTTCACTCTTTCTGCTTCTTCTTGATTCAGTTTTGAAAGAATCGATGTTTCTAAAAATGTGTTCATTTCACCCAGGTTTTCAAATTTCTTGCTGTGTAGCTCTTTGAAGTAATTTCTTACAATCCTTTGTTTTTATGGGATGTCAGTTGCAATCTCTCCTCTTTCTTTTCTGATTGCATTTATTTGGGTCCTCTTTCTTATTTTCTTGATGAGTCTGCTTAAAAACTTGTTGAATTTGTTTCTCTCTTCAAATAACCAGCTCCTGGTTATATTTATTTTTTGAATTATTCTTTAGTTCTTTATGTATTTTATTTTTTAAATTTCATTTATTTATTTTTAGAGAGAGGGCAAGGGAGGGAGAAAGAGAAGGAGAGAAACACCAATGTGTGGTTGCTCACTGGAGACCTGGCCTGCAACCCAGTCATGTGCCCTGACCAAGAATTGAACCAACAGTCCTTTGATTCATAGCCTGTACTGAATCCACTGAGCTACACCAGCCAGGGCTAGTTCTACATTTACTTTAATTCTACTCTGATCTTGATTTGTTTCTCCCTTCTACTCACTGTAGGCCTTTTTGGGTTTTGTTACTCTAGTTCTTGTATATGTTGGGATAGGTGGTTTGTTTTAAATGTTTCCACACTGGCTGCTGTGGCTCAGTGGATTGATTGCTTGCCTGTGGACCAAAGGGTTGCTGTTTCAATTCCCAGTCTAGGGTACATGCCTGGGTTGTGGACCAGGTACCTTATTCCCAGTAGGGGACACCCAAGAAGCCACTACACATTGATGTTTCTTTCCTTCACTTTCTGCCTCCTCCCCCTTCTCTAAAATAAATAAATAAAATAAAAAATAATGTTTCCATATTTTTAGGTGAGCTTGTATTGCTATGAACTTCCCTCTCAAGACTGTCTTTGCTGTGTCCCAAAAGTTTTTGAATGTTGTGTATTCATGTACATTTGTTTCTAGAATTTTTTTGTTTCTTCCTTGATCTTATTGTTTACTCATTCATTGTTTAATAACGTGTTATTCAATATCCACATGTTTGAATACTTTTGAGTTATTTCCTTGAGGTTGGTTTTTAGTTTCAGGCCAAGAAAATGCTTGATATAACTTCAATTTTCTTGAATTTGTTGATGATTCTTTTGTGTCCTATAATGTGTTCTTTCTTTGAAAATATTCCCCATGCATTAGGAAGGAATTTATATTTTCCTTCTTTAAGATGAAAGATTCTATATATATCTGTTAAGTCCACTTGATCTAAGGTGTTGTACAATGCCACAATATCCATGTTGATATTTTGTTTGGAAGATCTATCCATTGTTGACAGTGGGATGTTAAAATCACATAGTGTAAGTTTGTTGGTGTCTATATCTTTCTTGAAGTCCTCCAAGATTTTCCTTATATATTTGGGTGTTCCTATGTTCAGTGCATATATGTTTACAATAGTTTTAGATTCCTGGTGGACACTTCCCTTTAGAATTATGAAGTGACATTTTTGTCTCTTTTTATGGCCTTTGTTTGGAAATCTATTTTGTCTAATATAAGTATTGTTACTCCAGCTTATTTTTTCCTCTATATTTGCTTAGAATATTTATTTCAACCCTTTATATTCAGTTTGTGTATGTCTTTTTTTTTTTGAGGTGCACCTTTTTAGGCAGCATATATGTGGATCATGTTTTTTATCCATTCAGGTGCCCTATGTCTTTTGATTAGAGCATTTAACCCATTTACATTTAAGGTTATTATTGATAGGTACTTATTCATTGCTATTTTTTTCCTTTTGTACCTGTGTTCCTTTCTCTCACTCTATACCTTCATCTTCTTAAAGCTGTCTTGCAATGCTGGTTTGGTGGAGGTATATTTCTTTAACCTTCTTTTGTCTGGGAAACTCCTTATTTCATCTTCCATTATAATTAGTAGCCTTGCTGGGTAGAGTAGTCTTGCTTTCATGTCTTTGCTTTTCATTACTTGGAGTATTTTTGACATTTCCCTCTGTCTTGTAGTGTTTCTGTTGAGAAATCATCTGCTAGCATTATTGGAGTACCCTCGTATATTACTTCCTATTTCTCTTTTGCTGCATTTAAGATTCTTTGTCTTTAAAATTTGGCATGCTAATTATGATGTGTCTTGGAGTAGGGTTCTTCGGGCTTATCTTGATTGGTACCCTTTTGCTTCTTGAACTTACATGGCTTTTTCCCTCTCCCAGGTCAGGAAGTTTTCCATGATTACTTTTTCAAACAGGTTTCCTATCCCTTGCTCTTCTTCTCCTTCTGGTATCCCTAGTATACAGATATCATTACATTTTATGTTGCCCTGTAGTTCCATTAACCCCTCTTCATTCTTTTTGAGTCTGTTTTTTTTTCCTTTCTTGATGTTTCAGGGAGTTTTTTCTACCTTGTCCTCCAGCTTGCTGATTTGATCTTCTGCTTCATTGAGCCTGCTTTTGATTTCTTCTACTGTGTTCTTCAATTCAGAAATTATATTCTTCAGTTTTTCTTGGCCTTTGTTGATTGTTTGCATGTCCTTTTATATACTAATATAGTTTACAGTAAGTTCCTCATCATTTCCCTGTAAGTTGTGGTAATTTGCACTGAGCTCATTGAGTTTCCTTATAATCATTGTTTTGAATATCTGATAGTTAACTTTATTTAATTTAGCACTCTTTCTGAGTATCCCTCCTTTCCTTTCAACTGGGGGTTGTTTCTTTATTTTTCCATTATTTGTGAGACCCTTCTTATTTACTTGTGTTTCTTAAATTGATCTGTTTTGATTTCCTGAGTTGATGGTATGGGTTTCTATGGTAGGAGGCCTATGAGATTGAGTGGTGCAGTCTCCTTGTTCACCTGAACTAGATGTTCTTGGGATGCCTCTTATGCTATTTATGTTGATTCTCTGGGTGTAATTAGGTTTTGATTGTTATTGGGTCTTTCTTTGTTGGGACTTTCCCTCCAGCTGGTTGACTGAGGGTCACTCCACCCACCACATCCTTTGTGCTTTTGTGCAGGTTCTTCCAGAAGAAAAAAAAAAACAACAGAAAGCCCAGGAAACAAACCTATACCCACAAAAGTAACTCCCCTCCCACAACTCCTCTATCAACAACAAATGACCCAGTATTTAAAAGGGTGTATAGAAATTAAGACTATTATAAGAAAAGGCCACTATAAGAAAGTGGAGCAGATATGAGATGGTCTACAGAAAAATAATTATTTTGAAGGGGTAAAGGAACGAGCAATAAGACTTGGGAGTGGAGGAATGGGAAGAGAGTGAGTAAACTTTACTTCATGAATAAAAAAAAGGGAATGAAGAATGTGGAATGGAGTATGAAAAAGGAAGTGCATAGTATTAGGTTTAAACAGAAATTAAAATAATATAAAATAACATAAAGTGAGAGAAAGAAAAAATAATGAAAATATTAAATAATTAATAACAATATAGGATCCAAATTGGAGAGAAAAATCCACCACACTACTATGAATGACAAATGAGCTAAAACAATATAGGTGGTATGGGAATAAAAGGGAAAAAAGAAACAAAGAAAGGCTTAAGAGATGTCTAGAGGAATGAGAAGTGATTTTGAAATGATAGAAGGGAAGGAATACTAAGAGTAAAGAAAAACAAAAAAAAACAGGCTAAGACAGGGAAAAATTAAAATTTGGGGTGTAAGGAAAAGGAATAAAAGGAGGATAAAGAAAAATAGCCCTGGCTGGTGTAGCTCAGTGGATTGAGTGCGGGCTGTGAACCAAAGTGTTGCAGGTTTGATTCCCAGTCAGGGTACATGCCTGGGTTGCACGCCATGACCCCCAGCAACCACACATTGATGTTTCTCTCTCTCTCTTTCTCCCTCCCTTCCCTCTCTGAAAAATAAATACAATCTTTAAAAAAAGTATTAATATATGTAGACAACTTTAAAAAAAAGGGAAAATAAAAGGGTATGATCAAAGAGAAATAGAAGAAAGACAGAAAAGAACAGGCTAAGACAGAAAAATTAAAACTTTGAGATGAAAAAGGAGTAGGAGAGGGATCCAGTAAAATTTGATATTTGAAATACAAAATTAGCAAAGCTCTAGAGGTAAAATTGAAGAAAATGCAGCAACAACTACCCAACTTACAACCAACTAGCAAAGATTGCTAAAGGTGGAGAGGGAACACGGGTAATTTTAGAGTGAAGGAAGAGGACATTAGATGAACTTTGACAAGAAAATTGGTTTTGTGTGTCTGGACTGGGGAGGAATAGTAAGAGTGTGGAATGGATATAAGTTGTATCAAGAGAGAAAACAAAATTTGAAATGAAAATAATGGGAGGAAAGCAGAAGGTCAAATGGGGTAAGAGAAGGGAGGAGAGAAAGACAAATACCATATGATCTCACCTTTAACAGGAACCTAAACAACAAAACAAAGAAACAAGCAAAATATAACCAAAGACACTGAAATAGGGGACAGACTGACAGTGACCAGAGAGGAAAGAAGAGGGAATTTCAGGGGAGAATGGGAAGGGTTTACAGGAACAAATTTAAAGGACACATGGACAAAAGCTAAGGGGAGGGTGGTAATGGGAGGGAAGCGGGGAGGGTTGGGTGGGTGGGCTGGAATGGGAGTAAAAGGGAGAAAACTGTAATTGAACAATGATTAAAATAAAATTTAAAAAAGAAGGGAGGGGCAAAATATGTGAATTGAAATACACTATAGTATATAATCTAGTGGTTTAATATGTACAAGCTTCCTGGACAAGAACTGAATATTTAAAAAACTATGCAGGAAAGAAAATATCACAAATAATAGGGAGCACCACAGTGGATTCTGTCTTGGTAGCTTCTTGTATTTACCACTTTTTTTTTTCTTTCTGGATCCACCTCTGGTGATGTCAGATGTTGACCCCATCTGACCTTAGGCAACTTGTTTGAGACTTCCAGGGATCTACAGTGTGGCTGTCTCCTTCAGTTGTTAATATAGTTACTCAGCACTCACCTTTAAGCACTGTAGTGTGGGCACTATTATTTTCCCTCATGTTGGTGCTGCTTAGGGGAGTGGTCTGCCTGAGTACCATGTCTGCTACCATGTGGAGGATGACTCAGCACTGGGATCCCAGTGTCTACTCTCTCAGTTATCTCCCCAAAGCTTCTGTAATCAGTCTTTCCTCAGGAGTCACCAACCCATTCTGCCCTTGCCAGAGCCCAGGGTAAGTGGATGCAAATGAAAATTTGTGCATTTGGCCCTGGATGTTGTACCTCAGTGGATTGAGTGCAGGCTGAAAACCAAAGAGTCGCCAGTGTGATCCCCAGTCAGGCCACATGCCTGGGTTGCAGGCCAGGTAACCAATGGAGGCCATATGAGAGGTAACCACACATTGATGTTTCTATCCCTCTCTACCTCCCTTTCCCTCTCTATAAAAATAAATAAATAAAACCTTAAAAAAAAGTAAGAACTGCTTTTTAAAAAAGAAACTTTGTGTGTTGGCCCTTTAAATGGCTCTTTGTGTCTCCATCCATCCATCCATCTTTGGCAGAAGGCAACCCTGCCACTTTTCACCACTGGTTGTTATCTGTGTACTTTTGGGGCTCTAGTGCTCTAGGCTGTGGATCCCAGCTTAAGGTTGAGACCCCACAGTTCTTAGGCAGATCTTACTGGCCACTTAATTATTAATCCAGCACTGCTACCTGTGGGTGCCCAGCCTGCCTTCTTGAGTCTCCACTTCTCTCCACCTTACCAGATAGGTTGTGCCAAAGCTTATTCTATTGTCTGCCCAATGTTATAAGGCTTCTGTCTCTATTGCTTAGATTGTTCTGGGTGATTTCTCCACAATGTAGTTGTAATTCCACATTGGCCCTGGAAGGAGGTTGGCGTTGCTTCCATTCACTCCTATGCCATGCAATTCTCTCTGGTTGGGCTTTTTGTAATGTAGGAAAATGGAGCCATCTTTAACTCAATTAAAATTTGACACTCTCAAGATTGAAAGAAACAAGCAACTTATTGAATATTTTAGCCCACTTAAGAATTAGAGAATCCATCTGACCATTAATGCAAAATGTATAAAAGTGGCTCCATACCACTTTTAGCAGGATGCTTCAAAATGGAAGTATAGCTCAATTTAGAAAATTCTGGCAAAAGGAGCTTCTGCTCACATACATATAAAGTTTTTCTTAGATTTTGAAATTTTGAGAAGTTTTTTCAATATATTTAAGTGTTTATTTTTGTGTTTTTTTTCTGTTGTAAATGGATTTTGAATATGAATCACAAACTGTTTCTTTATTTTTTGTGTCATTTTGTGTTTGTTTCTTACTTTTAATGTTGCTTTGAAAATTACTGGAATACAATGATTATAAGAATGAATTTCAGTGGAGTGGCTTGTGTCACATGTCATTCCTTGGATCAAAACCTGTGCTTGTGGAGAGGCAGGATTGTAGTTAATCTGGTCTTTGTCATATGGGCACATATGTGGTCAGGGCGTCAAACTCTGTAAGTGGAAGCTGAACTACAGAGATGAAAAAACTATAGCAACCACAGAGGTTAAAGAATGGCTTAGAATATTCTCATTCTTGATCCCATGCTTCTTCCTACTATGCTGTATTGTTGTATGTTGTTTTTGTTCTCCAGAATGTTTCAGCTTAGAAGGGATTCTGTTCAGAATAACACAAAGTTCACCTTAACTTATTTTTTAAAAAAAGTTAATTTTAGCCCTGGCTGGTGTGGCTCACTGAACTGAGTGCTGTCCTGGGAACCAAGGAGTCACTGGTTTGTTTCCCAGTGAAGGCACATGCCTGGGTTGCAGGCCACGTCCTCAATATGTTACAGAACAAACAAGGAGGGCCTGGGACGATATACTATTACTGAAAGAAGCCCCCAGGTCCATTATGTCTGCTGCCAGAGGAAAGATGTCTCTCAATGCCAGAGATTTGTGAAAAGGAAAGGAAATGTTTATTTAATACTATACAAACTTAAAGTAGTGACCTAATGTCTTTACCAAAATCCTAAAGTCCCTTGAAACACCCACAAACAAACACAGTTCTTTCTTCCCCCTTTGCCCAGTCCAGAGTACCGTATCTCCTAAAGCTTCAGGGGTCCCCACTCTGGCAAAGGCATGTGGTCCTCTCTCCCCGGGCCACGGGAGTCCCCACTCTGCAAGAGCCACGTGGTTCTCTCTCCCAGGGCTGCGGGAGTCTCCACTCTGTCAAGGCCTCGTGGTTCTCTCCGAGGGCTGCAGGAGTCTTCACTCTGCTAAAGCTGTGTGGTTCTCTCCTCAATAGCTGTGATCTTCTCTGCACTTCCACAGCCACGTGGTTCTCTCCACAATGGCTGCCGTGTCTCGGTTTAAATCCCCGTGCTCGTCTTCATCTGTAGCCCTATTTCCGACTCCTCCTACAATCAGCTACACATGCCAGAACTCATACCCTTCCAGCTTTACTGGGCTGCCATCATGAGTCTGGGCAGGTGTGGCCCCATGTTCTGGAGCCAATCCTCTCCAAGCTCCCACGCAAGTGCTGTAACTCGGGGGACCTGCCCCCAGTCACATCTTGGTGGGAAGTTACTTCCATTCCCCTGGCTCAGAGCATGGCCACAGCTATTTAACATATCTAAGTGACCAGCCAAAGGCTATAGATATGTTAAATGACCACACCAGAGGTTAGCTGCAAGGCTGTTGCTATGCAAAACAGCTCTCAATGGCCCTGCTCCATTTGTCCCTTCCCCCAACCCACACCTGGGGAGGGGGTGAAGACATCTTAAAATCTCCTGGACACCTTGAGTTCTGGACCCCATCTCAAATGCCCATTTGGGGTCCCCCCTCTTGGCTGCACCCTGTAACAAATAGGGAGCACCCAAGAGGCAACCACATGTCAGTGTTTCTCTGTTTTTCTGTCTTCGTTTCCCTCTAAAAATAAATAAGTGAAATCTTTAAAAGAAATAATTTTGGAATGGCTATGGATTCTCAGGAAATTCCAAAAGTAGTGCATATAAGTTCCATACATCTCCCACTCAACTTCTCCCAGTGTTAACACTTGGCATAATGATAGTACAACATTGAAACTAAGAAATTGACATTAATATACTCCAAAGAGCTTATTCATTTCACATTTTACATGCATCCATTTGTGTGTATGTATGTAGTTTTATGCAATTGTATCACATGTGTAGATTCATGCAACTACTGCCATAGTCAAGATACAGAACCATATTATCATCACAAAGATTTTCCTTTTGTTAATCCTTTATATTCACATTCTTCCACTCTTGTCGCGGCCACTGACCGGCAATGACTGCGGAACGATGTGGATGACTCATCGAGACACGAGAAAAAAATACACAGAGACAACCAGGTCCTGTAGGGAAATAGGGATGGAATGGCCACTCTCTCCAGTGGGGAGCACCATGGCCACCCTCCCTAGGGGAGAGCTTCCCTAAGGGAGAGCACCACCATTCTCCTGAGCAGGCTTTTTATTGGGTTCGTTTGCATGAGAATTCAGGCAAAGTTCATTACTCATTGCCAGGAAATAAGGATCAAACAATAGATAACAAGGAACTCTGAGGGCCTATTGTGAGTCAGGGTCCAGGAGCTGTAAAACTTTGAGGAACAAACTTACTTCTTCCCTGGACCCTTATCATTCAACTGAGAGCATTCTTAGCAAAGCAGGTTTCACAGGATTTTACATATTCTTTCTTAGGCCTGATCACCCGGGGAACCCGCCCTTTCCAGCATTGGGAGGTACCACCCTGTCATTGTTTCAGGCTTAGGTGGAGCAAGGAAACTAAGGCAAACAAGAGATAAGGAGATTTTCTCACAGACAATGAGGACTCAGGCTTTGTCAAAGCTGAGGGGCGAGGGTCCATCACCCCCTTTTGCTGTAACCCCCAAAGTCCTTCCTTGGGGGCCTCCCACATGATGTGCCTGTCTTAGGTCATTCCCCCCTTGAGGAATCTTATCCGTCATTGGCTAACCAAGCAAGCATTGAGGACCAGTTATGGATGAAGTAGCAGAAGCAGCACTCCTGCCAGGGAGATAAGCCTGTCTCTTTGCTGGCTTACGGTCCAAGGTTGTTCCTTCAGCCTTAGCCTTGGTGGGGGCTACAGCTTCTGATACCAGACAGGGCGGTTCCCAACACACTGCATCACTAATGTCTGACAAATACTAAGGTTTTCTCCATTTGTATTCTTTTTCCATTATTAAAGTTTTTATTTATATATTACATTTTACTAAAATATTAAAATTTATAAATTTTATTGATTAAATTTTAATTTTATTTATTATTGTATTTCAAGTACAGTTGTCTCCATTTTCCCACCCCCTTTTCCCCTGACCCACCCCCCACCTACCACCCTCACTCCTTATCCCCTATGGCTTTGTTCATTGGTCCCTTATACGTGTTCCTGGATGACACTTTTCCTTTTTTACCCTTTTAGCACCCTCCCCCTTCCCCTCTGGTTACTCTCAGTTTATTCTTTATATCAATCTACAAAACAAACAAGCAAGCAAAATATAACCAGAGACATTGATATACTTTTTCCATTTTGAGAATGGCATATAAGTAGAAATCATATACCATGTGATCTTTGAGATTGGCTTTGTGTATACAGCATAATATCTTTGAAGTGCATCCATTTTTTAAAAGATTTTATTTATTTATTTTTAGAGAGAGGGGAAGAGAGAGAGAAAGAGAGGGAGAGAAACATCAGTGTGTGTTTGCCTTTTATGCGCCTCTTACTGGGGACCTGGCTTGCAACCCAGGCATGTGCCCTAACTGGGAATTGAACCAGTGACTCTTTTGTTCACAGGCCAGCATTCAATCCACTGAGCTACATGAGCCAGGGTGGGTGCATTCATGTTTTGGGTGCATTAATGTTCTGAGTGCATCAGTAATTTGTTAATTTTTCTGGTTCAGTATATATCCATGGCATGGATATACTACATTTTGTTTAACCATTCACCTATTCAAGGACATGTGGACTTTATTTCCACTTTACAGCTGTTCAAAACATTTACATATACATTTTCATGCATTGTCATTTCTCTGGGGTAATTGTCTGGGACTGCAATTGCTGAATAATTTGGTAAGTACATGATTAATTTTCTAAGAGACTGCTGAACTGTTTTTTGAGTGTCTGTAGCATTTTGCATTCTCACCAGCAATGAAAGAGCGATCTGGCATATTCACATCCTTGCCAGCATTTGTTGTTGTCAATATTATTTTAAAACTTTAATCATTATGAAGCTATGAAGTGACACCTCATTGTGGTTTTAATTGGTATTTCCCAGATGTTAAAAACCTTTTCATGGGCTTATTTGTCATATCTATATCCTCTTTAATGAAATGTTTGTTCCTGTCTTATGTCAATTTTCTAAATATTTTTTCCTGCTGTGTTTTGAGTTGTTTATATATTCTAGAAAAAATATTATATCTAGATATGTGATTTATAAATGTTTCCTAGTCTTTAACCTTACCTTTTATCTTTCTATCAATGTTTGTAGAGCATAAATTTTTAATTTTGATAAAGTTTAATTTATTCATTTTTATTTTAGGTATCATGCTTTTGATGTCATATCTGAGAACTGTTTATGTAGCCATAGGTCCTGAAGAGTTTTCTCCTATTGTGTCTTTAAACGTGTTATAACTTTGCACTTTCATTTAGGTGTATGATCCATTTTGAGTTAATTTTGTGTAAAGTGTAATATTGAGTAGAGGGTTCCTATGGATTTCTTTTTTAAATTATTTTATTGTTGTTCAATCACAGTTGTCTGTATTTTCTCCCCACCCCTCCCCCACCCCCTCCAAACATCCCTCCCTCCCTTACTTGCACCCTCCCCCAAAACAATTGGTTTTGTTCATGTGTCCTTTTTTATTATAATTTTTATTGTTTTTCAAGTACAGTTTTCTGCCTTTCCCCCTACCATCCCAGCCCTCTCTGTCTCCCTCCTATGGATTTCTATTAACTTGTAATTCAAAAGGAATGGTATTCAACCATAATATATATATTTATACTATAGGTGATTTTCCAGAAATTATTTATACAAACATAATTTTGATGATTTCAGTATCTTGTTGGCCCTCCAAACAGTGCTACACTGAAAGTCAAAGCTCAGTAAGTGTTTGTTAAAGGAGACAAAAAGTTCTGGCTTCAAATTCCCCATTCATTTGGGGAACTTTGAACAAGTCATTTAGTGCTTCCATTATCTCATATATAAAATTGGGTAACAATACCTGAGTAATCTCTTTCAAAGAAGGTCAAGTGAAATGTTGTGTTTAAAAGTTGCTTCAAACGATTAAATACCTTTTTAAATTGCAAAGGACTTACATCTCTAGGATGGTAAGGACTTTATTAGTAAGCATAGAATAGCACTGTAAATCAGATGTTTGTGGCTACCTCCTTAGCTGTTCCTTGTCTTCAAATGGGCAGCATTCCCTGGCCTACAGAAGCAAACAGAAGGTTTAGTCTTACTTTTTTGCTTTCCTACTTCTTGTGTGTTTTTGAGATGGTTGTTTGACAGGAACCACCTGGAACCCTGTCCTCCCATTCCCTTGTTCACTCAATAATCCGAGACCTGATCCAATGCAGCCTGGAGGTAGATTGTGTAGAAGGGTCTCACTTTGCATTGTCCACACTGTCACTTTTATCCAACTTCAAAACTAATGTATAGGCTGGCACATAGATGTGGAAGTCCAGGATGTTACCACTGAAATTTTATTATTAATTGAGCAAGTTTTTCATAATGTCCAGCATGGTGCAAGCATTCCCTTTCATTTTCAATGCAGAGTCCATCTTAAATGAACATTTGGGAATTTACATCCCCTTTCTAGGTATTCTCTTGTCTTTCTATCACCCTCCCTTTTCCCTTGAGTCTTGACTTTATTCACAAGGAAAAGCACCAAATCCTGGAAGTCCTATGAGAACTCTCAATTATCAAATGAACCTTTTTGAAAAGCCTAGCCTTGAAGGACACACAGAGGATCCAGAGACACATTAAATGATGCTCAATATCTCTAGCTTTCAGAGAGATGCAAATTAAAACCACAATGAGATACCACTTCACACCAGTCAGAATAGCCAACATAAACAAAGCAACAAACAACAAGTGTTGGAGAGGTTGTAGAGAAAAGGGGAACCTAGTGCACTGTTGGTGGGATTGCAGACTGGTACACCACTATGGAAAACAGTATGGAATTGTCTCAGAAAACTAAAAATGGATCTGCCTTTGACCCAGTAATTCCACTGCTAGGTTTATATCCTAAGAACCTATCAAACCAAAAGAACCTATGCACCCCAATGTTCATAGCAGCACAATTTACAATAGCCAAGTGCTGGAAGCAACCTAGGTGTCCATCAGTAAATGCCCATCAGTAAATGGATCAAAAACTATGGTGTATTTACACAATGGAATTCTATGCAGTAGAACAAAAGAAGGAACTCCTACCCTTTGCGACAGCATGGATGGAGCTGGCAAGCATTATGCTAAGTGAAATAAGCCAGGTGGAGAAAGACAAATACCATATGATCTCACCTTTAACAGAAACCTAAACAACAAAACAAAGAAACAAGCAAAATACAACCAAAGACACTGAAATAGAGAACATGCTGACAGTGTTCAGAGGGGAGGGGGGGGAATTTCAGGGAATTTCAGGGGAATTTCAGGGGAAAAGGGGAAGGGTTTACAGGAACAAATATAAAGGACACATGGATAAAAAACTAGGGGAGGGTGGAAATGGGAGGGAGGAGGGGAGGGCTGGATGGGTGGGCTGGGCTGGGAGTTAAAGATAGAAAATTATACTTCAACAATAATTAAAATAATTTTTTAAAAAAGCTTATCCTTGTGGATTGAGCACGGGCTGGGAACCAAAGTGTCACAGGTTCGATTCCCAGCCAGGGTACATTCCTGGGTTGCAGGCCATAACCCCCAGCAACCGCACATTGATGTTTCCCTCTCTCTCTCTCTCTCTCTCTCTCTCTCCCCATCCCTTCCCTCCCTAAAAAAAAATAAATAAATAAAATCTTTAAAAAAAACTTATCCTTGAGCAATGCACTAAATACTTTCCATTCTTTCTGTTTTGTTTTTCTCAACATTGATCACTGTTGATGATACATGCAGAGTTCTTGTCTGCCTTCCCTATTATAAGATCAGCTTAATGAAAAGGATTTAATAAGCTTTTGCTCACAGCCAAATCCCCAAAATTTTGAATACTCAATATGATGAACAAATATTTTTGAATTCATTAATTACTTTTTCAGAGTGTACTCACTATAAGACAAATATTTGATTATATTTTATAACATAATCATATCTCATGGTTTAACTAGTTTTGTTTACATGCAAAGTTCCTGCCTGTTTAATTTACTTTAAATCCCCTGTTTCTAACTAGGTGTGTGAGGGATAGAAAGGAAGGAGTAAGGAGCAAGGAAAATCTTGTCCAGCTAAAATATACTTTTGGAGGAACTGAAATCAAAGACAAGGGTACTGTGAGCTGGAGATTGAAGACTCATAATGAGATAATAAATTTATATCTTTGTTAGGCAAGACAGCTGTGAGCATAATAAAGAAATATACAATTGCAGCAGAAAATGATTATAAGTAATTAGTGGGGAATGGTTTATTAGTCAGGGAAAAAGACAAATGAAAAGGAGGTTTCAGGATATTATCAGGGAAGATAAGATACCAGCCCTGGCTGGTGTTTCTCAGAGGTTTGATCTCCGGCTTGTAATCCAAAAGGTCATTGATTCAATTGCTAGTCAGGGCATAATCCTGGGTTGTGGATCAGGTCCCCAGTTTGGGGCACGTGAGAGGCTACTAATCGCACACTGATATTTCTTTCCTTCTCTTTCTCCCTCCTTTCCCTCACTCTAAAAATAAATAAATAAAATATTTTTTAAAAAGATACCAAATCTGTGGCTTTTGTGGTCAGGGTTTAGAACTTGCCTTAGTGGGAGGGGCAGTTTTGTGAAAGGGAAACTAAGTTCCCTTCACAAAAATGCATTGCTGATTCTCATAAATGCTTTCACCTTATTAAAATGCTATTGATAACAATAATGATCACAGAAGTTCACTCTAACTGAGCATTTCCTGTGTTCCAGGCACTGTGCAATGGGCCTTATGCACATTATCTGATTTAATCCTCAAAACAAACTTATGAGGGAAGTGCTACTATAATTTCTATTTTACAATTTAATAAACTTAGGTGAAGTAACTTGCAAGAGATAATAATAATAATCCTCCTTCCAGCCAATTAGGTTCATTGTACTTTATTTTAGCTGTGAAAATGGAATGTATTTTTGACATTTAGAAGGATATGACTATGACTTTAATGCATAAAATAAAATCTTCTAAGTCAACAGAGCTGCTAAAAGTACAAGATAATAGGGCAAATTTTTCCCAGGTACCTAGGATCCCCAGTAATGAGGTGGGTTTATCTGGATTGGCATCAAAATTTTAGAGCCACTAAGGAGCTTTCTAAGACACAGACTACTCATTTTTTATAGTGAATCACCACAGCTTTCATTCTTGCCTTTTTATTTGTTGGCTACCTTGCCATTGTCAACACAATATCCCCTATTTATTTTAAAGTGAGATCAACAACAAAGCGAGCTAAACCAAGGGGTTATTACAACAATGATCGTGAGTCCAAGTTTTGCTGACAGATTTTGTTTATTTTATTCATGCAACAAATATTTACTGAGTAATTACTATGTGTTAGGCACTGCTCTAGGTGCTTGGGATGTAACAGTGAACCAGGTTGTCAAGGCTCCACTTTTCATGGAATTTAGGCTCTAATGAGGAGAGAGAGAAAAAAGACCCTCTTTAGACAAAGGGTAATAAATGCTTTGCACAATCAATTATATGTAAACTTAACCCCAAAGGATGAGAAATCAAAAGAGTTGAGAAAAAAGTGTTCCAGAAAGAATTATATAACACTGCTGTTTGAAACATTGTGATGGTATCAGCTCAATAGGATCAGTCTAAATTCCTTAGAGTGAGAAACAGAAGTCATCATGATGAATCAAGGCTTCTGCATCTGAAGCCTAGTCTCCAATCATCTGCATGTTTTATGCTTCTTGCCATTGCACATATTGTATCCATAGCCTTTAATTACTTCCCAAAATTTGTTTTCTGAGAAGCTGCTATTGATCCTTCAAGACTCAGATCAAGGGTCAGTTTCTCTTACTTCCTCAGTAAAACTGATCACATCTTGTTTTCTGACCCATCTATTTAATAGCTAGAGCAACTTTAGCACTTGGCACAATGTAGTGCATTTATTTATTATCATACCTATCTTGTGTTTAAAACCAGGCTTTACCACTTTACCTTTGAGATCATCAACTTTCTTAGCAGTATAACTCAACAAATGGTAGCCATTATAATTATTACTAATATTGACAATCTCCTACAGGTCTCTGAACGTCTTATACACCCATAGAATGTAGGAGCTGCACACTAGCTTAGATTTCTTAAATTATACTCCAGAATATAATTCCATAAAGCTGGAAGGAGTCTTGTTAATGGTTTTCAAACTGTACTTACAGAAGTTTTAGGAGTCTCCCAAATATATTTTGGGGGCTAAGTTGTTATTACCAAGATTCAGCTTATGCTTAAGGCATTATGAGCAACTGCAGTTGTGATCTTCATTTCTGGCAGTGCCTCTGTCACCTGTCTCATCTGGATTGTATTTTTTCATAGACCTGTCTTTGAACCATAGTGTTTATGTCTAATGTGCTTAAAGTATACAGGGTTTATATTCATATGTACTATATATATATATATATATATATATATATATATATATATATATAGTACATATATACATATATGTATACATATATACATATATATATACATATATATATATGGACTTGCCATTGTATAAAAAATTAATCATACCACTGTATTACATTATTAGTTTTGCATATTTGGGATCATGCTATAGATAATTAATGGTATCATGATTTATTCATTTAATATTCCATTGTGAACACTTTTCAATGTCATGTAATTTTATAATGCTATAATTTTAAATGATTGCAGAATATTTCATCTTAATTTTTATATAACATTTTATTTGACTTCTCCTTTATAACAACAGGACATGAAAGCTGATTCTAATTTGTCACTCTTATAAGTAATCTGAAAGTAAACCTAGTAAATATAGACTTTTATATAACTAGATCTCTTATTTACTTAGCCTAAATTCCTACAAATATAATTCCTAGGTAAAATGGCATGAACATTTTTCAAGCTTTTGATATTCATTTATTCATTCACTCATTATTTCAACACTTAATTACTGACGATCTGCTATGTGCCAGGGTATTTTGAAGGTGTTGGGTATATAATAGTAGATAAAAGAAAAATCCCTGCCCTCATAAAGCTGACATTCAGTGAAGGAAGACAAACAAGTAAAAAAATAAAATATGTAATATTTCAGGTGCTGCTGCATGATATAAAGTAAAACAGTGCAGGATAATGGTATGAGGAGCTCTGGAGTTAAGCATGGGATAGAATGACTATTTTTATGAAGTGACCAGAGAAGATCCCCCTACTAAGATGATATGTGAAGGGAAACTTGACAGAGGGAGTCACTTACATATCCAGAAAAGACTCTTCCAAGCAGAGAGAATGCAAATGTGTAAAGGTTATGAGCCAAGTACATGTTTAAGGTATTGGGGGAATCACAAAGCAGTCAGTATAGTTGGAACAGAGTTAATGATGAGAGAACAGTAACCTATATAGCCAGAACAGTGGAGGGATAGGGGGATGACAAATCATGTAGAATCTTTTTTTTTTATTGTTGTTCAAGCACAGTTGTCTCCATTTCCTCCCACCAGCACTCCCCCTCCTGCCCAAAAGCTTGTGCACAGCTAAAGAAAACATCAGCAAGGTGAAAATGAAACCAAACATCAGCAAGATGAAAATGGAACCAACTATATAGGAAAATATGTTTGCAAAGGATACCTTGGACAAGGGTTTGATCTAAAAAATGTATAAAGAACTCACAGGATTCCATGCAAGGAAGACAAACAATCCAATTAAAAAATTGGCAAAGGACCTGAACAGACAGATCACATAGAATCTTGTAGGCCTTTTTGGACTTTGTCTTGACTCTGATAGAGATGGTCATTGGAAGGTTTTAAGCAGTGAAAATATCTGACTTACGCTTTAAAATATGGAAACTTTTCCCTGGCCCCGTGGCTTAGTAGATTTGGGGATTGTCTCTTGCACCAAAAGGATATGTGCTTGATTCTTGGCCAGGGCACATACCTAGGTTTGACCAGGGTTCAATCTCTGGTGAGGACATGTATGAGAAACAATAAATCAATGTTTTTTCTTTCTCTTTTCTTATCTTCTCTCTCTCTCTCTCTCTCTCTCTCTCTCTCTCTCTCTCTCTCTCTCTCTCTCTCTCTCTCTCTCTCTCTCATTAATATACATACCCCCAGGTGAGGATTAAAAAATATAAAAATAATAAAATGTGCACTATTTGCCCTCCAAAATGATTATACCAATTTTTACCAGCAGTATATGAGAGGTCTTGCCTAACATCAGACATTTTCAGAAAAATAATAAAACAAAGAAAACAAAACAGAAAAAATCTTCATTCATTATTTATGTCTTTGACAAAAATTAATCAAATGTTACCTTGTGTCAGACACAGTCATTGCATACCTTCTTTTCTGTGTGAGATATTGCGTTGAACAGTAAGGACAGGAAGACAATGACACCACAACTATGTGTTTGCCCTTGAGGAAACCATAGTCTAATCAGGGAGAAATACAGGAGTCCCAGTTTTCTCAGAGGGGGTGACAAATGGCTGTGTGAGTGACAAACACAAAAGGGCTGTTCATAACACACCAGGGAAAAAATCACTCACAAACACAAGTGTATCCTTCCTTAAGTCTACTGACTGCAATTTTTCTGTATCTATAAAAATAACAAATGTTCTTCTCTACAACAGCTCTGATTTATATGCTTGTGAAGTCATGCCTATAATTATTTATGCAAATGAAATTAATTTCTAACTTCATCAGTCTTCAGTGATTGAGGCACTAGGACTCTGCACTAATACAGAGGACAGTTATTTTCAGTAAGAGTCAGGTCTAATTTCTTTTTTTTAAAAGATTTTATTTATTTATTTACTTATTTTAGAGAGGGAAGGGAGGGAGATAGAGAGAGAGAGAGAAAAACATCAATGTGCGGTTGCTGGGTGTTATGGCCTGCAACCCAGGCATGTACCCTGGCTGGGAATCGAACCTGTGACACTTTGGTTCACAGCCCGCGCTCAATCCACTGAGTTACGCCAGCCAGGGCTTGAGTCAGGTCTAATTTCAAATGCAGGAAGAAAGCTTCTATTTGAACAAACTGTGCTGTGAGTTTTTTTTTTTAAAGCAAAATCTTTTTTACTTCAAAGTAAAAAATCTCTCCCAATTAATTTTCTTTGTATGATTTGAGAAAATTATGGTGCATGAACTTCTTATAAATGGGAATTTGAGTATGTATGTGCACAACTTGGTTGAAAGAATCCTGGATTGAGTCTTTGTCTCAGTATCTCAACTGATTGATTCTTGTGACCTTGGACAAGGTGTCCTCTATAAAAATAATTTTGTATCTCAATTGCCCCTTTTAATAACAAAGGTCTGTACTTCCTGTTCCATAAGGACATTTGTCAATCACCGAATCTGTGATTCTATTAATCTTTTAGTGTTCTTGCTTTTCCCAACTACTTGATTGACTATTTCCTACATCCTTGGTGAAGAAATAATTCTCACTGCACTCCATGAGTACTGAGTCTAATTTCTACCCTGTGGAAGCTACACACGTAATGTACAAGTAGAGACAGATTTTACTTCTATGTCTTTTGTTTGTTGCTTTTCCCATGAGATTTTAAAATCTGGCCATATGAAGGGGATTTTATTATTCTTACTGTTATTTTTAATGATATTTACTAGAAATATAAAAGAATGTTAATAAACAATTTATTTAGATTTTTAAGATTTTATTTATTTATTTTTTAGAAGAGGGAATGGAGGGAGAAAGAGCAGGAGATATAAACATCACTGTGTGGTTGCCTCTCATGTGCCCCCAACTGAGGACCTGGCCCACAACCCAGGCATGTGCCTTGACTGGGAATTGAACAGGTGACACATTGTTTCACAGGCCAGCACTCAGTCCACTGAGCCACACCAGTCAGAGCTGTTAATACACAATTTGATATATAGGATACCTTGTTTTATTGAACTTTGCTTTATTGAATTTCACAAATACTTCATTTTTTACAAATTGAATGTGGCAGCTCTGCATTGAACAAATATATCAGTGCCATTTTTCCAGTAGTACTTGGCTCATTTTGTGTGTCTGTGTAATGTTTTGGTAACTCCTGAAATATTTCAAATTTTTTCATTAATATTATATCTTTTACAGTGACCTGTAATCAGTAATCTTTGATGATACTCTTGTAATTATCTTGGGGAGCCACCAACAACACTCATATATAGCAGCAAACTTAATCAATTAATGTGTGTTTGCTGACTACTCCAATGACAGTCATTCCTCCATCTCTGTCCACTTCCTCCGGTGCCCTTATCTATGAGACAAATTGATATTGAAATTAGGCCAAAATAACCCTAAAATGATCTCTAAGTGTTCAGTTGAAAGGAAAAGTGGTATATCTCTCACTTTAAATCAAAAGATATAAATAATTAAGCTTAGTGAGGAAGCTGAGAAAGGCCAAAATCTCCTGTGACAACCAGTTATCTAATTGTAAATGACAGGAAAAAGTTCTTTAGATAAATTAAAAGTGCCACGCCAGCGAACACACAAATGATGAGAAAGTAAAACAGCCCTTATCGCTGATATGGAGAAAGTTTCAATGATATACATAGAAGGTCAAACCACCCAAAATATTCCCTTAAGACAAAGCCTAGTCCAGAGCAAAATCCTAACTTTCTTCAATTCTGTGAAGTCTGAGAGAGGTGAGGAATCTACAGAAGAAAATTTTAAAGCTAGCAGAAGTTCATTTATAAGGTTTAAGAATGGAAGCCATCTTCATAACATAGAAGTGCAAGGTGAAGCAGCAAGTGTTGACATAGAAGCTTCAGCACATTATCCAGAAGGTCTAGCTAAAGTAACTAATGAAAGTGACTACACTTAACAACAGATTTTCAATTTGGATCTAACAGCCTTATACTGGAAGAAGATGCCATCTAGCACTTTTACAGCTTGAGAAGAGAAGTCAGTGCTTGGCTTGAAAGCTTCAAAGGACAAACTGACTCTCATTAGGGTCTAATGCAGCTGATGATTTTAAGTTGAAGCTAATGCTCATTTACCATTCCAAAAATCACAGAGCCCTTAAAATTATGCTAAATCCACTCTACCTGTGCTCTGGAAATGGAATAATAGCACATCTATTTATAACATGGTTTATTGAATATTTTAAGGCCACTGTTGAGACCTACTGCTCAGGAAAAAAATAGACTTCTTTCAAAATATTAATGACCATTGACAATGCACTTAGTCACCCAAAGGCTCTGATGGAGATTTCCAACAAGATTAATGTTCTCATGACTGCTAACACAACATCCATCTGCAGCCCATGGATCAAGGAATAATTTTGACTTTCAAGTCTTATTTAAAAAAAAATACATTTGCGCCCTGGCTGGCATAGCTCAGTGGATTGAGCGCGGGCTGCGAACCAAAGTGTTGCAGGTTCTATTCCCAGCCAGGGTACACGCCTGGGTTGCAGGCCATAACTCCCAGCAACCGCACATTGATGTTTCTCTCTCTCTCTCTATTTCCCTCCCTTCCCTCTCTAAAAATAAATAAAATCTTTAAAAAATTGTGTTTTAAAAAAAATACATTTGCAAAGCTATAGTTGCCATAGCTGGAGATTCCTCTGATGAATCTGCACAAAGTAAATTGACAACCTTCTGGATGTCATTAATAACATTTGATTTCACTAATGTTTGGAGTCTAATGAACAAACTGAACTAGCTAACAAAATAGAGACAGATTCATAGGTAGATAGATATCAGGCTGAGACCTGTGAGGTATGTGGGGCTTTTGGATGAGGTAGAGAGATTGAGCAAAAAGACCAGAGAAAGAATTCATGGACATAGAGAACAGTATGGTGATTGCCAGGAGGAGGGAGTATGGGGAGGTGGAGAGGGTATGGGGGGATAAATGTTGATGGATGGTGACTTAACTTGGGGTGATGAACACACAATACAGTGTACAGATTACATGTTGTAGAATTGTGCATCTGAAACCTGTATAATTTTGTTATTCAGTGTTATCCCAATAAATTCAATAGAAAAAGTTGATCCCAACTATCATGGATGATTTTGAGGGACCAAGGCTTCAGTGGAAGAAGTAACTGCAGATGTAGTGAAAATAGGAAGAGAACTAAAATTGGAAGTGGAAACTGAATTGCTGCAATCTTATGATAAAATTTTAACAGATGAGAAATTGCTTCTTATGGATGAGCAAAGTGGTTTCTTGAGATGGAAACTTCTGCTGGTGAACAGGCTGTGAAGAGTGCTGAAATGACAAGAAAGTATTTAGACTATTATTACATTTACTTAGTTGATAAAGTAGCAGTAGGATTTGAGAGGATTGACTGCAATTTTGAAAGAAGTTTTAATGTGGGTAAAATGCTATCAAAAACATTGCAGTTTACAGCCCTGGCTAGGTTGCTCAGTTAGTTGGAATGTTGTAATGTGCACCAAAATATTCCACATTCAATTCCCAGTCAGGGCACATATCTAGGTTGTTGGTTATATCTCCAATTGGGCCACGTACAGGAGGCAAGTGATCAGTCTCTCTCTCTCTCTCTCTCTCTCTCTCTCTCTCTCTCTCTCTCTCTCTCTCTCTCTCTCTCTCTCTCTCTCACCCTTCTGTAAAATCAATGAACATATGCTCAGATGAAGATTGGAAAAAAAAAAAAAAGGAAAGCATCGCATTTGCATCCCACAGAGAAATCATTTGTGAAATCCATGGGAGGTACATAGTATCTTGTAAAGAGGGAAGCTGTGAATTTAGAGAGGATTCTATTTTTACTCTCCAGACACTTATAAAGAAGTTTCTGAGCTCCAGCACACCTCTAAGTAATTACATATATTAACTCAATCTTCATTTAAGTTTATGAGGAACCTGAGGCATTCAGGAGTTAAGCAACTTCTCCAAAGTCATAGAGCTCTTAACTGGTGAAGCTGACACTTGGACTCAGCCAGTCTAGCTCAGGATTTATGTTCTTACCCTATACAGTAAGCTTATGAAGGTGCCTAAGTTCGCACAGTCACAGCATCAGCAACCCTGGATTTCTACCTTTCTTTTGCCTAAGTTTCTGCTGATATGCATAAGTAAGTGTATCCGTGCTTATGTGCAGGTCCCCATGATAGGGGACTCAAGACTTAGAAAATTTTAGCTTAAGGTAAAAAGTTATGAGTCTAGCAAGTAATGTGTATGTTAAGCTTTTGTTTCAGAAACTACAGATAAGGACCATCCTGGCTTCTGGGAAAAGCAGTGGGCCTCCTGGGGCACTGGCTAGAGATTACCACCTGGGGACAACTGAACCTTTGTTCCAGGGAGAGTAGATAAGCACCCCCCCCCTTCGGATCAGCTAACTGCCCAGGGCAGGAATGTTGCAGCTTCTGAATCTCAAAGCCCTCACTGTACCTTGTTTGTCCTCCCCCACCCCTTTATAAAAGATCTGACCAGGAAAGAGAAGGGGAAGATGGTTTGTTAGGGTACGAACCTGCCATCTTCTCAGATCCCCGGTCATCTGAATAAAGTGCCCATAAAAGATTCCATCGCTGTCATTGCTTATTGGATTTGGTAGGGACAGGCAGCTGAAACACTGGTGTCTTTTCCGGTTGCATATTTTGGTGACTTCACCGGGACAGACTTTGGGACTCTCTGGTAAGTCTGGGTATTTGGTGGGGAGTCCCATTGGCTGCCTGGACTGAGAGGCCCTGTGGGGTTGGAGTCAGAGAATCCCAAGCAGCTGCTGAGTGATTTCACTTGGGGATTCTCCCTGCCTTGCTCCCAGCACCTCTTGTTCATCACACTGGATTGAATCCTTGCACTTTCTGGTTCAGGTTGAAATCCCAGGTCAAAACTTAGGTCATTTGTTCTGTTTGGGGTACTTTCTGTTGGAGCTCTGTCTGTGTCCATAAGGATGTCTGTTTTGGGTACCCTCTGTTTGGGGTTCTGTGGAGTTCTGTCTGGTAGAATAGTGGGGAAATGCCTCCATTCCATGAAACGGCCTTTTGGACCAGTTCTAATTCATCGACTTATGAGTGTATACGGAAAGTGTATGTTGTTTTGCTGTAGTACTGTTCTGTTTGTGTCCCGTATAACTTAGACTCAGGAGAGCATTGGTCATTGAATGGGTCTTTAAATTACTGTATTATACTGTAACTAGAGTTGTTTTGTCAAAAATCAGGGAAGTAGGACAAATTACCTTGTCTGGAAGTTTTTGGGTTCACATGATAAAGATGCATGCAGAGGTACAAAGAAAAAAAAGAGGAAAATAAGTTAATGGCTCAGAGAAAAGGGAATTTACATGTGAAAGACAGAAGCTCAGAGGAGAGGGGTCAGGGAGATCTAGATATTATGACCAGCTGCACGCTGGTCAGAGTTCCCACAGCCCCAAGGTATCCACTCCCATGAGCGAAACGGGGAAAGTGTGTCTGAACTGGCATCACTGCCTTGAATTGGTCAAGGAACCAGATTTGGTGGAGGAAAAGCTCCTACCAGGGGAGGGCAGTATGCTTTTCGGAGACTTTCAGTGAGAGTAAGGCCAAAAGACCAGCCTGCTAGATGTTATTGGGCACCTGCTCTGTTTTCTACATTGGATCCATTAAATTGGAAAAGCTCAAACCCTTCTTATGGACACAACCCTGCTAAAATAACTGATTTGGTTGCATAAGTTTTTGCCACTTATCATCTCAGTTGGGCAGACATAGGAGCCTTATTGAATTTTTTGCTTCAGTAAGGGGGATGAGCAGAGGCTGGTGTTGGATAAGGCAAATAAAGAGGCTCAGAGGTTATACCAAGAAAATCCAGGGGCTCTGGGCCTTCCCAGGACAATACTTGTAACTGAACCCAACTGGGACCCTAATGGGGATGGCCTTTCTTTCTTAGAGCATTATAAGAGATGCCTCCTTGAGGGAATGGGAAAAGGTGTCCCTGACCAGAAAAGTCTGACCATGGTGCAGGCCGTGCAGCAAAAGTTCACAGAGGACCCCTCCCAACACCAAGAAACAGTTAAGGAGATTCCTGGGGATGGCAAGTGACTTCTGCATTTGAGTTCCAAACTCTGGGCTCACTGCTGATCCACTGTGTGAGGCTCTGAAAGGACCGGAATATAGCCCTTTAGAATGGACAAAGGAGTGCACTCAGGCTTTTGAGTCCCTGAAAGTACACCTGGCTTCAGCACCAGCCTTGGGGCTTTCAAACCTACTGAAGCCCTTTCAATGATACGTGTGTGAGAGACAGGGTGTTGCCCTAGAATTCCTCACCCAAATGCTTAGTGACATTTGCAGTCCATCGCATAATTGTCAAGGAAATTAAATCACACTGTCCAAAGATGGCCAACCTGCTTGAGAGTGACAGCCATCTGCGAGCTCTTGGAGGAAGCTGAAAAAGTTTGCCTTGGGACAGCCTATGCCAGTTATGTGTCCCAGCAAGTGTTGAGCCTGCTAGAGCAAAAGAGAAATATGTGGCTGACTGCTGAAAGAATGGGCAAGTACCAAGCCCTTTCTTCTCGACAATCCCAATGTCTCCCTCAAAACTGTATGTAAAGTAATTACTGCCTTTCTTCTCCCAGGTCCTGACTTGGCTGCCTAATACATGACTGTGCTGAACTAACTGATGAAGTGTATTCTGGCAGAATTGATTTACAGAACCATCCTTTAGAAGGAGCAGACTGGATTCTGTATACAGATAGAAGCAGTTATATGGACAAAGGAAGCAGAGAGGCTGGAGATGCAATTGTGACTCTTCAAGGAGTAATGGAGACCAAGGCCTTGCACCAGGAAACTCTGCTCAGAAAGCTGAACTGACTGCATTGACAAGGGTACTGGAATTGTCTCATGGAAAGAGTGAATGTGTGTATCAACTCAAGGTAAGCTTTCCTGACTTTGCATGCACATGATTTCATCTGGGAAGACAAAGAACTGTTAACCTCCAAATAAAAAAGAAATTAAGCATGAAGCAGAAATTTTAAAATTATTAAAGGCTGTTCAGGTACCTTTACAGGTGGCAGTTATGTACTGCCCAGGGCATCAGAAAGAGGTCACTAAAGTGGCTAGAAACAGCAATCTGGCTGAATGGGCAACAAAAGAGGCTGCTAAAGGAATATTTATAATGCCTTTGGTACTTGTTCTGGACTTGTCAAAATTTGACCCTGAGTATTCAACTGCAGACTTAGAAAAGGTTAAGAGATAGGGTTTTAATGAAGAAGACCCTGATAGCCAATAGAAAAAGAATAAGAAAGGAGCTATACTGTTTTCCTGAACATTTAGTAGAGCCAGTCATAAAGCATTTGCATGAGGTCACACACTGTGGAAAAAACTCATTAACCACCTATGTCAAACTGTGGCTCACAGGTCCTGGAATTTCTAAAGCCATAAAAAAGTAGTTGCTAGATGTGTTATGTGCCAGAAGAACAACCCCAAAACAGAACCCCATCAAAGGAAAAAGAGAGCAATACCAAAAACAGTGCCCATTTGAGGACTGGCAAATAGACTTTACTCAGATGCCAAGGGTCTGACAGTGGAAATATTTGTTAGTCTTTGTTGACACCTTTTTCCAGGATGGATAGAAGCTTATCCTACTAAAATAGAGAAATCTGTACAAACAGTGAACACTTTACTACAGGAAATAATCTCTCAATTTGGTCACCCTGACAGCATCCAGATTGTTAATGCACCTGCCTTTGTTTCAGAAATTACAGAGGAGGTTAGTAAATTTTAGGAATCAAGCAGAGACTCCACATGGCATGGAAACCTCAGGCTTCTGGGAAAATAAAGAAGATGAACCATACCTTGAAGAAAATATAGCCAAGCTGTGTCAAGAAGTTCATCCTCATTGGGATCAAGCTTTACCTATTGCCCTGCTCACAATAAGGGTGGCTCCTTGAAGTGGGATTCAGTTGAGTCCCTATAAAATTGTGTACAGGTAGCCATTTAAGGTCACAATTGGGGTGAGAGATATGTATGTAGATAAAGAAACTGAAGGTAAAAAAATATGTACAACATTTAAGTTAGACCTTAGCTGTGATGAATGACCTTGCCTGTATTAGAGACTTTTCTCCCACAGGTTTCCTGCATTCCTTTGAGCCTGCAGACAAAACGCTACTCAAGATTTGGATGACAGCATCTCCAAAAACCCAACTAGGAGGAAAGTGGACTAGACCTTGGGACATATTCCTCACCACCCCCACCATGGTGAAACTGGTGTAAATAAAACCTTGGCCTTATCACACCAGAATAAAAAAAAAACCAAAACACTGGAAGATCTGAAAGTCGTCTTTGAAAAACAGTGACTTATGTTATTTTCTTTACCTCCTGTTTAAAGCCTTGTTATAGACAACTTATTCCACTAAAAATATTTAGGTATATTTAGCAAAATTGTTATGAATATTTCTAACATTTACTTTGCAGGTGGAACTTGTTGAAAAAAGTTTCACTTCATGTCTTATAAGTGTCTGTACTCCTTTAGAAAGCCTTATAAGTTATACTGTGTTTGATGATATTGAAAAGAAAATGACCTACTCTGATATTTATAATTGGGGACCAGTGGTAACTCTAAAGGACAGGGAAATGTTTTCCTTAAAGGTCACTAGTGTACCCCAGCTAGAGAGTGTGCAACTTGTGTCAACTGTACTAAAACTGTCTTGTGTTCTCAGCAGGTGTGAAGATGAATTGCACCACTACCACTGACGTATCTTATGCTTACGCTCCTGTTAAACTGCCAACAGGATGGTTTCTGATATGTAAAATGTCTATTCTTATGTTCCAGCAAACAGCTCTAGGGGACCATGCTCTCTGGAAAGACTGACAGTGTTTATGCCTCAGAAGTCCCACTTAACCCAGGTTCAACAGGATTTCTCCCTTACACCTGATTATATCAGTCACTTACACCTTTTAGCCCTGATGAATATGTGTCCCTAATTATATTTGTAATGCCAACCATAGTAACTTATTTAATGTAGAAATGAGCAGATTAGCCTGCACTGTGGCAAAAGTTTTGAATGCCACCTTGCAAACCATCAGTGCCATTAGTCAAGAACTAAGACAAGTCAGAAAAGCAGTACTGGATAATTGCGTAGCTACAGAGTGCCTTCTTGTAAGCATAATCATGGATGTGAATAACTTAAAAGGACTGCTGTTTTAACTGATAGTTCACAGCTCATATTGTTGTGGAAATAGCTCACATACAGGGGAGATGGCAGAGCACGATCCTTTATTACTTGCAGGCTCAGAGGGGATTCCCAAATTCTGAGCAATGAACTAAAGCTGGAGTTGCTTTTATGCTTGTTACAAGGCAAAAAGGGAGGGAGGAACAACTGCTAAAAGTAAGCATACAGAAGCAGAAGCAAAGGTTAGTGTTTTGGCTTTGACACAACTGCTTATCGGGGAAAGGCTGCTGTCTGGGAGCAGCTGCTGGTCAGCTCCTACTTAAGAATAGCTACTGCTCAGCTATGTCCTGTCACATTCCCCCCTTTGATGCTATAAGGTGTTTTATCCCTTTAGCATCACTATATTCCTGGCTATATGGCTGAGGTCCTTGGGAGAGTCGCAACTGCTGATATTGGTGTTGGTACTGCTGGAAGGCTAACACTTTGACGGCTGCCCTACGAGTCACTGTGGCCTCAGGTGTTAGACCAAGGTCCGGAGGATGCAGGGTCCCATATGCCTGACACTTCCGCGTCTGGTAGCCTATGGTCCTGGATATCACTCCAGTCCGGTATACCTTCCCTCCCCAATTGTAGAGGGATTGCTGTGGCTGAACACAACCCGATGCCATGTCAGTGGAGGAGCTGAAAGCTGACCTTGGGAGATAGTAAGAGACCACTCTACCTCTGAGCATAATCTTATGCCTGGGGGTATTACATTTGCAGGCTGGGGCTGAGACAGGGGCCGCATTTGTTAAGCAAAGCATACAATAAACCCAAATGCAGAGACCAAACAGAGATAAACTATTCCTAGGGCGATCTGCTCCACGGGATTCCATTCTGCAGGGGTCACAGGCACTAGTCCAATTCCTAATGCTCCTGAGAAGGTGCCAATTAAAGTCAGGTACCCTGCAGAACAATGGTCCATTCCTTGGTGTCTTCTTTACTGGCTGGCATCCTCCCGTGCCTCAGCGTGGATATTTTAGGTGCAGGCCTAGTCCTTGGGTCCTCAGGATCTGCTGCTGTTTTGGCCCGGCTGTAGTGGATCCAAGGGATGACTCCTGCAACCTAGGCAATGCTAGCGGCAGCAAGTCTGTCCAGGGCAGTCCTGTTTCCTGGTAGAATTTAGCTAAGGTTCCATTTTCCGTCCGCGCCCCTGATCATACTGTGAGTACTTCTGACAAGCCTGGTTGCTGAGTGTTGCACTGGCGACACTACCAGAGCCCCGAGGGAGCTTGCAGGCCACTGGGGCAGGCGAACCCGATGGAGCACCGTGAAGGGCCATGACAGAGGACTGCTCGGACAGCTGTGGGGGCACTTCAGATACACAGTGCGTGCCCTCTGCAACTCAATGTGAAGAGTAGGAGTGTGTTCGGGATGTGCTTCTGGTATTCTTTCCTTGATTCAGCCAGGCGCTTTAGCAGCATGTGTGTTCCTTCTAGCACCGTTCCTGGGATGGGCCGCCAGGAGGAGGTCGTCCATGTATCGCAGAATCATCAGATCCAGCCCCCCTTAGCAAGGGGCTTCAGGTCTCCTGCTAGCACTTCCCCAAATAAGGTTGGAGAGTTCTTAAACCCCTGGGGCAGTTTAGTCCAGGTCAACTGAGTCTTGACCACTGTGTGTGGATCCTTCCATTCAAAGGCGAAAATGGGTTGGCTGGAAGGTGCCACAGGAATGCAGGAGAAGACATTCTTCAGATCAAGGCAGGTAAACCACATTGCTGTTGGGAGAAGCTGGCTCAGGAGGGTGTACGGGTTCGGGACCACCAGGTGGCAGGTGATGGCTGCTTCATAGACAGCCCACAGGACAGGCCAGTACCTGCTCCCGTTCGGCTGCCATAATGGGTCTGGGCAGGAGTGGCCCCATGTTATGCAGCCAATCTTCTCCAAGCTCCCACGCAGGTACTGCAACTTGGGGGACCTACCTCCCAGTCACATCTTGGGCGGGGGGTCTTTCTTCATCTCCCTGGCCCAGAGCATGGCCACAGCTATTCAGCATATCTAAGTGACCAGCTGAAGGCTATAGGTATGTCAAATGACCATGCCATGGATTAGCTGTAAAGCTGTTGCTGTACAAAACAGCCCTGCATGTTCTTGTTCTGTGTGTCCCTCCCCAACTCACACCTGTGGGGGAAGGGGTGAAGACATCTTAAAATCTCCTGGACCCCTTGAGTTCTGGACCCTATTTTAAATGCCCATTTGGGGTCTCCTCTCTCGGCTGCACTCTGTAATAATCTCTCATTTCAGATATAGACCCACTTTAATTTTTTTAAAGGACAATGGACAAAGGTCTCATCTTCTTATAACTGCTTCCAGATGGAAATGGACATTGTTCTACCTACCCATGGGTCTGGGGTGCCCTGAAGGCGGGGTGCAGCATGGAGGGAGTCCTTCCTGTAAAGGGAAGGACCTTGCAGAATCATAGTCAGTTGGCTGTCACCAGAAAGTCGCAGGCTCGGTGTCCAAAGGCTGGCATTACTGGAATGTTGGCATCCTGGTCATATTCTGGAGGTGACAGATTTGGAAAGAGTTGGAAGGCATGATTAAATTATAACCACTAAATGACAAAGGCAGGGGCTTAGGTAAAGAATGGCTTATCTGGAGGAAGGTGTATAAGGCATGCTACACCTACCCAAAACTTGTGTGGTCCATTATACTTTACTTGGGCTGAGGGGAATATATTAGGATTTCCCTCCTTTCAGATATCTGAACCCTTCCTGTCCAAGCTATCAAGACAGAAAAGGGAAAATCAGTTTTAAAGTGAAGCCCACAGATCGCTCAAACTGTTTACTAACCCAACCACTCAATTCAGCCAAACCATTGAGTTTCAGGGGGTGATGATGAAGAATGGGCTCCTTAAGTGAGCCCTATATTTCAACCAATTACTCAGGTAATGAAGTTATAGGCATACGTCCTATGAAAACAGAAGAACACACAGGTTAGTTCACACAATAGTCCCCAAACCAGTCTCTGTGCCTGTGGGACTGTCTTTCAGGAAGACATTCAGTTGTGAGGTCTTTCCTGCAATGACATTCAGCAATGGCAATTTGACAGGTTCTCCATACCTGTAAACTGTACATCTTTGATGATATTACAAAACCAGTTTCAACTTTCAAATGAAAAGACGCATTCAAGACAGTTAGCTGCGTCATTCTGGTGTCCAATACTGAGCATTACGATTTTCCTTGAACCACAATTTTTCTCCTTAAGATTACCCTTACTGTTATTAAAGGGACTACTTTGAGTTCCGCTTTTCATTTTGACTGTTTGTTTGAATAAACACACCGAGAGCAGCCTGGGTCACTTATGTCTGCTTTGCTGGAACTCACACAGGGAACCTTTAGATTGACTTCTCAGTCCACCCCTCAAGGCACAGAAGCAGAGCCACACATCTGCCATCTGACTTCGCCTGTACCAGTTGTTTCACTCAGATCCATGAGGCTTCCATTGTTCCCACAGGTTTCTTTTTGGCCATTTTTCATGAAAGCAACCTTCGTTCCTTCCCTGGAAAGGCTGCCATGAACTGCACAACCAACCAAAGTACCAGGCTTTTCTTGTGGGCTTACACTAGCTTCACAAGTCAATCCCAGTTCCTCAGGGCTTTCTGGTGACGACCAGAGCCCATACATGCCTCCTTCGGATGTGACATTCCAGTCAAAGTCTTGGTTAACAAAACCACTATTAATGACTGGTCTTATTGGTTTTATGCAAAGAAACTTTATGTCTTCACTCACTCCTTCAGAATGCCAAATTCTGGAGAGATCAGGTAGAGAGAAAAATACAAAGCGTGAAGGAAAATCCTTTCCCTTCTGATATTTACTAGGCTTTTTAAAACCTTTACTTCCACAGATTTTCTGCAACATTTACAAACCCTTGATTTTTTTCTTTCATATTCCTTCTGATATCTATCAAGATTGTTTCTCCATGCCTTATACCTTCTATTACTAACACCACATAATTCCTTCCTAAAACTTTTATTTTTCCATTTATCATTGCAGTTTCCCACAGACTTTCTTTATATATATATATAATTTTTTTTATTTACTTGTCTACAGAGTGTGAAGTTTCAACCTTCCCTGGAATCCTTAATTTCCTTTTTAGAGCAGATACAGAGCAAAATCCAAAACACAGAGTTCCAGAACAATACACAGGTAGGGGCATTCTCTTGCACCAGTGCGTTCATCAGTGCCTTGCAGAGACATGCTCCTTCAGGCCTGGCCTTTTAGCAGAGACATGCTTCTTTGCCTCTGGCTGAAACACTCATCAGCCCCAAATGACCCTTCCCGGGTCACGAGTGGCAAAGGCATTCTCTCCAACCGGTTACAGGCGACCTTAAACAGATCTTTAAGTACAGAGGGTTTTTGATCAGGAACAACACCAATGTTAGAAATTTGCTCTTTCCCCACAAAACCAGAAAACAAATAGTTGAGGTTTTCTTTACTCCAGGTTTAAAACTTTACATTCTTTATACATGATTTTATTTATTCAGATTTAACCATCATTCTCTTTTAATTCTGGTTCCTTTCCCACTCTGGGAAGGATTATACTTAAACTCAGCATGTGGCAGCTAAAAGTTCCTGGCACTGCAGGTACTGTCCACTAAAATTCCCTAGATTTGCAGGGACATCCTGCAATTTCCTGAAGCTCAGACCCTGCAAACACCCTACAGGTCAGATGTTTACCCTTGAATCTCAGTTCACGTCCTTCAGAACCAGAGCCATTCTTATCAGAACCAGTTACACAGAGAACCAGACTGATGCAGTGCCCACACAGCAGCAGCATACAGCCTATAATCTGAAGAGAGCCCTTAGCTTGGCACCTTGCCCAGTTCCAAGATGGTGGGGCTCTCATGTGACCCATCATCCAAGATGACGACAACCATGCACGCTCCACCCTCCACAGTGGGGCATTCACGTAGCTCATCCTCCATTTTACCCAAAATGGCGGCATACCCACATGGCTTGCTGTCCGATCTCCAACATACATGCAATATATAGTACTGTGGTGGAACCCCCCCCCCCATGATGAATTCTCCCGATCGGCACAGACAAACAAAGGAAAAGGGGATCTTTCGCACGCCCACCGCAGGTGAGGGCCCAATCAGACTCCGTAAGCCTGGCCAGCTCATGGAGTCACAGATACATTCACACACACAGTCACACAGAGTTTACAACTTTTCCTCCCCGGAGTAGGAGTCCGATGGTCTGAGCCTTGGCCCAGACTCCTGAATTTTTCCCGTTGAGAGGTGATCAGCCTCTCTCTGGTCTCGGGTCCGCTCCCCAGGGCACTTACCAATTCCGATTGGCACCTCCGAGAGTTCATGGTTTGTCTCTCCCCCTCCGCCCGGGTCTTAGAGCGGTCGGGGATGTGGCACGGGAGTCTCCACCCCAGGAAGCCAGAAACAACCGGGGCACGTGCTCCTTCCCTTGCGTCAGGGCTCCCCCGCCGACCCCCCGGTCGCCTTCACTGGAGGCAAAATGCCTGCTCGCGTGAGTCTTTTCCAACCAGGTAACCAAAATGTTGCAGAAATAGCTCACACACGGGGGAGATGGCAGAGCACGATCCTTTATTACGTGAGGGCTCAGAGGGGAATCCCAAATTTTGAGCAATGAGCTCAAGCTGGAGTTGCTTTTATATGCTTGTTACAAGGCAAAAAGGGAGGGGGGAACAACTGCTAAAAGCAAGTGTACAGAAGCAGAAGCGAAGGTTAGTGTTTTGGCCTTGAGACAACTGCTTATTGGGGAAAGGCTGCTGTCTGGGAACAGCTGCTGGTCAGCTCCTACTTAATAATAGCTACTGCTCAGCTGTGTCCTGTCACAATATAACAAAAAGTAAAGCAAGTAAATAATGTAATGTCTAATGTAAAACAGAGAAAGATGCTTTGGCATTGACTTGTCTAAACTAACCTCCTGGCTGCCTAGTATACCTGGTCTTTGAGAGGCATTTATTGTTTTTATCCTTGTCATTTTCTTCAGTATCATAGCTTATTGTTGCATACAATGTGCCTCCTTATGTAAGTCTGCAATTAGGTGTATTCCTACCCCCTCCACTGGACAGACCAATGCTAAGTTGTGATCTCATACAAATGAGATAGTTTAATACTAATGGTGGAGAATGAAGGGGGACTCAAGACTTGGAAAATTTTAGCTTAAGGTAAAAAGTTATAAGTCTAGCAAGTAATGTGTATGTTAAGCTTTTGTTTCAGAAACTATAGATAAGGCCCATCCTGGCTTCTGTGAAAAGCAGCGGGCCTCCTGGGGCACTGGCTAGAGCTTACCACCTGGGGACATGTTGGAGGCATCTGGGCCTTTTGTGTGACAACCCCTCCTTGGGAACAGCTAACTGCCTAGAACAGGAAGGCCACAGCTTTGTTCACCTAATCCTCCCTGAATTTCAAAGCCCTCACTGCACTTTGTTTGTTCTCCCCTACCCCTTTATAAAAGATCTAGCCAGGAAAGAGAGGGGAAGATGGTTTGTTAGGGCACGAACCTGCCATCTTCTCAGATCACTGGCCATCTGAATAAAGCGCCCATAAAAGATTCCATCGCTGTCATTGTTTATTGGATTTGGTAGTGACAGAAAGCCCAAATGCCAGTGTCTTTTCTGGTTACACCCAGACTCCAAAGACAGTATATATCTGTTTTCCTGCCTCATCAAAAGACAATTATCTCTTGGAATTTGGTATTTTGTAATAGAAATGTAATTTTTTTAATGATAACCTTGTTAATTGATATTTTGTTGGTTAATGTTTTGTTGTAACTCTGCTAGTTCTGATGGACATTCTTAGATTGTTTTCCATAACTTTCTCATCTATAAAATTGTGAGGCATTGAGGAAAATCAACAGGCAAAGCCCTAAAAAACTGTGGGTGTCTTTAGGAACCCTTTGAGTTTCTATATATTTTTTTGTAGATAAAGAGGTGCCTATAATTTAAAAATGGATGATAGATGTATACCATGGAATACTATGCAGTTGTCACAAGGCTGATCTAGATATACATATTGCAAAATGGATTGATGAAAAACATAGTATTAAATTGGAAATAGTAACACTGCATGATCCATAAAGTAATTCACTTATATAAATAAAACACATAAACAAAATATCAGAATGTATATTTACAAGCATACGTATGTATATTTGTAAATATACATATACAAAAAACATATATAAAAGTATAGTGGTTGTCTATGTGGATGAGAGTAGAGTGACTGAGTAAAAGGAAAAACTGGAGTACCTCAAATGCAATGCCTTTGCATGAACTTTTGACAGTGAGCCAGGCAGGTATATTATGATAAAAGAATACTGGCTCCAAATCCATGTTATTAGGCAGAATTTTTAATACCACTAAGTCTTAGTCTCTTTATAGTGTGAAAGATTTCTGGTAAGTAGTAAATAAGGAAGTAGATAGATACACAGAGTTATAGATACACTGATAGAAAGCACTTACCCAGCCCCAGTTGGTTACCTTGCAATTCAACTTATCATTTTTTCAATATTTTATTTGCTGTAACCCATGTCTACTTTCTCCTATGGGACCTAAAACCTTCATGCCTTTTGTCTGTTATTTACACCATCAACTGACCCCCATATACTTCTGCTAGATTGCTAGCTTTATAATATTCCAATAATTTTGTTTATTTACAGATCATCTACTTTAAATTTAAATTTTAATTATTAATTGAATGATTTCTGATGTACAGATTGAGGAAAATAGACTAAATGATCTTAAGGAACTTTCTGATTCTAATGAACTTTGGCTAGTCATATCCAGGAAAGTCACAAAAGGAAACTTAAATTCAAACTCTGGCTGTGTGGCTCAGTGTATTGAGCCCCAGACTGTGAAACAACGAGTTGCCAGTTCGATTTCCAGCACATGCCTGGGTTGTGGGCAGGTCCCCAGTAGGGGGAGTCTGAGAGGTAACCACACGTTGATGTTTCTTTCCCTCTTTTTCCTTCCCTTTACCTCTCTCTAAAAATAAATAAATAAAATCTTTAAAAAATAAAATAAAATTCAGGAATTGTGAGTTGAGGATATTATTTTGCAATATTCCAAGGGAGTGATTATATGGAAGTAGCACTTGTTTAGGAATAATTTATATTAGAATCACACTTAGAGTTAACACAATCCCATTAAAAGCTGTTAGTGGAATTATTATTCTGATGTTACTATATTCCCAGTACTTATGATATTTATTATAATACAAGATGAATCTGGTGCTAACATTTAACCTCTTATTCTTTTTTCACATTTTTAAAATATATTTTATTGATTATGCTATTACAGTTGTCCCATTTCCCCCTTCATTCCCCTCCACCCTGCACACCCTCTCCCACCCACTTTCCCCTCCCTTTAGTTCATGTCCATGTATCATAAGTTCTTTAGCTTCTACATTTCCCATACTATTCTTGCCCTCCCCCTATTTTCTACCTATTATCTATGCTACTTATTTCTGTACCTTTTTCCCCTCTCTCCTTCTCTCACTCCTCTGTTGCTAACCCTCCATGTGATCTCCATTTCTGAGGTTCTATTCCTTTTCTACTTGTTTTCTTAGTTTGTTTTTCTTTTTGTTTTAGGTGTGGTTGTTAATAATTGTGAGTTTGCTGTCATTTTGCTGTACACAGTTTTTATCTTCTTCTTAGATAAGTCCCTTTAACATTTCATATAGTAAGGGCTTGGTGATGATGAACTTCTTCAACTTGACCTTATCTGAGAAGCACTTTATCTGCCTTTCCATTCTAAATGAAAGCTTTGCTGGATAGAGCAATCTTGGATGTAGGACCTTGACTTTCATGACCTGAAATACTTCTTTCCAGCCTCTTCTTGCCTGCAAGGTCTCTTTTGAGAAATGAGCTGACAGTCTGATGGGAACTCCTTTGTAACAAACTCTCTCCTTATCTCTTGCTGCTTCTAGGATTCTTTCCTTCATTTTAATCTTGGGTAATATAATTATGATGTGCTTGAAACAGGGTGCAGCCAAGAGGGAGGCCAAAAATAGGGATTTGGAATGGGGTCCAGAACTCAAGGTGTCTAGGAAATATGAGAAAGACATATAAGATGTCCTCACCCCGTCCCCACAGTTGTGAGTTGGGGGAAGGGACACAGGGAGCAGGAACATGCAGGGATGTTTTATACAGCAACAGCTGTGCAGCTAACCTCTGGCATGGTCATTTAACATATCTATAACCTTTAACTGGTTGCATAGATATGTTAAATAGCCATGGCCTTGCTTTGAGTCAGGGAGAAGGGAGTGACTTCCACCCTAGATGTAACTGGGGGCAGGTCCCCTGGGTTACAGCACTGGCATGAGAGCTTGGAGATGATTGGCTCCATGCCATGGGGCCACACCTACCCAGACTCACAATGGCAGCCCAGTAAAGCTGGAATGATGTGAGAGTGCTGGCAAGTGTAGCAGATTGTGGGAGGAGTCGGAAATGGGGTATCAGAGGAGGATTGGCATGGGGATTTAAACCCAGATGCTGCAGCCATTGAGGGGAGACAGCCACATACTTCTGGCAGAGTGGAGATACCCACAGATTAGGTGAAAAGAGAACATGCAGCTGTGGCAATAGAGGAGAGATCCATGTGGTTTTGCCAGAGTGTAGACCCCTGCAGCTTTAGTGAAGAAAAGAACCATGCAGTTTTGGCCAGAGTGGTGACTCCTGCAGCTTTGGTAGGAGAGGATCACGCGGCTGTGGCCATGCAAAGACCATGAAGTTGTGGCAAGAGAGGGGAGAGACACTCGGCTTTGCCAAAGTGGGTACCCCTGCAGCTTTAGTAGGGGGAACCACTATGCGGCTTTAGCAGAGAACCACCACTTGACTTTGGTAGAGTGGCGACCCCCCCCCCCATCCCGCAGCTTTGCGGAGGAGATCCATGTGGTTTTGCCAGGGTTCAGACCCCCACAGCTTCAGTGGAGAGAAGAACCACATGGTTTTGGCCAGGGTGGGGACCCCTGTAGCTCTGGTAGAAGAGGACCATGCAGTTTTGGGGTGCTTCCTTTGGCCACATGGCCTGGGAAGCAGGAGAGACTTTGCCTGGAAGAAAGGTGAGAGAACTCTTGCCAGTAGGCCATGAGAAGTTGCCACATGGCCTGGATGGTGATACAGCTGATGGTGCCAGTGGCCTGAAACACGGACGTTTGCTTATTTTCCAGAGTTACGGTACCCCAAATTAGGGCAGGGGGAGAAAGAAGCACTGTGGGTATCCTAAAGGACTTTGATATTTTAATGAAGACTCTAATAAAGGTCACTACTTTTAAGTTTGTATAGCATTAAATAAACATTTTCTTTCCTTTTCACAAATCTCTGGCATTGAGAGATGTCTTACCTATAAGGTGGCGGACATAACGAACCTGGGGGGCTCCTTTCAGTAATTGTATATTGTGCCCTCCCTTGGCCCTGTTCTGTAACAGTTTTTGGTGTTCCTGGGTGGGCCAATAATTGCCACCCCCGGTCTGTTCTGTAACATGCCTTGGTGTGTTCCTCCTTGGATCCAACTTCTTTGGGACTCCCTGAGCTTCCTGGACTTCCTGGAAGTCGATTTCCTTTGCCAGATTGGGGAAGTTCTTTATCATTTGTTCAAATAACTTTTCCACTTGTTGCTCTTCCTCTTTCCCTCTAGTACCCCTATAATTCAGATGCTGGAATGTTTAAAGATGTCCTGGAGATTCCTAAGCCTTTCATCATTTTTTTGAATACTTGTTTCTTCATTCTGTTCTGGTTGAATGCTTATTTCTTCCTTCTGGTCCACTCCATTGATGTGAGTACCAGTTTCCTTCCTTTCATTATTGGTTCCCCGTGCATTTTCCTTAATTTCATTTAGTGTAGCTTTCATTTTTTCATCTAATTTGTGACCAAATTCAACCAATTCTGTGAGCATCCTGATCACCGCTGTTTTGAACTGTGCATCTAATAGGTTGGCTATCTTTTCGTCACTTAGTTGTATTTGTTCTGGAGCTTTGATCTGTTATTCCATTTGGGCTGTTTTTTTTTTTTTAATTTTTTTTTGTCTTGATGTGCCTGTTTTGTATGAGGGGAGGAGCCTTATATGTTCACCAGGTTGGAGCAACCCAGTCACTGGGTTGTGACACTGTATGTGGGGGAGGAATCAGAGAGGGAACAATGGTGCTTGCTTCATTCTCTATTGGATTTCAGTCCCTTCAGCTGCTTCCCCCAAACAAACTGGGCCTTTCAGGTGCTGATTCCCCTGTGGGCAAGCCTGTGTACATTCTAGGACCCTGTGGGTCTCGCCAACGAACTCTCCTGTGAAGCTGGGCATCTCTCCCATCACCTCAACACCCACAGCTGTTTTCAATCAGTATTTTGAGGCTTTATTTCTCTGTGCTGTAGCCTTGGGTTGTGCTGTCTGTCTCGCTCCCCAGTTTCACCTGGTTTATCTGTGTGTGAATGTGGGACCGCCTAGTCAGCCAGCCGCCTTGTGTGCCATGCCCCACTCCACAATTACGGCCTTGGTGGGTCTGCCTGTTGCCACCCTGTGCCTGGGGTCTTCCAGCCACTGCCTGCTCACCCAGGGTCCGCCTGCTGCTGTCTTGTGCACTCGGTGTCCGTCAGCTGCTGCCTTGCAGGCCTGGGGTCTGCAAGCCACCGCTTTTTTTTTTTTTCACTAGCCCTCTCTGCCCAGCTGCTCGACTCCGCCCCTCCTGCCGGTCTGGATGAATGTGTCTATTTTAACCCTTTGGTTGTCGGAGTTCCATATAGCTCAATTTTCTATCAGTTCTGGTTGTTATTTTATTTCTAAATTGTTGTTGTCCTTATTTTGGTTGTGCAAGAAGGCACAGTGTGTCTACCTATGCCTCATCTTGGCCAGAAGTTCTTTTTTCATATTTTTTTTTGTTGTTCAAGTACAGTTGTTTCCAGTTTCCCTCCACCTTTCTCCCCACCCAGCCATCCCCACTTCCCACCCTCGATCTTACCCACCTTTGGGTTTGTCCATGTGCCATTTATACATGTGGGGAGCCAAGCAGGATAATGCGTGCCAAAGGAGTTGGAAGCAGGCCTCAGGTTCAGCACAGCTGCCCAAAGCCACAGAAGACTGCCTGATAGATTGTTGTAAGGAAAGAATGACTTGGCTGCTTGCTATATCACTGTACCAAGAAGGAGCAGCAAATGTTCTTAAAAAATACAATGTACCTAGCCTTGTGGTTTGTCTTTTTCATGCTCTGTTTCAAAGTTTACTCAATGTATGCAGCCTGACTTCACCAATAAACAGTTCCCTCCTCTGCATCCTAGAGAAGAGACTCCACCTGACCCCACTTTGACTCTATCTCTTTATTTCTCAATCCCCTGTCGCCTTCCCTCAGGACCTGACCGATCTAGCCGCACTGGTGGTGGCAATATATGTTCCTGAAAACCCTTACACCCTTTCCTCCTTATTCCCTCCCACCTCCCCTCTGGTTATTGTCAGTTTGTTCTTAATTTCAGTGTCTCTGGTTATATTTTGTTATGCTCTTATTCTGAGTATAAGAGCCATTTTCAATGTGGTAAACATTAAAGTTAAGAATAACATACAAAAAATATTTTTGCTTGGAATGAAAGAAAAATATGCCTGTATATTTTAAAAAACACAGGGAAAAACATTTTCTTTCTCTGCTTTAATAAATAAAACTTTTAATAAGCAACTAAACTTGATCAATGAACTAGAATCCAGGCTTTTGTAATCAGTTACATGGTTAACCCCATTATGATAAATTGTTACTACAATGTGTTTAAATTTTGTTGTCTTCTCTCCTCATTACCATTTTATCATTTTCAGTTTGCTTATTGAGTTTGAAGTGTAATATTCTTTTATAAAACATTTATTTCCTGTTTTTATTAAAGTTGCATATGTTTTGCAGCACTATTGGATATTGCTGCTCTGGCAGTTCTTGGCAAGCCCACTCAGTCATATGTAACCCTTACTGAAGTGCTTTTCTTGGAATGTGTCATTAATTGCATTATATTTAGGTTGATTTTGGTAAGGTTAGGGGAGGTAAAAAGAGTTTGTGGTATTATACAGGCTGTACCATTGCTTTAGCATCTCTTTGATTAGGATGGGAATATGAAATTTATTTCAGTATCCCAAAAAATATTCATTAAGGATTAAAAATGCCCATTGTGCTTTCACAAAATCTTGTAATAATATGAATTAGCTGTGAAACATTTACATTTTATGAAGAAATGTCATATACTTTACACATTGAATCTTCATAAGATCCTACAAATCAAGGAGGGGATATATAATTTGCTGCATTTTACAAATGTAGATTATAAGTCTCAGAATCAAGACAATAATACTAGCAAGTGGCAGAATCCTACTCTAGTTACTGAAAGACACATAGTTCCACTATACTACCTTGCCTCTCCATAGGCAGAAGGCAGTGGTGAGTTTTGGGATTCATTAAGCTCTTTGTTAGCAATATTAAATTAAACTGACTCAATATTTTTGCAGATAGGTTCACTTTGCATGTAGCTATCTCTTTTAAAATGTTCAAAGTTATTTAACTTTTTAATGTTACATGGCATTTTTTGGTTCATAAAATGACTTTAATCTCACTGAAAGAGTCCTGAACCAGTTCATATACTACTTATCAGTTGTAGATGTTGTCTCTGAGGTGAGGATCTTTCTATTTATGATGAATTCTCATCTCTATTAGATCGAATGGATTCTAAATAAAGTGATTAATTGAAAATGTCAATTAGTAAAACAAATATTTTAGTCACAACAACCTCTAATTTAGAGCAGTCAACCTTGTACAGAGGTGGATGTGGGACAATCAATTTGAGAAGGGAGAAACCAAGCCAGGATAACAACCCCTGGGGCATGCTGTTCTTTACTCAAGCATGGGAAGGAATTTTCCCTAATCTAATAGCTTTCTCTTTCCCCTGTATCAGTGAATAATGATTACCCTTGACTTGCTACTTCAGTTTGTCAACAATTTGGTTCTGGGGTGAAATAATATTAAATCAAGAACCTTCTTTTCTTTTCTCTCATTCCAGGTTAGAGAATTAGAAAGTAATAGATCATCAATCAGTATACACTATCTACACTGAAATTTGTCCAAATCTCTGAACTTAAGTTCTGTCAGCCTCAAGACATTTCAATAAATGGTGTTGGAAAAACTGGATAGATACATGCAGGAAAATGAAACCAGACCACATTCTTACACCACACACAAGAATAAATTAAAAATAGATCAAAGACTTAAATGGTAGGCCAGAAACCATGAAAATCTTAGAAGAAAAAATGAGCAGCAAAATCTTGGACACTGCTCATAGGTAACGTTTGTTGTATATGTCTCCTCAGGCTAGGGAAACAAAAGAAAAAAATAAACACATAGGACTACATCAAACTAAAAAAAATTTGTACAGCAAAGGAAATCATCAACAAAATAAAAAGACAACTCACAGAATGGGAAACATATTCACTCATGCGTCTGATATGGGGTTGTTATCCAAAATTTATAAAGAACTTACAAGACTCACCTGAGTACCCCACAAACTATGTTAAGGAATTTAAATACTTTACTCAAACTTATGATCTTACATATCAGGATGTTAATGTCATCCTCACCTCAACCACAACCCCAGAGGAGAAAGGCTGTATCTGGACCACAGCTACAACCTATACAGATGAGCTATATTCTGAGGGCCCAAACTGCCCCCGGGGTATGGTTGTGGTTCCTACTACTCCTCCTAACTGTGATTATCAACCAGAGTCACCTGACATAAGAAAAATGCCACAGTTCCTGACGTGCACTATTGCAGGCATAAAGAAGGTTAGTTTTAAGGCTGTAAATTATGACAAAATGCTAGACATCACCCAGAGCCTAGATGAAAATCCTGTGGCCTTCATAAGCTGCCTCAATGAGACCATTCTCAAATACACCTAACTGGACCCAGGGTCTGTAGAAGGGAGCTTACATCTTCACAATCATTTCATAAGTCCATTTGCACCTGGTATTCAGAAAAAAAAAAACTCCAAAAGCAAGAGGATGGCCCACAAACACCCCAAAGAGACCCAATTAAGATGGTTTTCCAGGTATTCAACAACAGAGAGGAGGACAAAAAACTAGAACAAAAAAGGAGAGAAAAAGAGAAAGAAAGAGAAAATGCCAGGAAAATGGAAAGGCAGGAAAGAAAGAATGCAAGATACCTAATGCTTGGCATTGCCCTCCAGGGACAAATCCCCAGGGGTTGTGGGAAAGGAAAGAAACCTACTCAGGCAGGGGTTCCCCAGGGTCCTTGTTTCAGGTGCAGAAAGGAGGTACATTGGGCAAAGCTCTGCCTGAATCCATGGCCACCCCCCTGGACCCTGTCTGCTCTGCAAGAAGACAGGGCATTGGAAGGTTGGCTGTCCATTGGCCCCCAGCCAAAGGACTAGACTTCCTTCCTCTGTGGGAGAAGCAAACCCTGAGTTCACAGTCCCTGACCTATTCAGTCTAGTCACAGAAGACTAATGGGGTTTGGGTTCAAGAGTCTCGACCATTACCATCAGCACCGCTGAACCCAGGGTAACCCTACAAGTGGCAGGTAAGCCCATGTCCTTTATCCTAGATACAGGAGCCACGTTCTCAGTTCTGTAAGAATGCTCAGAGCCTTTAACCCCCTCCTCAGCTTCTGTTGTAGGAATAGATGGAAAACTAACAAAACCATGGGTCACTCCTCAGTTCCTCTGCCATATAGGGGAACACACCTTTGCTCATTCATTCTTAGTTATACCTACTTGCCCCATCCTGCTAATGGGGAGGGACATTTTAGCCAGGCTACAAGCCTCCCTTCTAATGCCCTCATTACAGAGCATAACACATGCTCTAAACCTACAAACCGTCCCGCTGCTAACCTTAGGAAGCTACCCTAATTCCCCAGCGCCCAACTCATCAGACCCCACCTTCCTTTCTTCTATTGACCCTTGAATTTGGGACACAGAACACTCTTCTGTAGCATTTTTACCATTCCCCTTTCCTCCAAATCACAGGACCTCTTTGCCTTCTCTTTGACAGACCCAACTACAAATTTAACTAAACAACTGACATGGACTGTCCTCCCTCAGAGCATTAGGGGTATCCCCCATCTGTTCAGTCAGGCTCTGGCCTCTGACCTATGAGAAATAGACCTATCCTCCAACACTCTGCTCCAATATGTAGATGACCTTTCACTCTGCAGCCCATCTGATGAAATCTTGCAAGAGCACACCACCACCCTTCTTAACTTTCTGGTAGTAAAGGGTTATTGGGTCTCCAAGGCAAAGGGGCAGTTTTTGCATGCTCATGTCACCTACTTAGGGTTTTTACTAACTCCCACACATAAGGCCATCATGCAATAGTGCCGAAGTCTCATTACTAACACTCCTCTATCTCAGACCAAGCAGGAGTTACTTTCCTTCCTGGGGCTAGCCAACTTCTTTAGGACCTGGATTCCCAACTTTGGCCAAATGGCTAAACCTTAACACCAGTCAAACACTGGTGACCAGGAGTTTATAGAAAACCCAAAGGCTATTTCTAAGGCTTTCCAGAAACTTAAGGATGCCCTTGGGCAGGTCCCCACTTTAGCTCTCCCAGACCCCCAACTGCCATTTGTCCTATATATGAACACCCGAGATGGCTATGCCTTAGGCCTCTTAGCTCAACACTATGGGGCCCGACCTAAGGTCTGTAGCTTATTTCTCTAAGCCGCTAGATGCTCCATTTATAGGCTAACTGGCTTGTCTGTGGTCTCTGGCAAAAGTAGCCATTCTTATTCAGGAGGCTCTTTAGCTAATTCCATATGCTTACCTGACAGTATATTCTACCCACTCCATAAACCCTCTCATTACACACATGGCTATATCTAATGCTTCTCCCTCCCAGCTACAATTTATCGATACTCAAATCCTAATCCTACAAAACCCTCAAGTCCAAATTCATCATTCCCCTCAAAGTCTTAACCCTGCTTCTTCGCTGCCTCTCTTTGACTCATCTACAGACTCTCACCATTGTAGTGAGGTCATTCACCACTTTTTACATCCATTTCCTAATCTCTAGGATAGCTCTCTTTCATCTCCTACACCCAATTGGCTCATAGATGGTAGTTCCTTTCAGTCCCCTAAGCAGGGAACAGGCTACACAATCATCACCCTAGATGATATTTTAGAGTCTAAGTCTCTCCCTCCTGGAACAACTTCCCAACAGGCAGAGCTTATAGCTCTAACTGGGGCACTAACTTTTACCAAGGGGCAGATGGTAAACATGTATACCAACTCCAAGTATGCCTTCCTGTAGGGGACCAGTTTGTTTTAGTCTGGCAAATGTGACTCAGCTCTGTATGGAAAACCTACAGAAGCAAAATGGTGGGCAGGAGCCGAACCTTCAAACTGAGTTTTTCCAGGGGAATCAGGCCTAGAAAATGCATACAGACTGTTGTGGCTTGCTCTTGCTAAAACTCCATCACCCTGGTCTAAAACAGAAAATGTGTATTGTCTATCTTCAAGGTAATTTCCAAAGCTTATGTGAATTTTTCCAAGGACAGAGATAATCAGCTTGCCACCATTCCCTTCTGCATATTATTTTCATTTCCTTGATTGTACCTAAAATGTAGACAATAATATTCTATGTAATAGATAATAAATCTTTCTTTGATGTAAGACCTGAGAAAAACAATAAAAACTTGTCTAGGCAAGGGTTGGGGCACTCTCCTCTTGAGAGAGTGACCAAGGAATTCATAAGCACTCTCCCCTTGAGAGAGTAGCCATGCCATCCCTTTTTCTCCACAGGATTGCTGTCTCCTGTGCATTTATTCACGTCATCAGTCACAGCAAGGGGACTCTGGCCAGAGTCCACCACATTTTCCATATCATGCATTCAAACATCCCCATCTGGAGGGAGAGAGGAATCCCTAACCTCTAATCATTCCTCCATCATTAACAGAAACCTCATCCTCAAACTCTTCTAGGCAGCCTTATTACCCAAATTTGCTGCTGTAATTCACTGCAGGGGACATCAATACAAGAGAGATCATATCTCCATAGGAAATAATAAAGTGGACACCAAGACCAAAAAAACAAGCTCAGAATGCCCAACAACTTGCTCAACTGTTGGTAATGCCCTCTAAATCACCACCATACACCAATGAGGAACATTTAAATCTCCCCAAACTGGGAATGGTCTTTTCCAAATGGGCAGTATACTCTTAACAAAAAGATAATTTTACCAGAACAATATGCCACCCAAATCCTTATGGACCTGCACAACCAATTTCACGTCAGGGTGAGACCCCTTGTCTCTCTTCTCTCTAAAACCCTCCTACATCATTCCCTACTCTCTACCCTAGAAAAAATAACCAAGCAATGCGTATTCACCCACCAGGAAAGGCCCCTTCTGAGAGTGTCCCCAAACTAAGCTCTTTTCATATAAAGAGCCAGAGAAGGCCTACACTATTGGAAGCTGGCTCTCAATTTTGCTTTATATTTCTTCCTGTCACTCAAGACACTGCTATTACCCCTAATTACTTCATTTCTCATTTTATTACTATTTCTCTTAGTAGGACTCTGTTTAATTAAGCTGTTAATCAATTTCTTAAGAAGAATGGTTGAAGCCACTGTGGCAGAAATCACGAAGTCCATTCTGCTACGAAGAGGGTCTCAACATCTACACCATAATTGAGCGCAAGAAGAAGAAATCCCCTTGTCATGAGTTTATAAAATCTATATCCCCTCTCAGCAGGAAGCAGCCAGAAGACCTTTGACACTCCATTACACTCACCCTCACTTTTCTTTTTCTGTATATAAAGAAAAAGGCAGGAATGACAGTCTTGTCTGATCTTGTGTGGAGGCACCCAGGCCAGCAAGGCAGACAGATCAGGGTGGGGCAACACCCATGTCAAAGGTTGAGAGGCAGCTTCCAGGGGCTGGATGGCAGGGTTTAGAGACATCCAATCAGGGAGGAATGGAGCTGCATTTCCCCATGGTGCTGTTTGGTGACTCCCAATAACAAAAAGACAAGACTATCTCCCCACAGTGTTTTTTTTTCCTTTAAAAACCCTTCAAAGAACCACCCAGATGGGAACTGGTCTGAGCTAGAAACTGGCCTCAGCTCAATGGCTTCCCTTCCCTCACTCCTGAGGGACCCCGCTTATAAGCCTAAGAAGTAATGCATATGTTTCATTTATTATTTCAGGAACTGCATGTAAGGTCCACCACTCTTGGGAGAGACACTTGACCTCCTGGGGCACAGCTGGAGACATCCAAGTCATTGTGTCCCAGGGAAAGACAGACACCTGCCTGCCAGCTGAGGGACAGCTAAATGCCCCGGGTGAGAATGCTGCAGTTTTTTAAACCTATTTTTCCCTGAATTGCAAAACCCCTCACCACACCTTGTTCTCTCTTATAAAATGGCTGGCTTGGAAGGAAATGTAAGATGGTCCATTAGGGTGCAAACCCAACATTTTCTCAAATAGCCAGCCATCTGAATAAAGTGCCTATAAGGATTCAATTCCTGTCTCTGGTTATTGAGTTTTGTATGTGACAGGCAGCACAAATTCTGGCCTTTCTGGGGTCAATAGCAGCCTAGGGGCTCCCTCCCTTCCCAGGGTAGGAAAATCCCAGAACCATGAGAGGAGAAACTTGAATTCGTAAAGTCACCGGGGGGAAAAGGGCAACAAGCACACACACAGCTGGTGGTGTACCCAAGCTGGGACACCACTACCAACCAGAACACTTCCAGAGAGTAGGGGAGATCACGATAGAGGTGCTATGGTAGAGTTGGGCCATGACTGGCCATGACTTGGAGAGACTCTGGACTTGCCAGAGAGTTGGAGTGTGTGGAAAGCTGAGCAGTATTTAGGAGGAGCAGGGGCACCAACAAGGAAGTTTTTCAAAAGGGAAACTGAGGTGCACTGGATAGGCACCTTGAACACACAGCTGTTGGGCCGAAAAGGAAGGAGGACTTTGGGGTCAAATTCTCCCACTCAATAAACAGTTCAGATTGATCAAAGGAGTGTGGAGTGAGGTGGTTTTTTGGTGCCAATTTGTGGCAACTGCACAGAGTACACAGTGTGGGCTGCATAATGCTCTGAGAACTTGGGCTGTAAACTGGGCACCTGGGATTACTGAAGCCCAGACTGAGCCCTATCTTTGCCAAACCATCTGAGAGAGAAAACAAATGGAGCTCAACAGCACACTGCATGCAGGAGATAGGAAGACCTGCAAAACTGGATGAGCATGCTTAACAATTTGCCTAGGGCTATTTTTTTTTTCTTTCAAGAGTAAGACAGTAAGACCTTGAGTTGAGAGAAAACCAGAGACAGATCCAGAAATAAGTCAGAAACCAAACATCAACAGCTGAGAGAAATTTCACCTTACCCTTCATCAAAATTTGCATGTCATTTAATTTCTCTTTTTTTATTTAGTTTTTTAGTTTGTTGGTTTGTTTTATTCCCTTTCATATTGCATTTAAATTTTTCTTCTTTCACTTCATTTGTATTCCAAATAACTCACAACTCTTGGCCTTCTACTTTTTAATTTTTTTATTCAGTGTATATATTTTTAATCATATTATTGCTATTCGAAACCCCACACAGCACTCTTTCTTGGTCTAAATCCATTTTGTCATCTTCCTGAGCTTTATTACTATTGTGGTAAACCTTATTTTCACTTACACTATATCATGTTCCTTACTCCTACTATTTCTCCTCCATCTAACCTTGCATAAGTGATCTTCTTTCTTAAGTCAGCTCACATTTGTTTTCCCCTCCCATGAGAGTGTTATTTCTTTCCACCCTTTATAAACAGTGGATACTTGGGAGAAATACCACAGTTATTGCTGTACTTCTCCAATGGAACTCCTATTTGTTCACTGTTTGTTTGTACTTTAAATCCTATAGAATACAGTTCACCAGTCTTACTCCATTTTGCCTGCCACCTGCACCTGATTAGTTGAGTGATGAATTTTATTTCATTTGTTTTTCTTTTCTCTCCTTTATCTCAATCTGAGCTTTACTCCTTAAGCTTATTTGCTTGCCTGCCCAATCCTCTAAAAATAATTTCTCTTTAGGGTACATCTCATAATCACTTTTCATTTTTGTACAATATTCTCATTCTTTTTTTAAGTATTTTTAATTGATTATGCTATTACAGCTTTTCCCAATTTCTCCCCCTTTATCTCCCTTCCACCCTGCCCCCACAATCCTCCAGCACTCCCCACCCTTGGTTCATGTCCATGGGTTGTATATATAAGTTCTTTGAGTCCTCTGTTTCCTTTCCCATTTTTTTCTTTCTCCCAATCTATTTTATGCCTAGTAATTATGCTTCTTCTTCCCTGTACCTTTTCCCCCTTATTCCCCCCTTTCCCTCCTCACTGAAATCCCTCAGTGTGATATCCATTTCTCTGATTCTGTTCCTGTTCTGGCTGTTTGCTTAGTTTTTGTTTTTGTTGTTTGTCTTTTCTTTAAGCTTATTTGCTGATAGTTGTGAGCTTGTTGTCATTTTATTGTTCCAATTTTTTATCTTCTTTTCCTCAGAAAAGTCCCTTTAACATTTCATATAATAATGGCTTGGTCATGATGAATTCCTTTAACTTGCCCTTATCTGGGAAGAACTGTATCTGCCCTATCATTTTATTTTTTATTTTTTCTATTTTTTTATTTTAATCGTTGTTCAAGAATAGTTTTGTCCCTTTTACTCCATTCCAGCCCACCCACCCAACCCTCCCCACTTCCCTCCCATTACCACCCTCCCGCTAGTTTTTGTCCATGTGTCCTTTGAATTTGTTCCTGTAAACCCTACTCATTCTCCCCCGAAATTCCCTCTTCTCTCCCCTCTGTTACTGTCAGTCTGTCCTCTATTTCAGTGTCTTTGGTTATATTTTGCTTATTTCTTTGTTTTGTTGTTTAGGTTCCTGTTAAAGGTGAGATCATATGGTATTTGTCTTTCACTGCCTGGCTTATTTTGCTTAGCATAATGCTTTCCAGCTCCATCCATGCTGTTGCAAAGGGTAGGAGCTCCTTCTTTCTTTCTGCTGCATAGAATTCCATTGTGTAAATGTACCATAGTTTTTTCATCTATTCATTTACTGATGGGCCTCTAGGTTGCTTCTAACACTTGGCTATTGTAAATTGTGCTGCAATGATCATCGGGGTGCAAAGGTTCTTTTGGACTGGTGTTTTGGTGTTCTTAGGATATAGTCCCAGCAGGGGAATTGCAGGGTCAAAAGGCAGATCCATTTTTAGTTTTCTGAGGAAGTTCCACACTGCTTTCCATAGTGATTCTACCAGTCTGCAGTCCCACGAACAGTGCACTAGGGTCCTTTTTAACCCCAACTTCTCCAACACTTGTTGCTTCTTGCTTTGTTTATGATGGCCATTCTGACTGGTGTGAAGTGGTACTCATTGTGGTTTTAGTTTGCATCTCTCTGATAGCTAGCAATATTGAACATCGTTTCATGTGTCTTTGGATCCTCTGTATGTTCTCCTTGGAGAAGTGTCTGTTCAAGTCCTTTGCCCATTTTTGAATTGGGTTGCTTGTCTTCTTAGAGTGCAGTCCTGTAAGTTCTTTATATATTTTGGAGATTAAACCCTTGTCTGAGGTATCATTGGCAACTATATTTTGCCATACAGTTGGTTCAATTTTAATTTTGATACTGTTTTCTTTAGCTATGCAAAAGCTTTTTATTTTGATGAGGTCCCATTTGTTTATTCTTTCCTTTATGTCCCTTGCTCTAGGGGACATGTCAGTAAAAAAGCTTCTGCGTGAAACATCTGAGATTTTCCTACCTATGTTCCCCTCTAGGACTTTAATCGTGTCATATTTAAGTTTTTATATTTAAGTCTTTTATGCATCTTGAATTTATTTTTGTATAAGGTGTAAGTTGGTGTTCGAGTTTCATTTTTTTGCACGTGGCTGTCGAGTTCTCCCAACATCATTTGTTGAAGAGGCTATTTTTATTCCATGTTATGTTGCTGCTTCCTTTGTCAAATATTAATTGACTGTAGAGACTTTGGTTTATTTCTGGGCTCTCTGTTCTGTCCTATTTGTCCATGTGCCTGTTTTTATGCCAGTACCAGGCTGTTTTGATTACAGTGGCCTTGTAGTATAGTTTAGTGTCAGGTATTGTAATCCCTCCTTCTTTAAACTTCTTTCTCAAAATTGCAGCAGCTATTCGGGGTCGTTTATGGTTCCATACAAATTTTGGAAGTGTATGTTCTATGTCTGTGAAATAAGCCATTGGTACTTTAAAAGAAATTGCATTGAATGTGTAAATTGCTCTAGGCAGTATGGACATTTTGATTATATTAATTCGTCCAATCCATGAACACGGTATATGTTTCCATTTGTTTGTGTCTTCCATGATTTCTTTTCTCGGTGTTATGTAGTTTTCTGAATACAGGTTTTTACCTCTTTGGTTAGGTTTGTTCCTAGATATTTTATTTTTCTTTTTGCTATTTCCAATGGGATTTTTCCCTTGATCTCTGCTTCCGCTGTTTCATTGTTGGTGTACAGAAATGCCTTTGATTTCTGGATATTAACTTTGTACCCTGCTGTTTTGCCAAATTCATTTATTAAGTCAAGCAGTTTTTTGGTGGAATCTGTATGATTTTCTATGTACACTATCATGTCATCTGCAAACAGTAACAGTTCTGTTTCCTCCTTTCAGATTTGGATGCCTTTTATTTCTTTTTCTTGTCTGATCACTGTGGCTAAAACTTCCAGTACTATATTGAATATAAGTGGTGAGACTGGACAGCCTTGTCTTCTTCCTGATCTTAGTGGAAAAGATTTTAATTTTTGCCCATTGAGTATGATGTTGGCTGTAGGTCTCTCATATGTGGCCTTTATTATGTTGAGGAATGCTCCCTGTGTTCCCACTTTGCTGAGTGTTTTTATGATAAATGGGTGCTGTACCTTATCGAATGCTTTTTCTGCATCTATTGATATGATCTTGTGGTTTTTGTCTTTGCTTTTGTTTCTGTGATGTATTACATTTACTGATTTGTGAATATTGTACCATCCTTGCATCCCTGGAATGAATCCCACTTGGTCATGGTGTATGATCTTTTTAATGTACTGTTGGATGTGGTTTGCCAGTATTTTGTTGAGGACTTTAGTGTCAATGTTCATCGGCGATATTGGCCTGAAGTTTTCTTTCTTTGTTGTGTCTTTATCTGGTCTTGGAATTAGGATGACGTTGGCCTCACAAAAAGTTTCGGAGTCTTCCATCTTTTTGGATTTTTTTGAAATAGTCTGTCAAAGATAGGGGTTAGCTCTTCCTTAAATGTTTTGTAGGATTCTCCTGTGAAACCATCTGGTCCAGGGCTTTTGTGTGTTGGGAGTTTTTTTTTATTACAGCTTCAATTTCTTTTGCTGTTATTGGTGTGTTCAGGCTTTCTGCTTGTTTTTCATTGAGTTTTGGAAGATTAGATTTTTCTAGAAAGTTGTCCATTTCACCTAGGTTTTCAAATTTCTTGGCATACAGTTCTTCGTAGTAATTTCTTACAATCCATTGTATTTCTGTGGTATCTGTTGTAATCTCTCCTCTTTCATTTCTGATTGTGTTTATTTGGGTCTTCTCTCTTTTTTTCTTAATGAGTCTGCTTAAAGGCTTGTCGATTTTGTTTGTCTTTTAAAAGAACCAGCTCTTGGATTCATTGATCCTTAGAATTGTGCTTTTAGTCTTTATGTCATTTAATTCTGCTCTGATCTTGCTTATTTCCTTCCTTCTGCTTGCTCTGAGCTGTCTTTGTTGTTGTTCCTCGAGTTCTTGTAGACGTAGGGTTAGGTTGTTTGTTTGGAATGTTTCTAACTTTTTTATGTCGGCCTGTATCGCTATGAACTTCCCTCTCAGAACTGCCTTGGCTGTGTCCCATAAGTTTTGGGTTGTTGTGAGTTTGTTTTCATTTGTTTCCAGAAACCTTTTGATTCCTTCCCTAATTTCATTCTTGACCCATTCATTGTTTAATAGCATGCTATTTAATCTCCATGATTTTGAGTGTTTTGTTTTTTTTTCCCCTTGGGGTTGGTTTCTAGTTTCAGTCCCTTGTGATCCTAGAAAATGCTTGGTATGACTTCAATTTTTTTGAAATTGTTGAGGCTTGTTTTGTGACCTATCATGTGGTCTATCTTTGAAAATGGTCCAAGTACATTTGAAAAAAATGTGTATTTAGCTTTTTGGGGATGGAGGGGTCTGTATATATCAGTAAAACCCATTTCATCTAAGATATTGTTCAATGCCACAATACCTTTGTTGATATTTTGTTTGGAAGGTCTGTCCATTTTTGATAGTGGGGTGTTAAAATCCCCCACAATAATTGTGTTGCTGTCCATATCTTTCTTGAAGTCCTCTAAGATTTTCTTTATGTATTTGGGTGCTGCTCTGTTGGGTGCATATATATTTACAATATTTATGTCTTCTTGATGGATTCTTCCCTTGAGTATTATGAAATGACATTTTGGGTCTCTCTTTATGGTCCTTTTTTGGAAGTCTATTTTGTCAGATATGAGTATTGCTACCCCGGCTTTTTTTCCCTGTCCATTTGCTTGGAAGATTTGTTTCCAGCCCTTCACTTTCATCCTGTGCATGTCTTTTTTCCTGAGATGGGTCTCTTGTAGGCAGCATATGGGTGGGTCATGTTTCCTTATCCAGTCAGCTTCTATGTCTTTTGATTGGAGCATTTAATCCATTTATGATTAAGGTTATTATTGATACGTACTTATTCATTGCCTTTTATATACATGTGTTCCTCTCTCTCTCTTCTTTTCTTTTCTTTTTTCTTTTCTTTTCTTTTCTTTTCTTTTCTTATAACAGTCCCTTTAGCATCTCTTGCAGAGCTGGTTTAGTGGAGGTGTATTCTTTTAGACTTCTTTTGTCTGAGAAGCTTCTTATTTGGCCTTATATCTTGATTGAGAGCCTTGCTGGGTAAAGTAGCCTTGGTTGAAGACGTCTGGTTCTCAATACTTGGAAAATTTCTTGCCTTTCTCTTCTGGCTTGGATTGTTTCCATTGAGAAGTCAGCTGTTAGCCTTATTGAGGCTCCCTTTTACATTACTTCCTGTTTCTCCCTTGCTGCCTTTAATATTCTCTCTTTGTCTTGAAATTTTGCCATTTGAATTATGATGTGTCTTGAGGTGGGCCTCTTTTGGGTTCCTCTTGATTGGGACTCTCTGTGTTTCTTGGATTTGTGTGACTTTTTCTCTCATCAAATTTGGGAAGTTTTCCATCATTACTTTTTCAAATAGGTTTTTGATCCCTTGCTCTTCTTCTTCTCCTTCTGGTATCTCTACTGTGTGGATATTATTACGTTTCATATTGTCTTGCATTTCTCTTAATCCTTCTTAATTCTTCCTGAGCCTGTTTTCCTTTTCTTGCTCTTTCTGGGTGTTGTTTTCGACTTTGTCCTCTAGCTCACTAATCCAATCTTCTGCTTCATCAATCCTGCTTTTCATTCCTTCTACTGTGTTCTTCAGTTCAGAAATTGTATTCTTCATTTCCTCTTGGCCCTTGTTGATAGTTTCTATTTCCTTTTTCATGTTGATGTAGTTTTCAGTGAGTTCATTGTAGCTTCCCTGTAGTTTCTGGTAGCTCATTGTGAGCTCATTGAGCTTCCTGATCATCATTACTTTGAACTCAATATCTGATAGTTGAATTTCCTCTATTTCATTTAGCATTCTTTTTGAGGCTTCCTCCTTTCCTTTCATTTGGGATTGTTACTTTGTCTTTCCATTGTTTGTGAGACTCTTCTTGTTAGCCTCAGTTTCTTAAATTGATCTGTTCTGGCTCCCTGGGTTTGTGGTGTGAACTTCTTTAGTAGAATAGTAGGGAGTTTCAGTGGTGCAGTTTACTTGATCTCCTAAGCTCACTGCTCTTGGGCTGTCATTTAAGTTGCCTTTGTGTTTGCCTTTGGGTTTTCATTGTTGTTGGGTCTTTCTTTGGTGGTTCCTTCCCCCCAGCTGTTTAAATGAGGGTCATTCTGTCCACCACGTCTTGTATTTTGTTCTTCTGGTGAGGGCAGGTTGTGTTGAAGCTGGTTCTTCCGTGTGTATAAGGTTTAAAGAATTCTCTCTTGCTCTTTTTCAGTTGTTTGTGTTGGGTACTGTCTCTGCTGTTTAGTTGTATTTCCAGATAGGTCCTGGATTGAGGTTTGTGTGGTTTCACTCCCTCCTTCACCTTCTTCTGTTCTTATCTGTTAGTGATTCCTTTGTTGTTGGGTTTCCTCTTCCAGTGGGTATCCTGGTGTTCACCACCTGCACCTATTCTTTTTTGTCATCAGTTGGATGGGGAAGGCAAAATGGATTAAGACAGCAAGAGAGTGTTCTATTATATTTACAGTAGCAGCAAGTAGAGAAGACGTAGGAGATCCTTTGACTATGTATAGTGTTAACCGTGATCTTCCACCCAGCTAGCTGATTTTTAGGAAGGATGGAAAGAAGATAAGACTCTTGTTTGGGAAGGAAGGTTGTGTGTTGCATCTATAAAGCAGGGAGGTTGTGGGAGGTCAGATTCTGAGGTAAGGTTAGAGTAAAGGATAGTAAATAGGTGTAGTGTCTGAGAGAATAGAGTTAACCACTACAGTAATAGAGTCAGAAAACTTTGAAATGGGCTAGTATCTGGGAGGGGTGTTGTGAAATAATTACAATTGCATGGAATAGCAGTTATATACAATAATATTATGGCAACATTCATATGACAGAATCTATGAGGTCTAGGTAACAAGAATAGGGAGTACAGAACCTCGAGTAGTTTGCTAATGGGACACAGGTGAGTTAAAGGACAGTAGATTAGCAATACACTATGGAAAGAGATATCAGGGGAAAGCTGTCAGGTCATACAATATATCCAACCTATCAAAGCAGACTATACAAAAAGAAGAGGGATACAAAAATACTATTTAAAAAGATGTCAGAATACTGGAATAATAATGATAACACAAATATGCAATAACTTGCAGGTTCTCTGTAATAGCAGAGTGAAATTTATCTCACTGTCCCATCTGTTGTGATGTCCTTTCTTTGGGTTCAACTTTGGTCTTTTCAAAGATCCAGGATTTTGTCTCACTTGTAGGTATTTAGAAAAAAAAGTTAAAAAATAAAAATAGAAAAGGCAGACGAAGGAAGGAAGAAAATATAAAATTGGAAGAAAGGAAGGAGGAAGGGATAAAACAAGAAATCAGGAACAAGAGGAAAAAGAAGTCAAAAGGGAATAAAAACAATAAAAATTAAAAAAAATAAGAATTGTTAAAAAATAGAATCGAATTAAAAAGTTTCTTGGTTTCACAGTGGCCAAACTGGTGTTTCTGCTCTTGCTGGCTTCAGCAGGCTGAGGGGTGATTGGTATGGCTTTTCTTCCTTGGTCAGCGGAGCTCGCACTGGCTACTGCGCTGTCTGGGAAGCTAACATGGCTCCTCAGCCTTGTGCCCTGGGTGTGGGAATCAGGTCTTTCCCCAGGGTTACTCCTGTGGACTGGAGTGCAGGGATGCTTTCCCTGCACGCGTGCCCTCGGCTGGGTGACAGGGAGGCTAGAGTGATTGATCACTTTAGGAGAATTCCCCAAACAATGTCTGTCTATTCACTCCTTCCTCTTGAGAAATTTCTCCTGTTCAAGCCTGCCGCTCCACACAGTGGCCTGGCTTCTCCTGCAGCCAAACTCTCCAGCCAGACCAGTGACTGTGGGGATCAGGGCTCGCTGTGCAACCCAGCCTCTCTGGTGTCCACAGCCTCCAAAGTTGCTCACAGCCCTTGTGTGTTTGCTAGCACCTGGATTCCTCCCAGTGCCACTCAGACCTTGTTTGGCAGGGGAGGGAGCAGTTGTCCGGGCTCTCTTCCAAGGACTCTGTGGCAAACCAGGCAGCAGACACTGGGCCTGGGGCTGCAGCCCCTGGACCACACACTGGTCCCTGGGACCCTACCTTGTTGCAGCACTTTTCTTAGGGTCCAGTTGTTTTTGGTTCCGCCACAACCCTTGGTCCCCCATTTTCACATATGCTGAAGTAAGTTGGCTGCTTGCTTTTGTACTCCATAGATTGGTCAGGATTTTCTCCCCTGAGAAGAGGGAAGCCATGCCATCTTAGCTCCTCACAATATTCTCATTCTTGTTCCACTTTTATTAAACCATAGTAAGATGTCATTGCTATTAACCCTGTTGTATTTTCTCTACAATTCTGATCCCATTGGTCAATTTTCTTCAGACCTCAGAGTATACTCTTCCCTTTTCTTACCTCATGGTTCCTAATACCCTTCCATATTTTACTTATGTTTTAAATTTTGTTCTCCCTCCATCCTTGCCTTAGTTCTGCATTCACACTTATCATTTCTCCTACCTCTTCCCACTCAATAACATTTTCACCTCTTTTATCCATCTTATATTCTCTTGTCATAGCTTATAATATCTATAATATCTCTTCACTTTTATTAATACTTGATTGCTTGCAGTTGATTGCTGATGTAGTATGGGGGTTCTTTTTGATGGCTTACATTTGGGTATTTGGTAATACTTCTTTATGGACCAACACCTGTACAACAATATACAATGCAGGAGGGGTATTCAAACTACCAGTAAGCCTGTTGGAGGGGAGAACCCACCAACAAAAAAGCCACCAATGAGCAAAGCCCAAGTTCAACAAAAGAGAGAACCCCCCAAAAAGAAAAGGCAACCTTAGAGCATCCAGACAAAGAGATCAAAGAGACTGCACCCTGAGTCACAAAGAACTCCCGCCACAAAATTCCACCCCTGGAAGATAGGCAGGCAAAGCAGAGTACCCTAAGATACAGAAACAAAGAAAAAGAGTTGCCTAAAATGAGGAGACAAAGAAAGAACTTCCAATCAAAAAAGATGGAAGAATCCCCAGTAAGACAACTGAATAAAATTGAAGCTGGCAATCTATCAGACATAGAATTTAAAAAAAAAAAGGTTATAAAAATGTTTAAGGAACTCAGTGACAACTACAAGGAACTGAGTGGAAATTAAAACATCATGAAAAAGGACATGGAAACTATGAACAAGAACCAGGAAGAAATGAAGAATACAGTAACTGAAATAAAAAATACACTAGAAGGAATTACCAGCAGACTGGATGAAGCAGAGGACCAAATTAGTGAGCTGGAAGATAAGGTAGAAAGAAATATATAGGTAAAGCATCAGCATAAAAAATGACTCAAAAAGTATGAGGATAGCTTATGGGAACTTCAAGACAACATGAAATGCAACAACATTCGAATCATAGGAATACCAGTGGGAGAAGAAAAAAAGTGAGGGATAGAAAATGTGTTTGAAAAAACTAATGACAGAAAACTATGTCACCTGAGAGAGGGGAAAAGCCATGCAAGTTCAGGAAACACAAAGGGTCCCAATCATGATGAACCAAAAGATGCCTATGCGAAGACACATCCTAATTAAAATGCCAAATGTTGAAGACAAAGAGATCATCTGAAAAGCAGCAAAGGAGAAACAGAGAATAACATGCAATGGAGCTCAGGTAAAGTTACCAGGTAATTTGTAAACAGAAATACTACAACACAGAGGGGAAGGGCAAGAAATATTCCAAGTAATGAAAAGCAATGGCCTGCAACCAAGACTACTCTTCCCAGAAAGGCTCTCAATTACAATGAAAGGAAAAAAAAAAAAGTGTTTCCAAGACAAAAGAATTCTAAAAGAATACACCTCCACCAAACCAGAATTGCAAGACTTGCTAAAGGGATTACTTTAAGAATCAGGGGAATTTCAGGAGGAAAGGGGAAGGGTTTACAGGAACAAGTATAAAGGACACATGGATAAAAAACTAGGGGTGGGTGGAAATGGGAGGAAGGTGGAAAGGGCTAGGTGGGTGGGCTGGGATGGGAGTAAAAGATAAAAAATTGTACTTCAACAACAATTAAAATAAAATTTAAAAACAAAATTAAAAAAAAGAAGCTGAATGGGATTTTCCACGAAGATGGAGGTGTAGATAGATACACTTTTCCTCCTTACCTAACCAAAAGAAAGGAAGCAATAAATTTAAAAACAAAAACCAACCAGAATTGCCAGAAAATCCAACTGATTAGAGGTCCAACAAACAAGGAGTTAAAGAAGAAACATTCATTCAGACTGTTAAGAGAGGTAGAGACAGGTAGCTGGGGCTGAGAAGATACTCAACAAGATGGTGGCTGGAAGAGTAGGTGGGAGAGGCAGCAGCTGGTAGACAAGGTGTTCCCACATTTGCAAGCAGATAAACAAGGAGGAAAAACTGTGGAGTGAGACAGACCACACCACTCAGGGTTCCAGAGTGGAAAAATAAAGCCTCAAAACTCTGGCTATAAAATCTTGTGTGGGTTGCACCAGAGAGAGAAACTTCCAGCCTCACAAGAGAGTTCACTGGGGATACACATGGGGTCCTAGCATGTACACATACCCACTCACCAGTGAATTAGCATCAGAAGGACCAAATTGGCTTGTGGGTAGCAGGGGGATGTGACTGAATCCTGGCCAAGAGCCAAGCAAGCAGCATTGTTACCTTTCAGACTGTTGCCCCACATAGCAGCAATGGGGTTGCACAGCCCTGGTGAATACCTAAGGCCCCACTGCTCACAATGTAACAGGTGCATGGAGACAAAAAATATGAACCAAATAAAAGAACCAATCAAAGTCCCAAAAATAGAACTAAGTGATGAAGATATAGCCAACCTATCAGATGCAGAGTTCAAAACACTGGTAATCAGAATGGTACAAAAATGGTTGCGTATGGTTGCAAAATAGAGGAAAAAAATAAAGGCTATGCAAAGTGAAATACAGAAAAAATATGTAGGGAACCAAGAGTAGAGGGAAGGAAACTGGGATTCAAATCAACAATTTGGAGATTTAGGAAGAAATAAACATTCAACCAGAACAGAATAAAGAAACAAGAATCCAAGAATATGATAAGAGGTTTAGAAACTTCCAGAACAAATTTAAATGCTTCCAAAATCCAAATCATAGAGGTGCCAGAATAAGAAGAGGAAGAGCAAGATATTGAAAGGTTATTTGAAAAAATAAGGAAGGAGAAGTTCCCCAATCTGGCAAAGGAAAGTGACTTCCAGGAAGCTCTGAGAGTCACAAGGAAGTGGGACCCAAGAAACCACACACCAAGTCACATCATAATTACATTACACAAGATTAAAAAGAAGGAGAGAATCTTCAAAGCAGCAAAAGAAGAAAGTTACTTACAAAAGAGTGCCCATAAGACTATCAGCTGATTTCTCAAAAGAAATCTTACAGACAAGAAGGAGCTAGGAAGAAGTATTCAGTCATGAAAGGAAAGGATCTACCTACATCCAAGATTACTCTGTCCAGCAAAGCTGTCATTTAGAATGGAAAGGCAGATAAAGTGTTTCCCAGACAAAGTAAAGCTAAAGGAGTTCATCATCACCAAGCCCTTATTATGTGAAAGATAAAGGGTCTTACCTAAGATAAAGAAGACAAAAACTATAACCTGTGAAATGACAACAAAATCACAGCTATTAATGAAGAAACCTAAAGATGTTTAAAAACAAAACAAACTAAGGATATAACTAGAACAGGAACAGAATCACAGAAATGGAGATCACATGAAGGGTTATCAGTGAGGAGGGGAAGAGGAGAGAATGAGGTAAAAGATATGGGGAATAAGAAGCAGAATAGATAAGTGCAAAATATACAGGGTGGAGTTAAGAATAGTATAGGAAATGGAAAAGCCAGAGAACTTATATATTCGATGCATGGACATGAGCAAAGTGGAAGAATGCTGGCAGGAGGTGAGGTGCAGAGCAGACAGGAATGAAGGGGAGAAAAAATGGAATAACTGAAATAGCATAATAAAAATATACATAAAAATAAAAATAAAATAAAATAAATAAATACCAAGTCTGTAATGCTGAACTCACACACACACACACACACACACACACACACACACACACACACAACACAATAAAAACTCCTAAGAACACTAAAATACCAATAAAAAAGAACCTTTGCACCCCGATGTTCATAGCAGCACAATTTACAATAGCTAAGTGTTGGAAGCAACCTAGATGCCCATCAGTAAATGAATGGATTAAAAAACTATGGTACATTTACACAATGGAATTCTATGCACCATAAAGAAAAAAGGAGCTCCTACCCTTTTCAACAGCATGGATGGAGCTACAAAGCATTATGCTAAGTGAAATAAGCCAGGCAGTGAAAGACAAATACCATATGATCTCACATTTATCAGCAACCTAATCAACAAAACAAAGAAACAAGCAAAATATACTCAAAGACACTGAAATAGAGGACAGGCTGAGAGTGACCAGAGGGGAGAGAAGAGGGAATTTCAGGGGAGAATGGGAAGGGTTTACAGAAACAAATTTAAAGGACACATGGACAAAAACTAAGGGGAGGGTGGTAATAGGAGGGAAGTGGAGAGGGATGAGTGGGTGGGTTGGAATGGGAGTAAAAGGGAGAAAACTGTACTTGAACGATGATTAAAACAATAAAAAAATCTTTGAAAAAATAAAAAATAAACAGTTCAAGTAAAAAATAAGCAAGATATCTCAACACACAAGTCACCAAAAAACAAGGGAAAATGAGCATATGAAAACATCTTCCAGATCATATGTCATTATGGAATTGAAATGAAGAAGTAAGATACTACTACACACCTATTAGAATGTCTAAAATACAAAACATTGACAGAACAAAATGCTGGTGAGGATGTGGATTGACAAAGAGCCTCTTTTCTTGCTTGTGAGAATGCAAATGGTACAGCCACTTTGGAAGACAGTTTGGTAATTTCTTACAAAACTAAACATAGTCCTACAATACAATCTGGAAATCGTACTCCATGGCTATTTACTCAAATAAGTTGGAAACTTATGTCCATACAAAAACCTGCACATGGATGCTTATAGCAGCTTTATTCATAATGGCAAAAACTTGGAAGCAATTAAGATGTCATTCAGGAGGTGAATGGACTCTGAGTCCAAGGGTATGTTTACCACCATTTATCGTCAGTGTTGCCCTGTTTTTCTTATAGTAGAGATGATAATGTGTAGACAATTCTAGAAAAGATAAGAAAACAAAAGCTAGATAATTCAATCTTGTTGGTTTTGTCTCTTTTTACAATTTAATTTTAAAATAAAATCTACAATATCATACATGTTATTGTGCTATATGTTTATACTTTAGTAAAAGTAAAAAAAGTTTATAATTTAGTAAAAGTTAAAAAAGTTTGGGTTAGCTTTATTTCTGGTAGTTTTTTTTTTCTAACACACACACACAAATAATATACCTGGTTTTCTTCAGTCATTTATCTTCCTGGCCCTGGTAGCAAGGTGAGTTTGCAATCCCTGCTCCACATCAAAGATGAAGAGGGGGAAAAGTATGAATGATTTTCAAATGACTCTATCATCTTGGTGGAGAATGGATAATAGTGGGGCAAAAGTGTCAGTAGGGAGACCAGGAAGGAGATGGTACTACACGTGATTGGGGCAGAAAGAAATGTATAGGTTGGAGATATTTTCATATGTAATTTTCTTTTTTAATTTAAATTATAGATTAGGCTATTACAGTTGTCCCATTTTCACTCTTTTATTACCCTCCACCCTGAGCACTCACTCCCACCCACATTCCCCTCTTTAGTTCATGTCCATGGGTCATACATATAATAAATTCTTAGGCTTCTACCTTTCCTATACTATTCTTAACCGCCCCCCCCCCAGTCTATTTTCTACCTACAATTTATGCTACTTATTCTCTGTTCCCCATCTCTCCCCCTCACACTCCCTTGCTGATAACCCTCCATGTGATCTCCATTTCTGTGATTCTGTTCCTGTTCTACTTGTTTGCTTAGTTTTTTTTTGTTTGTTTGTTTGGTTGGTTGGTTTAGGTTCCCTTGTTAATAACTTTGAGTTTATTGTCATTTTACTGTTCATATTTTTTCGCCTTCTTTTTCTTAGATAAGTCCCTTTAACATTTCATATAAAAAGGGCTTGGTGATGATGAACTCCTTTAACTTGACCTTATCTGGGAAGCACTTTATCTTCCCTTCCATTCTAAATGAAAGCTTTGCTAGATAGAGCAATCTTGGATGTTCGTCCTTGACTTTCATGACTTGGAATACTTCTTTCCAGCTGCTTCTTGCCTGCAAGGTTTCTTTTCAGAAATCAGCTGACAGTCTTATGGGCACTCCTTTGTAGGTAACTGTCTTCTTTTCTCTTTGCGTCTTTTTAGATTCTTTCCTTATCTTTAATCTTGAGTTATGTAATTATGTGCCTTGGTGTGTTCCTCCTTAGGTTCTACTTCTTTGGGACTCTGAGTTTCCTTGACTTCCTGGAAGTCTATTTCCTTTGCCAGATTGGGGAAATTCTCCTTCATTATTTGTTCCAATAAGTTTTCAATTTCTTGCTCTTTCTCTTCTCCTTCTGGTGCTCCTATGACTCAGATGTTGGAACATTTAAAGAAGTCCTGGAGGTTCCTAAGCCTGTCCTCATTTTTTCAAATTCTTTTTTCCTCATTCTGTTCTGGATGAATGTTTCTTTTTTCCTCCTGGTCCAAACCATTGATTCGAGTCCAGGTTTCCTTCTCATCACTGTTGGTTCCCTGTACATTTTCCTTTATTTCACTTAACATAGTCTTCATTTTTCATCTAATTTGCAACCATATTCAACGATATCTATGAACATCCTGATTACCAGTGTTTTCAACTGTGCATCTGATAGGTTGGCTATCTCTTCATCACTTAGTTGTATTTTTCCTGGAGCTTTGACACGCTCCTTCATTTGGGCCATTTTTTTTTTTTTTTGGTCTCAGCACGCCCTTTATGTCGTAACAGTCAGAGCCTTAGATGTTCACCAGGGTGGGGCAACCAATATCACTGGGTTGTGAAGCTGTATGTGGGGGAGGGGTCAGAGTTGGAACAATGATGCTTGCTCAGCTTTCTTCTAGTTTTCAGTCACTTCCTCCACTACCCACAATCAAATTGGGCCCTTCTGGTGCTGGTTCCTGGGTGTCTGGGCTTGTGAATGTTCTATGACCCTGTTGATCTCTCCAATGAGCTCTCCTGTGAGGCTGGGAGTTTCAACTACTGCTGCCTCAACCCCCACAGTTGTTTTCAATCAGAGGTTTGAGGCTTTATTTCCCTGCACTGGGACCCTGGGTTTCACTGTTTGTCTCACTCCCCAGTTGTTCCTCCTGGTTTATCAGCATGCAAATCTGGGACTCCCCAGTCCACAATCCACCACCTCATCAGCTCCTCCAGTCACTGCCTTGCCAAGAGTACCCCTTGACGGGCTGCCCATCTCCACCCCTCTTACCGGTCTGGATGAATATTTCTTCTCCAACTCCTTGGCTTTCAGACATCCATACAGTTTAATTTTCTGCCAGTTTGTGTTGCTTTTTGCTTTTTGCCTTTTAATTTGTTGACCTTCTTTTGGTTGTGTACAGTGTGTCTCCCTACGCCTCCATCTTGGCTGGAAGTTCATATGTAATTTTCTGATAAATTTGATCACGGGGTAAGATTTGAGGATTAAAACCTAGGTAAATAAGAGGTTTGGGGATAGGAGCTGGAGTTCCATTTTGTACATTAAGACAGAGATACCCTGTAAACACCTGAGTGGAGGTACTGGATATATATATATATGCTGTATTCACTCAATTTAATGATAAGAATATTAATGTCACATTGGTGTCATGGATCAATATTCATGACCTTGACAAGAGTACATATTTTCACAAAACTCAGTTCATAATGAATTGAAGAATAAATGTGAGGTTAGGAAGTGGTGTCCCAGAGATTACACTATTGTTTCAAGAAATTTTGATATGAAGTAGAGTCTAGAATTGGGGCATTAGTAGCCCTGGTCAGGTGGCTCAGTTGGTTGAAGCATTGTTCTCTACAGCAAAAGGTTGTGGATTTTGATCCCTGATCAGGGCATCTACCTAAGGTGCAGGTTCAACCTCAAGGATGGGTGCACAAAGGAGGGAAAAAGTCAGTGTTTTTTTTTTTCACATTGAAGTTGCTCTTTCTCTCTCACACACACATCTCTCTATTTCCCTTCTTCCTTTCACACACGGGGATAATATCCCGTATTCACACATGGGGATAATTTTTTTCTAAATGAAATAGGGCAGTAGCTGGAAGGGGATATATGATCAAAATTGTTTATACTGTTTGTTTAAAGACAGCAAATACCAGGGCATGTTTGTATGCTGATGAGATGATGCAGTAAAAGGAGAGAAACTGATGGTAGAGGAGAAAGAGGAAACAATTGATAAAGTGATTTGGAAACAGTAGTGGAAAGATGAGAGGTCTCTTTTTTCAATAAAGTATGAAGTAACAGTCATTAGCCTGGAGTTTGTGAAAGGAAACTTTGAGCAAAAAGATGAAGTTGAAGAAAATAGAATGGTGATAATGAGAAAGTGGTTATCTTAATGAACTAGAGGTCCCAATCAGAAAATGAAGTTTGATTTTAAAATTTCATTGGCAAGTATGTTCTCCCATACAATGAGCTCTCTTTTTATTTTCATTATTTTGAATCTATGACAATAATAATTTATTCATAGAGTAATAAACAGCCATAACAAGATTTGCAAAAAGTAAAATAATGTATCAAAAATAATAGAATTGATATTTTTATTGTTGTACTATTAAAGTTGTCTAATTTTCCTGGCATTTGGTCTCCCCTGTCCCACCCACCCCCAGCAACACTTCCACAGTCAACCCCCACCACATTGTACATGTCTATGAGCCACTTAAATGTGTTCTTTAACTTAGCATTTTCCCTTCTTTTCCTCCAACATCCTGCTTCTTCCCTTTGGTTATTGTTATGTTGTTCTTATTCTCATGTATCTTATTCTACTTTCATCCTTTGTTTGTTTTGTTCATTAAGTTCCACTTGTAGTGGAAATCATATGATATTTGTCTTTCACTGCCCAGCCTATTTCACTTAGCATAATACCCTCCAGTTCTTACACAGCAGCCCAAAACCTATGGGGCATCATTAGTGTAGTCCTGAGAGGGAAGTTTATAGCACTACAGGTCTACCTAAAAAATAGAAACATTTCAAATAAACAACCTAACACTACCTCTACAAGATCTGGAGGAACAAAAATAAACAAAGCCCAGAGTTAGTAGAAGGAAGGAACAAATCAAGATCAGAGCACAATTAAATGACACAGAGATTAACAGTATAATTGAAAGGACCAATAAATTCAGGAGCAGGATCCTTGAAAATATACAGACAATTGACAAGTTTTTAACCAGATTAATCAAGAAAAAAAGAGAGAAGACCCAAATAAATAAAATCAGCTATGAAAGAAGAGAAATTGCACATGGCACCAAGGAAATACAAAGGATTTTTAGAAACTGCTATGGACAATAAGATGCAAAGGAATTTGAAAACCTTGGTAAAATGGACAAATTTCTAGACAAATGTAATCTTCCAAAACCAAATCAATCCTTGGCTGGTGTGGCTGAGTAAATTGAGTGCAGGCATGTGAACCCAAGTGTTGCCAGTTGGATTCCCAGTCAGGGCACATGCCTGGTTTGAGGTCCAGGTTCCCAGATGGTGTCTGTGAGAGGCAACCACACATTGATGTTTCTCTCCTTTCTTTCTCCTTCCCTTCCTCTCTCTCTAAAAGTAAATAAATAATATCTTTAAGAAGAATAAAAAACTGAATCAAGAAGAATAAGGAAGCCTGACCAGACTGATCACAGCTAGTGAAATTCAAGCAATAATTAGAAAATTCCTGGCACATGAAAACCTTGAACTGCATGGTTTCACAGGTGGGTTTTACAAAACACTTAAGGAAAAACTAATATCTATCATCCTCAAATTATTCCAAAAAAATACTAGAATTGGAAAGACCACAAAACTCTTTTAATGAGGCCAGCATCATCCTGATCCCAAAATGAGATAAAAACAGAACAACAACAGCAACGACGACAACAACAAAAATGCAGTCCGATATCGCTGAGGAGCATAGATGTGTAAATCCTCAACAAAATACTGGCAAACCACATCCAACAATACATTAAAAAGGTCATACACCATCCTGGCTGGTGTTGTTCAGTGGACTGAGTTCTGGCCTGTGAATCAAAGGGTGACTAGTTTGCTTCCCAGTTATGGCAAGTGCCTGGGCTGTGGGTCAGGTCCCCAGTGGGAGATGCATGAGAGGCAACCCACACTGATATTTATCTCCCTATTTTTCTGCCTCCCTATCACTCTCTCTAAAGGTAAATGAATGAAATCTTTAAAAATATATGATACACCATTATGAAGTGGAAATATTCCCAGGACTGAAAGAATGATACAATATTTGCAAATCAATAAACATAGTACATCACATAAACAAAAGGAAAGACAAAAATCACATGATCTTATCAATGGATGCGGGACAAGCACTTGATAAGGTACAATGCCCATTTAGGATGAAAAAATTCAGCAGCATGGGAGTAGAGGAAGCATAACTCAACATAATAAAAACCATACACGAGAAACCTTCAGCCAACATCATACTCAATGGGCAAAAATTAAAATCTTTCCCACTAAGATCAGGAACAAGACAAGAGTGTCCACTTTCACCACTTCTATTCACCATACCATTAAAAGTTCTAGCCACAGTGATCAGAGAAGAAGAAGAAGTAAAATGTATCCAGATTGGAAAGGAGGAAGAAAAATTCTCCTTTTTTACAGATGTCATGGTAGTGTACATAGAAAATCCAATGGACTCCCCTCAAAAACTACTCAACATAATAAGTGAATTTGTCTAAGCAGAGGGATAGAAAATCAATATCTAGAAATCAAAGGTGTTTTCCTACACCAACAATGAAACATGAGAAGCAGAAATGAGAGGAAAAATCCCATTTGTTATAAAACAAGAGAAACAAAGTACTTAGTAGTAAACCTAACTTAGGAGGTAAAAGATCTGTACTCAGAAAACTACATAACACTAAACAAAGAAATTAAGGAAGAAACAAATAAATTGATCATATACTGTGATCATCGATCAGAAAAATTAATACATCAAAATGCCCTTAGTAAACAAAGCAATTAAACAGTGATTTAATAGAATCACTAATAAAAAAGCAATGACATATTTTACAGACATAAAATATTTCAAAAATTTATATGGAACCATAACAACCCCAAATAGCCTCAACAATTTTGAGAAAGAAGAACAAAGGAAGAGGGATCACAATACCTTATATCAAACTATATAATGAGGCCATTGTAATCAAGGCAGTCTGGTACTAGCATAAGAATAGACACATAGACCAATGGAACAGAACAGAAAGCCCAGAAATGAACCCATGTCACTATGGTCAACTAATATTGGATGAAGGTGGCAGGAACATAAAATGGAGCTAAAATAGCCTTTTTGACAAATGGTGTTGGGAGATCTGTACAGCTACAGGCCAAAAAATGAAACTTGAAAACTGAATCTTTGACACATGGACAAAGCCAAAGGGGAATCAGATCAAGAGTTGGAGGGCAAGATGGCTGGAACTGTGGGGAGTGGTGGGGAAAAATGGAAGCAATTGTAACTGAACAACAAGTTAATAAAGGAAAAAAAAAAGAAATAGGCAAAGGGCCTGAGTAAACACTTCTCCAAGAAGGGCATACAGCGGGTCCAGAGACATATGAAAAGATGTTCAGCATCACTAGCCATTAGAGAGATGCAAATTAAAACCACAATGAGACACCATTTCACACTAGTCAGAATGGCCATCATAAACAAATCAACAAAAAAATGCTGGTGAGGTTGTGGAGAAAAGGGGACCCTAGTGCACTATTTGTGGGAATGCAAACTGGTGCAGCCACTGTGGAAAACAGTATAGGATTCTCTCAAAAATTTACAAGTGGATCTGCCTTTTGACCCAGCAATTCTCCAGATGGGATTTTACCCTAAGAATCCTGAAACACCAATTCAAAAGAACCTATGCCCCCTAATGTTCTCAATAGCCAAGTTCTGGAAACAGCCTAAGTGTCTTATCAGTAAATGAGTGGATCAAACAACTGTGGTACATTTACACAATGGTATACTATGCAGCAGAAAGAAAGAAGGAACTCCAACCCTTCACAACAGCACAGATGGAACTGGAGAGTATTATGCTAAGTGAAATAAGCATATTTCACTTAGGCAGTGAAAGACAAATACCTTATGATGTCACCTATAATTTGAATGTAATCAACAAATCAAACAAGCCAGCAAAATAAAACCAGAGACATGGAAATAAAGAACAAACTGACAGTGACCAGAGGGGTGTGAGCAGGATAATGAAGGGAAAGAAGGGAAAGGGTCAGTTCACAGAATGTGGATAAAGTACCCATAGACAAAGACAACGGGAGTGGAGGATTTAATGTGGAGGGGGGGTAGATTCATAGGGTAGGGGGTAGTAAAGCATGAAAATGGGGACAACTGTAATTGAACAATAAAAAATGAAATGCAAAAAACGAATAAACAAAATATTTAAATAAACATTCTCCATTTCCATCCATGCATCACAATGTGTAGGAATTCTTTTTCTTTCTGCTCTGTAGTATTCCATTGTGTGTATTTGCCACAGTTTTTTATCCACTCATTGACTGATGGGCCCTTGGGCTGTTTCCAGCACTTGGCTATTGGTTCCCTTTTAATTTTGATGATGATCTCTTTAACCTGGCAGTAGCTTTTTAATTTCAAGTAGTTCTTATTTGTTTATTTATGTTTATTTCCCTTGCCCTAAAAGACATATCAGCAAAATATTGCTACATGAGATAGATAAAATTTTACTACTTATGTTTCCACTAGGATTTCTATGATATCATGACTTATATTTAAATCTTTCCTCATTTTTAATTATTCTGTTGTATGGTGTGAGTTGGTGGTCTAGTTTCATTTTTGTTTTTGTGTGTCTTTTTTTTTTTTTTGCATATACCAATCCCATTCTCCCAACACCATTTATGATACATCACACAAGGGTTTAATCTCCAAAATATATGAAGAACTCATACAACCCAACACCAGGCAGACAAAAGAGCAATTTAAAAATTGGCTAAGAACCTGAACAGACATCTCTCTCAGGAGTACACACAGATGGCCCATGGATATATGAAAAAATGCTCAACATCACTAGCCATGAGAAAGATGCAAATTAAAACATCGAGTTTTCACTTTACACTTGCCAAAATGGCTACCATGAATAAATCAGCAAAAAAACAGTGCTAGCAAGGATGTGGAGAAAAGAAAACCCTAGTGCACTTTTTGTGGGAATGCAGGCTGGTGCAGGCACTGTGGAAAACAGGAGTGAATTTCCTCAAAAAATTAAAAAATGGAACTACCTTTTGATCCAATGATTCCATTGCTTGGAATATACCCTAAAAATCCCAAAACACCAATTCAAAGGAACGTATGCAACCCTATGTTCATAGCAGTGCTATTTACAATAGGCAATAGCTGGAAACAGCCTATGTGTCCATAAATTCAATAGTGGATTAGAAAACTGTGGTACATGTATACAATGGAATGCTATGCAGCAGGAAAAAAAAAAGAAGAAATTCCTACCTTTTGTGGTAGCATGAATGAAACTGGAGACTTTCATGCTAAGTGAAATAAGCCAGTTGATGAAAGATGAATACCATATGATCTCACTTACAAGAAGTATCTAATAAACAAAATAAACAAAATAAACTAATGGGCAAAAATAAACTACAGTCATGGAATAGACTGATAGTGGTAAGAGGGGAAAAGGGAGTGGGGGAACTGTTTGAAAGATGATGAAGGGATTAGTCAAGGAACATATATGAAGGATCCATGGACATGGACAATGGGATAGAAATTGGCTATTGCTGTGGGGAGTGGGCTAGGTGGAGGGAGTAAACAAGGGAAATAATTGTAACAACTGTAACAACATAAACAATAAAACATAAAAAAATGAAGTTAAAAAAGAAATTGAAATTTCAGAAGTGATGCAAAGGAATTATAGTCAACTACACAGGAGCAATTATGTTTTACCAAAAGTAAATTTTTATGAAGACAAGATATTTATTTTTCTCATCACTGTATCCCAGACAAGCAGATAGGAGGAGAAACTTGAGGTCAGGATGGAAAATTAAATAACGAAAGTAGTAAATTAAATTTTATCAGTGCAAATATTATAGTAAGTAAGAAGCATAAGAAGAAATGATTAGAGAGTTGCATGATTGTTGTTGTATTTCAGAATTGTAAACAAGGAATTGTGTGATTGATTTGGTCTTGAGGAAAATGATCAATGATAATAAAAAGGTCACCCAACTGGGAGGCAAGTGTGTTGGAGAGGCCAAGCCAGCAGAAATAATGATAGAAACAGAGAGAAACACATTGATCTGGATATTATATTCTTAAGGTAATGAGGCGAGGGCTGGTGGTGATCAGAATGTGGAGAGATGACATAAACAAAGAAATATAATAGTAATATAATTTTATGACATGTTTCAAAGAAGCAGAGAATTTTGAAATAAATATATATGTATTTGGAAGAGTCACTGCCAATTTTGATTCAATTGGTTGATGAGGTGAAGCAAGATTGGCATAGCATCAAGTTCTTTTTGTTGTAGTTTTTGTTGCATTAGGTCCTATGGTATGCAGAAGAATAATGGCCCCCAAAGATGTCCATGTTGTAATTCCTGGAACCTAGATGTTACCTTACATGAAAAATGTGCCTTTGTAGATGTGATTAAGTTAAGGGCTTTGGCATTGGGAAGATAATCCTGGATTCTCCATATGGACCCATTGTAATCACAAGGGTGTCTAAAAGAGGGAGACAGGAAGGTGAGAGGAGTAGATGTGATGACAGAAGCAAGAGGTTGGAATGATATGAGGAAGGGGTCACGAGCCAAAAATATAAAAAATGCAAGCGGCCTCCAGAAGCTGAAAAATGCAATGGAAGAAATTTTCCTCTGAAGTGTTCAAAAGAAATGCAGCCCTGCTGATGCCTTGATTTAAGAGAAACTTTCCATCCTCCGAAAGTGAGAGTAAAATTTGTGTCATTTGAAGCCACAAAGTTTGTGGTCATTTGTTGCAGTGGCCAATGGGAAAGTAATACAGTCCCTGAACACCATCATAAGCTGTAGGAGAAGTCTGCCACTGCAAGATGATATGGCAAGCTTCACAGGACCCCTCTCTCTTGCATTTCAAGTGGATGTAGCACCCTGCCTCACACTGATGCCTGTCATAGTCCTTTATAGCATATACCATAAATGCATATAAATGCATGCATTGTGTTGTGAAGTCTTCAGGGGAAGTAAATCTCTCCTGTAGCCTCCCTCCTTTAAGTCTTCAATGTACAATGATTATTGCACTACTAACAATAGTTTGTGTTAATCATTTAAGTATCTATCCGGCTTGTCTCTTAGACTGTATCTTCCCTGTAGTTTTCCAATATTTTCTCACTCCCCTTAATCTCATTGTTTAGCAAAAGACTTATCATTGTGCTCAACACATGCAAACCAAAGAGAGTTTATTAATAGAATACACTAATGGGGTCCAGAAGGAGTAAAATACATACCATGGTTTAGCCATCTGCAGGAGCCAGGAAGAAAGCTCAATAAATAAGTCACAGGCTCTGAGGAGGATAGAAATGGATAACCAGAGCCACAGGTCAGAGCTGAAGAGCAGCAAACAAGCCTTATTGCTGAGATCATGTTTGCTCCTTAGGTCCCACATGCCTGAGATCAAGTGTGGTCCTAGAGACGGACAAATCTTTTGTGAAAAAATAGCACAAGTATGATATGTTTGAATGATGTGTACAATGTTTCAGTATATGCTTGACTTATTCAAAAAGTCAACAAGTATGAGTTGTGCAGTGACTTCAAAATGAGCGACATAAAATTTCTGTTACTTTCATTAAAAATGTAATTTTGAGCCCTGGCTGGCATAGCTCAGTGGATTGAGTGCGGGCTGTGAACCAAAGTGTTGCAGGTTTGATTCCCAGTCAGGGTACATGCCTGGGTTGCAGGCCATGACCTCCAGCAACTGCACATTGATGTTTCTCTCTCTCCTTCTCCCTCCCTTCCCTCTCTAAAAACAAATAAATAAAATATTTTTTTTAAAAATGTAATTTTGAATTGCTTTCTGAGTCAGTTTATAAGTCACACAAGAAAATTGGTCACATTGCTTACTAGTTACCTTAGTTCTGAGGGGAAGGAAGGAATTTGTTGAATGAACCAATCAATTAATTTAATGGTTTTGAAAAGTCTTTTGACAATTTCCAAAAAGAAAAAAACCCAGCACTCAAAGGACAAACAAAAAAATATGCCACGGAATCTGAAGACCTCTTCTCATGGATATAACTTGGAGAAATTTACAGATATTTATATGTGTACATTTTTTTACTTATGTGTTAAAAGTCCATTGCATTCCTTATCCTAGCTCAACAAGAGTAACTCAGTGGCACATTTAAAATGGACTGTGCCAGCTACAAAGGTGGCTTATCTTGCAGCAGCCTTTTGAATTCAAACAAAGCAGCTTTGATTTTCTACCAGCAAAGCTGTCTGTAATCTAGTCATTAATCCAACAAACGTTTAAATGCCCACTCTGGTATTGAAAATGACATGGTAAGCAAGATAGATTCCTGGCATCACTGACTTCATAGTCTAGCCAAGAAGATACACATTGAATAAGCAGTTCAAGTGATGAGTTTAATGGCATGGGGAACATAGGGTTCTATGAAAATACATAACAAGAATTCCCACCTAACTTGGATTTAGGGAAAGCTTCTCTGTGGAAATTACCTTGAGTTAAGTTCTAAGTAATAAATAGGAATTAGCTGAATAAAATGGAAGCAGAGAAGGAAAGAGTGGGCTAGATTTCAGGGAAAGAGTCAGAGGCAAGAAAGAACATGGCTGTTTGAGAAATTAAAATTATGTCAGTGTGGGTAGAGCAGAGAAAATAAGAGGGGGGAAGGGAGGTTAGTAGTAGTAGATGGTCAGATCCACAGGTCCTTGTAGTACGGATTTTTCTCAGGACAAGTCAAGTAAACAAGAAGAAAGTCATCCAGCTCTGTGATTCTATAATTGATTTAAGTTGTATTTCTCTGATGAAATTAAGACCACAACAGAAATACAATTTAAACAGGCAACAGAATCCTGGTAAATGAAGACCAAGTCATAGACAGATCATTTGAGAAAAAAAAAAAAAAACACCTAAACTGGCTCTGAACCTAAGCAGCATCTGGTAGCAGCTACACCCAACTGCATGAACTGCCTCTTATGATAGTGATTACTCCCCAAAAGCCATATCCAAACAGTAAAATGTCTATTGATAGTGAAAGACAACCCTTTCTCACATGCTAAATTCAGAACCTGCCAAATCAGAAAGGAAGTGCTTTACCCAGGGGTATATTTTGCCACAAGCTTACTGTTCTATTTTCTGATGCATGTTTGCATTAGAATGTGGAATATTTTGTGTGCTCTTCCATAAATCCCCAGTGTACAAAACAGATGTGACTCATACACAGCTAATCACTTTCATATGTTGTCAGCTTCTATTCTGACATTACATGCCAATAGTCCTCCCATGCTGAAAACTCCTGACAAGTGTGAAACAGCAGGATAAAATGAAAAACAAATAAAATACAAAAACTCCACTTTGCTTCATCACAAATACCTTAACTTACTGGTGTAGTCACGCACAGCAAATATGGACCACCTTGACATTTAAAGATGCCATGTGGCTCTAAGATTAAATAGCTTCAGAGTGAGAAATCATTGCTATGGTGACAGGTTATTTGCAATTCTTTTAAAAATAATAAGAGGAAGGGTCAAGTCAAGGAACATGTATAAAGGACCCATGGACAAAGATAACAGTGCAGAGACAGATTGAATGTGGGAAGTGGGGGTGGGTAGGACAGGGGAGAACAATGGGGGGAAATGGAAACAACTGTTATTGAACAACAATAAAAAATAAGCTTGCATGTTAAAGTAAGGATCCATTCTAACTGTATTAGTAAGCAAGCAAAATGAGAGAATGGTGGTATTGAAAAACACTGGACATTTCCATTTTTATTCCTTTAAAAATATGTAAACATACCCAGAATATAAATTTTGAATTGAATGAAAGGGTTCCCATTTGGTGAACACAAAGGTTAAGGCTCTGTTGTTTTTTTTTAGCACAAACATTTCTTGCTTTCAACAACCAGTGATTTTAGTAAAAATTCCTAAGAATTTTAAGAAGATTCTTTTAGAAGAACAAAGATTGTTTTCTAGATGACATAGGAGAAATCCTAGGTGACTTTGGATTTGGCAGTGACTTTAGAATTGATCAGCCAGAATTAAAATTCATTAAAATTTTAAAATTCTGCTCTGCAAAAGACATTTTTCAAGAGAATGGGAAGACATGACACAGACTGGGAAAAATATTTGTAAAAGACACTTCTGATAAAGGACAGTTATGTAAAAGATAAAGAGAATTCTTAATACCCAACCATAAGAAAACAACCCAATTAACAAATGGGCCAAAGACCTTAACAGGCACTTCACCAAAGAAAATAAACAGATGGCAAATAAGCACATAACATCATGTTCCATATTATATGTCATCAGCACAATGTAAATTAAAGCAACAATGAGATACCACTACACCCCTATCAGCCAAAATCCAGAATGCTGACAGCACCAAATACTGGAGAGGATGTGGAGTAATAGAAACTCTCATTCATTGTTGGTGGTAATGCAAAATGGTGCAGTCACTTTGGAAGTCAGTTTTTCAATCTCTCACAAAACTAAATATACTGTTACCATATGGTCCAGGAATCATACTCTTTTGTTTCTACCCCAAAGAATCAAAATGTCCACACAAAACCCTGCACATAGGTGTTTACAACAGCTTTATTCATAATTACCAAAACTTGTAAGCAATCAGGATGTCCTTCAGTAGGTGAATGGGTAAATGAACTATGGTACATCCAAACAATGGAATATCATTCAATGCTAAAAAGAAGTGAGCTATGAAATTATGAAAATACATGGAGGAACCTTAAAAGCATGTCACTAAGTTAAAGAAGCCAATATGAAAAGGCTAGAAACTGTATAATTCCAACTTTGTGACATCTGGAAAAGGCAAACTATGGGACAGTAAAAATATTAGTGGTTCAAGGGGAAGGGGGAATGAATAGGTGGGGTACAGAGCATTTTTAGGGCAATGAAAATACTCTGCATGTTACTTGAATGACAAATATATGTTGTTATACACTTGTCCAAATTCATGGAATGCACAACACCAATAGTGAACCCTAATGTAAACTATGAACTTTGGGTGATTATGATGTGTCAATGTAAGTTCACCAGTTTTAACAATTGTACCTTCTGGTGCAGGATGTTAAGGGGTTGGGACAGCTATGCTTATGTAGGTTACAGGAAATCTTTGTACCTTCTGGTCAATATTGCTGCAAACATACAACTATATTAAAAATAATGTCTATTTAAAATGAGACAAAAAAGAGATTGGCTCTTAACTAAACAGAAAAAGGTTTTGTTTTAAACATGGGCTGAAGTTAGATTGACTTTATTCTTTCTTTAATTTTTGGTTTATGTGATTCTTTATGTGACCTCAGATCACTAGTTTTTCCCCTTTCTGTGGTTTAAATTGAATAATCTTTTAAAAGGGGGCAAATGTTTTGGGACACCTTACTCATTGAACTATAGTAGCCAGTCTAGGTCAAGTGGGTCCCCAGTGGCATAGGACTCACAGAGATCTGGGCTCACATCCCTGTTCCACAACCAATAAATGATTACCTTGAACTATTCCATTCAGTTTTCTTAACCTCACATACTTCATCTGTCAAATAGGACTTGTAATGGCTGCATGCCTTATTTCACATGGGATTTGTGGAAGGATCAAACAAGATAGGAAATGTGAACATACTTTGGAAACTCTCAAAATGTTAGCAATTATAAGCGCATTACTCTTCTCTTCGACAAAGAAGGGTTTTGTTGATATATATATATATATATATATTGTATGTGTCTGAATTTCTGCACTCAATGTATGGTTGTAAATATTAGTTTCTCTTAAGTGAGGTGCTTCTGGAGCCAATTCTAGCTTATAGTATGGTTAAATAAAGAGAAAAAGAGGGACTCTTATCAGCATGAAATCTGATTGGATGGGAAAGAGCTGAATGCAGCTACCAGTAGTTTACAACTAACTATTTTCCCATTTTATGGATGAGAAAAAATGAAGCTCAACTAAGTATTATTTAAAGTTCAAGGACATACTATTAGTAAGGGGCAAGATTCAGCCTAAATCCAGGTCTTATAATTTTTAGACTGGTCTTCTTTCCAATAAAATAACTCCAGAGGAAACATGGATAACTCTGGAGTGCTAAAAGGATAAGTAAGTTAACCTTCCAGTCTGGGTATAAAATCTTTTGGTTAGTTTAACTTTGAAAAACAAACTGTGAAAAGAAAATGCATCCTTATCTCAAGGACCACTTGAGGTTAAACATGTATATCTCAACTAGGAAAACATAATAAAGTTAGAACTAAGCATGAGAAAAAGGGAGCTATTTTAAGGAATGATCATTCCTCAGAAAAAAGATGAATGTTAGCAAGAGAATCATGATTCAGTTTTCTGGCTTTAGGGGACATTTTATCAAGATTTTTAACCATATGAAAGGAAGTAACTAACATAAGATTACACAGATAAATAAAGCAGGAAAAACGACCTGTCCTTGCAGATTTGGTAGTGATCTCCAATGTCAGTGGCAAAGGGTAGACTGAGGATGGGGACCACTACTCAGTCTGTAATAAGATAAACTGGAGCTTCTCTTGGATATAAGCTGGATTCTGATTTCGACTCAGAATCACTACACATGTATATTTCAACACTGAACAGAAAAGTAGTAATGACAGAATTGATTGTTTTCACCAGAACTGAGTATTGATGAATTTATCAGAGATCCTGGTGAACAACAGGTAACTAGGCTTATCTGTCAATATGTACTGAAGAACATAGGCAGGAAAATCTCAGATATTATATACAGCAATATTTTCCCTGATATGTCCCCTAGAGCAAGGGACATAAAGGAAAGAATAAGCAAATAGGATCTCATCAAAATAAAAAGCTTCTGCAAGGCTAAAGAAAACAATATTAAAATAAAAAGAGAACCAACTGTATGGAAAAACATCTTTGCCAATGATACCTCAGACAAGGATTTAATCTCCAAAACATATAAAGAGCTCACATGACTCTACTCTAAGAACACAAGCAACCCAATTAAAAACTGGGCAAAGGACTTGAACAGACACTTCTCCAAGGAGGACACACAGAGGATCCAGAGAGACATGAAATGATGCTCAATATCTCTAGCTATCAGAGAGATGCTAATTAAAACCACAATGAGATACCACCTCACACCAGTCAGAATGGCCATCATAAACAAAGCAACAAACAACAAGTGTTGGAGAGATTGTGGAGAAAAGGGGAACCTAGTGCATTGTTGGTGGGATTGCAGACTGGTACAACCACTACAGAAAACAGTATGGAATTTTCTCAGAAAACTAAAAATGGAGCTGCTTTTTGACCCAGCAATTCCACTTCTAGGATTATATCCTAAGAACCCTGAAACACCAATCCAAAAGAACCTAAGCACCCCAATGTTCATAGCAGCACAATTTATAATAGCCAAGTGCTGAAAGCAACCTAGGTGCCCATCAGTAAATGAATGGATCAAAAAACTGTGGTACATTTACACAATGGAATTCTATGCAGCAGAAAGAAAGGAGCTCCTACCCTTTGTGACAGCATGGATGGAGCTGGAAAGCATTATACTGAATGAAATAAGCCAGGTGGTAAAAGACAAATACCATATGATCTCACCTTTAACTGGAACAGAGTCAACAAAACAAACAAGCAAAATATAACCAAAGACACTGAAATAGAGAGCAGGCTGAAAGTAACCAGAGGGAAGAGGGGAGGGAATTTCAGGGAAAAAGGGGAAGGAACAAGTATAAACAAGGATACAAGTATAAAGGACACATGGACAAAACAAGGGGGTGTGGAAATGGGAAGGAGGTGGGGAAAGCTGGGGGCTGGGCTGCAATGGGAGTAAAAGGCAGAAAACTGTACTTGAACAACAATTAAAAATAAAAAATATAAAGGAAACAATCTAACAAACAAAAAAATACGTACTGGGAGCGAGCCAGCTTCAATGGGAAATGCCCTGAGCGCCACCTAGTGTAAATGCTATTGCAGTAAATGTTCTTGAAATGAGAAGTATTCACAAGTGTCCTCTAGTGAAAAAAAGAGAAAGTACTCCCAGGACAAGGGAATTCACCTGAAGTCTTTTCTGACTAAAGGTAATCTGTTGATAAATCAGTAAAACATTTATATTCCACATATAAGTGACACAATTTCATTTATATGTGGAATCTAAAGAACAATATAAATGAACAAAACAGAAACGGATTCTCAGGTACAGAGAACAGAATGATAGTTACCAGAAGGGAGGATGGGGTTGGGGAATGGGATAAAAAAGGTGAAAGGATGTAGAAGTACAAATGGGCAGTTACAAAAAGGTCACTAGGTTGTATAATACAGCAAAGATAATATAGTTGATAATACTCTAATAATTATGTATGGTGCTAGGTGGGTACTGGGAATGTCAAGGAGACTACTTTGTCTAACCACTGTGATATACACCTGAAACTAATATAATAATGAATGCAAACTGTAATTGAAAAATTAAAAGTAGAGCTAACCTGTTGATAAAATTCGTTAAGGGCAATCTCTCATAGGTAGGAATTAACTTGCATTCCCAATTGTGAGTGTATTAAAATGTATGCCCTTTGGGCTGAGCTATGGCAAAATTTGGCTTTCTGACTTCCCCCCACCCCCAATCCTTAAAATGTGACCTTGTACACTGACCTCATTAGAAATTTGCCCGTATCTCCCACACCCTACTCTCAACATAGACAGCAACAATTAGGTTTTTTTAAAAATATATAAGCCAGATCATGTCATTCATCTGCTCAAAACCATCCCATAGTTCCTCATTTCATTCAATGTACAAGTCAAAATTCTTACATATCCCTACAAAATCTAGGCTTCAATTCCCTCTCTGAAATATTTCCCATATCCTCCCCCTTGCCCACTGAGTTACAGTCATGCAGGTATTCTTGCAATATTTCAAACACTTCAAACATGCTCCTCCCACCTGACTCTTGATCTTTTCCTTCTGCCTGAAATGTACCTTTTTTAATTTTATTTTTCAATAAGATATTACATTCAATATTATTATATGTGATGTAAATTTGGATTTGTGAAAATTTACTTTTCAGAAGATTGAAATTGTATAGTATAGTGGATAAGAACATGAGCATCAGTGTCAAACACACCTTAATTAAGTCTTGGATCCTCTCTACACTATATCTGTGTGATTTTGCACAAGTATTTAATCTCCCCAATCTTGTTTGCTCGTCTGAAAAATAATGATGATGATAAAACTTTTTGAGCAGATTGTGGTAAGAATTGCCTGATAAAATGCTGATCCACAGAAGAGGCAAGCCATATAGAAGTTCCATAAATAATGTCTTCTTGTTATTGTCATTAAGATGGAGAAATACAGGCTGATGATGTCTTGGTCAAATGGTGCTCTAATTTTCTGAAGGACTAAATCAAAAGTGCACTGCTGGGAGAAGGCAGCCCAAGCAGCTCAAATCTATACCCAACATTTTTTCCAAATGAAGACATAATTGGCCTACACAACAAAATCAGAGATGGCATGAAGTAATAACAACAAATGGTAGAAATAGGGTCCCCAAAGTTCTCACCAAGCAGAAATGCTGGGAGGGATAAACATAATGGTTAAATCCAGAATCTCAAAAGACATCAGGATAAGACAGAGATAGAGATGTGGCTTAGCAAAAGTATGTGCAAAGATGAATTTAGTTGTCTGCAAGTTCAGTAGAAATGAGAAATGCTGTGTGACATTTAGAAGGGCTAATCCAACCTCTACTACATTAATAAAAATGTGGTGTTCATTAAAAACAAAAGATGGTCCAGCTGCATCCTCCTCTATACAGCTTAAGCAGTGGGATCATTTCTGAGCAATACCCTTTAAGAGAACACGTCTGGAGAGCAGTCACTCAAATGGTGAAGGGAAGAGAGACATATGAGAAGCTGTTTAAATGCCTTTGGATGTTCAACCTGAAAGTGTATAGACTTAAGAGCACTCTTTACAGGACTGTCACATGAAAAAAAATAACAAACTTATTCTGTTCCCTATTCTGGATGGCTTCATTCAACAAATACTGAGGACTTTAAAAAGTCTCAGCAATACAGATTTGGCCTTGAGCAAGGAAATCTTCTCCAATTTGAAATTTTGTCCCCATGCTATGAAGTGCTTTGTGAAATAGTTGATGTCTTTACCACCAGACTTTCCAGTAAAGAGGTATGAAGAATATTCCAGATTCTGTTCAAATTTCCTGGAGAAGTTGACCTAATTGCAAAGCTTCCAGTCCCAAGAGTCTATGAGACAGGTGACAAGGAATAAAACAATGTTGAACTAAAGATTCCAAAGTTGGATATGGCTAGAAGGTAGAGGTACAGAGAAGTTAAAGAGAGACAGAGGTGCAGCAAAAAAATGAGAGAAGCTTGATTTGCAAGGGGTTTGTTGCTAATTGGACTAGGAGACAAGGCATTAGTATCAGTCCAGAGTCTCCAAGTCTCCTCCTTGTTAGTAAGGCTCAGGGCCCAGAACCTTTCCCAGGGTGAAACTCTGGGTCACCAGGTAGACAACCTGAGTTACTTTTTCTCTGTTACACACTCACTCCATTACCTAAGTTGGCAGATTCATAACCTACATTTCTGTTTTTGTCTGTAGTCTTCATTTTTGGCTAGTTGTTCAGTCTACAACTCAAGCCCATTGGCAATGCCATAGTTTATGACCAGATTTTTGACCAATAGGTATACTACACAGGAGGTGAAATTAGGGAAAGTTAAGGAGGGGTTAAAGCTGAATTTCTATTGCAAATATTCATTTAGATATTGCTTGTCTTCAGAACGCATTAAAGTAGTGTATTATACATTAAAAGGGAAGGATATGGTTGTCATCTATGTCCAGTCAAAGTAGGAATGTCTCTTCTAGGGATGTGCCATTACTTTTTTTCATTTTGATGAAATCATGTCAAACAGAATTTATTAGAATTGCTGCAAAACTAGACTACAAATTAACTTCTGGCTGTGAACTTTCATGTTAGATACACCCAACTATCAAAGTAAAAAAAATCTAATTTTGATGAACCATGTTAGAAAAAACACTGAATTATCTTATTTTAATATATTTTAGAACAGTTTCTGACTTAAATAAAAATTGACCAGAAAGTACAGGGTTACCATATATTCCCTTCCCAATAGTAGCTCAGTTTTCCCTGTTAGTATGGTCCTGCATTTGTGAGGTACACTCCTTAAAATTGAGGAACCAATATAGAAACATTATTATTAAGGTACACTCTTTATGTCCTGTGTTCTATAATCTTTCCCACTTGCATAATTTCATGTATTCTTCATTAAAGTACCATATGGAATAGTTTCAGTGACTTAAAAATCCCCTGTGCTGTACCTATTTATTCCTCAGTCTGTCTTCTGAACTCCTGGCAACTGTAGGGAACTGCTTCTTAAGATGTGGAAATGTAGCTCAGCGCCCATGTGGAAAACCAGTGGAGAGTGAGCTGGCATGCAGGACCATATCTGTGAAGTTCTCCTGTGGGAAATCAGGCCTGCATTATACCTAGGCTGATTTGTGACTTGCTCTTGCTAAAACTCTCTCACCCTGAGTTCAGGCAGCAAACGCTTGCTGCGTATCTTTAAAGTAACTTCCTGAAGTCTGTGCTAATTCTCCCAAGGACTGAAGTGTAACCAGACCTGTTACTCTTATTGTTCCCTTGCATTTGCCACATTTTTCCTTGTTAATCTGTAAGAAGTAATCAGTAACATCCCTTCCATTGCTATCTGTAAAAAGTAATTACCTAAAGCAAACCTAAGTATGATGAATGAAAACCTTCTTTGATGTGTGCTATTAGAAAGCCAATGAAAGCTTGTCAAGGAAAGGGTCAGGGCCCTTTCCTCTTAGGAGAGTGGCCAGGCCGCTCTGAGGTGCTTTCCCCTTGAGAGAGTAGCTGTGCCACGCCTTTTCCTCCACAGGACTCGGTAGTCCATGTGAATGTCTTGTCTCATCCATAATGCCGTGGACACTGCGGACCAGTGGCCACACCAGGCAACCACTGATATTTTTACTCTATCTACAGTTTTACCTTTCCCAGAATGCCATATAGTTGGAATCTTGTAGCCTTTTAAAACTGGCCTCTTTCACGTAGCAATATGCATTGTGCGCTCCACCATGAGTTTTCAGCTTCATAACACATTTTGATTATTTATTTATATAATTTTAATTAATTATTACTATTTTAATTTTTAATCAAGTACAGTTCTCTCCATTTTGTCCCTTCCACTCCCATCACCCCACCCATCCCCAACTCCCACCCTTAATCCTACTTCCTTTTGGCTTTGTCCCTGGGTTTTTTATACATGTTCCTTGATGAACCATCCAATTTGTCCCAAAAGTATCCCCTCCCCACTCCCCTTTGGTTACTGTCAGTTTGTACTTTATTTCAATATCTCTGGTTATATTTTACTTGCTTGTTTGTTTTGCCGAATATGTTTCATGTATGGGTCAGATAATATAGAATATTTCTTTCACTTCCTGGGCTATTTCACTTAGGATAATGCTCTCCAGGTCCATCCATGCTGTCACAAAGGGTGAAAGCTTTTCTTTCTTTCTGCTCTGTAGTATTCTGTTGTGTAAATGTACCATATTTTTTTATCTACTCATTCACTGATGGTCACTTAGGTTCCTCCTAGCATTTTGCTATTGTAAATTGTGGTGCTATGAAATGTGGGATGCATAGGCTCTTTCGCATTGGTGTTTTAGGATTTTTAGGGTATAGTTCCAGCAGTGGAAATGCCGAGCCAAAAAGCAGTTCCATTTTTAGTTTTCTGAGAAAATTCCGTAATGTTTTCCACAGTGGCTACACCAGTCTGCATTCCCATCAACAATGTACTATGACTATGATTCCCTTTTCTCCACAACCTCGTCAGCACTTGTTTGTTGAATTGATTATGATGGCCATTCTGACTGGTGTGAAGTGGTATCTCATTGTGGTTTTAGTTTGAATCTCTCTGATGGCTAGTGATGCTGAGCATTCTTTCATATGTCTGTGGGCCCTCTGTATGTCCTCCCTGGAGAATCATCTGGTCAGGTCCCTCGCCAATTTTTTAATTGAGTTTTTTGTCTTCCTGGAGTGGAGTTGTGTGGGTTCTTTATATATTACAGAGATCAAACCCTTGTCTCAGGTATCATTTGAGGATTTATTTTCCCATAGGTTTGGTTCCCTTTTCATTTTGCTGATTTTTGTTATAATGAAGAAGATTTTTATTTTGATGAAGTCTCATTTGTTGATACTTTCCTTTAAGTCCCTCCTTCTGGGGGAAATACTGGTGAAAATACTGCTATGTGGAATATCTTAGATTTTCCTGTGTATGTTTTCCTTTAGGGATTTTATGATGTTGTGACTTATATTTAAATCTTTTCTCCATATTCAGTTTATTTTTGTGCATGGTGTACGTTGGTAATTGAGTTTCATTTTTTTTTTTTACATATAGCTGTCCAGATCTCCCAACACCATTTGTGGAATAATCTATTTTTACCCCAGTTCATGCTTCTGCCCACTCAGTCGAATATTAATTGATCATAGTGACATGGATTTATTTCATGGATCTCTATACTGTTCCATTGATCTATGTGTTTGTTCTTATACCAGTATCAGGCTGCTCTGATTACCATCACTTTGTAACATAGTTTGATGTCAGGGATGATGATCCTTATTTTGTTCTTTTTTTTTTTTTCTCAAAATTGGTACAGCTACTTGGAGTCATTTATGGTTCCATATAAATTTTTGAAATGTTTGTTCTACATCTCTGAAATATGTGATTGATATTTTAATAGGAATTGCATTGAATCTATAAATGGCTTTGAGTAGTATAGACATTTTGATGATGTTAATTCTTCCAATCCATGAATATGGTATATGCTTCTACTTTTTGTGTCTTCTTTAATTTTTTTCTTCACTGTTGTGTACTTTATCAAGTACAGGTCTTGTACCTCCTTGGTTAGGTTTATTCCTATGTACATTATTTTTATTGTTGCTATAGACAATGAGATTTTTTCCTGATTTCTGTTTCTGGTATTTCACTGTTGGAGTACAAAAATATCTTCCATTTCTGAATACTGACTTTGTATCCCATGGTTTTGCCAAATTCACTTATTAAGCTGAGTAGATTTTGGAGGACTCTATAGGGTTTTCTATGTACATCATCATGACATCTGCAAACAATGAGTTTTACTTCCTCCTTTCCAACTAGGGTGCTTTTTATTTATTTTCCTTGTCTGATCACTGTGGCTAGAACTACCAAAAAGTATGTTGAATGGAAATGGTAAAAGCAGACTCCCTTGTCTTGTTCTGAACTTAGAGGGAAAGCTTGTCGTTATTCCCCATTTGAGTATAATGTTGGCTTTAGGTTTCTCATATATACTTTGATAACATTCAGGTATGCACCCTCTACTCCTATGTTGCTAACTGTTTGTATCATAAATGTGTGCTGTGCATTATCAAATGCCTTTTCCACATCTAGTGATATGATCATCTTATTTTTGTCTTTTCTTTTGTTTATGTGATGTATGTTTATTGGTTTGTGAATATCATACCATCCTTGCATCCCTGGGATTAATCCCACTTGATCATGATGTATCATCTTTTTTGATATATTGCTGGGATATATTTGCCAGTACTTTGTTGAGGATTTTAGTGTCCCTGCTCATCAGTGATACTGGCATGTAGTTTTCTTTCTTTGTTGTGTCTTTGTCTGGTTTGCAGATTAAGATGATGCTGGCCTCATAAAAAAAGTTTGGGAGTCTTCTTCTTGGATTTTTTTTTAATAATCTGTGAAGGATAGGGGGTAGCTCTTCCTTAAATGTTTTGTAAAATTCTCCCATGGAACTGTCTGTTCCAGGGCTTTTTGGTGCTGGGAATATCCTGACTACTGCTTCAATTTCACTAGCTGTCATCGATATGTTCACACTTTCTGCTTCTTTTTGATAAAGTTTTGGAAAATTAGATGTTTCTAGAAATGTGTCCTTTTAAACAAGGTATTCAAATTTCTTGGTATATAATTGTTTGTAGTAATTTCTCAAAATTCTTTGCATTTCTGGGTTGGTTATAATTTCTGTTCTTTCATGTCTCATTTTATTTATTTAATTCCTCTCCCTTTTTCCCTTTTTTCTTTTTTTCCCTTCTGATAATCATTTGTTTGTTGGTTTGTTTTTAACATTTTCTTACTGCTGTTCAAGTATAGTTTTCTGCCTTTTTCCCCCACCCCTTCTCTCTACCCAAGCTCTCCCCACCTGCTTCTGTGTTTCCACCCATCTTGTTTTTGTCCATGTGCCCTTTACAATAGTTCCTGCAAACCCTTCATCCTTTTCCCCTATAATCCCCTTGCCTTCCCCCCTGGTCACTGTCAGAATGTTCTCATTTTCAGTGTCTCTGGTTATATTTTTCTTGATTATTCATTTTGTTGATTAGGTCCCTGTTAACGGTGAAACCATATAGTATTTGTCTTTCACCTTTTGACTTATTTCACTTAGCATAATACTCTCCAGGTCCATCCATGCTGTGGCAAAGGGTAGGAGCTCCTTCTTTCTTTCTGCTGCACAGACTTCCATTGTGTAAATATACCATAGTTTTTTGATCCATTTATTTACTGATGGGAACTTAAGTTGATTCCAGCATTTGGCTACTGAAAATTGCTCTGCTATGAACATTGAGGTGCATAGGTTCTTTTGGATTGGTGTTTCAGGCTTCTTAGGGTACAATCCCAGCACTGGAATTACTGGGTCAAAAAGCAGTTTCATTTTTAGTTTTCTGAGGAAATTCCATTCTGTTTTCCACAGTGGCTGCACCAGTCTGCATTCCCACCAACACTTCACTAGGGTTCCCTTTTCTTCAAAACCTCTCCAACACTTGTTTGTTGATTTGTTTATGATGGCCATTCTCACCTGTGTGAAGTGGTATCTCATTGTGGTTTCAACTTTCATCTCTCTGATAGCTAGTGATACTGAGTTTCTTTTCATGTCTGAGTTTCATGTCTCTGGACCCTCTGTATGTCCTTCTTGAATTAGTGTTTGTTCAAGTCCTTTGCCCATTTTTAATAGGGTTGCCAGTCTTTTTAGAATGGAGTCCTGTGAGATCTTTATATACTTTGGAGATCAAAACCTTGTCTGAGGTATCATGGGCAAATATGTTTACCCATATTGTCATTTCACTTTTCATTTTAATGCTGTTTTCTTTAGCCGTGTAGCAGTTTTTCATTTTGATGAGATCCCATTTGTTTATTCTTTCTCTTATGCCCCATGCTCTAGGGGACATGTCAGTGAAAATATTGTTGCATGGAATATCTGAGATTTCTCTGCCTATGTTCTCCTTTAGGACTTTAATGGTGTCACAACTTATTTTTAAGTCTTTTACACACCTTGAATTTATTTTTGTGTATGGTGTATGTTGGTGATAGAGTCTCATTCTTTTGCATGTAGCTATCCAGTTCTCCCAACACCATTTGTTGAAGAAGCTATTTTTACTCCATTTTAAGTTGCTGACACCTTTGTTAAATATTAATTGACTGTAGAGACTTGGGTTTATTTCAGGGCTCTCTGTTCTATCATGTTGGTCTATGTTTCTGTTCTTATGCCAGTACCAAGCTGTTTTGATTACAATGGACTTGTAATACATTTTGATATGAGGTATTGTGATTCCTCCTACTTTTCTCCTCCTTCTCAAAGTTGCTGCAACTATTCCAGGTCATTTATGGTTCCATATAAATTTTTGAAGTTTTTATTCTATGCCTGTTATATATGCCATTGGTACTTTAATTGGAATTGTGTTGAGTCTATAAATTATTTTGGGTAGTATGGACATCTTGATGATGTTAATTCATCCTATTCTTGAAGACAATACATGTTTCCATTTCTTTGTGTCTTCTTTAATTTTTTCTTCAGTGTTGTGTAGTTTTCTGAGTACAGGTCTTTTACCTCCTTGGTTAGGTTTATTCCTAGTTATTTTATTTTTCTGATTGCTATATCAAATGGGTTTTTTCCCCTGATTTCTGCTTCCAATGTTTCATTGTTGGTATACAAAACTGCCTTTAATTTCTTTATTTTATTTTATTTTAATCATTGTTCAAGTGCAGTTTTCTCCCTTTTACTCCCATTCCAGCCTACCCTAATTTCTGAATATTGACTTTGTATCCCACTGTTTTGCCAAATTCATTCATTAGTTCGAGCAGTTTTTTGGTGGAGTCTGTAAGATTTTCTATGTACACAATCATGTCATCTGCCAACAATGGCAGTTTTGTTTCCTCTCTTTCAATTTCTATGGCTTTTATTTCCTTTTATTGTCTGATTTCTGTGACTAGGAATGCCAATGCTATGTTGAATAGAAGTGATGAAAGTGGACAATCTTGGTTTTTTCCTGATTGTATTGGGAAAGATTTTAGTTTTTGCCTATTGAGTATGATGTTGGCTGTAATGCTCTTATATATGGTGTTTATTATGTTGAAGAATGTTTCCTCTATTGCCACTTTCCTGAGTGTTTTTATCATAAATGTGTGCTGTACTTTATCAAATGCTTTTTATGCATCTATTGATATAATCATGTTATTTTTGTCTTAGCTTTTGTTTATGTGATGTATTATGTTTATTGATTTGAAAATATTGTACCATCCTTGCATCCCTGAGATGAATCCCACTTGCTCACAGTGTATGATCTTTTTAATGTATTGCCGGATGTGGTTTGCCAATATTTTGTTGAAGATTCTTGTATCTATGTTCATCAGCAATATTGGACTGTAGTTTTCTTTCTTTGTTGTGTCTTTACCTGGTCTTGGGATTACAATGATGCTGGCTTCAGAAAAGGAGTTTAAGAGTCTTCCATCGTCTTTGATTGTTTGGAATAGTCTGTGAAGGCTAGATTGTGAGCTCTTCCTTAAATGCTTTGTGAAGTTCTCCTGTGAAACTGTCTAGTCCAGGGTTTTTGTGTGTCGGGAGTTTTTTTTTTTTTTATTACTGCTTCAGTTTCATCTGCTGTTATTATTAGTGTTTTCAGGCTTTCTGCTTCTTCTTCATTCAATTTTGGAAGATTATATTTTTCTAGAAATTTGTCCATATCACCTACATTTTCAAACTTCTTGGCATATACTTCTTCACATTAATTTCTTACAATTCTTCGTATTTCTGTGGTATCAGTTGTAATGTCTCCTCTTTCATTTCTCATTGTGTTTGAGTCCTCTCCCTTTTTTTCTGGATGAGTCTCCTTAAAGCCTTGTCGATTTTATTTATCTTTTCAAAAAACCACCTCCTGGATTTATTGACCCTTAGAATTGTGGTTTTAGTCTCTATGTCATTTAATTATGCTATGATCTTGGTCATTTCCTTCCATCTATTTATTCTGGACTGTCTTTGTTGTTGTTCTCTGAGTTCTTGTAGGTGTGGGGTTAGATTGTTTATTTGAAATGTTTCTATATTTTTAGGTAGGCCTGTATCTCTATGAATTTCCCTGTCATGACTGTCTTCGCTATGTCCTATAAGTTTGGGTTGTTAAGAGTTCATTTTCATTTGTTTCCAGAAAAATTTTGATTTCTTCCCTGATCTCATTCTTGACCTATTCATTGTTTAATAGCATGCTGTTGAATCTGTGTTACAATGAGTGTTTTTGAGTTTTCTCCTTGAGGTTGTTTTCTAGTTTCAGTCCCTTGTGGTCAGAGAAAAAACTTGATATGATTTCAATTTTCTTGAATTTATTGAGGCTTGTTTTGTGTCCTGTCATGTGGTCTATCTTTGAGAATATTCCATGTGCATTTGAAAAGAATGTGTGATTTGCTTCTTTGGGATGAAAGACTCTCTCTCTCTCTCTCTCTCTCTCTCTCTCTCTCTCTCTCTCTCTCTCTCTCTCTTTACATATATATATATATATCAGTTAAGTTCATTTGATCTAGGACATTGTTTAATGCTGCAATATCTTTATTGATATTTTGTTTGGAAGATCTATCCATTTTTGACTGTGGGGTGTTGAAATCCTCTACTCTAATTGTGTTGCTGTCAATATCTTTCCTGAAGTCTTCCAAGATTTCCTTTATGTATTTGGGTGGTTCTGTGTTGGGTACATATATATTTACAATGTTTATGTCTTCCTGATGGATTCTTCCCTTGATTATTATGAAGCCACCTTCTGGGTCACTGTTTGTGGCTCTTTTTTTGAAATCTATTTTGTCTGATATGAGTATTACTACCCCAGCTTTCTTTTTCTGTAAGTTTTATTGGAAAATATGTTTCCCAGCCATTCACTTTCAGTCTGTGTAGGTCTTGTGTCCTGAGGTGGATCTCCTGTAGGCAGCATATGTGTGGCTCATCCTTTCTTATTCATTCAGCTATTCTATGTCTTTTGATAGGAGCATTTGTTCTGTTTATATTTAAGTATAAATAATAAGTACCTGTTATTGATAGGTACTTATTCATTGCCATTTTTCCCATACCTGCATTCCTCTCTCTCTCACTCTTTCATTTCTTTTACTTAAAGCAGTCCCTTTAGCATCTCTTGCAGAGCTGGTTTGTTGGAGCTGCTTTCTTTTAGAATTTTTTTTTTTTTTTGGTCTGGGCAGCTCCTCATTTGGCCTTTGATCTTAACAGAGAGCCTTGCTAGGTAAAGTAGCCTTGGTTGCAGGCCTCTTATTCTCATTACTTTAAATATTTCTTGCCATTCTCTTCTGGCTTGGAGTGTTTCCATTGAGGAGTCAGCCACTTGCCTTATCAGGGTTCCCTTGTATGTTACTTCTTTTTTCTCCCTTTCTGCCTTTAACATGCTCTCTTTGTCTTAGAATTTTGCCATTTTAATTTTGATGTGTCATGAAGTGGGCCTTTTTGGGTTCCTCTTGATTGAGACTCTCTCTGCTTCTTTGATATCTGTGCTTTTTTCTCTCGTCAAATTAGGGAAGTTTTCCATTATTACTTTTTTTAAACAGGTTTTCTATCCCTTGCTCTTCTTCTCCTTCTGGTATCCCTATTGTATGGGTATTATTATCTTCCATGCTGTCCTGCATTTCCCTCAACCCCTCTTTGTTCCTTCTGAGCCTCTGTTCTTTTTCTTCCTCTTTCTGGGTGTTGTTTTCTACTTTGTCTTCCATTTCACTGATCCAATCCTCTGCTTCATCTAGCCTGATTTTAATTCCTTCTACTGTGTTCTTCATTTCAGAAATTGTATTCTTCATTTCCTCTTGGCCCTTGTTGATAGTTTCTATTTCCTTTTTCATGTTGATATAGTTTGCAGCTAGTTCATTGTAGTTTCCCTGTAGTTTTTGTTAATTCTCTGTGAGCTCAATGAGCTTCCTTATAACCATTGCTTTGAACTCAATATCTGATAGTTGACTTGCTTCTATTTCATTTAGCATTCTTTCTGAGGCTTCTTACTTTCCTTCATTTGGGTGTTGTTTCTTTGTCTCCCTGTTGTTTATGAGACTCTTCTTGTTAGCCTCTGTTTCTTAAATTCATCTGTTCTGTCTCCTTAGGTTTCTGGTGTGAACTTACATGGTAGAAGACCTATGAGATTCAGTGATGCAATCTCTTTGATCTCCTGTGCTGGCTCGTCTTGGGCTGCTGTTATGTTGGTTCTCTGTATGTCTTTGGTTTATGATTGTTGTTGTGTCTTTCTTTGTTGGGTCCTTCCCTCCAGCTTGTTAACTGAGGGTCACTCCATCTACCAAGTCTTGTATTCTGTTGTGCAGGCATGGAAAGTTGGTAGTGAAGCTGATTCTGCTGTGTGTATGTTTTGAGGCTTCTCTCTTGCTCTTGTTCAGTTGTTTGTTCTGGGTAATTTCTACACCTTTTATTTGTATTTCCAGATAGATCCTGGGTTGAGTTAGTGTGGCATCCACTTTGTCCTTCACCTTCTTTCATTGTTATCCATTGGTGGTTCTTTCATTGGTGGGTTTCCTCTTCCAGCAGGTGTACTGGTGTTCAGAGCTCCCAGCTACTCTTTTTTTCATGATCAGTTGGAGAAGGAGGGCAAAATATTTTAAGGCAGTAGGAGTGTATTCTATGGTATTTAAAGTACCAACCCCTTAGGGAAGAGATAGGAGATTCTTTAGATATGTATAGTGTTAACTGTGATATTTTACCCAACTAACTAAGTTTTAGAAAGGGTGGAAAAAGAGATAAAACTCTTGTTAAGGGCGGAGAAGTATTGTGAGTTGCATCTAGAAAGCAGTGAGCTTTTGGGAGGCCAGACTATGAGGTAAAATGAGAGTAAATTATAGAAAATAGGTGTAGTATGCGAGAGAATACAGCTAACCACCACAGTAATAAAGTTCAGGGAACAGTGGTGTAAGCTAAGATCTGGGAGGGATGCTGTGTAGTATTTACAATTGCTTGTAACAATCATACGACTGTCTAGCCCAGTTCCTCAGTTTGGTGCTGAGCCCTCAGTGCCCTTCTGTACCAAGCCTATGCCTTCAGTCCACCAGCTGCACTGTCCTTGAGGTGCACCAATTAGCGGCAACTCACACACTACCTTCTCACTCATTCCTCTCCTATATGCTAGGGACTCTCAGGGTCCCTTCAGGGTAGTTCACACCCCCCCTCACTGAGTTAAGTATTTGGGGGTACTGCTGATTCCCCAAACCCTGCATCTCTCCTCTGTGGGGGTGTCTCCGCCTTCCTCTAAGAGAACCAGTGGGCCTTGAAGGGCCCTGGATGAAGGGACCAGGTAGGAGGTGCCTCTGTGCTGGAGGATCAGACATTCTCCATCCCAGGGCTTCAGGCTTGAGCACTTGGCCTCCACTGCTGCTGGGGCTGTACTGACAGCCTCCAGGCTGCAAGATAGAGAACAAGTACACAACTGGGGTCAGGGTTAGGGGCTTAGGAAGTGGGGCCAGCTGCTGTGGAGAATTCCCCAAATATACTCTGAGTGCCTCTTTTTTCTCTTTTTCTTTTTGAAAAATTCCTCCTATTCAAGCCTGCAGCTCCAAACAAGTGCCTGGCCTCTCACACAGCCCAACTCTCCAACCAGACCAGGAATGACCAGGTCATGGTCCGTCACTGCCCAACTCTTCCTAACTGGTGTCCACAGTCTCAGTGGGTGCACACAACCCCTGTGTGTTTGCCACTTGGTCCTTATCCCCCCCTGTGACTTCAAGCATCCAGGTCTTTCCTGGTGCTTCTCAAACCTTGTTTGTCGGGGGAGGGAGACATTGATCTAGCTCTCTCCCTAGAATCCTCTGGCAAACCCGGCACATGCCAGGCCTCGGACTGCAACCTCCCTTGTCTCCATGCTGGGCACTCGTCCCAGAGACCTTATTGTCTTGAAGCACTCCCCTTACCATCTGATTTTTCAACGTCCTCTACAATTTTTGGTCTCCAATCTCCATATATGCTTGGATACCATTGGCTGCTCAGTCTGTTCCTCAGAAGATTGTCTAGGTGTTTCACTTCTCTGCAGGGGGAAAGTGGACTCTACTCCCACCTATTTTGCCACCATCTTCCTCTCTCTCTTTTTTCTTGATAGTCTGCTAAAATGCTTGTCAATTTTGTTTATCTTTTTCAAAGACCCAGCTCCTTGATTTATTGATATTTTGATTTATTCTTTAGTTCTCCATGTACTTTAATTCTGCTCTGATTTTTATTGTTTCCTACCTTATAATTTCTCTAAGCCTTTTTAATTTTTGTTGCTTCAGTTCTTGTGTATGTAGGGGTAGGTTGCTTATTTAAAATATTTCCACACTGGCTGGTGTGGCTCAGTGGATTGAGTGCCATCCTGTGAAACAAAGGGTCAATGGTCTGATTCCCAGTATACAGCACATGCCTTGGTTGTGGGCCATGTCCTTTATCCTCAGTACGGATCTCGCAAGTTCCCACCACACATTGATGTTTCTCTTCCTCTCTTTCTCCCTCTTTTCCCCTCTCTAAAATAAATAAATACATTCAAAAAAGTAAAATAATGTTTCTATATTTTTAGGTAGGCTTGTATTGTTATGAACTTCCCTCTCAGGACTGCCTTCGCTCTGTCCCATAAGTTTTAAACTCTTGTGTGTTCATTTACATTTGTTTCTAGAAAAACTTTTATTTTTTCCTTGATCTCATTCTTGACCCATTCATTGTTTAATAGCATGCCATTCAATTTCCATATGTTTGAATGTTTTTGAGTTATTTCCTTGAGGTTGGTTTCTAGTTTCAGGGCCAGAAAATGGCTGATATGCTTTAATTTTCTTGAATTTGTTGATGTTTGTTTTGTATCCTATCATATGGTCTATCTTTGAAAATGTTACCTATACATTTGGAAGGAATGCATATTTTGTGTCTTGGAGATGAAAGGTTCTGTATATGTTAAGTCCATTTGATCTAGGGCATTGTTCAATGCCACAATATCTATGTTGATATTTTCTTTGGAAGATCTATCCATTGTTGACAGTGGGGTGTTGACATCACCTAGTGTAAGTGTGTTGCTGTCCATATCTTTCTTGAAGCCCTCCAAGATTTTCTTTATATATTTGGGCATTCCTATATTGTGTGCATATATGCTTACAACAGTTTTTGAATCCTAGTGGACACTTCATTTAGAATTATAAAGTGACTTTCTTTGTCTCTTTATGGCCTTTGTTTTGAAATCCATTTTGTCCAATATAAGAATTGCTATCCTGGCTTATTTTTTCTTGTCCATTTGCTTAGAATAGTTATTTCAACTCTTTATTGTCAATTTGTCCAGCTGGTTTCTTGAGGTTAATCTCTTGTAAGCAGCATATTTGAGGATCATGTTTTCTTATCCATTCAGTTTCCCTATGACTTTTGATTACACCATTTAACCTATTTACATTTAAGATTATTATTGATAGGTACTTATTCATTGCTATTTTTCCTTTTGTACCTGTGTTCCTCTCTCTTTCTCTCTCACTTTTTTTCTTCCTTTTCTTAAAGCAGTCCCTTTAGAATATCATGCAGTTCTGCTTTTGTCAAGGTGTGTTCTTTCCACACTGTTTCACCTAGGAAATTTCTTATTTTGCCTTCCATTTGAATTGAAAGCCTTGTTGGATAGAGTAGTCTTGGTTTCAGACTTTTGCTTTTCTTTACTTAGAACATTTCTCGCTATTCCCTTCTGGCTTATAGTGTTTCTGTTGAGAAGTCAGCTGCTAGGTTTATTGGGGCTTCCTTGTATGTTACTTCTTGTTTCTCTTTTACTGCCTTTAAGATTATTTCTTTGTCTTCAAACTCTGCCATTTAATTTATGATGAGGTTTTTTTCTGATGTTTTCCTATTTTTATTTTTTTATTGTAATTGTTATTCAAGTACAGTTTTCTGCCTTTTACTCCCATCCCAGCTGACCCTTCAATCCCTCCCCACCTCCCTCCCATACCAACCCCCTTGTTATTGTGCTTATGTCCTTTATACTTGTTTCTGAAAATCCTTCCCCTTTTCCACTGAAGTTCCCTCCCCTCTCCCCTCTGGTCACTGTCAGCCTGTTCTCTATTTCAGTGTCTTTGGTTATATTTTGCTTGCTTGTTTGTTTCATATATGAGGTTCCTGTTAAAGGTGAGATCATATGGTATTTGTCTTTCACCTTCTGGCTTATTTCACTTAGCATAATGCTTTCCAGTTCCATCCATGCTGTCGCAAAGGGTAGGAGCTCCTTCTTTCTTTCTGCTGCACAGAATTCCATTGTGTAAATGTACCATAGTTTTTTGATCCATTCATTCAAGTGTTTAATCTCCAAAATATATGAAGAGCTCACATGACTCCACTCTAAGAAGACAAGCAACCCAATTAAAAAACGAGCAAAGGACTTGAACATACACTTATCCAAGGAGGACATACAGAGGATCCAGAGACACATGAACAGATGCTCAGCATCGCTAGCTATCAGAGATATAAATTAAAACCACAAAGAGATACCACTTCACACTGGTCAGAATGGCCATCATAAACAAAGCAACAAACAACAAGTGTTGGAGAGGTTTTGAAGAAAAGGGAACCCTAGTGCAATGTTGGTGGGATTGTAGACTGGTGCAATCACTATGGAAAACAGTATGGAATTTTCTCAGAAAACTAAAAATGGAGCTACCTTTTGATCCAGCAATTCCACAGCTAGGATTATATCCTAAGAATCCCGAAACACCAATCCAAAAGAACTTATGCACCCAATGTTCATAGCAGCATTATTTACAATAACCAAGTGCTGGAAGCAACCTAGGTGCCTATCAGTAATTTATTATTGTAGTGGAGACCTTTGGGCTCTTCTTGATTGGGGCTCTTTCTGCTTCCTGGACTTGTGTGGGTTTTTATCTCATCCAATTATGTAAGTTTTCCATCATTGCTTTTTCAAACAGGTTTACTGCCCCTTGCTCCTTTTCTCCTTCTTGTGTCTCTATTATATGAAAATTTTGTGTTTCAGGTTTCTGGCATTTCTCTTAACCCCTATTCATTATTTTTAAGTCTTTTTTCCTTTTCTTGTTATTTCTGGGAGGTTTTTTTTTTTCTATCTTGTCCTCTACCTCTCTGCTTTAATCTCCTGCTTCATGTAGTCTGCTTTTGATTACTTCTACTGTGTTCTTCAATTCAGAAATTGTATTATTTATGTCCTCTTGACTCTTGTTTATAGTTTCTATGTCCTTTTCCATGGTGATGTAATTCACTTTAAGTTTCTTGTAGCTTCCCTGTAGTTTTTGGTAATTCTCACTGAGCTTATTGAGCTTCCTTATAACTATTGTTTTGAACTCAATATTTGATCGTTAACTTGAGTCTATTTCATTTAACACTCTCTCTGATGATTCCTCCTTTCTTTCATTTGGCAGTTGTTTCTTTGTCTTCCCATTATTTGTGAGACTCTCCTTGTCTGTCTCTGCTTTTTATATTGATCTGTTTTGACTCTCTGAGTTTGTGATGTTAACTTCTATGGTAAGAGACCTGTGATATTCAGAGAGGCAGTCTCTTTAATATCCTCAACTTGATGCTGTTGGGATATCCTTTATGCCATTTATTTTGGTATCTGGATGTAATTGGGCTTTTATTGTTGTTGGGTTGTTTTTGGTGGGCCTTCCTTCCAGATCATTTGCTGAGTATCACTCAGCTGCACATGTCTTGTATACTGCTGTGCCGTTGATGCCAGAACAAAACCACAAAGCCCAGGAAACAAAATCAAAGCCTCAAATGTAACTCACCCTCATAATTCCACTATCAAGAGCAAATTAACCAGTATTAATAGGTGTGTAACAAGATTAAGACTGTTATAAGAAAGGAGAGTGGAGATAAGATAACCCACTGAAAGGAAAATTATTTTGAGAGGGTCATGGGAGGAGCACTAATAAGTTTTGGGAGTTGGAGCAATGGAAAGACAGAAGGTAAAATTTACCTCATGAATAAAAAAGGGAATGAACAATGTGGAATGGAGTATAAGAAGGGAAGCATATAACTTTAAGTTTAAACAAAAATTAAAATAAAGTGAAATAAAACAGAGTTACAGATAGAACACAAATAGGAAGAAAAAAGAGTAAATCATTTTTAAAAAAAAACTTAGGAGCCAAATTGGAGAGAAAGTCCCACCACAGTGATATCAACAACAAATGAGCTGAAATTAATATAGCTGGTGTGAGAATAAGTGGAAAAATATATTTTAAAAGTCTAAGAGATATTTAGAGGAATGGGAAGTGATTTTGAAATGATAGAGGCAGAAGGAATACTAAGAATGAGGAACAAAAACCAGGCTAAGAGAGGTAGAATTAAAACCTGGGATATAAGGGAAAAGGAAAAAAAGGAGAATAAATAAAAATAAAAGGGTAGGTTTGTGCAGACACCGGCCTACAGTGTCCACACCGTTATGGATGAAAAGACATTCACACAGACTTCCGAGTCCTGTGGAGGAAAAGGGATAGCACAGCTACCCTCTCAAGGGGAGGGTGCCTCAAGGTGGCCTGGACACTCTCTCTAGGGGAGAGCGCCAATCCTTCCCTTCACAGGTTTTTATTGGCTTTTAATTTGTACAGGAATACAGGTAAAGTTCATTAATCATTGTCAGGCAGTAAGGGTCAAACAGTAGATAGCAGAGAAAGAAGTACGAGGGCTTATTCTGAGTCAGGGTCTGTTAGCTAAAGGGCTACAACACTTTGGGAAACAAACTCATTTCCTGCTTGGGACTTTATCATTTAATTAAGAGCATTCTTAGCAAAGCAGGATTCACAGGAGTTTATGCATTCTTTCTCAGGCCTGATCACCCAGAGAACCCTCCCTTTTCAGCACAAGGCTGCACCACCCTCTGTCATTGTTTCAGGCTTAAATCAAACAGTGGAAGTAAGGCAGCCTAGATATTAGGAGACTTCTCACAGGCAGAATGAGGACTCAGGCATTGTCAAAGCTGAGGGGCGAGGGTCCATCACTCTACTTTTGCTGTAGCCCTGCAAATCCTTCCCTGGGGCCTCCATGTGATCATATCTGTCTTAGGTTGTTCTCCCCTTGAGGAATCTTACCCGTCATTGGCTAACTGATCAAGCATTGGGAGCCAGTTATGGAAAAAGGAGCAGAAGTGGCACTCCTGCCAGGGAGATAAGCTTTGTGTCCTTAGTGGCTTCTGGTCCAGAGGTCACTCACTCAGCCTTAGTCATGCGGAGGTTACAGCTCCTGAAACCAGGAAGGGTGGTTCCCAACACAGGATGGAAGAGAAATAGAAGACAGAAAAAGGGAAAAAAACAAACAGGCTAAGAAAGCATAATTAAAATTTAAGATGAAATAAAAGTAGGAGATGGGACCAGTAAAATTTCATATTTGAACTACAGAATTTTTTAAATTGTAGAGATAAAATAGAAAAACCAATGCAACAACTACCCTACCCACAACTAACTAGCAAAGTTTGTTACAGTTGTAGAGAGAACATCTCTATTTTAATAGCTGGAAAAAAGTGTGTGAAGTGACCCTTGACAAGAGATTTATTTTTCAGTGTCTAGACAGGGGAGAAATATTAAGGGTGTGGAATGGAAACAAGTTGTAGCTAGAGAGAAAACAAAATTTGAAATGAAAATAATGTGAGGAAAAAGGAAGGTAAAATAGGCTAAGAGGAGGGAGGGGCAAAATATGTGAATTGAAATACACTATAGTATAAAATCTAGTGACAATGTATACAAAATTGCTGGACAAGAAATAAACATTAAAAAGCTATGCAGGAAAGCCCTGGCTGGTGTAGCTCAGTAGTTTGAGCTCAGGCTGTGAACCAAAGAGATGCTGGTTTGATTTCCAGTAGGGCATATGCCTGGGTTACAGGCCAGGTCCCCAGTGGGGACCATGTGAGAGGGAACCACACGTTGATGTTTCTCTCCTTCTCTTTCTCCCTCCCTTTCCCTCTCTCTAAATAAATAAATTAATTTTAAAAAAGTTATGCAGGAAAGAAAATATCACAATTCATGAAGAAGGACACAGTGGCTTTTATCTCGGTAGCCTCTTATATTTACCGCTGGGTTTTTTTGTTTTGTTTTTGTTTTTTGTCTTTTTGTATCTGCTTCTGGTGATGTCAGATGCTGACCCTGATACGAACCCTGGCTCATGGGGTCCATGGCGTTAAGGATGAGACCAGACAGATTCACATGGACTACTGAGTCCTGTGGAGGAAAAGGATGGCACAGCCACTCTTTCAAGAGGAGAGCAACTTGGAGCACCTTGGCCACTCTCTCAAGGGGAGTATGCCCCAACCCTTGCCTTAACAAGCTTTTATTGCTTTTCTGGGCACATTACATGATGGTCCTCATTCACTATGCACAGGTTCACTTTAGGTGGGTACCTTTTACAGAAAGTAAAGAGAGGATGCCGCTAATCACATCACAGAAGAAGGATATTTGCAAATGCAAAGGGAGAAGTCGTTGAACTGGTTATACTCATCTTTGAAAGGTTTAGCATAGATTTTAGGAAGTTGCTTAAAGACATGCAGTAAATGTTTGCTGCCTCAATTCAGGGTGAGGGAGTTTTAGCAAAAAGTAAGTCTCAAAGTGGTCTAGGTACAATGCAGGCCTGATTCCCCGCTGGAGAACCTATCCATGGGTGTGGGTCCTGTCTGGGCCATGCAGAACAGTCTTCTATATACCCCGTCTGACCTTAGGCAACCTGTTTGATACTTCTAGTGATCTGTCCTTGGCTGTCTCCTTCAATTATTTATATGGTCACTCTGCACTCAGCAGTGAAGTCTAAGCACCATAGGGTGGGCAAAATCCCTCTGGGGGTGGAAGTTATTGTTTCCACTCAGGCTGCTGCTGCTTGGAGGGGAGTGGTCTGCCTGAGGAGGATGGTTGCTGCATATGGGGGTTGGCTCAGGACCGGGATCTCAGGAGCCACTCTCTCATTTTCTCCCTAAGGCTTCCATCCTGAGTCTCTCCTTAGGTGTCTCCAGCCCATTCTGCCACTGCTTTTGCCAGAGCCCAGGGTAAGTGACTGCAAATTATAATTTGTGTTGGCCCTTGAAATGACTCTTGCATCACTAGCCATCTATCTCTGCAGTCCTACCACACTTCACTGCTGGTTGTTATCTGTGTATTTTGGGGGCTCTGGTGCTCTAGGCTGGGAATCCCAGCTTATGGTTTAGACCCCATTCTTCTCTGGGGGATCCAACCAGGTGCTTAATTATCCCTCTTGTGCTGCCACCTGTGGGTGCCCAGTCTGCCCTCTTAAATCTCTACCATACTCCTTACCAGAGAGGTTGTGCCAAAGCTGGTACGTCTGTCTGTCTGAAGTTGTATAGCTTCTCTATGACTATTGCTCAGTTGTTTGTTCTGGGTGGTTTCTCCACAATTGATTTGTAATTCCAGATTGGCCCTGGGAGGAGGTCAGTGTAACTTCCATTCACTCCTCTGCCATCTTCCTTCTTCCCTTCTAGTGCATTCTTCTTCTCAGATACTGTAGTCTCCATTCCCACATGTTCTTTTTTCCATAGTTTCTATGTCCCTGTTCATGCTGATATAGTTTTCACTAGGCTCCTTGTAGTTCTCACTAAGTTGCTGGAGCTACCTTATAACCATTGCTTTGAGCTCTATATGTGTAGTGTCTGACCCATCTATTTTTGAGAGGGTGTCTGGTGGAATTGAGAGGATGGGACCTCTGGATCTTCTGTGGGGAGTACTTGTCTGACTTCAGGGAAGATGGTGGGTGCATTCACATGTTTGAGTCTATCCTAGGTTATTTCCCTGAACTTAGCAGGGCAAAGCCACTAGTAGGGTAGAATTTGTGGCCTCTAGATCCCAGAGTTTAAGACTTCCATAAACCAGGAGGGCACTCCTAGGCTCTCCAGTGCAGAGGAAGCACCAGTATGGTCCTGGGAAAGTGGATGGAATGGTCATGCCTTAAAGCCAGTCTTTAACATTTCTGAATTGACTTATGTTGCCATTTCCTCAGCAGGGGATAAGATGCAGGTTGAAGGAAAACAAGCAAAAAATTAAAACAAAATTACAGACAGGACTCACAGTGGGGAAAACAGGATTTCAAATGGTGTGGCAAGCAGAATTCCATAAGATGGGGCTAGGAGTCTTTCAGATCCTAGGGTGAGCAGTTTCCCACAGGGTGGGGTCATTGTTTTTCTCCTGGGAGGGGTTTCCTGTTCTCAAGAAAAATGGCTGCTGCATTATGGTGTTATATCCTAGCACCAGGAACCCAGCAGCCATTCCCCCCACACCTCTCCCCACAGATTGCCACTCCAGACTTTCCTTGCATGACTGCAGACCATACTGCCCTCCCTTCACCTGAGCAAAAGGTGACTGGCTGAGAAAGCAAAACTTGTGAGTTGGTCCCTTAGAACAAAAGCAAGGAGAAGAAGAAAGGAAAAAAGGTGGCTTTGTCTCCAGCAGATTCCATTTTTGTCCACTGACAGGGGTGAGAACCAAATTTGTGGCCTTTCACTGCTGAATGCTGTGTGGGCAGGTGATCCCAGCACTGGCACTCTGTGCTTGGGAGCTCAGGATGAGTTCCAATGTTGCGCGTGGGTCACCAGCTAGCAGTGACCACGGCACACTGTGGATGGCTCGACAATACGCGAGAAAAAACACACATGCACAGAGACAAACCAGTTTCTGTGGGGAAGTAGGGACAGAATGGCCACCCCCCTAGTGGGGAGCGCGCCGATCCACCGTCCATACCTGCTTTTATTAGGCTCATTTTGCATAATAACTCAGGTAACGTACAATACTCATTAGGGGAAGTAAGGAATATATAAAACAAAGAACTCTGCCGGTCTATTGAGTTGGGGGGTCAAAGAGCTGTAAGGCTGAGGAACAAACTAGCTTCCTCCTAAGACCCTCCTCATTCAACTGAGAGCGTTCTTAAACAAAGAAGGTTTCACAGTAATTTACATGTTCTTTCTTAGGCCTGATCACCCCGGGAAATCCGCACTTCCCAGTACCGAGCTGTACTTCCCCGTCATTGTTTCAGGCTTAGGTGGAGCGCGGGAACTAAGGCCACCGAGAGATAAGGAGATTTTCTTCCGGACGCTGAGAACTCAGACTTTGTCAAAGCCGAGGAGTGAGGGTCCATCACCCCCCTTTTGCTGCAGCCCCCCAAGTCCTTCTTTTGGGGGGCCTCCCAAAGTGATCGTGCCTGGCTTGGGTTGTTCCCCCGTGGGGAATCTTACCCGTCTTTGGCTAACCCGACCAAGCTTTTTTGGGGTTCAGCAGCAGAAACAGCATTACTGCCAGGGAGATAAGTCTTTTGTCTCCTTGCCGGCTCACGGTTCCAAGGGCGTTCCCCTAGCTTTAGCCTAGGCGGGGGTCTCAGTTTCTGATACCAGTCAGGGCGGTTCCCAACATTCCAAGCTTTACTCCTTTCCAGGGGAAGCACTCACAGCCATGCAGCCACCATGGCCACCACCTGAGCAAGCAATGCTAGCCCCTGTCGCATCCTTGTCCTTTCTATGGGTCATGAAGTGGTTTCTGCCCATCCTCGGTTAAGTATCTCCTCTTCAGGTAATCTTTAGTTGTTTATTTCAGGTGATTGTTCCCTTATTTATTTTTATTTTCAGTTTAGTTCTGGGAGGTGATGTGAGATAAATTCTCCCACTTCACTGCCATCTTCTCCAGCCCCCACCTTATACACTTTTAATATATATAATTTTGTCACTCATGCCTAAATAAAGCTTAAAAAAGGCATGATATATTGTTAAATGCTACAATGTGTACAAAAGTTGAAAACATACTAACTGAAAGAAGCTAATATGTGACACAATATGACACATATTGTATGACTTTGTTAATATAAAATTACCAGGATAGGCAAATCTATAGAAACAGACAATAGATTAGTGTTTGTCAGGAATTGGTAGGAGAAAGAACATGGAATGACTAATAATAGATATGATTCCTTTTTGTCACAATGACAATATGTAAGAATTAGATAGTGACAGTTTCACAACTCTATCAATATACTACTGGATTTTATACAGTCATATGCCATTTAATGACAGGAATATGCTCTGAGAAATGGATCATTAAGTGACTCCATCATTGTGGAAACATCAGAGTGTACTTACACAAACCTAGATGGTATACAGCCTGCTACTGTAATTGTACATGCCAACTAGACACTGGTGAGACCTGCTAGGCCAGTCAAGAGCAGTAGGTGATGGGCTTCCCAATAAATTTTAGAATCAAGATTAAGAAGATTCTATATCATATTTCTAACTGTGTCTCTGGGTGGCAGAAAGACTCACAGAATTATTTTCAAACCATTGTGGCTTAGGAGAGGAAACATCTCATCTGGAAGCAGCTAAGTGGTAAGGGTGACTGAGAACAAGACAGGAATAATTACATTTTATGGCAGAATCCCATGGGTAGATGCCATTGTAGGCACTCACATCCACCCCACTGTGTCTTAGCTCAAATTCCCAGGAAAGAAAGCCTGACAAATTCTCTTTGGGAGTGTGATACCAGGAATCCAGGATGAGGTATAGAAGAGTAAAGAATTATTGTTTGCCACTGCAAAAGGTCAAGTGCCACTTGATCTAATGTAAATAGAGAAGCAATGGTCAACTAGCCCCCATGATACATGGGTCAAAGTTTTGCCACACTGGGCAATAACTTCTCTCCATTCCTATGCTGTGTATGCACAGATTCTGGGTGATTCCTAAAACATCTCACCTTTCAGAACCACTATGGCAAAAGGTGCTAAAACTAGTGACAAAGTGGTCTCATCTCTGGTGGCTGAAACAGTAAGAGGATCTGAAGGTATGCATAGAAAGTGTCAGATACAATTAAGTGAGCACATCTGACCTAAGTGCCATTGTAGAGAGAAGGCAAGGAAAATAACTGTAAATTGACTATATGTTCATTCCAAAACCTGCAAAACCTGAGGTTATAAAAATTGACCTTGAATTGGCAAAGTTAAGTTTTCCTATTTGGAGCTGAGAAAGAATTCAAAATAGAGACAAAATTGGGTTACACAAAAATCATTACAGTGTTTTAATGTCTGAGTTTAGTGGACTATACAATTCATCTCTACTACAAATTCTTTCAACTATATTAATTCAAAAATATTTAATGTGTCTACTTTATGGAAATGCTGCATAAGATGCCACGAGAAAATAAAGATAAGTAAAACTTAGTATGTATCCCCAAGTTACTCCCCATCTAGTGGGGAGAAATACAGCTATACCCCAAAATACAGTCTAGGAGGAAGAGCTAGGTATATAAATGACAAAGCCAAGGCCTCACCACATGTGGTCCTTGGTGCATTCATAAGTAAAATTGTGCATTCATAAGTAAAAAGAATAGCCACTTCTTTTGTTTTTTTAATTTCTTGTGGTCCAGATTCAGTTTTCTCATCATTTCCCATTGCTCACCACTCCCACATCCAACCCCACTCCAACAGAAAATCCCCCCATTGTCTATGCCCATGATTCCTCTATTTGTGCTCCTTTGCTTGCCCTTTACCATTCTTTCCCCTGTTATCACCCTCTCTCCTCCCCTCTGGTCACTGTCAGTTTGTTATTTATTTACAAGTCTCTGGTTCTATTTTTCTCATTTGTTTGTTTTGTTGATTAGCTTCCACTTATATGTGAGGCCATATGATATTTGTCTTTCACCACCCAGCTTATTTCACTTAGCATAATGCTATCCAGTTCCATCGATGCTGTTGTGAAGGGTAAGAATTCCTTCTTTCTTTCTGCTGTGTAGTATTCCATTGTGTAAATGTACCAAAGTTGGTTTTTTTTTTAAATTTTTATTCATTGTTGAAATGGAAACAAGTACAGTTGTTTCCATTTTCACCCCACCATAGACCGCAGAACCACTCATACGCAGCTCCCACCCTCGAACCTACTCCCTCTAGTTTTGTCCATGTGTCTTTTATAGATGTTCCTCCATGGACCTTCCCTTATTTCCCCCATTATCCCTCTCCCACTTCTCATGTGGTTACTGTCAGTTTGTTCCTTATTTCAATGTTTCTGGTTATATTTTGCTTGCTTGTTTGTTTTGTTGATTAGGTTCCACTTATAGGTGAGAAAGTATGGTATTTGTCTTTCACTGCCTGGCTTGTTTCAATTAGCGTAATGTTCTCCAATCCCACCCATGCTGTTGCAAAAGGTAGGAACTCCTTTCTTTCTGCTGCAAAGTATCCCATTGTGTAAATACACCACAGCTTTTTTTAAAATCTATTCATTTACTGAGGAGTGGGCAGGGTGCTTCCAGCACTTGGCTGTTTTAAGCAATGTTGATATGACATTGGAGTGCATAGGATCTTTTGAATAACTGTTTCAGGATTCTTAGTGTAAAGCCCCAGCAGTGGGAATGCTGGTTCAAAAGGCAGTTACAACTTTAGGTTTTTTAGGAGATTCCACTGTTTTCCACAGTGGCTGCACCAGTCTGCACTCCCACCAACATATACTAGGATTCACTTTTCTCTGCAACCTCACCAGCACCTATTGCTTGTTGATTTGGTTATGATGGCCATTCTGACTAGTGTGGGGAGGTATCTCATTTATGCTGGCCATTCAGACCGGTATGGAGAAGTATCTCATTGTGGTTTTAATTTTCATCTCTCTCATGACTAGTGATGTTGAGCATTTTTTCATGTGTCTATGGGCCATCTTGTGTATGTCCTCCTTGGAAAAGAGTCTGTTCAGGTCCTTTGCCCTTTTTTTTTTAATTGGATTGCTTGTCTTTCTGGTGTGGAGTCATGTGAGTTTATTATATATATTGGAGATCAAACCCTTGTCTAAGGTATCCTTGCCAAATATGTTTTACCATACAGTTGGTTCCCTTTCCATTTTTTGATGTTTTCTTTAGCAATGCAGAAGCTTTTTAGTTTGATGAAGTCTATTTGTTTATTTTTTTCTTTATATCCCTTGCCCTAGGAGATGTATCCATGAAAACATTACTGCATGGGATATCTCAAATTTTCCTTCCCATGTTTTCCTCTGGGACTCCTAGGGTGTCATGACTTACATTTAACTCTTTTCCCCATCATGAATTTTGTTTGGGTTATGGTGTAGGTTCGTGGTCAAGTTTCTTTTTGTTTTTTATGTACCTATCCAGATTTCCCAACACCATTTATTGAAGAGGCTATTTTTATTCCATTTTAAGTTCCTGCCCTCTTTTTCAAGTATTAACTGACCATATTCACATGAGTTTGTTTCCGGGCTCTATTCTATTTCATTGGTCTGTGTGTCTGTTCTTATGCCACTACCAAACTGTTTGGATTAGAGTGGCCTTGTAATATATTCTGATATCAGGTATTCTGATACATCCTATTTTGTTCTTCCTTCTCAAAATTGCCATGGCTATTCTGGGTCATTTATGGTTCCATGTAAGTTTTTGAAATGTTTATATTTTTTGTTGTTATTTGCAATATTTTAATTACTTTATTGTTCAATTACAGTTGTCTGCATTTTCTCCCCACACTCCCCCCAACCCCAGCCAAACCCACCTCCCTCCCTTGCTTTCACTCTGCCCCTCGATTTTGTCCATATGTCCTTATTTCTATATCTATGAAATACATCATTGGTATTTTAATAGGGGTTGCATTGAATCTATGTATTGCTTTGGGTAGTATAGACATTTTAATGATATTAATTCTTCCAATCCATGAACGCAGCATATGTTTCCATTTAATTGTCTTCCTTAATTTCTTTCTTCAATGCTGTATAGTGTTCTGAGAACAGGTGTTTTACCTCCTTGTTTAAGTTTATTCCTAAGTATTTTATTTTTCTTGTTACAGTAAATGGGATTTTTCCTAATTTCTTTTTCTGATATTTCATTGTTGGTGTACAAAAATTCCTTTAATTCCTGAATATTCACTTTGCATCCCACCATTTTTCAAAATTCATTTATTAGGTTGAGTAGTTTTTTGGTGCAGTCTATAGGGTTTTCTATGTTCAGTATGATGTCATTTGAAAACAATGACAGATTTATGTCCTCCTTTCCAGTTAGGATGCCTTATATTTCTTTTTCTTGTCTGATTACTGGGGCTGGAAATTCCAATACAATGTTGAAGAGAAGTGGTGAGAGAGAACACCCTTGTCCTATGTCTGACCTCAGAGGGAAAGCTTTTACTGTTTTCACATTGAGTATGATGTTGGCTGGATATTTCTCATACATGACTTTTATTATGTTTATGTATGGTCCCACTTTTCCAACTTTACTGAATGTTTCTATCATCAATAAGTGTTGTACTTTATGAAATGGTTTTTTTTCTGCATCTATTGATATGATCACATAATTTTTGCTTTTCCTTTTGTTTATGAGATATATTATGGTTAATAATTTATGAATTTTGAACCATCCTTGCATCCCTGGGATGAATCCCATTTGATTCAGGTGTATGTTCTTTTTTAATGTGTTGCTGGATGTGGTTTTCCAGTAGTTTGTTGAGGATTTTAGCATCCATGTTCATCAGTGATATTGGCCTTTAGTTTTCTTTCTTTCTTGTGTTTTTATATGGTTTTTGAATTAGAATATTACTGGGCCCATACAAAGTGTTTGGGAGTTTTCCATCTTCTTGGGTTTTTTAGTAGTTTTAGAAGAATCAGCCCTACCTCTCTTCTAAATATTTGGTAAAATTCTCCTGTGAATCTATCTGACCCAGGTCTTTTGTGTGAATGAAGTTTTTTGATTAATGCTTCAATTTCACTCGCTCATATCACTGTATACAGGCTTTCTGCTTCTTCTTGACTCAGTTTTGGAGTATTATATGTTTCTAGAAATTTGTCCATTTCATCTGGCTCTTCTAATTTCTTGGCACATATTTTTTATATTAATTTTTATGATGCCTTGTATTTCTGTGATATTGGTTGTAATATCTCTTCTTTCAATTCTGATTTTATTTATTTGGTTCATCTCTCTTTTTGTCTTAATAAATCTGGTTAAATGTCTGTTGATTTCATTTAACTTTCAAAGAAGCAACTCCTGGATTTATTGTTCTATTGGATTGTTCTTTTAGAGTCTATGCCACTTAATTCTGCTCTGATATTGATTATTTTCTTCCTTCTACTCTCTCTGGGCTTTGTTTACTGTTGTTCCTCAAGTTTTTGTAGATGTAGCATTGGGTCATTTAATTTAAATTTGTTTATCTTCTTTTTGGGTAGGCCTGTACTGCTATGAACTTCCCTCTCAGAACTGCCTTCATTGTGTCCCATAGGTTTTTGGTTGTTGTGTGTTCATTTTCATCTGTTTCCAGAAACCTTTTGATTTCTTCCTTAATCTTATTGTTTGCCCATTCATCATTTAATAATAACTTATTCGGTCTCTGTATATTTGACTTTTTTTTAGTTTTTTTCCTTGAGTTTGCTTTCTAGTTTCAAGCCATTGTGATATGAGAAAATGTTTGATATAGTTTCAATTTTTCTTAATTTTTAGAGGCTTTTTTGTGTCCTATTATGTGGTCTATGTTTGAAAATGTTCCATGTGCATTTGAAAAGAACATACATTTTGCTTCTCTGGGGTGAAAGGTTCTGTATATATCAGTTAAACTCATTTGATCCAGCGTGCCTTTCAGTGCCACAATGTATTTGTTGATTCTTTGTTTGGAAGATCTGTCCATTTTTGACAGTGGGGTGTTAAAAATACCGTACAATGAGTGTGTTGCTGTTGATATCTTTCTTGAAGCCCTCCAAGATTTCCCTTATGTATCTGGGTGCTCCTATGTTGAGTGCATATATGTTTACAATGTTTATAGCTTCCTGATGGATTTCCCTTTAGAATTATGAAATTATTTTCTTTGTCTTTTCTTTGCACTTTGTTTTGATATTCATTTTGTCTGATGTAGCTACTGCTGCTGTGGCTATTTTTCCTATCCATTTGCTTGGAATATTTTTTTTAACCATTCAGTTTCAATCTGTATAGGTCTTTTGTTCTGAGGTGGGTCCCATGTAGACAACATATATGTAGGTCATGTTTCTTTATCCATTTAGCTACCTTATATCTTTTGATTGAGTCTTTAAGTCATTTACATTCAATGTTACTACTGAAAGGTATATATCCATTGCCATTTTTTTCTTTTGTAGCTATGTTCCTGTCTCTCTCACTTTATACCTTCACCTTCTTAAAAATGTCCCTTTAGCGTGTATTGCAATGCTGGTTTGATGGAGTTGTATTCTCTTAACCTCTTTTTTTTTCCCTGGGAAACTCCTTATTTCACTTTCCATTTTAATTGAAATTCTGATGGGTAGAATAGTCTTGATTGTAGGGCTTTGCTTTTCTCTACTTGGCATATTTGTTGCCATTCCTTTCTGGCTGTAATGTTTCTCTGGGGAAATCTGCTAGTTATCAGAGCTCCCTTGTATGTTACTTCCTGTATCTCCTTTGCTGCCTTTAAGATTCTTTCTTTGTCTATAAAATTTGGCATTTTAATTATGATATATCTTGGAGTAGGCCTCTTTTAATTCATCTTGATTCCTGGAATTCATGGCTTGTCCCCTTTCCATGTTAGTACAATTTTCTGTCATCATTTTTTTCAAACAGGATTTCTATCCCCTTCTCTTTTTTGTCTCCTGGTATTCCTATGAATCAACTATTGCTGTGCATCATGCTATCCTGAAGTTCTCTTAAGCTATCCTCATACTTTTTGCATCTTTTCTCATGCTGGTACTCTATTCGGGTATTTCTTCTACCTTGTCTTCCAGCTCAATAATTCAGTACTCTGCTTCATTCAACCTCCTTATAATTCTTTCTAGTGTATTTTTTTTTAATTTCAGATATTGTATTCTTCATTTCTTCCTGGTTCTTGTTTATAGTTTCTATTTCTTTTTCATGCTGTTTTATTTCCCACTCAGTTATTTATAGTTGTCATTGATTTCCTTGAGCACTTTTATAAGCATTCTTTTGAATTCTATGGCTAATAGTTTGATTGCCTCAATTTCATTTAGCTCTTTTACTGGAGATTCTTCCATTCCCTTTGATTTGGGGTTTCTCTCTTTGTCGCCTCATTTTAGGTGACTCTTTTTGTTTGTTTCTGCATTTCAGCATGTTCTGTTTTGCCTATTGTCTTCTTGGTGCAGACTTCTGTGGTAGGAGTTCTCTGTGACTCAGTGGTGCAGTCTCTTTGATTTCTTTGTCTGGATGTTCAAGATTGCCCTTTCATCCCTTTTTGTAATCTCTCTTATTGTATTGGAACTTTACTTGTTAGTGGTTTCTCTGTTGGTGGGTTCTCCCTTCTAGTGAGCTTACTGGTATTCACAGCTGCCCCTTGTCTTGTATGCTGTAGTAGAGGTTTAGGTTAACAAAGCATTATTACCAGACAACCAAACTTATGCCAGCAAAAAGGACCCCCTACCACATCAGAAATATCAACTGTAATTATGCAAGTATTACTAAAATTAAAGATATATTATGGATATTATAAGATATTACACAGGCAATATGAGATGACTAAAAGAGGGGAAAATGTTATTGAATGATAAGAGGGAGGAGAATTGATAAGAGTTGGGATAGAACCTAGGCAAAGCAAGGGAGAGAACAAAATAAAAGGTAAGTAAAACATGGAAGGGCAATGGGAACAATGGGGTAAGAGAAGGGAAGAGGATACTATGAGGTTTGAAGCAAAATTGTAGAGGTATTGGGACAACAAGAGAAAAATTGCAGAAAAATCACAGCAGCATTGATAGCTATGACAGCTGAATAAATTTTAATAAAGGTGGGACAGGAGTAAGAATACTGTACACAAGCAAAAAGTGAATATGAGGTGAATACATAAAGAAAAATGATTTTGAAAAGATGGGAGAAGCTAACTAATAGGGGTAAGGACAAAAGCCCAGTTTGGGAGAAGGATAAAAATGATAAAAAATGAAATAAAATTCCTCATTCAACTCAACAGGGGCAGTGGAAGACCAAATGGAGTAAGACAGGGAAGACTATTCTATGGGATTTAAAGTACAAACAAATAATGAACAAATAGGAGTTCTGCTGGAGAAGTACAACAATAACCCTGGTATATCATACAACTAGCCACTATTTATAAAAGGTGGAAAAGATATAAGAATCTCATAAGAGGGGAAAAGAATGTGAGCTGAGTTACAAAAAAAAAAACACATTATATATGGTTAGATGGAAGAGAAATAGTGACTTAAAGGGATGGGAATATGGCATAGTGTAAGAGAAAATGAAGTTTACAACAGTAATAAAGCTCAGGAAGATGGCAAAATGGATTAAGACCAGGGAAGGGTGCTGTGTGGGGTTTGGGATAACAATATATGATTAAAATATATATAATCTGAATAAAAAAAATAAAAAGTAAAAGACCAAGAGTAGTGAGTTATTTAGAATATGAGTGAAGTGAAAGAAGTTAACATGCAATATGAAAGGGAGAGGAAATAATAAAGAAAAAACTAAATAAATGAAAAAAAGAGAAATAAAAACAAACATGCAATTCTGATGAAGAGCAAGGTGAAATTTGTCTCAGCTGCTGGTGTTTACCTTCTGACTTCTTTCTGGATTTGTCCCTGATTTTCTCTCAGCTCTAGGTCTTAGGTTCTTACTGTTGGGAAAACAAAAGCCACCTGCTGGTTGTTAATTTTTCTCAGCAATTTTTGCAGGTCTTCCAGGCTCCTGCAGGCTCCAGGCTCCTGCAGTGAGGGGGTTAGGCTCCATTTTCCCTTTCCTGTGGTTCAGCAAAAATGGGGGCTCTGTCTGGGCTACAATAAACACAGGTGCCCAGTTTCCAGCCCATATCCTCAGATCTCTGTAGGGCTGTACTCTCCACTCTTCGCAGTTGGACCAGGTTGACACCGATAAGCCACCTCACTTTGCACCACTTTGATCAATCCATGGGATGTACTTAGTGGGAGGAAATCGTGCCCACACTCCTCCATCTTTGTTGGCTGAGCCACTGTGCATGTGAGGTCCCTGCACAGTGCACCTCAGTTCTCCATTTGAAAAAATTCTCTTTGAGTGCTGCCTCTGCTGGGAGCTACTGACTCTTTCCACACACTCCAACTCTCTGGCAAGTCCAGAGTCTATATCAGTCATGGTCATTTGAAGCCCACCTCTTCTACCAGACCCAGAAGTCTCCAGGATCCCCTATCCACTCTCTGGCACTGTCCCTCCAGGACAGCAACCACCACCCTGGCTTAGGTGTACCACCAGTTGTCTGTGTGCCTGTGTGCCTTTTCCCCCACCCAGTGATTTTAGGTATTCAAGTTTCTCCTGGCATGGGTCTGCAATTTACCTGCCCTGGGAGGGGAGGGAGCCACTAGGCTGCTATCATTGACACAGCTCTCCTCCAATGTTACCACCATGGCAGTCACGGTTCCTGGCGCCACACCCAGGGGCATTCCCTGTCCAGCTGTAAAACCTCCTTACTGCCTGTTTTGAAGCATCCTCTGCACACTTTGCCTCCAAACTTCATATCAGCTAAGATTCTGTTGGCTGTTCACTTTGTCTTTCAGAAGATCAACTAAGTGTCCCAGTTGGGTGCATGAGCAAGTGGGCTCAGCTCTCCCCTACTTCACCATAATATTCTCTCTTTTAGAATAGCCAACTTCTAAAATATCTTTCCTCATTGACATTCTCTGAACCTCTGTCACATAAAACCAGATAACCACAATATAAAAGTTAAACTGCTGAGTCCAAATTATGTTCCCCAGGTTCCTCTTGCAGGAAAATTGTTTCAGAATGGGAACCTGGTAGTCATCATTGTCACTTGCCCCCTACCCCCAAAAGGCTACAATGGCCTTAAAACAGCTGAACTACAAGTATTGTATTTTTTGATGTTATGTAAGTATGATGTCATGTAAGGGGAGAAAAAAAGAAAGCTTTTAAAACCAAATCCAAGTTTGTGTACATAATACTGTTATAAGCAACTGTGAAATAACTTCAATAACTGAAAGTCAACCAACTAAATGGGTTACCAACCACAGTATTTATACACTGCTCCCTGACATATCTTACCCATTGGTTATCCAAATTAACTTCAGTATCCATTTAAATGCTCTTATTCCTGTTCTCCAATTCTGATTCTGCTTTTCTTTTCCTTAAATCCCACCTCCCCCAAACACCCTTTTATGACTCTCCAAGTCTTATTGTTTATTGAAATATTTTTCTTTTGTTGGCATATGACTGTATTATATACTAAAAATTCTTACTGGAAAATATAGCATGATTTTAGTGGAAGCTGACATGCCACTTCATAACCAATAGAAAGCCCCTGGATGCCATACAACTATGTAATTGTGATCCATAAAATTTTACTGAACAATCCTAAATAATACCAGTTATTTTTGAAGTTAAAGTTTAATAGTACAAGATATTGGATCTGGGTAAAGCTTCTGACATATGCCACTAACTTTTGAGGGTTAAAAGCAGATAAAATATTTGTAAATGTACCAACTGAAATAATAATTCATACTTTTACAAATATACTTGGATTCTCTGTAACACAATATTGAATTTATCTAGATTTAAGGTATATCTTCAGTTCTCCCAGCAAAGGCACCTTTATATTTCAGACTTTGCAACTCTTCTTAAAAATGTTATCTTTTTCATTAACTACAAGACAAAGAAAATGAAATGTACAGCAACATGTCTCCCATTATACATTATGTAACAATTAGAACTAGCAAAGGAATATTTTGTCTCATTTGTTCTTTTTAAAGTCTGGTGACTCCATGGAATCACTGCATCATAGTGTAAATTATGGGTGAAATAAAAAAGGGTGAGTTTCCTTTGCATGGAGAAGATACAGGCTGCTACGTAATTTACTTCTAGACTGGGCTATTTGCTACAGTAAAGATAATTTGTTACGATGCGGTAATCTACATATAGTTCTACTACAGGTGAGAAAATCTCATGTTTGAGTCCCAATAGAAAAAGCATAGACAAACCAATCTGTGTTAATTTTTAAGCATTTAAGCACTCTTCAGGGAATAAAAGTCAAGACCAGTTGTTTAAATCAAATAGGCACAATGCCACATCAGTGCTAGTATTTGGTAAATTAACAGAGACTCCATTAAAAAAAAACAGAAAAAAGTGTTACTGCTTTGTTATGAATGTGTTAAAATGTCATTTCATCTTAGTTTTATTTACTTATTTTATTGTTCAAGCACAGTTGTCTCCATTTTTCCACCACCACTTTCCCCCCACCAATAGAGGTCTCACAGGCATATGAAAGGATGCTCAGCATCACTAGCCATCAGAGAGATGCAAATTAAAACCACAATAAAATACCACTTCACACTATTCAGAATGGCCATCATAAACAAATCAACAAACAATAAGTGCTGACTAGGTTGTGGAGAAAAGGGAACCCTAGTACATTGTTTGTAGGAATGCAGACTGGTGCAGCCACTGTGGAAAACAGTATGAAATATCATCCTTAGTTTTAGATTTGAATTACCCATGAGATTGTGTACATGTACATTCATATAGAAGCAGGGACAATATTAATACTTTTGGATGACAATGACAAAACCTCTGGGATTACATACCATTTCCAAAATAATATATTTCCCACTGTCCAAACTCCTAACATATTCTCATGAGACAGAGTGGATGCTTAATAAAATCCAAAAGTCATGTAAGGAATTACAATAAAAATGGAATGGAACCATGCTTCTGTTACTAAATGTTGTTTTCTCACAAAATGTCAGTATAAATTTATCTGGAAGCCATTGTGTAATGTACCATTAAGTATATTCGTATACTGTATTTTCAATAAATATAATTTACTCTTTAAATTTACTACCAACTGTACCAAAATGGTGCAGAATACATTTTTCCAAGGTAAATTTACTTAACTTGGAATCAACTGTCATATACAGGCTCTACAGCTGAGAGAAAGCAGAATTTAATGAGGTCACTCGTGAAAAGATTGTTGCTTAACTGTTCAAAATAAATTATGTTTTAAAAAACTTTATACTAGAGAAAAATATTTAAAATAGTGTTAGCTGAAGACTTGCTTGACTGCTGTAACAGAAGTGGAAGGATTTGGTATACCCATCTTATATTGAGAAAACCATTTAGAATACCAGACAGAGGTGTGAGAGAAGGCAGAGCGGACTGGGAAAAAATGATGGGAGAGCTGTTGCTGAGGAGGCAGGACAGGAGAGAGATGTTTGGGGCTTAATGCAGACCAGCAACCCCCCATGTCCCCTTTATGATCAGGTCCTTTTGCTGAGGCAGAAAAAATATAGGTTGGACAATTGAACCATTGCCAAATTCTATTTGTTGAATTTAGTCTAAGTAGAATCAGGTGATGAAAAGACAAAGGAAGAACACATGACTGCTATAGCAGGAAAAACCAGCCTTCATAAATGAAGTAGTCAGTGAAATAAAAAGGCAGCTGGGATTCCTAAGAGACAAATCTCAGCAACTCAGAGAAGCAGGGGCAGAGGTGAAGGGCAAAGGAATGTAGGAAAGCTTGTGATTAGAAGAGGAAGTTTAAAAACGAAATGTGTGGTAACAGAACATTTACTCAGAGTTCAGAGGTGGAAAACCATATATATAATCACTTATCCTTGATTTAAAGCCTAATAATATATCTCTCAAATCTTTTATTAACTAATGTTAAGTCCCTCATAGTGTTTCTTCCCCATAATGTTTCTTTTCACAAAATAGCTTCATCCCAAATAGCAGAAGTTACATACAATGTTTAGGTACAAGATAAGTATACCACAATTAATATATTCCTATGTACATGAAATAACTAATTAGAAAATCTGAAAGACCTGCTAAGTGTATTAAAAGCAAACAAAAGGAAATTATATGAAAACAAGAAAACATTGCTGAGAAGTGTAATTATTTGAATAATGGGGAAACAAAATGTAAATTTGAATGGAAAGAGTGTCTGTTAGAAATATAGCAATAGTTACCAGGATATTATTCAGTTTAAAATATTTCTTTTTTTTAATCATTGTTCAAATACAGTTTTCTCCTTTTTACTCCCAATCCATTAAAATATTTCTAATAATAATACCAATGAAAAAAATATGAACACAATTGTTTGGAACTTTAAAACATGATAAATTTTATCTGAAAGAGAAATCAAACATGAGTAAGTATGAAGTAACAGAAAACAATATAAAGAAAAAAATTACCCTGAAAAATTTTAAAATATATTATTAAGCTATAATAATTAAATTATTTGAGTAATAACAAAAAAAATATCAAGGGGAAATGTCAGAAGGCCTGAAATGGCCCCTAATAATAGATAACTTTAGCATACTGTGAAGGAATTCTCTCAACTTAAAGAGAAAGAGATGAATTTTCAATAAATAGTATTATGGATATTAGCTATTTGGGGACAAGCAAAACTAACTTTTCATCCTTACCCCATGATATGAAACAAAATGAAATCCAGATAGACAAAGGAGTAAAGATCAGAAAAAAAAGCTGGAACTAGCATAAGTGAATATATAACTCATCTTGATTAGAAAGATCTACCAAAATATAGGACCAATGAAAAAATCACAAAGAAAAAATTACATAAATTTAATTACACAAAAAATTGTGATTTTTTGTTTGTTTTTAATTGTTGTATTGTTGTTCAAGTACAGTTATCTTCATTTACCACCCACCACCCCCTCTCCAACACCAGCCATGCCCACCTCTCTCTGCTGATTCCACACCCCTTGGTTTTGTCCATGAGTCCATTATACTTCTTCCAGAAAACCCTCCCCATTTCCCCACATTATCCCCTCATATTTCCCTCTGGTTACTATCAGATTATTCTTAATTTCAATGTTTCTGGTTATATTTTTCTTCCTTGTTTGGTTTTGATTAGGTTCCAGTTAAAGGTGAGATCATATGGTATTTCTCTTTCATCGTCTGACTTATTTAACATAATGCTCTTGAATTCCATCCATGCTGTCACAAAGAGTAGAAGCCCCTTCCTTCTTTCTGCTGCATAGTATTCCATTCTGTAAATGTACCATTGTTTTTTGATGCATTCATTTACTGATGGTTCCCATCAGTTTCCAGCATTTAGCTATTGTAAATTGTACTGCTATGAACATTGGGGTGCATAGGTTTTTTTGAATTGCTGTTTCAGAGTTCTTAGGATATAACCCCAGCAGTGGAATTTCTGGGTCAAAAGGCAGTTCCGTTTTTAGTTTTCTGAAGAAATGCCATACTGTTTTCCACAGTGGCTGCACCAGTCTGCATTCCACCCAACAGTACACTAGGGTTCCCTTTTCTCCACATCCTCTCTCTCACCTGTTGTTTGTTGATTTGTATATGATGGATATTCTTACCACTGTGAAATGCTATCTCCTTGTGGTTTTAATTTGCACCTATCTGATGGCTAGTGATGCTATGTATCTTTTTAAATGTCTCTGGGCCCTCTGTATGTCCTCCTTGAAGAAGTATCTTCTCAAGTCTTTTGTCCATTTTTTAATTGGGTTGTTTGACTTCTTGGAGTGGAGACATGTGTGTTTTTTATAGATTTTGAAGATCAAATACTTGTCCAAGATATCATTTTCAAATCTGTTTTCCATTATACTTGGTTCTCTTTTCATTTTAATGCTGTTTTCTTTAGCCGTGCAGAAGCTTTTTAATTTAATGAGGTCCCATTTGTTTTTCTATCCTTTATGTCCCTTGCTCTAAGGGGACATATTGGTAAAATTATTGCTGTGTGGAATATTTGAGATTTTCCTACCTATGTGTTCCTCTGGGACATTTATGGTGTCAGGGCTTACATTTAAGTTTTTTAAACACTTTGATTCATTTTTATGCGTGGCATAAGTTTGAGGTCAAGTTTCATTTTCTTGCATGTAGCTGGCCAGCTCTTTGTACTCCATTTGTTGAAGAGGCTATTTTTACTCCATTTTATGTTTCTGCTCCTTTGTTGAATTGACCATAGAGACTTGAGTTTATTTCTGGGCTCTATTCTGTTCCACTGACCTATGTGCCTGTTCTTATACCAGTACCAGACTGTTTTGATTACTGTGGTCTTGTAATATAGTGTGATGTCAGGTATGGTGATTGCTCCTACTTTGTCCTTCTTTCTTAAAATTGCTGCAGCTATGGGGGGTCATTTATGGATTCATACAAATTTTTGAAATATTTATTTTATATATGTGAAATATGTCATTGATAGTTTAATAGGTATTGCATTGAATCTTTAAATTGCTTTGGTTAGTATAGACATTTTGATGATATTAGTTCTTCCAATCCACGAACATGGTACATGTTTCCATTTGTTTGTATCTTCCTTAATTTCTCTCTTCAGTGTTGTGTAGTTTTCTGAGTACAGGTATTTTACTTCCTTGGTTAGGTTTCTTCCTAGGTACTTTATTTTTCTTGTTGCTATATCAAATGGGATTTCCTCCTTATTTCTGCTTCTGATATTTCATTTTTGGTGTACAAAAATGTTTTTGATTTCTGAATATTGACTTTGTATCTTGCTGTTTTGCCAAATTCATTTATTAGGTTGAGTAATTTTTGGTGCAGTCTATAGGATTTTCTATGTAAACTATCATGTCATCTGGAAACAATGACAGTTTTGCTTCTTCCTTTCCAGTTTGGATGCCTTTTCTTTTTCTTGTCTGATTGTTGTAACTAGGACTTCCAATAATATGTTGAATAGGAGTGGTGAAAATGAACAGACAACCTTGCTTTGTTCCTGCTCTTAGTGGGAATGATTTTAGATTTTGCCCACTGAGTATGATGTTGGCTATAGGTTTCTCATACATGGCCTTTATTATATTGAGGAATGCTCCCTCTATTACCACTTTGCTGATGTTTTTATAAAAAATGGGTGCTTTAACTTATCAAATGCTTATTCCACATTTATTGCTAAGCTCATGTGAGTTTGTCTTTCGTTGTTTATGTGATGTATTACGTTTATTGATTTTTGAATATTGCACTATCCTTGCATCCCTGGAATGAATCCCACTTGATCATGGGGCATGATTTTTTAAATGTATTGCTGGATCCTGTTTACCAACATTTTATTGAGGATTCTAGCATCTATGTTCATCAGTGATATTGGCCTGAAGTTTTCTTTCTTTGTTGTGTCTTTATCTGGTTTTGGAGTTAGGATGATGATGGCTTCATAAAAAAGTTTGGGAGTATTCCATCTTCTTGGATTTTTTGGAATAGTCTGTGAAGAATAGGGGTTCCTTCTTCTTTAAATCTTTTGCAAAATTCTTCACGAAACAGTCTGGTTTAGGGCATTTGTGTGCCAGGAGGTCTTTTTTTATTATTATTTATTCTTTAATTTTGTTATCTGTTATTGGTCTGTTTAGGCTTTCTACTTTTTCTTCATTCAGTTTTGGGAGATTGTATTTCTCCAGCAATTTGTCCATTTCACCTAGGTGTTCAAATTTCATTGCATATACTTTTTTTGTAGTTATTTCTTACAATGTTTTGTATTTCTGCAGTATCAGTTGTAATCTCCCCCCTTTCATTTTTGATTGTGCTTATTTGAGTCCTCTCAATTTTTTTTTATTGATGAGTCTGCTTAAAGGCTTGTCGATTGTGTTTTCCTTTTCAAAGAACCAGCTCCTGGATTTATTGACACTTAGAATTGTGTTTTTAGTCTTTATGTCATTTAATTATGCTCTGATCTTGGTTAATTCCTTCTGTCTACTTCTGCTGAGCTGTCTTAGTTGTTGCTCCTTGATTTCTTGTAAGTTTAGGGTTAGGTTATTCATTTGAAACGTTTCTATCGTTTTCAGGTAGGCCTGTATTGCAAGAAAATTCCCTCTCAGAACTGCCTTTGCTGTGTCCCATGAGTTTTGGGTTGTTGTGAGTTCATTTTCATTTGTTTCCAGAAACTTTTTGATTTCTCTCTTGATCTCATTATTGACCCATTCATGGTTTAATAGTCTGCTATTCAGTCTCCATTAATTTGAGTGTTTTTGAGGTTTTTTTTCTTGAGGCTTGTTTCTAGATTCAGTCACTTGTGGTCAGAGAAAATGCTTGATGTGATCTGAATTTTCATGAATTTGTTGAGGCCTGTTTAATGCCCTGCCATGTGGTTTATCTCTGAAAATATTCCATGTGTATTTGAAAAGAATGTCCATTTTGCTTCTTTGGGATGAAAGGCTCAGTATATATCAGTTAAATTCATTTGATCTAGGACATTGTTCAGTGCCACAATATATTTGTTGATATTTTGTTTTGAAAATTTATCCATTTTTGACAGTGGGGTGTTAAAATCTCCTAGTGTAATTTTGTTGCTGTCAATAACTTTCTTGAAGTCCTCCAAGATTTTCTTTATGTATTTAGGTGGTCCTATGTTGGGTACATATATATTTACAATGTTTATGTCTTCTTGATGAATTTCTCCCTTGAGTATTATGAAGTGACCTTCTGGGTCTCTTTTTTGGCCCTTGTTTTGAAGTCTCTTTTGTCTCATATGAGTATTGTTACCCTGTCTTTTTGTTTTCCTGTCCATTTGCTTAGAATATTCGTTTCCAGCCTTTCATTTTCAGTCTCTGTAGGTCTTTTTTTTTTTTTTTTGTTCTAAGATGGGTCTGTTGTTGGAAGCATATGTGTGGGTCCCATTTTCTTATCCATTCAGCTATTCTATGTCTTTTGATTGGAACATTGATCTACTTACTTTTAAGGTTATTATATCTATCTATCAATCTATCGATCTATCTATATACCTAGTCTATAGTTGATGGATGTTTGGGTTGCTTAGAATTTTTTTATCAAGCTGTTTTTATTTTAATTGTTGTTGCAGTACAATTTTCTATCTTTTACTCCCATCGCAGCCCACCCACCCAGCCCTCCCCTCCACCCTCCCATCTCCACCCACCCCTAGTTTTTATCCATGTGTCCTTTATACTTGTTCCTGTAAACCCTTCCCCTTTTCCCCTGAATTTCCCCTGAAATTCCCTCTCTTTCCCCCTCCCCTCTGAACACTGTCACTCTGTTCTCCATTTAATATCTTTGGTTATATTTTGCTTGTTTCTTTGTTTTGTTGCTTAGGTTCCTGTTAAAGGTGAGATCATATGGTATTTTTCTTTCACTGCCTGGCTTATTTTGCTTAGCATAATGCTTTCCAGTTGCATCCATGCTGTTGCAAAAGGTAGGAGCCCCTTCTTTCTTTCTGCTGCACAGAATCCCATTGTGTAAATGTACCATAGTTTTTTGATCCATTCATTTACTGATGGGCATCTAGGTTGCTTCCAACACCTGGCTATTGTAAATTGTGCTGCTATGAACATTGGGGTGCATAGGTTCTTATGAATGGGTGTTTCAGGGTTCTTAGGATATAATCCTAGCAGTGGAATTGCTGGGTCAAAAGGCAGATCCATTTTTAGTTTTCTGAGAAAATTCCATACTGTTTTCCATAGTGGTTGTACGAGTTTGCAATCCCACCAACAGTGCACTATGTTCCCCCTTTTCTCCACAACCTCTCCAACACTTGTTGTTTTTTGCTTTGTTTATGATGGCCATTCTGACTGGTGTGAAGTGGTATCTCATTGTGGTTTTAATTTGCATCTCTGATAACTAGCGGTATTGAGAATCTTTTCATGTGTCTCTGGATCCTCTGTATGTCCTCCTGGGAGAAGTGTCTGTTCAAGTCCTTTGCCCATTTTTTAATTGGGTTCCTTGTCTTCTTAGAGTGGAGTCCTGTAAGTTCTTTATATATTGCAGATTAAACCCTTGTCTGAGGTATCATTGGCAAATATGTTTTCCCATACAATTGGTTTTCTTTTTATTTTAATACGGTTTACTTTAGCTGTGCAGAAGGTTTTTATTTTGAAGACAGCCCATTTGTTTATTCTTTCCTTTATGTCCCTTGCTCTCAGGGACATGTCAGTAAAAAAGTTTCTGTGTGAAATATCTGAGATTTTCCTGCCTATGTTCTCCTCTAGGACTTTAATGGTGACATGGCTTATATTTACATCTTTTATCCACCTTGAATTTATTTTTGTGTATGGTGTAAGTTGGTACTCGGGTTTCATTTTTTTGCATGTAGCTGTCCAGTTCTCCCAACACCATTTGTTGAAGAGACTGTTTTTACTCCACTTTATGTTGCTGCCCCCTTTGTCAAATATTAATTGACTGTAGAGACTTGGGTTTATTTCTGGGCTCTCTGTTCTGTTCCATTGGTCCATGTGCCTGTTTTTATGCCAGTACCACCTGTTTTGATTACACTGGCCTTGTAATACAGTTTGGTACCAGGTATTGTGATCCCTCCTATTTGCTTTTCTTTCTCAAAATTGCAGCAGCTATTCAGGGTTGTTTATGGTTCCATATAAATTTTTGAAATGTTTGTTCTATGTCTGTGAAATATGCCACTGGCACTTTAATAGGTATTGCATTGAATCTGTAAATTGCTTTGGGTAGCATGGATATTTTGATGATGTTAATTCTTCCAATCCATGAACACGGTGTTAAGGTTATTATTGATAGTTACTAATTCATTGCCATTGTTTTGTACCTGTGTTGTTTATCTTTCTCTTTTTGTTTTTGCTTTTCTTAAAGAAGACCCTTTAGCACCTCTTACAATGATGGTTTTTAGAAAGGGTATTCTTTGAGGCTTTTTTTGTCTGGGAAAGTACTTATTTGGTCTTCCATTTTAATTGAGAGCCTTGGTGGAGATAACAGTCTTGGTTTCAGGCCTGTGGTTTTCATCACTTGGAATATTCCTTGCCAATCAACTCTGGCTTGGAGTGTTTCCATTGAAAAGTCAGCTGCTAGCCTTATCGGGTCTCCCTTGTATGTTACTTCCTATTTCTCTTTTGCTGCTTTTAAGATCCTTTGTCTTTGAACTTTGCCATTTTAATTATGATGTGTCTTAAACTGGGTCTGTTTGGGTTCCTCTTAATTGGGACTCTCTGTGTTTCCTGGATTAGTGTGACTTTTTCTTTCATCATATTAGGGATGTTTTCCATCATTACTCTTTCAAACAGGTTTTCTATCCCTTGCTGTTCTTCTTCTCTTTCTGGTATCCCTATTATATGGATATTATTACATTTTATTTAGTCCTGCAGTTCCCTTAACCCCTCTGCATTCTTTCTGAGTCTTTTTTTTCTTTTCTTGTTCTTTCTGGGTGTTTTTTTTTCTATGTTCTCCTCCAGCTCGTTGATTCGATCTTCTGTTTCATAGAGCCTGCTTTTGATTCCTTGTATTATGTTCTTCAATTCAGAAATTGTATTCGCCATTTTCTCTTGTCCCTTGTTGATAGTTTCTATTTCCTTTTTCATGTTATTATAGTTTACAGTGAGTTCATTGTAGTTTCCCTGTAGTTTTTGATAATTCTCTGAGAACTCTTTGAGCTCCCTTATATCCATTGCTGAACTCAATATCTGATAGTTGACTTGCTTCTGTTTCATTTAGCATTCTCTCTGAGGCTTCCTCTTCTCCTTTCATTTGGGGATTGTTTCTTTTTCTTTTCATTCGTCTTGAGACTCTTCTTGTTAGCCTCTGCTTCTTAAATTGAATTGTTCTGACTCCCTGGGTTTATGGTATGAACTTCTGTGGTAGAATACCTGTGAAACTCAGTGGTACAGTCTCCTTGATCTCCTATACTTGCTGCTCTTGAGTTGTTTATTTTGGCTCTTTGGGTGTCTTTGAGTTTTGATTGTTGTTAGGTCTTTCTTCCGTGTGTCCTTCCCACCAGCTGGTTAACTGAGGGTCACTCCACCCACTACATCTTGTATTCTGTTGTGCAGGTACTGACAGGTTGTGTTAAAGTTGGTTCTTCTGTCTGTCCAAGGTTTTCAGGCTTCTCTATTGCTTTGTTCAGTTGTTAGTTCTGAGTAATTTCTCCACCATTTAGTTGTACTTCCAGATTGGTCCTGGGTAGAGATTAGTGTGGCCTCCAATTCTCCTTCACCTTCTTCATTTTTTCTTGGTGGTGCCTTTGTTGGTGAGTTCTCCTTTCCAGTGGTTATACTGGTGTTCACAACTCCCACCTACTCTTTTATGTGATTAGTTGGAGGGGGAAGGCTTAATGAATTAATACTGTGAGAGTGTATTCTATGGGATTTAAAGTACCAACCCATAGAGAAGCACTAGGAGATCTTTTGTATATGTATAGTGTTAACAGTGATATTTCACCCAACTACCACCTTCTAAATAGGGTGGGAAAAAGATAAGACTCTTTTAGAGTAAGGAAGGATTGTGAGTTGAATCTAGGAAACAGTGAGCTTATGGAAGGGCAAATTGTGAGATATAGTGAGAGTAAAGGATAGAAAACAGGTGTAGTGTGCAAGAGAATAGAGTTAACAACAACAGCAATAAAGTTCCGGAAGATAGTGAAATGGGCTAAGATCTGGGAGGGATGCTGCATAGTATTTATAATTGCATGGGACAGTTATTTACAATAATACTGGAACAACAATCATATGTCTGAATGTATGTGATCTGAATAAAAAGAATAGGAAGTACACGACCTAGAGTATTGTGCTATTGGAAGAAAAGTGAAGTGAAAAGAGGAAAATGAAAAATACCTTATGAAGTTCCAGCCAGGAAAGAAGCATAGCCAGAAACCCTTCGCTTCCTTGAACAACCAAAAGAAGGATAACAACCAATTTAAAATCAATAAACAGCCAGAAGTGCCAGAAAATCAAAGTGTATGGAACTCCAACAACCAAAGAATTAAAGAAATAGTCAACCAGACTAACCAGACTGGTAGGACTGGCAGACTGAGGGAACCCAGGGAAAGGTGGTGGACCATGCAGGAGAAGCTGGCTGAGAGAACCTATGGTGAGGTGACAGATCTTGTAAGTGGGGCTGGCCAAACAGGAAACTGAGACTCAGAGCTGACTGTGGACTATGGCAGGGATTTCCTTGGTGGGAGAACCTCCCAGTCTCACACAAGGGATCATGGGAAAGTGGGTCTAGAACCAAGCTGGTGAGCTTAATTGTTCCCTCTCTGGCCCCTCCCCCACAGACAGTGCTGCCTTGCAGCAAGGAGGGTTGCCCTGTCCTGGCAAATACCTAAGAACCCACTCCCTTACAACTTAACAGGTGCAACAAGACAATGAAATGGAGCCCAGTGAAAGAACAGAGCAAAACTCCAGAAAGGAGCTAAGCGGTGAGGAGACAGTCAGCTTATCTGATGGAGAGTTCAAAGCCTTGGTAATCAAAATGCTCAGAGAACTGATTGAGCTTGGCCAAAAAAAGGAAAAATCAAATTAAGGATATCCAAAGTGAAATAAAACAAAAACATTCAGGGAACCAACAGTGACAGGAAGGAAACTAGGACTCAAATCAATTACGTGGAACAAAAGAAAGAAATAAACATCCTAACTGGACAGAATGAAGAAACAAGAATTAGAAAAAATGAAGAGAGGCTTAGGAAGCTCTGGGAAAACTTTAAATGTTCTGATATCTGAATTATAGAAGTGCCAGAAAGAGAAGAAAAAGAGCAAGAAATTGAAATCTTATTTTAACAAACAATGAATGAAAACTTTCCCAATCTGGTGAAGGAAGTAGACTACCAGGAAGTCCAAGAATCTCAGAGAGCCCCAAAGAAGTTTGGCCCAAACAGGAACACACCAAGGCACATCATCATTAAATTACCCAAGATTAAAGATAAAGAGAGAATCTTAAAAGTAGAAAGAGGAAAGGAGAGTTACCTACAATAGAGTGCTCATAAGACTATGATCTGATTCACAAAAGGAACCTTACAGGCAAGAAGAGGCTGAAAAGAAGTATTTGAAGTCATGAAAGGGAAGGACCTACATCCAAGGTTACTCTATCCAGCAAAGCTATAATTTAGAATGGAAGGGCAAATAAAGTGCTTCCCAGAAAAAGTAAAGTTAAAGGAGTTCATCATCACCAAACCCTTATTATATAAAATGTTAAAGAAACTTATCTAAGAAATTGAAGAAGATCAAAATCTATGAACGGTAAAATTACATCAGACTCACAACTATCAACAAATGAACCTAAAATAAGAGAAAGACAGCAAAAACTAAGCAAACAATTAGAACAGGAACAGAATCATAGAAAAGGACATCACATGGAGGGTTTTCCATGGGGAAGGGGATGGGAGGAATAGGGACACAAGTACAGGGAATAAGAAAGATAATTGGTAAGTACAAAATAGACAGGAAGAAGTCAAAAATGAAATAGGAAACAGAGAATTCAAATAACTTATATGTGCAATCCATGGCCATGAACTAAGGAGGGGAGAATGTTGGAGGGTTCAGGCGTGCAGGGTGGAAGGAGGATGAAGGGAGAAAAATTGGGAAAACTGTAATAGCATAATCAATAAAATATACTTAAAATAAATAAAAATAAAAATTAAAAAAACTAAAATACACTATGAAAGAGAGAACAAGGAAAATCAGTCAAACAATGGAATTAAACAAAGAAAACTAAATAGAAATAAAAGAAATTAAAAAATACTAATAAAATAAAAAAGAAAAATAATAATACAAATGCACAATAACATACAATTTCTCTGGAATACCAAAGTGAAATTTGTTTCAGTTTCACAGTTGCTAGAATTATCCTTGTGTTCCCACTTTGGGCCTGACTCTGATCCTTTCACAGCTTCAAGTCATATCTGACTTGGGGAAAAGGAAGAAAAAAATGGAACAAAACCTCCTGCTGGCTTTAAACTGACCAAGGGTGTTAGTTCTTCTGCTCTTTCTGGCTATAGCAGGCCTAGGGGAGTTGGGTTTTGCTTTTATCCTTTTTTTTATACGGTTTTGGGAGGATGAGGGCAAGATCTGGGCCACCACACTCTTCACAGTTGTCCAGGCTCCAGCCCAGGTCCTCTGTTCACTGCCAGGCCTCCAGTGCCCTTCTGCACCAGGCCTGCACTTTCAATCCACCCGTTTTGCTGTCCTTAAGATGCACCAGTTAGGATCAACTCACATGCCACCTTCTTGCTCTTATCTGTCCTAGGTGCTAGGCACTCTCAGAGTCTCCTCAGGGTACTTTGGCTCTCCCACTGAGTTGTCTTTCTGGGGATTGCTAACTCCCTGAGCCCTGCTGCTCCCCTCTGTAGGGGGTGCATCCTTCTTCCTCTTAGTGAGCCAGCTAAGTGAGTGATGTGGCTGCAGTGGTGGGGGCAGGGCATAGCCCAGGCAGCAGCATAATTACATAAAATTTGGACTGAAAGTGACAGGGAGGTAGTGCAACCAGAAAAGACACCAGTGTTCAGGCTGCCTGTAACTACCAAATCCAATAAGCAATGACAGTGATTGAATCTTTTATGGGCACTTTATTCAGGTGGCCAGTGATCCGAGAAGATGGTGGGTTCACACTCTAACAGACCATCTTCCCTTCTCTTTTCTGGTCAGATTTTTTATAACAGGGAATAAACCAGGTGCACTGAGGGCTTTGAAATTCAGGGGGGATTAGGTGAATGAAGTTGCAACATTCTTGTTCTGAGCAGTTAGCTGTTTCCAGGAATGGTGGTCATCTGTATCTTCCTGGAACACAAAAGGTCCAGATATCCCCAGGCAGTAATCTTCTAGCAATGCCCCAGGAGGTCAGCTGTTTTCCCAGAAGCTAGGATGGGCCTTATCTGTAGCTTCTGAAACAAAAGCCTTAACATACACATTACTTGCTACACTTATAACTTTTTACCTTAAGCTAAAATTTTCCAAGTCTTCAGTCCCCTCTCAGTAGGTGGGAGCTGAACTTACTTGTATACCCACTTGGGACAACTAACTGATGTTCCAAAGAACAGAATGAACAGCCAGTGCAATCGAAGCTTGTATGAAGTTCAGAAGCCAAAATTGTAAAAGATGTTGAAAAACCGAGGGTGAGAAGATTGTATCTGGATGTTAAGGTCCCTGAGACCTGCACTGGGACCAATTCTGCTGTGGTTCCTGGCCTGGTGCCTGACACCAGGGCTGGCAACTGCCACAGGAGCTTTGGAGGAGAGCTGGATCAGCAATTACAACTCTGCACCTACCTCCCGTACTAGAGCATGGAAGGCAGACCTACACTAGGAGAGACTTAGAAGCTTGACGTCATTGGGGGAATAAAGATGCAGTGGGAGATGCACAGAGGCAGTGTTCTGATGCTGGGACTGTGGTTGCTGGCTAGGACATTACCACAGAAATTGGGGAGCCAGGTGGCACCAGGAGAAGGGAGAAGAGTTGGGCCATGACAGATCCTCACCTGAATAGTCTCCAGACTGGTCAGGGAGTTGGGCTCTGTGAAAAGCCAGGTGCTTGTTAAGAACAGTGGGCACAAGCAAGAGGAATTTGCTAAAAAAAAAAAAGGCTCTCAGCAGCTATTTAAGGAAGTCTCATGCAGCATGTGGGCCAGTGAAGAGGGAGAAAGAGGGGCACAACTGCCGTGAAGTGACTTTGAGAGTGCACAGCACTCACACAAGCGAAGAGGGAGGAGGTGGGGTGGGAGTTGCTCCTAATCAAGGCACCACATGGGTGGAAAAACATGGTGTATTAAAAGCACTAGCCTGGCGCAGATGGAGAGTGGGGACCTGGCAGCACATGGAGGACCTGGGCTGGAGTCTGGGCAACTGTGAATATTGCTGCCAAAACCAGGTCCCCATCCTCCCAAAACCACAGGAAGGGAGAAAAGCAAAGCCCAGCCCTGTTCTGCCTGTGGAATGCAGGAAAACCACCAGAACTCCTTGGCAGGTTTAAAGTCAGGAGGAGACTTTTTTTTTCCTTTTCCCAAGTGTGAGATAATAAGACCTGGAGCTATGAAAGGACCACAGACAAATCCAGAGAGGGATCACAAAGTAATGCCAACAACTGAAAAACTGAGACAAATTTCACTATTCTATCCTATAGAACTTACATGTTATTGTTTATATTTATTATTATTTTGATATTTTTATTTCTTTAATTGAATATTATTTTTTATTTCCTTTTTTTCTGTGTAGTTTTTTGTTTTGATTGATTGCATTGTTTGACTGGCTTTCCTTGTTCTCTCTTTCATATTGCATTTTAATTTTTCTTCTTTCACATCACTCATATTTTAATAACACACTTCTCTTGGTCTTTTACTTTCTATTACTTTTATTCAGACCATATATTTATGGTCATATGATTGTTGTTCCAGTATTATTTAAAATAATTGTGTTCCATATTATTGTAAATACTACATAGCACCTATCTCTCTTATTGGTCCATTTCACAATCTTCCTGAGCTTTATTACTGTTATTGTTAACATTATTCTCTTGCACACTAAAGCTAGTTTCTATCCTCTACTCTCACTATATCTCATCATCTAAGCTTGCACAAGGGTTCTGTTTTCTGGATTTAGCTCACAATCCTCTCCCCCTCTAACAAGAGTTCATCTCTTTTTCACCTTTCATAAAAAGTAGCTAGTTAGGTCAAATATCATGGTTATCACTGTACTTCTCCAATGGATCTCCTATCTGTCCCCTACTTGTTGGTATTTTAAATCCCATAGAATACTGCCCTGCTATCTTAATTCATTTTGCCTTTGCCCTGCTACTGATAAAATACAAAATAAGGTGGAAATTGTTCACAACAGTAAACCCACTGGAGAACACAACCCACCAACAAGGGAGCCACCAACAGGTAAAACCCAAGTACAAAAGAGAGCCCACACAAAAAAAAGAAGAAAGGGTAATATTAGAATATCCAGACAAGGAGATCAAAGAGATCACACCACTGAATCCCATACAACTGCTATCATAGAAGATCACCCCACAAAGACAGCTAGCAAACAGGAGAATCAAGAAGTGCAGGAACAAAGAAAAAAAGTCACCTAAAATGGGGAGACAAAGAAATAACCTGCAATCAAAAGGAATGAAAGACTTCCAACTGAAGAGCTAAATGAAATGGAGGCAAGCAAACTACCATAAAAGAATTCCAAAAATGATTACAAGGATGCTCAAAGAACTCACAGAAAACTACAACAATATGAAAAAGGAAATAAAACTATGAACGAGAACTAGGAAGAAGTGAAGAATACAATTTCTGAAATAAAAAAAAAACACACTAGAATGAGTAACAAGTGGCTGGATGAAGCAGAGGACAGAATTAGTGAGTTGAAAGACAAGGTAGAAAGAAACACTCAGGTAGAGCAGCTGCACAAAAAAGGATCAGAGCAGCTGACTCAAAAATGTGAAGATAACTTAAAGGAAATGCAAAACAACATGAAAAACAACAACATTTGAATCATAAGAGTGCCAGAAGGAGAAGAAAAGGAGCAAGGAATAGAAACCCTGTTTGAAAAAATAATGACTGAAAACTTTCTAAACCTGGAGTGGGGAAAAATCATGCAAATGCAACAAGCATAGAGGGTCCCAATCAAGATGAAAACAAAGAGGCTGATTCAGAAATACATCATAACTAAAATGTGAAGTTTTAAAGACAAAGAGAGAATCTTAAAATCAGCAAGGGAGACACCAGAAGTAACATACAAGGGAGATCTGATAAGACTAGCACCCTGTTTCTCAACAGACACACTGCAGACCAGGAGGGAATGGCAAAAATAATTCCAAGTAAGGAAAAGCAAAGGCCCGCAAACAACATGCCTATACCCAGTGAGGCTCACAAAAAATGAAAGGTGAAGTAAGGAGCTTCCCAGACAAAAGAATGAAGAAAGAATACACTCCCAATGAACCAGCGTTGCAAAATATGGTAAAGGGAGTGCTAAAAAGAGAACGGAAAAGAGTAAGAGAGAGAGAGAGAAACACAGGTACCAAGGGGGGAAATGAATCAATACCTATCAATAATAATCTTAAATGTTAATGGAATAAATGCTCCAATCAAAAGACATAGAATAGCGGAGTGGATAATAAACCATGACCCATGCATATGTTGTCTACAAGAGACCCACCTCAGATACAAGACCTACACACACTGAAAGTGAAAGCTTTAAAAAAAATCCAAACAAATGGACAGGAATACAAATCTGGAGTAGCAATATTTACATCAGACACAATAGACTTCAAGACAAAAGTCATAAAAGGAGACATTGAAGGACACTTCATAATACTCAAGGGAAGAATCCATCAAGAAGACATAAACATTGTAAACATATATTAACCCAACATAGGGACACCCAAATGCATAAAGCAAATCTTGGAAGATTTCAAGAAAGATATAGAGAGCAACACAATGAACACTAGGGGATTTTAATACCCCACTGTCAAAATTGGTAGATCTTCCTAAAAAAAAAAAATCAACAAAGATATCGAAGCATTGAACAATATCCTAGATCTCATGGACTTCACAGATATATATAGAAAACATCATCCTGAAGAAGCAAAATACACATTCTTTTCAAATGCACATGGAACATTTTCAAAGATAGACCACATAATAAAACACATGATGAGCCTCAACATTCAAGAAAATTGAAATCATATCAAGTATTTTCTCACACCACAAAGGACTGAAACTAAAAACCAACCTCAAAGTAAAAACTCAAAAATACTCAAATTCATGGAGATTGAATAGCATGCTATTAAACAGTAAATGGGTTAAGAATGAGATCAGGGAAGAAATCAAAAAGCTTCCAGAAAAAAATGAAAATAAACGCAGAACAGTCCAAACCTAGTGAAACATAGCAAAGGCAGTCCTGTGAGGGAAGTTCATAGTGATACAAGCCTACCTTAAAAAGGTAGAAACATTTCAAATAAACAACCTAACCCCATATCTACAAGAACTGGAGGAAAAACAACAAACAAAACCCAGAACCAGTAGAAGGATAGCAATAACCAAGATCAGAGCAGGTTTTAAAGACATAGAGACTAAAAGAACAATCCAAAGGATCAATAAATCCAGGAGCTGTTTTTTTTTTTTTTAAGATAAACACAAGCAACAAGCCTTTAAGTAGATTCATCAAGAAAAAAAGAGAGGGGCCCAAATAAACACAATCAGAAATAAAAGAGGAGAGATTACAACTGATACCACAGAAATATAAAGGATTGAAAGAATTTGCTATGAACGACTATATGCAAAGAAATTTGAAACCCTAGGTGAAATAGACAAATATTCAGAAAAAAACCATAATATTCTGAAGCTGAATGAAAAAGAAGTAGATAGCCTGAACAGACTGAAGACAGCTGATGCAATCGAAGAAGTAATCAAGAAACCCTTGGCATGAAAAGGCCCTAGGCCAGATGGTTTCACAGGGAAACAGGGAATTTTGCAAAACTTTTAAGGAAGAGCTAAACCCTATCTTTCTCAAACTATTCCAAAATATCCAAAATGTAGAAAGACTCCCAAACTCTTTTTATGAAGCTAGAATCATTGTAATTTCAAATCCAGATAGAGACACAACAAAGAAGGAAAACCACAGGCCAATATCACTGATGAACATAGACCTAAACAATATACTGGGAGACCACATCCACCAATATGTTAAAACAAAATACACCATAATCAAGTGGGATTCATTACAGTAATGCAAGGATGGTATACTATCCTCATATCAATAAACATAATACCTCACATAATCAAAGGAAAGACAAAAATCTCATGATTGTATCAATAGATGAGGAAAAAATATTTAATAAGATAGAGCACCCATTTATGATTAAAAAAAACACTCAGCAAAGTGGGACTAGAGGGAGCATTCCTCAACATAATAAAGGCCATATACGGGAAACCTACAGTCAACATCATAATCAACCGTTCAAATCTGAAAACTTCCCCACTAATATGAGAAACAAAACAAGGATGTCTACTACACCACTTCCCTTCAACATAGTATTGGAAGTCCTTGTCACAGTGATCAGACAATAAAGGGAAATACAAGGCATCCAAATTGGGAAGGCAGAGGCAAAACTGTCATTGTTTGCACATAACATGATCGTGTATATAGAAAATCCTATAGATTTCACACAAAAAAACTACTTGACCTAATAAGCAAATTTGGCAAAACAACGTGGTTGAAAGTCAATATAGAGGTATCTAAGGCATTTTTATACACCAACAATGAATGATCAAAATCAGAAATCAGAAAAAAAATCCCATTTGCTATACAACAAGAAAGATAAAGTACCTAGGAATAAACTTAACAAAGGAGGTGAAAGACCTGTACTCAGAAAACTACACAGCACTGAAGGAAATAATTAAGGAAGACACAAACAAATTAAAGCATGTACCATGCTCATGGATTGGAAGAATTAACATCATCAGAATGTCCATATAACCAAAGTAATTTATACATTCAATGAAATCCCTACTAAAATACCAATGATATATTTCAAGATATACAAAAAACATATCAAAAATTTATATGCGACTGTAAATGACCCCAAATAGCTGCAGAAATTTTCAGAAAGAATGAATTAGGAGGGATCACAGTACCTGATATCAAACTATATTACAAGGTCACTGTAATCAAAACAGTATGCTACTGGCATAAGAACAGATGCATAGAGCAATGGAACAGAATAGAGAGCCCAGAAATAAACTGAAGTCCCTATGGTCAATTAATATTTGACAAAGGGGGCAGAAGATTAAAACAAAGGAAAAAGTGCTTCTTCAACAAATGGTGCTGGGAGATCTAGACAACCACATGCAAAACCTGAAATTCAACTTACACCATACACAAAAATAAATTCAAGGTGCATAAAGGACTTAAATATAACTCATGACATGATACAAGTCATAGTCTCCTATAATTATAGGAGACTATTTTGCATGGCATGGGGCCAGCTCCCCCTCAGAAAGGCCAGTGGAAAGCAAGGTCCAGTACACAGGACCCATGCCCATGGATAGTTTCTCCCATGGGGAATCAGCCCTGCATTGTATCTAGGCCACTTTGAGACTTGCTTTTTGTTAAAACTCCCTCAACCTGAATTGAGGCAGCAATGTTTACTGCGTATCTTTAAAGTACCTTCCTAAAAATCTATGCTAAACCTTCCAAGGATTAGTGTAACCAGTTCAACCACTTTTCCCTTTACATTTGAAAATATCCTTCTTTTCTAATGTAATTAGCAACATCCTTTCCTTTGTTTTCTGTAAAAGGTACCCACCTAAAGTGAAGCTGTGCATAGTAAATGAGGACATAGTAATGTGCCCAGAAAAGCAATACAAGCTAGTCAAGGCAAGGGTCAGTGTGCTCTGCTTTTGAGAGAGTGACCAAGGTGCTCTGAGGTGCTCTCTCCTCTTCAGAGAGTGGCTGTTCTGTCCCTTTTCTTCCAAAGGACTCAGTAGTCAGTGTGAATTTGTCTCATCTCAAGCACAACACCATGGATCCCATGAGCCAAGGTCTGCATCGGAGAACATAGGCAGGAAAATCTCAGATATTCCATGCAACAGTATTTTCACTGATATGTCCCATAAAGCAAGGAACCTAAAGAAATTAATAAACAACTGAGACGTTATCAAATTAAAGAGCTTCTGCAGAGCTAAAGAAAACAGCATTAAAATTAAAAGAGAACCAACTACATGGGAAAACATATGTGCAAATGATGCCTTGGACAAGGGTTTGATCTCCAAAATATATAAAGAACTCACACAACTTCACTCCAAGAAGACAAAAAACCCTATTAACAAATGGGCAGAGGACTTGCACGGACACTTCTCCAAGGAAGATATACAAAGGGCCCAGAGTCATATGAAAGGATTCTTAGCTTCACAAGCTATCAGAAAGATGCAAATTAAAACCACAATGAGATACCACTTCACACCTGTCAGAATGGCCATCAAAAACAAATCAGCAAAAAATAAGTGTTGAAGAGGATGTGGAGAAAAGGGAATCTTAGTGCACTGTTAGTGGGAATTCAGACTGGTGCAGCCGCTGTGGAAAACAGTATGGAATTTCCTCAGAAAATGAAAAATGGAACTGCCTTCCGATCTGTCAATTCCACTCCTGGGATTAAACCCTAAGTACCCTGAAACACCAGTTCAAAAGAACCTATGCACCCCAATGTTTATTGCAGCATAACTTACTTACAGCAGCCAAGTGCTGGAAGCAACCTAAGTGCCCATGAGTAAATGAATGAATCAAAAAACTATGGTACATTCACACAATGGAATACTAGACAGCAGAAAGAAAGAAGGAGCTCCTACCCTTTGTGACAGCATGGATGGAACTGGAGAGCATTATGCTAAGTGAAATAAGTAAGGTGGTGAAAGACAAATACCATATGATCTCACCTTTAACTGGAACTTCATCAACAAAACTGACAAGCAAGAAAAATATAACCAGAGACATTGAAATTAAGAATGAACTAACAGTAATCTGAGGGAAGGTGGGAGGAGGTAATGTGGGGAAATGTGGGAAGGATTTTCAGGTCGATGTATAAAGGACACATGGACAATACCAAAGGGGCATAGGCTAAAGGTTAGGAGGAAGGGATGGTTCAGTGGAGGGAAGTGGTGGGGTGAAAAAGGAAACAACTATACTTGAACAAAAATTAAAATATGAAAAATAATTTTTAAAATTTTGGAAAAATAAATAAATATGTTAATTTAAAAAATAAAAAGTAATTAGATAAAAATTTTAAAATTCAGTACTAAAAACAGAGAAAAATACCAAATGAATAGAAAAACATTTCATACAACTATCATATAAAAGTGAATAGCATACCAAATATATAAATAACTCATAAAAACTTACATCATTAATTTTCCCCAAATACACAATGTGAGGAAATATTTAGCTTTATTAGTAATTGGAACTGCATTTCAAACCAAAACAGCTATGTCATTTTTCCACCTACCAAACTGGGTATACATATATATTTTTTAATGTAATACACAATAGCTCTGAGATATTGTGGGTTTTGTTCCAGATCACCACAATAGAGTATTACAATCAAACAATAATATTTTTGCTGGTGGAGGCCTTGCCTTCAGTTTGCAGAAATGTGACACCTGTGAAGTCTAACAAAGCAAAGCACAACAAAAAAGGTTTACCTGTATTCATGACTTGCCTTCCATTATGGTAATGACTAGCCAGTTAAAATGTGGCTAATCAAAATTGAGATATGCTGTAAAGTGTAAAATATGCGATACAATTCAAAGACTTAGTACACAAAAGAAGTAAAATATTGCAATAAATTTCTGTTAAATGTTCAAATGATAAATTTGGGATACATTTGGTTAATAAAATACACTATTAAAGTTAATTTACCCATTTATTTTTACTCTTTTAATGCAGTTACTAAAAATTTGTATTATTTTATAGTATAAATTATATATAATTTATTATCTGCAAGCTGATGTGATATACCTATCCATAGTGAAATGATTACTACAATCAAGCTAATATGTGATCTCCTTGCATAGCTACCACTTTTTGTAGGAAATTTTAAATTGTGGGTATGGCTTACTTTATATTTCTGCTAGACATTGCTGCTCTATGGGAATTGAGAGAGCAAAGAAGTAGTTACCATAATATCCTAGTGATGGGGGTACAAATCACTACAGTATTATTGCTATATTGTATTTCAGCAATATGTTCCAACAGTGGTTATTTTAAAATGCACTAAACCCTTTGGCCCACCCTGGCTGGTGTAGCTCAGTGGATTGAACGCGGGCTGTGAACCAAAGCATCGCAGGTTCGATTCCCAGTCAGGGCACATGCCTGGGTTGCAGGCTACGGCCCCCAGCAACCATACATTGATGTTTCTCTCTCTCTCTCTTTCTCCCTCCCTTCCCTCTCTAAAAAATAAATAAATAAAATCTTAAAAAAATATTTTGGCCCAATAATTCCATCTATAGAGCTGAGTAATCAGAAACAGAAAAATTAGATAGCTAATTAATAAATAAATTATATATTAATAATATTGAAAGATTACAAAAGCATAAATATCCAATAACAGGGAAATAATTAAATAGCATGTTCCTTTAGTAATATGGTTAAATATATATAATATAAAGTTAAGTGAGAGAAAGTAAGAAATAAAACCGTATATGTATTATTATCCCAAACATGTAAAGAACATGTACACACACATAGTCACATACACAGAAATAAAATTCTGAAAATGCACAGACATACAATTTCCTCTAGGTTATAAAATCTCATATTTATTGTTTGTATATGTATTTAAAAAGGTTTGATAATAAGCATATATTCAATTTAATCAAAATTTAAATTGCATTTTTAAAAAATTATTGTCTTCCAGTTTGTTCAACTTTACATGAATCACAATTAGCTAACAAGGGAATTTTTAACTAGCAATGAAACCCTTGAGAAAGGGCCATATGTTTACTTGCAGAATAAATTGGTAGTATTTAAATGACAGCTCACAAATATTTTAGGACATTTAACAGGGTCTGGTTTCAGTATGAAAGTCAAATCAGCTTAATTAACCCTTTACCCTGGTCTAGGTTTTTGTTTTGCTTTCTCTTGTTTTGTCTACTACCTAACTAATCAGGACTTAGCAAGCAAATTAGAATAGATGCAGCAGATGAATAACAGGTGCAATAGATATGAGTTTTAATGTTTTCCCACTTCATTGTTCAACATAAAGTGTTTTAAATACCCACATATTATTTTTCCTGCAGGAATAACTAGCCTCATTTTCCACCCCAGATCCATAAGTAGGTACCTTGTTTCTCATGCTTTCTTTGTTTTTTTATTTATTAAAATATTTTATTTATTTATATTTTAGAGAGAGGGGAATGGAGGGAAAAAAGGAGAGAAACATCAGTGTGTGAGACAAACATTAATTGGTTGCCTCTTGCAGGCCACCAACTCAACTGGGGGCCTGGCCCGCAACACAGGTATGTGCCCTGACCAGGAACAAACTGGGAACCTTTCTTTTTGCAGGATGACACCCAACCCATTGAGCCACACAAATTATGGCTCTCATGCTTTCTGTTAGCAAAGAAGTCAGGAGTATCTTTTGCTATTTGACTGATGGTAAAAGATAATCACTTTAATCACTTTAAGTGATTAAGTGGTTAAGTCTTTGCTCTTTCTCCCAAGCCTAAACCTAGTTGGGGATTGTGCCACAGGGATGGGCTTGTGAGTGTTTTTACAGTGTGCGTCTCGTTGTGTGGAGTTTTGCTTGCAACTTGTGGGAAACCTAGTGTTCTGTCCAGGTCCATGTTCTAGCTTATCCTTTCATGGATGTCTTCTAGCAGTGAGCACCCTAGTGGCTTTAGACTGCTTTAACTGTGCCCACAGGTGTGGCAAATCCTTGGGAGAGAGCAAGTCTCATGCTTACTAAAGAGGGTGCAGATGCAAAATGGCTGCAAAAGAGGGTGACCTTGGAAGAAATCCCTTTTTCTCTGAAAGCCAACACACTCTATGACCTTTCCAAAAAGCACTCAATGTTTTCTGCCCTTGCCTGAGCTGATGCACACACTCTGACCAAGTTGGTGTGTTGTCCACAATGATGGCCCACAGCCACAGGTCCCTGTTCCTGGGCACCAGATGACATGGACTCCAGCCAGTGGTGTCTTCGGTGTTGTGGATGCGACAAACAAATTCACATGGGCTGCAGAAGTCCGGTGGAGAAAAGGGATAGCATGGCCACTCTCTGAGTGAAAGAGTGCCCCAAATGTTGCCTGGATAGGCTTTCACTGCTTTCTAATAGCATTACATCAAAGAAGGTTCTCATTCATTATGTTCAGGTTTACTTTGAGTGATTAATTTTTACAGATAACAAAGAAAATAATGTTGCAAATGCAAGGTAATGATAAGAGTGATTGATTTGATTACACTCCATCCTTGGGATGGTTTAGCACAGACTTTGGGGAGTTGCTTCAAAGATATACATTAAACACCTGCTGTCTTAACTCAGGGTGAGGGAGTTTTAGCAAAAGCAAGCCTCAAAGCAGCCTAGATATAATGCAGGCCTGGTTCCCCATGGGAAAGTCAATCTGTGGGCCTAGCTCCTGTGTGCCACCTCATGCCTGTTGGTTTTCCAAACCAGGGCTGAGCTACATTCACCATTGCAATGTGGACCAGTTCTCTATACTTAAGTAAGGGCAAATGTCCAATTTTGCCCTAGATCACCCAGGTTGGCTCATCCTGATCCTGAAGTCTCCAATTCATACCTAAAAGAGGTGTATTAATTTCATGTGAGTGGGCATCAGAAAGAGTCTCTATGATCTATGATGTGGCATTTAAGGCAATGACACAATGAACATTCATTCAATCAAAGAAATCAAAAACATGAAATGGAGCTAGTTAGGTAGATTTATGCATAGCAACATAAGTGAGAAATGGCTTGATATGCTGTATAATATTTGAATGTTCTCAAGAAAAGAGATTTTATTTTTTTTTAATTTTTATTGTTATTCTATTACAATTGTCCCAATTTTCCCCTTTGTCCTTCCCCACCCAGCCTACGTTCCCCACTCCCACAGTCAATATTGCACAAAAGACACATATTCAATTCATAAATGCTACAGATCTGCATTGTAAATGTCACTAGTTACTATCAGAAAAAATGTCTATGTTATTGTTTGCAGTCAAAAGCATTCTTATTTTACCTGAGCATGATGCTATAGTGTTCTGGCTCTTGTGTGTGAATAAAAGAAACTTCTCAGACTTAGAGTGGATTCACTTATTTGCACAAAAAAATCTAAGGAATGTTTCTCACTTGAAATCTTGCCCAGATACTTACTAGCTTATTATTTGTGAAAAAAAAATAGTGTTAGAGATGCCAAGTCTAGGCAATATCTGATTTCCCTCTCACATCTTACACAGGAAAATATTAATTGTGTACAGAACAGGGAACTAGATTGAACATCAATTTCTGATCCTCATTTTCATCATCTTTTCAGTTCTGGCAATCCATAATTTGCACTTGCATGAGGAGTCACTATTGAAAATTAAAACCATACTATTCTCTATTACTTTGTGCACCAATAAATCATACAGGTAATACTAAATAAATAAATAGATAAGTCTTTTTTAAAATTTTACTCATTGTTCAAGTATAGTTTTCTGCCTTTTATTCTCATTCCAGCCCACCTACCCATCCCTCCCCACCTGCCTCCCATTTCCACCCCTCCTAGTTTTTTATCCATGTGTCCTTTATACTTGTTCCCGTAAACCCTTCCCCTTTTCCCCTGAAATTCCCTCTTCTCTCCCCTCTGATCACTGTCAGCCTGCTCTCTATTTCAGTGTCTTTGGTTATATTATGCTTGTTTCTTTGTTTTGTTGATAGGCTTTCTGTTAAAGGTGAGATCATATGGTATTTGTCTTTCACTCCCTGGAATATTTTGCTTACCATAATGCTTCCCAGTTCCATCCATTCTGTTGCAAAGGGTAGGAGCTCCTTCTTTCTTTCTGCTGCACAGACTTCCATTGTGTAAATATACCATAGTTTTTTGATCCATTCATTTACTGATGGGCACCTAGGTTGCTTCCAGCACTTAGCTATTGTTAATTGTGCTGCTATGAACATTGGGGTGCGAAGATTCTTTTGGATTGGTGTTTCAGGGTTCTTAGGATATAATCCTAGCAGTGGAATTGCTGGGTCAAAAGGCAGATCCATTTTCAGTTTTCTTAGAAAAGTCCATACTGTTTTCCACAGTGGTAGTATGATTTTTCAGTCCCACCAACAGTACACCAGAGTCCCCTTTCCTCCACAACCTCTCCAACACTTGGTTGTTGATATGTTTATGATGGCCATTATGACTGGTGTGAAGTGGTACCTCATTGTGATTTTAATTTGCATCTCTGATAGCTAGTGATACTGAGCATCTTTTCATATGTCTCTGGATCCTCTGTGTGTCCTCCTTGGAGAAGTGTCTGTTCAAATCCTTTGCCCACTTTTTAATTGGATTCCTTGTCTTCTTAGAGTGGAGTCCTGTAAGTTCTACATATATTTTGGAGATTAAACCCTTGTCTGAGGTATCATTGGCAAATATGTTTTCCCATACAGTTGGTTCTCTTTTCATTTTAATACGGTTTTCTTCAGCCATGCAGAAGCTTTTCATTTTCATGATATCCCATTTGTTTATTCTTTCCTTTATGTCCCTTGCTCTAGGGAACATGTCAGTAAAAAAGTTTCTGTGTGAAATATCTGAGATTTTCCTATCTACGTTCTCCTCTAGGACTTTAATGGTGTCACAGTTTATATTTAAGTCTTTTACCCACCTTGAATTTATTTTTGTATAAGGTGTAAGTTGGTGCTCGAGTTTCATTTTTTTGCACGTAGCTGTCCATTTCTCGCAAAACCATTTGTTGAAGAGGCTATTTTTACTCCATTTTATGTCGGTGCCCCCTTTGTCAAATAGTAATTGACCATAGACACTTGGGTTTATTTCTGGGCTCGCTGTTCTGTTCCATTGGTCCATGTGCCTGTTCTTATGCCAGTACCAGGCTGTTTTGATTACAGTGGCCTTGTAGTATAGTTTAGTGTCAGGTATTGTGATCCCCCCTACTTTACTCTTCTTTCTCAAAATTGCAGCAGCTATTTGGGGTCATTTATGGTTCCATATAAATTTTTAAAGTGTTTGTTCTAGGTCTGTGAAATAAGCCATTGGTACTTTAATAGGTATTGCACTGAATGTATAAATTGCTTTGGGTAGTATGGACATTTTGATGATGTTAATTCTTCTCATCCATGAACACAGTATATGTTTCCATTTGTTTGTGCCTTCCTTGATTCCTTTCCTCAGTGTTATGTGGTTTTCTGAATACAAGTCTTTTACCTCTTTGGTTAGGTTTATTCCTATGCATTTTATTTATTTATTTATTTATTTATTTTTGCTATTTCAAATGGGATGTTTTTCTTGATTTCTGCTTCTGCTGTTTCATTGATGGTGCACAGAAATGCCTTTGATTCCTGGATACTGACTTTGTATCCCTCTGTTTTGCCAAATTCATTTATTAAGTCAAGTAGCTTTTTGCCTGAGTCTATAGGATTTTGTATGTACACTATCATGTCATCTGCAAACAGTGACAGTTTTGTTCCCTCCTTTCCAATTTGAATGCCTTTTATTTCTTTTTCTTGTCTGATTGCTGTGGCTAAAACTTCCAGTACTATGTTGAATAGAAGTGGTGAAAGTGGACAGCCTTGTCTTGTTCCTGATTTTAGTGGAAAAGATTTTAATTTTTGCCCATTGAGTATGATGTTGGCTGTAGATCTCTCATATGGCCTTTATTTTGTTGAGGAATGCTCCCTCTATTCACACTTTGCTGAGTGTTTTTATCATGAATGGGTGCTTTACCTTATCAAATGCTTTTTCTGCATCTATTCATATGATCATGCGATTTTTCTCTTTGCTTTTGTTTATGTGATGTATTGCATTTTACTGATTTGCAAATATTGTACCATCCTTGCATTTTTGGAATGAATCCCACTTGGTCATGGTGTATAATCTTTTTAATGTATTGTTGGATGCAGATTGCCAATATCTTGTTGAGGATTTTAGCATCTATGTTCATCAGCGATATTGGCCTGTTGTGTCTTTATCTGGTTTTGGAATTAGGATGATGTTGGCCTCATAAAAAGATTTTGAAGTCTTCAATCTTTTTGGAGTTTTTTGAAATAGTCTGTGAAGGATAGGGGTTAGCTCTTCCCTAAATACTTTGTAGAATTCTCCTCTGAAACCATCTGGTCCAGGGCTTTTGTGTGTCAGGAGTTTTTTTATTACTGCCTCAATTTCCTTTGCTGATAGTGGTCTATTCAGGCTTTCTGCTTCTTCTTCATTGAGTTTTGGAAGATTATATTTTTCTAGAAATTTGTCCATTTCACCTAGGTTTTCAAATTTCTTGGCATACAGTTCTTCATAGTAATTTCTTACAATCCTTTGTATTTCTGTGGTATCAGTTGTAATCTCTCCTCTTTCATTTCTGATTGTGTTTATTTAGGTCTTCTCTCTTTTTGTTTTGATGAGTCTGCTTAAAGGCTTGTCAATTTTGTTTATATTTTCAAAGAACCAACTCTTGGATTCATTGATGCTTAGAATTGTGCCTTTAGTCTCTATGTCATTTAATTCTGCACTGATCTTGGTTATTTCCTTCCTTCTGCTTGCTCTGGGCTGTCTTTGTTGTTGTTCCTCGAGTTCTTGTAGATGTAGGGTTAGGTTGTTTGTTTGAAATATTTCTGTCTTTTCTAGGTAAGCCTGTATAGCTATGAACTTCCCTCTCAGGACTGTCTTTCCTGTGTCCCATAGGTTTTCAGTTGTTGTGAGTTCATTTTCATTTGTTTTCAGAAACCTTTTGATTCCTTCCCTAATTTCATTCTTGACCCATTCATTGTTTAATAGCATGCTATTTAATCTCCATGAATTTGAGTGTTTTTGGTTTTTCTCCTTGGGGTTGGTTTCTAGTTTCAGTCCCTTGTGATCCGACAAAATGCTTGGTATAATTTCAATTTTTTTGAAATTTCTGAGGCTTGTTTTGTGTCTTATCATGTGGTCTATCTTTGAAAAATGTGCCATGTACATTTGAAATGAGTGTGTATTTGCTTCTTTGGAATGGAGAGCTCTGTATATATCAGTTAAGTCTATTTCATCTAGAGTATTGTTCAGTGACACAGTGTCTTTGTTGGAATTTTGTTTGGAAGATCTGTCCATTTTTGACCGTGGGGTGTTAAAATCCCCCACTATAATTGTGTTGCTGTCCATACTTTTCTTGAAGTCCTCTAAGATTTACTTTATGTATTTGGGTGCTCCTATGTTGGGTGCATATATATTTACAATGTTTATGTCTTCTTGGTGGATTCTTCCCTTGAGTATTATGAAGTGACCTTCTGGGTCTCTCTTTATGGACCTTTTTTGGAAGTCTGTTTTGTCTGATATGAGTATTGCTACCCTGGCTTTTTTTTCCTGTCCATTTGCTTGGAAAATTTGTTTCCTGCCCTTCACTTTCAGCCTGTGTAGGTCGTTTAACCTGAGGTGGGTCTCTTGCAGGCAGCATATGTGTGGGTCATGTTTTTTTTTTTTTAATCCATTCAGCAATTCTATGTCTTTTAATTGGAACATTTAATCAATTTATGTTTAAAGTTATTTTTGATAGGTACTTATTCATTGCCATTTATGTACATATGTCTCTCTCTCTCTCTCTCTCTCTCTCTCTCTCTCTCTCTCCTTTCCTTCCTATCCTTAAAGCAGTCCCTTTAGCATCTCTTGCAAAGCTGGCTTGGTGGAGGTGTATTCTTTTAGTCTTCTTTTGTCTGGGAAGCTCCTTATTTGACCTTCTATCTTGATTGAGAGCCTTGCCGTGTAAAGAAGCCTTTGTTGCAGACCTCTGCTTCTCATTACTTGGAATATTTCTTTCCATTCTCTTCTGGCTTGTAGTATTTCCATTGAGAAGTTAGCTGCTAGCCTTATTGAGGCTCCCTTGTATGTTACTTCCTGTTTCTCCCTTGCCTTTAAGATTTTCTCTTTGTCTTGAAATTTTGCCATTTTAATTATGATGTGCCTTCAGGCGGGCCTCTTTGGGTTCCTCTTGATTGGGACTCTGTGTTTCCTGGATTTGTGTGACTTTTTCTATTATCAAATTAGGGAATTTTCCATCATTACTTTTTGAAATAGGTTTTCTATCCCTTGCTCTTCTTCTTCTCCTTCTGGTATCCCTATTATACGGATATTATTACATTTCATATTGTTTTGCATTGCTGTTTATCCCTCTTCATTCTTTCTGAGATTTTTTTTTCTTGCTCTTTCTGGGTGTTTTTTTTTTTTCAACTTTGTCCTCCAATTCACTGATCCAATCTTCTGCTTCTTCGATCCTGCTTTTCATTCCTTCTACAGTGTTCTTCAGTTCAGAAATTGTATTCTTCATTTTCTCTTGGCCCTTGTTGATAGTTTCTATTTCCTTATTTATTTTATATAGTTTTCAATGAGTTCATTGTAGCTTCCCTGTAGTTTCTGGTAGCTCATTGTGATTTCATTGAGCTTCCTGATAATCATTCCTTTGAACTCAATATCTGATAGTTCAGTTGCCTCTATTTCATTTAACATTCTTTCTGAGGCTTCCTCCTTTCCCTTCATTTGGGGATTGTTTCTTTGTTTTCTCATTGTTTGTGAGACTCATCTTGTTAGCCTCTGTTTCTTAAATTGATCTGTCCTCGCTCCCTGGGTTTATGGTGTGAAGTTCTGTCATAGAATACCTGTGAGATTCAGTGGTGCAGTCTCTTTCATGTATCCTGGTGTTCACAGCTTCCCCCTACTGTTTTTTTTGTGATCAGTTGAAGGAGTAAGGCAAAATGTTTTAAGATAGCAAGACAGTATTCTATGATATTTAGAGTAGCAGCTAGTAGGAAAGAGATAGGAGATCCTTTGGCTATTTATAGTGTTAACCATGACCTTCCACCCCACTAGCCACATTTTAGAAAAGATGGAAAGAAGATAAGACTCTTATTGGGGACAAAAGGATTGTGAGTTGGATCTAGAAAGCTTTGAGGCTGTGTGAGGCCAGATTCTGAGGTAGGGTGGGAGTAAACAATAGTAAATATGAGTAGTGTGTAAGAGAATAGAGTTTACCATTAGAATAATAGAGTTCGGGAAACCTCGAAGTGGGCTGAGATCTGGGAGGGGTGTTGTGTAATATTTACAATTGTATGGAATAGGTCTTATTTACAGTGATATTAGACCAATAATCATATGGCAGAATCTAAGGGATCTACATAACAAGAATAGGGAGTATAGAACCTTGAGTAGTGTACTAATGGAACACAAATGAAGGACAGTAAATTAGCAATACACTATTAATAAGGTAGCAGGGGAAACCTATCAAATGATATAGTATAACCAGCCAAGCAAAGAAGACCCTACGGAAAGAAGAGTAATACCAAAATACTATTAAAATAAAAAATGTAAAATAATGAAAAAAATATAATACAAATTTGCAGTAACTTGCAGGTTCAAAAAAAAAAGGGGGGAAAGCAGAAGTTGGAATGGAGGAGAGATAAATTTCAAAAGGAAGGAATAACACTAGGATGCAAGGAAGAGAAACATAAGGAATTGAGAGATATAAAAATAGTAAGGATTGAAAAATAAAAAGTTACTTAAAATAAGATAAAATCAAACAATAAACAACAACAACAAAAAAAACACAACACAACAACAACAACAACAAAACCTCTTGTTGGGGAGATTGGAATGCTTTTCACCCTTCTGAATCAGAATTCAGTCAATCTCTAGAGTACTGTCCCCAGGGCTAGCTGCGCGCTCTCTCCAGAGTGATCCAGTGCCTTTCTTCAGGGCCCTGGTTGTGGGTCCGAGTGCTCCCAAGCACGTTCACCAGAGCTCACCACCGTGGATTCCTGGGCTCCAGGATCCCGCAGAGTGCCCAAGTCTTTTCCAGGTTCACGGTGTAAGTCCCGTGGGTCCTGAGGGGGCACGCACCTCAAGGTATAAGCCCCAGGGAACCTGAGGGAGTGTGCACTTCACTGTGTAAGCCCCAGGAACCCAAGGGAGCACACACTTCACGGTGTAAGTCCCAGTGATCCTGAGGGAGCATGCACTTCACGTTGTAAGCTCCAGGGATCTTGAGGGGGCAAGCACTTCCTCCGAGTTTACCGCAGCAGGCTCCAGGTTCCTCAAGTGCCCGTGCCCTTTCCTTGTTCAGGGTGGTGGGGTCTGGGTCTTCCACAAAACCACACTATCTCCGGGTTGGGCGTTCGGGTGCACAATCAGGCCATCCTTGGTCGCAGAGGCTGGGGCACTCACTCTTCCCAGGGCAATGTGTGGGTGCTCACAGCCCTTGTGTGATTGTCTCTCATACCTGCTCCCTTTTCTGTGCCTTCAAGCAACAAGTCTTGCCCCGGTGCTGCTCAATCCTTGTTTGGCCAGGAGGGGAGCGTTTGACCCAGCTCTCTCCCAAGTTCCCTGAGGTAGAACAGGGAGCACCAGTCCTGGGGCCTGCAACCTCCCTGCTCTCCATGCTGATCCCTGAGCCCTTCTTATCCTGAAGCAGTCTCCTTACTGTCTGGTTTTTCAATGTCCACTATAATTTTTGATGTCTTATTTCCATAAATGTTGTGATATTGTTGGCCCCTTGCTCTGTTCCTCTGCAGATTGGCCAGTTTCTCTCCCGTGCATAGGAGGAAGGGAAATCCGCTCCCTCCTACCATGCCGCCATCTTTCTCCCCCACCAAATAAGGCTTTTGAAGAAACTACCTTACATGAAAAATTTTACACTAATTGCCTTTTTTGTTGCTTCCCTAATTAGTCCTAAAATCTCATTACATAATTAATTCATAAATCTGATTGTACATATTCAGATTTACTTGGCCCCTCCAGTCATCATAAAATAATGAGTTTGCTAAAAACACCATATTTATACAACAATATTGAGTAGTGAATGTACCAATCATATAATGTAATGGGTTCAAAATTAACCCAACACAGAGAAGTCTTCAGATTTGACCTGATTCCTTTTGTAAAGAAATTAGTGTTTTCTGTCTACTGAAAAAATAATTTTAAATTTATATAAAAAACAATTAGCTGCTTATCATCAAACATAGAGATATTTTATCAAAGTAAAATTTTGATATTCAAATCATATATCTTATGTCCATTAAAACACTTTAACTTTTCAACAAAATTAACTCAAATCAGGGATTTGTTTTTCAACTCATCAGATAAAATTATGTGACCAAGTATAAATTAACTGTGTCTACAAAGAGCCCTGGTTTGCACCCACAAGTTTATCATTTGCTCATTTCTTTTTGTAATACATGGGTTTTTACCAGACTGATGCTATATTTAACCATTATTTCTTCTTTTTAAATTATTGTATTGTTGTAAAAGTACAGTTGTCTGCATTCCCCCCCAGCACTTCCCACCTCACCTCAGCCATCCTCACTTTCCTCCCCTGATTCCAACCCCCTTTGGTTTTATCCATGGGTCCTTTATAGTTGTTACTCAAAACCCTTTCCTTGCATTATCCCCTCCCATCTCCCCTCTGGTTACTGTCAGATTGTTTTTAACTTCAATGTTTCTGGTTATATTTTGCTTGCTTGTTGGTTTTGTTGATTAGGGTTGACGTAAAGGTGATGTCACATAGCATTTGTCTTTCACTGCCTGGCTTATTTCACTTAGCACAATGTTCTCCAGTCCTATCCATGCTGTCACAAAGGGTAAGAGCTCCTTCTTTCTTTCTGTGGCATAATATTCATTGTGCAAATATATGACACTTGTTTGATCCATTCATGCACTTACGGGAACTTAGGTTGCTTCAGCACTTGGCTATTCTAAATTGTGCTGCTATCAACATTGGGGTACATAGGTTCTTTTGGATTGGTGTTTCAGGGTTCTTAGGGAATAATCGCAGCAGTGGAATTGCTGGGATTAGTTGATTTTCTGGGATTAAAAAATGCCAGCATTGTCTGCTTACAAGAAACAAATCTAAAGCATAATCACATCAAAAGTTTGAAAACACGAGGACAGATAAATGTATCATGCATACACTAATGATAGAAAGTTGTATTAATAGCTATATTATTAGTCAAACTTTAAGGCAAATTCATTACAAAAATAAAGATTCTTACTAACTAATAATAAAAGTTTTAGACAGCAAGTAAGTTGAAATATCCAGAAACTGTATACAACTAGTAACAAACTAAAAATACATAAACCAAAATTTATCATAACTACATGGAAAATTAGAAAGATCTAGAATTATACTTATGTATTTTAACACATAACTCTCAGCAATTGATAGAAGATTCAACAGGTAATAATATAGAAACATATTAACAATCTTATAAACAAAAAGTACCTAGTAGAAATATTTAAGTCACTGTAGAAAACAACTATAAAATATTCATTCATTTCAAGAATATGTAGCCTTTTTACCAAAAATAGTATGATATTTGGGACCATAAAACAAGTCTCAGCAAATTTTAGAGCACTGAAATCTTATACACATAAGATTAAGACAAATTAAGAGATAAAATTGGGGAAACAAGGGGAAGGGTCATCAAAGAACGTGTTTAAGAGACCAATAGACAAACCAAAGGAAGGAAGGATTGAGGGTGGGAGGTGGGAGTGGGTGTGGTGGGGGGATGTGGTGGCCAGAAAATGGAGACAATTGTACTTGAAAAATTTAAAAAAAAAGTTACAAAGAAAAAAAGAGACAAATCATTGTTTTTATTTAAAAAAAATAGAAAAACCTCCATACATTAGAGTATTGAGAAATATTCTTTTAAACAATCCATAGTCTGAAGATGGTGGCCAAGTAGGTGGAAGCTGAGGCCACCCACTTGTGCTCCCAGAATGGATTTTCATCTTATCTTCTAATGAGTTACCTGAACAATCAATGAAATCTCATCTGGTGTGAATTTTTGAAGCCAAGAAGTAGAAAGGATGCTTTGCACTGTTCAGTAAGAGATTTTATAAGTTGAGGGGGTAATACCTGTGTGAGGTACCTGAAGGCAAGGAAGGATCAATCAGAAAATGAAGCTTAGTTGATTCCTTTCCTCCTAGAGTGGTGCCCTGGTTCCACACAGGGAAATCACCAACTCTAATCAGGGGAGACTTGGAAGGATATATAAAGACTGGGAGACTAAGTCCAAACACATACAGAGAGAAGCATGTCCATAGCTGCAGCACCATCTGGGAGAGTTCTAGAGAGAAGCTCTATTTAAAACTGTCAGGGGCACAGGAAGGCTGTGGTCAGCCATGACCAAGAGAGACTTGGTACTGTTTGGGGAGGTGGAACATGCAGGGAACCAGCAAGGGCTCTGTGCTGCAGTCAGAGGGCCACATTAAGATTTGTTTAAAAAGGAGCTGAGATGTGACTCGAGACTTGGCAAGGAGCCTGTGATCATGTGTGCACATGCACAGTGGCTCTACCAACAAAGAAAACAGAGTGAAAGTGCAATTCAGTCCCACTGAGTCAAGCTGAATAAGAAGAGTAGAAAGTGTCACACTAAAGGGACTGTAGGATACAACCCAGCATAGCTGGTGAGCAGGGGACTGTGCATACCAGAGAGTACAGGCCTCAGTCTCTTACTTCTACTATAGCAGCAGGATGGGGACTGGATGACCAGGAATTGAATGCTTGGGTTTCATTGCAGCCAGACAGGTCCCCTCACAGTCAGGCATGCTCAGCCTCCATCTGCAGGATTGCAGGTTCGGCAGATCAGTGAGGCCGGGTTGAGGATCCCGCTGCTTATTGCATATCTGCACAGTAAAGGAGAGGCTCTGAAAGGGCCCTTTCTGAACTTCTATCTGACACTACTTGCTACTGTGGTTTTTCAGGCCCTGATCCATTGAAACCAGCAGAGAGGAAAGAGTAGAGACAGGTATAACAAGGGGTGTTCAGGGCCCTTCCCAGCCTCACCTCTTAGGTAGAGCTGCCATCAGTACGAAGGAGGAAAGAACTGCCTCTTTTACACAGGTTGGCCTTTTGCAGAAAACAGGCAGATAATTCACCAGAAACCATATATTATTGGAAATAATCTAGGACAGAGCAAGGCATGTTATGAGGGGGCAGGGAAACATTCCTACCATCTTCAGTGAAGACTGAACAGTACCCCCCAAGGATGATTCAGGGATTCCACCCACCCTCCCAATTGAGCCAGGAGTTCCTTCTGGAGGTGGGTGGAGATGTTACTGGCAGTGTTCTCAGACAGTAAATGAACTACTACTAGTCAGGATATTGATGGAAAGCAGGCAGGGCAAAAGAGTGGGGAGCAGCCAGGCCTGAAGGTGACAACCACAGACTGTAAATCACTTGGACTATTGAACAGGCTGCCTAGGTCTAGACTAGGACACCATCTGACATTATCAGGGGAAGATCCAGAAAGAGAACACAGTGCAAAATGGTAGACTCTGATGAGACAAACTCCACCTTGGTCTTCTTAATTATTTCTGTTTTCTCCTGCACAGCTCTTTAACATTTTTTTGTCTTTTCCTTTAAGCTTGTTACTATTATTTCACTGTTTTTATTGTAGTTTATTTTAAATCTCATATTTTGCTCCTCCTTTCTTTTACTTCATTTTGCCTTCTTCCTTCCTTTTCTTATTTATGTTTTAAATTCTATTGTTTCTCTTTCTCCATTTTGTCTCCATTCTACACTCTTATTATTTCTCCTCCCTCCAGCCTCTGAAAACTATTTTTCTTGTCATTAGATATTTTATATTCTTTTTCCTGTTCTTATAATATTCATATTCTTTCTCCACCTTTATTAAAATTTAATTGTTGGTTGTTAATATGGTGGTTGTTGTTGCATTTATTCAATTTTATTCCTAGATATTCACTATTTTTGTATTCCAAATCTCAAATTTTACTGTTTCCCTCACCTACTCCATTTTGCCACCTGCCTGACTTTCTTTTTTTTTTTTCATTTTAATCTTTACTTCTTCCCTCCCTTAGCCTGGTTTCATTCCTCACTATTATTATTTCTTCTTCCTCTATCCTCTCAAAATCACTTCTTTTTCCTTTATGTATCTCGTAAAATGTTTTCTCTTTTTCCTTCTATTCCTTATCAACCGGTATTAATCTTTGCTCCTGGTCTTGATATTGCTGTGATGGACTTTTTTTTTAAATTTTGTTCTGATTGTTTTTACCATTTAAAAATATTAAACCTTATACTATACTTTTCCCTTTTCTTACTCTATTTTTTCCTCTTACCTTCTTTTTTTATGAAGTAAATTTTATTTTCTTCCTTCACCTTCTTTCTCTTCCCTACTCTTATTATTTTTCTCCCTTTACCCTCTCAATACCAATTTTCTCTCTGTCATCTCATATTTTTTTCTTTCTTATAATAATTTTGATCTCTTTCCACCATTATTAATATGTGTTCATTTGTTGTTGATATTGTGGTTGTGGGTGGGGGATAGTTTTATGGGTTTCGATTTTGTTTACCGAGTTGTTTTGTTTTGTTTGGGCAGCACCTGTATAAAAACATAAGAGACATGGTGGGCAGTGTCTCTCAGTTACCCAGCCAGAGGGAAAAATCCAGCAAAGAATGACTCAAGACCAACCAAAGCCCAATTACAATAAGAGATCTCACATTAATGGTGTAATGGGAATCCCAAAAGCATCCAAGCATCTCCTCAAGAGATCAAGGACACTACACCACTGAATTTCATAGGTCTCCTAGAAGAGAAGGCCACCCCATGAACACAGGAAGTCAAATGGATCAATCTAATATGCAGAAACAAACAAGAACAGTAACCTGAAATGGAAGGAAAAAGACCATACAAGAAAAAAGGAAGAAGGAATTCCCAGAAAGAGTGCTAAATGAAATTGAGGCAAGTGATCTATCTGACATAGAGTTCAAAATAATGGTTAAAAGGATGTTCAAGGAGCTCAGTGACAACTGCAAGGAACTCTATGGAAGCTACAGAAACTTACTGGTAACAACATCTGCATGAAAAAGGACATAGACCTTGTGTAGCTCAGTGGACTGAGCGTGGGCTGCAAACCAAAGTGTTGCAGGTTCAACTCCCAGTCAGGGTACATGCTTGGATTGCAGGCCATGACCCCCAGCAACCACACATTGATGTTTCTCTCTCTCTCTTTCTCCCTCCCTTCCCTCTCTAAAAATAAATAAGTAAAATCTTTAAAAAAGAGAGAAAAAGGACATAGAAACCATGAATAAGGAGGAAATGAAGAATACAACATCTGAAATGAAGAATACACTAGATGGAGTTAAAAGGAGGCTAGATGAAGCAGAGGATTGAATTAGTGATTTGGAGGACAAGGTAAAAAAAGATCCAGACAAAATGAAAAAAAGACTCAACAACAATGAAGATATTTGAAAAGACCTGAAAGATTACATTAAATGTAGTAATTTTCATATCATAGAGACACCAGAAGGAGAAAAAGAGGAGTAAGGGATGGAAAAACTGTTTGAAAAAGCAAGTGAAACAAAACAAGTGGTGGAAGAGAAGTACCATATGATCTCACCTACAATGGAACCTAATCAAAAAAACAAACAAGCAAGCAAATACAGCCAGAGACATTGAAATAAAGAACAATCTGTCAGTAATCACAGAGGATGAGGGAGAGGGATAATAGAGGATAATGGGGGGCATCAAGAAACATGCCTGAAGGACACATGGACAAAGCCAAAGGGGGTGAACCTGAGGGTAGGTGATGGGGATAGGTGGGGGAGGGGGTATGGTGGGGTGAAAATGGAGACAAATGTACTTCAACAACTTTTAAAAAAGAAAAAGTAAGGACAGAAAATTTCCCTAACTTGGTGATGGAACATGTTACACAGATTCAAGAAACACAGAGGGCCCCAATCAAGATACACCAAAACAATTCCACTCCAAGATACATCATAATTAAAGTGGCAAAATTTAAAGACAAAGAGAGAATCTTCAAGGCAGCAAGGGAGAAACAGCTAGTAACATGCAAGGGAACTCCAATAAGGCTATTAGCTGATTTCTGGAAAGAAATATTATAAGCCAGAAAGGAATGGCAAAAAAATTACAAGAATGAAAGCAAAGGCTAACAACCAAGACTAATCTACCCAGAAGGGCTCTCAGTTAAAATGGAAGGTGAAATAAGGAGCTCCCCAGACAAAAAGCTATGAGAGAACATCTCCACCAAACCAGCAGTGCAAGAGATGTTAAAGGGACTGCTATAAGAAGATGAAGAAAGAGAGAGGGAGAGATAGAGAGAGAGAGGGGGAGAGAGAGAGAGAGAGAGAGAGAGAGAGAGAGAGAGAGAATATGTACAAGGGGGAAAAATGGTAATGAATAAGGAAGTACCCATCAATATTAGCCTTCAATGTAAATGAATTAAATGCTCCAATCAAAAGACATAGGGTAGCAGAACAGATAGAAAACAGAACCAGTATATATGCTATCTAAAAGAGATTCGCCCCAGAACAAAAAATCTACACAGACTGAAAGTGAAGGGGTGGAAAAAAATATTACAAACAAAGGAACATGAAAAAAAATCTAGGGAGCAATACTTATATCAGACAAAGTAAACTTCAAAACAAAGGCCGTAAGAAGAGATGAAGAAGGTCACTACATAATATTTCAGGGAGTGACCCAACAACAGAATATTACCCTTATAAACATATAGCACCAAAGATAGGAGGACCTGAATGTATAAAGAAAACCTTGGAGGACTTCAAGAAAGATATCTACAGCAACACAGTCTTCATAGGGATTGTAACAACACTATGTCAAGAATGGATAGGTATTCCAAACAAAGGATCAACAAAGATATTGTAGCATTGAATGACACTCTAGATCAAATGGACTTAATTGATTTGTACAGAAACTTTCACCCCAAGAAGCAAAATACACATTCTTTTCAAATGCACGTGGAACATTTTCAAAGATAGACTACCTGATAGGAAACAAAACAAGCCTCAACAAATTCAAGAAAATTGAAATCATAGGAAGCATCTTCTCAGACCACAAGGGCCTGAAACTAGAAACCAACCCCAAGAAAAAAGTTGATGTGGAACCCAGCTTGTGGGGTCCACGACATTGTGGATGAGATGACAAATTCACAGAGATTACTGAGTCCTGTGGAGGAAAAGGGATGGCACAGCCACTATCTCAAAAGGAGAGTACCTTTTGGAGAAGCGTCCCAACCCTTGCCTTGACAAGCTTCTTTTTTGTTCAATTTGCACTGGAATAAAGTTCATCAATCATTGTCAGGCAGAAACGATTAAACAAAAGATAATAATCAAAGAACTTTGAGGGCTTATTCTGAGTCAGGGTCAGATAGTTAAAGGACATTAAACTTTGGGGAAAAACTCATTTCCTGCTTGATCACTTATTGTTTAAATTGAGGGTATTAGCAAAGTAGGTTTCATAGGATTTTATGCATTCTTTCTTAGGCCTGATTGCCCTAGGGAACCCATCCTTTCCAGCACAGGGCTGCACCCACCTCCAGCATTGCTTTAGACTTAAGTCATTGTTTCAGGCTTAAGTGAGGCAGGGGAAGTAAGGCAGCCAAGAGATTAGGAGACTTCTTACAGACAGAATGAGGACTCAAGATATGTCAAAGCCAAGGGGTGAGGGTCTATCACCCCCTTTTGCTATAGCCCCCCCAAGTACTTCCCTGGGCCCCCCCCCATGATCATGCCTGTCTTAGGTCACCTCTTCCTTGAAGAGTCTTACCCATCATTGGCTAACCAATCAAGCATTGGGTGGCAGGCTGGGTGAAGTAAAAGGAGCAGAAGTGGCACCCCTGCCAGAGAGATAAGCTTTGTCTCCTTAGTGGCTTATGGTCCCAAGGTCACTCACTCAGCCTTAACCATGGGGGAGGTTACAGCTCCTGAAACTAGGCAGGGAAGTTCCCAGCAAAAATGAAAAACAAAACAAAACAAAACAAAACACAAACTCATAGAGATTGAATGGCATGCTGTTAAACAATGCATGAGCTAATAATGAGATCAAGGAAGAAATCAAAAAGTATCTGGAAACAAATGAAAAATAACACAAAACATGCCAAAACCTGTAAACCACAGTGGAAGCAGTCCTGAGAGGGATGTTCATAGAAATACAGGCCTACTGAAAGACGATAGAAAAATCTAAAAAAAGAAAAAGAAAGAAAGAACCTAACTCTACATCAATGAGAACTAGAGGAACAACAAAGGGCAGAGTGAATAGAAGGAAGAACATAATTATCAGAGCAGAATTAAATGACAGAAAGACTAAGAAATAATTCAAAGGATCAATGAATCCAGGCGATGGTTTTTTGAAAATATGAACAAAATTGATAACCTTTAACCAGGCTCATTGGGAAAAAAAGGAGAGAGGAACCAAACATCAGACATGAAAGAGAAGTTACAACCAATACCACACAAATAAAAAGTACAGTGTGAACAAATATATGCCAAGAAATTGGACAACCTGGATAAAAAGGACAAATTTCTAGAAACATACAATTTTCCAAAACTGAATCAAGAAGAATCAGAAAGCCTGACCAGACTAATAACAGCTAGTGAAATTGAAGCAGTAATCAAAACACTCCTGGAACACATAAACCTGTACTGGAGGGCTTTACAGGAAAAAATTTTTAAAAGATTTTATTTATTTTTATACAAATGGGAAAGGAGGGAGAAAAAGACAGAGAAACATCAATGTGTGGCTGCCCACTGAGCACCCCTACTGGGGGCCTGGCCTTCACTACATGCATGTGCTCTGACTGGGAATCAAACTGGTGACCCTTTGGTCTCAGATTGGATCTCAATTCACTGAACCACACAAGCCAGGGGTGCGATTTTAACAAACATTTAAAGAACTAACTAATATACTTCTCAAACTATTACAAAAATTCAAGAAGAAGGAAGAATGCCAAACTATTTTTATGAGATAAGTATTGTCCTAAATCCAACACCAGAAAAAGACACAATAAAGAAAGAAAACTATAGGCCAATATTGTTGAAAGAATGTAGAAGCCAACATTCTCAACAAAATATTGGCAATTTGGATCTAGCAATACATTAAAAAGATAATACAACATGATCAAGCGGGAGTCATCCAAGAAATGCAAGGATGGTACAATATTTGCAAATAAAAAATGTAATACACCACATAAACAAATGAAGGGAAAAATCACATAATCATATCAATAGATGCTGAAAAAGCACCTGGTAAAATACAACACCCATTTGTGATAAAACTCAGAAAAGTTGAAATGTGGGAACATACCTCAGCATAATATCGGCCATATAAGAGAAACCTAGAGCCATCATCATACTCAATGGGCAAAAACCAAAACTTTTTTCCTTTTTTTAATTTATTTTTTTATTTTTTAATATTTCATTGATTATGCCATTACAGTTGCCCCATTTCCCCCCATTTATACCCCTCTACCCTGCACACCCACTCCCACCCACATTCCCTCCCTTTAGTTCATGTCCATGTGTCACACATATAAGTTCTTTGGCTTCTACTTTTCCCATACTATTCTTACCCTCCCCCTGTCTATTTTCTACCTACCATCTATGCTATTTATTCTCTGTACCTTTTCGCCCTCTCTCCCCCTCTCACTCTTTTGCTGATAACCCTCCATATGATCTCCATTTCTGTAATTCTGTTCCTATTCTAGTTGTATGCTTAGTTTGTTTTGTTTGTTTGTTTTAGTTTCCCTTGTTAATAACTGTGAGTTTGTTGTCATTTTACTCTTCATAGTTTTGATGTTTTTCTTAGATAAATCCCTTTAACATTTCATATAATAAGGGTTTGGTGGTGATGAACTCCTTTAACTTGACCGTATCTGTGAAAAACTTTATCTGCCCTTCCATTCTAAATGATAGCTTTGCTGGGTAGAGTAATCTTGGATGTAGGTCCTTGACTTTCATGACTTGTAATACTTCTTTCCACCCTCTTCTTGCCTACGATGTTTGTTTTCATAAATCAGCTGACAGTCTTATGGGAACTTCTTTTTAGGTAACTCTCTCCTTTTCTCTTGCTGCTTTTAAGATTCTGTCCTTATCTTTAATCTTGGGCAATGTAATTATGATGTGCCTTGGTGTGTTCCTCTTTGTGTCCAACTTCTTTGGGACTCTCTGGGATTCCTGGACTTCCTGGAAGTCTATTTCCTTTGCCAGATTGGGGAAGTTCTCCTTCTTTGTTTGTTCAAACAAGATTTCAATTTCTTGCTCTTTCTCTTCTCCTTCTCGTACCCCTATGATTCAGCTGTTGGAATGTTTAAAGATCCCCTGAAGGTTCCTAACCTTCCCCTCAGTTGTTTTTTTTTTTTGAATTCTTATTACTTCATTCTGTTCTGGTTGAATGTTCCTTTCTTTGTTCTGGTCCACACCATTGATTTGAGTCCCTGTTTCCTTCCTGTAACTGTTGGTTCCCTGTACATTTTCCTTTATTTCACTTAGCATAGCCTTCATTTTTCATCTAATTTGAAACCATATTCAACCAATTCTGTGAGCACCCTGATTACCAGTGTTTTGAACTGTGCATCTGATAAGTTGGCTATCTCTTCATCACTTGGTTGTCTTTTTTCTGGAGCTTTGACATGTTCTTTTTGGGGCAATTTTTTTTTTGTCTTGATACACCTGTTACAGAGTAAGGGGCAGAGCCATAGGTGTTCACCATGGTGGGGCAACCCCTGTAGCTGCATTGTGATGCTGTATATGGGAGAGGAGTCTGGGAGGGAACAATGGTGCTTTCTCCTCTCTCTGCCAGTTTTCGGTCACTTCCCCTGCTACCCACATTCAAATTGGGCCCTCTGGTGCTGATTCCTGGGTAGGTGGGCTTGTGTATGTTCTAGAGCTCTGTTGGTCTCTCCAATGAACTCTCCTGTGAGGCTGGGAGTTTCTCCTGCTGCTGCTTCAACCCCCACAGGTGTTTTCAATCAGAGGCTTTGAGGCTTCATTTCCCTGTACTGGAACCCTGGGTTGTGTGGTCTGTCCTACTCCCTAGTTATTCCTCCTGGTTTTTCCCAAAGCGAATGTGGGACCACCCAGTCTGCCAGCTATCACCTTGCCATTTCCACCAGCCACCACCTTGCCCACCCCAGACCTCCAGTCACTGCCTTGACATGAGTCCTCTCTGCCTGGCTGTCCATCTCCATACCTCCTGCTGGTCTGGATGAATGTTTCTTCTTTAACCCTTTGGTTTTCGAACTTCTATATAGTTCAATTTTTGTCAGTTCTTGTTGTTTATTGTTTTTAAATTTGTTGTTGTCCTTCTTTTGGTTGTACGAGGAGGCACAGTTTGTCTCCCTATGCCTCCATCTTGGCTAGAAGTCAGCTTTTTCCTTAATATTAGGAACAAGAGAACGGTGTCTGCTTTTAACCACTCTTACTCATCATAGTACTGAAAGTTCTAGCCAGCACAATTAGATGAGGAAAAGAAATAAAAATTACCCAAATTGGAGGGAAAAATAAAACTGTCATTATTTGCAGACGACATGGCAGTTTACATAGAATACCCTACATATCTGCCACCAAAAAACTATTTGACATAATAAGTACATTTGGCAACATAGCAGGATAGTCAATTTTCAGAAATTGAGGGCATTTTTGTGCACCAACAATGAAATATCAGAAAGAGAAGGTAGGGAAAATACCTCATTTACTATAGCAAAAAGAAAAATAAAGTACCTAGGAATAAACTTAATGAAGAAAGTAAAAGACCTATGCTAGGGAAACTAGAACACTGAATAAAGGAATTGAGGAAGATACAAATAAATGGAGAAATTGAAAAAGATACACTGTGTTCATGGATTGGAAAAATTATCATCATTATAATAATCAGACTATCCAAAGCAATCTACAAGTCTTATTAAAATACTAATGGAATTTTTCACAGATATAGAACAAATATTTCAAAAATTTATATGGAACAAAAAACAACTCTGAATTGCTTCAGCAATCTTCAGAAAGAGGAACAAAGTTGGAGGGATGCACAATACCTGATATCAAAAAATACTACCAGGCCACTGAATTCAAAACAGTCTAGTACTGGCATAACAACACACATATAGATCAATGGAACAGAACAGAGTGACCAAAATAAACCCACGCATCTATGGTCAATTAACATTTGAGAAAGGGAATATGAGCATACATTGGAGTAAAAATAACCTCTTCAACAAATTGTATTGTAAGATGTGGACAGCTACATGCAAAAAAAAAAAAATGAAACTACAATACCAATTTAAACCATACACCAGAATAACTCAAAATCAATAAAGTACTTAAATATAAGTTGTGACACCTTAAAAGTCATGGCAGTAAAACTTCAGATATCTCATGTAACAATATTCTTGCCAATATAGGCAAGGAAAATAAAAGAAAGAATAAACAAATGATACTGTATCAAACTAGAAGATTTCTGCACTAGAAACCATCATCAAAATAAAAAGGGAATGGACCATATGGGAGAACATATTTGTCAATGACACCTCAGACAAGGGTTTGATCTCCAAAATAGTAAAAGAACTAGTACAACACCACACCAGGAAGACAAATAATCTAACTAAAAATGGGCAAATGACTTAAATAAACATTGATCTAAGGAGGACATACAGATGTCATACAGACATATGAAAAGATACTCAATATTACTAGCCATCAGAGAGATGCAAATTAAAACCACAATATGATTCCACCTCACACCAGTCAGAATGTCCATCATTAATAAATCAACAAAGAAATGCTGGTGAAGATGTGAAGGAAAAGGAACCCTAGTGCATATTTGGTGACAATGCAGACTGGTGCAACCACTGTGGAAAACAGTATGAATTTCCTCAAAAAACTAAAAATGGAACTGTCTTTTGACCCAGTGATTCAACTGCTGGAAATATGCCCTAAGAATCCCAAAACACCAATTTAAAAGAAAGTATGCATCACTATGTGCATAGCAGCACTATTTATAATAGTCAAGTGCTGGAAACAACCTAAGTGCCCATCAGTAAATGAATGAATCAAAAAACTATGGTACATTTACACAACGGAATATTACACATCAGAAAGTATGAGGCAACTCCTACCTTTCATAACAGCATAGACAGAACTAGATAATATTATGCTGAGTGAAATAAGCCAGTTGGTGAAAGATAAATACCATATGATCTCACCTAATGAACAAAATAAACTAACAAGCATAATGAAACCAGTGTCATGGAAACAAGGAGGAAGCGGACAGAAACCAGAGGGGGGTGGTGAGGGAGATAATAATGGAAAGAAGGGGAAGAGGCTATTGAAAGAATATGTATATATGACCTATGGACATGGAAGACAGTGTGGGAATTGAATGAGGGAGTGCAGAGTGGGCTGGGCAGAGGAGGGAAAAGGAGGGTAAGATAAGAGAATAAAATAAAAGTTTTAAAAAACGTAATCTACCTGGCTGAGGTAGCTCATTGGATTGAGTGCAGGCTGCGAACCAAAGTGTCGCAGGTTCGATTCCCAGTCAGGGCACATGCCTGGGTTTCAGGCCACGGCCCCCAGCAACCACACATTGATGTTTCTCTCTCTCTCTTTCTCCCTCCCTTCCCTCTCTAAAAATAAATAAATAAAATCTTTTAAAAACATAATCTATATTCAAAGAATAAATGATAATGGAAATTTAAAACATTTTGGAATTACACTGCATTAACAATACTTCATTTCAAGGATCATGGTATGCCCTGGCTGGTGTGGCTCAGTGGATTGATTGCTGAACTGTGAACCAAAGGGTCACCAGTTTAATTCACAGTCAGTGCACATGCCTGGTTGTCGGCCAGGTACCCAGTAGTGAGTATTCAAGAGGCAACTACACAGTAATGTTTCTCTCCCTCTCTTTCTCTCACCCTTCCCCTCTCTAAAAATAAATAAATAAAATATTTCAAACAAGACTCATCGTATGCAGTTCAATTGGTACATAGGAAAAACTATATTGCCTAACAACATACATTAGAAAAGAAGATAATTTGAAAATAAGTAAGATTAAGTAAGAAAGCAAAATAATACCCTCAAAACTATGGAAGCAATAATTAATAACAAAATAAAAATTAAACATAAAATACGGAGGATAAAAAGACCAAAAGTTAGTTCTTGAAAGAAAATGAACAAAATGTATAATATTATGGTGAGAATGATTAAAAGAAAAAGCACATTATTAAATGTAAGAAATTAAAAGAGGACATGACTGCAAATATGATATGAAAAGTAGATGTTACTAAGAATAACTTTATTCCAATATGTCTGAAACTGAGACAAAATTATCAAGATCCTGAAATTTTTTACATTAACAAGCATTTTAAGAAGTACTAGAACATATAAATAGTCCTATAACTATCACACATTCATTTGAATGCACACACATATTAAATAGTGGTAGCAACTTCATTGTCAATTTCCAATTTTCAGTTATCAAGTTCTGTTAATCATTAAAGGAAGAAAAATTTCAATCTTGCCCAGCTATTCCAGAAAATATAACAAAGATGGTAAAGTTATACTCATTTTATGAAGTTAATATAATTTTGATATGCAAACCTGAAAATATGATTTTAAAAAGGAAAATTATAAACCAGTCTTAATAACCATAAACCAAGCCTAAGAAGAAATTAAAGTAATTATACTTTTTGCACAAGTTAGGTTTATTTTAGGAATTCAAGGCTGGTTTAACATTGAATAATGAGAAATATAATTTGCAACATTAATAGGTTAGAGGAAAAATACAAAACAACACATTGATAGATGCAGAAAAGCTACTTGGTAAATTTCAACAGTCATTAAAAATAATTTTATGAACTTTCCTGGATAGAGTATTAAAATGAAATAATTAAGTGTTCTGAGACAGAAGATGGTGGCTTTACTGGTGGATCGGTAGAGAAACAGAGCAAGTGGGCTAGGTTACCGAATCACTTTTGAAAGTAGGACATCCAAAATTATTGCACTCACTGAAAAACCAGACGGTAGGGAGACTGCTACAGGACAAAAGGGGCCCAGGGATCAGCGCGGGGTCTAGGGGTATGCAGACTCCAGGCCCGCCCGGTGCTTCGGGGTCTGCCCCAGGGCTCCCGGGAGAGGGAAGTCGCTGCTCCCTCCCCTGAATACGGGGGTGAGCAACTCCAGGGGAGAACGTGTTGCTAGAAGGAACAGATAGGGCACATGAACTGGGAAAAAATCGCCCAGGGACTATGAACACCCGCCCACAGACCTGGGAGAAGTGAGGGCCTCTCGCCAACAGGACCAGGGGCAGCCTGGAAGAGTGCCCACACCCCTAGCCTGGTGGAAGTGCAGATCGGTGGAGAGCACAGAGCCGGGCCGCGCTCGGCTCGCGTCCCATTCAGGAGGCCTGAATTGCGCGCTGAGATCCCGGGAGGGATGTGGCACTTGGTGTGTTCCTATAGTAGTGGCTCAGAAATTTCCAGCCAGCCCGACCAGGGGAGTCGGGAAAGGCGCCAACAGCCGGTCAGAGTGCGGTTCAGCGGAGAACGCGGAGCTGGAAATGGCTTGGCTCACGCACTGTGGGGAAGACTGACTCTCACGCGCTTTAAACCTGGAAGGGTCGCGGCCAGGCACTTAGGGCGATCCTAGACCCCGAATCTCAAAAGTTTGGGGGAGGGGCGCGCCATTTTACGATCCCCAGGGAGGGTGCAGTGAATCTCAAAACCTCGCGGATGACTCCTGAGATCATAGAGCTGGAACCCTGCAGGACCCCAGAGTCCAGAAGAACGTGGAAGTGAGATCCAGAGAGCCAGTGTGTTTGGGAGCGCCCAGGGTACCTGACAGACTTGCTGAGATCTGCCTGGGAGAGAGAGAAGCATTTCAAAGGTCCCTCAGCCAGCTAAAGCCAGCAAGATCAGAAAAACTGGTCTGGGCAGTTAGAAACCAACAAGAGGTTTTTTTTGTTTTGTTTTGGTTTGGTTTTGTTTGGTTTTGTTTGGTTTCTCTGGCTGTTGTTGGTTGATTGATTTTATCTTGTGTTTTATGTGACATTTTATTTTTCAATTCTTATTATTTTTATCTTGCAATCCCTTATGTTTCTCTTCCATTCATCCTAATATTATTCTTTCCACTCCAAATTTATCTCTCCTGCACTACATCTTCTGCTTTTCTTTCTTTTTTTTTAATCTTGCAAGTTACTGTAAATTTGTATTATCTTTTTCTCACTTTTCCAACATTTTTTTTATTTTAATAATATTTTAGTATTCTTTTTTCTTTCTGTATAACCTTCTTTGCTTGGCTTGTTATACTGTCATTTGATAGGTTCCCCCCTGGTATCTCAGTCACAAGGTGTTGATAAGTTACTATCCTTCATCTGTGTTCCATTAATACACCTCTCAAGGTTCTATACTCTTCATTCTTGTTATCTAGACCTCATCGATTCTGCCACAAGACTGTCACTTTACTATTACTGCTAGTAAGACCTAGTCTATACAATTGTAAATGCTTCTCAATACCCCTACCTGATCTCAGCCCACTTTGCAATTTTCTGAACTATAGTATTCTGGGGGTTGTCTCTATTCTTTTACTCACTACTCCTATATACTAATCTTTAGTCCAACCCTACCTTAGAATCTGACCTCCCACAGCCTCACAGCTTTCTAGATCCAACTAACAATCCTCTCGTCCCCAATAAGAGTCTTACCTTCATTCCATCCTTTCTAAAACGTGGATAGTCGGGTGCAGGATCACGGTTAACACTATAAGAACCCAAAGGATAACTCATCTCTTCTCTACTGGCTGCTAAAGTAAATATCATAGTATACTGTCTTGCTGTTTTAAACCATTTTGCCTTACTGCTCCAACTGATCACAAAATAGAGTAGGTGGAAGCTGTGAACACCAGGATACACGAAGGAGATTGCACCACTGAATCTCACAAATATTTTACCACAGAAGTTCACACCATAATTATAGGGAATCAGAACAGATCAAATTAACAAACAAGAGGAAAAAAGAAGAAACCCACGAACAATGAGAAAACAAAGAAACAACCCCCAATTGAAGGGAAACGAGGAAGCCTCAGGAAAAATGCTAACTGAAATACAGGCAACTCAACTATCAGACAGTGAGTTCAAAACAATGATTACCAGGAAGTTCAATGAACTCACAATGAGCTTTAAGAAATTAGAGGGAAACTACATCAATCTCACTGCAAACTATATAAACATGAAAAAGGAAATAGAAACTCTCAACAAAGGTCAAGAGGAAGTGAAGAATACAATTTCTGAACTGAAGAACACAGTAGAAGGAATGAAAAGCAGGGTTGATGAAGCAGAAGATCGGATTAGCGAGCTGGAGAACACAGTAGAAAACAGCATCCAGAAAAAGCAAGAAAAGGAAAAGAGGCTAAGAATGAAGAGGGATTAAAAGAAATGCAAGACAATATGAAACGTAATAATATCCGTATAAAAGGGATACCAGAAGGAGAAGAAGAAGAGCAAGGGATCGAAAACCTAGTTGAAAAAATAATGAACGAGAACTTCCCTAATTTGATGAGAGAAAAAGTCACACAAATCCAGGAAACACAGAGACTCCCAATCAAGAGGAACCCAAAGAGACCCACCCCAAGGCACATCATAATTAAAATGACAAAATTTCAAGACACAGAGAGAATCTTAAAGGCAGCAAGGGAGAAAAAGGAAGTAATATACAAGGGAGCCCCAATAAGGCTAACAGCTGACTTCTCAATGGAAACACTTCAAGCCAGAAGAGAATGGCAAGAAATACTCCAGGTAATGAGAACCAGAGGTCTGCAACCAAGTCTACTATATCCAGCAAGGCTCTCGATCAAGATAGAAGGCCAAATAAGAAGCTTCACAGACAAAAGAAGTCTAAAAGAATACACCTCGACCAAACCAGCTCTGTAAGAGATTCTAAAAGGACTGCTTTTTAAGGAAGGGAGGGAGAAGAGAGAGAGAGAGAGAGGAACACACGTACATAAAAGACAATGAATAAGTATCTATCAATAAAAATCTTAAACGTAAATGGATTAAATGCTCCAATCAAAAGATATAGAATAGCTGATTGGGTAAGAAAAAATGACCCATATATCTGCTGTCTACAAGAGACCCACCTCAGGATAAAAGACCTACACAGGCTGAAAGTGAAGGGCTGGAAACAAATCTTCCAAGCAAATGGACAGGGAAAAAAAAAGCCGGGGTAGCAATACTCATATCAGACAAAATAGACTTCCAAAAAAGGTCCATAAAGAGAGACCCAGAAGGTCACTTCATAATACTCAAGGGAGGAATCCACCAGGAAGACATAAATATTGTAAATATATATACACCCAACATAGGGGCACCAAAATACATAAAGAAAATCTTAGAGGACTTCAAGAAAGATATGGACAGCAACACAATTATACTGGGGGATTTTAACATCCCACTATCAAAAATGGACAGATCTTCTAAACAAAATATCAACAAAGGTATTGTGGCATTGAACACTACCCTTGATGAAATGGACTTTACTGATATATACAGAGCCCTCCATCCAAAAGAAGCTAAATATACATTCTTTTCAAAAGTACACGGAACATTCTCAAAGATAGACCACATGATAGGACACAAAACAAGCCTCAAAAATTTCAAGAAAATTGAAATCATACCAAGCATTTTCTCAGACCACAAGGGACTGAAGCTAGAAACCAACTCCAAGGGAAAAAACACAAAAACACTCAAAATCATGGAGATTAAATAGCATGCTATTAAACAATGGATGGGTCAAGAATGATATTAGGGAAGAAATCAAAAGATTTCTGGAAACAAATGAAAACGAACTCACAACAACCCAAAATTTATGGGACACAGCCAAGGCAGTCCTGAGAGGGAAGTTCATAGTGATACAGGCCCACCTAAAAAGGTTAGAAACATTCCAAACAAACAACCTAACCCTATGTCTACAAGAACTCGAGGAACAACAACAAAGGCAGCCCAGAGCAAGCAGAAGGAAGGAAATAACCAAGATCAGAGCAGAATTAAATGACATAGAGACTAAAAGCACAATTCTAAGGATTAATCAATCCAACAGCTGGTTGTGTGAAAAGATAAACAAAATCGACAAGCCTTTAAGCAGACTCATCAAGAAAAAAAGAGAGAAGACCCAAATAAACACAATCAGAAATGAAAGAGGAGAGATTACAACAGATACCACAGAAATACAAAGGATTGTAAGAAATTACTACAAAGAGCTGTATGCCAAGAAATTTGAAAACCTAGGTGAAATGGACAACTTTCTAGAAAAATATAATCTTCCAAAACTCAATGAAAAAGAAGCAGAAAGCCTGAACAGACAAATAACAACAAAAGAAATTGAAACAGTAATCAAGAAATTTCCAACACACAAAAGCCCGGGACCAGATGGTTTCAAAGAAGAATTCTACAAAGCATTTAAGGAAGAGCTAACCCCTATCCTTCACAGACTATTCCAAAAAATCCAAAAAGATGGGAGTCTCCCAAACTCTTTTTATGAGGCCAACATCATCCTAATTCCAAAACCAAATAAAGACACAACAAAGAAAGAAAACTTCAGGCCAATATCATTGATGAACTCTGACGCTAAAATCCTCAACAAAATACTGGCAAACCGCATCCAACAATACATTAAAAAGATCATACACCATGATCAAGTGGGATTCATTCCAGGGATGCAAGGATGGTTCAATATTCGCAAGTCAGTAAATGTATACATCACATAAACAAAAGCAAAGACAAAAACCACATGATCATATCAATTGATGCAGAAAAAGCATTTGCGAAGGTACAGCACCCATTCATGATAAAAACACTAGGCAAAGTGGGAATAGAAGGAGCATTCCACACCATAATAAAGGCCATATATGAGAGACCTACAGCCAACATCATACTCAATGGACAATAATTAAAATCTTTTCCACTAAGATCAGGAACAAGACAAGGCTGTCCACTTTCACCGCTTCTATTCAATATAGTACTGGAAGTTTTAGCCACAGTAATAAGCCAAGAAAAAGAAATAAAAGGCATTCAAATCGGAAAGGAGGAAACAAAACTGTCACTGTTTGCAGATGACATGATAGTATACATAGAAAATCCTATAGACTCTACCAAAAAACTGCTTGACCTAATAAATGAATTTGGCAAAACAGTGGGATACAAAGTCAATATCCAGAAATCAAAGGCATTTCTGTACACCAACAATGAAACAGCAGAAACAGAGATCAAGGAAAAAATACCATTTGAAATAGCAAAAAGAAAAATAAAATATCTATGAATAAACCTAATCAAACAGGTAAAAGACCTGTATTCAGAAAACTACACAACACTGAAGAAAGAAATCAAGGAAGACACAAAGTAATGGAAACATATACCGTGTTCATGGATTGGAAGAATTAATATCATCAAAATGTCCATACTACCCAAAGCAATTTACACATTCAATGCAATTCCTATTAAAGTACCAATGGCATATTTCACAGACATAGAACAAACACTTCAAAAAATTTATATGGAATTATAAACGACCCCGAATAGCTGCTGCAATTTTGAGAAAGAAGAGTAAAGTAGGAGGGATCACAATACCCGACACTAAACTATACTACAAGGCCACTGTAAACAAAACAGCCTGGTACTGGCATAAAAACAGGAACATAGACCAATGGAACAGAACAGAGAGCCCAGAAATAAGCCCAAGTCTCTATGGTCAATTAATATTGGACAAAGGAGGCAGCAACATAAAATGGAGTAAAAATAGCCTCTTCAACAAATGGTGCTGGGAGAACTGGACAGCCATGTGCAAAAATATGAAACTTGAGCACCAACTTACACCATATACAAAAATAAATTCAAGGTGGAGAAAAGACTTAAATATAAAATGTGACACCATTAAAGTCCTAGAGGAGAACGTAGGTAGGAAAATCTCAGATATTTCACGAAGAAACTTTTTTACTGACATGTCCCCTAGAGCAAGGGACATAAAGGAAAGAATAAACAATTGGGACCTCATCAAAATAAAAAGCTTCTGCACAGCTAAAGAAAACAATATCAAAATTAAAAGAGAACCAACTGTATGGGAAAACATATTTGCCAATGATACCTCAGACAAGGGTTTAATCTCCAAAATATATAAAGAACTTACAAGACGGCACTCTAAGAAGACAAGGAATCCAATTAAAAAGTGGGCAAAGGACTTGAACAGACACTTCTCCAAGGAGGACACACAGAAAATCCAAAGACACGTGAAACGATGTTCAATATCGCTAGCTATCAGAGAGATGCAAATTAAAACCACAATGAGATATCACTTCACACCAGACAGAATGGCCATCATAAACAGAGCTACAAACAAGTGTTGGAGAGGTTATGGAGAAAAGGGGACCCTAGTGCACTGCTGGTGGGACTGCAGACTGGTACAACCACAATGGAAAGCAGTATGGAACTTCCTCAGAAAACTAAAAATGGATCTGCCTTTTGACCCTGCAATTCCACTGCTGGGACTCTATCCTAAGAATACTAAAACACCAATTCAAAAGAACCTATGCATCCCAATGTTCATAGCAGCACAATTTACAATAGCTAGATGCTGGAAGCAACCAAGATGCCCATCAGTAAATGAATAGATCAAAAAACTATGGTACATTTACACAATGGAATTCTATGCAGCAGAAAGAAAGAAGGAGCTCCTACCCTTTGCAACAGCTTGGATGGAGCTGGAAAAAGCAAGCAAAAGCTTGCTTAGTGAAACAAGCCAGGCAGTGAAAGACAAATACCATATGATCTCACCTTTAACAGCAACCTAAATAACAAAACAAAGAAACAAGCAAAATATAACCAAAGACACTGAAATAGAGGACAGGCTGACGGTGACTGGAGTGGAGAGAAGAGGGAATTTAAGGGGACAGTGGGAAGGGTTCACAGGAACAAACTTAAAGGACACATGGTCATAAACTAAGGGGAGGGTGGTAATGGGAGGGAAGTGGGGAGGTTGGGAGGGGGGACTGGATTGGGAGTAAAAAGGAGAAAACTGTATTTCAACAATGATTAAAATAAAAAAAGTGTTCTTATCTATCTAAGTAATAACATTTAAAAAATCTTTTTTAAAGTACCGTGAACAATAACATAAAATATCATTAACCTAGTAATAAATTGAACACATAGGTGCAGAACATATTTAATGGGGAAGATTATAACATTTTTAGACATTTAGAAGATGTAAATAAATGAAGATATATGCTATGGTGAAGAATTTGAAGTGTCAGTATTTTTAAAATGTCAGTTCTCCACAAACTGATGTAGATATTTAAGACACACACAATCAAAATCACAACAATGCCAACCAAAATGGAGTAAGCCCCAAAACCATATCTCTCCTACTGATTACAACTGAAAACCCTGGATGAGAAAAAAAAAAGCTAGCAGAGGATTTTGAAAAGTAAAGAATATAAGACAGGTTGGGGAGGTGATTCAAATCTGCAAAAGCAACTAATACAGAACTGACATTCTCTGATTTATTTCCTCATTTATATTCCAGCTTTGACAAAAATTATGGCTCAGTTATGGAACTGTACTGGGAGAAGGCAGATAAGAACCTGAGAGAAAGTCTGTCTTTTGTCAAAGGACCAGGAAAAGAGGCTGGTGTGGTAGGGAGTGTGAGGGGAACACAGGTCTGGAGAAGGTATCTTATAATTCTATATGTGGATAGGCACAAGTCCCAATTCAGTCTTAATGTTTTGGTGATAAAACTCAGTAAATGAGCCAATAGAAAAAGAGGAAAATCTCTGTTTTCAAGTTTTTTTTCTTTTTTATTTTTTAAATATGTTTTATTGATTATGCTATTAAAGTTGTCCCATTTGTCCCCCTTTTATTTCCCTCTGACCTGCAAGCCCCTCCCACCACATGCCCCGCTTAGTTCATGTCCCTGGATCATATATATAAGTTCTTTGACTTCTCCATTTCCTATACTATTCTTAATCTACTCATGTCTATTTTGTACAGACCATTTATGCTTCTTATTCTCTGCACCTTTTCCCCTATTCTCCCCACTGACCCTCCCCACTGGTAACCTTCCATGTGATCTCCATTCCTGTGATTCTGTTCCTATTCTAGCTGTTTGCTTAATTTGATTTTGTTTTTAGGTTCAATTGTTGATAGTTTTGAGTTTGTTGTCATTTTATAGTTCATACTTTTTACCATCTTTTTCCCTTGGGCAAATGGAGGGAAGCCAATGGTGTGGTGAATTATATACTATTACTGAATGGAACCACCCTTGTGCTCTGGGGGTTCCTCACCCCATTCTAGGTTTACTTTGCCCACCACCAGGGAAGGACATCTCTCAATGCCAGAAATTGGTGCAAAGAAAAGGGATTATTTATTTAAATAGTTATACAAATTTAAGAGTAATGACTTAATGTCTTCATTGAGATCCCAAAGTCCTTTAGAATACCCACAAATGCACAGTCCTTCCTTCCCCCTCTGCCCAGTCTGGGATAATGTATCTCAGAAAAAGAGATAGAAGTCTGTGGGTCTTTTCTGCCCAAGCCACATGGTCCCAAAAAGATGCTGCATGGCTGCCATGCCTGGGTTTAAATCCCAGCTCCAATCTTCCTCTTCCACACCATTTCCAACTCCTCCCACAACTGGCCACAGCTGCCAGCATTCCTATATTTTTCCAGCTTTACTGGGCTGCCAGAGTAAGTCCAGGCAGGCGTGGCCCTGTGGTGTGTAGCCAATCATCTCCAAGCTCTTATGCAGGCTCTGTAACCAGGGGGAGTTGTCTCCCAGTTACATCATGGATTGAAGTCACTCCCATCCCCCTGGCTCAAAGCTTGGTCACAGCTATTTAAGATACCTCACCTTTAATAGGAACCTAATCAACAAAATAAACAAACAAGCAAGCAAAATATAACCAAAGACACTGAAATTGAGAACAAGCTGACAGTGATCAGAAGGGAGAGGGGAGGGAATTTCAGGGGAAAAGGGGAAGGGTTTGCAGGAACAAGTATAAAGGACACATGGACAATAACAAGGGGGGGTGGAAATGGGAGGGAGGGAGGGAGGGTGGGGGTGGGCTGGGATGTGCTAAAAGGCAGAAAACTGTACTTGAACAACAATTTAAAAATAAAATAAAAATAAATAAAAAACTATGAAACCAGTTAAATGTTATAAATATATTAATTGACCATTCTAGAGGTTATCTGCAAAACTTGCTGTTCAAAACAACTCTCAATGGCCCTGCTCCATGTGTCCCATCCCCCAGCTCAGACTTGTGGATGTGAGGACATCATATATACATATATTTCTAATATTTATTGGATACCGAGTTCTGGACCTCATTACAAATCCCTATTTGCACCCCCCTTGGCTTCACCCTGTTACAGTATGACAGCAGTGTAAACTATGGGAGAATCCAATACTTCTCACTAGAAAAAAAATGTGGAAAAAAGGTAGGATCCTGTGGTGCAAAGAGTGTAGAGTGTATTCCCAATAGTATGCATGTGTGTGTTTTATATATATATTTCAAATAGAAATCATCCAACCTGAAAAAGAGAAAAAATATCCAAGAGACTAAAAAACCTGTAGAACAATATCAAATGACCTAGCACTTATATCATTGGAATTCCATGAGAAGAAGATTAAGAAATTGGTAGGTAAATATTTGAAGAAAAAAATCCCTGAACAAAATCCTAAATTTTGCAAAATAGAAAAATGTAGATTTACATTAATCTCAGTTAATTCAAAGCAAGAGAAAGTTAAAGGAAACATACAAAAACATGTTATAATCAAACTGCTAAAAACCAAAGATTAACCTCGGCTGGCGTACCTCAGTTTGAGCACTGGCCTGCCAACCAATGTGTCACTGGTTCGATTCCTAGTCAGGGCACATGCCTAGGTTGCAGGCCAGGACCCCTGTGTGGGGTGCATGAGAGACAATCACACATTGATGTATCTCTCTCTCTCTTCCTCACTCCTGTCTCCTCTGTATAAAAATAAATAAATAAAATCTTTTAAAAAACACAAAGACTAAAATCTTGAAATAGCTAGAAAACAACTGATACATTAGGGGTAGGGGTATACTAATTCAAATGATGAAACTTTTCCACCAGAAATTATGAAGGCCAGAAGACAATGGAATAACACTTTAAAGTGCAGAAACTAAAAATGTATCATCACAGAATTCTGTAACCAAGAAAAAAATGTCTTTCAGGAATTAAAGTGAAATAAAAATATTCTCAAACGAAAGAAGACTAAGAATTTGTTACAATATCTGCTTTAGAACTAAAGAAATTTCTTGAGTCTGTAGAGAAATTTTACTAGAGTAAAAGTTGAAAATTCAGGAGTGAAGGAAGAGCAACAAAGTGATAAATATCTGTGTAAATATAATACTTTTTTCCTTTTAATTTAAAATGTCTATGATGTTGAAAGCAAAAATTGGTTCTGTCTAGTTTTCAATATATATAAATGTAATACCCCTGAAAACTTAACATAAAGTGGGGAAAGGCAAAAGGATCTACATGATTGTAAAACTTTTACATTTTACTTGAAGTGGAAAATATTAGCTCTAAGTAGACTTTGAAAAGTTAGGCCCATTGTAATTCCTATGGAAACCACTAAAAAATTACAAAAAGATGTAGCCAAAATGCAAATGGATATGTTAAAATGGAACACTAAAAAAAAATCAGAATAGAGAATATATAAATAAACCAAATTTGATATTGAAAAGATAGTCTTTTCAACAAATACTACAGGAAATATTGGATATTTGTCTGCAAAAAGAGCCCCATTCGTTTTATCACTACTTATTTAAAAAAATAACTCAAGATGGATTATGAACTTAAATGTAAAATAGAAAAATTCTGAAGGAAAAAGCCTCTGGGACCTTGGGTTCACACAGAGTTCTTAAATATGACAACAAAAGCATGATACACAAAACAAAACATTTGTAAATTAGACTTCAAAATTTAAAAAAAAAACTTTTTATGTCTTCAGAAGACACAACTAAGAATGAAAAGACAAACCACAGACTGGGGAAAATATGTGTAAATTACATAGTTCAATAGAGAATTCTATCAAAGATACACACTAAAATTTTCAAAACTCAACAATATGAAAGCAAAAATTTAAAAATAAGAGAAGGTTTAACAGACCCTTAACCAAATGAGTTATACAGATAGCAAATAAGCACAAGAAAAGATGCTCAACCTCATTCGCCTTTAGGCAAATGCAAGATAAAAATCTCAATGATAGTACACACAGAACATCCAACAATAATTTTTCAAAAAAGACATTACCAAATGCTGGTGAGGTTGCAGACCAACTGGAATTTCGTTACATTGCTAGTGAACATGCGAAATCATACAGCCACTTGGGAAAAAAATGTTGGGCACTTCCTTATAAAGTTAATCACATACTTACATAAGACCAATCCATCGATCTCACTTCTGAAGAATGAAAATTTTGGTTCACACAAAATCCTGTACATGAAAGCTTATATAACATATTTCATAATCTTCAAAAATTGGAACTACCCCAAAGCCCTCAGTGATTAGCAAATTGCGGTGCATCCATACAACTGAATGCTACTCAGCAATAAAATGGAATGAATCACAGTAAAGGTAGTGAAAGGATAATCTTTTCAGTAAATGGTGCTGGGGTAATTGTGTATCTACGTGGAAAAAGTGAAATTAAACCTCTACTTCATCCCTTGTATAATCAAAACCAGGTAGGTTACAAACTTACACATGAAAAGGCAAAAGAATAAAACTTTTTCAGCCCTGGCTGGCGTAGCTCAGTGGATTGAGCGCGGGCTGTGAACCAAAGTGTTGCAGGTTTGATTCCCAGTCAGGGCACATGCCTGGGTTGCAGGCCACGGCCCCCAGCAACCACACATTGATGTTTCTCTCTCTCTGTCTCTATCTCCCTCCCTTCCCTCTCTAAAAATGAATGAATAAAATCTTTAAAAAAAAATCTTTCTCACATATACATATATAACATAAAAGAACAACATGTATGGAAATATTTCTTAAAAGAGACAGAAAATATATTAAGCATAAATAAATAAATGATAAATTCCTCCAATTTTAAAGTTCCATAGAACTTTTCCATAAAGCTACCTTACAATGAAAAATTTCAGTCCAACAAAAACACAGCAGACAAACTATAAAATATAGAGATATTTGCAGTATGTATACTCAGTAAAGGACTCATCTAGAATATAAAAAGGTCAAAAAAATCCAGACAAATGACATGAAAAAGTCTAAAGAGTGTGTGTGTGTGTGTGTGTGTGTGTGTGTGTGTGTATAAAGTCCCTAGTCAGAAGGGTTTCTTGAGGCATGTATGTGCTGGTGATATCTCTCCCTGTGATGGTGTTTATTATTTATATATTTATTTATTTGAATGGTACCAGTACTTGCATTATTTATTTTTGAGATGTTCTTTTTTTATTTGCTTCATTGTTGGTTACATAGATTGTGGTTTATAAGTATTCACAATTCTGTATATTTATGTTTCTGTATATAAATTATATACTTCATAGCAAAAAGATAAAACTGAAATACATTTATAGCCTATTATTTCTATAGCATTTTTTAGGTAAAGTAGATAAGATGGTAAATATTCTTTAGCTTTATTTATAACAGGAGTTTAGTTTAAGTAGTGGGTAAAGTTTGCATTGTTTTAAACCAATGATGCTATATAAAACTTATTTTAATAATAACATTTAAATGAAAATTTTCTTACTATTCAAGTCTAAATCACCTCTGTTTTCACCTGTGCTTAATTGTTAGAGTAAAAATATGTGAATTTGTAATCTAGCTCAGCTACTTCCTGGCTCTGGGATCCTGGCTGAATAAGTTACTCAGCTGGCCAAACATTTCCTTTTTTTTTTCCCATACAGTATCTCTAGTAGTGAGTTTTTTGTTGTCTTTAACTTCATTTGAAACAATTTTGTTAGACTGTATTGTGACAGCTCTCATATCAGTGTGCATTTTAAAAACTAAGCCAAATTGATGAATTTTTGTGTAGCCATTTTAATATTGAAATGGAAGAAAGTACACAGCATTTGTGGCATATTATGCTTTATCATTTCAAGACAGGTAAAAACACAACTGAAACCTAAAAAATAGATTTGTGCAGTGTATGGAGAAGATGCTGTGACTGATCAACCGTGTCAAAAGTGGTTTGCGAATTTTCATGCTGGAGATTTCTCACTGTATGATACTCCATGGTCAGGTAAAGGAGTTAAAGTTGATAGCAATCAAATTGAGGCATTAATTGAGAACAATCAATGTTCTACCACATGGGAGATAGCCGATACACTCAAAATATCTAAATCAATAAAGTTATTGGTGAAAATGAAAAATGTCTTTTATTTTATGGGAAAAAAATCAATATTTTGGCCACCTCAATACTTTGCCTCTTTGAACCTGTTTCTTCTTCCTTATGTAGGTAATAATTCCATCTATGTCTAGTGAAGATAATGAAATGCCTCACTTACTTCCACTGCCAACCCAATGTCTATCATGCATTAAACACTCAATACTTGGTAATTATAATAGTAGTAGCTATAATTATTACTTAATTGTAATACTATTACTCCCCACCATTTTAGGTAAGACCAGTCACCCAGTCCTGGACTGCATTTTGGCCTCTTCTACTTCTCAGTTAATTGGTGGTCTTGACTGAGTTCTTTAGCCTCCCAGAGCTTCAATTTCACCATATGTAAAATGGAGATAAGCATACCTCTTTAGTTGTAGGACTCAAATGAGAAAATATATACAAAATATCAGTGTCTGAAATTACAGCAAATACCCCTAAGGCACGGTTGTATGGCTGTAGCGGACCACCCTCCAGCCCCCACCAGAGTATAAGACCACAGCAGAAACTCAGAGAGCAAAGTTATTAACTCAAATTTCCTGAGTGGTTTCTCATTGAGCCTTTGCTCCTTGAACATTATCAAGATGTTACAGCTATAGCTGTTCTGCTATTTCTCATCAGATATCATGTCCTTAATCCCCAGCCCTAAGCTTCCATTATGTTGATGAATGTTGATATACTAATAGAAATTATAGAAAATTTTGCACATTCTGAAAATTAAAATAATTACAACCTGAGTACAATCATTTGTAACTTGACTCACATCCTGATATCAGTTCTATAACCTTTACAAGTTACTATGTGACATTCAGACAAGTTACCTCTCTAGACCTGTTTCCACATCTATAAAAGAGAGGTGGTATTATTAAAAACTTATTGAGGCCTAACTAATGCTGGGCATTAAACCAGATGCTTAATGTATTAGGACTTTTAATACCCATATAGCATAGAAAGTATTATTATTGTTGTTGTTATTCCTATTGTACATATAAGATAATTGAACCTCAGATAAGTAAATTGCCTAAAGTTATGCTGTAGAAAAATCAAAATTCATGTTCAGCTCTCCCTATTGTCAAAACACAACATACTACACTTCAGTGTTTCTCAATTAATGGAATGCCTACTAAGTGGCAGACAATCTACATTTATCATTCCTTGAAAGCTTAAAGGTGCTAACATTTATAATATGCTCAGCACAAGACCTGACACAAAGTATACACACACAAAAAAGTGAAATGCCTGTAGCCTTTCAAATTTCTTATAGTTCTGCCTTTCAAAAAACAATACAAACAAGATTCTTTTGATTGGATAACAGGAGCTATAAGTCCTATGTTCTTTTTGTACATCTAATGTTATTTCCACATATCTAATGTTGAATCCATCTGACAGTAGTATATGTAGCAACAATATTACAAAAACATCTTGGAATGTAAGCAACTGGAAGCATATTCCACATGGAAAATGAATCAGACTTATATTTAAAGTAAGCAAGAAAAATTACACAATTTGTTATCATTCAAAAACTGATGAAATCATGAGGACAGCCAAATGAGTTCTTCAGAAGATCCCTGAAACTGTATGCAAAATATGTATGTTTGATCACCAGTTCATTTTTCTGAAAATAGGATTCTGAATTTTACAAGATTTGTATAGGTTTCATGATCCCAAATTCTTCAGAAAACCATCATAAAATAAAGTAAATGTTACTGAAGCTTAGGTATTTTAATTGCCTCCTCTTCACCCCGTTGATATGGAAGGGATCCCTGTCCAAGGATAAAACAAGCATATAACACTTGACACTGGACAGATGAAATTATCAGCATTTTATTCGTTACTTATACTCACATCCCAGGAGGGGAGGACACTGCATGCCATGCAAGGCCACACAAGGTTAGCACTTGGCAACAGAGTGAACATGGCTATAGAAGGCAGAATTTGTAGAATCCAGAGGGTAGGGTGCTCCAGGTCGCCATGGAAGGGTGTGATTGGCTCCTTTGAATACTTTCATGGGTTGGTAAGGAAATGAAACCCATGCTCATGGGTAAGCATGAACTGAACTTGGTCCCTGTGATAAGGAGAGTTATTTGGCTAGGGGATCTTACCAATGGAAGCAGAGTGGGGAAGGGAACTTGTAGCTGTCAAAGCCCTCTTGATTTTTATCAGATGTGCTGGTAGCACATAAAATTGGTCACTAATTTTAGGTCTTATATCAGAGTAGGTTGGTAAGAAGTATAACATGACTTAAAATATACATAATTTTCACCTTGTAGCTCCTCTTTTAGAAGTTTATTATTATGAAAATAATCAAATAACTGCATCAAAAATTGTTTTTAATAAAGAAAACTATGAATAATATGAACATCTATCATTGGGAAGATAGTTAAATTTTGGTACATTCAAATAATAAAATATTATCCAACCATTAACATAATGCAGAAGAAAATATAAAGACATAAACAATATCCAAGTTTTAAACAAGTTTGAAAAGATTTAAACAGGTTTTGTAGTAGAACACATGTGACTCTATTTTCTGTGTATTTGCATAGAAAAATTGTAGAAGATTATGTACTAAAATGTTACTAGTATTTCTCTAGGTGGCAGAATTGCAGATAATTCTTATCTTTTTCTTTTTGCTTGTGTACATTTTGTAACTCTACATGTTCGTGACTATATACTTTGTAACTATAGTTAACAATACTGTGTTATATATTTCAAAGTTGCTTAGAGAATAGATATTAAATATTCTCACCACAAAAAATGGAATGTTAATTATGTGATGTAATGGAGGTATTAGCTAACATTAAGGTGATAATCCTATTGTAATATATGTGTATCAAATCAAAATGTTGTACACCTTAAACTTGCACATGTTATATATTAATTACATCTCAATAATAAAAATGAATGCTAAATGGCCATTGACTTTTGAAATGGGTCTGTGAGATTAAGTTGTGCTGGGCTTAATAAATGTAAAGGCTTACCACTATAGTTCATTTTCATCTAACAAACTCTATTATGGCTCTGCTTGTCATATATTATGTATTTAAATGATGCCTTTCTGTCAGAGATGCAACATTGCTGGTTTTGAAGATAGATAAAGGAGCCATTATGCCAAAGAATGTAGGTGGCCTCTAAAAGCTAGAAAAGGCAAGGAAATGAATCCTACCCCAGAGTCTCTAAAAAGAACACAGCACTGTGAACACCTGAAATTTAGGCATTTCCATGATACCCAAATTCATACTTCTAACCTACAGAACTATACTAGAAATGTGTGGTGTTTAAGGCATTAAGTTTGTTGTAATTTGTTACATCAGCAATAGAAAACTAAAATAGTCAGCAAAGAATTCCATCACTTTTCCAACACCCTCCTTCAAACCCACTTTCCCTCCCTACATGATTCATAACCTCATTGAAATGTGGGTAACTTAGGGAGACAAATAAGGGAATGGCAAACATCATGCCTCCTGCTTTAATATATTTCCTCTATGAAGATTCAGGGACTAAGAAAACATTTATAATCATTTACTCACTTAAAATTAACCAGGAAAATATGACAGACGGTGTCCTTCATGCTACCTAGGTTTTGGCATATTTCTTTTAATACATATCTTATGTTCCCAATTCAGAACAGAAAATCCAATTACTCTAAGAACATTATAGTGTTTTTGACAACTTCACTTTGGTATATTTTAACTGAAAATGTGAGTACATATAGTGACCTGTCACTGGTGAGAACTAGGAAAGCTGGAAAGTAATGTACTTTCAGCAACCAAAATGAACATTCATGTCTAAGGTCATGAGCCATTGCTGAGGAGAGTGGAGGATGAGTAGATAGTGTTTCATGTATTTTTACGTAGTTTTGAAAGGATCTCACAACTTATTTGACAAGGAAAACAGTTGTGAAGAAAAAGACAGAAGGAGCTAGAGGAGGTAGGGAGAGCCTCAAAATGATACAGTCTGGTCTCAGAATGTAGAACACATGGAGGAAAGTTGTGACCAGGCCAATGAGGGGTACTCAAGCCAAAGCTGTCCATTACAGGAATCCTGCATCTTCTAAAAATGGACTAGCCATGATCACTCATGGGGTGAGAGCAACTAAGGATAGTTTGAGCTTGGCATAAACTTAGCAATAGATTTCAAAGCACAGCAGCTGGAGCTGTTTGTCAAATCTTCTCTCTGCAGCAGGAAACCCCAGAAGTGCATTTTCGTGAATATCAAAGTTAGTGGCCTGTAAGGGCAGAGAGTACACCTTAAACTTGCACCTGTTATATATTAATATAAGATATGTTATCTTAATATAATATATTAATAATAATATAATATACATTATATTAATAATATAATTAATGTAATATATGTTATATATTAATATAGCAGAGATGTACAGGGGCCAGATTAAATAGGTTCAAGTAGGCTAGTCTAACTACCTAGCCTTTTATTCTCAGTGACATGAGAACTGTTGGAGAGTTTTAAGCAGGGGAGTTCTATGATTTCAATTAGATAGGAATTAATTTAATTTAGTGGAGTTATATGATTTAAATTAAAAGGAATATTCCATTATGTTAAGAATAGTTAAACCACGCAGACCTGGAAGGCAGGGACATGTCAGTGACTTGGACTATGACTTTAACAAGAGAAGTGGTGAGAAATGTATAATTTAAGGTACATTCAACAGAATTTGCTTATGGATTGGACATGAAGTGTGAGCAAAGGGAGTCAAGGATAGCCAAAAGGCTTTTGCTTGAGCAACTGAAAAATTGGAGTTTCCATCAACAACGATGGGGAAAACTGTGAGAAGAGCAGGTTTGAGAGGGATTATCAGGTTTTCTGTTTGAATGGGTTAAATTGTAGATATCCAAGTAGAAATGCCAAATTAGATGCATGGGTCAGGGGAGAGAGCCTGGCCAGAGACAAAAATTTGGAAGTCATGTTTATACGGATGGTAAGTAATGTTATGAAACTAAATGAAATCACCAATTTAGATGAAGAGAAAAAGTAAACAAGAAATGAATATTTCATGGCACACTCAACATTAAGAGACCAATGAGGAGCAACCAGCAAAGTATGCTGATAAAGAGCAACCAGTGAAGCTAGAAGAAATGTGGTGACCCAGAAACCGAGAAAAGAAAATATTGAAACTATGCTGAACTCTATCAGATACTGCTGCCAAGTCAAATAACATGAGAACTGAAAATTTGACCATGGATTTCACAACACTGGTGAACTTGATAAGAGCAATTTCAATGAAGGTAAAAGCTTGAGTGAAATGAATTTTTTTAATGTGAGGAAAGAAATCAGAGAATACTGAAATCTGTTTTGAGGAGTTTTTCTTCAAATGGTAGCAAATCAATATCCCACAAAGATGATGTAGAGTTGAATAAAGGTGTCATTTGCCAACTGCTATGAGGAAACTTTTTTCATTTTCCAAGGAAGCTTTCAATTCTCTCTCTCCCTCTCTCTCTCTCTCTCCCTCTCTCTCTCTCTCTCCCTCTCTCTCCCTCTCTCTCTCTCTCTCTCTCTCTCTCTCTCTCTCTCTCTCTCTCTTTCTTTCATTATTTATTGTATTTTCCTATTACTATTTAGTCACTTTATACCCCCTCCCCCCCACAATCACCACACTGTTGTCCATGTCCATGAGTCCTTTTTCTTTTGACTCACTCCCTACATCACCTAACCTCCAACCCCAGCTGACAGATGCTCTCCACCTATGAGTCTGTCTGTGTTTTGCTTGTTAGCTCAGTTTGGTCATTAGATTCCACATATGAGTGAAATCATATGGTATTTGTATTTCTCTGACTGGCTTATTTCATTTGGCGTAATGTTGTCCATGTCCATTCGTACTGTTAGGGTAAAACTTTCTTCTTTTTTATGGCTGAGTAGAGTTCCACTGTGTAAATGCCCCATAGTTGTTTTATTTATTCATCTACTGATGGACAGTTAGGATGTTTCCATATGTTGTTGATTATAAATAATGCTGTAATGAACATAGGGATGCTTATGTTCTTTCAAATTGGTATGCTGGGTTCTTTTAGATATATTCCCAGAAGAGTGAATGTTGGTTCAAAGGAAAGATCCATTTTTACTTTTTTGAGGTATCTCCATACTGTTTCCCACATTGGCTACACCAATCTGCATTCTCACTAAGAGTGCAAAAGGGCTCCATTTTCTCCACATTGCTAGCAATTATTCACTGATTTATTGATGATAGCCATTCTGACAGGTGTGAGATTTTACCTCATTGTGGTTTTAATTTGTATTTATCTGATGACTAGTGATTTGGAGTATCTTTTTATGTCTATTGAGCATCTGTATGTCCTCATTGGGGAAGTGTCTATTCAAGTCTTTTGCTCATTTTTTAAGCAGATTGTTGTTGGTGGTAGTGTTTTAGTGTTGAGTCTTATAAGTTCTTTATAAGTTTTAGATATTAGTCCCCATTCAGATGTATCAGTGAGTATGTTATCCCATTCTGTGAGCTGTCTTTTTATTATGTTGATGGTTTCCTTTGCTGTGTAAATCCTTTTTGGTTTGATGTAATCCATTTACTTATTTTTTCTTTTGTTTCCCTTACCTGAAGAAAGATATCAGAAAAAAAATATTGCTGAAGGAATGTCCAAGGTTTCATTGCCTATTATTTCTTCTAGAATATTTATGGTTTCTGGTCTAACAATGAAGTCTTTGATCCATTTTGAATTTACTCTTGTGTGTGGTGTAAGAAAGTGGTCTAGTTTCATTTTTCTTCAAATATCTATCCAATTTTCCCAACACAATTTTTTGAATAAACTATCTTTAGCCCATTGTATGTACTTGCTTACTCTGTTGAATATTAATTGACTATAAAGGTGTGTATTTATTTCTGGGCTCTCTAATCTGTTGCAATGATCTATATGTCTGTTTTTTTATGCCAGTACCAGGCTGTTTTGATTATTATGGCTTTGTAGTATAGTTTGATATTAGGTAGGGTGATTCTTCCAAATTTATTCTTCTTTCTCAGGATTGATGTTGCTGTGAGGGGACCTTTATATATTCCACATAATTTTTTGAAATATGCCCTGGCTGGTGTAGCTCAGGGGATTGAGCACAGGCTGCAAACCAAAGCATCACAGGTTCAATTCCCAGCCAGGGCACATGCTTGGGTTGCAGGCCACGGCCCCCAGCAACTACACATTGATGTTTCTCACTCTCTTTCTTTCTCCCTCCTTTCCCTCTCTAAAAATAAATAAATAAATCTTTAAATTTTTTTAAATATTTCTAATAGTTATGTGAAATATGTCATTGGAATCTTAATAGAAAATGAATTGAATTTATAGTTGCTCTGGGTAGTAAGGGCCTTTTAATAATGTTAATTCTTTCTATCCATTAACACAGTATGTGCTTCCACTTCTTTGTATCTTCAATTTATTTCTTCAGTGTCTCATAATTTTCTTAATACAGGTGTTTTATATCCTTGGTTAGGTTTATTCATAGGTATTTTATTCTTTTTGAAGCAGTTATGAATTAGATTGTTTTCTAAGTTTCCCTTTCTTTTACTTTGTTACTGGCATATAAAAATACAACTGGTTTCTGTATATTAATTTTGTATCCTGCTACTTTGCTGAATTCATTTATCATTTCTAGTAGTTTCTTGGTGGAATATTTGGGGTTCTCCGTGTACAGTTTCATGTCACTTGCAAATAATGACAATTTTACTTCTTTCTTTCCATTTTGGATGCTTTTATTTCTTCTTGTCTGATTGCTGTGGCTAGAATTTTCAGTACTATGTTGAATAAAAGAGGTGAAAGTGGACATTCCTCTCTTGTTCCTGATCTTAAGGGGAACACTTGTAGTTTTTGCCCTTTGAAATAATGATGGCATTGGGTTTGTCATATATGGCCTTCTTTATGTTTAGGTATTTTCCCTGTATTTTCACTTTATATTATTTCACTTTATATATTTATACATTTATATTATATATATTTATGTATTTTCACTTAATATTTTCACGCTACGGATTTTTATCACAAATAGGTGCTGGATTTTATCAAATGCTTTTTCTGAATATATTAATACAATCATATGGTTTTTATCCTTCATCTTGTTCATGTCGTGAATCATATTTATTTATTTGTGTATGTTGTACCAAACTTGCATTCATGGAGTAAGTACCACTTGATCATGGTGTGTGATCTTTTTAATGTATTGCTGTATTTGGTGAATTGCTTATATTTTGTTGAGGACTTTACCATCTATGTTCATCAGGAATATTGCCCTATAATTTTCTTTTTTTCTAGTGTTTCCATCTGGTTTTGGAATTAGGATAATGCTGGTCTCATAAAATTAGTTTGAGAACCTCCCCTCCTCTTCAATTTTATGAGATAGTTTGAGAAGGAGAGGTGTTACTTCTCTTGCAACGTCTTATAAAATTCACCTGTGAAGCCTCTGGTCAAGCACTTTTGTTTGTTGGGAGTGTTTTCATTACTGCTTCAATTTCATTAGGTGAAATCCATCTATTCAGATTCTTTGGTTCTTCCTGATTTATTTTTGGAAGACTTTATTTTTCTAATAACTTATCTATTTTTCCAGGTTGTCCAGTTATTTTAACATACAGTTGTTCATAATATTTTCTTACAATCCTTTGTATTTCTTTCTTGTTAGTGTCTATGTCTCTTTCACTTCTGATTTTATTTATTTGGGTTCTTTCTCTTGTTTTCTTGATGAGTCTAGTTAAAGGTTTGTTCATCTCATTTATCTTTTCAAAAAACCAGCTCTTGGCTTCATTGATCTTTGTATTGTTTTTTAGACTCTATTTGATTTATTTCTTCTCTGATTTTTACTTCTTTCCTTCTACTCACTTTGGGCTTTATTTGTTGTTATTTTTCAAGTCCTTTAAATATGAAGATTGAATGCTTATTTGAGCTTTTTCTCTTTTTTCTTTTTTTTTTTTGAAATAGGCCTGTAATGCAATGAATTTCCTTCTTAGAATTGCTTTCCCAGTGTCCCACAGATTTTGGATTGCTGTATCCTCACTTTCATTTTTTTCAAGGTATCTTTTGATTTCTTCCTTGATCTTGTTGTTGACTCATTGATTATTTAATAACGTACTAATTAGCTTCCATGTCCTTGCATGTTTTTCAGTGTTCTTGTGATTAATTTCTAGTTTCATAGCAATTTGGTCAGAGAAGATGCCTGATATGAGTTTAATCTTCTTATATTTATTGACATTTGTTTTGTATCCTAACATGTTTTCTAGCCTAGAAAATTTTCCCTGTGCACTATGTAAGTATGTACATTCTGCTGCTTTGGGAAAATTCTCTGAACACATATATTAAATCCATCTGATCTAATGTGTTATTTAAGGCCACTGTCTTCTCATTGATTTTCTGTCTGGAATATCTATGCATTTAAGTCAATAGGGTGTTAAAATCCATGACTATGAATGTGTTTCTGTCAGTCTCTCCCTTTATATCCCTCAAAATTTGTTTTACATATTATGTGCTCCTATGTTGGATGTGTAAATGATTACTAGGGTTATAACCTCTTTTTGGATTTTTCCCTTTATCATTATGCTGTGTCCTTCTTTGTCTTTTACTATAGCCTTGGTTTTAAAGTCTATTTTTGTAAAATATAAATACTGCTACCCAAGCTTTTTCTTTCTTTTCCATTTGAATGAACATTTTCCCATCTTTTTTACTTTAATCTGTGTATATCTTCTGATCTGAGATGGGTCTCCTGAAGGCAGCATAAATATCGGTGTTATTTTCTTATCCATTCAGCTACCCTATGGCTTTTGGTTGAAGCATTTAAGCTCTTAACTTTTAAGGTGATTAATAATAGATATGTATGTAGTACCATTTTGTTGTTAGTCTGTTTTTTTGTTTTTTCTTCCTCTTTTCCATCTTCTTTTTTAAAGCAAGCCTTTTAACATTTGTTGCAGTTCTGATTTGATTTTAATGAACTCCTTTAGTTTTTTCTTGTCTGGGAAGCTCCTTATTTCTCTTTTGAATTTGAAAGATAGCCTTGCTGGGTAAAGTAGCCTTCGTTGTAGGTCCTTGCTTTTCATTGCCTTGAATATTTCACATCACTCCCTTCAGGCCTGAAATGTTTCTGTTAAGTAATCAGATGACAGTCTAATTGGTGTCCCTTCTAGTTAACTACCTGCTTTTCTCTGTGGCTTTTAGAATTCTCTCCTTGCCTTTAAGGATTGTCATTTTAATTATGATGTGTCTTGGTGTAGGCCTCTTTGTGTACAACTTGTTTGGGACTCTCTGAACTTCCAAGACTTGTGTGTCTTTTTCTTTCACCAGATTAGGGAATTTTTCAGCCACTATTTCTTCAAATAGGTTTTTGATCCTTTGCTCACTCTTTTCTCCTTCTGGTATTCCTATGATGCAGATGTTGTTATGCTTCATGTTGTCCAAAATGTTTCTTAAGCTCTCCATATATATATATATATAAATTTTTTTGCTCTGCCTGGGTGTTTTTTTCTACCTTGTATTCCAAAACACTCATTTGAGCCTCTGCTTCATCTAACATGCTGTTTATTCCTTCCAGTGTCTTATTTATCTATTTCATTTCTGACTAGTCCTTTTTGTGGTTTCTATATCTTTTTTCATGCTGTTGAGTATCCTTATAATAATTAGTCTAAACTCTCTATCTGGTGGTATATTCCTTGTCTGCACTTCATTTAGTTCTTCTGGAGAATTTTCCTATTTTTTTTTATTTGGAGTCTGTTTCTTTGTCTTCCCATTTGGCTGCTTCTTTGTATTTTTTTCCTTAGCTGTTAAACTAATCAGTCACCAGACTGATTGATGCTTAATCTAATAAAGCTGTGATCAGCCGCCTGGCTTAAGCACCATAGGGTAGGGCAGAGAAATTCCTGTGGGTGGGGCTATTGCTTCCCCTCAGGCTGGTGTCATTTGGGGAGTAGTGCTCTTCCTGAGAAAGATGACTTCTGCAGTTAGCATAATGACTCAGCACAGGGATCCTGGTAACTGTCCTTCCAGTTCTCTCCCCAAAACCACCAGGCCCAGACTCTTCTCAATCATCTCTAGTCTTCTCTGCTCTCCCTTTGCCAGAACTCAGAGTGAGTGGTTGCAAAAGGAATTTTGTGTGTGTGTTGGCCCTTTAAGAGGCTCTCTGTATCTCCACGCATCTCTCCCTGGCAGACAGAAACCCTGCTGCTTTTCACAACTGGATATAATCTGGTTTCCTTTCCAACTCTGGTGCTGTAGTCTGGGGAGCCCAGCATGGAATTTAGACACCACACTTCTCAGAGGGAACTCCCCTGTCCCTGAAATATTCCTCCAGCACTTTTCATCTGCCTTCCATGGAAGTCCAGCCAGCCTTCTAATACTTACTCCCTACCAGTCTTGTTGTGGTGAAGTGGCTTCTTCTGTCCTTGGTTATAAGATTTCTCTCCAGCTACTATTTAGTTGGTTATTCAAGATGATTTCTCTACAATTTAGTTGTAATTCCAGATTGGTGCTAGGAGGTTAGTATAGCTTCCACTTACTCCTCCACCATCTTGGATCCAAGGTAATTTTCTTTAAATGCTGCTTTATAACAGTGTTTTATAAGGGTTATTCCTGTAAATAGCCATATAGTTAATATTTTAGCTTTGTGATCCATATAGTTTTTCATGAGTATAGTAGTTCACTGCATTCATAATGATGTTTTGTTCAATGATGGACCATGTATATGATGGTAATTATAATGGAGCTGAAATATTCCTACCACCTAGTGTCATCATTGTTATCATAACATCATATTGCAACAATTCACTGATATGTTTGTGGTAATGCTGGTGTAGACATAACTATTGTGTTGCCATTCACATATAAGTGTAGCAGATACAATCATGTACAATATGTAATACTTGATAATGATAAACAAATATGTTACAAGTTTATGAATCCAAGGTTTTATTTGTTCTAACTTCACCACAGTGGGATTGGTAAGGAGTACATCCCAAGGTTCAGTCCACTTTTGTTCTAGTTGGCTTTCTGGAGTGGTTGCCATCCAAGTTTTGAGTAGCACATTATCTCCAGGCTCAAAGTAATGTAGCAAACCTGTAGGGGAGAGGTCTCTAATATAAGCAAGGTCATTAATTACAGCTAAGGTCTGACTTAAATGTTGTACACATTTCTTTACCTTCATGTGTGTGTGTGTGTGTGTGTGTGTGTGTGTGTGTGTGTTTTCACACCCAATCATAGCCTGGAATGGTCACCCATGCACACTTTCATTAGGAGTCAACTCAATTCCGCTTCAAAGAGCCACCTTTATCCTGAGCAGGGCAATAGGTAAAGCTTGATCCCAATGGAGATGAATTTCTTGGCACAGCTTGGCTATATTTTTCTTCAAGGTATGATTCATCCTCTCTACCTTCCCAGAATCCTGAGGTCTCCATGCCATACAGAGTCCCACTTGATTCCTAAAAATTTACTAACCTTCTGTGTAATTTGTAAAACAATTATAGGTCCATTATTGTTTTGGATGCTTCCAACTAGGCCAAAGTAAGGAATTATTTCCTTCAGTAAGATTTTCACTACCTTGAAGATTTCTCCCTTCTAGTAGGCTAAGCTTTTATCCATCCTGAAAAGGTGTCAATGAAGACTAGCAAATATTTCCACCTTAGAACCTTTGGCATCTAGGTAAAGTTTATTTGCCAGTCCTCGAATGGCCTCTGTCCTCGGTATCGTTTCCATTCTTTCTTTTGATGAGGATCTGTCTTGGGGTTGTTCTTCTCGAACACAACATATCTAGCAATTATTTTTCATACAGCTTTAGAAATTCTAGGACCTGTGAAACACAGTTTAATACATGCAGTTAATGAATCCTTTACATAGTGAATGACCTCATGCAAATGATTCATGACTGGCTGCCCTAAATTTTCAGGAAGCAGTATAAATCCTTTCTTATTCTTTCTCCACCTACTATCAGGACCTTCTTCATCAAAACCAGAGCACTTAACTTTCTGTAAGTCTGCAATCAACTATTCAGGGCCAAATCGTGACAAGTCTAGAACAGGTACCAAAGACATTATAAACATTCCTTTAGCAGCCTCTTTCACTGCTAAATCAGCCAAAGTCCCCTCTAGCCACCTCAGTGTCTTCTTTCTGATGTCCCGGCCAGTGTATAATTGCCACCTGTAAAGGTACCTTAACAGCCTCTAATAATTTTAAAGTTTCTGCTGCATGCTTAATCTCCTCTTTATTGGATGTTAACAGTTCTTTTTCCTTCCAGATGGAACCATGTAATTGCAACATTATGGAAGCTTACCTTGAGTCACTATACACATTCACTGTCTTTTCATGAATAATTCAAGTGCCTGCATAATGCAATCAGTTCAGCTTTCTGAGTAGAGATTCCCAGTAGCAAGGCCTTGACCTCTATTATTCCTTCAAAAATCACACTACATATCCAGCCTTTCTGTTTCTTTTGACCACATAACTGTTTTCATCTGCATTTAGAGTTCAGTCTGCCTCTTCTAGAGGATGGTCCTATAAATCAATTCTGCTAAAATACATTTAATCAATTATCTCAGAACAGTTATGTATTAGCACAGGTGAGTCAGACTCTGGGTAAAGGGAGGCAGGATTTAACTTAGAGTTTTAGGGTGACATTGGGGTTGTCAGGAAGAATGGCTTGGTATCTGCCCTTTCTTCCAGAAGTGAGCCATAACTTTTCCTTTTGCTCCAGCAGGCACAATACTTGGTGGAGGTATATAAATGGTGATAAGCTGCCCCAAGGAAACCATTTCAGCTTCCTGCAAAAGCTCTCAGGTGGCTTCCACAGCTCTCAATCAGGCAGGCCACCCCTGGACAGTATGATCTAGTTTCCTTGACAAGTATGACATGGGTTGCAAAATGTCACTAAGCATTTGGATGAGGACTTTCACCCACTTCCCTCAGCTAAGTAAGGAGTAAGATCCCCCAGGGCTAGAGAGGCCATAGGAACCCTGGCCATGCTCACAGAAGCCATAATATCTAGATCTTCCTGGTCTCTCTGCTCTTAGCTTCTATCTTTTAAAGGGAAATTTCCTTTTCTCTGTACCATTAGTTTCTTTCTTTTTAATCCTGCAACTTTAGTATGTAAACTCATGAAAGTTTCTAGGTTAGGCATTTTGTCCCACTTCCATGATCTTTGACAAATCAACTGGTTACAGAATAGTACAGTAATTTAAGGACAACTCAATTGCCAGTGCTCTCCTGAGTGTAGATTATGCAATACATAAACCAAACAGTATTACAATAAAAACCACTTTCCTTTTAAAATTATTTTATTGTTGTTCAATTACAGTTGTTTGCATTTACCCCTGACTACTCCCCCAACTTCAGCTATTCCCACCTCCCTCCCTTGCTTACACTCCCCTTGGTTTTGTCCATGTGTCCTTTATAGTTGTTCCTGAAAACCCTTTTCCCTTCCCCCCCCCCATTATTCTCTCCCACATCCCCTCTGGTTACCAGCAGATTGTTCTTAATTTCAATGTCTGTGGCTATATTTTATTTGCTTTTTTATTTTCCTGATTAGCTTCCAGTTAAAGGTGAGATCATATGGTATTTGTCTTTCACCATCTGGCTTATTTCACTTAGCATAATGCTCTCCAGTTCCATCCATGCTGTCCCAAAGGACAGGAGCTCCTTCTTTCTTTCTGCTGCATAGAATTCCATTGTGTAAATGTACCATAGTTTTTTTACCCATTCATTTACTGATGGGCATTTAGGTTGCTTCCAGCACTTGGCTACTGTAAATTGTGCCGCTATGAAAATTGGGGTGCATAGGTTCTTATGAATTGGTGTTTCAGGTTTCTTAGGATATAATCCCAGCAGTGGAATTATGGGGAAATTTTTCAGAAAACTAAAAATGGATAACCACTAATGTGGACTCCAGCCAGCGGGGTCCGTGTGTTGTGGCTGTGATGAACAAATTCATATGGATTACAGAAGTCTTGTGGAGAAAAAGGGATAGCATGGACACTCTCTCAGTGAGGGAGGGCTCCGACCCCTGCCTGAACAAGCTTTTATTGCTTTTCTGGGTACACTACATTGAGTATGGTCCTCATTTACTATGTACAGGTTCACTTTAGGTGACTACCTTTCACAGATAACAAAAGAGAGGAAGTTGATAATTACTACAAAAAAAGCATATTTTCAAATGCAAAGGAAAAAGTGATTGAACTGGTTACACTCCATCCTTGGGAGGTTCAGCACAGACTTTAGGAAGTTACTTTAAAGATATGCAATAAACATTTGCTGCCTAAATTTAGGGTTAGGGTGTTTCAGCAAAAAATAAGCCTCAGAGCAGCCTAGGTACAATGCAGGCCTGATTCACTCAGGAAAACCTACTCATGGGCCTGGGTTCCTGTGTGCCAACTTTCTTCCTGCCAGTTTTCCAAATCAGGGGCTTGGTTACATTCACCACTGCCACATGGATAGATTCCCTATAAACCACTTTCATTTTACTCATAGGTTTATCAGAATAAATTGATCAATTACCAAAACTTGCCCTAAAAGGTTATTTCCCAGACCAGAAGATACCATCTTACCAGACAGAGCTCTGTAAACCAGACAGCACCTTAATTCCTAATGATCTAAATTGTGACCCGAGATTGTAATCTGAACCCGAAAGTGCAGTGATTCAATTAAGAATATAACAAGAAGTGCTGAGAGTCAGACAAGAAGAGTCCCCAAGTGAAATCGCTTGGCAGCTGCTAGGTAGTCTCCAAATCTGCACTCTGGTCCCTCCCAGTCCAGGCAGCCAATGAAACTATCTGCCAAATATCCAGAGTCACTGGAGAGTCCCCAAGTGTGTCCCAGCACAGTCATCAAAGTATGAAACCAGAAAAGCCCATGTTTGTGCTTGTTGCGCGTGGGTCACCGGCCAGCAGTGACCACGGAACGCTGTGGATGGCTCGACAAAACACGCGAGAAAAAACATCACATGCACAGAGACAGACTAGTTTGTGTGGGGAAGTAGGGACGAAATGGCCACCCCCCCTAGTGGGGAGCGCGCTGATTTACAGTCCATACCTGCTTTTATTGGGCTCATTCTGCATAATAATTCAGGTAAAGTACAGTACTCATTAGGGGGAAGTAAGGAACCATAGAAAACAAAGAACTCTGCCGGTCTATTGAGTTGGGGGTCAAAGAGCTGTAAGACTGAGGAACAAAATAACTTCCTCCTAAGACCCTTCTCATTCAACTGAGAGCATTCTAAACAAAGAAGGTTTCACAGTAATTTACATGTTCTTTCTTAGGCCTGATCACCCAGGGAATCCGCCCTTTTCAGCACAGAGCTGCACCATCCTGTCATTGTTTCAGGCTTAGGTGGAGCAAGGGAACTAAGGCAACTGGGAGACAAGGTGTTTTTTTCCCAGATGCTGAGAACTCAGGCTATGTCAAAGCCGAGGAGCGAGGGTCTATCACCCCCTTTTGCTGCAACCCCCCAAGTCCTCTTTTGGGGGGCCTCCCAAAGTGATCGTGCCTGTCTTAGGTCGTTCCCCCCCATGGGGAATCTTACCCGTCTTTGGCTAACCGACCAAGCTTTTTGGGGTTCAGTCATGAATAAAGCAGCAGAAGCAGCATTCCTGCCAGGAAGATAAGCTTTTATCTCCTTGCTGGCATACAGTTCCAAGGGTGTTCCCTTAGCCTTAGCCTAGGCGGGGGTTTCAGCTTCTGATACCAGTCAGGGCGGTTCCCAATATGTGCTCCTATTTCCTACTACACCCATAACAGAGACAGATATTGAATCTTTATGGGCAACTTATTTAGATGGCCTGCAATCTAAGAAGAAGGTGGATTTGTACCCTAACAGACCATCTTAAATTCCATTTTAAAATTGCCTTTTTAAGCTTCCGCACGGCTAAAGAAAACAGTATTAAAATAAAAAGAGAACCAACTGTATGGGAAAACATATTTGCCAATGATACCTCAGACAAGGGTTCAATCTCCAAAATATATAAAGAACTTACAGGACTCCACTCTAAGAAGACAAGGAACCCAATTAAAAAATGGGTAAAGGACTTGAACAGATACTTCTCCAAGGAGGACATACAGAGGATCCAGAGACACATGAAAAGATGCTCAGTATCACTAGCTATCAGAGAGATGCAAATTAAAACCACAATGAGATACCAACTCACACTGATCAGAATGGCCATCATAAACAATGCAACAAACAACAAGTGCTGGAGAGGTTGTAGAGAAAAGGGAACCTTAGTGCATTGTTGGTGGGAACGCAGACTGGTACAACCACTATGGAAAACAGTATGGGCTTTTCTAAGAAAACTAAAAATGGATCTGCCTTTTGACTCAGCAATACCACTGCTAGGATTATATCCTAAGAACCCTGAAACACCAATCCAAAAAAACCTATGCACCCCAATGTTCATAGCAGCACAATTTATAATAGCCAAGTGCTGGAAGCAACCTAGATGCCCATCAGTCAATGAATGGATCAAAACTATGGTAAATTTACAGAATGGAATTCTATGCAGCAGAAAGAAAGAAGGAGCTCCTACTCTTTGGGACAGCATGGATGGAACTGGAAAGCATTATGCTGAGTGAAGTAAGCCAGGCGGTGAAAGACAAATACTATATGATCTCACCTTTAACAGGAATCTAAACAACAAAACAAAGACACAAGAGAAATATAACGACAGACACTGAAATAGAGAACAGGCTGACAATGACCAGAGGATAAAGGGGAGGGAATTTTAGGGGAAAAGGGGGAGGGTTTACAGGAACAAGTATAAAGGATACATGGACAAAATTTAGTGGGGAGTGGAAATGGGAAGGAGGTGGAGAGCACTGTGGGAATGGGCTGGAATGGGAGTAAAAGACAGAAAACTGTACTTGAACAACAATTAGAAAGAAAAAAAGAAAAATAAATAAATAAAAAATGGTTATTTTGCAAGGAGAACAAAGTGTAAGTAAATGGTTTGGAATTCAGGGAGAAGTTAATTGGGTTAAAAAACTGCAGTTTTCTTGCCCTGGGCAGTGGTCTTTAGCTGTGCCCCAAGATGTGCTCTTTCGCTGTGTCCTGGGTGGTGGTCATCTCACTCTGGAGTACAATAGCTCAGATACTATCTTAAATTGCTTGCAGTCCTACTGAGGCACAAAGACGGACCTGCTTGTGGTCTCCTGGAGTCAAGGTTGGTCATACCTTCAGTTCCTAGAACAATAGCTTTTACATGCATTGATTACTAAGCTTATCAGCTATTACTTAAACTAAAATTTTCCAACTTTCAAGTTCCCCATCAATTTCTCAGAATGTATCCCCGTCATAAAGTGGCACATGACTATAATTATCTCTGTCGGAGTGCACAGATAATACAGAAGTGCATGACCATGGCTGTCTGCCAACGAAACTTTATTTGCAAGCCCTGGCCAGTATGGTTCTGTTGGTTGTAGCATCATCCCATAACCAAAAGATTGTGGGTTCAATTCTCAGTGAGAGTGCACACCTAGGTTGTGGGTTCAATCCCCTGTCAAGGAAACTATGATTGCCAGTCCAGGTACATACAGGAGGCAATTGATCAGTGTTTCTCTCTCATTCTGATATCTCTTTCTCTTTTCCTCTCTCCCTTTTTTTATCTCTAAAAGCAATGAAAAAAAAATGTCCTCAAGTAAGGATTTAAAAAGGCAACTTTATTTACAAAATTGGCAGCAGACCAGATTTGGTCCACAAGATATAGTTTGCTCACCCTTTTTTTAGACAATCTAGCTCCAATAATTATTTACAATGGTCAATCTGCAAATTTGTATCATGTGCCCACAATACTGCAGACACTTTTCTAATTGGTATGAATAGTCATAAATGAGAAAGACAGAGGTTCTTCTGCCAAGAGCTTCCACCCTAGATCTAGGCATATGATACAGGACTCCAAGGCACAGTGCCAGCCCTCACACCCTAACCCTTCTCCATACTCCTCCAGAGCCCTGCTCCCAGGCCATATCAAAACTTAGCCATGTGGAGTCTATCCTGAAACTGATTTTACCTCTTCCAGGAGGACACTCAGAACTCCTACTTCCACTCATTTTTCCTTTTCCTAAAACAAATAATTCCCTATCTTCACAAAGCAACAACTGTTACATGACACTCCTACATCTTTTGCATTTTTAAGGAAATTGTGAAAATGTGGCATTTCTATATCTTTCCCCCCTTCTGGAGATCCTCCCTCCCATTACATGAGTATAGACATCTGTCACTGTATGAATGTGAGAGCTCAACTCATTGTCTCTTCTAGTTGACCTACCAAAGTACCCCATTTATCTTCTGTAACAGTAAGTACTGCTGTGTCTATGGAATCTGTGTTCTTTGTGTACATCTGCAGTAGTCTTCCTGAAATTACATGGTCTTTGAGAGGACATTCCATGTTGGCAGAGAGTAGAAAGGTGGGGCTTTCTCCAGAATTATTTTAAACTAGACATTGCAGGTTTCACTTACAGTTATCAAACCACTTAAGTGAGGATATTATAACTTCCTTCCACATTTTTCCATAATTCTTGGGTTTCAAGATATATCTCCTATCAAATGAAGCTATGGATGTGAAATCTCTTTAAAAGCAGCTGAGCTCCACATAAGGTCAAGGTAAGAATCCAGAGTATGGCTATAAACTGCACATTTTAATCACAATTATTCTTTTTTAAAAGTTTTATTTATTCATTTTTGAGAGGGAGGAAAGGAGATAGAGAAAAAAAGGAAGTTGATTCTTGTTTGAGCATTGACTGGTAATCAAACCCACAACCTTGGTGTATCAGGATAACACTAACCAACTGAGCTACTCAGCCATGGCAGGAAAATTATTCTAATCTACTACAACAGCAACAACAAAAAAGCAGCCTGAAGTCACACAATGGAGAGAACTCTGAAGTTGAATCACAGCTCTAATAAACATGTGAGTGTAAGCAAGTCTAATAAACATGTGAGTATAAGCAACAAATATGATTCCCCATTTCTTCAATTGTCAACATGGGGATAGAGCTGTATCCACTAAATGCTGTAACCTTTCCAAATTGTCAAGCCCATATAAAGACATTCAGTAGATGCTTGTGGTATATGTGAAACAATTGAGGAGAGTCTGGGATGTTGTCTGGTTCATGTTACAGCTGCCTGGTGAATCAAGAAGTCAGTACTATAGCTGCTGTAGTATAAAACCATGCCAGCATTGCTCCAATTCTCACCAGCCAAAATAGATACATAACATACCCCTCTCTCTTCCTTACTGCAGTTTCAAGTTCAAGTCTCATATAAGTACATCTGACTGGCAGAACCTAAATCACATCCTGAACCCAAGAAACAGGAGAAGATCCAGCCAGACTCTACAGTATGGACACACATACTCCACAAATGCTAGAATGGCTGATAAATGAGCCAACTGTTTCCTGCACATTCTATGTGGTAAACCAAATTTTGGCCCCTGTGAAAATTACCCCCTGGTTTAATGCCTGTGGATATATTATATTACATGGCATAAGGAACTTTACATGTGACCTTAAGGTAGAAAACTGTCCTAGATAATCAGGGTGGGTACAATATAATGCTTTGGGACCTTAAAAGCAGGAGAAGTAGATGCTGCAGAAGCAGGATTTAGAGATGTAAAGCCTGAGAACTACTTGATACACCATTGTTGACAGGAAGATAGAGAAGACCTTATGAAAACAATTAAGAAGGAAGTGAATTCTTGCCAACAACATAAATGAACTTCAAAGCTGATTCTCCACACCCAAAACCTCAAGATAAGAGCTCACATCAGCCAACACCTTGGTTCTGCCATTGTGATACCCTGAACAAAATTTCTAGTTGAGACTGCCTAGACTTCTGAACCTATAGAATTATGATGATAATACATAGATATTGTTTTAAGTTGCTAAACTGTTATGGAAAAATAGAAAACTGATGGATTCTCTATTCTATTACTGAGCTCCAACCCTTACCACTACCTTCCACTATTTATTTCTTACCCCCACACAATGAATTCACCATCAGGTCCTTTTAATGCTGCCTGGGATTTTGGTCTCACATTCAGCCTTTTCTAAAGCCATTTTTATTGCCCTGGGTCAAAGATCTTTCTATTGAAATACTGGAAGAGTCTCTTAGCAGCTTATCCACAACCTGTCCCTTCTAAATTTGTCAAACTCTTACCCACCCTCTGTCATCCTAACAAAGTATTGATTCTGCATATTTCTAATTTTATGTATATATTTACAGCAAGACTATGTTTCTTTTCCAATTAAAATAAAATTTCATTGTTAGTTTGCCAGTAAAAACAAACCAAAACAAAACAAAAAAAATATATTCACTTAGCAAACATTTATTGAGTATTTATTCAGTGTTAGGCCCTATAAATACAATGAGAGAGTGATGGAAACTGGCTAGCTATTCATTAAACCCATTTTTTCTATACCTGGGCACATAGACTACATTTTCCAGCCTCCGTTACAGTTACATGTAGCTATACAATCATATTCTAATCAAGGAAACGTGAGCGAAAGTTCTGTATGTCATTTCCAGGCCTGTCCTTCAACATCTTCCCACAAACCATTTTCCTTGCTTTTCTCCCTTCCACCAGGTTGATACAGAAGAGCACAACAGCATCGTAGACCATGTGTTAAAGAATTATGGATTATAAATAGTCCAAATGTAGCAAATGGTCTACTGAGTCTTTTGACTTCTAAAAGCAGTTTTCTAGTTTCTCAAGAGCCTCTAAGGAATATGAAGCACTATCATTGATTATAAAGTATTTGTATTTCCTAGTCTTAAACAGCATTTAAAACACACACACACATACTCCCCAGACATAATGTGTACAGATGCATAAGTAATTTCTAACTACTGCTTATTTTATTCACTGGAAGATTTTGTTATTAGCACTAGTCTGGAAACTAACTAGTATAGAGTTATAAAATATTAAGCTGAAGGCCTGAAAATTTCATTTATGGAATTATTTAATAGGAATAAAACAAATACTCTGTGCTGGGCCTGACCTCTGTCCTTGGCCTGGTCTTTGTCCTGGCCCACTCCTAGTAAATATGATATTTGCCTGGAACAAGTACCATAATAGAGGCATAAATGAAGAAAACTAGAGAAACAGAAAAAAGAGTGATTGGACAAATCTACCTGAAACCCAAAAAGAAAAAAGGAATATAAACTGAACAATGCCATACATCCTAATGGCATTAAAGGCATCAAAGAGATGGCATGCCCGAAAGATATTTTAATTAAAATGATGGATTTTAAGGCTCTTTGTAGATATGTATTTTAAGATACAGTTGCTATGATCATGATTATTAAATGAATAAATGTAATAGAATCACCAATTTTAGGAACTAACAAACATCTTAGAGATTACCTAAAATTGTAACCCTCACCATCCCCACCTCTGCCAGCATTCCAAAAGCCTTTCACCTGACTTGTTTTCTTTCCCGTAGCATTTATCACCTCCTAACATTATATAAATATCTAATTTATTATGTTTATTGTTTATGTTTGCTCTCTCACCTTCAACTAGAATGGTTACCCCATGAAGAAAGGGATCTTTAACTGTTTTGTTTAGCCTAAGCACCTACAACAGTACCTGGCATGTAGCAAGTACTCAATATCTGTTGAGTGAATCAATTAATAGCCCTCCTTTTTACAGTTGAGGAAACTAAGTTCTTGACAAGTTCAAGACTTTCTTGAAGTCACACAACTTGCCAGCAACAAAGCTATGGCAAGAATCCAAGTCTAGTACACTTTGACACTATAGCTCTAAATAAAGGAATAAAGATCAGTTTAAGTGACTTCCATTTTGCCTCCTCCACCTTCCTCCTACCCCACACACTTTATCTTTGACAGATAATAAAACTCAACTGCTTTTTTCTTCTAAAAATCACCTTATATCAAAGACCTGTGTAGTACTCCCATGCATCAAACAATAAAAATGTGTTCATATGGTTCAAAATGGAAAACTTTCTAAGTGCAGTAAATAATGTTTTCAGAAAAATGTGCTCTCTTCTTTTGAAGTATTACAAGTATTGTATCATTATACAAGCTCTCTTATCCAGGTACAATCAGTCACTGTCTCATGGGTCAGGTAAAAATGTAACTTGTTAACCAGGAAACTTTCTAAATGCATTTACTCATTTTACTGTGCTACACTGAGATCCCCTAAAGAATCTGTGACTTACTTTCAAGATATCAAACAAGAAAATGAAATAGAAGACATGCAAATTGAAAAGGGAGCACTAAAATTGCCACTTTTTCAGATGGCATAATACTATATATAGGAAACTCTAAATTAGACTCACTAAAAAAAACTCTTGTAACAAATACGTTCAGTCAAGCTGTGAGATAAACAGTATTCAGAAATTTGTTGTGTATCTATACACTAACAACAAACTATCTGAAAGAGAAATTAAGAAAACAATATCTCTTACAATTGTATGAGTAAGAATAAAACACCTAGGAATATATTTAACCAAAGAGGTAGAAAAGTTTTATCCTGGAAACTATAAGACATCAATTGAAGAAATCAAAGATTACACAAATAAATGAAAAAATATACTGACATCAGGCTATAACACTGAAACTAAGCCATAATCCTTTTTGTTCTAGTTTTAAGTGTTTTAAGGAGGTAACAGTAGGCCTCCTCACAGCACTCTGGAGATCAGCAGACCAAACCAGATCAGACTGGTTCCAGAGGATTGAGCAGCTGTAGTTAGCATCTAAATAACATTAAGGTGATTGTTTATTGTTGTTCAAGTACAGTTGTCTCCATTTTCCCCCCATAACCACCCCACCACACCAGCCATCCCCACCTCTCACCCTCAAACCTACCCTCACTCCCTTTGGTTTTGTCCATTAAGGTGATTTTTAATAGCAGAGTATACCAAAATTCTTGGAACTCAAACAGAAAATATGCTACTTTAAACACCCAGAGCCCATTAGATGCAAGGGGTCAGTCATAAAGAAGATCTGGTTCAGGGACCAAATTTGGATATGCATAGGACTAATAAACCAAACCCCACCATAGTGGAATTCCTTTGTTCTCTGTAGCTCCTTCTATATCCCAAATCTTAGATGATTTAGTTTCAAGACTATCCAATCAAATTGCCTTAATTATAATTAATAAATATGTATAACCTCTCCTTACACTCTTATAAACTATATTATTACTTACCTTACTCTTAAAATTGACCCCAAGCTTTTGTTCAGGGAAACTAATTTGAGTTTCATCTCTGATTTCCTTATTCAACTGGACTGATAAATAAATCTCCTTTTCTCTGCAAAAATTTGCTGCTTTAGAGTTTTTGCTTCTCTGTAAGCAGTGAGTATCACACTCACTGTCTTTATTCAGTAACAATACTATGCTTGTGGACTCAAAGGATGAATGTTATTAAAGTATCCATATTACCCAGGGCAATCTACAGATTTAATATAATCCTTATCAAAATACCAATGGCATTTTTCACAGAACTAGAACAAACAATCCTAAATTTTATTTGGGATTACAAAAGTCTCCAAAATGACAAAGCAATCTTGAAAAATAAAAACAAAGTTGGAGGTATTATGTTCCTTAATTTTAAACTACACTACAAAGCTATAGTAATCAAACATCATAATAGTGGCACAAAAAAATATCTAGATCAACAGAACAGAACAGAGAGCCCAGAAATAAACACTTATATGGTCAATTAATTTATGACAAGGGAATCAAAAATATATAGTGGGAATATGACAGCCTCTTCAATAAATGACTTTGGGAAAACTGGATAGATGCATGCACAAAAAAGTATCTGGACCACTTTCTTATATCATATATAAAATAAATACAAAATGAATTAAAGATGTCCATGTAAGACCTAAAACCATAAAACTTCTAAAAGAAAATACAAGTAGTAAACTCTGTTTGGCATTGGTCTTTGCATTATTATTTTTTTTAATATGGATCCTGAAGAAATGACAGCAAAAGCAAAAATAAACAAACAGGACCATGTGAAATTAAATAATTTTTACACAGAGAAGGAACCAACCAACAAAACAAAAATACAAACTTCTAAATGGGAGAAGATATTTGAAAATGACTTATCTGATAAGAGGTTATTATCCAAAATAAAGTCTGTCCAGAAAGTACATAGCTAGCCATGTACTATGAAAGGTAGAGATATTTATTGAAGAAGATACAAGATACAAGAAACATTGTACATAGGACAATGATACCGCAGTTCTCTTCAAAGTGGGCACCTTGGGACCTCACACAGTTCTCTCAATCATCATCAGCTGCTGAGTCATATTTTTTCAAAGATTTCATTTATTTATTTATTTGTTTGTTTGTTTATTTATTTATTTATTTATTTTTAGAGAGTGGGGAAAGGAGAGAGAAAGATAGGGAGAGAAATATCCATGTGTGGTTGCCTCTTGTGTGCCCTTACTGGGGACATGGCCCACAACCCAGGCATCTTCCCTCACTGGGAATTGAACCAGCTACCCTTTGGGGTTTACAGCCCATTACTCAAACCACTGAGCCCCACGAAGCAGAGCTATCACATCGTATTTTCCTGAATATCATTGATGGTCTGAAATCTCTTCCCTCTCTAAGGTGACTTCACTTTGGGGGAAAGTCAGAAGTTATAAGGCACCAAATCTGGGATGTAGGGGGCTGAGTCACTTAGGTGACTTGATGTTTGGCAAAAAAGCTGCATGAGGTGTGATGAATGAGTGGGCGTGTTGTTATGACAAAGCTGCCAATCACCAGTTGCCCATAGCTGTGATCTTCTGAATCGTCTGAATAGCAAGATTAATGCAAAATTTGATGCAGATTCATTCTCTACTCACTCAGTCATTTCAAATGTAAAACCCATACAGTACACATGCTCATTCAATAGTGTCTACTGTCCCTACTGACTAGTACAGTGAAACCATCATTGTTCACACATGCACATTCCAGTCCACTCTCCTTGGCTTCCAGGTAGTCTTGATGTCATGAAAACTCTTCTCCTTATATTAACAATGGTTTGAGTTTTTCCAGACAGACCTCATATGTAAAGAACTCATTCAACTCAACACCACAAAAACAATCTAATTAAAAAAACAGATACTGGTCCTGAATAGACATTTCTCCAAAGAAGACACAGATGACCAACAGTCATATGAAAAGATGCTCAACATCACTAATTATCAGGGAAATGCAAATCAAAACTAAATTGTACATCACAACACAAGGAAAAAAAGCCATTAATATCATAATAACTTTGTATGGTGACAAACGGTTAATAGACTTGTGGTCACATCCTAAGATATATAAATGTAGAATTTCTATGCTATACACATGAAACTAATATAACATTGTAAGTTCCACTATACTTTGATGAAAAACAAATTAAACATGAAATTATGTCTAGCAGTCACCACAAACAGAACTCAGATATGAAAAATTCCTTTTAACATATAGCTAGTGCACTTGGCTCCATATCATCTGATTTCTTCTTAGACTTGCAGAGTGCACTGTGAATCACTAAGCATAAGCATTTGTACTGAAACACAGAGCCAAGAGGAAATGGGGGAAGACCTGAACTAACTAAATTTGCTATGATTAGTAAATAACTCAGATCTCTCCCCAACACCTTTTCATGCCAAACAACAGGCACGGATATGTTAGGGAAAATAGTTTCCATGATATGCATTGGGTTAAAATTTTGTCTCTGCTCTGTGACTTGTATATATCAGGAGACAGTATACTGGTAAGCTGAGTCTTCACTTTGGGGAAATGGAGGCCATAAAGGGCCAGACTAAGGGATCTAGAATTTTCCCCGCTCACACAATTTCCTGACATGATCCATTAAGTGGAGTTGACCTGGTGATTGCTGGCTGGGGGAGGGGAATTGAAGGGTACAGAGGCTGGTCACAGAAGTGCATAGCTGAGAGTGACTATAATTAACTGAAAGCAGGAGTATTCTGTTTCTCAGTTGCTCCAAGATTTAGGCATGCTTAATCAAGTGCAACTCCAACAGTCCAAAATGAGCCAAAGGATATCACCTAAGACAGAACAGATATGTTTGAGCTGCTTCTTATATCATCTGTTCTAATTCTCTTTCCTCTCCTTCCAACCCACTACACCTACCAGATATGACTCAGTTTCCTTGGCTGAAAAAAAAGTAGATTTGATGTAGATTAGATCTGTTTGGCTCATTGAAAGCTGACATTCCCCACCCCCAAGCCTTTAATAAGAGCAAGTTTCCTTGGATGCCCTTGATTGTTCCAGAGAGTATGGGTCCAAATGCTGTTTGCATATTGAAGCACCAACCAAGAACCTCCCCCAATGCCCTATTATAATTGAGCATGAAGTCAAGGGATGAAAACTGTCACCTTCCTAAGTGAAAGGTGGGTCATGAATCTGAGGCAGAAACCCCAACACCAATCCATTGCCTTCCTGTGACTTGAAGTGTCAAGGGAATGGCACATTGTAGCCAATCAGAATCCCTTCATGGATCCCCCATATGTAGGAGTGTATACAACCACAAGTGCTAATTTGGATTTCCTTTTCCTTTTCTGTATGTAGTGCTACCAAATTCAACACTATTATTGACTGGTTTGAAAAGTTCTGCTATTCTGGGATTTGGTTTATTTGTTTTTGGGGAGGAAGCCAAGAGCATTTTCAATTCTGTGTCATGTTAAATGATACCTTTATTACCCTCAATTTTGCAAACATCCTCTTCTGCCATATTTTTCAGGGTTACTTTTGTTTGTTTTAGACCCAGGTAACTAGTGGTTACCAAAATCATAAAAAATAAAATATAACAAAATAAAATGCCTTTCATAGTGAAATGCAACAAGCATTTATTTGAGATTAAAAGAAAAAAAGAATAGTGATTCAGGAAGCAGTGTTTCAGGCAGCAGTCATAAATAGCATTCTGATCAAGAGACCAAGGCAAGGGGTATCTATGAGGAAAAAAAAAAGAGTAACAATCAAATAAGTTGAAGGAAAGTACTTCTGTTGTTGTAGATAAGCTAATATAAGTGATGCTGATTCTAAACAATTATTTTTTTTTAATTTTCAGTAGGGTAGCCATCTATCCAGGAACCATAATATCTGCTTTCTTATTATCTTTGCAAACAGCTTTTGGGTCACAATGTTGCTTTAGACTCAGTCCTGAGGTTATTTTACCCTGTTTTGACATTCCAAAGGTTTGAGGCCTGAAATATGCAAGGCAGGTTCTCTAGGAGGGCAGTTCTGGCTCCATTTTAAAATGGCTCTGTTTTCATTTTTTTCCATTTTCTCCATTTTGATCAATATCTTTCCTGGAAGTCATTACTGATCAATCACTGGGGAGCAGTTTTGATCAGTTATAAAAAGCATCATTTATGTTTCATTGTCATGATGGCTAATTTAGGGAACATTATGTCAATATTGATCCCTCTTACCAGGAAGGTTCATTTTGGGTATGTCATATCCCACATGGGAGAGAACGTGGGCTTTTAGTTTATTTTGTTTTGTTTTAGGTGCTTTAGACCACATTTGAGCCACAAGAGTGCCAGAACAGAGGAAGACTTGACATCATGTTTTTTTTAAGGACAAATATCTTCTGTAGTGCCTTGAGGTTACTAATGTGAAGTTTCATAGGCCTTAGTGAACATCCCCAAAAATTGAGCCACCATTACTAGGTAGGTGATTTTATAACATTGAGTTGTGCAAAAGAAGGTTTTATGACAGCAAAAAAAAATTCTATACTAACAAAATGCTGAGTCCAATTTACAGAATGAATCAGAACCCATAAGCATGACCTGGGAGCCAAAGATATTGAAGAACCTTGAGATTTCTGTAGATACTGTATTTAATAATTTCATTTGTGCCGGAGTTTATTTAATTCCATCTTTATTTTTATCAAAGCTGTTTTATCTGAGTACAAGAAGAAGTATGAAGAATAAATCAGGCCCCAACTGGCTTAGCTAGGACATGACCAGAGTAATTTTATTGTCCAGTATAACTCATGCAAGAAAATTTAAATATTTTTTTTCTGGCTGGCTATAGTTGTGGCAGTCATTGAAATTCCTCCAAGGTTTTTGATAACTTTCCAATTAGGCATTTATTCATTGTAATATCTGTCCAGGGGAAAAAAGGTAGAGCTTCAAATCTGGTACCTTTACTGGGGTTGACATCACCAGGAATTAAACATCCTTGACTGGGTGTGGAACCAGTTGCACTTTTAAACCCGAGAGGTAGGTTAAAAATGGTTCCCAATGTTGAGTTATTTTTGTGGTCAGAATTACAGGGAAAACGTGACATTTATTTTAGTGAATGTGTGGCCTCCTATATTATTTGTGAGATAAGAAGTAATGAAAAAAAAAAGGAAAACTGAAGGTGTAGACTACACAAAACTGGTCTGGAATTTTGGGTTAGTTTGTTTACAACACATAGTGCCTGCTTCATTTCCTAGTAATTTTAAATTTCAAATTCTCTGTTGGTTGAACAGCCCAGTTAGGTTCAAGAGCTTTCTGGATATAGGAATTCTGAATTGAAGAGTTAACATTTTAAAATTTCCTCATACATGGCTTAGTTAAGGTACCTGAAATTCTGTAAGAATCAGGTAGGGAGGAAAAGAAAAATGTTTTCATTTTGCTTACATAGGTATAATTTGACAAATTTCTGTAGGCCATAGGTAGCTTAGGAGAAAAAAACAACTTTCTTATATCTCACAAAGATTAAAAAACAGTGTTATTTTATATAAAAAGTCATAAATTTATGATCATCTTTATCTGTTCAGTTAGTCCCATGTTATTAGTCCTTGTTGATCTTAATCTTTTTAAAATTTTATTGTCAATTACAATTCACATTCAGAATTATTCTGCATTAGTTTCAGGTGTACAGCATAGTAGTTAGACAATCATATACTTCATAAAGTGATCCCCCCAATGTTTCAATTACCCACCTGGCACTTCACATATCAATACTTATTAAGTCAATATTATTGACTTAATCTTTCTGTTAGCAGTGCTATGAGTCCAGGTTTTTCCTTAGAGTTCTATAAACCTGTATTCAATTGAGTGTTATATTTTTAAAGTTCTCACAAACCTATATTTTAGACTACTTATCAGGGATTTTTAAAATTAATCTGTCCAATCCAGGATGAAACACATCTATAGGAATATTTTTCCCCAAACCATTCGAGTAAACAATAATTGTCTGTAAATGATGGAAGACTTAAAACTGACCATGGTTAAAGATATGGTGAGACTATACATACATATACATAAAAATAATGTAATTGACTTAATTATATTTTCCAATATTAGTTTCCTTGTCCAAATATAAAATTCCAAGATCCTTTTTCTATAATCCTTTTGCAACTTCCACAACCTTTCTGCAGCTTTTATGAACCTTTCAGGTTTTCCTCCCTCTCCTTTTCTTTCTTATTTTAAAATGTTCATTTTATTTTAGGAAAAAATTCAATGTTTCTTAGTTATCTCCCCAAATTCATGTTTTTTAATGTCCTTCCTTATACAAGAATCACCTATTTTCTTTTCTCTCAACAAAAGTGCATCTCCATGCATCATACCTAACATTCTGTTGAAAATAGAACAGCCTATTTTTTCATATATAGTCATTTTGTTTCATCCTAATTATTTTCTAGTAGTTTTGTAAAAATAAAATGTTCTTTTATAAATCCATTTTGGCAAGGGAACTAACTTATACAGCAGTCTGCATATCAAAATGTCCTCCTTTTTCTCTTTCAGTCTCTGTGGTCTTTGTTTTGGTTAGCTCCTGGGCGTTCACATTTATAAGGCATGATAAGATTTACAACTTTGAGAGACAGAAACACTGCAAGTTTTTTTTTTTTAGCATTGTACAAGGGTCTGTCAGAATTTTAGAATTTTAAATAATAAAAGGTTTAGCATCATTTATTTGGCAATGTTTCCCATGTAACCTAACATACCATTAAGCCTAATTATGTTAACATTTGGTCTAATAGGATTATAAGCAATTGTGGACCTATCTAGAAAGAAATCAGAAGGCTAACACCAAGAGCTCAGACAAATTTCACCTTGCTACCCTTCGAAACTTACATTTTGTTTTCTTATTATATTTTTTATTTCTCTTCTTTCCATTTAGTTTTTTTTTTTTTTTGCTGTTGTTGTTGTTTGGTATGTTTGTGTAATTTCATTGCTTGATTGATTTTCTTTATCTCCCTTTCATATTGCACTCTAATTTTTCTTTCACTTCTCTCATATTCCAATAACACACTACTCTTGGTTTTCCACTTTTTACTCTTTTTATTCAGATTATATATTTCTTATCATATTATTGTTATTCCAAACCCCACACAGCACCCTTCCCTGGTCTTAATCCATTTCCCCATCTTCCTGAGCTTTATTAATGTTGTGGTTAACTTTATTCTCTCGCACACTATGCCATATTTCTAACCTTTACTCTCACTATACCTCATGATCTAACCTCCCGTAAGCACTCTGCTTTCTAAAATCAGCTCACATTCTCTCTCCCTTCCAATAAGAGTCTCATCTCTATTTCACTTTTTATAAAAAGCAGCTAGTTGGGTAAAATATCACAATTATTGCTCTACTCCTCCAAAGGACCTCCTATCTGTTCTGTATTTGTTAGTACTTTAAATCCCATAGAATACTCTCCTACTATCTTGCTCCATTTCACCTTTGCCCTGGCCCTGATCACACGCAAGACAAGGTGGGAGTTGTGACCACCAGTAATCCAGCTGGAGGGGAGAACCAATAAACAAAGGAGCCACCAACAAGTAAAGACCAAGTAAAACAAGAGAGCCCACACAAATGGAAGGACAACCCTAGAAAATTCAGACAAGGAGATCAAAGTGACCATACCACTGCATCCCAAAGAACTCCTACCAAACAAAGTCACCTCGCAAAGACAGCTAACAAAGCAGAGTATTGGGAGTCACAGAAACAAACAAAAAGAGTCACCTAAAATGGGGTGACAAAGAAAGGACCCACAATCTAAAGGAATGGAAGCCTAAGTCTAAAGTAAAAGAGCCAAATGAAATGGAGGCAAGCAAACTATGAGATATACAATTCAAAAGAATAGTTACAAAGATGTTCAAGGAACTCACTGATGACTACAAGGAACTGAGCAGGAACTACAACAGTATGAAAAGAAAAGTATATCCCTGGCTGGTGTAGCTCAGTAGACTGAGTGCAGGCCTGAAAACCAAAGAGTTGTAAGTTAATTCTGACATCAGTGCACACGTCTGCATTGCAGGCCAGGTCACAGTAGGAGATGCATGAGAGAAAACCAGACATGGATTTTTATCTCTCTATTTTTCTGCTTTCATTTCCCTCTCTCTAAAAATAAATAAATAAAATCATTTTAAAAAGTAACATAATCTATAAACAGGAACCAGGAAGAAATGAGGAGTACATCTGAAATAAAAAATACACTGGAAGGAATTTGAAATGGGCTGGATGAAACAGAGGACAAAATTAGTGAGCTGGAAAACAAAGTAGAAAGCAACACCTAGGTAAAGTGTTTGCATGAAAAAATATTCAAAGAATATGGAGAAAAATTAAAAGAACTGCAAGACAACATGAAATGCACAAACATTCAAGTGATAGGAATAACAGAAGGAGAAGAAAAGGAGCAAGAAATAGAAACCTTGTTTGAAAAAATACTGACGAAAAACTTCCTAAACCTGGAGAAAGGAAAAGCCAAGCAAGTCCAGGAAGCAGAGCAGGTCCCAATCAAGATGAAAACAAAGAGGCCTACTTCAAGACACATGATTATTAAAAGGCCAAGTTTTAAAGACAATGAGAATCTTAAAAGCACTAATGGAGAAACATGAAGTAACATACAAAGGAACTCCAATAGCACTAGTAGTTGATTTCTACTACAAGCCAGAAGAGAATGGCAAGAAATACTCCAAGTAATGAAAAGCAAAAGACTGCAACCAAAACTACTCCACCCAGCAAGGCTCTCAATTAAAATGGAAGGCAAAATAAGGAGTTACTGAAACAACAGTCGACTCAAAGAATACACTTCCACCAAAACAGTACTGCAAGATATGCTAAAGAGACTACTCTAAGAATAGGAAGAAAAACAGCAAAAGAGAGAGGAACACAGGTACAAAGAGGATGAAATTAATAACTACCTATCAATAACCTTAAATGTTAATGGAATAAATTCTCCAATCAAAAGACATAGGGAAGATGAATGGATAAGAAAACATGACCCACACATATGCTTCCTACAAGAGACTAACTTCAGGAAAATAGACCTACACACACTGAAAGTAGAGTGTTGGAAAAAATATTCCAAAAATTTGGGCAGGAATAAACAGCTGTTGAAGCAATATTTATATCTGACAAAATAAACTTCAAAACAAAAGCCATAAAAAAAAAAAGACATCAAAGGTCACTTCATAATACTGAAGGTAGGAATTTATCAAGAATACATAAACATTACAAACATATATATATATACACAATATAGAAGCACCCAAATATATAAGGAAAATCTTAGAGCACTTCAAGGAAGATATAGAGAAAAACACATTTATACTAGGAGATTTTACAACCGCATTGACAAAAATGGATAGATCTTCCAAACAAAATATCAATAAGGATGTTGTGGCATTGAACAATACCCTACATCAAATGGACTTAACTGATATATATAGAAACTTTCATCCTGAAGAAGCTAAATACACATTCTTTTCAAATGCACATGGAACATTTTCAAAGATACACCATATCATAGGACACAAAACAAGTCTCAACATATTCAAGAAAATTGAAATTATATCAAGTATTTTCTCCAACCACAAAGGACTGAAACTAGAAACCAACCTCAAGGAAAAAACTCAAGTAATAAAATTCATGGAGCTTGAATAGCATGGTATTAAACAATGAATGGGTTAATAATGAGATCAAGGAAGAAATCACACAGTTACTGGAAACAAATGAAAATGAACACACAATGTCCAAAACTTATGGGACACAGCAAATGCAGTCATGAGAGGGAAGTCCATATTGATAGAGGCCTACCTAAAAAAAATAGAAACAAGCCCTGGCTGGCATAGCTCAGTGGATTGAGCGCAGGCTGTGAATCAACATGTCACAGGTTCGATTCCCAGTCAGGGTACATGCCTGGGTTGCAGGCCATGACCCCCAGCAACCGCACATTGATGTTTCTCTCTCTCTCTCTCTCTCTCTCTCTCTCTCTCTCTCTCTCTCTCTCTCTCTCTCTCTCTCTCTCTCTCCCTTCCTTCCCTCTCTAAACATAAATAAAATCTTTAAAAAAATAAAAAAAATAAGAAAAAGCATAAATTAAAAAAATATATAGAAACATTTCAAATAACAACCTAACCTTAAAAATACAAGAACTGGAGGAACAACAACAAGCAAAGCCCAGTGGGAGTAGGAGGAAGGAAATAACCAAGATCAGAGCAAAATTAAATGACATAAAGACTAAAAGAATAATTCTAAGGATCAATAAATCCAGTAGCCACTTCTTTGAAAAGATAAACAAAATTGACAAGCCTTTAAGCAGACTCATCAAGAAAAAAGACAAAAAACCCAAGTAAATAAAATCATAAATGAAACAGGACACAACACATAAATGATACCACACAGATACAAGGATTGTAAGAAATTACTATGAAAAACTATATGCCATAAAATTTGAAAACCTGAATGAAATGGACAAACTTCTTGAAAAATATAATCTTCCAAAACAGAATGAAGAAGCAGAAAGCCTGGACTGACCAATAACAGGTGATGAAATTGAAGTAGTAATCAAAAAACTCCTGGCATACAAATCTCTGGACTGGAGAGTTTCACAGGAGAATTTTACAAAACATTTAAGGAAGAGTTAACCCCTATCCTTCTCAGACTATTCCAAAAAAGCCAAGAAGAAGGAAAACTACCAAAATCTTTTTATGAGGCCGGCATCATCCCATTTCCAAAACCAAATAAAGAAAGAACGAAGAAAGCAAGCTACAGTCCAATATGGCTGATGAAATAGACACCAAATCCTCAACATAATATTGGTAAACCACATCCAATAATACATTAAAAAGATCATACACCATCATAAAGTAGGATTCATACCAGGGATGCAAGGATGGTTCCATATTGGCAAATCAATAAGTGTATTATATCACATAAACAAAAGGAAAGACAAAAATCACAGCATCATATCAATAGATGAAGAAAAGGCATTTGATAAGATAGAGCACAAGCTGATGATAAAAACACTCAGCAAAGTGAGAATAGAGGGAGCATTCCTCAACATAATAAAGGCCATATACAAAAAAACCTACAGCCAACATCATATTCAATGGACAAAAACTAAAAGCTTTTCAACTAAGAGCAGGTACACAAGGATGTCTGCTTTCACTACTGCAATTCAACATAGTTTTGAAAGTTAGAGCCACAGCTATCAGAGAGGGAAAATATATAAAAGTCATCAAAATGGAAAATGAGGAAGTGAAATTGTCACTTTTGCAGATGATATGATAGTGTACATAGAAAACACAATAGACTCCAACAAAAAGCTACTAGACCTAAAATGTGAATTTGGGAAAACAGTGGGACATAAAATTAATATTCAGAAATTGAAAGCATTTTTGTATATCAACAGCAAAATATCAGAAACAGAAATAAGTAAAAATATCATATTTGCTATAGCAACAAGAAAAATAAAGTACCCAGGAATAAACATAACCAGGTTGTAAAAGTCCTGTACTCAGAGAACTACACAACAGTGAAGGAAGAAATTAAGGAAGACATAAATAAATGGAAGCGTACACTGTGTTCATGGATTGGAAGAATTGACATCATCAAATTGTCCATACTACCCAAAGCAATTTATACATTTAAGGCAATCCTTATTTAAATACAGGTGACATATTTCACAGATATGGAACAAATATTTCAAACCCTTGTATGGAATCACAAATGACCCCGAATAGCCACAGCCATTTTGAGGAAAAAGAGCAAAGTAGGAGGGATCACAATACCTGATATCAAACTGTATTATAAACCCATAGTATTCAAAACAACTGTTGCTACCATAAGAACAGACACATAGAGCAATGGAACAGAATAGAGAGTCCAGAAGTAAACCCAAGTCTCTATGGTCAATTAATATTTGACAAAGGGGGAAGAAGCATAAACTGGAGTAAATATATCTTCTTCAACAAATGGTGTTGGGAGATCTTGAAAGCTAAAAAGAAAAATTAAAAAGAAAAGAAAGAAAGAAACTGGACCACAAACTTACTCCATACACAAAAAGTATATACTCTAGACACCATAAGACTCATAGAGGAGAACATAGGTGGGAAAATTTCAGATATTCCATGCATCAATATTTTCACCCTAGAGCCAGGGACATCAAGGAAAGAATAAACAAATGTGACTTCATCAAAATAAAAACATCTACCCAGTTAAAGAAAACATCAGCCAAATGAAAAGGGAACCGACTGTATGGGAAAGTAAATTTTCAAATGATACCCCAGAGAAGGGTTTGATCTCCAAAGTATATAAAGAACTCACATGGCTCCTCTCCAGGAAGACAAGTAAGCCAATAAAAAAAATAAAAAACAAAACAAACAAACAAAAAAAACAGGCAAAGTATCTGAACAGCACTTCTCCAAGGAGAGCATGCAGAGGGCCCAGAGACATGTGAAAAGATGTTCAGCATCACTAGCCATCAGAGAGATGCAAATTAAAACCACAATGAGATACCCCTTCACACTGGTGAGAATGGCCATCATAACCAAATCAACAATTAACAAGTGTTAGAGAGGATGCTTGGCTCCTTCAACCTGAAGCCAAGCCTGCCATCATCTGGATCACCTGTGTTTTCTCTCTTAGCAGAGCACTCCCTGCAGCACATAGTCATTTCCAGTTTTGTCTTACTCTCCACTAGACATTGGGCTCCTTGAAAGGGACATTTTTTTTCACCATGATGCAACTCCTAGTGCCTGGCAAGTGTCTGGCAGAAGTGGGAACTCAAATATGTGCTGAATGAGTAATCTCTACTGCTTGTATATAAATTGATTGAGGATATTTAGTCATACCAAATGATGGAATACTCACTTTCCTGATCTCATGCTAGTCTATAATGTTGTGTAAAATGTGTCAACTTTAACACAATACAGGTACTTTGATTTTGCTATTGATAATCCAATTTTCTGAACTCATAAAATGAGGTTTTGAAGACTTTTGTCTTCAAATTTATTAACCACCTACTCCTGCGAAACCCAACCCCTGCCTCCCTCCTACCAACCCCAGTATATGTTCAACAGAAAACCATGGTAAGGCAGTTGGAGCTTCTCTGTCTGATGGGAAAGGGCCAGAGGTGGGCTAAACTTCACTTGCACAGCCTTCTGGGAATCCTCCACAGGCCTCCCTGGATGGACTAAACTAGGAAGCACAGATGGAAACTATGGACTAGAGCTTTCTCTTCAGCTTCATAGGCATGCAGAATAATAATTATACCTGCTTCCATGCCCATTTTTCTTTTCTTTTTTTCTTCAGCTTTTTTTCCAGGTTTATTGAGATATAATTGACATATAACACTATGTAAATTTAAGATGCATGATGTGGTGATTTGATACGTGTATTTATGGTGTCATGTTTACCAAGATAAGGATAATTAACACACCCTACAATTGATATAATTACCATTTTGTTGATGTTATTGTGTTGAGAGTACTGAAGCTGTACTTTTTTCTCTTAAAACTTTAATTTATTTTTTATTGTTGTTGAGTCACAATTTTCCTGCCTTTTTCCCCATTGCTCTCCCTGCCCCATCTCCCCCACTCTGTCAATCCCCCCAAATTTTCTGTGTCCATAGGTACTCTATGTATGCCCTTATAATAACTTTCAAGTATGCCAAAGAGTACCTTTAACTAAATCAGGATGCTGTAGATTAGGTTCCCGGAACTTAATCACCTCCTAACTGAAAAGTTATACCTTTTACCAACATCCATTCATTTCCCCCACCCCCTATCCCTGATGTCCACTTTCTTTTAGATATCTAAATGGTATTAGATCAAAGGGAAACTATTTACCAAGGAGGCCAATTCTGTAGGGGTAGCTGGTGAGGGTGGGGTAGGAGGGAGGATGAAAAAGGAAGTGGGAGGACACTTCTTCCCTCTCTATGTATTCTCATCCTTTAGGATATCTTGAGAAGTTCCATCCATAAGCCTAGAATTAATCTTCAGTATGATGTTTGCTGAAATTGGTTCTGATAAAAGGACTGAAGGAACTGCCTCAGTACAATTATGTACTGTCAACCTTTAAAAAAATCAGACAACAGTGATAATAGATAAAAGCAATGTGAAATTATTTATTGAGAAAATGACCACTTACGTGAGTGATACCACATAATGTGAGATAATCTTTAATATCAGATAATCTTTTTTTTTACATTGCATACAATATCTTTAAAGTGCTGCACCTAATTCACCTAGGGATGTAGAATCATATCTGTGATCCTACTCAAATAATTTAAAAGAATGAAAACAGATGTGTGTGTGTGTGTGCACATGTGTGGAAACCACCAAGGCAGATGGTAACAGAGTTTAGAAATATACAGATCTTGTCATTTATCCTCATACCTTGGGGAAGGAACATGTATTTTTCTCAGGGCACAAACCTAACAGTCAATATGGATGTTTGGATAGTGTGACGTTGAAGGGCACCATCTCCTCCAGGAGACATCACCTGCAACCCAGACCAGGGAGTCCATGGGAGGCAGCGGGACGGTTACTAAGCCTGAGCTGTAGAGGAGGTTTTTGCACCTGTGGCTTCCCCCTAAAAAAGCTCTGGTCTTCTTGGCAGCACAAGAGGTTTTCCCAGCAGGGCCCTTCCTGATCTTGCCCTCTCCTCCTTCGGGTTTCTGGCCGTGTTCACCAGGTGACTGTCAAGGGAGATGGTGATACTGCTGGTTTCAGCTGGAGGGATGCATCACGTGGTTGGGGCCCCTGCTGCAGGCTTATGGTGTTGCTCCTGCTCCCCTTCTTTTCTGTTGCCAGCTCCTGAGTGAGGTCCAATGAGTGCTCTGGACCACAGTGAGTGCCTCAGCCCCCTAGGGCAGCTTATCCTGTAGCTAGGGCCGGGCCCAGGCATGGCAGTGGGCCCTCGAAGCTGGAGAGGGTGCAGGCAGATGCGGGAACAAAAGTGGCAGGGCAGCAGGTGGCAGCCAGACCATGAGGAAAGGTGAGAAGCGCTGCCATTGTTGGGCACAGGGGGTGGGTGTGGCAGCTGGTCAGGAGGTGCCTCTGACCCTGGGCTGTGGTGAAGTCTTCCCTGCCATCATCGCCATCATCAACAACGACGTCCTCTTCATTGCGTATGTCAGATGTAGAAGCCAGGGCTGAATTGGGGGTCAGTGGGGGTGAAGTGGCTGCCCTTCACTGGGGCACCAGCTGGCCTGGTCATGTTGATGGCCTCAGTGCCCCACTCGTACTGCCTCATGTTGAACTCGACAGCCCCCCTGGAGCCCACCCAATGTTGGTACTTGCGAAAGCCACTCTGGGTGATGGCCAAGTGGTGAACGACCTCTTCTTCTTTTGTGTCCTGCCTGCTGATGAAACTGTACCCATGCTTCACATTGTACCACTTGACAAATTCACTCACCTCCGTGGCAATGACATTTTTGGGAGCCTTGCCCTGGGTGCCTGCTGCCGCTGTGGCTTCCAGAGTCCAGTCTCCACCAACGTTGCTAGTGACTAGGGCCTGGGGACAGTCTCTAGCTCCCAAGAACAACAGGTCTTTCTGTGAAGCTTGGTGGGAGACTGAGCAGACCACCTCCCGGAGGCCAGCCTCTTCAGCCTCACTCATGAGGCCATCCTTTCTCCCCATTCTCAGAGAGAGTGAGGGCAATCTGCCTGTAGGGGTGGTGTGGTAGTTCTGGAGGCAGGGGACTCACTCTACCAGTCTCAGATCATGGGTAAGTACTCTAGGGCTGTGCCCTGAGACTCCTGGGAGAGGTCTGGGAGAGGTCTTTCATCTCCTAGGAAACAGGGTATGGCTGCAGTGTGGTGTCACAACAGGGCATCCTAGACAAGGCTCTAGAGAGGGGGTGGGGCCTAAGAGTTCTGCCATGTGCACACTTGAGGCGTAGTCCCAGCATCTCTTGGTCCTCCATGGTCAAGGAGCACATAGGAAGCTCTATGGAGAAGTCTTCTTGAAGACTCTCCTGCTTGCTTGAGTGTGTGCAAAGAGGGGACACACTTTCTGTTCCCTGCCATTGCTTGGGGACATCTACAACCTTCTGAGGGAACCCTCTAGTTGTTCTGTGGAAAAACCCTGGTCCTTCTACAAGGCTTTGTGGGCCCTCTCTGGGAGGGAGGCATTTGGTGTAATTTGAAGCAATGTGACAACTGCCTGAAATGAAGACCCAAACAAAGAAACCCACTGTCTTTTGGTTTTCATTTTTTCTTGTTAGTTTGGTCTTCCTGCAAAGGAACACAGGAAGCCCACCAGGGAAAGAAGGCTAGTACTGAGAGCACATTTCACTGGTGTAGGTTCATCTAGACTAGTGTAATATTTATAAACCACTGAGCCTGAGTGGGAACACTTTTGTGGCTACAATATTGTGAAAACCCCGTTGATCTCTGTGTTCTTGCCTACATAAACCAAGTGCTCAGACAGAGCTCAGGCAATTCTTCCTTGTGTGTAACTGTTGATGCAAGCTTTTTTTGTCATTCAAATAGTCCTCTGATCTTTATCCTGAATGGAACTTCAGATTTAATTATATAGAAACTCTAAGAATTCAGCCTAACTTCAGTATGCTATATATGGGAACTTGGTGATGTTGACTGTGATGGAGCCCTGACCCTTCCTGAGTTCTGGTCTGTGTTTCATCTCATTCCATCCAGAAGAATGGCTGGCTACCCACTGCCCCAGGGCCTTCTTACAACTCCACAGCCAGTGGGAGTGTGCTGTATTTGATTCTTATTATGACTCAATACCAGGACAGGGTACTGTGCTAATGTAGAGCTAGCTTTCTGAAATATAGCCTTTCCACAGAGATGACAGAGCATGCTCAAAGAGTAGATTGTAACAATAAGTAGATTCACTTGTTAATGAGAAAAATTATACACATTGGCCTACCCTTTTAGAGTTTACAGAAATCTCTCACATCTTATGCATTTGATCCTTGCAACAACCCACTCTACAAGGAAGGGGGACAGTTACTGTTTTTACTTCACTTTGGCAGACGAAGGAACCAGGGTTCAGAGATAGGAGGTTTCTTGCTTATGTTCAAATATTTAGTGTGAAGTGAACCCTTAAACTTACCCCAGATACAGTTCACTCAGCTCCAGGTCTCTTTCCACTACACTTCACTGGTCTTCACATACACTTCGATCTCCTGTTTCATCTGATGTCAAAGACTAGCAACCACCTTCAGAGAGAGCATGATCTCATACTACCCAGCAGAGAACCCAAGGAACACCACTTGCATGACTCATCTGTCTCCCCTTGTGTCCAGACTCCCAGGCATGGCACTCTCCAGGGGCAAAAATTGCCTTCATATCAATTAATTAGCACTCCCTATCCTCCTGACACCCTGCCACACGCAATACCCTTCTCCCTGCAGCCCAATAGAAAGCAAACTCTTCTTACTGTACATTCAGACACCATTTCTTCACAATGCTGGTGTAATAGGAAGAGGGTTCTTGATTTTTATTTTCCTCTTAGAAAAATACTTCTTCAGGCATCATATCTCATTGTTTTTACAAGCATGAGAGAGCAGCTCACTACTGGTCCATATCCTTACATCTTAGAGAGTAAGCCGGGACAGCTGGGCAGGGAGCAGCTAACTGACCTACCTGAAGCCACCCACATACTGAGTATAGGGCCAGGATAATACCTCTGGATCCTCCAGCCGGCCTGGTGATCCCTAGTACACTGTGCTCTCCGTAGCCCCATCAGGCCACTTCTATGATGTTGTCAACAGCTCTTCCTTTCATTTCCTGATAGCTCTCCTTGCTGCTTCCCACATTTGCCATGGCTATTCCCAGTGTCCATGTTCACCTTTTCCTTCATTCTCCTGGGATTATTTTTCTCCTATCTTCTGTCTGTATAAATCTTATTCACCCTTCTAGTCCCAGTTTTGCAATTCCCTCCCACTCCCCAATCCAAATGTACCAGTCTTCCTCAACATCTTCTCAGAAACCTAGTTGCACTTACAGCCTGACAATTAATAGCAACCCTACTTCTTTCCTATGTATAAGGTTTTCTATCTCATCATTATTCCCAGCTGGATTCTAAGGCCACTAATGAGTGACTATTTTTTCACTTCTCTGAGTTTCCTCTCTGTACCAGGAACAGTGCTGGCTTTATAAAGAGCCACCATGCACGCATGTTTATGGATTAAATCTATGCCTCTTTCCCCCCTCAAAGTGGCTGCATCTTTGAATTCTGTACAGTTGCAGGCACTGTGCTAGGCATGAGGTAGATGCCAAGGAAGTTTACTGAGCTGGACTGAATATGTCTCCTTGAGTCCTTTGTTGTTGTTTTCATGATATACAGGAAAGTGCTTTAGAGCCATCATGGATATCAATTAAACTTTCCTGGTTTGGGTTTATTTTATGAAAGAAGAAAGGCTTTGTGAAAAAAGTATGATATGAATCACTAGTTCAAGCTTAAAGTTCAATTTGCTGAAGCCATATTATTATTTTTATTGAAACCATTGGGATCTGCTTATCTCTTTTTCTTTACTCTACATTTTATTCATCCTGTGAAGCATGTTATTTCATTCCTATTATTTAAGAGCTGGAGGTTAATTCAGGTTTAAGGTATACTGTTTGATCCATGGCTTTATCACTTAAAAATAAAATGTCTGCTGCCTCAGCCACAAAATGGGGCTCAACCCAAGACATCAAAGTCCATCCAGACTCGCTACAAAAGGTAATAACATTATCTAAGCTGAGGAGTGAACAAGTTGGCAACCTTACCAGAGGACAAAAATGCTTCAGGGTTTCTTTTCTTACCAATTCTCTGGTGGTTCCTATTTGGAAGGTCAATAAGCTAAATACAAAGAAGAACCTTACCCATCTTTTCCCTTCTATAACCACACCATCAATACCAGTCTCTCTTGGTGTTGCTTACTTTCCAATGTAACAGAAAGCTAATATAATACAGACAGGAAAAATAGAAGATCTAGAAAATGGAATAGAAAATGCCTACCCTTGCCCCACATCATGCAAATAGCACATGGTAAAAGCCAGGGTGACTCCAAGAATACTATGGATGTCAATTAGTGGTTTAAAACATTGGCAGTGTTGCAATCTTCAGTGCACTCTCTGCTGAGGTTTTCTGAGCTAAAAATCATTTGGAAGAACTAGGGATCTTAATTCAGAAGGTCTGGGTTTGACTTCTGGAATGGCCTAATGTCTGTTTAGCCTTGAACAAAATCATATCACCTTTCTGAGATGTAGTCTTGTTATATGTAAAAAGAAAATATAGATGCTTTCCCTATCTAGTTCATAAAGTTGTGGTGGCAATTACATATAATACTTTATGTGGACAAAATAAATTATGTAAACCATAGGCTGTGAACATCTTGCCATAAAACACTATCTGTGTTAAAAAGAAAGAGATGAAGAGGGAATGAAACAGAAAAGACTGAAAGAAAGAGACTTTCGGCCAAGGTGGAGGCATAAGTAGACACACAGTACTTCCTCGAACAACCAAAAGAAAGACAACAACAATTTAAAAACAAAAAACAACCAGAACTGACAGAAAATAGAACTGTATGGAAGTCCGACAACCAAGGAGATAAAGAAGAAACATTCATGGAGACTGGTAGGAGGTGTGGAGAAGGGCAGCTGGGTGGAGGACCAGGGCAGGGAAGGTGGTGGCTGGTGGACCCGCCCAGGGAGCAGATTGTGGAGCAGGACTGGCAAGGCTGCAGCTGGCCAACAAGGCGGTGGCTAGTGGACCCAGTGAGGCAGCGGCTGGTTGAGTGAGAGGTCCCACATTCATGTGCAGATAAACTGGGAGAAACAACTGGGGAGAGAGACAGACCACACAACCCAGGGTTCCAGCACGGGGAAATAAAGCCTCAAACCTCTGATTGAAAACACTGATGGGGGTTGGGGTGGCAGCAGGAGAAACTCCCAGCCTCACAGGAAAGTTCATTGGAGAGACCAACAAGGTTCTAGAAAGTACACAAAACCACCCTCCCGGGAATCAGCACCAGAAGGGCCCAATTTGACTGTGAGTAGCAGGGGAATTAACTGAAAACTGGCAGAGAGAGGAGCGAGTGTCATTGTTCCCTCCTGTACACCTCCCCCACATACAGTATTACAAAGCAGCCACGTGGGTTGCCCTGCCCTGGTGAAAGCCTAAGGCTCCACCCCTTACTTCATAACAGGCCCACGGAGGCAAAAAATGGCCCAAGTGAAAGAACAGAGCAAAGCTCTAGAAAAAAAAATACCATTAAATGATGAAGAGATAGCAAACCTATCAAATGCACAGTTCAAAACACTGGTAATCAGGATGCTCACAGAATTGGTTGAATATGATCACAAATTAGGTGAAAAAATGAAGGCCATGCTAAGTTAAATAAAGGAAAATGTACAGGGAACCAACAGTGATGGGAAGGAAACTTGGACTCAAATCAACAGTGTGGACCAGAAGGAAGAAACAAACATTCAGCCAGAAAAGAATGAAGGAACTAGAATTCAAAAAAATGAGGAGAGGTTTAGGAACTTCCAGGACTTCTTTAAACAACCCAACATCTGAATCATAGGGGTACTAGGAGAAGAAGAAGAGCAAGAAATTGAAATCTTATTTGAACAAATAAAGAAGGAGAACTTTCCCAATCTGGCAAAGGAAATAGACTTCCAGGAAGTCCAGGAAGCCCAGAGAGTCCCAAAGAAGTTGGACCCAAGAAGGAACACACCAAGGCACATCATAATTACATTACCCAAGATTAAAGATAATGAGAGGGTCTTAAAAGCAGCAAGAAAAAAGGAGACAGTTACCTACAAAGAAGTGCCCATAAGACTGTCAGCTGATTTCTCAAAAGAGACCTTACAGACAAGAAGGGGCTGGAAAGAAGCATTACAAGCCATGAAAGGCAAGGACCTACATCCAAGATTGCTCTATCCAGAAAAGCTTTCATTTGGAATGGAAGGGCAGATAAAATGCTTCTCAGATAAGGTAAAGTTAAAGGAGTTCATCATCACCAAGTCCTTATATGAAATGTTAAAGGGACTTATCCAAGAAAAAGAAGATCAAAACTATGAAGAGTAAAATGACAACAAACTCACAGTTATTAACAACTACATCTAAAACAAAAACAAAGTAAGCAAACAACTAGAATAGGAACAGAATCACAGAAATGGAGATCACATGGAGGGTTATCAGCAAGGGAGTGGGGGGGGGGAGAAGGGGAAAAGGTACAGAGAATAAGTAGCATAAATGGTAGGTAGAAAATAGATGGGGGGATGTTAAGAATAGTATAGGAAATGTAGAAGCCAAAGAATGTATATGTATGACCCATGGACATGAACTAAAGAAGTGGGGGAGTGGCTGTGCAGGGTGGAGGGGAATAAAGGGGGGAAAGTGGGACAACTGTAATAGCATAATCAATAAGATAGATAGATGATAGATAGATAGATAGATAGATAGATAGATGATAGATAGATAGATAGATAGATATTTATTTTAAAAAGACTGAAAGAAAGAACCTGGGATGCTTAATTTTATGTGTCAACTTTGTTGGGCCACAGTACCCAGGTATGTGGTCAAACATTATGGATAATTCTGTATGGGTACTTTTAGATGAGAATAACTTTTGAATCCATGGACTTTATGTGAATTGCCATATATAATGAGGGTGGGCTTTATCCAATCAAATGAAGGTCAGAACAGAATCAAAAATTGACTTACACCAAACAAGAGGACATTCTTCATCAGATATCCCTTGGACTTTATCTGCAACATTGTCTCTTCTCTGTGTCCAGCTTGATGGCCTTTGGACATTAATTGCAGCCTCGGCTCTCCCTTGAGTAGCTAGTCTGTGAGCACATCCTGAAGATTTTGGACTTGCTGGTGTCCATAATCGTAGAAGCTAATTCTCTGAAATAAATCTCTCTATCTCTTTATTTCTCTGTCTCTCTCCCTCTACGTGACTGCACTCATATACACACACACATTTATGCATCTTATTGCTTCTGTTTCTCTGGAGAACGCTGTCTCATGCAAACTTTGGTGCCAGGGCTGTTTCTAAGGAACAGAATCTTAATAATGAGCTTTTTGAATTGGTTTCAGGGTTCTAGATTTGGCTCTTGAATCTGATTATATTTACAGGCATTAATGACTTCATCTCCAGCAGTCAAGATCACCTGATAGTCCATGATGTGATGTGGCAGTAGAGACCCACAAAATCTCACCAATGGATACTTTTAATCAAACACTTATAAGAGGCAAGGAACTGAGTGACCATGTATATATCCTAAAATATTTTTGTCAAACTAAAGAGTATAATGAGAATGTTTGGTTGCTCTTAACAGCACTGATCCACATGGGAAAAGAAAAGCATGAGCTTAGAGATGTCAATACCCTGCTCAAATACTGCTTAAATGACCTGAAATTGTCTATGTGTGCCTTGAAATAAACTCTTCTTTCTGCAGCCTTGAGACCAAGCTTGCTGAAAACAAAACCTAGCATCTCATTCAGTAAGTAGCTGAAGCACAATGCCAATTGAATTCCTGGACTCCCAGTGTATCTACTATAAAAGTGAAAGCATTAGTTGTGGAGGAATGGGATCCTGCATGTTGGAATGGGAACATGTGGGAAGACCTTGATGAAGCTGGGAACACTGAGATCCTAAACACTCACGAATCATATTCACTCATGGAAGAAGCCTCTCAAAACACTATAGATGTAGCCTCTCCACCTCAGTCTAAGGAGATTAGCCCTGAATTGCCTGAGGGAAGTGTAATGGCCTCCTCTTAAAAAATGACCTTGAAAGACACTGCCATTGCTCCTCAGGACCCACCACCTATCTCTGCTTCCAGACCTGTAACAAGACTCTAGTCACAGAAGAGCCCTTAAAGTGAGGTAAAAAGTGTAACCCACAAGGAGCTGTGCTGTACTCCAAAAGAGCTACTAGATTTTTCTAATTTATACAGAGACAGGGAGACATGGATAGGATTAGATGTTAAGAGTCTGGGATATCAGTGGAAGGAACATAAATTTGGAACAGGGGGAATTAACTGACACAGGCCCACTAAGCAGAGATTCTTCATTTATTGTTTGCAGCTTGAAGTTTTAGAAAGGGGTTCTATGAGTTTGGTTGCCTACAAGCCAAGAGCATGTAAACTGAAAATGCCAGATCTGCCCTTGCTTTACTGTAGAAGAAAGGATTCAAAGGATGGGGAGATTGGAGTGTTAGAATGCATTTGGTACTTAAGACCTGCTCACCCATCCTGGTAGGGTTCACAGGACATGTCCTTCACCACAGCTGTGAGAAATAAATTTTAGGGGAGCCCCAGCATCCTTGAAGAGCTACATTATCACTCTTCTCTGTAGACAAGAACTTACCACTGTTGAAACCACTGTCATTGAATTAGGGAATGTAAAGGCAATGGCGGCAAATTGTATCTCCAAGTGGCAGGAGCCAAGTGGCATCATTCAACCTCCAGAGGTAAGACAGGCATTGTTCTCATAATGCCCAGCAGAGTCAAAGCAGAGTCAGAATAGTCTGACTCCAAGAGACCTCTGGAGTTGCCCAGGTGATTGTGATTTTGTTACTTGAAAGACATGTATAGGAAACCTACTAAATTCTTGCTTCCTCTGTATTACCAGAAAAAATTTCCACCTCGAGGGGACAAAAGTCTAACTTGGAAAAAAAATAGCAGGTATTCACAGTCCCTGAATCAATTCCCAGACTTCAGATAGTTTATAGCCCCCAAACCTCTGGAATGTAGGGGAGGTCGAATCCCTTGACGAAAAGCCATCTGAAAGCTCATATACAGCAGCAGCTAGGTGGCAATACCTTGCAGGACTCAAGCAGGGTCCTCCAGGTGGTTGTGTACACTCTGATTCATCATCTGATACACCCTGTCTGTCTGGAAAAAGACCATCCATTGTTAATACAACAAGAACTGTTTGCATGACATTGATGTAACCTGACATCCAGGGAGAGTGGACTGGAATGCACAAGCATGAACAACAATGACTTCACTGTACTAGTCAGTGGGGCAGTAGATGCACTTGAGTGAGCATGTGTACTGTGTGGCCACCACATTCAAAATAACTGAGCAAATAAAGCAATGACTCCGCATCAGATTTCATGTTAAGTTTGAACATTCCTCCATGGAAACTATTTGGATGATTCAGAAGGCTTTCAAGGATGATGCAACGAGTGCAGCACAAAGAAAAGTATGGCACAAATGTTTCAGAGATGGTTGAGAATCTGTTGAAAGTGATCCACATTCTAGAAGACCTGCAATAAGCAGAACACCTGAGAATGTTGAACGTGTGAAGGCTGCAATCAACAAAGATCAGTGACTGACAGTGAAAAAACTAGAAGCTGACCTAGAGATTCCAAAAACTACTCTATCCAAGATTTTGACATACAATCTTGGTGTGAAATGTGTTGTGGCAAAATCCATTCCTCGGCTTCTGCTTCCAGAGTAGAAGGAACATCATACTGCAGTTGCTAATGACTCGATTCAACCGCTACCAATGAACCAGATTTCTTCAAGGTTATAACTGGAGATGAATCATGGGTCTATAGCTATCATCCATAAATGAAGGCTGGTCATCCCAATGGAAGTCATATGGTTCTCCACACCTGAAGAAGGCACAGCAAAGTCGCAGCAAGATCAAAACCATGTTAACTGTGTTTTACTGATTGGGAAAGTGTTGTCCATCACAAGTATGCACCTCCAGGCCAAAAATAATAAGGACACTACCTCAATGTTCTCCATCAGTTGAGAAATGCAATACAACAAAAACAGCCACAGCTATGGGCAACTGGCAGTTGGCAGCTTCATCACGACAACACACCCATTCAGGGATCATGTATCATGCAGGGGGTTTTTTGTGTGTGTGAAACATTAAATCACCCAGGTGACTCAGCCCCTCTACAGTCCAGACTTCTGTTTTGTTTTGTTTTGTTTTTTTTCCCAAAACTAATATCACCTTTGAAAGAGAATAGGTTTTAGGCCATCAATGAGATTCAGGAAAATATGATGGGGCAGCTGATGGAGATGGGGAGAACTGTGTGAGGTCCCAAGGTGCCTAGTCTGAAGGAGACTGAGGTGCCATTGTCCTATGTACAATGTTTCTTATATCTTATACTTCAATAATATCTCTATTTTTCATAGTACGTGGCTGGCTGGATACTTTCTGGACAGAACTGTGTGGAACTGTTTCTACTGTAGCTTGGGTTCACGGGCCCAGGACTCAAGGGAGGGGAATGGGTATGGACCCCTCACTGCCACAACACAATGATCCTATAACACGAATTCAGCTTCCTAACCACACTACCTGATGCTCATCTAGGCTAGATAAAGGTCTCAATTCCAAAGGGAAGGATGATTGCACTGAGAGATACAACAATTCATCCGTGGAATTGAAAATCCAAACTCCCACCTGGCCACTTACGTCTTCTGGTGTCTCTGAATTGACAGGCAAAGAAGAGAGTTACTGTGCTGACTGAGGTTATTGATACCGACCACAAAGGGGAAGTAAGACTGCCTGTTCACAAGAGAGGTATGGTAGAGTATCTCCAAAATGCAGGAGATCCCTTAGTACATCCCTTAGTAATAACATGCCTTGAGATTAAACTCAATGGAAAACTATAACAATCAAATTATTCAGGGTTACTAACAGTTCAGACCCTTAAAGAATGAAGGACTGAGCCCTGGCTGGCGTAGCTCAGTGGATTGAGCGTGGGCTGCGAACCAAAGTGTCACAGGTTCGATTCCCAGCCAGGGTACATTCCTGCATTGCAGGCCACGGCCCCTAGCAACCACACATTGATGTTTCTCTTTCCCTCTCTCTTTCTCCCTCCCTTCCCTCTCTAAAAATAAATAAATAAAATCTTTAAAAAAAGGGAAACAAGAAAGATCCTTTAAAAACAAACAAAACAAACAAACAAAAAAAAGAATGAAGGACTGAGCACCCTACCAGAAAAAGAACCATGACTAGATGAGGTGGTTGCTGAGGGCAAAGGGAATATGGAGTGGGTAGATGAAGGTAGTTATAATACCCATCATGACCACCACATGATCAGCTTCAAAAAGGTAAACTCTAATTGTTATGAGTATTTCTTCCTTGTTTTATTGTGAATATGTTTCGAAGTAAGTACCTGTCTGTATGCCCATAAATTTTTCCTCCCTTGCTATCCCCCTATCTTGTAACATAAGATACATTGACCAGGTATTATATTATTTAAGCAGTGTCAAATTTGCATCATAGTAAGTAAGTTAGGGCAGTGATTTTCAACCTTCTTCATTTCAAGGAACATGTAAACTCATTACTAAAATTCTGTGGCACACCAAAAAAAACCCACATTTTTTTGTCAATCTGACAAACAAAATAGGTAAAATTTTGATTCATTCATACCAGATGGCTATTGTTGTGTTGGCTGTTGTCACTTTTTAATTTATGATTCTAAGGGAAAAGACATCAGTGTCCTTGACTAAGTAGCCAGGTATTGTGTGTCTTAAAAATTCTGGTGGCACACCAGTTGAAAATTGCTGTGCTAGAGGATATCAAGGAGTGAGTAAACATCACCCAAGGACTTTGCATCCTCTTGTGAAAAGGGTAGGGCGTGTTCACTTATGCACAGGACATTTGTATCCTCATAGGTGGAAGTATGACTTTGTCATTGTTTTTATTTGGGTATTGAGTACAGTTTAAGGAGATGAACATGGATACCAAGGTGATAAGGGGTGACCTTGTGATGGTTAATCATATGTGTCAACCTGGCCAGGCCACTGTTCCCACCTGTGTGGTCAAAGTTTGTCCTGGATGTTTCTGTGAGAGCATTTTGGATGAGTTTTTACATTTACATTGGTGGACTTTGGGTGAACCAAGTTGTACCTCCTTAATGCATATGGGCATAATCCATTCAGTTAAAGTCTTGAATAAACCTTCCCTTAATCAAAAAGGATTCTGCAGCATCAGCTCTTCTCTGGTCTCCAGTCTTCCAGCTCAGCCTACAGGGTTTGGACTTGCCAGTCTCCTGTTTCAAAATGTACACAAGATTTGTTTTAATCAGGTATGGTTAGATGACAGAAAGCAAGCCAACTGTCTTTGAAAGAAGTGTGTATTACTCACAGTTACTCAGAGAATGAAGAACATAGCACAACACCTGCTGCCTTATGGGATCACTTGCAGGGAGAAGCAAAGAGAGAGGAGCTTGGACAAAGCCTTTATTGCTATGGTGACGAGACTTAGCTAGGTGGAGATGTCTCCTATTGGGCAGTAAGCAAACACAAATATTGAGGCTTGTGGGTGGAGGGTTTGTATTAAGAAAGATCCAAGGGATAAACACCAATGTGATGTTTGATATGATCAATTGCCTGCTCCTACTCTTTTGTGATCTCTGTCTCCTGCCTATTCTAACTTCCTCCTGTCCCCCAAGCAGCCACTAATCTTCCTTCTATCAAGCTACATTGCTAGCATTTTCTGGAATTTCACATAAATGTAATCAAGTAGTATATACTCATTTTTTTCCTGACTTCTTACCCTCAGCATATTGAGATCTGTTAATGTTGCAACATGTATCAGGAGTTCATTCCTTTCATTGCTACAAGCATTCCATTATGTGGAAATGCCACAGTTTGTTTATCTAATTGTGTGTTGGACATTAGGGATGTTTCCATTGTTTGGATATTATAAACAAAGCTTCTCTGAACATTCATATGTTCAGACTGGCTTCCAGTCTCTGTTTGTACATAGATGTTCCTTTGTTTTAGGTAAATTCCTGGCACTAGAATGTCTGAATCATGTAATAGCTGTATGTATAGTAGTTTAAGAAACTGCCTACTATGACCCAAATGCTTGTTTCCCCCATGAATTGATATTTTAAAATCCTAATGTCAATGTGATGGTGTTAGGAGGTGAGGCTTTTGGGAGGTAATTAAGTCATGATAGGGAGGACTTCATGAATGGCATCGATGTCCTTGTAAAAGGGGCTCCAGAGAGCTAGCTCACCCCTCCACCACATGAGAACACAGTGGGTAGGCACCTCATAGCAACCAGGAAGAGGCCCCTGACCAAACCAGGACCATGCTGGCTCCTTAATCATGGATCTTCCAGCCTTCTGAACTGTAAGAAATACATTTCTGTTATCAGCCTCCGGTCTGCATTATTTTCTTTAGAGCAGCCTGAATGGACTAAGACAAATCACCCCACACTTTTCCAATGTAGCTGTACCATTCTGCATCCCTCTGGCCCCAAAATATATTCAAGTTCTAGTTCTTCCACATCTTTACCAGCACTTGATAAAAGTGACATTTTAACTTATCCATTCTGTTAGGCACATAAGGGTATAGTGTGTCTGTGGATGTGTGTTCCATTTTTTAAATTCTAAAATTTAGTTTTTCAAATTATCACACTGTAAAATATAGGTTTTTTTTCCTTTTTATCTTATTGTTAACCCATTCGACATTTAGTAACATACTGTTTAGCCCACTTGCTCATACATCCAACTCAGATACTTAATTGATCTTCTGAAAAACAAAGGGAACAGTCAACAGGATCTTAGTTGATGTGATCTTTGGAAGCCAAAGTGTACAAGGGATGCTTAAAAACAGGCAGTAAGGAGGTTTTATAGGTGGATGAGGAAAGTCCCTGGGTGTGGTGCCAGAAATTGTGGCTGCCACAGGGACAACATCCAAGGAGAGCTTTGTCAGGGATAGCAACCTAACAGCTCGCTTCCCTCCCAGGGTGAGGAATCCACAGACCTGACATCTGAAAACAACTTGAATATGCAGAATCATCAGAGAGAAATAGGCTGCACACACATGTACAGCTGGCAGCACACCCTAGCTGCAGTGACTGATGCCAACTGGGACAGTGCCAGAGACTGAGGGGGATTCTGGCTGTACCTGGAGCTGGGGGAGGAAGGCTGCAACTGGTGTTACTGAGATGGACTCAGTTTCTTAGAGATTGGAGTGGGTGGAGAGCCAGACAATGGCTTCTTGCTCAGTGGGAGCACTCAGAAAGGCTTTTTTCAAAAGCAGAGCTGAGGCATACAGAGACCTAGTGCACACAGCTGCCCAGACAATGGGGGATGATTGAGGTCACAATCTACTCCCACTCAGTGCACCTGGGCAGTTTGATCAAAGGGATGCAAAGTGAGGTAGTTTCTTGGCCTCAGCCCTCTGCAGCAGCTTAGAATGGAGAGTGCAGGCTACAGTGTGCTGTGAGGGCACTGGCCTGGGATCTGTGCACCTGAGATTAATTGAAGCCAGACTGGCACACTTTCCTTGGTGGAACTTCCAGGAAGGGAAGATAGACCTCAGCCCTCCACTACTGGTGGAGTGGGGAAGATCTGTGACACCAGCTGGGCAGGCTTAACAGCCTGCAGGGGGCATTTCTGCAAGAGTAAGACAAGATTAACACCTAAAAGGGCCAATTTTAACTCCCCACAGGCAGACAACGTAGGGTCCCAGGGCCATATGTCACTGAAGCCATGAAACAGGAAGTTAAGAAAGGGTGCAACAAGGAGGATTCAGGGTATTGTTTAGACTTGGCTAGCATACAGAGCTGCAGTCTACACCAAACAGGAAAAATCTGACCCTCTTACACAGATTGCCTCCCACCCCACATGAAACAGACTGCTATTTAGTTGGAAACTATACATTATTGGAAATAAACTGAGACAGACTAACACCGGAGGTGTAGGGGAAGGGGGAATGCACCCACAATTTGTCTGGAAGACTGAACAGTGCCTCCCAGGGGAGACACAAGGACCTCACCCTCTCAATCACAACAGAAGCTCCCTCTAGAGGCAGGGGAAGGAGATACAGGTGGTGTTGCTAGAAGTTGGACAACTCACCCTGGGACCTTGACCTGATTAAAAAAAAAAAAAAAGAGGTTCATCAAGAAAAAAGTCAGTGTGTTCTTAATTTCAATGTCTCTAGTTGTATTTTGCTTGCTTGTTTGTTTTGTTGGTTAGGTTCCACTTATAGGTGAGATCAAACTGACAGTAATCAGAGGGGAGGTGGGAGAGGATAATGGGGGGGCAGGGAAAGGATTTCAGGAACATGTATAAAGGACACATGGACAAAACCAAAAGAGGGTAGGATCAAGGGTGGGAAGTGAGAATGGCTGGGGTGGGGGGAGTGGAGGGGGGAATATGGAGAAAACTGTACTTCAACAACAATAAAAAATGGGAAAAAAAAGAAGTCAGAAGGTGAACACTAACAGCTGAGATGAATTTCCCCTTCCTCTTCCTCAGAAATCACTTGTTTCCTTTTATTCTGTTTCTTCTCCTTTACCTTCCTTTCATATATTTCTCCTTTCATTCCACTCATATTCCAAATAACTCGCTATTCTTGGGCTTTTAATTTTATTCTTTTAATTCAAATTACTTATTTTTCATATTATTATTATTCCAAATCCCACATAGGACCCTTCCCTGGCCTCACTCTATTTTGCCACTTCACTGATCTTTCTTAATATTCTTGTAAATTTTATTTTCTTTTTTTCCTAATAAATGTTCAATTTTTATTTGTTTATTTTATTTTTAATTACTTTTATTGAATTACTTTATTGTTGTTCAATTAGAGTTGTCTGCACTTTATCCCCACCAACCCCAACCAAACCCACCACCCTCCCTTGCTTCCACTGTCCCCCTTGGTTTTCTCCATGTGTCCTTTACAGTAGTTCCTGAAAACCCTTCTCCCCACTCCGCCCCCGCGGTTATTGTTAGATTGTTCTTAATTTCAGTGTCTCTGGTTATATTTTGTTTGCTTTTTTCTTTTGTTGATTATGTTCCACGTAAAGGTGAGATCATATGGTATTTGTCCCTCACCACCTGGTTTATTCACTTAGCATAATGCTCTCCAGTTCCATCCATGCTGTTGCAAAGGATATAAGCTCCTTTTTTCTCTCTGCTGAAAAGTATTCCATTATGTAAATATACAAGAGTTTTTGTCCAGTCATTTGATGATGGGCACTTAGGTTGCTTTCAGCACTTGGCTATTGTAAATTGTGCTGCTATAAACATTGGGGTGCATAGGCTCTTTTGGATTGCTGTTTTAGGGCCTTAGGATAGAATCCTAGCATTGGAATTGCTGAGTCAAAAGGCAACTCCATTTTGAATTTTCTGAGGAAATTCCATACTGTTTTCCACATTGGCTGCACCAGTCTGCATTCCCATTAACAATGCACTAGGATCCCCCTTTCTCTGCATCCTCTCCAACACCTGTTTATTGAATTGTTTATGTTGGTCAATCTGACCAGTGTGAGGTGGTATCTCATTGTGGTTTTAATTTCCATCTCTCTGATGGATAGTGATAATGAGTATCTTTTTATATGTCTCTGGGCCCTCTGTATGTCCTCCTTGGAGAAGTGACTTTTCAAGTCTTTTGCCCGTTTTTAATTTTTTTTTTTTTTACTTCCTGGAGTGGAGTTGTGTGAGTTCTTTACATATTTTGGAGATCAAACCCCTGTCTGAGGTATCATTGGCATATATATTTTCCCAAATAGTTGGTTCTCTTTTCATCTTAATGCTGTTTTCTTTAGCCATGCAGAAGCTTTTAATTTGATGAGGTCACATTTCTTTATTTGTTCCTTCATGTCCCTTGCTTTAGGGGACATATCAGTGAAGATGCTGCTGCATGGAATGTCTGAGATTTTCATGCCAAAGTTTTCCTCTAGGACATTAATGGTGTTAAGGCTTATATTTAAGTCTTTTAACCAAGTTGAAGGTATTTTTATGTATAGTGTAAGTTGGTGATTAGGTTTCATTTTTTTGCATGTAGTTGTTTAGATCTCCCAATACCATTTGTTGAAGAGGGTATTTTTGCTCAATTTTATGTTTCTTCCACCTTTGTCAAACATTAAATTACTGTAGAGAACTTGGGTTTATTTCTGGGCTCTCTATTCTCTTGCATTGGTCTACATGTCTGTTTTTATACCACTCCCAGGCTGTTTTCAGTACAACAGCCGTGTAGTACTGTTTGATATCACGTATTGTGATCCCTCCTGCTTTGTTTCTCTTTCGCAAAATTGCTGCAGCTATTTGGGGCTGTTTAGGGTTCCATATAAATTTCTGAAGTGTTTGTTCTATATTTGTGACATATGTCATGGGTACTTACATAGGGATAGCATTAAATCTATATATCGCATTGAGTAGTATGGCCATTTTAATTATTTTAATTCTTCCAATCCATGGATATGGTATATGCTTCCATTTCTTTGTGCCTTCCTTAATTTCTTTCTTCAGTGTTCTATAGATTTCTGAGTAAAGCTGTTTTACGTCCTTAGTTAGGTTTATTCCTAGGTACTTTATTTTTCTTGTTGCTATCGCAAATGATATTTTTTCCCCTGATTTCTGTTTCTGGTGTTTCATTGCTGGTGTACAAAAATACCTTTGATTTCTGAGTACTGACTTTTTATCCAGGTGTTTTTGCAAAATTCATTTATTAGGTTGAGTAGTTTCTTAGGAGAGTCTATAGGATTTTCTACATACACTATCATGTAATCTGCAAACAATGACAATTTTGTTTCCTCCTTTCCAATCTGGATGCCATTTATTTATTTTTTCTTGTCTGATTGCTATAGCTAGGACTTCCGGTACTATGTTGAATAGGAGTGGTTAAAGTTGGCCTCTTTGTCTTCTTCCTGATCTTAGTGGGAAAGCTCTAAGTTTTGTTCATTGAGTATGATGTTGGCTGTAGGTCCCTCATATATGGCCTTCGTTTTGTTGAGGAATGCTCCCACTATTCCCACTTAGCTGAGTGTTTTTATTGTAAATGGGTGCTGTACATTATCAAATATTTTTTCCTTATCTTTTGATATGATCATGTGATTTTTGTCTTTCATTTTGTTTAAGTGATGCACTGTTTATTGGTTTGCGAATATTGTACCATCCTTGCATCCCTGGGATGAATGCCACTTGATCATGGTGTATGATCTTTTAAACATATTACTGGCTGTGCTTTCCCAATGTTTTGCTAATGATTTTAGCATCTACGTTCATCAGCAATATTGACCTGAAATTTTCTTTCTTTGTTATGTTTTTTTTTTCTGGTTTTTGGATTGGGATGATGCTGGCTTCATAAAAAAGAATTTGGATTTTTTGGAATAGTCTGTGGAGGATGGGGGGTTAGCTCTTCCTTAAATATTTTGTAAAATTCTCTTGTGAAACCATCCTGTCCAGGGCTTTTGTATGTCTGAAGCTTTTTGATTACTGCTTCAAGTTCATCTGCTGTTATTGGTCTGTTCAGGCTTTCTGATTCTTCTTCACTGAGTTTTGGAAGATTACATTTTTCCAGAAATTTGTCCATTTCACCTATGTTTTCAAATTTCTTGGCATATAGTTCTTCATAGTAATTTCTTACAATCTTTTGTATGTCTGTGGTATCAATTGTAATAGCTCTTCTTTCACTTTTGATTGTGTTTATTTGGGTCCTCTCTTTTTTTTCTTGATGAGTCTGCTTAAAGTCTTGCTGATTTTGTTTATCTTTTCAAAGAACCACCTCCTGGATTTATCGATCCTTAGAATTGTGCTTGTAGACTCTCTGTCATTTAATTCTGCTCTAATCTTGATTATTTCCTTCCTTCTCTTTGCTCTGTTTTGTCTTTGTTGTTGTTCCTGGTGTTCTTGTAGGCATAGGGTTAGATTGTTTATTTGAAATGTTTCTGTCCTTTGTAGGTAGGCCTGTATCACTATGAACTTCCCCCTCAGGACTGCCTTATATGTCCCATAAGTTTTGGATTGTTGTGAGTTCATTTTCATTTGTTTCCTGAAACTTTTTGACTTCTTCCCTAATCTCATTCTTGACTCATTCATTGTTTAATAGTATGCTATGCAATCTCCATGATTTTGTGTGTTTTGGGTTTTTTTTTTCCTTGAGGTTGGTTTCTAGTTTCAGTCCCTTGTGGTTACAGAAAATGCTTGGTATGATTTCAATTTTCTTGAATTTGTTGAGGCTTATTTTGTGTCCTATCATGTGGTCTATCTTTGGAAATGTTCCATGTGCATTTGAAAACAAGGTCTGTGTAGCTTCTTTGGGATGAAAGGCTCTCTCTATATATCAGTTAAGTCCATTTCATCAAGGGCATTCTTCAATGCTGCAATATCTTTGTAGATATTTTGTATGGAAAATCTGTCTATTTCTGACAGTAGGATGTTGAAATCTTTTACTATAATTCTGTTGCTGTCAATATCTTTCTTGAAGTCTTCCAAGATTTTCTTTATGTGTTTGGTTTCTCCTACATTGGGTGCATATATATTTACAATGTTTATGTCTTCTTGATGGATTTTTTCCCTTGAGTATTATGAAGTGACCTTCTGGGTCTCTTTTTTATGGCTCTTTTTTTTTTTTGAGGTATGTATTTTCCAATATTGGTATGGATACCCTGGTTCTTTTTGTTTGTTTTTTTCCAGTCCATCTGGTTGGAAAATGTGTTTTCAGCCCTTTACTTTCAGTCTGTGTATGTTTTTTGTTCTGAGGTGGGTCTCCTGTAGGCAGCATATGCATGGGTCATGTTTTCTTATCCATTCCTTTATTCTATGTCTTTTGATTGGGACATTTAATCCACTTATGTTTAAGGTTATTATTGATAGGTATGCATTCATTGCCATTTTTTTACCTGTGTTTCTCTCTATTTCACTGTTGTTTTTCTCGTTCTTAAAGCAAAACCTTTAGTATGTCCTGCAGAGCTGATTTAGAGGAGGTATATTCTTTGGGGCTTCTTTTGTCCAGGAAGCTCCTTATTTGGACTTCTGTTTCTATTGATAGCCTTGTTGGATAAAGTAGCCTTGGTTGCAGGCCTCTGGTTTTGATTACTTTGAATATTTCTTGGCTTTCCCTTCTGGCTTGGAGTGCTCCCATTGAAAAGTCAGCTGCTAGGTCTTATCGGGGCTCCCTTGTATGTTACCTCCTGTTTTTCCCTTGCTGCCTTTAAGATTCTCTCTTTATCTTGGAATTTTGCCATTTTAATTATGATGTGTCTTGAAGTTGCCCTCTTTGGGTTCCTCTTGACTGGGACTCTCTGTGTTTCCTGGATTTGTGTGACTTTTTCTCTCATCAAATTAGGGAAGTTTTCCATCATTACTTTTTTCAAACAGGTTTTCTATCCCTTGCTCTTCTTCTTCTCCTTCTGGTATTCCTATTATATGTATATTATTTCGTTTCATATTGTCCTGCATTTCCCTTAACTGCTCTTTGTTCTTTCTGAGCTTCTTTACCTTTTCTTGCTCATTCTGGGTATTTTTTTTTCTACCTTGTCCTCCAGCTCACTGAGCTGATCCTCTGCTTTATCTAGCCTGCTTTTGATTCCTTCACTGTGTTCTTCAGTTCAGAAATTGTATTCTTCATTTCCTCTTGGCCCTTGTTGATAGTTTCTATTTCTTTTATTCATGCTGATATACTTTGCAGTGAGTTCATTGTAGTTTCCCTGTAGTTTTTCATAGTTCTCTGTGAGCTCATTGAGCTTCCTGATAACCATTGCTCTGAACTCAGAATCTGATAGTTGGCTTGCGTCTGTTTCATTTAGCATTCTTTCTGAGACTTCCTCCTTTCCTTTCCTTTCCTTTCCTTTCCTTTCCTTTGGGGAGTGTTTCTTTGTCTTCCCATTGTTTGTGAGACTCTTCTTGTTAGCCTCTGCTTCTTAAATTGACCCTTTTTGACTCCCTGGGTTTGTAGTGTGAACTTGTATGGCAGAATACCTGTGAGATTCAATGGTGCAGTCTCTTTGATCTCCTGAGCTCATTGGTCTTGGGCTATCATTTATGTTGGCTCTGTGTATGTCTTTGGGTTTTGATTGTTGTTAGATCTCTCTTTGGTGTGTCCTCCACACCAGCTGGTCAACTGAGGGTCACTCTGTCCACCACCTCTTGTATTCTGTTGTGCAGGTTTGGGCAGGTTGTGTTGAAGCAGGTTCTTCCATGCGTACAAGGTTTTGAGGATTCTCTCTTGCCCTTGTTCATTTGTTTGTTCTAAGTAATTTCTCCACCATTTAATTGTGTTTCCAGTTAAGTCCCGGGTTGAGTTAGCATGGCTTCCACTCCTTCCTTCACCTTGTTCTGTTGTTATCTGTTGGAGGTTCTTTTGTTGGTGCATTTCCTCTTCCAGCAGGTATCTTGGTGTTCACAGCTTCCACCCGCTCTTTTTTGTGATAAATTGGAGGGGGGAAAATGGCTTAAGACAGCAGGAGTGTATTCTATGATCTTTGAAGTACCAGCCTATAGAGGGGAGATAGGAGATCCTTTGGGTATGTATCGTGTTAACCTGATATTTCACCCAAATAACCATTTTTGAAAGGGTGTAAAGAAGATAAGACTCTTGTTGCGGGTAAAGGATTGTGAGTTGGATCTAGAAAGCAGTGAGCTTGTGGGAGGTTAGATTATGAGATAAAGTGTGAGTAAAGGATAGGAAATAGGTGTTGTGTGTGAGAGAATAGAGTTAACCACAATAGTAGTACAGTTCAGGAAACAGTGAAGTGGGCTAAGATCTGGGAGGAGTGCTGTGTAGTATTTACAATTGTATGGAATAGCTATTATTTACAATAATAATGGAGCAACAATCATATGACAGAATCTATGTGATCTGGTTAACAAGAAGAGGAAGTGTAGGACCTAGAGTAGAGTGCTAATGGAACACAAGTGAAGTGAAAGACAGTAAATTAACAATACAGTATGAAAGAGAGAACAGGGAAACCAGTTAAACAATGCAATTTAACTAGCAAGTGAAGAAGACTAAACAGAAATAAAAGAAATAAAAAAAACTAATAAAATGAAAGATGTAAGAATAATGAAAAATAGTAACTCAAATATACATTAACTTGCAAGTTCTCTGGAGTAGCAAAGTGTAATTTGTCTCACTGTCTCACCTGTTGGTATGCCCCCTCTTTGTGTCCAAGTCTGGTCTTTTCACAGTTTCAGGTTTTATTGTCTCACTTGTGAGAATTTTTTTTTAAAAGGGAAGGAAGAAGAGATAAAAAGGGAAAGAAAGGAAGAAAGAATAAAAAAGGAAAGAAGAAAAGAGAAGAAGAAGGGGTTAAAAGAAAATAAATAAAGAATTACTTAAGAAAAAGAAAAAGAGCCTCCTGCTGGCTTCAAACTGGCCAAGCTAGTTCTGCTGGTCTTCCTGGCTGCAGCAGTGAACAAGTAGGAGTTCGATTAGAGAAGAACAGCAGTAACCGTGATATCCTTCCCCTACTAAACACAATTTATAAAGGTGGAAAGGAAATAAGATCATTATAATAGGGGGGAAAATGTGAGCTTACTTAAGGAAGTAAGAGTTCGTATGGATGGTTAGATGGAGATGAAATAATAAGAGTAAAGAATAGGAACATGGCAAGCAAAAATAAAGCTTGCAAGAATAGCTGGAGGGAAGATGGCAGTGAGATAGGAGGGAGCAGAGTCTACTTCCCCCTACACATGGATTTAACAGCTAGCCAGTCTACTGAGGAACAGAGTAAACAGCCAACAGTACAAGAGCATGTATGAAGATTGGAGACCAAAAATTGTAGAGGACTTCAAAAAGTCAGATGGTAAGGAGAGTGTTTCAGTACAATAACGTCCCTGGGCCTGCACCCAGTGCAGGGACCAGAACAGCTGCAGCCCCAGGTCCAGCACCCACTGGGTCTGCAGCAGAGTTCATGGGAGACAGCCAGGTCAACGGCTCCCTCCCCTGCTAAAAAAGGTTTGAGTAGCACAGGGAGAGACCTGGTTGCTTGAAGTCGCAGAGAGGGGAATAAGGACAAAGTGGCAAACACACAGGGGCTGTAAGCACCCACTGAGACTGTGGACGCCAGCTGGGGAGAGTTGGGCCATGATAGGCCCTGGCCTGGTCAGTCTCAGGTCTAGTTGGAGAGGTGGGTTGTGTGAGAGGACAAACCCTTCTATGGAGCAGCAGTCTTGAGCAGGAGAAATTTCTCACAAAAAAAGGGGAAAAAAGAGACACTCGGCAGTGGTTTGGGGAATTCTGCAGCAGCGGCTCTGGACTCCTCCCAACCCAGCCACTCAGCATTCCCACAGTGGCATGGAAGGTCCCACGCTCACACATGAAGCCCAAGGGAGAGTGCATGCCTGAACCTGCGGGACCAGAGGCTGCTGGAGAACTGGGCTGCAGGCTGTCACAGTGCTCATTAGGAAGGGGAAAAAAGAAAAACCAATCCCCCCTCAGCCTGCTGCAGCCAGGAAGACCAGCAGAACTAGCTTGGCCAGTTTGAAGCCAGCAGGAGGCTCTTTTTCTTTTTCTTAAGTAATTCTTTATTTATTTTCTTTTAACCCCTTCTTCTTCTCTTTTCTTCTTTCCTTTTTTATTCTTTCTTCCTTTCTTTCCCTTTTTATCTCTTCTTCCTTCCCTTTTTAAAAAAAAATTCTCACAAGTGAGACAATAAAACCTGAAACTGTGAAAAGACCAGACTTGGACACAAAGAGGGGGCATACCAACAGGTGAGACAGTGAGACAAATTACACTTTGCTACTCCAGAGAACTTGCAAGTTAATGTATATTTGAGTTACTATTTTTCATTATTCTTACATCTTTCATTTTATTAGTTTTTTTTATTTCTTTTATTTCTGTTTAGTCTTCTTCACTTGCTAGTTAAATTGCATTGTTTAACTGGTTTCCCTGTTCTCTCTTTCATACTGTATTGTTAATTTACTGTCTTTCACTTCACTTGTGTTCCATTAGCACTCTACTCTAGGTCCTACACTTCCTCTTCTTGTTAACCAGATCACATAGATTCTGTCATATGATTGTTGCTCCATTATTATTGTAAATAATAGCTATTCCATACAATTGTAAATACTACACAGCACTCCTCCCAGATCTTAGCCCACTTCACTGTTTCCTGAACTGTACTACTATTGTGGTTAACTCTATTCTCTCACACACAACACCTATTTCCTATCCTTTACTCACACTTTATCTCATAATCTAACCTCCCACAAGCTCACTGCTTTCTAGATCCAACTCACAATCCTTTACCCGCAACAAGAGTCTTATCTTCTTTACACCCTTTCAAAAATGGTTATTTGGGTGAAATATCAGGTTAACACGATACATACCCAAAGGATCTCCTATCTCCCCCTCTATAGGCTGGTACTTCAAAGATCATAGAATACACTCCTGCTGTCTTAAGCCATTTTCCCCCCCTCCAATTTATCACAAAAAAGAGCGGGTGGAAGCTGTGAACACCAAGATACCTGCTGGAAGAGGAAATGCACCAACAAAAGAACCTCCAACAGATAACAACAGAACAAGGTGAAGGAAGGAGTGGAAGCCATGCTAACTCAACCCGGGACTTAACTGGAAACACAATTAAATGGTGGAGAAATTACTTAGAACAAACAAATGAACAAGGGCAAGAGAGAATCCTCAAAACCTTGTACGCATGGAAGAACCTGCTTCAACACAACCTGCCCAAACCTGCACAACAGAATACAAGAGGTGGTGGACAGAGTGACCCTCAGTTGACCAGCTGGTGTGGAGGACACACCAAAGAGAGATCTAACAACAATCAAAACCCAAAGACATACACAGAGCCAACATAAATGATAGCCCAAGACCAATGAGCTCAGGAGATCAAAGAGACTGCACCATTGAATCTCACAGGTATTCTGCCATACAAGTTCACACTACAAACCCAGGGAGTCAAAAAGGGTCAATTTAAGAAGCAGAGGCTAACAAGAAGAGTCTCACAAACAATGGGAAGACAAAGAAACACTCCCCAAAGGAAAGGAAAGGAAAGGAAAGGAAAGGAAAGGAGGAAGTCTCAGAAAGAATGCTAAATGAAACAGACGCAAGCCAACTATCAGATTCTGAGTTCAGAGCAATGGTTATCAGGAAGCTCAATGAGCTCACAGAGAACTATGAAAAACTACAGGGAAACTACAATGAACTCACTGCAAAGTATATCAGCATGAATAAAAGAAATAGAAACTATCAACAAGGGCCAAGAGGAAATGAAGAATACAATTTCTGAACTGAAGAACACAGTGAAGGAATCAAAAGCAGGCTAGATAAAGCAGAGGATCAGCTCAGTGAGCTGGAGGACAAGGTAGAAAAAAAAATACCCAGAATGAGCAAGAAAAGGTAAAGAAGCTCAGAAAGAACAAAGAGCAGTTAAGGGAAATGCAGGACAATATGAAACGAAATAATATACATATAATAGGAATACCAGAAGGAGAAGAAGAAGAGCAAGGGATAGAAAACCTGTTTGAAAAAGTAATGATGGAAAACTTCCCTAATTTGATGAGAGAAAAAGTCACACAAATCCAGGAAACACAGAGAGTCCCAGTCAAGAGGAACCCAAAGAGGGCAACTTCAAGACACATCATAATTAAAATGGCAAAATTCCAAGATAAAGAGAGAATCTTAAAGGCAGCAAGGGAAAAACAGGAGGTAACATACAAGGGAGCCCCGATAAGACCTAGCAGCTGACTTTTCAATGGGAACACTCCAAGCCAGAAGGGAAGGCCAAGAAATATTCAAAGTAATCAAAACCAGAGGCCTGCAACCAAGGCTACTTTATCCAACAAGGCTATCAATAGAAACAGAAGTCCAAATAAGGAGCTTCCTGGACAAAAGAAGCCCCAAAGAATATACCTCCTCTAAATCAGCTCTGCAGGACATACTAAAGGTTTTGCTTTAAGAACGAGAAAAACAACAGTGAAATAGAGAGAAACACAGGTAAAAAAATGGCAATGAATGCATACCTATCAATAATAACCTTAAACATAAGTGGATTAAATGTCCCAATCAAAAGACATAGAATAAAGGAATGGATAAGAAAACATGACCCATGCATATGCTGCCTACAGGAGACCCACCTCAGAACAAAAAAACATACACAGACTGAAAGTAAAGGGCTGAAAACACATTTTCCAACCAGATGGACTGGAAAAAAACAAACAAAAAGAACCAGGGTATCCATACCAATATTGGAAAATACATACCTCAAAAAAAAAAAAGAGCCATAAAAAGAGACCCAGAAGGTCACTTCATAATACTCAAGGGAAAAATCCATCAAGAAGACATAAACATTGTAAATATATATGCACCCAATGTAGGAGAAACCAAACACATAAAGAAAATCTTGGAAGACTTCAAGAAAGATATTGACAGCAACAGAATTATAGTAAAAGATTTCAACATCCTACTGTCAGAAATAGACAGATTTTCCATACAAAATATCTACAAAGATATTGCAGCATTGAAGAATGCCCTTGATGAAATGGACTTAACTGATATATAGAGAGAGCCTTTCATCCCAAAGAAGCTACACAGACCTTGTTTTCAAATGCACATGGAACATTTCCAAAGATAGACCACATGATAGGACACAAAATAAGCCTCAACAAATTCAAGAAAATTGAAATCATACCAAGCATTTTCTGTAACCACAAGGGACTGAAACTAGAAACCAACCTCAAGGAAAAAAAAAAACCCAAAACACACAAAATCATGGAGATTGCATAGCATACTATTAAACAATGAATGAGTCAAGAATGAGATTAGGGAAGAAGTCAAAAAGTTTCAGGAAACAAATGAAAATGAACTCACAACAATCCAAAACTTATGGGACATATAAGGCAGTCCTGAGGGGGGAAGTTCATAGTGATACAGGCCTACCTACAAAGGACAGAAACATTTCAAATAAACAATCTAACCCTATGCCTACAAGAACACCAGGAACAACAACAAAGACAAAACAGAGCAAAGAGAAGGAAGGAAATAATCAAGATTAGAGCAGAATTAAATGACAGAGAGTCTACAAGCACAATTCTAAGGATCGATAAATCCAGGAGGTGGTTCTTTGAAAAGATAAACAAAATCAGCAAGACTTTAAGCAGACTCATCAAGAAAAAAAGAGAGAGGACCCAAATAAACACAATCAAAAGTGAAAGAAGAGCTATTACAATTGATACCACAGACATACAAAAGATTGTAAGAAATTACTATGAAGAACTATATGCCAAGAAATTTGAAAACATAGGTGAAATGGACAAATTTCTGGAAAAATGTAATCTTCCAAAACTCAGTGAAGAAGAATCAGAAAGCCTGAACAGACCAATAACAGCAGATGAACTTGAAGCAGTAATCAAAAAGCTTCAGACATACAAAAGCCCTGGACAGGATGGTTTCACAAGAGAATTTTACAAAATATTTAAGGAAGAGCTAACCCCCATCCTCCACAGACTATTCCAAAAAATCCAAATTCTTTTTTATGAAGCCAGCATCATCCCAATCCAAAAACCAGAAAAAAAAAACATAACAAAGAAAGAAAATTTCAGGTCAATATTGCTGATGAACGTAGATGCTAAAATCATTAGCAAAACATTGGGAAAGCACAGCCAGTAATATGTTTAAAAGATCATACACCATGATCAAGTGGCATTCATCCCAGGGATGCAAGGATGGTACAATATTCGCAAACCAATAAACAGTGCATCACTTAAACAAAATGAAAGACAAAAATCACATGATCATATCAAAAGATAAGGAAAAAATATTTGATAATGTACAGCACCCATTTACAATAAAAACACTCAGCTAAGTGGGAATAGTGGGAGCATTCCTCAACAAAACGAAGGCCATATATGAGGGACCTACAGCCAACATCATACTCAATGAACAAAACTTAGAGCTTTCCCACTAAGATCAGGAAGAAGACAAAGAGGCCAACTTTAACCACTCCTATTCAACATAGTACCGGAAGTCCTAGCTATAGCAATCAGACAAGAAAAATAAATAAATGGCATCCAGATTGGAAAGGAGGAAACAAAATTGTCATTGTTTGCAGATTACATGATAGTGTACGTAGAAAATCCTATAGACTCTCCTAAGAAACTACTCAACCTAATAAATGAATTTTGCAAAAACACCTGGATAAAAAGTCAGTACTCAGAAATCAAAGGTATTTTTGTACACCAGCAATGAAACACCAGAAACAGAAATCAGGGGAAAAAATATCATTTGCGATAGCAACAAGAAAAATAAAGTACCTAGGAATAAACCTAACCAAGGACGTAAAACAGCTTTACTCAGAAATCTATAGAACACTGAGGAAAGAAATTAAGGACCCCTGAAACACCAATCCAAAAGAACCTATGCACCCCAATGTTCATAGCAGCACCGTTTACAATAGCCAAGTGCTGGAATTAACCTAATCGCCCATCAGCAAATGAGTGGATCAAAAATCTGTGGTACACTTACTAATGAATTTTTACGCAGAAGAGAGAAAGAAGGAGCTTATACCCTTTTAAGCAGCATGGATGGCACTGGAGAGCATTATGCTAAGTGAAACAAGCCAGGCAATGAGGCACAAATATCATATGGTCTCACCTTTACCTGGAACTTAATCAACAAAAGAGAAAAGCAAACAAAATATAACCAGAGACATTGAAATTAAGAACAATCTAACAATAGCCAGAGGGGATGGAGGAGGGGACATTGTGGGGAAGGGTTTTCAGGAACTAATGTAAAGGACACATGGACAAATCCAAGGAGGACGGTGGAAGCAAGGGAGGAAGGTGGGTTTGACTGGTGTGTAGGGGAGTGGTGGGATAAAATGCTGACAACTTTGATTGAACAACAGTAATGTAATTTTTAAAAGTTTTATGAAGTAACCTTTGTCTTTTATGACCTTCATTTTGAAATCTATTTCATCTGATATAGGTATTCCTACTGTGGCTTTTTTCTATTCATTTTCTTGGAATATTGTTTCCAAACCTTCCTCTTCAGTCTTTGTAGGTACTTTGTTCTGAGATGGTCCTCTTGTAAACACCATGCATGGTACTCATGTTTTCATATTCATTCTGCTATGCTATGTCTTTTGATTAAAGTTTTTAATCCATTCACATTTAAGGTTATTATTAATAGGAACTTACTCATTGACTTTTTTTTTCCTTTGTAGCTGTGTTCCTATCTCTCTCACTCTTTTCCTTCATCTTCTATCAGCAGTCCCATTAACATGTCTTACAATGCTGGTTTCATGGAAGTATATTTTTTTAACCTTCTTTTGTGTGGAAAACTTCTTATTTCACCTCCCTTGATAAATGAGATCCTTGATGGGTAGTGTAGTCTTGGTTGCAGGCTTTTACTTTTCATTACTTGGAATATTTTTTTTGCCATTCCCTTCTGACTTATACTGTTTCTGTTGAGAAATCAACTGCTAGTATTATCAGGGATTCCTTGTGTGTTACTGTATGTTTCTCTCTTGGTGCCTTTAAGGTTCTTTCTTTGTCTTGAACATTTGGTATTTCAATTATACCAAACATTTGATTACAGTGGCCTTGTAATAAAGTGTGATATCAGGTTTTGTCGTCCCTCCTGCTTTGTTCCACTTTCTCAAATTTGCTGCAACTATTTGAGATTGTTTAGGGTTCCATATAAATTCTCAAATGTTTGTTCTATATTTGTGAAGTATGCCATGGGTACTTTAATAAGGATCGAATTGAATCTATAAATCACTTTGAGTAGTATGGCCATTTTGATGATGTTAATTCTTCCAATATATGAACATTATACATGCTTCCATTTGTTTGTGTCTTCCTTTATTCCTTTCTTCAGTGTTGTATATTTTTCTGAGTACAGGTATTTTAGAAGGTTACTTCATAAATCTTAAGGGAAGAATCCATCAAGAAGCTCTAAAGATTGTAAACATATATGCACCCAACATGAGAGCACCAAAATATATAAGGAAAATCTTAGAGAACTTCAAGAGACATATAGATATAAACACACTCATAGTAGAGGATTTTAACTCCCCACTATAAACAATGGACCAATCTTCCAAATAAAGAATCAAGAACTCTGTGGCACTGAACAACACACTAGATCAATTGGGCTTAACTCATATGCACACATCCTTTTACCCCCCAAAAAGCAAAACATACATTCTTTTCAAATGCACATTGAATATTTTCAAAGTAGAACACATGGTAGCACACAAAGTAAGCCTTAACAAATTAAAAAAACTGAAATCATATCAAGCATATTTTTCAGATCACAATGATCTGAAACTAGAAACCAACCTCAAGATAAAAACACAGAAACAATGGAATCCATGAAGCCTGAATAACAAGTTATTAAACAATGAATAGGTATCCAAAGAGGTAAAAAAAAAATAAAAAGGTTTCTGTAAGCAAATAAAGATGAACGCAAAACAAACCAAAACCATTGGGACACAGTGAAGGCAATTCAGTGAAGGAAGTCTATTTCAAAAAAGGCTTACCCTAAAGAGATAAAAAAAATTTCAATTAAATGACCTAAACTTTCTTCTATAAATACTAGAGGAACAACAACAATAACAAAAAAAAAAAGAAAACCCAGAGCAAGTAGAATGAAGGAAATAATCAAGATTAGAGCGGAATTAAATGACACAGAGGCTAAAAGAACAATTAAACAGATCAATAAATCCAAGTGCTTGTTCTCTGAAAAGATAAACAAAACTGACAAGCATTTAACCATATTCATCAAGAAAAAAACAAGAGAGATGATCCAAATAATTAAAATCAGAAACTAAAGAGGAGAAATTACAATTGATACCATGAAATACAAGAGATGGCAAGAAATTACTATGAACAAGTATATGACAAGAAATCTGAAAAACTGGGTGAAATGGACAAATTTTTAGAAACATATAACCCTCCAAAACTGAGTCAAGAAGAAGCAGAACTCCTAAATAGTCTGATAATAGCTAATTAAATTGAAGCAGCTCAAAAAACTCCATGCACACAAAAAGCCTGAGCTGGACAGCTTCACAGATTTTACAAAACATTTAAGGAAGGGCTAATCCAAATCATTCTCAAATTATTCCAAAAAATCCAAGATGAAGGAAGACTCCCAAACTCTTTTTATAAGGTTAGTAATATTCCAAAACCAGACAAAGACACAACAAAGAAATAAAACTATAGGCTAATATCACTGATGAACATAGATGCTAAAATCTTCAACAAAATATTGACAAACTAGACCCAGCAACACATTAAAAAGATCATATACCATAATCAAGCAGGATTCATCTTGGGATGCAAGGATGGTACAATATATGCAAATCAATAAATGTAATATATCACATAAACATTATGAAAGACAAGAACCACAGGATCATTATCAATAGATTCTGAAAAAACATTTGATAAAGCACAGCACCTTTTTATTATAAAAACAATTAGCAAAGTGCAAATAGAGGGAACATACTTCAACATAATAAAGGCCATACACCAGAAACCTACAGCCAGCATCATAATCAACATAAAAAATATAAAAGCTTTCCCCCTAAGATCAGGAACAAGACAAGGGTGTCCATTTTAACCACTTCTACTCAATAGTATTGGAAGTTTTAGCCACAGTGAAAAAATAAATAAATAAAAAGACATCCAAGTTTGAAGGAAAGAAGTAAATCTGTCATTATTTGCAGATGACATGGTACTGTATGTAGGAGAACAGCAAAGATTCCACCAAAAAACTATGAGAACTGATAAACAAATTCAGGAACGTAGTAGGATACATAATTAATATCCAGTAATCAGTTGCATTTTCATGTGCCAGTAATGAACTCACAGAAAGGGAAACTAAGGAAGCAATCTCATTCACAATTGCTTCAAAAAGAATAAAATACCAAAGAATAAACCTAACCAGGATGTAAAACACCTGTATTTGGGAAATTATAAGACACTGAAGAAAGAAATTGAAGAAGACACAAAGAAGTGGAAGCACATATCGTATTCATGGATAGAAGAATTAGCATCATTAAAGTGACCATACTACCCAAAGTAATGTATAGATTAAATGCTATTCAATCAAGATCCCAAGGACACATTTCACATAATTAGAAAAAATATTTAAAAATCTATATGGAGTATGAAAAGTCCCCACATAGCAACAGTTATCCTGAGAAAGAACAAAGTTAGAGCAATCATGCTACTTAATATCAATCAATACTGCGAAACCATAGTAATCAAAACAGCCTAGTAATGGCATAATAACGGACATAGAACAATGGAACAGAATAGAGAGCCCAGATATAAACCCACACCTTTATAGTCAATTAAAAATCTACAAAGGAAACAAGCACATACAGTGACCTAAAGGCAGTTTATTCAATACATGGTGTTGGGAAAATTGAGCAAATATGTGCTGAAAAATAAAACCAGACCACTTTCTTATATCACACACAAGAATAAATTCAAAATGGACCAAAGACTTAAATTTTAAACCTGAAACCATACAAACTGTAGAAAAAAACATAGACAGATAGTGCAGGATGGTGGTGTGGTAGGTGGGAGTGGAGCCTACTTTCTCCTGAGCACAGCGGGAACATCTAGCTGATCTTCTGAGGTACAGAGTGAACAGCCAATGGAATCCCAAGCTATATGAAGTTTGGAGGCCAAAATTTTAGAGGACATTGTAAAACAGAAAGTAAGGAGATTGTGTTGTGACAGTAAGGTCCTTGGTACCAGCGTGATGACCAGGGCTGCTGTGGCCCCTGGCCAGGCACCTGCCACAGAATCCTTAGAGAAGTGCCTAATCAATAGTTCCATCCTCTACCAAACAGGGATGACAAAGCAGCACCAGGATGGACCTGTATGCTTGAAGTTGCTTGGAGGAATAAAGATGAAATGGGAGATGCACAGAGGTGGTGTTCACCCACTTGGACTGTGGATGCCAGCTAGGTCATTACCAGAGAAATTGGGGAGCTGGAAGACACCTAGAGAAGGGAGAAGAGTTGGGCCATATGGGACCCTGACCCAGACAGTCTCTGGTCTGGTTAGAAAGTTGGGCTGCATGAAAAGCCGGGCACTTTATAAGAACAGCTGGCTTAAAGAAGAGGATTTTATTCATAAAAGGCTCTCAAGCACTGTTTAAGGAATTCTCCCAACGTGGCCATGCATACCTACTGCCACAGCCACTGCAAAATAACACACTACAGAGCAGCTGACTTGCTAAGAGGAAGGAGGAGGCACCCCACACAGACAGTTCAGAGGAGGGCAGCAGGTCTAAGGGAGTTAGCAGTCCTCAGAAAGACTTGATCAGTGGGGGAGCTGAACTACCCTGAAGAGACTTTGAGGGTGCCCAGAACCTAAGACAACAAGAAGGGAGAAGATGGTGTGTGAGGTGCACTAGTTGTCCCTTACTAGTGCTCCTCAAGGATGGCACAACTGGTGGATTAAGGGTGCTGGTGAGGCACAAATGGACAGGAGGGGCCCAGCAGTGCATGGAGGACTTGGGGTTGAGGCTGGAAAACTGTGAAGATTGCTGTCCAGACCTGGCCTCCATCCTCACAAAACCATAGGAGGAGAGAAAAGTGAAGCCCAACACCCCTCAGCCTGTGGAATCCAGGAAGACCAGCAAAGCTCTCTTGGCAGGTTTAAAGTCATCAGAAGGCCTCCCCTTTTTTCCCACCAAGTGAGACAATAAGACCAAGAACTGTGAAAGGTCCAGAGACAGAACCAAAGAGGGAACAAAAGCCTAACCCAAACAACTGAGAAACTGAGAGAAATTTCACTTTGTTGTTCTAGAGAACTTACATTGTATTGTTTATTTGTATTATTATGTTTACTTCTTGTATTTTATTAGTATTTTCTGTCTTCTTTTTTGTTTAGTTTTCTTCATTTTGTTTGTTTAATTGCATTGTTTGACTGGTTTTCCTTGTTCTCTATTTCATATTGTATTTTAATTTTCCTTTCACTTCACTCGTGTTCCAATACAAACTATTCTTGGTCATGTACTTTCTATTCTTGTTATTCAAATAATATATTTCTTGTTATATTATTGTTATTACAGTATTATTGTAAATAATCATTATTCCATATAATTTTAAATGCTACACAGCACCCCTAATTGATCTGAGCTCATTTCCCTATACTCTCTAGATTTATTACAGTTGTGGTTAACTCTATTGCCTCACATACTACACCTACTTTCTATCCTTTACACTCACTTTATCTCATCATTGAACCTCATAGAAGTGCTCTGTTTTCTGGATTAAGCTCACAATCCATCTCCCCTCTAACAAGACTCTTACCTCTTTTTCACCTTTTATAAATGTTGCGCGTGGGTCACCGGCCAGCAGTGACCACGGAACACTGTGGATGGCTCGACGATAAACACGCGAGAAATAACAACATGCACAGAGACAAACTAGTTTCTGTGGGGAAGTAGGGACAGAATGGCCACCCCCCCCCCTAGTGGGGAGCGCGCCGATCCACCGTCCATACCTGCTTTTATTAGGCTCATCCTGCATAATAATTCAGGTAAAGTACAGCACTCACCAGGGGAAGTAAGGAACTATAGAAAACAAAGAACTCTGCCCGTCTATTGAGTTGGGGGGTCAAAGAGCTGTAAGGCTGAGGAACAAACTAGCTTCCTCCTAAGACCCTTCTCATTCAACTGAGAGCATTCTTGAACAAAGAAGGTTTCACAGTAATTTACATGTTCTTTCTTAGGCCTGATCACCCCGGGAAATCCGCACTTCCCAGTACCGAGCTGTACTACCCTGTCATTGTTTCAGGCTTAGGTGGAGCACGGGAACTAAGGCCACCGAGAGATAAGGAGATTTTCTTCCGGACGCTGAGAACTCAGACTTTGTCAAAGCCGAGGAGTGAGGGTCCATCACCCCCCCTTTTGCTGCAGCCCCCCAAGTCCTTCTTTTGGGGGGGCCTCCCAAAGTGATCGTGCCTGGCTTGGGTGGTTCCCCCCGTGGGGAATCTTACCCGTCTTTGGCTAACCGACCAAGCTTTTTGGGGTTCAGCAGCAGAAGCAGCATTCCTGCCAGGAAGATAAGCTTTTGTCTCCTTGCTGGCTCACGGTTCCAAGGGCGTTCCCTTAGCCTTAGCCTAGGTGGGGGTTTCAGCCTCTGATACCAGTCAGGGTGGTTCCCAACATATAAAAAGTGGTTAATTGGGTGAAATATCACAGTTAATGCTATACTTATCCAAAGGATCTCCTATCTCTCATTAGTACTTTAAATCTCATAGAATACTTTTCAGCTGTCTTAATCCATTTTAGTTTTCCCCTGCCACTGGTCACATACAAGATTAGGTGGGAGCTGTGAACACCAATATACCTGCTAGAGGAGAGAAACGACCAACTAAGGAACAAACAAAGGTAAAAACCAAAGGACAACAAGAAAACCCACAAAAACAGAAGAAAGAGAAACACTAGAGCATCCAGAAAAGGAGATCAAAGAGACCACACCACTGAATCCCAAAGAATCCCTACCATAGATGTTCACCCTACAAAGACACCTAGAAAAGCAGGGCATCAGGAAGCATAGAAACAAACAAAAAGAGTCATCTATGACTCTTTGGGGAGTCAAAATAAGAACCTGTAATCAAAAGGAATGGAAAACTATTGACTAAAAGAGCTAACCTAAAGGGAAGTAAGTAAACTATCAGATATAGAATGCAAAATAATGGTTATAAGGATGCCCAAGAAACTAACAGACAACTACAAGTGACATAGAATTACAACAAATGAAAAGTAAATAGAAACTATAAACAAAAACCAGGAAGAAATGAAAAATACAATTCCTGACATAAAAAACACACTAGAAGGAATCACAGTGAGACTGGATGAAACAGAGGATCAAATTAGTGAGCTGGAAGACAAGGTGGAAAGAAACACAGAGGTAGAGCAGCTGCATGAAAAAATACTCAAAAATATGAAGACAGGTTAAGGGAACTCCAAGATAAAATGAAACACAATAACAATCTAATAATAGGAATACCAGAAGGACAAGAAAAGGAACAAGAGATAGAAACCCTGTTTGAAAAAATAATGACAGAAATCATTACAAATGTGAAGAGGCAAAAAACCACAAAAGTGCAGGAGGCACAGAGTCTCAATCAATAGGAAACCAAAGAAGCCTTCTACAAAACATCATAATTAGAATGCCAAATTTTAAAGACAGAGAGAGAAACTTAAAATCAGCAAGGCAGAAAAAAGAAATAACATGCAAATGGACCCAATAAAGCTAGCACCTGGTTTCTCAACAGAAACACTCCAATCCAGGAGAGAATGGCATGAAATATTCCAAGTAATGAAAAACAAAGGCCTGCAACCAAGACTATTCTACCCAGCAAGGCTCTCAATTAAAATGGAAGGTGAAATATGGAGTTTTCCAGACAAAAGAAGACTGAAAGAATACATCTCCCCCAATCAGCACTAAAATATAAGCTAAAGGGATTACTATAAGAAAAGGAAGGAAAAGATGAGGAAGAGAGGAACACGGGTACAAATGGGGAAAATTAATAAATACCTATTATTAATAACCTTAAATATTGATGGATTATTGTCCCAATCAAAATACAGAGAGTAGCGGAATGGAAAAGAAAACATGACCCACACATCTGTTGCCTACAAGAGACCCGCCTGAGAACAAAAGACATACACAGACTGAAAAGTGAAGGGTTGGAAACAAATATTCCAAGCAAACAGGGAAAAAAGCCTGTGTAGCAATACTCATATCAGACAAAATAGATTTCCAAATTTGGGCCATAAAAAGAGACCAAGAATGACATTTCTTAATACTGAAAGGAACCATCCATCCAGAAGACATAAAAATTATAAACATATATGCAACCAATATAGGAGCACCATAGTACATAAAAAAACCTTGGAGGACTTCAAGAAAGATATTGATAGCAACCCAATTACAGTAAGGGATTTTAACAACCTATTGTCAAAAATAGATACATCTTCCAAACAAAATATCAACAAAGATATTGTGGCATTGAAAAATGTCCTAGACCAAATGGAATATATATATATATATATATATATATATATATATATATATATATATATATATATATAGAGAGAGAGAGAGAGAGAGAGAGAGAGAGAGAGAGAGAGAGACATTCCACCACAAAGCAAAACACACCTTTTTTTCCAATGCACACGGAATATTTTCAAAGATAGACCACATGATAGGACACAATACAAGCCTCAACAAATTTAAGAAAATTGAAATAATATCAAGCATTTTCTCCAAACACAAGGGACTGAAACTAGAAACCAACCTCATGGAGAATACTCAAAAACACTCAACTCATAGAGATTGAAGAGCATGCTATTAAACAATGACTGGGTCAAGAATGAGATCAAAGAAGGAATAAAAAAGTTTCTGGAAACAATGAAAGTGAACTCATAACAGTCCAAAAATTATGGGACACAGTGAGAGCAGTCCTGAAAGGTAAGCTTGTAGAGACACAGGCCTGCCTAAAAAAGAAAATAACATTTCAAATTAACAACCTAACCCTACATTTATAAGAACTCGAGGAACAACAACAAAGACAGCACAGAGCAAGGAAAAGAAAGGAAATAACCAAGATCAGAGCAGAATTAAATGACATAGAGTTTAAAAGCACAGTTCTAAGGATTAACAAATCCAGAAGCTGGTTCTTTAGAAAGATAAACAAAATCAAAAAAACTTTAGACAGAACATCAAGAAAAAGAAAGGACCCAAATAAACAGAATCAAAAATGAAAGAAGAGATATTACACCTGTTACCACAGAAACACAAAGGATTGTAATAAATTACTATGAAGAACTATATGCCAAGAGATTTTAAAGTCTAGATGAAATGGACAAACTTCTAAACAAACATAATCTTTTGAAACTGAATAAAGAAGCAGAAAGCCTGAACACACCAATAACAGCTGAGGAAATTGAAACAGTAATCAAAATCTCTCAACACACAAAAGTCCTGGACCAGATGGTTTCACAGGAGAATTTTGCAAAGCATCTAAGGAAGAGCTAACCCCTACCTTTCACAGACTATTCCAAAAAAAGCCAAGAAGATTGAAGACTCTCAAACTCTTTTTATGAAGCTAGAATCATCCTAATTCCAAAATCAGGTAAAGACACAACAAAGAAAGGAAACTTCAGGCCAATATTGCTTATGAACATGAATGCTAAAATCCTCAACAAAATATTGGCAAACCGCATCCAGCAATACATTAAAAAGATCATACACCATGATCAAGTCAGATTCATCCCAGGGATTCAAGGATGGTATAATATTCACAAATCAATAAATGTAATAAATCACATAAACAAAATGAAAGACAAAAATCACATGATCTAGCAATAAATGCAACAAAAAGCATTTGGTAAGATACAACATCCATTTGCGATAAAAACACTAAGCAAAGTGGAAATAGAGGGAGCATTCCTCCAAATAATAAAAGTCATATATGAGAGATTTATAGCCAATATCATACTCAATGGGCAAAATTTTAGAGCTTTCCCACTAAGATCAGGAACAAGACAAAGATGTCTGCTTTCACCACTCCTATATAACATAGTACTGGCAGTCCTAACCCCAAGAATCAGACAAGAAAAAGAAATAAAGGACATCCAATTGGAAAAGAAGAAACAAAACTTTCATTGTTTGCACATGACATGATAGTGTACATAGGAAATATTTTAGATTCCACCAAAAAACTATTCAACTTAATAAGTGAATTTTGCAAAACAGCAGGATACAACATCAATATTCAGAAATCAAAGGCACTTTTTACACCAACAATGAAGTATCAGAAACAGAAATCAGGAAAAAATCCCATTTGTTATAGCAACAAGAGGAATAAAGTACCTAGCAATAAACCTTACTGAGGAAGTAAAAAACCTATACTCAGTAAACCACACGACACTGAAGGAAGAAATTAAGGAAGGCTCAAACAAATGGAAGCATGTACCATGCTCATGGATTGGAAGAATTAACATAATCAAAATGTCCATACCACATGAAGCAATATTTAAATTCAACACAATTCCTATTAAAGTACAAATGACATATTTCGGATATTTCAAAACATTTTAAAAATGTATATGGAACTATAAATGACCCCAAATAGCCACAGCAATTTTGAGAAAGAAGAACAAAGAAAGAGGGATCACAATGCCTTATATCAAACTGTATTACAAGACCGCTGTAAACAGAACAGCCTGGTACTGGTATATGAAGAGACACATAGACCAATGGAACAGAATAGAGAGCCCAGAAATAAACCCAAGTCTCAATGGTAAATTAAATATTTCACAAAGGGAGAAGAAACATAAACTAGAGTAAAAATACCCTCTTCAACAAATGGTGTTGGGAGATCTGGACAGCTATAGGCAAAAAAAAAAAGAAATTCCATCACCAGTTTACACTTCAAGGTGGATAAAAGACTTAAATATAAGTCGTGACACAATAAAAGTCCTGGGGGAAATCATATGCAAGAAAGTCTCAGATATTCCACACAACAATAGTTTCACCGATATGTCCCCTAGAGCAAGGGACATAAAGGAAAGAGTAAACAAATGAGACATCAAATTAAAAGCCTTTCCATGCCTAAAGAAAACAGCATTGAAACAAAAGGAGAACTAACTATATGGGAAACCATATATGCCAATGATACCTCAGACAAGGGTTTGGTCTCCAACATATATAAAGAATTCACATGACTCCACTCCAGGAAGACAAACAACCCTATTTTAAAAACTGTCAAAGGACCTGAATAGACATTTCTCCAAGGAGGACATACAGAGATCCCAGAGACATGTGAAAGGATGCTTAGCATCTCTAGCCACCAGAGAGATGCAAGTTAAAACCACAATGAGATACCACTTCACACTGGTCAGAATGGCCATTATAAACATATCAACAAACAAGTGTTGAAGATGATGTGGAGAAAAGGGAACCCTAGTGCACTGTTGGTGGGAATGCAAACTGGTGCAGCCACTGTGGAAAACAGTATGGAATTTCCTCAGAAAACTCAAAATGGAAATGTCTTTTGATCTGTCAATTCCACTGCTGGGATTATACCTTAAGAGCCCTGAAACAGCTACCAAAAGTACTTATGCACTTCAATTTTCATGGCAGCACAATTTACAATAGCCAAGTGCTGGAAGGAACCTAAGTGCCCATCAGTAAATGAGTGGATTAAAAAAATTATGGTACATTTACACAATGGAGTACTACACAGCAGAAAGAAAGAAGGAGCGCCTACCCTTTGCAACAGCATGAAGGAACTGGAGATCATTATACTAAATGAAATAAGCCAGGCAGTGAGGGACAAATACCATATGATCTCACCTTTAACTGGAACTTAATCAACAAAACAAACAAGCAAGCAAAATATAACCAGAGACATTGAAATGAAGAACAATCTGACAGTATCCATAGGGAATGTGGGGTGGGTAAATGGGGGGAAGTGGGGAAGGTTTTTCAGGAAAATCTACAAAGGACACATGGACAAAACCAAGGGAAGTGGAAACAAGGGAGGAAGGCGGGGATGCTTGTGGTATGGGGTATGGTAGGTAATAAATGCAGACAAGTGCAATTGAACAACAATAAACTAATATTTTTAAAAAACAGCTTAAAAAGAAAACTCAAAAAAATAATATCACATTGAGATATCACTTCACACAGGTCAGAATGGTCATCATAACCAAATCTATAAACAAGTGCTAGGGAGGTTGTGGAGAAAAGGGAACCTTAGTACGCTGGTTTTGGGAATGCAGACTGGTGCAACCACTGTGGAAAACAGTATGGAATTTCCTCAGAAAACTAAAAATGGAACTAATTGCCTTTTGACCCGGCAATTCCACTGCTAGGATTATACCCTTGGTATTCTGAAACACCAATTCAAACTAATCTATACACCTCAATGTTCATAGCAGCAAAATTTACAATAGCCAAGTGCTGGAAACCGCCTATGTGCTCATCAGTAAATGAGTGGATCAAACAACTGTAGTACATTTAGACAATGGAATACTATGCAGCAGAAATACTGAAGGAGCAGTCCTTCAGTGACAGTCTGAGTGGAACTGGAGAGCATTATTCTAAGTGAAATGAATGAGGCAGTGATAGACACATACCATATGATCTCACCTACATGAAACCTAATCAACAAAACAGGCAAGCAAAATAGAGCCAGAGACACTGAAATAAAGAACAAACTATTAGTAACCAGAGGTGAGGGGGGAGGGTGAAATGGGAAAAGAAAGGGAAACCTCATTTGAAGGATCTTTTATAAAGGACCTATAGACAAAGTCAACTGGGGGGAGGATCAAGGGTGGGAGGTGGTCATGGATGCAGTGGGGTGGAGTTGTGGGGGGAAAGTGGAGACAACTGTACATGAACAACAGTTAAAAAAAACTAGAGATTGGGGATTATCCTGTATTTGTGTAAGTGTGCCCTAAATGTAATCGCAGGTGTCTATGAGAGAAAAGCAGAGAGACATTTAACAACAGGAGAGAAATTAATAGTTGTAACTAAGGCAGCGAGAAGTAAATGACACAAGAAATGGACCAGAGAATACAGATGACTTCTAGAGTGCGAAAAACACAAGGAAATAGATTCATTCCTAGAGCTTACAGAGGGGGTGTCGCCCTGCTAACACTGTGCTTGTAAACCTGTGAAACCTATTTCAGTCTTTGGTGTCTTACAAAGCCTATACTGTATGGATAATTGATACCATTTTAAAGATGAATAAATACACCAAAAGAGGTTATTTCCCTAAGTTCATACAGCCAAATACTGGAAGAGGTGGGACATAATAACATGTCTTTTGAATTTATTCATTATTCTACTGTATAAATAGTTATTAAGTGTCTATCTCAGGCTAGGTCCTGGATGTACAGTGATGCAAAGAACAAAGATGTAAAGCTCTTCATAGAGCTTACAGTCTGATGAGAAAAAATATAAAAATAAACAGGCAATTATAATGGAGTGTGATAAGTGATATGATCAAGGTGCTATAAAAGAACATATGAAACCCCATGGGAGGGCTTCTCAGAAGTGACATGAATTGAAGTGTGAGTAAGTAGAAATTTTTCAGGAAAAGTAGGAGAGTGGAAGGAGAGGGCCTTCCTGACAGAGAATGTATGTAACTTGCATGTGAAGTCTCAATACACTTTACTATGCACACCCATGTCTATTAGCATTGTATGTCCTTGACTTGAAGCTTAAATAATTGGTCCTAGCTACAGTTTTGTATAGAAAATAGAGTATTCTCATGAGCCTATGACTTTTAAAAATTAGTACACTTTAAAAATTTTTTTAAAGATTTTATTTATTTATTTTTAGAGAGGGTAGGGAGGGAGATAGAGAGAGAGAAACAACAATGTGTGGTTGCTGGGGGTCATGGCCTGCAACCCAGGCATGTACCCTGACTGGGAATTAAACCTGAGGCACTTTGGTTCGAAGCCCGTGCTCCATCTACTGAGCTACGCCAGCCAGGGCTAAAAATGAATATATTTTTATAGCACACATAATACTAGTTGCCTCTTTCTAAATGTTATATATTTTCTTCTTTAAAGATTGTCATTGGGGAAATAGGGATACCAGCTGGGTATCACATTTTATAGAAATGCATTTAAAATCACCAATAATTTTAACATCAAAGCAGACTGTGACACAAACATTCAGAGAGTACACACCAAAAGTGTACAGATCCTGCCATCCTCAATAGGATAGACCATTTAGACTGCTATTCAAGACCACCTGAGCTACCTACACTAAATAAGATGCAATATATAAAGGTATCTGGATAAGTTAAAGATGGAACTCAATAATTTCCATTTTTCACATGAAGAAAACAGTTCTCTGCCTTAAACATGTACCATCAGATCCAAGACAAAGAGTAAATCAACTAAAATACTTTTTTGAAAAGGGTAATGTGTCATTCTAGTGGATGCTGTCTTTCACTGTAAGAAAATTATCCAATTTTCAGATAGTGCATATGCCCCAAAACTTTTGCAATATATTTCTGAGTTATAAAAGTGTCTTTACTTCCAGTGTAAATGACTTAATTGCAAAACAGCCAATTTTGTACCCCAGAGTAACAAAAAAAATTAAAGTACCACTTCCATGTTGACTTTGTTATCCAAACTAATTTCTTACAAATGAAATAAAATTTTGATAAAATATCCTTTTCTAGGAATGAACCCTTTAGCAGGCTATATTTGACTTTAGAACACTGTACATCCTAGCTGAATATTAAACATCTGTTTAATCTTAGACCAACTGGAAAGCCATCAAAACTATCCTTCTGTGTGTCTGCTTGCACTGGAAATTAATTCTAATTTTTTTAATACTAAGTAAAGTGATCTTTCCTAGAATCTTCACTATGTTTTTCATCAGTACATATGTGAGTAGGCCAACAGGGCAATCCAACAGTTATCAAATTCCACAATAATCTTTGTTCTAATTCTAAAATTAGAAAAACAAACAAAAATATCAAGCTTACATAATGCTGATTAAAATATTCATACTTTTTCATTCTCAAATTCAAGGAAAATACAGTGTTATCAAATTGTATAGACCAAACTGAAGAATCATGTGTCATCACACTCTAGACCATGTGCTGGCAGTTTGAGCGAGTAATGGTGAAGTCATGTGATATTTAGATGCAGCTGTTTTGAATAAGATAATTTTGTCTCCTGCTTTAATGCAGCAATTTTGATGGCTAGAACAAATGATTCAACTTTAAGCTTTAAAAAAATCACTAAATGTGTAAAGCAGATATCCTCACTTGTTGCATTGTTTCTCTTTCTGGCCCACCTCCATTCCAGAGAGTGAATGGAGGATGAGAAGTGAATGTATAACCTGTTGAATGTGAGATGGGGTAAGGTAAATTGAGTAAGAATGGGATGGGGTTACACATAATCTGATAGATAACCCACATAATACCAGGAATCATAGGCTTGTTATATTCACTCATGGAATAAAGTAGCATTTATCATATTAACAATCTCTCAGCATACATTAATTCTGTAAGTAGTCTATATCTCACATTCTCAGATTCTGACTTTGAAGTTACAATGGTTAAATGAAGTTGCTTTCCAGATAGATATGGATATAGGTGTAGATGTACTGTAGAGACAGAGTTAATGAGTTAACCAGAGTTAATCTGGTTGTCTTAATGTGACTATTTACTTGAATATCTTCCTTAATAGGCATTTTGTTGATACATCACATGTAAGACATTGGAATGGAGGTAGAGGTAGAAGCAATGAGGGAAATTATTTGGACCACAACATGATTTCTTATTCTTTGCTCCTGAGAGCACAGGAAACCATAAGTTTGCATGTCTAATATTTCTGTCAGTATGCAAATCTCAGCCACAAACTCTGGTTTAAGAGAAATAAAATTTTACTTTTTGGCAACTCAAGTTGATTTCTACTTTGAAACTTCTTTCTTCCCATTTGTTAGAAATGTAATCTTGGTCAATTCATGGTTCCATCTTCTTTCACTCCTGTCATATCTAAGTTCTATAGGGACCTCTATTTCCCCTCTGCCATAGTGGGAAGGTCTGCAAGATTTACAGACATCCCACCCAAATATTTTGTTTGTGCCAACAAATCCCTTTTCATCTAAGGCTTTTGGATATAAGACTAGTGAACCTCCTTTGTTTCTGTGCTCCACCATGTCAAATCCCCTCCCAGAGGAAACTGATTCATTCAACAAATATTTACTAAGGTTAGACTACATTCCAAGCACCATACTGGTAGTGACCAAAACAAACAAAAAATCCTTACTCATACAAAGAAAAGACAGAAAATATGCACACAGCTTTGTAAAATGCATAGTGTTTATTTTGCAGATGGGTGCTATGGGAAAAATATCAAGCAGGGGAGGGAGTATAAAGAGAGGTTGCCATTTTGTAATTTTAGATTAGCTAGAAGACTTAACTATCAGAGTAACATTCTAATAAAAACATGAAGGCAGGGAGGGAGTGTTGCCTATGTGAATATCTGGTGGAAGTGTATTACAGGTCCAAGGACCAACAAAGTAAAAGCCTCTAAGACAAGAACAGCAAGGAGAACAGCAGATTAAGTCAAAGAGGAAGGAGAGGGCCAGACGAGGGAGGCCATCAACACAATGGTCTCACTCAGCCCTGTCCAACAGAAGCATAAAGGGGACCACATATGAAATGGCAATTTTTCTAGTAGCCACGTTTTTTAAAATGGAAAAGAGATAATAGAATTTAATTTCAATAATATATTTTACTTGACCTACTATATCCAAAATACAGGGTCCATCTGGCAGAAGTAAGGCTTGCTCAAGTGTGGTTGGTAGGGTATGTGAATGTCTCACACAAGATGGACAACAATTTGAACACTTCACCTAAAATGTCATATGGTGTGCTTGAGTGTGATATAGTTATATTACAGAATTACATGTTTATGATTTTGTAACTAAAAGAGCTTTATTTCAACATCCAAATAATATAAAAATTACTTATGAACTACTTTATTATTTTATACCAAGGCTTAAAACCCAGTGTATATTTCACACTTGTGGCATGCCTCAGTTTGGACTAGCCACATTTCAAGTGCCCAATAGCTATATGTGGCTTGTGACTGTCTAGCTACTTGATTATTGTAGTTACTTGATTGAGGGAAATATGGGGAAAGAATCAATTAATGTATCTTTGACATCATCCTATCCTACATACTACATTATAGTTTCCTCTAATAATGCCCCTTTATAATGTGGGTCTGGGGGAATACAGGAGGAACAACTTAGAGGCAGTATTTTATTAAAGTATTTATTTTCTTATTATAAAAGTCATATGCACCCATACAAATTCAAACTGCAGAAATAAATAGTGGAAAGTGATATTTACTCAAATCAGGTGCAGGTTTGGAAGGAGGATCACAGGCAGCCTGTGGCACACATTATGTACTCAGTACCTTCAATTGGACATGATGGCATGCTGTTTTGGTGTGACTATTTCAATTTATTTTTCCAAAGTGAAAATTGAAAGAGCCCAGGATTGATGGACAGAAAATATTTATTTAAATATTTTACTTACTTATTTTTAGACAGAAGGGAAGGGAGAGAGAAGGAGAGAGAGAGAGAGAGAGAGAGAGAGAGAGAGAGAGAGAGAGAGAGAGAGAGAGGGAAACATCAATGTGTGGTTGCCTCTCATGTGCCCTCCATTGGCGACCTGGCCCGCAATCCAGGCATGTGCCCTGACTGGAAACCAATCCAGTGACCCTTTGGTTTGCACAAGGACAGTGGTCAATTCACTGAGCCACACCAGCCAGGGCTATGGACAGAAAATCTTTGAGCTTGCGTATATTGCTATTATTGAAATATACCATACATAACTCCAAACTGATGTAGCAGAGTTTTATCTAGAGGTTAGGTTGTATTTGTTTTTCTTCTTCTGCATATCTAATATACTCAGGGCAGCTCAAACCCAAGGAGAAGTGAATAGAAGTTTAAGTTACCCATGCTTAGAAGCAGGAGGTACATGGATCTTTTAGGGTAGTGAACCTGGAGCTACATTGCTCAGGAGAGAGCTCTGGATCTATAATTGACAATTGAATCATAGATATATGGCACTAGCTGGTGTGGCTCACTGTCTCCAATTCCTCCATTCCTAAGTGTCTTTTCCCTATGCTAATGACATCTGGCTACCAAAGATAGCCAATGGCATCCATATTGCTTAAACCAATGGATACTTCCCTCTACTCATCTTATTTACCCTCTCAGAAATCCTTTACATGGGGAACCCCACTCTTAATTTTCTTTTTCACTACAGTGGCCACTCTTCACTCACTTTCTCCTCCTTACAGAAGTCTCTAGAGCACAGGTGGCAAACACAAGGCCTGCAGACTGGTCCTTCACCTTGTTTTACCCGGCCCAGCATCTTGTTTCTACTCAGGGGCAGCTCCGAGCTCTCACTTAACTATTAAGGAGTAGTTCCATTTATACAGTCCTAAAATTACATTCAGCCCTTTGAAAGCAACTACGAGGCTGATGTGACCTCTGGTGAAAATGAGTTTGACACCCCTGCTAGTAGAAGGCTTGAGAGGTCCATGGTAGTAAAATCTCTCTAGAGATCTGCTGCTTTTTATGCTTTAGCACTGCCTGCCTAGCATAAGGAAACCTGGCTATAAGAGATGCTGTCCCACTTCTCTTCTGCTTTTGGAAAAAGATTGAATTTAGGTGAGAATCTGTTTCCAATGCTTAATTTTATAATTGGTAATTTATAAAATGATTATATATATATAGATTATGAGTTTATACTGTCATTAACTAATCTTTAGACTAGATCATTGGTCTACACTTTCTCTGTACAGGACCAGAAAGGAAATATTTTAGACTTTCTGGGTCATATGGCCTCTGTCACAACCATTCATACATATTGTAGCATAAAAGCAGTCATAGCAAATATGTAAACAAATGGTGTACCTGTGTTGCAATAAAGCTTTATTTACAAAAACAGCTGACCCAATATAACCCGTGACAGAGTCATACACTCAGTAATCATAGTGGCATTGAATCAAGAGAATTAAGATCTGCCCTGGCTGGCGTAGCTCAGTGGATTGAGTGTGGGCTGCGAACCAAAGTGTCGCAAGTTCGATTCCCAGTCAGGGTACATGCCTGGGTTGCAGTCCATGACCCCCAGCAACTGCACATTGATGTTTCTCTTTCTCTCTCTTTCTTCCTCCCTACCCTCTCTAAAAATAAATAAATAAATTCTTAAAAAAAGAGTATTAAGATCTGGGTTCATGTTCAAGTTCTATTACCTACTAGCTGTGTGACCTTTAACAAGTCAGTTTACCTTTTTAAGCCTCAGTTTCTACATCTCTAAAATAGTATTACCTGCCACTACCTACTTCACATGTCTGTTGAGATAATAATGGAAGAATAATATATAAGTAAAAGGTAGGAGTTCCTTCTTTCTTTCTGCTGCATAGGAGTGGGGGGTGTGATGGGCAGAGGAGGGCAAAGGGGAGAAAATGGGAACAACTGTAATAGAATAACACTAAAAACTATGTAAATAAAATAATAGTATAATACAGCATATACAAAGTGTAGGCATTAGGTTAGTTAGATTCATCATCTAGTTTCATCTCATACTGTAAGAAATGTTTCGTTTGACATATCTATTACCACTACTTATAATCAAAATGATAGCTTTATCGAGCACTTTCTATGTACCAACATTGTGCTGATTATTTAAAATGAATTATCTCATTTTATCTTCATAAATTTGTACCTATGATTTTTATTATTATTAACTCCATCTTACAAATATTAAGGTCAGTTAATGCCACTACTTAGTTGCAAATATGCATTAAGGAAGTAGAAGCAGCATTGATTAAGACTACTGAGTGAACCTAGACATTTCATTCTTTTGCTTTCTTATTCTAAAAAGGCATTTTTCTCTTGAAATTTACTTGCAATAAGAGTGTGACCTCCCCTCCACCTCCAGCTTTGAGCATGCCTCAACCTCTTTTTCTCTCTTACTCCATCATTGCATCCATGAGTTTGCTTATTTTAATTATTTAAAGATGCCCTGGAGCATTGAGTGACCTGACATGTAGCAGAACAATCTGGTCCCTGGAGATTGGAAGTACCGATGGTCTGGGAATACAATCAGGCTGTGACTGGACAGTTTGCAAGTTTAGGCTTGAGAGAAAGGAAGGACATATGTATGAACTGGTTCAGCTCTTGGTTCAAGTATACCTACTGGGCATTCACTTCAGTTTTTATCTTGACCCACTGCCTCCAGCATTTTTTCAGTCACAGTCTAAATATGTGGGATAGTCTCAGGAATGGAAATCAACTGTTTGAACTTGGAACTCGGTACCACTTCCCATTTCCCCAGTTTTTGTCTATGTCACCATGTGGTTCTCTTAATTCATTCATTCATTCACTTATTTATTTATATATTCAGGAAACATTTATTGAGTACCTTTAGTGTAATTAACTGGATGAGTTAGGCCCTGGGGATATAGCAGTGAACAAGTGTTGGGAACTGCCCTGACTGGTATCAGAGGCTGAAACCCCCGCCTAGGCTAAGGCTAAGGGAACGCCCTTGGAACCATGAGCCGGCGAGGAGACAAAAGCTTATCTTCCTGGCAGGAATGCTGCTTCTGCTGCTGAACCCCAAAAAGCTTGGTCGGTTAGCCAAAGACGGGTAAGATTCCCCACGGGGGGAACCACCCAAGCCAGGCACGATCACTTTGGGAGGCCCCCCAAAGAAGGACTTGGGGGGGGCTGCAGCAAAAGGGGGTGATGGACCCTCACTCCTTGGCTTTGACAAAGTCTGAGTTCTCAGCGTCCGGAAGAAAATCTCCTTATCTCTCGGTGGCCTTAGTTCCCGTGCTCCACCTAAGCCTGAAACAATGACAGGGTAGTACAGCTCGGTACTGGGAAGTGCGGATTTCCCGGGGTGATCAGGCCTAAGAAAGAACATGTAAATTACTGTGAAACCTTCTTTGTTCAAGAATGCTCTCAGTTGAATGAGAAGGGTCTTAGGAGGAAGCTAGTTTGTTCCTCAGCCTTACAGCTCTTTGACCCCCCAACTCAATAGACGGGCAGAGTTCTTTGTTTTCTATAGTTCCTTACTTCCCCTAATGAGTATTGTACTTTACCTGAGTTATTATGTAGCATGAGCCCAATAAAAGCAGGTATGGACTGTAAATCGGCACGCTCCCCACTAGGGGGGGTGGCCATTCTGTCCCTACTTCCCCACAGAAACTAGTTTGTCTCTGTGCATGTGTTGTTTTTTCTCACGTGTTTATCGTCGAGCCATCCACAGTGCTCCGTGGTCACTGCTGGCCGGTGACCCACGTGCAACAAACAAGGTTGAGAGATATTGATTTAAAAGAGCTGACAGTCTAGTGGGAGAGAAAGAAAATAAATAATGATTAATTTTCATAAGTGCCGTAGAGTTAACAAACAAGGAGCCTAGCTCAAGAAGGAAGATTGGAGGGTTGTAGAAGTTATAGTCATCAAGGAAGGCCTCTGTAGAGCAAACATTTATGCTGAGAGTTTCAAGACAGAAGGAGTTAGCCAGACAAAAGAAAATGGGATACGCTTTGCAGGTGGAAGGAATAGTCTATGTAAAGATTCTCAGACAAAGACATTAGAGTTTTTGAGGAACAGCAAGAAAGCTATGTATAGCTAGAACCCAATGAATAAGGGGAAGAGTGGTGGGAGATAATACTGGGCAGATGGGAAGGGACTATGGTAAAGACATTGGATTTTATGCTTATAATAATTGGGAGCCATTGGAAGGTGTAGAGCAGAATAGTTACTGATCTAGCTTGGATTTTAAAAGAAATCACTATAGATGCTTGGCTGAGAATGGAACATGAGGACCAGGATGGGAGCAGACAGAAAACGTAGGACATAATTTAGGTGAGGATGATAGTGACAAGGGCTAGAGGTGTGGTAGTGAAGAGGTAGAGAGACAGACAGAATCAACATATATTTTGGGAATAGAAGTGACAGAGTCTGCTAATAAACTGAAAGCAATAGTGAGAGAAGAAAGCTGTGAAGTATGGGTATATATGGAGTTTGGGAAAGCACTGTGACCTTTAGAGCAGGGGTGTCAAACTCATTTTCACTGGGGACCACATTAGCCTCACAGTTGCCTTCAAAGGGCCAAAAGTAATTTTAGGACTGTATAAATGTAACTACTCCTTAACAGTTAAGCGAGAGCTCAGCGCTGCCACCAAGCAGAAACAAGGTGCTGGGCCACATAAAACAAAGTGGAGGGCTGGATTTGGCCTGCAAGCCTTGTGTTTGCCACCTATGCTCTAAGAGATCCAACATCAGCTCTCCAAATGCTGTTGTAAATTCTTCACTGCAATAACAAACATTTCTTTGCTCAACTTTTCGTTGGGATTCTTTTCTAATTTATTTTTAATTCTTATATTTCAATACTCCACCTTACTTAAGCAACATAAAAGGCAATGTGGAGAGATGATGACACATGTTACAAGATAATTTTTGAATGTGAGTGATGGGTATATGTGGGTTCATGATATATAAGATGGCTATTTATATATAAATGTATGCATATATATTTATATGTAATATTTGTATATATCACAAACAGAATTATAAATAAATATAATGTATTATAAATAAATATAAAGAAATATATAACATAAATAAAATATACTTAAACATTTTAATTAATTTTTTTTCTTATTGTTCATTTACAGTTGTCCTACCCTTTTCCCCATTGCTTTCCCATGTCCCAGCCACACTCCACCTCCTTGTCGTTGTCCATGGGTCCTTTATACATGTTCCTTGACGTGTCCCTTCCCTTTTTTCCTCATTATCCCCACCCTCCTATCCTCCAGTCACTGTCAGTTTGTTCTCTATTTCAATGTCTCTGGTTATATTTTGCTTGCTTGTTTGTTTTGTTGATTAGGTTCCACTTATAGGTGAGATCATATGGTATTTTCCTTTCTCTGACTGGCTTATTTCACTTGACATAATAATCTCCATATCAATTCATGCTGTTACAAAAAGTAAGACTTCCTTCTTTTTTACTACTGCAGAGCATTCCATTGTATAAATGTAGCACAGCTTTTTTATCCACTCATATACTGATGGGCACTTGGGCTGTTTACAGATCTTGGCTATAACCTGTTGACATTTTTCTATTACTACTTCACAAGTAGAAAATTAGACTGCTTACTTGTAAGCTCAGCTAAAGATAAAATCAGCAGGGAAGAGAAACAAATGATAAAACAAGAGAATAAGGGAGAAAAGGGAGGAAGAAAAGGGAAAGATCACATGAGCTGCTGAGCATATCTCATGAGGAAGAAAAGTAACAAAGTAAACTACAAAAAATAAAAAGAACTACCAATCAAGTCAAGAAAAGCAAAGAATTTTAATGGCATGATATACAGTTCAAAATGGGTGAGTGAAAGAGAGAAGAATAGTATATTTTTGTTACCTTATATTAGCCTGACTTATAGTAATTTAACTAAATATAATACATTTCATTGGGATGTGGAATAATTTCTAATAATTATGCACAATTTTGAGGTAGTTTTCCTCTTGCAAATCTTCTAAGTTTTTTTTAGAATTTCTCTGTATCCTACTGAATGTTTTTCATAAATTTGAACTAGTAGAAGCCTCAACTAAAGTTCAAAGATTGACAATATTCCATGCATTAAAATCCCACAGTACCAGGATGAATCTTATATAAAGAGTCCTATCAGAATAACATGATCTTAAATGAACTACCAAGGTAGGTCAATGTCTAGACTTCAATTTTGTAGACCCTGATACCTGATTCTATATTTTATTAGTTCACCTTAAATGGCATGGATTCATGTCTCAAGGGAAAAATCTTGTTAAGCAAATTGACCAACACTAACTTATAAAACCCAAGGTCAGTGTACTAATTTATAATGAGTAATATGCTAATCACTCGGACATCATTTGCAAAGCTTCTAGCACGAACAATCCAAACAGCCTTTGTAACAACACATTCTTTCATTGGATGCATTACTATCAGGCTACATGCAGATTGGGTTGACCCATGAGTCACTCCATTACTTTATAGTGACTTTGTATGTCATATCTTCTTTTGTTGATTAGGTTCCATTTAAAGGTGATCATATGACATTTGTCCCTTCCCACCTGGTTTACTTCACTTAACATAATGCTCCCCAGTTCCATCCATGCTGTCCCAAAGGGTCGGAGATCCGTCTCGCTCTCAGCTGTACAGTATTTCATTGTGCAAATGTACCATAGCATTTTGATCCACTCATTTATGGGCACTTAGGTTGCTTCCAGCAATTGGCTATTGTAAATTGTGCTGCTATGAACACTGGGGTGCATAGGTTCTTTTGGATTGGTGTTTCAGAGTTCTTAGGATATAATCCCAACAGTGAAATTGCTAGGTCAAAAGGCAATTCCACTCTTATTTTCCTGAAGAAATTCCATACTGTTTTCCACAGTGGCTGTACCAGTCTGCATTCCCACCAACAGTGCACTGGGGCTCCCTTTTCCCATATCCTCTGTAACACTTGTTTGTTGATGTGTTTATGGTGGCCATTCTCACTGGCGTGAAGTTGTATCTCATTGTGGTTTTAATTTGTATCTTTCTGATGGCTAGTGATAATGAGCATCTTTTCATATGTCTCTGGGCCCTCTGTATGTCCTTCTTGGAGAATTGTCTGTTCAAGTCTTTTGCCCATTTTTAATTGGGTTTTTTGTCTTCCTGGGATGGAGTCATGTGAATTCTTTATATATTTTGGAGATCAAATCCTTGTCTGAGGTATCACTGGCAAATATGTTTTCCCATACAGTTGATTCTCTTTTCATTTTACTGCTGTTTTCTTTAGCCATGCAGAAGCTTTTAATTTGATGAGGTCACATTTGTTTATTTGTTCCTGTATGTCCCTTGCTTTAGGGAACATATCAGTGAAGATGGTGCTGCATGGAATGTCTGAGATTTTCCTGCCAATGTTTTCCTCTAGGTCTTTTATGGTGTCATGACTTATATTTAAGTTTTTTACCCACATTGAATTTATTTTTCTGTATGCTGTAAAGTAGTGATAGAGTTTCAATGTTTTGCATGTAGCTGTCCCGATCTCCCTATACCATTTAATGAAGAAGTTATTTTTACTCCATTTTATTCTTCTTTCCCCATTGTAAAACATTAACTGACCATAGAGACTTGGGTATATTTCTGGGCACTCCATTCTGTTCCACTGGTATATGTGTCTTTTTTTATGCCAGTACCAGGCTGTTTTGATTATAGTAGCCTTTTAATACAATTTGATATCAGGTATTGTGATCCCTCCTACTTTGTTTTTCTTTCTCAAAATTGCTGCAGCTATCTGAGGACATTTATGAGTTCATATAAATTTCTGAAATGTTTGTTCTATATCTGTAAAATATGTCATTGATATTTTAATAGGGATTGCACTGAATCTATAAATTGCTTTGGGTAGCATGGACATTTTGATGATGTAAATTCTTCCAATCCATGAGTATGGTGCATGCTTCCATCTGTTTGTGTCTTCCTTAATTTCTTTCTTCAATCTTGTGTAGTTTTCTTTTTTTATTTTTAGAAAGATGGGAAGGCAAGGAGAAAGAGAGAAGAGAAACATCATGTGTGGTTGCCTCTCACATGACCCCTTACTAGGGACCTGGCCTGCAACCCAGGCATGTGCCCTGACTTGGAGTCAATCCAGTGACCCTTTGGTTTGCAGCCCACACTCAATCCACTGAGCTACACCAGCCAGGGCTTGTGTAGTTTTCTGAGTACAGGTGTTTTACTTCCTTGGTTAGGTTTATTCCTAGGTACTTTATTTTTCTTGTTGCTATAGCATATCAGATTTTTTCATGATTTATGTTTCTGATATGTTATTCTTGGTGTACAAAAATGCCTTTGATTTATGAATACTGACTTTGTCTCTTGCTGTTTTACCAAATTCACATTAAGTTAAGAAGTTTTTTGGTGGAGTCTATAGGTTTCTCTATGTACACTATCATGTAATCTGCAAACAATGACGGTTTTACTTCCTCCTTTCAAGTTTACATGCCTTTTATTTCCTTTTCTTGTATGATTGCTGTGGCTAGGACTTCCAATACTATGTTGAATAGGAGCAGTGAAAGCAGCACCCTTGTTTCTGATCTTACTGGGAAAGCTCTAAGTTTTTGTGCATTGACTATGATGTTGGCTGTAGGTGTTTCACATGTGCCCATTATTATGTTGAGGAATGCTTCCTCCATTCCCACTTTGCTTAGTGTTTTTGTCATAAATCAGTGCTGTACCTTATCAAATGCTTTTTCTGCATCTATTGGTATGATTATTTCATTTTTGTTCTTCCTTTTCTTTATGTGTTGTATAACATTTACTGATTTGTGAATATTGTACCATCCTTGTATCCTTTGGATGAATCCCACTTGATTTTGGTGCAAGATCTTTTTAACATATTATGGGACATGGTTTGCAATATTTTGTTGAGGATTTTAGCATCTATGTTCCTCAGTGATGTTGGCCTGAAGCTTTCTTTCTTTGTTATGTCTCTATGTGGTTTTGGGATTAGGATGATGTTGGCCCCATAAAAAGAGTTTGGGAGTCTTTCATCTTCCTGGATTTTTTTTGAATAGTCTGTGAAAGGTAGGGGTTTGCTCTTCCCTAAACGCTTTGTAGAATTCTCCTGTGAAACCATCTGGCCAGGGCTTTTGTGTGTTGGAAGCTTTTTGATTACTATTTCAATTTCAGCAGGTGTTATTGGTTTGTTCAGGCTTTCTGTTTCTGCATTGAGTTTTGGAATATTATATTTTTCTAGAAATTTGTCCATTTTCATTTAGGTTTTTAAATTTCTTGGCAAGTAGTCCTTTGTAGTAATTTCTTACGATCCATTGCATTTCTGTGATATCAGTTGTAATCTCTCCTCTTTCATGTCTGATTGTGTTTATTTGGGTCCTCTCTCTTTTTTTCTTCATGAGTCTGCTTAAAGGCTTGTTGATTTTGCTCATCTTTTCAAAGAACCAGCTCCTGGATTCATTGATCCTTAGAATTGTGCTTTTAGTCTCTATGTCATTTAATTCTGCTCCTATCTTGGTTATCCCGTTCCTTGTACTTGCTTTGGGCTATCTTTGTTGTTGTTCCTCAACTTCTTGTAGGCGTAGGGTTAGATTGTTTATTTGAAATGTTTACATCTTTCTTGGTATGCCAGTGTCATTATGAGCTTCCCTCTTGGGATTGTTTTCACTGTGTCCCATAAGTTTTGGACTATTGTGAGTTCATTTTCATTTCTTTCCAGAAACTTTTTGATTTCTTGCCTAATCTTATTCTTGACCAATTCATTGTTTAATTGCATCCTATTCAATACCCACAAGTTTGAGTGTTTTTGGATTTTTTCTTTGAAGTGGATTTGTGATTTCAGTCCCTTGTGGTTGGAGAAAATGCTTGATATGATTTTAATTTTCTTGAATTTTTGAGACGTGTTTTGTGTCCTACTCTGGTGGACTCTGGCCAGCATAGTCCACCTGTTGTGACTGAAGGAGAAAATAAATGCACAGGAGATAGGAATCCTGTGGAGAAAAAGGGGACGGCATGGCTACTCTTTCAAGGGGAGAGTGCCTATGAGTGCCTCAGCCACTCTCTCAAGAAGAGAACACCCCAACCCTTGCCTAAACAGGCTTTTATTATTTTTCTCACGCCTTACATCAAAGAAGGATTTATCATCTATCACATAGAATATTATTGTCTACATTTTAGGAACATTCAAGGAAATGAAAATAACATGTAAAGGGGAATGGCAGCAAGCTTACCATAGCTCTGTCCTTGGGAAAATTCACACAAGCTTTGGAGATTACCTTGAAGATAGACAATACACATTTGTTGTTTTAGACCAGGGTGATGGAGTTTTAGCAAGAGCAAGCCATAACAGTCTGTATGTATTTTCTAGACCTTATCCCCACAGGAAAACTCAGTTTGAAGGTCTGGCTCCTTCCCACCACTTCGCTTCTGTAGGTTTTCAATACAGAGCGGAGTCACATTTGCCAGACTAAAACAAACAGGTCCCCTACAATTCCCCATTTTTTTTCTTTTTGTTAAGGCTGTTGTGGTGATGAATCCCACAAGACTTGCTACTTTCTGGTCTGTTTTGTGACCCTGGGCAAACAATTTGTAAATGTGTCATAATTAGTAATACAAAGCATTATTAAAATCAGTAAACAACGAGCAGCTCCAGTGACCCACAATCTTCGGTTGAGTGCATCAAACCAGTGTTTTGGGTTTAACAAGCCAAGATTATCATTAAGTGCTTGAAGAATCTCCTGCTTAGTTAAGCATTGAATGTCCTGCAACTGTTGGTGTAACTCCAGTTGCAATTTATTAATTTTTCCCTTTAAATTAGTACAAAAAACTCCTCTTAGGTGATGGTGAATATCACTCCAGGAGGATTGGCTGGAGTTCCATTGTAGTGGGGTGACACACAGTTTGGAGAAACAGGGATCACAGGTCAGCTGCTGACATGTTACTAGTTCATCCTGGCATTCACTGATCCAGTTGAGGGATGATTCAACTGCAGAAAACCAAGTCAGTATTTCTTGATCAATCTGAGCCTGTTGAAGCATTTCTAAAGTGGAATTGGTTAAGAGAACATCAACAGTATGAGCATTTTGAACTGACTCAATGAGGGCAGTGGTTGCCGTAGCAGCAGTAACTGCAACAACTATAGCAGAAACAATAAATGAAATTAAAGTGTCAACAAATCGTCAGACTCTTAAAGAGGCCAGTGCATTGTTAAGCATTACTATGCCATTGGGATCTTCCCATTCTCTGGTTACATTAACTGGCACCCATATTTGAGTTTTTCTTCTAACTATATAAACTGTAGTGAGGCTTAACTAATATTGAGATGAGTAAGGCAGCTGGCATTTATGGAGCCTGCAGGGACACTCAGAGAATAAATTTTTGCTGATTTATTATAAAAGACTTGAGCTGTCCCTGGAGTTCCCAAAAACAAGTAAGGGTGAGAGGTACAAACTGTGACCCAATCTTGTTTTAGAGGGCCATCCTGGTAGAGACTTTAAAAAAATTATACCAGTGTTTTATAGCAATAAAAGGCAAGCCAATTTTCCAAGAATTGTAATGCCAAGGGCTAGTGTGGTTGGGAGAAACAATTCTGATAATAGGTGCCCCAGTACTGAGCCCCTCCCACTACATAATAGTATATGGGATCTGAGGCAGAGTCAAAACTATTATTGTGCCGAGCTCAGTTAGTACTTTCCAATTAGCTCCCCAGTTCTCCACTACAAAAGGACCTTTGGGGAGAAAAGCAATGGTAGCATTCTGTCCTCTGCACAAAGACCAAGAGACTTAGTCTTTATGGCTTTCATCTAAAGTACAAGGAGGAACCAGAGGGGGATTGAGAGTATGATAAATCCTCTCCTGGGCATGCATGCCAATTGTAGTTACTATGGAAAGCTGATAATAATGACTGCATTGCTCCTTGCTTGCAGCATAAAGTTGTACCTTTAAAGGAAACTACAAAGTGTCAATGAGAAGAGAAAAATAAATTAGTAAATACTTAGCAATATAAATTGCATTTTTTGGTACCAGAATCCAGTGCTTGTTTTCTTCTAATGAGTTGTCTGGGCTGTTAGCTGATCAGTTTTCATTTCCAGGTAGTGGAGCTTGATGTCTGTTTTGTTCATGATAAGGCTCCACTCTTTTAGCTGGAAGCCATACAGGACCTGTAGGAATGGAAACACACGCATACCCTTTTCCCCATGTTAAGAGGGCTACAGGGCCTTGCCAAGTACCATCTCTCAGCAGATCTCTTTATGAGACCAGAGGATAAGATGACTTTAGTTGTTTCTTCTGAAAATGTTTCTCAATTGGAATACAGAGTGATTCATCACAGTTTAGAAAATTATATGTACACATAGCTAATATAATCAAATTTTGGGGGGTAGACTCTTGAATCCCCCTTTTTTTGTTTTTTTTAAGAAGATTTTTAAAAGTATTATGTGCCCATTCAACAATTGCCTGACTGGTTGGATTATAAGGTATCCCTCTTTTATGTTGGATATTCCAGGCTAAAGGAAGGCTTGAGTAGAATGGGCAAGATATCCTGGGCCATTATCAGTTTTAATTTGCTGAGGCTGTCCTAAATGACTAAAAGCTTCAAGCCAATGGACTTGTATATTTTTAGCAGATTTTTCTGTTAAAGCATATGCATGTAGGGCACCAGAATAAATATCAATACAAACATGAACGTATTTAAATTTTCCAAAGGGAGAGTAATGAGTGACATCTGTTTGCCAAATCATTTGAGAACTTGGTCTCTGAGGGTTAACTCCTGTGGATGGAGACGCCTTAATAAGGGCTTGACAGTCAGGGCATTCTTTAATAATTTGCTTAGCTAGGGAATGATAAAGAAACAGTCTTTTAACTTTTCTATTACTTTTTCTGTTTAGTTTCGGGGGTCTGATTTTTGCCTTTCTGGAATAGCTCCTCTTGGCTTTTAGCCCTTAACCCTTGGCTTTCTAGTTTGCAACAAGTAGGGAGCAGTGTAAATGAGGTTTGGTTCTAAGTGCTGGCTGAAAAATAGTCTCAATTTTAAAAGTGCCATTTTTTTTCTGCTTGGAAAGACAGGCCCTCTGCCGATTTTCCAAGCTGCAATGAGTTTGAGCAGCAAGCTGACTGCCCTGTTGTTCTTAGGATTTGGTAGCTTCCAAGTTCAGAATTTGTAAGGAAAGTGGGGAGGATGATGGAGGTTGTGTTCAAATATGTTTTAGACAAAAGTGGTTACACCCCAAGGGACTTTCGTGACTCAATTGACTAACCATTCCCTCCGGGAGAATAGCCAGTTCTTCCCCAAGGAAATGATCAGTGTTTACAGGTACTGAGTTAAAAAATAATACTTAGTCTTCTGTGGAGAAGGGCTAGTTCTCCCCAGGAGACAGTACATTTATATTTTATTTTTATAATAAAATGTCATGGCTCTGGCAGTAACAAGGAGGATTCTTAATATTTCTTTAACACATCACACCTCCCATCCAACTTATAGCATGCTTTAGATTGACAAATTTATGAACACATTCATAACTTTTAGAAACAGTTTTTTTTTCTCTACTGGCAAATACATTTCCTTTTTTTATTTTTGGTGATTATTGCATTCATAGAATGTGCTCAGAAGTGAGCTGTCTCATTATCTAGTGTCCTTGACAACTTTAGGGAGGCTGGAGAAGAGAGGGGGAGGATGCTAAGCTCCGCATAGCTTGTTCCCAGGATGGATGCAGTCCCTGGGTCTTCAGAAAGAGGATTTAAAATAGTTAAAAGACACATTTCCTCGTTTTCTCTTCCTGAGCTTTTTACTGTCTAAGGGAAGTGAGATATTTTCTTTTTTAAAATAATCAGTTTGAATTCTTTCTGAGTAGAATCCTTATGATGTAACAGTATTAGAGATCTCACTGTATTTATCAAAACATCTTGAGACTGAGACATTATTTTTAAAACAGAAAAAAATAAAATTCAAGCAAACCAGTATTTTCAAATTAAATCCTCTAAAGGAGGAAGTGAGACACTAGCCTTTATCACACACCACCTGGTGCTATTTCAATTTCTGCCCAACTTTTTCCCAAATAACTAAGTCTAAAGATCCTTTATCAGGAAGATATTTAGCAGCTTTAAAAAACTGCTAAATTAGCATAAAACATTACTCTTGTCCTTTAGAGACCCTGTTCTTGTTAAAAAGTTCCTTTTTCACTTTCGATTTCTGCCCTTTCAGACTGTGCAGCCCATACTAAACCCTAGCTAATTAGCTATTGAGGAATATAGTATAGTGGGTCAAAAATGTACTATTAGAGGGAGACAGTCGAGGAGGGCTGCCTGGTAATCAGGGTACCTTAACCCCACTTATGGGTTTCAGGTTTTTCCCATGCATTTAAGACTGCGAGGGGGGCTCAAAGTACCAGGCGGCCAACCTTTATATCGCACTCCCTGACCACACCGAGAGTTAAACAACTGTGATTGGAATTCCCTGTGAGGCCTCTGCAAATCTTGGGGATTGACTCCAGACACCTCCCCAAGGCCCTTACTCAGGAACGCCTGAGATCTCAAGCTGGTGGGAGGAATGCCTCTCATCTTCCGTGCTTCAGGAAGAAGCTGAGACACTTATAAACAACCCTGTAACTAACACTGAGTTCTCAAAGCAATCTTCGGAGTTCCGGTTGAAACTCAAAGACTCATTTACTATCTGCTTTTCTGTTCACAGGTGGGCAGAGGGGAAAGGCAGAATCAAAAGGGCTGCAAAAAAACAGCTTTTAAATAAAGAGTGTGCAGAGGAGCTTGTAAGGAAAAAAGCTAATTGAAAGGAATATTTATTGCTCTCTCCCCCAAGCCTAAAACCTGATTGGGGGTTGTGCCGCAGAAATGAGCTTATGAGTGTTTTTACAGTGTACCTCTTGTTGCATGGGCTTTTGCTTGCAGTTGGCAGGAAACCTAGTGTTCTTTCTAGCCCACGTCTAACTCATCCTATCACGGTGGCTTTGTTGCAGTGAGCATCCTTCTGGCTCTTAAATTCTCGACCCATGCCCATTAGGTGCAGCAATTGCCAGAGAGAGAGAGAGCAAAGCTTCTGCTTACTAAAAAGAGTGCGGTCACAAGAGAGGGCGACATTGGAAAAATACCCCTTTTCCCCTGAAATACAACACACCCTATGACCTTACCGAAAAGCACTTGGTGTCGTCAGCCCTTACCTGGGCTGTTGTGCACGTTCCAACCATGTTGGTGTGTTGGCCACAATGATGGCTTGTAACCTCTGGGTCCCTGTTCCTGGGCGCCAGATGTGGTGGACTGCGGCCAGCATAGTCCACCTGTTGTGACTGAAGGAGAAAATAAATGCACAGGAGACAGCAATCCTGTGGAGAAAAAGGAGGGGGAGTGGCACGGCTAATCTCTCAAGGGGAGAATGTCTATGAATGCCTCAGCCACTCTCTCAAGAAGAGAACACCCCAACCCTTGCCTAAACAGGCTTTTATTATTTTTCTCATGCCTTACATCAAAGAAGGATTTATCATCTATCACATAGAATATTATTGTCTACATTTTAGGAACATTCAAGGAAATGAAAATAACATGTAAAGGGGAATGGCAGCAAGCTTACCATAGCTCTGTCCTTGGGAAAATTCACACAAGTTTTGGAGATTACCTTGAAGATAGACAGTACACATTTGTTGTTTTAGACCAGGGTGATGGAGTTTTAGCAAGAGCAAGCCATAACAGTCTGTATGTATTTTCTAGACCTTATTCTCACAGGAAAACTCAGTTTGAAGGTCTGGCTCCTTCCCACCACTTCGCTTCTGCAGGTTTTCCATACAGAGCGGAGTCACATTTGCCAGACTAAAACAAACCAATCCCCTACATCCTACTATGTTCTCTATCATTGAAAATGGTCTATGTGCATTGGAAAAGAATGTGTATTTTGCTTCTTTGGGATGAAAAGCTCTCTATACATCAGTTAAGTTCACTTGATCTAGGGCATTGTTCAATGCCACAATACCTTAGCTGATATTTTCATTGGAAGATCTATGATTTTTGATAGTGGGTATTAAAATCTCCTACTGTAATTGTGTTGCTGTCAATATCTTTCTAGAAGTCATCCGAGATTTTCTTTATGTATTTGAGTGCTCCTACGTTGGGTACATATATATTTACAATGTTGTTGTCTTCTTAATGAGTTCATTCTTTGAGTATTATGAAGTGCCCTTCTGGGTCTCTTTGTTTGTCCCTTTTTTGAAGTCCTTTTTGTCTGATATGAGTATTGCCACCCAGGCTTCGTTTTCCTTTCCCTTTGCTTGGAATATTTGTTTTCAGCCCTTCACTTTCAGTCTGTGTAGGTCTTTTGTCTGGAGGTGGGTCTCTTAGAGGCAGCATATGTGTGGGTCATGATTTCTTATCCATTCACCTATTCAATGCCTTGTGATTGGAGCATTTAATCCATTTTACATTTGAGGTTATTATTGGCAGGTACTTATTCATTGCCATTTTATCTTACCTGTGTTCCTCTCGTTCACTGTTTTTCTTCCTGTTCTTAAAGCAAACCCTTTAGCATCTCTTGCAGAGCTGATATGGATGAGATATATTCATTAAAGCTTCTTTTCTCCAGGAAACTCCTTATTTGGCCTTCCATTTTAATTGAGAGCCTTCCTGGATAGAGTAGTTTCAGTTGTAGGCCCTTGGATTTCATTACTTGGAATATTTCTTGCCATTCCCTTCTGGCTTGTAGTGTTTTTGTTGAGAAGTCAGCTACTAACGTTATCGGGGCTCCCTTGTATGTTACTTCCTGTTTTTCCCTTGTTGCATTTAATATTCTTTCTTTGTCTTGGAATTTTGCCATTTCATTTATGATGTGTCTTGCAGAGGGCTCTTTGGGTTCCTCTTGATTGGGACTCTATGTGTTTCCTGGATTTGTGTGACTTTTTCTCTCATCAAATTAGGGAAGTTTTCCATCATTACTTTTTCAAACAGGTTTTTTATCCCTTGCTCTTCTTCTTCTCCTTCTGGTATCCCTATTGTACAGATATTATTACTGATTTATTGCGCTGATATAGTGATATTATTACTGTTTAAGTTGTGTTGCAGTTCCCTTAACACCTCTTCATTCTTTCTGAGTCTCTGTTCCTTTTCTTGCCCTTTCTGGGTTTTTTTTTTTCTACTTTGTCCTCCAGCTTGCTGATCTGATCCTCTGCTTTATCTAACCTGCTTTTGATTCCTTTCTACTGTGCTCTTCAATTCAGAAATTGTATTCTTTATTTTCTCTTGGCCCTTGTTGATAGTTTCTATTTGCTTTTTTATGTTGATATAGTTTGCAGTGAGTTCATTGTAGTTTCCCTGTGGTTTTCGGTAATTTTCTGTGAGCTCATTGAGCTTCCTTATAACCATTGTTTTGAACTCAATATCTGATATTTGACTTGCCTCTATTTCATTTAGTATTCTTTTTGAAGCTTCCTCCTTTCCTTTCATTTGCGGATTGTTTGTCTTCCCATTGTTTGTGACACTCTTGTTAGCCTCTGCTTCTTAAATTTATCTGTTCTGGTTCCCTGGATTTATGGTGTGAACTTTTATGGTAGAAGACCTGTGAGATTCAGTGGTGCAATCTCTTTGGTCTCCTGTGTTCGCTGGTCTTGGGCTGTTTTTATATTGGTTCTCTGTATGTCTTTGGATTTTTTATTGTTGTTGGGTCTTTCTTTGGTGCTTCCTTCCCAGTAGCTGGTTAACTGAGGGTCACTCTGTCCACCACATCTTGTATTCTGTTGTGCAGATGTGGACAGGTTGTGTTGAAGCTGGTTCTTCTGTCTGTACAAGGTTTTGAGGCTTCTCTCTCACTCTTGTTCAGTTTTTTGTTCTGGGTAAGTTTTCCACCATTTACTTGTATTTCCAGATCGGTTCTGGGTGGAGGTTAGTATGGCTTCCACTCCCTCCTTCACCTTCTTCTGTTGTTATCTGTTGATGGTTCCTTTGTTGGTGGGTTTCCCCTTTCAGGAAGTATACCAGTGTTCACAGCTCCCACCTACTCTTATCTTGTGATCATTTGGAGGGGTAGGCAGAATGGTTTAAGTCAGCAGGAGTGTTTTTTATAATATTTAAAGTATCAACACGTACAGAAGAGATTGGAGATCCTTTGGCTATGTATAGTGTTAACCATGATATTTCAACGAACTAGCCACTTTTTAGAAGTTGTGGAAAAAAGATAAGACTCTTGTTAGTTGGAGGGTATTAGTTGGATCCTGAAAGCAGTGAGCTCTTGGGAGGTCAGATTATGAGATATAGTGAGAGTAAAGTATAGAAAATAGGTGTAGTGTGTGAGAGAATCAATTTAGCCAGAACAGTAATAAAAGTTCCAGAAACAGTGAAGTGAGCTATAATCCAGGAGTGGTGCTGTGTAGTATTTACAATTGTATGGAATAGCAATTATTTACAGTAATAATAGAACAACAATCACATGACCTAGTCTATGTGACCTGAAAAACAAGAATAGGAAGTAGAGGACCTAGAGTAGTATGCTATTGGAACACAAGTGAAGTGAAAGATGGAAAATTAAAAATACACTATGAAAGAGTGAACAAGAAAAAACAGTCAAACAATGCAATTTAACAAATCAAGCAAAGAAGACTAAACAGAAAGAAAATAAATTTAAAGAATACTAATAAAATAAAACACGTAAAAATAATGAAAAATTAATAGTAATACAAATATACATTAACTTGCAAGTTCTCTGGAGTAGCAAAGTGAAGTTTGTCTCACTGCCTCAGTTGTTGGGATGACTCCTCTTGGGTCTAATTCTGGCCCTTTCATAACCCCATGTTTTATTTTCTCACTTGTGGGAATAAGAAAATAGAACAAAAAAAGGAAGAAAGGAGGAAGGAATTTAAAAAAAAAAGAAAAGAAGGAAGAAGGAATTTAAAAAAGAATAAGAAGCCTCCTTCTGGCTTTAAACAAGCCAAGGCAGTTCTGCTGGTCTTCCTGGCTGCAGCAGGCTGAGGGGAGATTAGTTTAGCCTTTCTCCCTTCCTGTGGTTTTGCTGGGATGGGGACCAGGTCTGAGCTGCCCTCTTTGCAGTTGCTCAGCTTCCAGCCCAGTTCCTCAGTTCGCTGCCAGGCCCCCAGTGCTCTTTGCACCCGGCCTCTGCCTTCAGTCCACCAGTTGTGCTGTTCTTTACATGTACCAATTAGCAGCAACTCACACACCACCTTCTCGCTCTTTGTTGTCCTAGATGATATAGATTCTCAGAGTCTCTTCAGGGTAATTCAGCACCCCCAACTGAATTAAGTCTTTCTAGAGATTGCTGACTTCTTGAGCCCTGCTGCTGTCTTCTGCAGGGGCATCTATGTTTTCATCTTAGAGGGCTAGTCTGCCCTGCAAGGCGGATGTGGGCATACCCTCTTCTGCTGCTGTACTCTGGGTGGTGGGTTTGGGTGCAAGGTGCTTCTGGGTGGTGGGGTCAGGAGCGCTCCATCCTTGGTGCCGGTGGCATGAGGGCTCGGACTCCACTGCTGGGGTGGTATGGGCAGCCGCAGGGCTGTGGGGTCAGGTGTATGCTGTCCCTGGGGTTTCAAGTGTAAGCACGTGGCCTCCACTGCTGCTGATGCATGGGGATTGTGGGGTCAGATGCATTCCACCTCTGGGGATGCGGGCATGAGCACTTGGCCTCTGCTGCTGCAGCAACAGCCATGATGGGGTGGGGGGCGGCTGGGTTAGTGGCACACCACTGGGGTGGCAGGTGAGGTTGGGCACCCTCTGCCACTGTGGCCAGGGTTAGGAGCACAGTTACCATCCTGGCAGCAGAGGTGGGCCCACAGCTGAGGCTGTGGAGGCTGCATGGGTGCAACTGGGGGAGTCAGGGGCAGCTGCTATGGGAGAATTCCCTAAACAGCTTCTGAGTGTGTCTTTTTTTTTTCTTTTTGAAAAATTCCTCTTCTTCAAGCCTGCTGTTCCAAACAAGCACCTGGCCTCTCACACAGCCCAACTCTCCAACCAGACCGGGGACCATCTGGGTCAGGGTCCTTCATGGCCCAACTCTTCTCAACTGGCTTCCACAGTCTCAGCAGGTGCACACTGCCCCTGTGTGTTTGCTACTTTGTCTTTATTCCCCTCAGCGATCAAGCATCCAGGTCCCTCTGATGCTGCTCAAACCTTGTTTGGCAGGGGAGGGAGCTGTTGACCTTGGTCTGTCCCAAGAATACTGCAGCAGACCTGGCAGGTGCCGGGCCTTGGTCTGCAGCCACCCTGGTCCCTGCGCTGGTCCCCAGGGACCTTATTGTCCCAAAGCATTCTCCTTACTGTCCTATTTTTCAATGTCCTCTACAGTTTTGGCCTCCAATATTTATATATGCTGGGATACTATTGGCTGTTCACTCTGTTCCTCAGAAGATCAACTAGGTATTCCACCCATGTTCAGGGGATAGTGGACTCCCCTCCTACCTATCTCACTGCCATCTTCAGAGTCCTTGTTATTTATTAATTATTGTATTATTTTCCATATGAACAATTATAAACATACTTTTGCCTCACCCTTTATATAAAGAATTCATACAAATCAACACACACACACACACACACACACACACACACACACACAAACAATTCAATTTAAAAATGGGCAGTGGACAGGAACAGAAATTCTCCTAAGAATTCATGCAATGACAAACAGATTATATGAAGATATTAGACTTCTCTAGCTATTAGGGAAATGAAAGTCAAAACTGCAATGAGATACTACTTCACACCTGTTAGAATGGCCATTATCAACAAGACAAGTAATAACAAGTGTTGGAGAGGTTGTGGAGAAAATGGAACTGTCATTCACTGTGGTGGGATTGTAAACTCATAGAGTCACTGTGGGGAACAGTACAGAGTTACCTCAAAAAATTAATAATAGGATTACCATATGACCCAGCAACCCCTCTTCTGGAAATCTACCCAAAATTTTTTAATACATTTCTTTGCAAACATCTATGTACCCCTATCTTCACTGAAGCATTATTCATGGTGTCCAAGACATGGTAAAAACCAGTGTCCTTAGGCAGATGATTACATAAGGAAGATATGGTACATATATACAATGGAATACTAGTCAGCCATAAAAAATGTGAAACACCACCATTTGTGACAACATGGATAGATCTTGAGAGTATTGTGCTAAGCAAAATAAGTAAAACAAAATGTTAAGAACCATATTTTACTTGTGTGTGAAATATAAAACTGAAAACAAATGAACAAACAAGATAAACAAAAATTCATAGACACAGATAATAATGGTGGTTTAATTTAAAAAATATATAATAGTGAATAAAAATTCATATGATCTCTGCTACCATAAAGCATGTATTCTAGTGAATGAGTTAGATATCACATGAATCACAATACAGAATGAGAAACTGTAGTAAATGTCATGAAGGAAGCCAACAAGATGCTATGAAATATAAATTGAGTGGACAGAGTATTTGACAAGTAAACAGTGGCCTAAAAGGTAAGCAAGAGCCCTCAGGTAATTATCTTTTCCAAAAGATGGACTCCACAAAACCCCTGAGGCAAGAAAGAATTTGTCAGGGACTGAGAGGCAGTCAGTTTAGATGGAGCAGAATGGGCATAGGGGAGTGGTTTAGGAGTTAAGATGACTGCAAGGTAATTATGTAGGGTTTGTGAAGGACTTTGGATTTTAAGAACACTGACTGAGATCAGGAGCCATTGCAGAGTTTTGAGAAGAGAAGTAACATAATCTGACTGAAGTTGTTAAAGGACCCATATATGCAGGATGAATGAAGGGAAGTGAATTTGGAAGAGGGAGTTCAGTAACTATCCATGAAATTATAATGGCTTATGCTAGAAGGTTGAAAAAAAATCGAGATATTGGATGGATCTGAGGTACTTTTAGGAAGTAGAATTGACAAGCCAATGTCTACTTGATTCTACAGAGGAAAATACCTTCTCAATCTAATCCATTAGTAGCTTCAGTCCACATACTTCCACCCTTGCAATTAACAAGCATTCAAGAAATATTTATTGAGTTGAATATCTTGCACAATAGTGCATTGAACATTAGGTTCTGCTCTTGCATTAGCACCATATGGTTTGAAAAAAACAGCAGCAGGCCTTCTTCACAAACCTAATCTAGGCTCAGCAGTTTAGTTTGAACAGTGGAGGAGGGTGGGCAGAGAAAGCAGGAAAGTTTTTTCCTCATTTTACAAGGCACTGAAGTGAAAAGAGGGACCTATCCAGAAGTCCCTATGCCTAATCATGGCAGTCAAATGATATGCTATGATTTGTGTAGCAGAAGAAAATATAATGCCTCAGCAGTGCCCCTTTGCAAAGAACCAAACACATGCTTCACAACATAGGCCATGATGTTTCTCAGGGCAAAAGGCATCACATTGGGATACCAAACAAATTTTTTCAAGTGCCTCAAATTGCAAATTCTGATGAAGATTTAAGCACTCTCCTTCCAACTCATTACAGAAAATATGCTTCCCCTCATTACTCTAGGATCCCTCTAAATTTTATACTCAGTCAGGAAAAATTTCCTGCACCCCTATTTTATAATAGGCCCTGTGCTGTGAGATGAACAAAGCATGGTCCCTGCCCTTGCATGACTTAGAATCGAAGATATATATTTTAATGCTGTCTTTATCAATACTTTTTAAATTATTTTATCGTTGTTCCATTATAGTTGTCTGCATTTTCTCCCAACCACTCCCCCCCCATCCAAACCCACTTCTCTCCCTTAATTCCACCCTCCTCCTTGGTTTTGTCCATGTGTCCTTTATAGTAGTTCCTGAAAACCCTTCCCCTTATGAATATTAATTGCAGTTCAACTATAGGTTTTATTGAAGGCACTGGCTTGCTCTCAAGAATTTCCAAGGGTTTTATATTAAACCATACTTTTGTATTTTAGCTTGCTCTCCAATAAATGAAAAATATAAAACCTGACAAGTCTATTTACTAGTATGATTTTAGATTTGCTTTGTCTTATTTTCTGATTAACATTCTTCAGCAGGGACTTTTAGTTTATACCTTAAACTAAGGTATAGTTTATACCTTAAACTAATTGAGTAATTAGTGACCTATAAACAAACATTTGACAGGTTTGTATTTTAAAGGACCTTCCATTCTTTTTGTAATGAGATAAATCTCTCCATAAGGTGACTGTTCATCCTCACAATGCACTTCTTTGCAACCAGTAATTAGCAGGACCTTCATCTCCCACTCTTCTATCATTTTCCCAGAGAGCCCACCTAAAGAGCAGTGAATTGGATTAACCCATTCCTCCAGATAGCCCAAAGAGAGCTAGAACCCATGAAAGCCAACTTTCAGTGGTTGTGGGTGGTTGGGCAGCTTTGTGGAGCACACTTGTGGCAATCATCTGCTCTTCTAAGGCATAAAACCCAAATAATTTCCTTTAATGTTTTTAATTCATGTTTTTTCTGTTATATTAGACTTTTATTTTCTAATTCAATTATATTTCTTACAGTACTTATGTCCTGAATTTCCAAATTATTTCTACCTCTTCCAGTTGTCCATATAATTTCTCAAAGAAACATCATCAGTAAGTGGATATGAGAGGAAAATTACAAACATACATTCCCCCAAATTCATGCAAATAGCAAAGACAGGCAGTGGATTCAAATGCAACTTTGGAAACTGTTAAGCCTTAAACTAATGTATATGGTTAGTACAGTGATGATGGTGATGATGATGATGATGATGATGATGGCAACATGATCCTCATATCAGTGTTGCTGATTAAATATAGAACCATAGTTGGTTGCAATACCTCAGCCTTCCTTTCTGCAATGCCCATCACATCCTTTTTAAGGCTTAGAAAACAAAACAAAACAAAAAAAACAAAACAAAAAAGCAATACAGCCACTGAACCAATGCTACTTTAAATAAGTCAATAAAAATACAGTTCTATGTACAACTCAAACTGTTTCTAATCACACAGTGTGCTATACACTCTGTCAGCTGCATCCAAATCTGAAAATCGATGATGTTTGACCCTTGCAACTCACCTCTATACACACTTAGGAACAAAATTCTGAACAAATCACAGTAAATGAATATACTTATAAAGTAGAATTCTGAAATTATACCTCTGTATCAAATTATGTTGAGAGGACTTTCATTGGTTTCATAATGCATCCTCCTATTTCAACTAAAAAACATGTGGCATCCCTCTCCTAGAGGTATTTTCAAAGTGAAGGCTCTTCTGCTGTCCCTGGAAGCCAAGTGCTGCACTTCTACTGAGTGTGTGAAGAATGTAGAGTGATAGTGGTTAAATGTACTTCCTGGGTATGCTATTAGAGCATTTGCTCTTCTTTTCTTGCATGAGTACCTCAACAAATCAAAACCATTACTCTAGAAGATAAATTACAAAGCACTTTAGGTTTAATATCATATCATTTGAACAACTGCAAAACTGGACTTGTCCTTTAAGAATGAGAACATTTCCTTTGTGGTTTCACTGAATGGAATGCCAAGGATAAATCAAGAAAGATCTATGTCTACAGTAAAACTTTGATAGATGTGTTGAAATAATGTAAAAGAATCTCACAGAAACATGGTTATGGTTCCTTTTCTGGACAGGAAAAAACTGGAAAACTCAACTTTCAAAATCTAAAATCATTTACTGAACTCATGCTAGGCACTATTCACTGCAGTGGAACAAGGATGAGCTACATACACAATTTGCAAAGCCCTGGGAAAATAAAAATGCAGGGTCCTTTGTTCAAAAATCATTATGAATTTTAAGATGGTAACAGCACAGGAAATGATTCTTCTAAGTGAGGAATCTTATGTGACCACAAAAGTTGCATGCCCTGGCTGGGAGTCTGTAGGTGTGCAGAAAGGAAGTGGTGACAACTGATTCAGTTTTAAATATGGGTATGAGAGAAAGTTGCACAGCAGAGGCAATAACTGGGCAGGTTCTTGAGAAGGGGGCTTTTGCAACGAGGACCAAGGGAATGGAAAGGAATTTTATTGGGTTGGCCAAAGAACTCATATTTTTTTTTATCCATTAGATGACTCTGGTAGTGTGTATTTGCCTTTAACTTAATTAAAATAATTTTATTAGATTCTATTGTGATAGCTGTCATATCAGCATGCATTTAAAAAAACTTACCAAGAAGAATATCAAGATGGTAGATGAGTGAATGGAAGCCACAGTAACTTCCTCCCAGGACCAATCTGTAATTACAACTAAATTGTGGAGAAATCACCCAGAATAAACAGCTGAATGATAGCAGGAGAGAAGCCTTATAACCTCAGACAAAAAGAAGAATAAGCTTCAGCACAACCTGTTTGGTAAGGAGTGTGGTGGAGACATGAAAGGGCTAGCTGGGTGCCTTCCCACAGGAGGAAGTGCCAGAGGGATAAATGGCCAGTTGGATTCCCCTGAGAAGAATGGGGTCTAAACTCTAAGCTGGGATCACCAGCCTAGAACACCAAACACACAAAAAATGCACAGATAACAACCAATAGTGAAAAGCAGCAGGGTTTCTCTCCACCAGAAATAGATGGCTGGACATGCAAAGAGCAATTTAAAGGGACAGCACACAAATTTTCACTTGTAGCCACTTACCTGAAGCTCTAGCAAAGGAAGGGGCAAAGCGAGGTAGAGATGCCTGAGGAGAGACTGGCGACAGAAGCTTTGGGGAGAGAGCTGAGAAAGTAACTGCTGGGATCCCAATGCTGAATCATCCCCCATAGAGCAGCAGCCATCATGCTCAGGCAGACCACTCCCCTCCAAGCAGCAGCAACCTGAGGGGGAACAACAGCCCTGCCCCCAGGAGAGACTCTGCCACAGATGTGTGGTGCTTCAGACTGACTGCAGAGTGCAGAGTGACTAGATTGACAACTGAAAGAAACATCCACAACAGTAGATTCCTGGAAAACAGTAGACAGAGTGGACTAGACACACTTGAGGAGAGACTGAGGACAGAGGCATTGGGGAGAGAACTGAGAGAGCAGCTACCAGGATCCTAGTACTGTGTCATCCCCTATATGGCATCAGCCATCCTGCTCAAGAAGACCACTCCCCAATGAGCAGCAGCCAGAGGGTAAACAATAGGCCCCACCCCTGGAGAGATATGGTCATGTCCTATTGGGCTTAAGCCTGACTGCTGAGTGCAGAGTGAATAAATTAATGGCTGAAGGAACTAGCCACAGACAGTAGACCCCTGGCAGTCTTGTATCAGGCTGCCTAAGGTCAGATGGGGTCAACATCTGGCAACACCAAAGACAGATCCAGAAAGGAAAAAACAATGGTAAATACTAGAGGCTACCTAGATGAAATTCACTGTAGCCTTCTCCATGATTACCAATATTTTCTATCATGCATAGTTTTCTAACATTCATATCCTGTCCATCAAGTTTGTGCATATTGTCACTAGAAAATATACTACAGTTTATTTCTCTCATTTCTTATAATAGTCTTAATTTCTTTACACCTTTATTAATACTGGTTCTATTGTTGTTGTTAGGGGATTGCAGGGGAAAATATTTTTGTGGATGTGGGTTTCTTCCTTGGGCCTTGTGGTTTTGTTTTTGCAGTACCTGCATAACAAAATATAAGAAGGTAGGCTGAGTGACTCTCAGTCAACCAGATGGAGGGAATGACCAATGAAAGAATGACCCAACAAAAATCAAAACCAAATTTATCCAGATAACTAGCATAAAGGGCATAAAGGTCACTCCAAGAGCATCAAGTTCAGGAGATCAAGAAGACTGCACCACCGAACCTCATAGGTCTCCTACAAGAGAAGTTCACACCACAAACTCAGGGAGTCAAAACAGAACAATTTAAGAAGCTGAGGCAACCAAGGAGAGTCTCACAGACGATGGGAAGAGAAAGAAACAAACACATAAGGAAAGGACAGGAGGAGTCCTCAGAAAGAATGCTAAATGAAATAGAGGCAAGTCAACTATTGGATATTGAGTTCAAAACAATGGTTATAAGAAACCTCAATGAGTTCACTGAGAGTTACCAAAACTACAAGGAAACTATGAGGAACATCCTGCAAACTGTACCAGCATAAAAAAGGACATAGAAACAAATAACAAGGGGCAAGAGGAAATGAAGAATACAATTTCTAAATTGAAGAACACAGTAAAAGGAGTAAAAAGCAGGCTAGATGAAGCAAAGGATAGAATCAGTGAGCTTGAGGACAAAGTAGGAAAAACTCCAAAAAAGAGCAAGAAAAGGAAAAAAGACTCAGAAAGAAAGAAGAGGTGTTAAGGTTACTTCAGGATAACATAAAACGTAATAATGTTTGTGTAATAGGAATATGAGAAGGAGAAGAAGAATGAGGGATAGATAACCTGTTTGAAAGAATAATGATGGGAAACTTATCTAATTTGATGAGACAAAAAGGCACACAAATCCAGAAATCACAGAAGATCCTAATCAAGAGGAACCCAGAGGCCCACTCCAATACATAATAATTAAAATGGAAAAATTCCAAGACAAAGACAAAGACAGAATCTTAAAAGCAGCAAGGGAGAAACAGGAAGTAACATACAAGGGAGCCCTGATAAAGCCATCAGCTGACTTCTCAATGAAAATGCTCCAAGCCAGAAGGGAATGACAAGAAATATTCCAAAATGAAAAGCAAAGGCATGCAACCAAGACTACTATACCCATGGAGGCTCTCAATTAAAATGTTAGGTGAAATAAGGAGTTTCCCAGAAAAAAAAAAGGCTCAAAGAATACACATCCACGAAACCAGCACTGCAAGATATGCTAAAGGGACTGCTTTATGAAAAGGGAAAAGAAGAGAAAGAGATAGGCACTGAGGTATGAAGGGAGTAAAATGTCAATGAATAAGTACCTATCAATAACAACCTTAAATGTAAATGGATTAAAGGCTCCAATAAAAAATATGGAGAGTAGCTAAATGAATAAGAAAACATAAACTACACATATGCTCTCTACAGGAGACCCACTTCAGAAAAAAAGACCTACACAGACTGAAAGTGAAGGACTAGGAAAAAAAATATTCCAAGCCAATGGAGAGGAAAAAAACAAGCCAGGGTATGAATACTCATATCAGACAAAATAGACTTCTAAAAAAGAACCATAAAAAAAGACATAGAAGGACACTTCATAATACTCAAGGAAAGAATCCATCGAGAAGACATATAAACATTATAAACATATATGCATACAACATAGGAACACTCAAATACATAAGGAAAATCTTGGAGGACCTCAAGAAAGATATAGACAGCAACACACTTATACAAAGGGATTTTAACACCCCACTGTCAAAAATGGATATATCTTCCAAACAAAATATCAAGGATATTGCAGCATTGCACAATGACTGTGATCAAATGGGATTGACTGATAAATATATAGAAATTTTCACCTCAAAGAAACAAAATACACATTCTTTTCAAATGCACATGGGACATTTTCAAAGACACGCCACTTGACAGGACATAAAACAAGCCTCACAAATTCAAGGAAGTTGAAAACATATCTAGTATCTTCTCAGACCACAAGAGCATAAAACTAGAAACCAACCTCAAGAAAAAAATCAGAAATACTCAAATTCATGGAGCTTGAATAACACACTGTTAACCAATGAATGGGTTATTAATGAGATCAAGGAATCAATCAAAAAGTTTCTGGAGATAAATGAAAATGAACTCACAACAGTCAAAAACTTATAGGACACAGAAAAGACAGTCTTGAGAGGGAAGTTCACAGTGATACAGGGCTACTAATAAAAGATAGAAACATTTGAAATAAACAACCAAACCCCACATCATCAAGAACTGGAGGACAAACAAAAAACACATTGCAGAGCAAGAAGAAGGAAAACAGTAACAAGATCACAGCAGAAGTAAAGACACAGAGACTAAATTACAATTTTGAGGATCAATACATCCAGGAGCTGGTTCCTGGAAAAGATAAACAAAATCAACAAGCCTTTAGTTCTGGCTGGTGTAGCTCAGTGAATTAAGTGTGTGCCTGTGAATCAAAGGGTTGCTGGTTCAATTCCCAGTCAGGGCACATGCCTGGGTTGCAGGCTAGGTCCCCTCAACCTCAGTAGGGAGCACGTCAGACAAAACCACAGATTGATGTTACTCTCCATCTTTTTCTCCCTCCCTGCCCCTCTAAAAATAATTAAATGAAATCTTTAAAAAGTAAATTGTCAAAGTAAAAAATAAAATTGACAAGTTTTTTAAGCAGACTAATTAAGGAAAAAAGAGAGAGGACTCAAACACCATCAGAATTGAAAGAGGAGACATTGCAAATGATACCACAGAAATATAAAGGATTGTAAGAAATTGCTATAAAGAGCTATACGTAAAAAAATTTTGAAAACCTAGGTGAAATGAACAAATTTATAGAAAAACATAATCTTCCAAAACTGAATAAAGAGGAAGCAGAAAGTCTGAACAGACCAATAATATCTGCCAAAATTAAAGCAGTAATTAAAAAAAAAACAGCAACAAAATCCCTGGACTAAACTGTTTCACAGGAGAATTTTACAAAAACCTTTAAGGCAGAGCTAACCCCTATCCTTCACAGACTATTCCAAAAATGCCAAGAAGATGGAAGACTCCCAAACTCTTTTAATGAGGCCAGAATTATCCTAATCCCAAAACAAGACAAAGGCACAACAAAGAAATAAAATTACAGGCCAATATCACCAATGAACATAGATACTAAAGTCCTCAACAAAGTACAGGCAAACCACATCCAGCAATACATTAAAAAGACCATACACCATGACCTAGTGGGATTCATCCCAGGGATGCAAGAAAGGTACAATATTTGCAAATCAATAAACATAATACATCACATAAACAACAGGAAAGAAAAAAATCATGTGATCTTATTGATAGATGTGGAAAAAACATTTGATAAGGTATACCACCAAATTATGATAAAAACACACAGCAAAGTGGGAGTAGAGGGAGCATTCCTCAACAAAATAAAGGCCATCGTATACGATAGACCTACAGCCATCACCATACTCAATGGATGAAAACTAAAATCCTCCCCACTAAGATCAGGAACAAGTCAAGGATGTCCACTTTCACCACTTCTATTCAATGTAGTATTGGGACTTTTAGCCACAGCAATCAGACAAGAAGAAATAAAAAGCATCCAAATTAAAAAGGAGGAAATAAAACTGTCATTTTTTTTGCAGATGACATGACAGTGTACATAGAAAAACCTATAGATTCCACCAAAAAAAGTACTTGACCTAATTGAATTTGGCAAAACAGCAGGATACAAAGTCAATATCCAGAAATCAAAGGCATTTTTGTACACCATCAACCAAATATCAAAAACAGAAATCAGGAAAAAAATCCCATTTGCTATAGCAACAAGAAAAGTAAAGTACCTAAGAATAAACCTAACCAAGGAGATAAAAGACCTGTACTCAGAAAACTACACAACATTGAAGAAAGAAATTAGGGAAAGCACAGAAAAATAGAAGCATAAACCATGTTTATGGATTGGAAGAATTAATATCAAGATGTCCATACTACCCAAAGGAAATCATAGATTCAATGCAAACTCTATTAAGGTACCAATGACATACTTTAAAGAGTACAGACATTTCAAAAGTATATATGAAATCATAAATGACCCCAAATAGACACAGCAATTTTGAGAAAGAAGAAAAAAGTAGGAGGAATCACAATACCTGATATCAAACTGTATTACAAGGCCACAGTAATCAAAACAGTCTGGTACTGACATAAGAATAGACACATAGAACAATGGAACAGAGTAGAGAGCACAGAAATAAACCCACATCTCTATGCTCAATTACTGTACAACAAAGGGTACAGAAGTATAAATTGGAGTAAAAATAACCTCTTCAACAAATGGTGTAGGGGCATCCTAAGAGCTACATGCAAAAAAAAAAAAAAATGATACTCCATCATCACCTTACACCATACACAAAAATAAACTCAAGATGGATAAAAGAATTAAATATTAAATTGTGACACCTTAAAAGTCCTAGAGGAGACCATAGGCAGGAAAATCTCAGATATTCTATGCTGCAATATTTTCACTGACATATCTCCTAGAGCAAGGGACATAAAGGAAAGAATAAACAAATGGGACCTCATCAAAGTAAAAAGTTTCTGCATGGCTTAAGAAAAAGTCAGCAAAATGAAAAGACAACCAACCATACAGGAAAACATATTTGTAAATGATACCTCAGACAAGGGCTTCATCTCCAAAACATATGAAGAATTGACATGACTCCACTCCAGGAAAAAAAAAACAATCTAATTAAAAAATGGAAAAAGGACCTGAAAAGTCACTTCTACAAGGAGGACATACAGAGGGCCCATCAACATGTGAAAAGATGCTCAGCATCACTAGCTATCTGAGAGATGAAAATTAAAACCACAATAAGATATCACTTCACACCATTCAGAATGGCCATCATAAACAAATCAACAAACAGCAAGTGCTGGCAAGGTTGTAGAGAAAAGGGAACCCTAGTACACTATTAGTGAGAATGCAGACACTGTGGAAAACAGTATGGAATTTCCTCATAAAACTGAAAATGGAACTGCTTTTTCATCTGTCAATTCCATTGCTGGGCATATACCCTAAGAATCCTGCAATACTAACCCAAAAGAACTTATGCACTCCAATGTTCATAGCAGCACAATTTACAACAGCCAAGTGCTGGAAGCAACCTAAGTGCCCATCAGTTAACTAGTGGATCAAAAAACTGTGGTACATTTACCAGTTGGAATTCTCTGTATTAGAAAGAAAGAAGGAGCTCCTACCCTTTGGGACAGCAAGGATGGAACTGGAGACCATTATGGTAAGTGAAATAAGCCAAGTAGTGAAAGGCAAATACCATATGATCTCACCTATAAGTGGAACCTAATCAACAAAACAAAAAATCAAGCAAAATGTAACCAGAGATAATGAATTTAAGAACAAACTGATAGTAACCACAGGGGAGTTCACAGGGGATGATAGGGGGTAAAGGGTGAAGGGTTGTCAAGGAACATGTATAAATGCCACCTAGACAAGGCCAAAGGGTGTAGTATTGATGGTGGGAAGTGGGGATGGATGTGGTAGGGGGAGTGTTGGAGAGGAAATGGAGACAACTGTACTTGAACAACATTAAAATATATGATCAGTTTGCATTTATAGAACTTATCAAAGTTGGTGGATTTTTGTGTAGCCATTTTCATATTGAAGGTGGAAGAAAACACACATTTTCAGCATATTATACTTTATTATTTCAAGAAACATAAAAAAGCAATGGAAAGCAATGCATGAGAAGATTTGTGCAGTGTATGGAGAAGTTGCTGTGACTGATCAAACATGTCAAAAATGGTTTGCAAAACTATGCTGAGGATTTCTCACCTTAGGAAGCTCCAGTAGACCATTTGAAGTTGATAGTGATCACATCAATACATTAGTTGAGAACAATCAACATTGTACCATGTAAGAGATAGCCAACATACTCAAATAAAAGCAATAAAGTCATTGGTGAAAATGAAAACTGTGTTTTTCGTTTTATAGAAAAATATATGGACTATTTGGCCAACCCAATACAAAGAAGGAACAACATGTATTCACTCATTTGCCAGATATTGATCTCCTACTTAGTTCTAGACACTGCAAGGACACAAAGATAAAAAAGACACAACTGTTGCCTTCTAGGAATTTACAGTCTAGTGGAGAAGACAAACAGAAAACAAGAGATTAAATGACAGCTACTATAGACAGAATGTTTTTTGTCTGTCCCCAAAATTCATATGTTGAAACCTAACCCACAATGCAATGATATTTGTATGTGTGGCCTCTGGGATGTCATTACATCATGAGAGTGGGTCCTTCATGAATGGGGTATGTGCCCTTATAAAAGAGACTCTGGAGAGCAACCTTGCTCCTTCTGCCATGTAAGGACACACTAAGAACATAGTCATCTATAAACTAAGATGCAGGACCTCACCAGACATCAAATGTGCCAGCACCATGATGTTGGAATTCCCAACCTCCAGGACTGTGATATATAAATGTTGTTTTAGCTACCCAGTCTATGACATTTTTGTTATAGCAAGCCAAAAGACTAAGACAGAGACATTCATTTGTTCAGTGCAACAAATGTTTTTTGAGTATCTACTATGTGCCAATTACTAGGATAGGAATCTGGGATACAAATGTAAATCTAGACTTTGCCCTACAATCTATTGGGTAAATGGATAATCTAGCAAACAATTATAATGAAGTGCGGTATATGCTATAATTGGAAAACCCAGAAATAACATGTAATGCATTGAGGGTAAGAAGTAGGATGGGCAATTAAGGAAAAGCTTTCTGCAAGAGTTGAGGGAGGGGAATTATAACTCATGTTTAAAGTTTTAGATTTTAGATTTTATTCTAAGGGCAATGAAAAGGCATTTGAACTCTCAAAAAGGGATGTAACATGATTTTTGTACATCTGAAACCTATGAAACTTTATTAACCAATATTACCCAATAAATTCAATAAAAATAAAATATATAAAAATAAGTAAGTGTCTTATAAAAACAGAAAAATACTATACTGTGTGGACTTAAGGTAAGAAAAAGCATGGTATATTTGAGGACTAATATTCTTAAAGGGAAAAAATGTACATTTCTATCCTATTAATAGCTAACATGCAAAAAATGGACTTAGTTACATGCTAAGGAAAGAAGCATTATATAAGGCATGTGTGTGTGTGTGTGTGTGTGAGTTAAGTCAGATTTGGCAAAAAAGAATGGCAGTAAGAGTGTGTGCATGTGTGATAGACCTAAGGGTATGAAAACCCATCATTAGTTCTTTCAAAATGCAGCATTTTACCAGGAGTTTCATAAGTAATTACAACATGCAAATTGAAATAAACATAGTACCCAAGGAGGTTGTAGACTAGATTTTCACTCTTCAACCATGGATCAAGTTTCTTATTTCTGTTTTAATTAATTATGGTTTTGACAGATAATAGGTGCTTAGTAAATACTTGCTAGAAAATTTACCTCCATGATATTTAAGAGTATTCCTCTATATGATTTGATATAAGACTACATGGTTATGCTTGCAAGCTATTTCTCCATCTTTGTCATCTGACACAGTGGGAGAATGTCTGCCAAGATATTTAGACAAGGTTATGAAAGAAGTTATTGATAGGAATCTCCTTTTAAACCAGTGACAGATATATTTTCAATATTATTTATTAATAGCCTTTTTTGAAGTGATATGTAGCTTGTGATGTTACCCTCTGAGTTAAACTTTTAAATCAATAGATACTGAGTTAGAGCAGGGATATAAAATCACCTTTAAGATACAGACAGTCTCTCAAATCAGAAAGACTAAACAATAACCATATTGAATCCATCAATTAGACTAAAGAAAGAATATATCCATCAGAAGACGTTTTGGTACCTTAGGAAACAGAAGACCTAGAGAGTAGCTGAGGCAAACACTGGCAGCAGCATACAAATCCTGTCATAAGCTGAGTTTCTAACTCTACCATCAAAGCAACCCTTGCAGTGAAGATAAATGCCTGTACACAATATACATTCAGTTAACATAATTCATTCACTATGTTTTGGTTCCATTCCCACCATGAAATCTGATTACTGTTTCACTCCCCATGGATATCAGCCTATAGTTGTCATTTTTTACCTTATTTTCACATTGAAATCTCCTAGGAAACTTAAAAAAATACAGGTGTCTGAATCCTACCACAGAGATTCTAATTTAATTGATCTGCAAATGATCTTGGATGGGCGTTATATAAGCTCCCCAGGTGAATCTAATATGCAACCAGAGCTGTGAATCACTGGCTTATTAGAAGAGAATACAGGGTTCTACATACTTAGGGTACTCCAGGTACGCTCTGTGACAGGTGGCAGGTGTGAATTCCTATTCATAAACTGAGAAATCTGGTAAAAATTGCTTTTATTTATATAGCCAAAATTAATTGCTATTTTGAATCCCAGGTGGAGGAAATATAATCTTGGTTGCCTCACTTTTCCTGAGTTGCTAATTTGGTGAAAAGACATTAGCATGATCAGTTTAGAGTAATATCCTTGATCTCATGTCACCTCACTTACATCCACTGAGCTGTCTTGATTTCCATCTGGTCTTTGGTCATCTATTCACACAGATCACTGCCACAATTTCCTTGTCCTGCCCACGAGACTTCTTCAAGTTTACCATTTCTTTATGCCATATCTGTATAGTTCTTGGGTACTGAAGAAATATTCTGCTTCCTACTCTACTTTGGACTTAGAACATTCTGTGATACTTTCTTAAGTCCTCCCACTAATCTCACTATCAGGTATATCTGTTAGGCTCCCTCTGCTTCACTCGACTCTATGTGGGAAAGGGGAGGAGGAAACATGGCTCTCCTCTTCACTCAAATTCCCCAAAACTATTTAAAATTATAATTGTGCTTCTCCACCTCTGGAGTTTAACTTAAGGAGACTAGCATAACTTCATTTATTCAAGGACACTACCAAAATCTGAGCTCTCTTCAATTTCCCACTGACTTCCTATCCCTCAGTCTGAAGAATCCTTAGCTCAAACAGAGAAATTATGCTCTCATCACAGCCATATCTAGTGTTCACTGTTACTGTTCTGGTTCTTAGTTCTCAACCACCACCTTTTGCGGGGCTAGGCTTCTGAAACTCAGGAGTTAAGAATGGACTTCTCTAATCTAGTCTGTCATATTTCCCCTAAGGCCAAAAATGGTACAGCTGTGGCAGATAAAATGAAGAGAAGAGGGGATGTTGAAAATGCCAGAGAAATAAGCAGGGGTTAATTTTTCAAAAACATTATCTCACCATAAGAAAATAGAATTTAAATTACAATTTGGATTTTCATGTCAGTGTATCCACAGTGATTCTTAACTTTCTTTGCATCATTTGTGAACCTCTTTAGAAATCTACTACACCTGTAGACCTTCTCTCAAGAAAAATGCAATAGGCACATATTTTGCATACAATTTTCAGGTGTCCCAGGATTCTATGAATCCCAAGATCCCAGATTAAGATACACTGACCTAAAGAAAAAAAATATATTAATCATGCCTGTGCATAGCCTCACTCCTGTGAAAATTATTTCTCAGTGTGCATTATTAACTGCTTGTTTTGGCTTTATAAATCAGTCTTATGAACTTGGTGACTTTGCATCCATCTCTGAGAACTGAATTCACTCTTAGTAGGCTAACTAAACATGTTCCTGTGCTTGCAAGGTAACAGATGGTGCTGGACTGAGGCCAAACACTATGAGGCCTCCTGTGCTAGAGCAACAGTCTTCCCTCTGGCACATATATTTTTCTTTCATTTGGATCTTTAAAGAACAAGACATCTTATACACACAAAAAAATCAAGCTACCAGCAAGATTGTATAGAGCACTGCTATATGTCAATGACCAACAATACTGGACAAAACAACAGTCATAATCCTTAAGGACCTTACAACTAACAGAGCAGAAGAAAATAAAATAGAAACCACCCAGGATAGAGATTGGTGAACTACAACCCGTAGACAATATATGAACCAACTCTACCTATATTTTTTTAATAAAGTTTTATTGGCTTACAGTCACACCCATTAATTTACATGTTATTTGTGACTGCTTTTGTGCTACAAAGACAGAGCTGAGTCAGTGTGACAGGAAACTATATGGCCTGAACCTTTAAAGAAAAAGGTTGCTAATCTTGGCTCTAGATCCAAGCTTCTTAAATTTTTCTGTGCCTCTGAATCACTTGGGGATCTTGTTGAAATACATATTGTGATTCAGTGGGTCTAAGGTGGGACCAGAGATTTTACCTTTCTGGCAAGCTTTCAGGTAATGCTATTGCTGCTGATCCAAGGACCACCACTTGGGTAGCATGGGTCTGGAACTCTAAACTGTTCACTGAGTGAACTTCTTTAGAGTGGGAAAAAGATCTGTGATCAGATGTTAAGATAATGATAGGTTGTTGTATACAGGCGTATGTTCTGGCATTTAATGGTTCTACTAAGTCTTACATTATATACACAGAAATCAAATTTGACAGTCTAGATGTGTTACTCAGCCACTAAGATAAAGGGAAAGACATTAAGAATCATTCACTATGAAAAAATACTTTAGCTTGCTACAGAAATCTAAGACAACTATTTAACACACCCACATATTCATCAAAGCACATCACTTTTTTTAAAAAACCTACAAATTAAATGTGATTGGCACACTTCCAGACTGAGGAAAAAGAAACCAATATGACATTTTGGGCACATGACTACAATACCAGCAGAAATTACACCACATGGTTTACCTTTATTTCTTTTTTAAAATTTTATTTTATTTTTTGTTCTTGTTCAATTACAGTTGTCCCCATTTTCTCTCATTGCTCTCCTCTGCCCTGTCCACCCCCCTTTCCCACATTCAAGAAACCTGTAGCCGCTATTCAATTTCTACTTTGAAGTAAGTAGAGATGGAAAGATGTCTGGGAAACTCACTCATTATACATAGAACTTTAGAGATCAATTATAGGAATCATGGTGGCCTACTTTTGAAAGAACATACTTATCTCATGATAAGAAGTCTCAAGAATTGTCCTGTGCTCAAAAATAGTGAGCGAGAAAGGTGAAGATCAGCCACAGAAATTTCTGCTGTCCTCAAGAAGAACTAGTAGGGGAAACTGCCTCCATATATGATAATCATGCAGTCAAGGAAGGATCTAGGTGCACCTTCCCAAGCAGAAATTGAACGTATGCTTTCAGATTAGGTATATGGGAAAGAAGAATGAAACTAGTGAATTGGAATAAGATTAGGGCAAGGGGACTATCTTTAAATTACAGAAAGGATCTAGAGGTAAGTTATGAACCATATAAATTAAAATTCTGGCCCTGAGTTGCAACAAGAAGCAAGAAAATCAATCACCTAGCATTCAGGCTCAGCTACTCAACACTTAGGAATCCTGGGGAAAATATCACCCACATACCAGAACACTGCTTTGTGTGTGGGACTTTACATCTTAAAGATCTGTATGAAAAACAGAGCTAGAAAACCTAGGGAAACTTCTGCCCATTCACTGATGACAAACTAAAGAGGGAGATAAATATAAAAAGACTCTTAATCTGCAGTGAGAAGGGAACCAGGAAGTCACCTTGGTTATATTTCAAAAGACAAGCACCTTTAAACAAACAAAGGAAGGATAAGCAAAGATAAAGAATACGCCCTGCCCTTTTTCCCCACCCAAACAGATGGAAAATATAAGTCCCAAAAAGTTCTTTTTAGAAGATATAATAGGACTCTCAGGAAAGAATTCAGAGTGTTGATCGGGACAATATTGGAGGACATTTGAGTGTATTTGGCTCTGTACTACAGGCTGAGGCCCAGGAGAAAAGAACCTAGGGGACAGGGAAATATGCTGAGTCCTAAGCAGTGGCCAACAAGAATGATCTACCATAGTACCTCAGGCTGGGTTACAGCCCACCTAGGCAGTCCACCACTGGAATCATCCTGTTTCATGGTTGCTGTGGAAGACAAAACTAGCTAACCACCCTAATACCTACTTAAGTCAAATACCACCTCCCCATTTCTGTATTTAGGTGGTGGCATTCATTGTGTCCTTTATGTTCTATGTATGCTGGGGGCTGGGGCTTACATTTGACATGCTAAGGATGGACTGGAGAATGCTAGTGCAAACAAAGCTGGAGTAACAAGAATGGCCATCCTTGTTGCACCATTCTTTTTTTTTAAATATTTTATTTATATATTTTTTAGAGAGGGAAGGGAGGGAGAGAGAGAGAGAAAGAGAGAGAAACATCAATGTGCGGTTGCTGGGGGTTATGGCCTGCAACCCAGGAATGTACCCTGGCTGGGAATCGAACCTGGGAGACTTTGGTTCCCAGCCCGCGCTCAATCCACTGAGCTACGCCAGCCAGGGCTGCACCATTCTTATAGGGACCCATCATGGTATAGTAGAAAGTAAAGATTCTTGGAACTGCAGTTGTCCAACCATTATGGTAGCCACTAAACACATGGAGCTATTTACATCTGAATTAATTTAATTAAAATATCAAATGTAGTTCTTCAGTTGCACTAGCAGCATTTCTACTATTTAACAGTCACATGTGGCTTATAACTATTATATAGGATAGTACAGATATAGAACATTTCCATCAATGCAAAAAGGTCCTTTTGAACAGTGCTTCTCTACAATCTCAAATCCTTGCCTTGCCACTTCCCAACTCTATGAGCATTCTTGTCTGTGAAGTGGGACACTAAAAGAATCTACCTCACAGATGTAGAAGACCATTCGCATGGTATGGGCCGAGCTCCCACGCAGAAATGCACAGGACACATACCCATGGATAGGTTCTCCTGTGGAGAATCAGGCCTGCAATGTGCCTGGGCTGCTTTGACTCTTGCTCTTGCTAAAAAACTCCCTAACCCTGAATTGAGGACATTTACTGCAAAGTAACTTCCTAAAATCCATGCTAAACCTTCCAGGGATGAGTGTAACTGGTTCAACCAGTTTTGCCTTTTCATTTGCAAATATCCCTCTTCTGTGATGTGATTAGCAGCATTGGCTCCTTTATTTTCTGTAAAAGGTAACCACCTAAAGCAAACCTGTGCATAGTAAATGAGGACCATCACGTAATGTGCTGAGAAACCCAATAAAGGCCAGTCACGGCAAGGCTTTTTGCTCCCCTTGAGAGAAAAGCCATGCTGTCCCTTTTCCTCCACCGGACTTGGTGGTCCACGTGAATGTCTCATTTCATCCATAATGATGCACACACTTGTGGGCCGGTGTCTGCATCAACAGATAGGGATCCAGTGAGGTCATGAGGGTAAAGTACTCAGAAGAATTTCTGCCACATAATAGTAATTAGTCATCTATCCAAGTAAACTTCTATAAAGTCCTCGGAAGGAGATACTATCAGTCTGACTCACTGGCATGCTCTCTAGAGTCTTGTATGGGGCACACACTTGGAAAATGTTTATAAGATGCCCTGATAGACAAAACAGTTAGATAAGAAATGTAAGTGCTTTTTTTATTGTACCCAAGCAGAACAAACTGCCTTTAATATTTCCTGTTTCTTAGAGAAAGAGTTGCAGAGGCTTCTAGTGAGCTGCCTTTAATTTGAGAAGTGCCATATCATTCCAATTTCAAAAGAATGAGCCTTTAAGACCATGAACAAAGCAGAAAAACAGCTGATCAGGTTTAATATAAACTCTGGAATTACTAAGTAACAGTTAAATTACCTCAGATAAAAACTGGCCAAGGGCAGAGGTAACCTTCTGGGAATGATGAGTATAGAAGCATTTGTATTCAGCCACTGACAACTTCCCAAATGCTTTTAATTTTTGTTATTCCCAGTATACTTGCAAGAGAAAGTCTTAAGCAGATATTCCAAGATACTAGGAAATATTATTGGGAATTTTGGCTGCATCAGTTGAGCCTAGAGTCCATATGGTTGATCATATTTTGTAACATTTGGTTCAGGTTATGTGACTTCTCTCACCTTATGCTCACTCTGACTAGTTCCCTAACATCTATCCCACTCTTAACTCCAGCCCTATATTCAGATTATGGAACACACCATCCCCTCATCCCACATCTCTCTTCAACCACAGCCTCATTTCTCTGCTTCCTTTAACAGCAGAAACTTTTTTCCTCAATTCACTCCAATCAGGCTTCTCCACTGAGACTATTTCAGGGCAATGATTTCTTCCACACTGCCAAGTCCAATGCCAGTTTCTGATTCTCATTTTACTTGATCCCTTATCAGTGGTCAACACTATTGGCCACATTTTTCTTTTTAAAACTTTTTTTTCCATCTTCAGCTAGAGCTCCTGGCTTCCTCCCACCTTCCTAGATTTTCCGCCTCTGTCTCTCTTGCTCAAATCCATTCTTCATATGCTAGTTCATGGGAACTTTCTCAAAGGAAGTTCAGATTATGTTACTTCCTTGTTTGGAGCCTTGAAAAATCTTCCTACTGTACTTACAATGAGATTCTCACTCCTTACTTCAGCCAGCAAAGCCCTCTGTAATCTGAGCCCTTAACTCCCTCCCCAGTTCCTTATGCCACTTTCTTCCTTGCCTAATTTCCTCCAGCCCCATTGCCTTTCCCTTTGATCCATATGTGCAAAGCTCATTCCAGTCTCATGACTTTTGCCCTACCTTTACCTTCTGCCTGGATTGCTCTTCCCCAATTTACACATGGTAGGCTCCATCTTGTCATTCAGATCTCAGCTCAAATGTTCCCTCCCCTGAAAGGCAAAAATATGACTTGATCTAACATTAGGCTATTTATAGTATCTATTTATAATGTGAATGTTCATATATTTTGCTGCAGAAGTATTAATATATTTGATTACAGGATATAGTCATTAATCTTGTTGAAGGTATTATATAATATAAGATATATATTATATTACTTTTCTAGAATTCTGAAAAATTTTGGATTCAAGAGTTTTGGATAAGGGGTTACAGACATGAAGAAACCCAAGTATCAGAAAAGGGAAGTGAATTGTCTGAGGTATCATAGCTAGACTGAGGTCATATTTCTTATTTCTTTTTTTAAATTTAAATTATTTCATTGTTGTTCAATTGCAGTTGTCCATATTTTCTCCACACCCCTCCCCACACCCTCTCCAAACCCACTTCCCTCCCTTGCTTTCACCCTCCCCTTTGGTTTTGTCCATGTGTCCCTTATGGTTATTCCTGAAAACCCTTCTTCCCACTGTCCCCTCCCCCATTCCCTCTGGCTATTGTTAGATTGTTCTTAATTTCAATGGAACTGGAGAGCATTATGCATATTTCTTATATTAATACTATTTCCACTATACTGTGCTACCGCCCTATAGATTGATATGGACACATACCTGGGATTTTGCAAGAGAAATTTGTCTTGCATCATTTGACAAACAGAAAACCAGGTCAAAAGAAAGCAACTTTCTTAATCCTCACAGTACCCTTAATGTTATCAAAATATAGGAAAGTTAGATTTTCTATAGGTGCTTTGTAATGGAGAAGGGAGGAGGGATGTCAGAATTTAAAGCAAATACTATTCATCTTTATCCTATCAACCTCCATATAGGTGGGGTGAATTAGAACATTTTTTAGAATTCATAAATTGTGTATATAGGAATACAGATGGGCAGTGTCAACCACTCTGCCTTGATGACAGGGCAGTATCACAAATAAGTCTGCAACAGTATTTGGAATTACATAAATTTTAGCATCAGGGCAAGGTAGGATCATCCCTTTCCCAGATGGCTGTCACTCTACACCAGTTGGTCACTAAGCAGAAGTCTTAGGAGGACATCAAAAACCAAGGAAAGCTGTTTCAGATAATTGAACTTTTCTTTTGCTTTCAAAATTGGCACAAGTTCTTCCCAATGGAAAGTTACAATGTGGACTCATGGTGGAAAGGTAGTCTATGAAATGTCATTCCAGGCTTAAACCCTATAAGCCAGAGAAATTTTAGAGAAAGACAGGGATTATGCTACATTGACAACAAGCAACCCAATCCACTTATAAGACAGGCATCTTGACCCTTATTTACAGATAAGGAAACAATAAATTTCAAAGGTCACACAGCTAGAAAACAATAGAGTTAAGGCCAGGCTCTCCCTGCTTTCTCAAGTTGCCTTTCCCAAAGAGAAGACTACACAATGAGTCCTGCTTACTAGGGAAAAAATGGTTTTGAGAGGTAATGGGGACCTCAAACTGAAAAAAAAATACGGTCCATGCTTTCAAGAATCTTCAAGTCTTGTGGAAAAACAAAATTGAAGTAGAAGCTTGGCAGGGTAGGATTCAAGTTTGAAGGAATAACAGATTATTGTGATGTGTAGGTTTTCCTAAATTAAGCCAAACATAGGGTAATCATATGCCTTAGTTTTCCAGGGCAGTTTTGTGTGCCTATTGTCCCAGAATCCCACTTAGTTTATCATTTGTCCTGGTGATTTTTTAAAAAGCATTATTATTAATGGTTGCATTCAAGTAAGCCAGAATGTGTTTAGTACCCTGTTTTTGTGGATCCAGCTTCTGGCATGGTTTCCTCCAGAAGTGTGTAAGAAGCACATGTAGTACAGAGTCTCACTTTAATACCCTGTTAAATTTAAAAGATAACCAAATAAGAAGATGACCATCACTGCTAATCCATAGTGGACACTTTCATTTTAAGGTCATACTGGAACACAATCACTGCTGAAATGAAGTGCTGTCTGACATGAGATGCTAACAATTGCTACCTTATTCCAGTTTTCACTTAGAAGGAAATTATTTGTTTCTGTTGACCTGGCCAGATACTTGATGCATAGCCAGTTGTGCTATGGCCCAGGCCTTGACCTGCAAGTTGCTCAAAGCAGAATATGTTAGGTGTATATAAATAAGAAACAGAGATAGTAGCCTTCCAGTGGAGTGTATGAAAAGTAGTATGACCATTTTTGCACAGTGGATCTGTTACTCACTGTATGGTGTAAATGTACAACTCTTATTATTTGTCAATATTTTTTTTATTTTGCAAGAACACTTTGGGATGCAAAAAACTCACAATATTAGGGTGCACATTTACTTGTTTATTTGCCTGACTCTCTGCACCAATTTCTAATGTCCCTGAAAGCCAGGATCATGTCTGTCCATCTTGTTCACAGCTATATCCCTACCACTGAGTATCAAGCCTGGTTTGCAAAAGCCAGGAAAAAAATAGTCACTAAATGAATTAATAACATACATGAAACATTTTTTTCAGTTTATAAAGTACTCTATCCCATTTTAACCTCATCACCCTGTGAGAAAGATATCAGCAGGAAGCAAAGCTCAATGTCATTTTTATATTTAAACTTGACATAAAGTACATTGATGAAGTTTTGTTTTAATTTAGATAATAATTATCTGAAATACTAACAAATGAGATGTTTAGACAATTTTAGAGGAAATCTGACTAATATAAATCTTAAAAAATGCATTGTAATAATAACTAACTGCTAACAAAGTGTCCCAAAGGAATGGTCACTCTGTTAGATGCCCTTTAATGAATATAGTACACTCTGCTGTGCATAGCAGTATGTGTCTACATTCATAAATGTTGTGCTAAAATCCCACAAAACACTTAATACTGTCAAGTAGATTACACACAATTCCTGGGATCTGATTTTTGTGGTGAATGTGCCAAGTAAAATCTTTCTCCACAGAAAGATCAGATTGTAAACTTCAGTTGAACTCTGATGAAGTTATCATAAATTCCAAAGCAGTAGAGCCCAAATTAATGAGATTTTACTTTAAGCTCTTGTGATGAAAGGGGCAGCCAATCTTTGTTAAACATTTTAAATGTATCAAAAATGTTCTAAAATCATTCTGTTTAATATAACAGTCACAAGACACATGTGGCAGAGCACTTGAAATATAGCTAGTATGAATAAGAAATTGAATTTTAAATATTACATCATTTTAATTAATTTACATTTTAAAACAAGAAGTATCATTTTATATTTGTAGTATGTTAAAATTAAAATAATTTGAATATACTGGGTTAAATAAAATATTATAAATTATTTACATTATTTTTATGTTTTTAATGTGACTACTAGAAACTTTTTAATTCCGTATGTGATTCTCATTATATTTCTGTTGGATTTCCCTGTTCTAAAACATTCTCTACTGTTCAATTCAGATGGAAAAAATGTACAATTTATACAAAATGGTACTTGTGATTTGAAATACGTTATTTATCCCCAATCATAAGTTAAATACTTTAGACTAGATGGTTTCTGAATCCCTAGAAAATGTTAAATGCCTCCCCAAAACATAATAATAACACTTTTATAAAGCATGTTCTGGGAGAGGGCAACTAAGCATTTACCCCATTTTTCTACTATATTACTTATCCAGATTTGTCCTCTTTTAAAAAAGAACAGAAATATTTTAAATTAAAATAATTATATTGTTTTTATTTGTTGGTTTGTATGTCTATTAATAAAATCTGACCTTCCATGTATGAGATCATGTAAAGGATCACTAGCCTCCCTCTCCTACAGCTGAGGACCCTAACACTGCCACCATCCCTCGCCACATACACAAACACAAACCCACTTCTTGGCTGCCTCTGGCATCTCTGCAGACTCCTAAGGCACTGTAATAATAAATAGTGTGAACAGCACTGCTCTGGAATACAGCCTAGATGGGAAGGGAACAAAAAGAGCCCCTGAGCATTTAAATGAGATGTGTCAACATTCAGATGCTTCTTTTTTTGCACAGTTCCCTCCTATTGGTTTTCTCCATGAACTTATGAGATGTGATCATTCCCTTCTCTTACATATACAATTCTAACATACTCAGGTGTAATTTCCCAATGAACACAATATCGGCTGTAGAAAACTAAAAGATAGGCCTTGTGGAGTGGGGCTTGTGTTGGGGATGGAATGCTGGGGTAATAGTGCAGCCAAAAGAACAAAGAAATAGGGAAGAAAGATTATTGCAACTGGTACCTCTGAGTAATAAAAACAAGTTAGAGAAATAACTTTTCAAAGCAGGTACCAGAATTTACATACTATGACAGGTTGGGGCATTGAGTATAGGAATGAATTGTCCCACACCCTTTAACAGTTCCTGAGGAGAGCTCTGTGTCACTGATATTCTTATTCATCCTTATGCTTAAAGGAAAGTAGTAGTGTGGTTTATTCTGTTCAATGTAGAAGGCACAGGAGTATACAATTCATTTAACCAATATATCTATAAAATAAATAAACCAAACTTTGATACTTAAAGGGTAGCATCCAGCCACTTGAATAACTCACACATGAAATACTTAACAAAGTTTTACAAATGAGGTGTTACAAGGAAGGAAAGAAGCCGATATGAATTGCAACATATAACTAACATATATCTCCACACAATCAGCACATGCTTTAAAGTATTCTGTGCCTATAGATTGTGAATTTTGCAAGTGATCAAAAGGCTTGTTCCATAATTCATTCATCCCACATGGCTATAAGTTGAGCCTGTGTTTTGACAAGCATTTCCTAAATCAAAGCAGCTGTCTAAGATCTGGATCCAGATTGTATGACTGTTAAATTGTATAACACAGCAGACACCTTTCAAGGATAAGGGGGTTGCAGGGTGGAGGGAAGGAGATGGGGCAATCATGAGAGTCCCAAAAGGGAGACCAATTGGGAATGGAAAATTAGTCACAGGGAAAGTAGTAGCAGTTTCTTTGCAAAGAAAAAAATCATTATGCGTTCTCATCTTCAGCCCTGGAGCCCACCAGAACACCACAGCTATTATGATAGAAGGAATCTGTTCAAAAAGTACTCCTGGGACAGTGCTTATTGTTCTTTCCCACTGGTAGTAGTCTGAACAAATAGGCAATATTAAGAAACCTTTCATATAAACCATATTAGAAGTGACTAAAAAGAGACCTTAGTATATCTCTTTTGCTAGAGTTATACGTCAAAACCTTGCAGGTGGTGTAATATAAACAGAAGAGAATGCATTTAGGAGAAGGGGTTGGCACATAATGAGTCATGTTGACGGTCTCCTTAATAAAAAGCTACTATTCTTTTGCGTATGACCACAACAGCCTAAGAAAAGTGTTATTATATGGCCACAGTGGTTGCAGTGATTTTCCTTGCACATTGATTTACCTTGTATATATTGAACAAAGAGTTAAAATACTTTATGTATATTTAAGGAATTCATGCAAGAGTCATGGTAAACTATTTCTCATAGTAAGATCATCAGACTAAGAGAAAGGTAATTTGTTGTGTATCTTTGGGTCAATCAGTTTGCCAGCATAATCTAAAATGAGATACAACACAATGACATCCAAATATCTCCTGTTACGGCTCTAATAACACAATGGTGCACATAAAGTTCTGTGACAAGCATTAGGCAGAACTTGTGCCACCATCCCACTGACACACTTTCAGTCACTAATATTACCATTACTATATGGTGTTGGCTTAGGGTGTCTAGGACAGAATGCCCTTTGTGATTGATGGCAGTAGGCTCTCTGGATATGTAGATGTGGCTGGTAACATACCACCTTTTAATGGGCTGTCCATTTTTTATTAATTTTATGAAAAGATTAAGCATATCTTGTTTCATAATGTCTTCCACATTTCCTTCCCTGAAAGCACCTTGTTACCTCATTTTGGGGCAGTCTTACTTCTCTTGTGACTCATACCTCAATCATTAATACAGGCAAGAACAAACTTCCACAAGTATCTTTTGTCTCCATTATTGGTTTATTCTCAAATGGTCACTAAACACTACTCACATATGAAGAGATGACGTTTTGCCATTCATATATTTCAACTCTTTGCTCCTTTCTGAACTGAGAAATTTAATTCTATGATACAAAACTATAACTAACCAGCAATTTCCCAAATACCTGAGTGTGCTCAAGAAAAATTCACTCCAAGCAGCAAAATTTCTGAGTGCTTTGAGTTTTCTATGGACCGATATGCCTTTTTCTCACTATGGTTTTCAATATAAATCTGTATATATGCTCACACTTATACCCAAATATCTTGCACATAGTAGGTATGTACAATATCATTGACATCAATAAAATTAACAGTGAGAATCTTATGCTGAATAAATGAGATCCCAGGAAGGGGTTATTTGAGGAATTGCCTTGAATTCATTATACAAAGTTTCTATTTCATAATTATTAAAGGAACTAATATTATTTCATATTGTTAAATGAACTAATTATTATTAATACATATGTTTAAAGGTGTCACAATTTACAAAACCTACTCCTATTTCAAAGATGAGAAAATCAAGGTACAGAGAATTGGTGAAATAATATTCATTTGTTAATGTTTTTAATATCATTTGTCCTGGAGCATTGCTTACTGTTACTGTCAATCAGTCAATAACTTATGGCATAAAATGTCATCACCTCATTTTAGATCCTTTTCTTTATTCTAAAATAACCATCTGGTAGGAGAAGGAAAGAAGTTTTCAGTTCCTCATCCCACCGCAGACAAGAAATAAACCTTATTGGAACTAAGTTCTCTATAATATTATCAATATTAATATAATAAAAAAGTAAAAAGCCAAATTGTACATTGACATGAATTGTGTAAGTTAATGGCAATGTTCCTACCATGTTCCATTTCTTCACACATTGAAGCTATTTCTACCTACAGCTTCTATCCATTCACAAATGAGAGAAGGCATTCATAATCAGTCCTCATCTGAAGCATAATAACACTGGCAATTCTCTCTATCACCTCTCAATGACTACTGTCTCTTCTTTAGGTATGCTGTGCTTCTTGTTCTAAGTCTTCCTTTCATTAAGGCAGAATAGAACTTGATATCAGTAGTTTTAGAGCACAGTTGGGACACACTAGAAAGGCCCTTTCACCTGTCACCTTATGGAGAACCACTCCTGAAACGACAGGTAAAGCTAGAATCTAAGGCCTACTGGCCATCTCCTGCTCCCTAAGAATTCTATAGAAAGGGATAAGAAAAGAAAAAGTAAAAATTAGCATTTTGACTATTTTTATCTCTGTTCTCTGCATTCTTAGATGCTTCCCTGGCCCAAATTCTTATCAGTCAATGCTATGTTCCTCTCAGGGCAAAACACAACTACAAGAATTCTAATAGTTAAGAAGTTTAGAATACAGATAGAAATTTACAGCTAGAAATGATCTTAAAGATGATACTACACAGTAGAAAGAAAGAAGAAACTCCTACCTTCCAAGACAGCATGGATGGTACTGGAGAACAATATACTAAGTGAAATAAGCCAGGAGGCGGAAGACAAATACCATATGATCTTATTTATAAGTGGAACCTAATCAACAAAACAAATGAACAAGTTAGAGTGAGAGACATGTAAATAAAAACAAATTGACAGTGACCAGAAGGGTGCAGGGAGAGGGATAATGGGTAAAAGAAGGGGAAGGGTCAAGCAAGTCAAGGAACATGTATAAAGGACCCATGGACAAAGACAATGGGGTTGGGGGAGGATTGAATGTAGAAGGTGGCTCTGTCCCCCAGAGTAATGGGGGAAAATTGGAATAACTGTAATTGAACAAAAATAAAAAAATTGAAGTAAAACAAAATAAAGTAAAACAGCATATTTGGAACAGGAGAGTGTTATGCTAAGTGAAATAAGCCAGTCGGTGAAAGACAAACACCATATGATATCACTTATAGGAGGAACTAATGAACAAAATAAACTAATGAGCAAAACAGAACCAGAGACATGGAAACAGGGAATAGACTGACAGCTGCCAGAGGGGAGGGTGGAAGGGGATAATGATGGAAAGAAGGGGAAGGGACTAAACAAAGAACATGTATGAATGACCCATAAACATGGAGAACAGGATGGATATGGACTGTGGGATCAAGGGGGCTGGACAGAGAAGGGCAAAGGGGGAAAAGTCAGGACAGCTGTAATAGAATAAACAAGAATAATTTAAAATAAATACATAAATAAATAAAATATAAAATAAAATTTGTCAAAGTCTAAAAAACAAGTTCTAGTTCAACCCCTTCATTTAAGAGATGAGAAAAGGTGAGACTACAACACAGAGAGTTGCTGGTCCAGGCATGGCCTAGTGAGTAGCAGATAATAGGTGGCACTTGGGTGTCTCTGTCTTGCTCTTCTGCCCTACTTGTGCTAGCTTATCCCATTGGCCAGTTCATACTCTGGAGACAGCTGCAAATCAATCCTAAGGACAAACTGGGAGGCCAGGACCCAGTCTAAACAACCACAAAACAATAATAGAGCCCAGGTTACCTGTCTGAATGAATTACCAAGAAAATGAGGGTGACTGGTGCATGAGCATATAGATTCTAAAGGATATTGGCACTATCTTTCTAACAAAATATTGAGATTTCACTGCAGTTCAGATGACAGGGTACAACCAGTTACTCATTTTTAACACCCATTTTCCTGACAGATTGTCCCAACACTGCATTGAACCATTCTTCCTATAATTCTAGGAAAATCATATTTCTGTCTTCCAGTACATTACATTTTCATTTGCAATAAATTTTGTTTTACTGCCATCTCAAAATCTACTTTTCCTAAGTCCTCAAGAACACTTCTATGACTTTCATGGGATTTTTTTTTCTTTTTTTTTATTGTCAAAGAACAGTTGTCTGCATTTTCTACCTACTATTCCTCCCTCACCCCAGCCATCCCCACCTCCCTCCCATGATTCCACTTCCCCTTGGTTCTGTCCATGTCTCCTTTATACTTGGTCCTGAAAACACTTCTCCCTTTTCCCCTCATTATTCCCTCCCCACTCCCACCTGATTACTGTCAGATAGATCTTAATTTCAATGTCTCTGGTTATATCTCGCTTGCTTGTTTGTTTTGATGATTACGTTCCACTTAAAGGTGACATCACATGGTATTTACTTTTTTCACTGCCTGGCTTATTTCCATCCTTGCTGTCACAAAGGGTAGGAGCTCCTCTTTTCTTTCTGCTGCTTAGTATTCTATTGTGTAAATGTATCATAGATATTTGATCCATTCATTTACTACTGGACACGTTGGTAGCTGCTGGCACTTGGCTATTGCAAATTTTGCTGCTATGAGCATTGGGGTTCATAGGTTGCTTGTTTTGGTGCTTCAAGATACTGAGGATACAATCCTAGCAGTGGAATTGCTAGTTAAAAAGGCAGTTCCGCTTTTAATTTTCTGAGGAAATTCCATAGATTTCCACAGTGGCTGCACCAGTCTGCATTCCTACCAACAGTGTACTAGGGTTCCCTTACCTCCACATTCTCTCCAACACTTGTTGTTTGTTGATTTGTTTATGATGGCCATTCTCACAAGTGTGAAGGGGTATCTCATTGTGGTTTTAATTTGCACCTCTCTGATGGCTAGTGATGCTGAGCATCTTTTCAAATGTCTCTGGGCCCTTCATATGTCCTCCTTGGAGAACTCTCTTCAGATCTTTTGCCCATTTTTTTTATTTTAATTGTTGCTCAAGTACAGTTTTCTGCTTTTTTGCCCCATCCCAGCTGAACCCCCCAGCCCTCCCCACTTCCCTCCTGTTTCCACCCCCCTTGTTATTGTCCCTGTGTCCTCTATACTTGTTCCTGCAAATCGTTTATCCTTTTCCCCTTAAATTACCTCCCCTTGCCCCTCTTTTGCCCATTTTTTATTGGATTGTTTGTCTTCCTAGAATGGACTTGTGTGAGTTCTTTATATATTACGGAGGTCAAACCTTTGTCTGAGGTATCATTGGCAAATATGTTTTCCTGTACAGCTGGTTCTCTTTTCAATTTAATGCTGTTTTCTTTAGCAGTGCAGAAACTTTTTAATTTGATGAGATCCCATTTGTTTATCTTTTCCTTTATGTCCCTTGCTTTAGGGACATATCTGTGAAGATGTTGCTGCAAGGAATGTCTGAGATTTTTCTGTCAATGTTTTCCTCTGGGACTTTTATGGTGTCATAAGTTATATTTAAGTCTTTTACCCACCATAATTTTTGTGTGTGTGTGTATGATGTAAGTTGGTGAATGAGTTTCTTTCTTTCTTTTTTTCTTTTTTTTTTTTTTTTTTTTTGCATGTAGCTGTCTAGATCTCCCAAGACCATTTGTTGAAGAGGCTATAATTACTCCATTTTATGCTTCTTCCCCCTTTGTCAAATATTAATTGACCATAGAAACTTGGGTTTATTTCTGGCCTCTCTGTTTTCTTCCATTGGTCTACGTGCTTGTTCTTATGCCAGTACCAGGTTGTTTTGAATACAGTAGGCTTTGAATATAGTTTGATATCAGGTATTGTGATCTCTCCAACTTCGTTCTTCTTTCTCAAACTTCCTGAAGTTATTCAGGGTCGCTAGTTGTTCCATATAAACTCTTGAAATGTTTGCTGTATATCTGTGAAATATGCCATTGGTAGTTTAATCGGGATTGCATTGAATGTATAAATTGCTTTGGGTAGTATGGACATTTTGATGATGTTAATTCTTCTAATCCATGAGCATGGTACATGCTTCCATTTGTTTGTGTCTTCCTTAATTTCTTCCTTCAGTGTTGTGTAGCTTCCTGAGTACAGTTCTTTTAGCTTCTTGGTTAGGTTTATTCCTAGGGACTTTATTTTATTTTTTTGCTATATCAAATGGTGTTTTTTTCTGATTTTTCTTTCTGATATTTAATGGTTGGTGTACAAAAATGCCTTTGATTTCTGAATACTGACTGTGCACCCCATTGTTTTTCCAAACTCACTTATTAGGTCAAGTAGTTTTTTGGTAGAGTCTATAGGATTTTCAAGGTACACTATCATGTCATCTGCCAACAATGACAGTTTTGCTTCCTCCTTTCCAATTTTGATGTCTTTTATTTCTTTTTCTTTTCTGATTGCTGTGGCTAGTACTTCCAATACTATGTTGAGTAGGAGTGGTGAAAATGGGTATCCTTGTCTTGTTCCTGATCTTAGTGGGAAAGCTCTAAGTTTTTGCCATTGACTATGATATCAGCTGTAGGTCTCCTGTATATGGCCTTCATTGTGTTGAGGAATGCTCCCTCTATTCCCACTTTGCTGAGTGTTTTTATCATAAATGGTTGCTGTAACTTATCAAATGTTTTTCCTGCATCTATCAATATGATCATGGGATTTTTAACTTTCTTTTTGTTTATGTGATGTTTTACATTTATTGATTCATGAATGTTGTACCTTCCTTGCATCCCTGGGATGAATCACACTTGTTTCATCCCCATCTGTTTTTCAGTGTCCTCTACAATTTTGGCTTCCAATTTCATATATGCTAAGATTCTGTTTACTCTTCACTCTGTCCCTCAGAAGGTCAGCTAGTTGTTCCACCAGTGCATGGGAAGAAGTGGCTTTGCTCCCTCCTATATGGCCACCATCTTCAACTCTTCTAATTTTTCTGTCCTATTAGGAAAAACTATATATTTTTTATTAAGCAAGAAAACAGAAAGTATAGAGAAGCAAATTAAAAATAATTCAAATCCAGCTTCCAGTCAAGATGGAGGCACAGGTAGATATGCTTCACTTCCTCACACAACCAAAATAAGGTAAAAACCAAATTAAAAACAAAAACAACCAGAATTGCCAGAAAAATTGAATTGTATGGAAGTGTGACAACCAGAGATTTAAAGCAGAAACATCCATCCAGACTGGTAGGAGGGGTAGAGATGGGAAGCCAGGACAGAGAGGACACATGGAAAGATGGCAGCTGGCTGACCAGTGATTCCACATGCTCATGTGAATAAGCTGGGAGGAACAACTGGGGTGCGAGACAGACCATGCAACCCAGGATCTTAGCACAGGAAACTAAATCCTCAAAATCTCCAGCTATAAAAACCTGTGGGGGTTGCAGCAGTGAGACAAACTCCTAGTCTCACAGGAGAGTCTGTTGGAGGGGCCCACAGAATTGTAGAATGTACCTAGCCCACCCACCCAGAAATCAGCACTAGGGAAGCACTTCAAAGAGCACAATCTGCTTGTGACAAGTGAAGTAAGTGACTGAAAGTGGGGCAATCTGAGCAAGCAACATTTTTCCCTCTCTGACTCCTCTCCTACATACAGCACCACAACACAGCTAACGGGGTTGCTGTGCCCTGACTAATACCTAAGGCTCCACCCCTTACAACGTAACAGGCATGCCAAGACAAAGAAAAACAGTCAAACTGAAAGAACAGATCAAAACTCCAGATAAAGAACTAAACAATGAGGAAACAGCCAACCTATCAGATGCAGAGTTCAAAACACTGGTAATCAGGATGTGGTATGATTGAGTACGGACGCAAAATAAAGGGAGAAGTGAAGGCTATGCAAAGTGAAATAAAGAAAAATATACAGGGAACCAACAGTGAAGAGAAGGAAACTGGGATTCAAAACAATGATTTGGAACAAAAAGAAGAAATAAACATGCAAGTCCAGGAAGCTCAGAGAGCCCCGAAGAAGTTGGATGCAAGAGAAACACACTAATACAAAATAATAAGGGAAGCATTACTACAAGGGTCCCACCCTTTAGAAGACAATTCTGTTTTTTGGGTCCTCCCTATATCATACTAACATATCATTGGCTAAGTACATCAATAGGGTGAAAAAGTATACTCCTCCCATATTCACTGTAATTTACATGGCATTGAGCCTTTTGACACCAACTCTTTGAGGGGTTCTGGAGTTGCACCCAGTTGTCCAGAAGCAGGCACCAGCTGGTCAGGTGTCTCCAAGCTGGTGGGAAGTATAGCAGTAAGTGTTAAATAGGTGTTCAGATAGTCATACAATCATGATTATGTGATACAGCAGCAAGTACTGCCCCAAAGTCTGAAGACCTAAGACTGAAACAAGACTCTCATGAAAAAGAAATTGGAGTATACATCATTGGATTAAGGTGGCTCACAGGAGTTAAGCAGTAATTGAGCAGAGCCAAATTGCTACAATGGGAGTAAATGGTAAGGTCTTGCCTACTACAACCAGGATACAAGATTAGAGACAAAGTTTATCACATCAAATTATTGGCACACATCTCTATATTTCTTGGCATGGGCACAAAACCTTGATTGGGATTGAATTTACCTTTAGGGTTAAGTAACTACAGCTTTATGGATGAAAAGAGCTACTGAGGTATTAGGGAAGTAATTTGCAGAAAGTCACAAGAGCCATTTGCCAACATTCATTCAATTTTAAAGCAAGGGGGTATTTGTTAAGCTTCCACTACATTCCCAACACTACATTAGGTACCGTTGGCACCATATGTCACCCACTTGCTTTTACTTTTCTGTAGACACATTCCTTTGCTAAGTATTGATTGTATTAAGACTTCAGTCTGGACAAAATAATTTCTTCCTGCTCTTCTCTGTTAAGTACAACTATAATCCCTGGAAATAATTCAAGAGGCAAACAATTAAAACTTAAACAAGTAGGGAAAATTTGGTAAGAAGAACACAAACTGGTTTTCGGACTCCAGCACCTGATCTCTTCTTCACCCAACAGCAGAAGAAAACCCAGACCAATCATTGACTGAATTTAATCTAGCAATAGGAGGAAGTAATCTAGATAGCACCACATGAGCCACTATCTTCCACAAGGGAGATAGATGAGTAGCCCCCCTATATGAGTTTGCTAGATGTGCCATAAAAAATACCAAAGACTGAAGGACTGCCTGCAGCCCGTACATCTATCAAACTCCAGACTTAATTTTCTACATAATAGTTCCAAATGGTTGACTAATACACATCTGTAATTCAACATATCCTGACTTAAACTGATTGTTTCTACCATTAAACCTATTCTTCCAACAGCCTTCCCTTTTTCCGTTAACAGCAACTCCATCTTTCCAGTCACCCAAGACAAATACTTCAGGATTATTTCTTGGATTCTCTCTCATATCCCACATCCAATACTTCAGGCAATACTATTGACTCTACCTTCAAAATAAATAGAGAATGTTATCATTTTTCACCATCTGTACCTCTACTATCCTGGCCCAGGCTACCATCATCTTCTTCTTGGATTACTAATAAGTATATTTCCATATTTTTCAGACCATAAGACACACCTAGGTTTTAGAGGAGGAAAATAGGAAAAATTTTGAAGCAAAACATGTGGTAAAATATTTAATAACATAAATAACATAATATTTAACCTATATAAATGTAAACAGAACTCAACATCAGCATTAACAACCATTATTACTGACTTTAAACTTCAAGTAAAGAAACTCCTCTAATCATCAGGGAACCCCAAGAACTCCTCATCACTACTGACCACATTTATGAAGCTCAGTTACTCAGAATCACTAGTATCACTGTCTTTACTCTTTTAATAAAGGATGTCATCTTCAGAGCCATCTAAGGCATTGCTGATGCCACATTTTTGAAGGACCTCACAACAGTTTCATCCTTAACTGACTGCCATGAGGTTTTCACCCACTCACAAACTTGGATAATAGAGGGCCTCTTCATTCATCCAGTGGGTGTCAGATCATGATTTCCAGCAGCCATCCATTTGTTCTACTCTTCCATCATGAAAACTTTAGATGGTTTGTTGATGGAAATACTCAAAAGTTTCAACTGGCTGGTAAGTCCCCTAGGAATTATGGCTAGATGGGTTTTCTCTTCTTTAAATATATTTTTTGTGGCTTCAGTGATATCTGCCCTAAACTGGTCAAGCACTAATACAGCAGGTTTCTTCAGAAGCCCTCCAGGACATTTCGAACACACTTTTTCTATCCATATCTTCATGCCATTTTCATCCATCCATCCTTTGTCATGAACATGAACAATAACTCCTCTTGGGATTGCATCTTTTGGCATGTTTTTTTCTTTTGAAAATCAGCATTGGTGGCAGTTTGGTGCCACCTGCACAGCAGGACAACACAACCATGTAATTGGTTTTATCATGCCCTGAGGTTTTCATGGTTATGGTTTTGGCACCTTTCACATCAACAGTCTTGTTTGATGGAACATCAAAGGTTAACGGGACTTCATCCATGTTCCCAATCTGGTTTATTTCAAATCCATTTTTCTTTCTTGCATCCAGTACAAATTTGTGAAAAGACGCAATCTTGGATTCATATTCTATAGGCATTTTTTTGTGCAATCCTAGTTTTGGTGCAGATAGCAAGGCCACATTGGTGATCCAGTGAAGTCCTCAATGCCTTTCTCTACAGCAAGACGTTTGGCTTCATATATGATCATTTTTTGTAGATACTGAAAAGCCATTGTTCCTGTGACATGTGATCCACTCTTTCATATCCACTTCTAACTGTGGTCATTTTGCAGCATGCCCATGAAAACATTTTTTCATTTTGTCTGTTTTTCTGTAGTTGATTCTCCTGTTTCCTCCATTCCTGTATCATTTTTTTTTTCAGTTGGAGGTGGCCCAAAGTGTCTCTCTGCTGCTCTGTTCCCATGTTCTTTGGCATATTTCATTACCTCCAGTTTAAAAGGGATTTTATATGAAATCCTTTTCTGGTTTTACATCTTTCCACAATTATGTTAGATTCAGTAGGAGACTACAGTAAGCTCTTGTATCTTTCTACAACAAAATACAGTAATGACAGAACTATCAGCACTGTGTCCTTCATAGTTATGGGGCACTGTAGGTGAGAACATCAGTAAATGATACACTGTTATGGGAAGGTCTGCTGCTGACACTGTTATGGGGGAGATCTGCTGCTGGAGGGCCACAGGTTGTGCAACAGTCTGGTATGGGGACAGCAGTTTTGCACAACCTGTGTGGCTCTGCAGCTGCTGCCAAATTATAGCTCCCATCATCCCAACTTGTCCAAACATGGTGAGAGTTGTAGTTTTGCAACAGCTGCAGGGCCACATTGACCCTGCAGTGGAATTTGCCTATATTAATGTTAATGGGGGACACACCATTAACATGATGGAGGCATGCATGGGCATCTCAGGATTTCTTCTCCTAACATGCCTGCACCACCTGTACCCTTCTCCCTAACACTGTAGTATGCCACAGCAGGGAATCTGCTCTTGCCTCCCTTGCTTTGCACCGCAGGGACACTCCCTCCTCCCAGCCCAGGGCCTGCAGCATCACCCCTTTCCTGCTGCCGCTGGCTTCCTGTCGCAGCAAACCTACTCCTGCCTCCTGTGACCCCACTCCACTGCTGTCCCTCCAACAGTGAGCCAGGTAAGCTACCTTCAGACTATAAGATGCACCCCCATTTTCCTCCCAAATTAGGGAGGGGCTGTGTCTTATAATCCAAAAAATACGGTACTACAGTAGTCCATTAGTGGTCTACTGGTTTCACCCTATTCTTCCATTTAGACTCATACTCCTTTAGAAATCTCAGTGTGGTCATGTCACTCTTCTATTAGAACCTTCCAATGGCTCACTATTCACTCAGAGTAAAACCCAAAGTCCTTATAATGGTTTACAATGCCTTAAGTAATCTGGTCTTTCATCACCTCTGGAGTCAAATTCCTTTCTTCTCTCTCTCTCTCTCAGTCACTCTCCTCCAGTCACACTGACCTGCTGTTCTTCAAACACTCCTGCCTTTTCATTGGCTGTTCTGCTTTCTGACTGTTTATTTGCATACCTAGTTTTCTTAACTCCAAATCTTTACTCAAAAGTCCCCTTCACAGTGAAGTTTTCTTTTTTGGTTCTTTTTTTAAAATTTTATTTATTTTATTTTTAGACAGAGAGGAAGGGAAGGAGAAAGAGAGGGAGAGAAACATCCATGTGTGGTTGCTCCTCACATGCCCCCTACTAGGGACCTGGCTAGCAACTCAGGCATGTGCCCTGACTGGGAATCAAACCAGTGACCCTTGGTTTGCAGGCCAGTGCTCAATCAACTGAGCCATACCAGCCAGGGTGTATTTTTTTTTTTTAAGAAATATTTTATTTATTTATTTTTAGAGAGAGGAAGGGAGAGAGAAGAGAGAGAGAGAAATATCAATGTGTGGTTGCCTCTCGTGGACCCCATCTGGGGACCTGGCCCTCAACCCAGGCATGTGCCCTAGACTGGGAATTGAACTGGCCACCCTTTGATTTGCAGGACAACACTCAATCCACTTACCCACATCAGCCAGGACATGATTTTATTGTATTTTACTGTTTATGCTATTAGAGTTGTCCCTACTCCTCTCTCTTTACCCACCTCTACCCAGCCCCCCACCTCAGGCAATTCCCATACCTTTGTCCATGTCCATAAGTCATGCATATATGTTTTTTGGCTACTCCCTTCACCTTCTTTCACCCAGCTCCCCCTTCCCCTTTCCTCTGACAAATATATGCAACCTTTCTTCATTGTAGTGTTATTTACAATAGCCAAGATTTGGAAACAGCCTAAGTGCCCATCAGTAGATGTGTGGATAAAAAAGCTGTGGTACATTTACACAATTTAATACTACATAGTAGTGAAAAAGAAGGAACTCTTACATTTTGTGATGGCATGGATAGACCTGAAAACTATTACGCTAAGTTAACCTTTCTCTGATCATCCTTTTTAATAGTGTTATCAGCCTCCACCCTGGTACTCCTCATCTCCCTATCTATTCTTTATATAATTTTTCCATAGCATTTATCCTTATTTTAAATAAGTATATATTTTGTTGTTTATTATTTATTACCTGATTCTCTCTCCACTAGCTCCTTGAGGGCAGGGGTCATTGTTTGTTTTGTTCATCATTGTACCCTAAGAGTCTAAGGCAGTCTAAAACAGTGCCACTTACATTGCTGGTGCTCAGTCAGCACTTATTGAATGAATAAAATGGTGGACTGAATTCCTGAGAATAAAGCTATGCCACATATTTGTGAGGGGAAAAATTAAGGCCTTATGTAAGTGTAATGATTTAATAGTTATTTGTTATCATTATTACACATACTATATGTTCCAAGAACGTCCCTTCTTAAATGGATGAAGAAGTCTGCTTCATATGTAGACAATATTTTAACTACTACACAGGTAATATTAAACTTTCTTGTCAATTAATACTTTGTGGGACAAATTTATACTTGAATTTGATTCTGTAGCCACGGCTTCTATCAAGGTGCAGAGTAGGTATTCAGTAATTGTTGGTTGGTTAAGTGGTGGGCTGAATGAATGAATAGAAAAATCTCCTAATTCATGTTCTCATGTACCTCCTCCTCTAACCACACTGGATTATTTCCCTTTCTTCATGTGTTATTTATCCTTTAACCCTTAATTCCTAGCATTTTCCCTGGCATATAGTAAGTACTCATAGTACATTGGATAAGTAAATGAATAATGAGTCACTGATGCACTAGAAATGTTCATTGAATTCAGTTAAATCATTGCTTTGTCAACTTCATTTGACCTAGTCTAGTGTGGACATAAGTTGAACCCATCTATGCTGCTGAAGGATTCATATTCTATCTTTCACTGATATTGCTCTATAGGTTTTAATAATCTATAAAGAAAGGAAGATGCATTTCTGGGTTTAGTTTGGTTATAACTTCAGCAGTATCACTCTTTCTGAATCAAACATTCCAAAATTACAGCTTCTCCATACATTTATTTTCATTGGTACTAAGCCTGTTACTTCCTCAGGAGGATTACTAGCATATTAAAAATAAAAACATAATGCTTCCATGAAAAAGCTTTCCAATGTTAACATAAAATGTATTACCATTGACAGAATAATTAGATTAATTCACCTCTTAAAGCTAGGTTTTTGGGAGCTGACTCATCTAAAATGATGTTTAAGTATTCAATTATACAATGAATCTATACAGAGCTGGCATATTAGATTGATTTTTATATTTATCTTTGCATTTTAACATTGTTGCAGGAAAAATGAAAACATTCTTCAGAAATGTATTAATTTAGGTTTATCATTCATGTAACAGGAGCAATAAACTCATGAAAGATATGTAATGGTTCAAAGACTATCAGACAGTTATCTTCTGGTTTCAGGATGGTATCAGCCTATGAATTCACACAGAAAAAACTGTTAGCATTCATATTCAAAAGAAATAAGGTTCAGTCATTAAGGACATCTTTTATATCAATAAGGATTAGGTTTTGTTGTAACAAATATGTGAAAATCAGCTCCTTAAATACGATATAGATGTATGTCATTATGGAGAGACGCAGTTCAAGACTGGAGTCAGTATTCCATAGCTTTAGGTATCCAAGCTTCTCTTATGCTATTGCACAGGTAAGCTTGTTTTTGATTCCCAAAGTTCCCCCAGAGACCAAGATAGTTCCAGGAGTTTCATTCACCTTCCCTGAAGCAGAAAAAGGGGAAGAAGTAACAACAATGGTATCACCTCCATTTTTCTTGGAAGTACAATACCAGACTTCCACTTGCCCTGAACAAAGTCAAATGGACATCCCAAACTGTAAAGAGGTCTTGGAAATGTAGTTTTCTTTTTTTTCATATTTTTTAAATTGTTCTTCAAGTACAGTTGTCTCTATTTTCTCCCCATCACTCCCCTCACACCAGCCATCCTCTGCTTCCACCCCCTCTTAGTTTTGTCCATGTGTACTTTGTAATTGTTCTGGAAAGCCATTCCTCCTTCCATCCATTAACCTCTACCACCTCCCCTCTGGTTACTGTCAGATTGTTTTTAATTTCAACATCTCTGGTTGTTTTGCTTGCTTGCTTTTGTTGTTGTTGTTGTTGTCATCGTCATTGATTAGCTTCCACTTATAGATGAGATCAAATGGTATTAATTTTCACCGCCTGGCATATTTCACTTAGCATAATGCTCAGAGCTCCTACTATTTGCAATAGCATGGATGGATCTTGAAATGTAGCTTTCTTGGCTAAGGAAAATATATGCAGCTTAAAAATTGCAGTCATTTTATTAAGAATTAAGGGAACAATAAATATTAGGAAGGTAAATGGTCTTTATTTAAGTGTGGACTGCTTGGGAAGAGTGCTTGTTTCTTTTTGTCTTTACATGTTTTTTCTTTATTAATCTTTGTCAGAACTACAATGGATTCTATCAAATTCCAGCAATGACTTTGGAGTGATGGGACTTTTTTCTGGTTTCACGGATTTGTGAAGTTTTCCACACCTCTTGGGCATAAATATTTCTGAACTGTATTGACTGATTTGGGAGAGAATTAACTGTTTTTTTTCTGGTTTTGCTTATAAGTCTCTTAAGGGAAATTTAATGTATTTCTACCTTTTTAATGCTTTCTACCTTTTAATTGACCCATTGACTATGACTTCTAAATCATGAATCTGATAAAGATTGAGTTCCTTATAGTCAGGATATTTTTTAAGTCTGGGTCTCTCTCCAGCTCCTCCTAGATAAACAAAAGACCAAAAAGTGAGAAGGAGGAACTTGTTTTGATTTTAAGAATTTTCCCAGTGGAATAGTAATGAAAATATATTCATACTAATAATACAGCATTATTTGGCATTATATAATATGACTAATATTAGATAACTGTTTTATTGTTATTTTTAAATTTGATTCTATTTTGTTAAGAGCATTTAATGTGAAATATACTTATTTAAGAGTGGATAATACAATATTGTTGCTATATGTATAATGCTGAACAGTAGATCTCTAGAGTTTATTCATCTTGCTTAAGTAAAATTTTATTCCAGTTGATTGATAACTCCTTATTTTCCAGTTCCCCCAGCCCCCAAGAATCTGGCAGCCACCATTCTACCTTTTGATTTTATGAATTGGGCTATTTTAGATACCTCATGTAAGTGGAATCATGGAATATTTGTCTTTCTGTGATTGCTTATATTACTTAGAATAATGTCCTGAAAATTCATTCTTCTTTTTAAAGGCTGAATAATATTCACACTGTGTGCATACAAAATTTTCTGTATTCACTCATTTTTAATGGACATTTAGACTGTTTTCTCATCTTGACTATTTGAAATAGTCCTGCAATGAATATGGAAGTGTTTGCTTTTACATCTTCAAGTTTGTAATTTTTAATATTTTGAATAAATACTCATAAATTCACTTTCTGGATTATATGGTACTTATTTTTAAATTTTTAGGAAACTTCATATGGTTTTCCATGGCAGCTGCACTATTTTGCATTCAATTATTCCCCAGTGTCACCAACACCTGTTTTTTGTTTGGACATTTTTTATTTTTCTCTCTCCAGCAACTTGTTCTCACCTTTCTTTGTGGAATTTTTTCTCTTCTCATTGCAGTTCACAGTTGGTTAGATAACTGAAACCAAGCCAAATATAATACCCTATACCCCTGGCTACGATGATTGGTTGGAAGCATTAGAATTGAAGGTTAATTATAGCCATAATTTTTATAAACAAGTAGGAATTCTACCTGCATTAGAAAAAAAATAGAGTTAAACAAAAATAAGTGATTTATGCCAGGAATGGGAGAGGGAGTGAGACTGAGCAACTCAACACCATGAATTTCCAGCCCAAATCCCTGAAGTTCATTATTTGATTCTGAGAAGTAGTCTATCACTCTTATGCTCAAGCTGGTTTGGGTTCAGTTTTTGTCACCTTCAACCAGTAGAATCATAATCCATACAACTTCATTTTTAAAGCATTTAATCACAATCTCATTTGGATTGTAGTTATTTGTGTATGCATCTCATCCCCTGCACCCTTGTGAATTCCTTGAGAAACAACATCATAACTGATTAGTCCTGTATCTTTCAAACCATTACTGAACACATAATATGTGTCAGGTAGTATGCTAAGTGTTGGAGAATGTAATGGTGAATAAGGCACACGGTCACTGTCTTCATGGAGCTTAGTGAAGGAGACAGACAATAAAGTAGAAAATATCAGGTGGTGATAAGTGTTACGTTGAAAATAGAAAAGGGTAATCTTGTTGAAAATTACTAAGTTCTAGTGAAAGGAAATTGGTAAGGGAAGGCTACTCTGAAGGAGCACAAACCTGAAATGAAAAGAAAGAAGCCATCCTGAGAAAGTTAAGACGAGTATTCAAGGCACACGGAATAGCTAGTGCAAAGGTCCTAAAGCAGAGATAAACTTGGTGTTGTCAAATGTTGGAAAGATGATTGACTGTGTCATTTTTTGATACAATGGGGTACATTGATCTAATGTCCCTGCTATTGTTAACTAGAAGAATGTCTTACAATGATTCAAAACAACCTCAAAAACTTTTGCAAATATTAGTAGTGGAAATTCTAGAGGTAGTAGGGTTGGGGGTTTTTAAGTATATTTTATTGATTATGTTTATTAGAATTGTCCCCCCCCTTTTCCCCATCTACCCAGTATGTCCCACCCTCCAGCATTCCCCGCACTTAGATCATCTCCATAGGTCATACATATAAGTTCTGTGGCTTCTCTATCTCCTATACTATTCTTAAACTCCCCCTGTCTATTTTGTACCTGCCATTTATGATTCTTATTCCCTGTACCTTTTACACCATTCTTCCCCCTCCCCCTCCACACTGGTAACCCTCCATGTGATCTCCATTTCTGTGATTCTGTTCCTGCTCCATTTGTTTGCTCATTTTGATTTTTAGATTCAGTTGTTGATTGTTGTGTTTGTTTACATTTTACTGTTTGTAGTTTTGATCTTCTTCTCTTTCTTAGATAAGTCCCTGTAACATTTCATGTAATAAGGGCTTGGTGATGATGAACTCCTTTAACTTTACCTTGTCTGGTAAGTACTTTATCTGCCCTTCCATTGTAAATGATAGCTTTACTGGATAGAGTATTCTTGGTTGTAGGTCTTTTCATCACTTTGAGTACTTCTTGTTAGTCCCTTCTTGCCAGTCCCTTCTTGCCTGCAAAGTTTCTTTTGAGAAATCAACTGATAGTCTTATGGGAACTCCTTTCCTCTTGCTGTTTTTAAGATACTCTTCTTATCTTTAATCTTTGGTAATGTAATTATTATATGGATTGGTGTGTTTTTCCTTAGATCCAACTTCTTTGGGAATCTCTAAGCTACCTGGACTTGCATGCGTAGTTCCTTCACCAGTTGGGGAAGTTTTCCTTCATTATTTTTTCAAGTAAATTTTCAGTTTCTTGCTTTTCCTCTTCTTCTTCTAACACCCCTATGATTTGGATGTTGTAGCATTTAAAGTTGTCCCGGAGGTTCCTCAGCCTCTCTTCATTTTTTAAAAAAATTTGTTTCTTCATTCTGTTCTGGTTGAATGTTTATTTCTTCCTTTTTTTCCAAATCATTGATTTGGATCCCAGTGTCCTTCCCTTCACTGTTGGTTCCCTATGGGCTTTTAATTTTCACTTAGTGCAGATTTCATTTCTCCCCTTATGCTTTTGCCACACCCACTGTGTTCTCTGAGCATCCTGATCACCAGTGTTTTGAACTCTGCATCTGATAGGTTGGCCATCTCCACTTCAACTAATGCTTTTTCTGGGGTTTTGTTCTGCTCATTCATTTGGGACATATTTCTTTGTCTCCTAAATTTGGCAGCCTCACTATGTTTGTTTCTGTGTATTAGGTAGAACTGCTTTGACTCCCTATCTTAGCACATCCATTAAGTTGTATGGGTGGAGCCTTAGGTATTTGCCAGGGAAGGGCAATCTGTTTCACCCTTTGTGATGCTGTGGGTGGTGAGGGGTTGCAGAGGACAATGCTGCTGCCTGGCTTCTGGAGGCTTGCCTGACGTGCCCTGTTTCCAGTCATTTAAGTCACTTTCAGTATGTGACTGGCACCCTTCTAGCCATTGCCATGGCTGATTCTGAGAGTAGATGGGTTTGCATTATGTTCTAAGTGTGTGCAGGACCTTAAAATGGACACTTATTAATGACTGGCATTTCTTCCACAGCACCAATCCCCAATGGTTTTTACAGCCAAAATTATGAGGCTTTCTCTTCTTGGCACTGGAACCCTGGGGAATAAGGCCTGCCCAGGTGTGGGATCGCTCACTCCCAAGGTATCCTTCCCGATTTCTACCCACCACATGTGAATATGGGACCACCCATTCTGCCACCACCAGCACCACTGCCTCTCTGTGTCACACCATGTCCTCTGTGCCCTGGCTCTCCATTCCCATCCCTCCTACCCATCTGTATAAACATGGCTGCTTTAAATCCTTGGTTGTTGGACTCTCATACAGTTCAATTTTCTGGGTGTTTTTGTTTGTTTGTTTTCAGGTTAGTTGTGATTCTTCTTATTGTTGCTGGAGGAGGTGAAGCATGTCTACCTACACCTACATCTTGACCAGAAGTCTATGCTATACATTTTAAAATGCTCGCCAGTAGAAGCAGGTGAACAGCTGTTCTGAAGCTGTTACCCTCAACCAGCAGCCAATCAGTGTAATACAAGCCAGAAAAATTTGACCTTATGCAAAAGTAGCTTCACATATGAAAAAAAATACCCATTTTCTATTAACATATTTTCTTTTCATTTCTCATTCCGATGCTTCCACATATGAGGCTATCATTTATTAAGTACCTATTATATGTCAGGCAATGTATTTTTATGGGACTATTATTTCTTTGTTTCTGTATCATTGTTCTATTATAGTTGTCCCTATTTTCCCCCATTGCTCTCCCCTTCCTCACCCCACCCTTGGCTCCCACAGTCAATCCCCACCCTATTTTCCATTCCCATAGGTCATTTATACTTGTTCTTTAACTAGGCCCTTCCCTTTCTTTCTTCCATTACCTCCCTCCCCACTCCCTTCTGGTACCTGTCAGTCCATTCCATGTTTCCATACCTTTGGTTCCATTTTGCTCATTTGTTTGTTTTGTTCATTATGTTCCTGGTATAAGTGAGATCATATAGGATTTGTCCTCACCATAAATGCCAGGGAATTTAATATGTAATTTCTGCCATGGCTGATGTGGCTCAGTGGATTAAGTGCCAGCCCACAAAGCAAGGGCTCACAGGTTTGATTGCCACTCAGGGTTGCAGGCCAGGTGTCCAGGAGGGGGCACCTGAGAAGCAGCACATTAATATTTCTCTCCCTCTCTTTTCCCCTCCATTCCCCTCTAAGAGAAATAAATAAAATCTTAAAAATGTAGTTTCTAATCTTTACAACAACCCTTCAAGGTAGTCAGCATTATTCCCAATTTATAAATAGTACTTTACTGTGTAAGCTTTCTACTGCTGCTGTAATGAATCACCACTAACTTAGCTTAAAACAATATCTATCCATATCTTGGAAGACGATGGAGAGGTAGATAAGAGCGGAGCCCACTTCCTCCTGTGCCCAACTGGAATGCCTAGCCAATCTTCTGAGAAACAGAGTGAATAGCCAATGGAATCCAAGCTTATATGAAGCTTGGAGGTCAAAATTATAGAGGACATTAAAAAACAGTAAGAAGATTGCGTTGGGACAGTTAGGTCCCTGGGACCTGCACAGGGACCAAGGCTGCTGTGGCTTCTGGCCTGCTGTGGGATCCTTGGAGGAGAACCAAACCAGAAGCTCCCTCCCCTACCAAAACAGGGAGGATACCATGGTACCATATGGACCTGGCTACTTGAAGTTACTGTAGGGAATAAAGATGAAGTGGGAGACACACAGAAGCTGTGTTCACCTGCTGGGGCTGTGGACGCTGACTAAATCATTACCAGCAAACTTGGGGAGCCAGGATACACCTGGAAAAGGGAAAAGAGTTGGGCCAGCCATGTCACACCTTGAACCAGATAGTCTTCAGTCTGGTTAGAAAGTTGGGCTGTGTGAAAAGCCAGGTGCTTGTTAAGAATGGCAAGCTTAAACAAGTGGATTTTACTCAAAAAAGGCTCTCAGCTACTTCTTAAGGAACTCTTCTTCAGTGGGTGGCTTGTGCTATGACTGGCACATGAAGAGGAAAGAGGAGGCACACCACACAGACCATTCAGAGTAGGGCAGCAAGGTTCAGGGAATTAGCAGTACTCAGAGAGACTTAATTTAGTGCAGGAGCTGAATGGGCCTGAAGAAACTTTGAGAGTGCACAGTGTCCAGGCCAGCAATGAGAGTGAAGGTGTTGTGTCAGTTGCCCCTAATTAGTGCACCTAACAGGTTATACAACTGGTGGAATAAAGGTGCCAGCCTGGTGCAGATGGGCACTGGGTGCCTGCAGAGGAACCCACAGAGCCTCCAACCTAGCTCACAGAGGAACTGGGTTGAGGCTGGGCAACTGTGAATACTGCTGCTCAGACCTGACCCCCATCATCACAAAACCATAGGAAGGGAGAGAAGTGAAGCCTAGCCCTACTCTGCCTGCACCAACCAAGAAGACCAGTGGAACACCCCTGGAAGATTTAAAGTCAGCAGGAAGTTTTTTTTTTTTCTTATTTCACCTTCTTTTCTTTTTTCTTTTTTTTTCCCCAAGTGAAACAATAAGATCTGGAGCTGTAAAAGGTCCACAGACAGATCCAAAGATGTAGCACAAGGATAACTCTAACAACTGGGAAACTGAGACAAATTTCTCTTTGATACCCTGTAGAACTTGCATTTTATTGTTTATTTGTATTATTATTATTTTCATTATTTTTACTTCTTTTATATATTAGTATTTTTATTTCTCTTCTTTCTGTTTAGTTTTGTTTGTTTAATTGCATTGCTTGACTGGTTTTCCTTGTTCTCTCCTTCATATTGTATTTTAATATTCCTTTCATTTCCCTCGTGTTCCAATAACACACTAATCTTGATTGTGTACTTTCTACTTTTATTATTCAAATAATATAGTTCTTATCATATTATTGTTGTTCCAGTATTATTGTAAATAATCAATGTTCAATATAATTGTAAATAATACACTGCACCCCTCCCTGATCTTAAACGTTTTCACAATCTTCCTGAGTTTTATTACTTTTGTAGTTAACTCTATTGTCTCACATACTACACCTACTTTCTATCATTTACTCTCAGTTTATCTCACCATCTAACCTCCTAGAAGCACTCTGTTTTCTGGAATCAGCTCACAATATATCTCCCCTCTAACAAGAGTCTTATCTCTTTTTCACCTTTTATAAAAAGTGGCTAATTGGGTGAAATATCACAGTTAATGCTATACTTATCCAAAGGATCTCCTATCTCTTCTCTACTTGTTGGTACTTTAAATCTCATAGGATACTCTCCCGATGCTGTAATCCATTCTGCTTTCTCCCTGCTACTGATCACATACACAATTAGGTGGGAGCTGTGAACACCAATATAACTGCTGGAAGGAGAGAACCCACAACAGGTAGAAACCAAAGTACAAAAAGAGAGCCCACACAAACAGAAAAAGGAAATCCTAGAGCATCCAGACAAGGAGATCAAAGAGACCACACCACATATAATTGCTGTCATAAAAGTTAACCCTACAAAGTCATGTAACAAAGTGGAATATCAGGAAGTGCAGACACAACAAAAAGGGTCACCAAAAAATGGAAAGACAAAAAAGAATCTGCAATCAAAAGGAATGGAAGACTCCCCAATAAAAGAGCTAAATGAAATGGAGGTAAGCAAACTATCAGATTTAGAATTCAAAATAATGGTTATGAGGATGTTCAAGGAACTCACAGACAACTATAGGGAACCGAGTGAGAAAAACATCGGTATAAAAAAGAAAAAAAGGAACTATAAACAAAAATCAGGAAGAAATGAAAAATACAATTTCTGAAATAAAATACACTAGAAGGAGTTCCATGCAGCCTGGATGAAGCAGAGGAGAAAATTAGTAAGCTGGAAGACAAGGTGGAAAGAAAAACCCAGGTAGATCAGCTGCTCAAAAAAATGTCTGAAAAATATGAAGACAGCTTAAGGGCACTCCAAGATAACATGAAATGCAACCACATCCTAATCATAGGAATACCAGAAGGAGAAGAAAGGGAACAAGGTATAGAAACCCTGTCTGAAAAAAAAAATGACAGAAAACTTTCCAAACCTGGACAGTGAAAAAAACCACATAAGTGCAGGAAGAACAGAGCCTCAATCAAGATGGACACAAAGAGGCATACTCCAACACATACCATAATTAAAATGCCAAGTTTAAAAGACAAAGAGAGAAATGTAAAAGCAGTATTGCAGAAACAAGTAACATGCAAAGGGGAGCTGAAAAAGCTAGCAGCTGATTTCTCAATAGAAACACTCAAATACAGGAGACAATGGCAAGAAATATTCCAAGTAATGAAAAACAAAGGCCTGGAATGAAGAACACTCTACCCATGAAGCACTGAATTAAAATAGAAATAAGGGGTTTTCCAGATGAAAGAAGGCTGAAAGAATAAATCTCCACCAAACCAGCACTACAAAATATGCTAAAGGGGCTGCTGTAAGAAAAGGAAGGAAAAGAGTAAGAGAGAGAGGAATACAGATACAAGGGGGGAAATGAATAAATACCTATCAATAATAACCTTAAATGTTAATGGATTAAATTCTTCAATCAAAAGACAGAGTAGCTGAATGGATAATAACTCACTACCCATACATGTGCTGCCTACAAGAAACCCACCTCAGAACAAAAGACCTATACAGACTGAAAGTGAAGGGCTGGAAACAAATATTCCAAACAAATGGACAGGAAAAAAAAAAACACGGTAGCAATACTCATATAAGACAAAATAGACTTCAAAATAAGGGCCATAAAAAGAGATCCAGAAGAAGACTTCATAATACTCAAGAGAAAAATCCATCAAGGAGACAAACATTATAAACATACATGCATCGAACATATGGATACCCAAATATATAAGAAAAATCTTAGAGAACTTCATGAAAGATACAGACAGCAACACATATATACTAGGGGATTTTTAAACCCCACTGTCAAAAATGGATAGATCTTCCAAACAAAACATCAACAAAGATATTGTAGCAATGAATAAGGTTCTAGATCAAATGGATTTAACAGATAGATATAGATTATATAGATAGATATATAGATACATAGATATATAGATATACAGATTAGATATATACATATAAACTTTCATCCCAAAGAAACAAAGTAGACATTCTTTTCCAGAGCACATGGAACATTTTCAAAGATAGACAACATGAGAGGACACAAAGCAAGCCTCAACAAGTTCAAGAAAATTGAAATTATACCAAGCATTTTCTCTGACTACAAGGGACTGAAACTAGAAACCAACCTCAAGAAAAAACTCAAAAACACTCAAATTCATGAAGATCGAATAGCATGATACTGCACAATAAAGGGATTAAAAATGAAATCAAGGATGAAATCAAAATGTTTCTGGAAACAAATGAAAAGGAACTCCCCCTGGCTGGCATAGCTCAGTGAATTGAGCGCGGGCTGCAAACCAAAGTGTCGCAGGTTCGATTCCCAGTCAGGGTACATGCCTGGGTTGCAGGCCATGACCCCCAGCAACCACACATTGATGTTTCTCTCTCTCTTTCTACCTCCCTTTCCTCTCTAAAAATAAATAAATAAAATCTTAAAAAAAAAGAAAATGAACTCCCAACAGTCCAAAACATATGTGACACAGTGAAGGCAGTCCTGAGAGGGAAGTTCACAGTGAAACAGGCTTACCTAAAAAAGAGAGAAACATTTCAAACAAACAACCTAAGCCTACACCTACAAGAACTGGAGGAGCAACAACAAAGATACCCCAGAGCAAGTAGAAGGAAGAAAATAACCAAGATCAGACTATAATTAAACAACATAGAGACTAAAAGCACAATTCTAAGGATCAATAAATCCAGGAGCTACTTCTTTGAAAAGATAAACAAAATCAGCAAGCCTTTAAGCAGGCTCATCAAGAAAAAAAGAGAGGACACAAATAAACACAATCAGAAATGAAAGAGGAGATATTAAAACTGATATCACAGAAACACAAAGGATTGTAAGAAATTACTACCAAAAATTATATACCAAAAATTTTAAAAACCTAGGTGAAATGGAAAAATTTCTAGAAAAATGTAATCTTCCAAAACTCAATGAAGAAGAAACAGAAACCTGAAGAGACCAATAACACCTGATGAAATTGAAGCAATAGTAAAAAAACTCACAACACACAAATACTCTGGACTGGACAGTTTTACGGGAGAATTTTACAAAGCATTTAAGGAAGAGCTAACCCCTGTACTTCTCAGACTATTCAAAAAAAAATACAAGATGATGGAAGACTCCCAAACTCTTTTTATGAATCCAGCATCATTCTAATTCCAAAATGAAGTAAAGACACAGCAAAGAAAGAAAACTTCAGGCCAATATCGCCACTGAACATAGATGCTAAAATCCTCAACGAAATATTGGAAAAACTCATCCAACAATACATTAAAAAGATGATACACAATGACCAAGTGGGATGGTATTGTGCCATCCTTGAATTCTTCCCAGGAATTCAAGGATGGCACAATATTCACAAATCAATAAACCTAATACATCACATAAAGAAAACAAAAGATAGTAGCTCAGTGGATTGAGCACAGGCTGTGAACCAAAGTGTTGCAGGTTCGATTCCCAGTCAGGGTACATGCCTGGGTTGCAGGCCATGACCCCCAGCAACCACACATTGATGTTTCTCTCCCTCCCCACTCTCTCTCTTTCTCCCTCTCTTCCCTCTCTAAAAAATAAATAAATAAAATATTTAAAAAAAGAAAACAAACAATAAAAATCACATGAACATAGCAAATGATGCAGAAAAAGCATTTTATAAGGTACAGCACATATTTATGATAAAGGCACTCAGCAAAGTGGGAATAGAGGGAGAATTCCTCAAAATAATAAAGGCCATATATGAGAGACCTACAGCCAACATCATACTCAATGGGCAAAAACTGAAAAATTTCCAACTAATATCAGAAGCAAGGCAAGGTTGTCCACTTTCAGCACTTCTATTCAACATAGTATTGGAAGCCCAAACCACAGCAATCTGATGTGGATCCCACCTCATGGAATCTGTCACATTGTGGATGAGGCATGAGAAATTCTACCAAGAATTTCTGTGACTTCTGCAACTACCAAGTCCTGTGGAGGAAAAGGGACAGCATGGCTCTTCTCTCAAGGGAAGAAAAACCTCAGCCCTTGCCTTGACCAGCCTTTATTTCTTTTCTGGGCACATTACATGATGGTCCTCACTTACTATGCACAGGTTCACTTTAGGTGGTTACCTTTTACAGAAAACAAAGGAGATGATGCTGCTAATTACATCACAGAAGAAGGATATTTGCAAATGAAAAGGGAAAAGTAGTTGAACCAGTTACACTTCATACTGGGGAGTTTTAGCATGGATTTTAGTAAATTACAGTAAGCACTTGCTGTCTCAATTCAGGGTGAGGGAGTTTTAGCAAAAGCAAGTCTCATGGCAGTTTAGGTACAATGTAGGCCTGATTCCCCATGGGAGAACCTATCCATGGGCATGGGTCCTGTCTGGGACCACGCCATGCAGAATGATCTCCTATAGCAATCAGACATGAAAAGGATATAAAAGACATCTAAATTGGAAAAAGAGGAAAAAAACCATCATTGTTTGCAGATGACATGATAGTGTACATGGAAAATCCTATAGACTCCACCAAAAAACAACTCGACCTAATAAATAAATTTGGCAAAACAGAAGAATACAAAGTCAATATTCATAAATCAAAGGCATTTTTGTATACCAACAATGAATATCAGAAACAGAAACCAAGAAAAAATCCCATTTGATGTAGCAGAAAGAAAAATAAAGTACCTAGGAATAAACCTGACCAAGGATATAAAATACCTGTACCCAGAAAACAACACAACACTGAAGAAAAAAGTTAAGGAAGACACTAATAAATGGAAGCATATACCATGTTCATGGATTGCAGAAATTAACATCATCAAAATGTCCATATTACCCAAAGTAATCTATAAATTCAATGCAATCTTTATTAAAATACACCAATGGCATATTTCACAGATATAGAACAAGCATTTCAAAAATTTGTATGGAGCCATGAATGACCCTAAATAGCCACAGCAATGAAATTCAGAGAATGAAACTCCAAGTAGTATCGATCACAATATGTGATATCAAACTATATTAAAAGGCCATGGCCATCATAATAGTCTGGTTCTCCTATATGAAAAGAAACATAGATCAATGGAATAGAAGAGAGAGCTGAGAAATGAACTGAAGTCTTCTATAGCCAATTAATATTTGACAGATGGGACAGAAGAATAAAATAGAGTAAAAATGGCCTCTTGGAAATGAAACTGTATCACCAACTTACACCATACACAAAAATAAATGCAAGGTGGATAGAAGATTTAAATATAAGTTTTGACACCATAAAAGTTCCAGAGGATTTTCCTGCATATGTTCTCCTTAGGACTTGAATGGCGTCACAACTTATATTTATTTATTTTTTTAATTAGTTCATTTTATTTATTTTTTATTTTTATTTTTTTATTTTAATCATTGTTCAAGTACAGTTTTCTACCTTTTACTCCCATTCTAGCCTGCCCACCCATCCCTCCCCACTTCCCTCCCATTACCACCCCACCTAGTTTTTGTCCATGTGACCTTTAACTTTGTTCCTGTAGGATTTACAGGAATGACTTACACTTAAATCTTTTATCCACCTAAAATTTATTTTTGTGTATGGTGTAAGTTGGTGCTTGAGTTTCTTTTTCCTTCTTTCTTTTTTTTTTCTTGCATGTAGCTGTCCAGATCTCCTAACACCATTTGTTGAAGAGGCTATTTTTACTCCATTTTATGCTTCTGCCCACTTTGTCGAATATTGATTGACCATAGAGAGTTGGGTTTATTTCTGGGCTCTCTGTTCTGTTCCATTAGTCTATGTGCCTGTTTTTATGCCAGTACAAGGCTGTTTTGATTACAGTGGCCTTATAATACAGTTTGGTATCAGGTACCCATCAGTAAATGAATGGATCAAAAAACTGTGGTACATTTACACAATGGAATTCTATGCAGCAGAAAGAAAGAAGGAGCTCCTCCCCTTTTCAACAGCATGGATGGAACTGGAAAGCATTATGCTAAGTGAAATAAGCCAGGCAGTGAAAGACAAATGCCATATGATCTCACCTTTAACAGGAACCTAATCAACAAAACAAAGAAACAAGCAAAATATAACCAAAGACACTGAAATTGAGAATAGGCTGACAGTGACCAGGAGGAAGAGGGAGGGAATTTCAGGGGAAAAGGGTAAGGGTTTGCTGGAACAAGTATAAAGGACACATGGACAAAACCAAAGGGTGGTAGAATCAAGGGTGGAGAGTGGGAATTGCTGGGGTGGGGAGATTGGATGGGGGAAAGTGGAGACAACTGTACTTGAATAAGAATAAAAACAACATCTATCTCTTATCTCACATTTCTGAAGATCAGAATCTAGGTATTACATGTCTAAACTGTGTCCTCCACTTAGGGTCTCACAAGCTAAAGTCAAGGTTTGGCAGGGTTGTGCTCCTTACAGGAGGCTGAGGGGAAGATTTTTTCCTTCTAGTCATTGACAGGATTCTGTCCCTTGTGGTCATGGTATGAGATTCCCATTTCCTCCTGGCTATCATCTAAGAGCCTCTCCCAACTCCTTAAGATCCATTCATTCCTCATTGCATTGTCCCTCCATCTTCAAACCAGCAAAGGTGAGTCCAGTCCCTCTCACCTCTGCCATGTCTCTTCTGCTTCCCACTTCCTTGCATCTCAGTGACTTCAGCTGGAAAATGTTTGCCACTTTTACAGACTTGTGTGATTGTATTTGGCCTGCCTGCACAACCAAGGACACTCTCCCCATCCAAGGTCCATAAGCTTAGCTGTCTCTGAAAACTCAATTTTGCCATGGATGGTAACATTCACAGGTCCTTAAGATTAGGATATGGATACCTGATGGTGGGGGGAGACATTATTCTTCCTACCACACTACCCAATATCACATATTTAGTAAGTAATAGAGGTCCATATGAACCAGGTCTATTTGGTATTAAGGCTCAATATCTTCCTATGAGTCCAACCTGCCTATCTAAAATATTTAATATGTTAGAGCATTTAATAAATGGGAAAACAGAGGAGTAAAATGTCTTAAAGCAGATATGTATTCAGTAAACTCTGTTTCCAATTTTCAACATGATTTATACCTTTGGAATATGGTATTCAAAATAGTCAAGGTTGTGAAATAAATCAATATTGTTTCATTCCATATTCAATACTAGTAGACATATACTTTTCACAATAAATGTACATTAAAATTGCCGGAATTGTTCTGCTAATTTATCCAAGTCTAAGTGTTCTTATTACTGGCAGAATTGAAAGTACTTTAAACACAAAACAATCTCTTATATCCCCCACAACTAAAAAGCAGCACAACAATTTCAATACATTGATACTAGTTATCAGGAGTAACCCAGGCTTCATAGTGTTTCCTAGAAGGGGGCACACTGACTTCCTGACAGGAGCAGGGCCTGGTGTTCCTCTCACTATGTGCTTAAAGGTAGTACCCAAACTTGTTTGGACCCAGGTATTTGTAGAGCCTTGTTAGAGTTAAAAGTTGTAGTGTAGAGCACAGAAATGATTGGGGCCTTGACAAATCACTTTTGGAGTTGAATCTGTCATTGAAGCCCAGTTATAGACAACAAACATACATTGAGTAGATGCTTAAGAAAGGCTTGCTTATGCTTCTTTCCAACTTGGACCCAGCATGATGGTTCCTGAAAATAAGGGTGGTGAGAAAAAGAAGGACCATTCTGCCATCAACAAGGTAGTGACCAAAGAATACACCATCAGCATTTACAAGCACATCCAGGAAGTAGGTGTCAAGAAGTGTGCCCCTTGGACACTCAAAAAGATCCAGAAATTTGCCATAGAGATGGGAACTCCAGGTGTACACATTGCCACCAGGCTCAACAAAGCTGCCTGGGCCAAAGGAATAAGAAATTTCCCATACTGTACAAGATGTGGTTGTCCGGAATACATAATGAGGATGAAGATTCACCAAACAAGCTCTATACTTTGGTCACTTACACACCTGTCACAACTTTAAAAAAATGTTTGCTTACAACTTCTACAATGGATTCCCATATCCAGTGATAATTTACCCATTTATTTATTCAATGTTTATATTAAGTATTTTGATGTGGGCATCACTGTACAAGGCAGTGGAGATACAGCAATGCACATCACCATTTTTGCTCTAGAAAAGCTCATGGTTAGCTCAGACATCAATGAGTCTGAGAGTCCCAGGTGTGAAGACTGCTGCCTGGGTAAAGGGCTGTCCATAATTCAAGATGCAAGTAGGGAAGCCCATCTTCTATTCCTATTTCTGAAGTTCCTGCTCCTGGAAAGCTCAAATCACTCTGGCCTTGAAGAACATTGACTATGAAACAGTGCCCATCAACCTCATAAAAGACAAATCCAGCAGTTCTCTGAAGAATTCCAGGCACTCAATCCCATGAAGTAAATGCCATCACTAAAGACTGATGGCATTACCATTGACCAGTCTCTGGCCCTCACTGAGTACCTGGAGGAGACTTGGCCCATTCCACAACTCCTGCCTCAGGATCCAAAGAAAAGTGTCCTCATCCTTGCACACATAATTTCTGACCTCATCACCAGAGGCATCCAGTCTCTGAAGAACCTATCTGTCCTGAAGTAAGAGGGACAGGAGAGCCAGCTGATATGGGCCCACAAGGCCATTGTCCTGGCTTTAGCACTTTGGAGTAGATCCTGGAGGGCACATCAGAGAAGTACTATGTGGGAGACAAGGTGTCTGTGGCTGATTTCTCCTTAGCACCTCAGGTGGCAAATGCTGAAAGGTTCAAGATGGATCTCATTCCCTACTCTACCATCAGCCATATCAACAACTCACTGCTGGCCTTGGAAGCTTTCCAAGTGACTACTTCCTGCTGGAAGCTAGACATACCCACTGAATTGAGGGCCTAGCTCTCAAAACGTGCCCCACTGGTGCATGAGCAGGAGTTGTGTGAGCTGAAGGGGCCAGCGAATGAGCAAGCCATAACTGCAGAAGCAGAAGACTTTCACTTTTACCCCTTGAACTTGAACTGTAGCCCTTGATCTGCCTTCTCACTGAACCTTTCCCTGCCTTTGTCCCATCATGTGTCAAAAATGGTCAGGAGTGGGTAGGAGAATACTAGGAGGAATGCAGGAATATTACCTGCCACCTATGTCATGGTGCAGTCATTAAGTTGAATTGAGAATGAACACTAAAATGCCTGCCAAGTTTACCAGAAAGTCATAAGGATGCCTGTGTGCTTCTTTTCATCCCCTCCGCTATACCTGAAATTTGATCATTTAACTGAAGCCCAGGCCACCAAGTTGTTAAAAAAAAAGGAAACAGATATTCATGGTCTCATTGGGGAATTTTAGGCAATATTAAAGGAAAATGATGACTTGCCCAATATAGAAATCATTAAACATCTATTAAATAAATAATATTTAGACATTTATTGAAAACATGTGAAAAGATACATCATTAGTAATCTGGGAGATATAAATAAAAACTTCAGTGGGATGCTACTTCATACACACCAGGATGGCTATAATTATAAAAATGAAAAATAACAAGTGCTAGCAAGAATGTAGAGGAACTAGAATCTTCATACATTGCTGATGAGAATGTAAAATGATGCAGTGACTTTGGAATATAGTTTGCCAGTTCCTCAAAAGATTAAACATAGCCCTGGCTGGCATAGCTCAGTGGATTGAGCGTGGGCTGCAAACCAAAGTGTTACAGGTTCGATTCCCAGTCAGGGCACATGCCTGGGTTGCAGGCCATGGCCCCCAGCAACCGCACATTGATGTCTCTCTCTATCTCTCTCTTTCTCCCTCCCTTCCCTCTCTAAAAATAAATAAATAAAGTCTTTAAGAAAAAAAAGATTAAGCATAGAGTTGCCATATGAACTAGCAATTCCAGTCTTGGTTAAAAATATTAAAGTTTATTTAATTGACTATATAAATTATGGAGTATATGGATTAATGGAGTATACATACATACACATATACCTAGAAAAAATCAGGGATTTTAAAGAAAATTTTGTACAAGAATATTCACAGCAGCATTATTGATAATAGCCAAAAAAGTAGAAACAACCCAAATGTCTATCAACTGATGAACAGATCAACAAAATGTGGTATAGCCATATAATAACATTATTTTTCAATAAAAAGGAATAAATTACTGATACATACTCCAAAATGAATGAACCTTGAAAACATTATGCTAAGCGAAATTAGCTCAATACAAAAGAAAAAGTATTATGTGATTTCATTTGTATGAGATATCTATAACAAATAAATCTAAAGAAACTGAAAGTAGATTAAAGGGTCCCTAGGGCTAGGGTTTTCTTTTGGGGGGGGGATTATAGGGTGATAGCTAAAGAATAAAAAGTTTCTATTTAGGATGATGAAAATATTCTAAATTATAGTGATGGTTGCACAGCTTTATGACTATACTAAAACCCACTAAATTATATATATAAAAGGCTGAATTTTGTAGAATGTGAATTATATCTCAATAAAGCTATTTTCTTAATATCTTATTGAACCCCTTATGGACCAGGAACTTTGATTAATTATTTACATGCATTATCTCATTTAAGTCTAACCACAACCTTGTGGGGAGGTATTAGGTTTCATTCCATTTAATAGTTAAGGAAGCTGGAGGTTAGAACTGGTCCCATATGGCCAGGTAATCAGCAGAGGAGCTAGGATTCAAACACCATTAGCCTGACACCAGAGATCTCTCTCTTATCTACTTTGTGGGACTGAATAAACTCTCCTGGTCAGAAAGGCAACTTGATGACAGTATTGGGAACTCTACTAGAAGGCATTTTCTTTATTTATGTTTAGTCTGTGCACTGATAAAAATTTTTAAGTATATACATAAAATTTGTCAAGGGGTTACTCTTGGAGAGTTAGATTAGGGAGGGGTAGAATGAAAGGGGCTTTCTTATAATTTTATATGCCTTTACATTTTTTGAATTTTTAAAAATAAACATATTTTTTACATTACTTAAAAAATAAATATCTTTTAAAATAGCCAGAGATTTAAATTCTGATTTTTATTTGGGCTGAGTTCAGAGTGCACCTACCCTCAGACACTTCCCAAAAGGCAAAATTCTTAGCTAGATGGAATACTTGCATGTGCTTATAAGGGAGCTAAAGGAGCCACCCACCCTGATGGCCTCCAGGCTTGAGGCATACTTAATAATGGTCTCTGATACTAAGTGCCCATTTTCTTATGGTTTTTCAAGTGTAGTTATCTCCATTTCCTCCCCACCACTCCCCAAGACCCCACCCATCCCCAGTTCCCACTCTCCATCCTACCTCACTTTGCTTTGTTCATCTGTCCTTTAAACATGTTTCTTGATGATGTTGCCCCTTTATTCAACAATAATCACCCTCCCCTTTCCCCCTGGTTATAGTCAGTTTGTTCTTTGTTGTTTTTGTTGCTCTTCAAGTACTGTTGTCTCCTTTCTCCCCCCAACCACTCAACGCCTCCAACCAACCCCCCGCCCCCGACCCTTGATCTTATCCCCTTTGGTTTTTCCCATGTGTCTATTATACATGTTCCTTGAAGACCCTTCCCCTATTTTGCCCCATTATACCTTTCCCTCAGCCCCTCTGGTTACTGCCAGTTTGTTCCTTATTTCAGTTTTTCTGGTTTTATTTTGCTAGCAGGTTTGTTTTGTTGATTAGCTTCCACTTATAGGTGAGATCATATGGTATTTGTCTTTCATAGGCTGGCTCACATCACTTAGCATAATTCTCTCCAGTTTCATCCATGGTATTGAAGGGTAGGAGCTCCTTCTTTCTTTTTACAGCATAGTATTCCATTGTGTACATGTACCACAGTTTTCTGACCCACTCATTCACTAATGGGCACTTAGGCCGTTTCCAGCACTTGCTTTTAGTAAATTGTGATGCTATGAATATTGGGCTGCAAAGGTTCTTTTGAATTGGTCTTTCAGGATTCTTAGTATAATCCCAGCAGTGGAATTGCTGAGTCAGAAGGCAGTTCCATGTTCAGTTTTTTGAGGAAAGTCCATACTGTTTTTCACAATGGCTATACCACTCTGCATTCCCACCAACAGTGTACCAGGGTTCTCTTCTCCACAACCTTGCCAGCAATTGTTGTTTGTTGATTTGTTTATTATGGCCATTCTGCCAAGTGAGAAACAGTACCTCACTGTGTTTTTTTAACATCTTTTTCTTATTTCTCAAGTACAGTTTTCTGCCTTTTCTCCCCACTTCTCCTCACCACCCCAGTCCTCCCCACACCCTCCCCTGTTTTCACCCCTCCTTGAAATTGTCCATGTGTCCTTTATAGTTGTTCCTGCAAACCCTTCACCCTTTTCCCCTATAGTCCCCTGCCCTCTACCCTCTGGTCACTGTCAGCCTGTTCTCAATTTCAATGTCTTTAGTTATATTTTGCTTGCTTGTTCATTTTGTTGATTAGGTTCTACTTATAGGTGAGATCTTATGATATTTGTACTTCACTGCCTGACTTATTTCACTTAGCATAATGCTCTCCCGTTTCACCCATGCTGTTGCAAAGGCTAGGAGCTCCTTATTTCTTTCTGCTGCATAGAATTCCATTGTGTAAATGTACCATAGTTTTTTTATCCATTCATTGAACTGATGGGCACTTAAGTTGCTTCCAGCACTTGGCTATTGTATATTGTGCTGCTATGAACATTGGAGTGCACAGTTTATTATGGATTGATGTTTCAGGGTTTTTAGGATATAATGCTAGCGCTGGAATTGCTGGGTCAAAAGGCAGTTCCATTTTTAGATTTCTGAGGAAATTCCATACTGTTTTCCATAGTGGTCGCACCAGTCTGCAATCCTACCAACAGTGCACTATGGTTCCCTTTTCTCCACAACCTCTCCAACACTTGTTTGTTGATTTGTTTATGATGGCCATTCTGACCAGTGTGACGTGATATCTCATTGTGGTTTTAATTTATATCTATCTGATCGCTAGTAATTCTGAGCATTTTTACATATGTCTCTGGGCCCAGAGTAAGTCCTCCTTGGAGAAGTGTCTGTTCAACTCCTTTGCCCATTTTTTAATTGGGTTGTTTGTCTTCTTAGAGCAGAGTCATGTAAGTTCTTTAAATATGTTACAGATCAAACGCTTATCTGAGGTATCATTGGCAAATAGGTTTTCCCTTACGGTTGGTTCACTTTTCATTTTAATGCTGTTTTCTTTAACCATGCAGAAGCTTTTTATTTCGATGAGATCCCATTTTTTTATTCTTTCCTTTATGTCCCTTGATTTTGGGGACATATCAGTGAAAATATTGCTGCGTGAAATATCTGAAATTTTCTTGCCTATGTTTTCCTCTAGAACTTTTATGATGCTACAAGCCATAGTGAAGTCTTTTATCTATGTTCAGTTTATTTTATGTGTATGGTGTAAGTGGTAGTCAAGTTTCATTTTTTTGCATGTAGCTGTCCAGATCTCCCAACACCATTTGCTGAAGAGGATACTTTTACTCCATTTTATGCTTATGCTCCCTCCATCAAATATTAATTGGTCATAGAAACATAGGCTTATTTCTGGGCTCTCTCATCTGTTCCATTGATCTATATGTCTTTTTTTAGGTGAGTACCAGACTGTTATGATGGCAATGGCCTTTTAATATAGTTTGATGTCACATATTGTGATCAACCCTACTTTGTAATTCATTCTCTAAATTGCTGCAGCTATTCAGAGTCACTCATGGTTCCATATACATTTTTGAAATGTTTTTTTCTATATCTGTGAAATATGTCATTGGTATTTTAATAAAGATTGCATTGAATTTATAGATTACTTTGGGTAATATGAACATTTTGATGATGTTAATTTCTGCAATCCATGAATATGGTATATGCTTCCATTTATTAGTGTCTTACTTAACTTTTTTCTTCAGTGTTGTGTTGTTTTCTGGGTACAGGTATTTTACATCCTTGGTCAGGTTTATTCTTAGGTGTACTTTATTTTTCTTGTAGCTAAAGCAAATGAGATTTTTACCCTGATTTCAGTTTCTGATATTGTATTGCTGGTGTACAAAAGTGTCTTCAATTTCTGAATATTGACTTTATATCCTTCTGTTTTGCCAAATTCACTTATTAGGTAAAGTAATTTTTTGTTTAAGTCTATAGGATTTTCCATGTACACTATCAGGTCATCTGCTAATGATGATAGTTTTGCTTACTCCTTTCCAATTCATGCTTTTTATTTTTTTTTTTCTGATCACAGTGGGAAGCACTTTCAATATTATGTTTATTAGAAGTGGTGAAAGCAGACATCCTTTTCTTGTTCCTGAGCTTAGTGGAAAAGTTTTTAGTTTTTGCCCATTGCATATGATGTTGGCTGTAGTTTTCTCATATATAGTCATATTATGTTGAGGTATGTTCCATCTATCCCCACTTTGCTTAGTGTTTTTATTATAAATGGGTGCTCTACTTTATCAAATTTTTTTCACATCTATTAATATGACCATGTGATTTTTGTCTTTCCTTTTGTTTATGTGATATATTAGGTTTATTGATTTGCTAATGTTGTACCATCCTTGCACCCCTGGTATGAATCCCACTTGGTCATGGTGTATAATCTTTTTAGTGTATTGCTGGATGTGGTTTGCCAATATTTTGCTGTGGATTTTAGCATCTATGTTCATCAGTGATATTAGCCTGAGGTTTTCTTTCTTTGCTGTGCCTTTATCTAGTTTTGGAATTAGGATGTTGCTGGCTTCATAAAAAGAGTTTGGGGTCTTCCTGTTTCTTGTATTTGTTGGAATACTCTGTGAAGGATAGGGTTTAGCTCTTACTGAGACGTTTTGGAAAATTCTCTGGGGAAATTATACAGTAAAGGTCTTTTGTGTGCCAGGAGTTTTTTCATTACTGCTTCGATTTCACCAGCTATTATCTGTCAGTTCAGCCTTTCTTCTTCTTCATCCAGTTTTGGAAGATGATATGTTTGTATAAATTTGTCCATTTCACTGAGGTTTTCAAATTTCTTGGCATGTAGTTGTTCATAGTAATTTCTTACAATCCTTTCTATTTCTGTGCCATAAATTATAATCTCTCCTCTTTCATTCAAGATTTTGTTTGTTTGGGTCATTTCTTTTTGTCTAGATGAGTCTGCTTAAAGGCTTGTTGATTTTGTTTATCTTAGCAATAAACCAAATGCTGGATTTATTGACCCTTTGGATTGTTCTTTTAGTCTCTGTGTCATTTAATTCTATTCTGGTCTTGTTTATTTCCTTCCTTCTACTCTCTCTGGGCTTTGTTAGTTGTTTCTCCAGTTCTTGCAGATGTAGAGTTAAGCTGTTATTTTGAAATGTTTCTATCTTTTTTTCACTTAGGCCTGTATCACTATGAACTTCCTTCTTAGGAATCCCTCTGCTGTGTCCCATAGGTTTTGGACTGCTTTGTGTTCATTTTCATTTGTTTCCAGAAACTGTTTGATTTATTCCTTTATCTCATTCTTAACCCATTTATTGTTGAATAGCATGCTATTCAATCTCCATCAATTTGAGTGTTTTTTAGTTTTTTCTTGAGGTTGGTTTCTAGTTTCAGGACGCTGTGCTCAAAGAAAATGCTTGATATGATTTCAACTTTCTCGAATTTTTGAGGTTTATTTTGTGTCCTATCATGTGGTCTATCTTTGAAAATATTCCATGTGCTCTGGAAAAGAATGTGTTCTTTGCTTCTTTGGGATGAAAAGTTATGTGTGTGTGTATATGCACACACACGTGTACATATATGTGAAAGTTGTGTATATACATGTTGGGTGTATATATGTGAAAAGTTGTGTGTGTGTATATGTATATTAGTATAATATAGGAATTATATTATATTATATTATATTAATATTATGTCATTGAACAATGCCCAAAATCAAATGGACTGAACTTACTGGGTTATATATATATATATATATATATATATATATCAGTTAAGTTCATTTGATCTAGGACACTGTTCAATGCTGCCATATCTTTGCTGATATTTTGTTTGGAAGATCTATCCATTTTTGACTGTGTGGTATTGATATCCCCTAGTATAAGTGTGTTGCTGTCTGTATCTTTCTTGAAGTCCTCTAAGATTTTCCAAATATATTTGAGTGCTCCTATGTTGGGTGCATATATGTTTACAATATTTATGTCTTCTTGACAGATTCTTCCCTTGAGAATTATGAAGTGTCCTTCTGTGTCTCTTTTTATTGCATTTGTTTTGGAGTCTATATTGCCTGATATAAGTATTGCTATCCTTGCCTTTATTCCCTGTCCATTTGCTTGGAATATTTATTTCCAACCCTTCACTTTAGTCTGTGTAGGTCTTTTGTTCTGAGGTGGATCTCCTGCAGGCACTTTATGTGCAGGTCATGTTTTCTTATCCATTCAGCTACCCTGTGTCTTTGATTTCAGCATTTAATCCATCTACATTTAAGGTTATTTTTGATAGGTACTTATTCACTGCCATTTTACCCCCTTTCTACCTATGATCCTCTCTCTCTCTTTTTCTTCATCTTCTTTAAGTTGTCCTTTTAGCATATCTTGCGGTACTTGTTTGTTAGAGGTGTATTCTTTGAGCCTCCTTTTGTCTGAGAAGCTCCTTATTTTGTCCTCCATTTTAATTGAGAGCCTCGCTGAATGGAGTAGTCTTGGTTGCAGGGCTTTGCTTTTCATTACTTGAAATATTTCTTGCCATTCCTTTCTGGCTTGCAGTGTTTCTGCTGAGAAATCTGCTAAAGTTATTGGGTGTTCCTTTTAAGTTATTTCCTGTTTCTCTCTTGCTGCTTTTAAGATTCTCTCTTTGTGTTTCAAACTTGACATTTTAATGATTATGTGTCTTGAAATCAGTGTCTTTGGGTTCATCTTGACTGGAACCCTCTGCTTTCTGAACTAGCATGGCTTTTCCCCTCTCCAGGTTCATGAAGTATTCTGTCATTAGGTTTTTCAGTGTTTCTATCCATTGCTCCTTTCTCTTCTCTGTTATTCTTGTGATTTGAATATTGTTGTGTTTCATGGTGTCTTGCAGTTCCCTTAAGCTATCTTCATTTTTTAGAGTCTTTTTTTTTTTGTACAGCTGTTCTACATGGGTATTTCCTTCTACCTTGTCTTCCAGCTCATCACTAATTTGATCCTCTGCTTCATCCAGTCTGCTTGTGATCCTTTTTAACACACACACACACACACACACACACACACACACACACAATATTGCATTCTTCATTTCTTCCTGGTTCTTGTTTATATTTTCCATTTCCTTTTTCATACTGTTGTAGTTCCCACTCAGTTCCTTGTAGTTGTCAGTGAGTTCTTGAGCATCCTGATGACCATCTTTTGAATTCCAGATCTGATAGTATGGTTGCTTCCATTTCATTTTACTGGTGAGTCTTCCATTCTTCTCAGTTGGGGGCTCTTTCTTCATCTCCTCATTTTAGGTGACACTTTTTGTTTGTTTCTGTGATTCCCAATGCTCTGCCTTGCCAGCTGTTTTCAATAGGGTGAAATTCTGTGGTAAGAGTTCCGTGGGACTCAGTGATGTTGTTTCTTTGATCTCCTTGTCTCTGTAATCTATGGGTGCCCTTTCTTCCACTTGTGTGTGCTCTCTTATTGTACTTGTGCTTTACCTATTTGTGGCTCCTTTTGTGGTCAATTTTCCCCTCCAGCAGGTTACTGTTATTGACAACTCCCACCTTGTCTTGTATGCTGTTGTATAGGTGTTTGTTAACAGAGAATTATTACCAGACCACCAAACCTATGCCAGCAAAAAGGACTCCCCTACCACATCAGCAGTCTCAACCACAATAGAACTAAGATTAATAAATGTGAAAAGGGATTAAGGATATCATATGATATGACAAAGGGAATATGAGATGACTAGAAGAGGGAAAAATGTTTTTGTGTGGTAAGAGGGAGGAGCATTGATAAGACTTGGGGTAGAATCATGGTGAAGAAAGAGAGACAGCAAAATTTACAACATGAGTAAAACATGAAAGGGTAATGGGGACATTGGAGTAAGGAGAGGGAAGAATATACTGAGGTTTGAAGTAAAATTGAAAATTGAGGTTTGAAAGGGTGATGGGAACATTGGAGTAAGGAGGGGGAAGAATATACTATGAGGTTTGAAGTAAAATTGAACATGTTTGTTCCCAACAGGAGCGAAATTGAAGAAAACCCTTAGCAGGGACAATAGCAAGGTCAGTTGAATGAAACATAATAAAGGTGAAGCAGGTTTAAGAATATTAAAGAAAAGTGAAAGGTAAATATGAGATGTCTACAGTAAAGAAAAATGACTTTGAGAGGATAGGGGAAACAAACTAATAAGAGTAAGTAGTAAATCCCAGGTTGGCAGAGGGGAAAAAAGAAGCAGAGAGAGAGAGAGATTAGAAAGAAAAGATGAATAAGAAGAAAGAAAAAAGGGGGGAGAGAGAAAACAATGAGATAAAATTCCTTACTCAACTCATCAGGGACAAGGTAAAGGCAAAAAGAGTAAAGCAGCGGGAGAGTATTCTATAGGATATCCTTTGGGGAAGTACAGAAATAACCATGATATCCTACTCAACTGGCCACTTTTGATAAAAGATAAAAAACAGATACAAACCTTATTAAAAGAGAAAAAGAATGTGAAGTGATTTTAGAAAGCACAGCACTTATGCAAGGTTAGGTGGTAAGATACAGTGAGAGTAAGGGGTAGAAACTTGGCATAGAGCGTGACAGAATAAAGTTAACCACAACTGTAATAAATCTCAAGAAGATGGTGGAATGGATTAAGGCCAGGGATAGGTGCTGTGTGGGATTTGGAAAAACAATAGTATGATAAGAAGTATATAATTTGAATAAAAATAATAAAAAGTAAAAAACCAAGAGTAGTATGTTATTGGAATATGAGTGAAGTGAAAGAAATTAAAATGCAACATGAACGGAAGAATAAATAAACCAAACAATGAAATCGAACAAACAAAAAACTAATTAAATGGAAAGAAAAGAAGTAAAAAAAAAAACACAAGTTCTGAGGACAGCAAAGGGATTTTTGTCTCAGTTGTTGGTGCTCACCTTCTGACTCTTCTCTAGATCTGTCTCTGGTTTTCTCACATCTCCAGATATTATTATCCTACACTTTTTAAAAAAAAAGCCTCCTGCTAACTTTAAACCTGACAAGTGGTTTTGCTGGTCTTCCCTGATGGTGCAGGCAGAGAGGAGCTGGGCTCTCTTTTTTCCTTTCCTTTGGTTCTGTGAGGATGGGGGCTCAGTCTGGGCTACAATAATCACAGGTGCCCAGTTTCCAGCCCAGGCTCTCAGAGACCTACATGGCCTGCACTGTATACTCTGTATATATGTGCCAGGCCAGCACCTATAATACACCTCATTGTGCTACCCTTTGATTAGTCTGTGAGGTGCACTGAGTGGGAGCAAATCATACCCCTCCTCCTCCATCTTTACTGACCTGGTTTCTGTGTACACACAAAGTCCCTTCAGGGCAGCTCAGTTCCCCTATTGAATTAAGTCTCTATGGGAGCTGCTACCTCTCTGAGCCCCTGCTGCCCCTCTTTGATCAATCCGTGAAGTGCCCTGAGTGGGAGTAAATCATGCCCCCACTCTTCCCTTTTTGCTGGCCTAGCTGGTGCATGTGAGATGTCCTTGCATAGCAGCTGTTTGGAGCAAGTTCCTCTTGGCTGTCTGTTCCTAATAAGCACTTTGTTTCCAACATTGACCAAATCTGACCAGTCCAGAGACTATCTGTATCATGGCCAGTTGTGGCCTATCTCTTCACCTATCTCTAGGTGTCACCCTGGCTCCCCAATTTCTCTGGTACTGTGCCAGTTGGTGACCTCTGCCACAGCACCGGTGAGGGTACAGTACCAGCTGTGTGTCTTTTATTATGGCTTTATCTTCCCAGCGACTTTAAGGGTCCAAGTCTCTCCCAGCATGGGTCTGTGATTTCCCCACTCCAGGAGGCGAGGGAGCCACTAAGTTGCAATCACTGACCTGGCTCTCCTCCAATGTTCTAGCCGTAGTCACAGTCTCTAGAGCAGGGCATGGGTAGCCACAGTCTCCAGAGCAGGGCACAGGGACCTTTCCATCAGTCTACAAAATCTCCTTACTGTTGGGGTCCACCCTGCCTGGTCTCAGGAAGCTGTCACCCCCTGTGGCTAAGGCTGAGTAAGAGACCTCTGAACCAGGAGACATTAAGGAGACAAAACTTATTTCCCTGGCATGAATGCTGCCTGTTCTGTGCTGGCCCCCAATGCTTGATCAGTTAGCCAATGATGGGTAAGATTTCCCAAGGGGGGAATCTCCTAAGATGAGCATGATCATGTGAAAGCCTGAGGGAAGGACTTGGGGGGCTGTGGAAATGAAAGGGTGATCGACATCAACCCCTGCCCCCTCGGCTTTGTCAAAGCCTGAGTCCCTGTTCTTAGTTGTGAGAAATCCAAGTCTCCTGGCTGCCTTTGTCTCCTCTGCCCAACTCAGGCCTGTGGAAATAACAGGGGTGGTGCAGTCCAGACCAAAGTCAGTGGACCCCCGGGGTAATCAGGCCTGAGACATAGAATATGCAAGATCCTTTGAGATCTGCTTGCTCGAGATGCTCTTGAATTAGAATATGAAGACAAGGGCAGGAAACGAAACTAGCCTTTTAAATCCTGTAGTCTTTTTAAGTGATAAAACCCCAATATCTAAGCCCAGAATCCCAGCATGAGTTCTGTCAGCCTCTTTGAAAGCTACCTATTTGTTTGATCTTCCCTGCCAGACTGTAATCCACAAACTGTATCTGTACTCTTAATAAAAGCCTGCTTGGGCGGGAAAACGGGGTGCTCTCCACTAGAGAGAGTGGCCATTTCGTCCCTATTTCTCCACAGGACCAGGTTGTCCATGTGTATGTTTTTCTCGTGTTTCAATGAGCACCTGCAGCAATGGATACTGCTGGCCAGTATCCGCCACACCTTACCATCCATTTTTAAATGTCCTTGGCACACTTTGGCTTCCAAACTTCATACAGCTTGGATTCTGTTGGCTGTTCACTCTGTTATATGGAAGATCAGCTAGGTGTCCCACTGGAGTGCACAAGAAAGTAGTTTCAGCTCCCACCTACATCGCTCGCTGCCATCTTCCCAACTGATGAAAGTGCCTGTTTTTAAAAGACCTCTATTCACAAGGTTACCTTCAAGTATCTGTTCCTCCTAAGTATTCAGATGAGTATTCACATAATCTAGAGAAATCCACCACTTGGATAGTTTCCAGATCTAAATTGGAAAAATGGAGTAGATTGTAATTGAACAACAATAAAAATTAAAAACAAAAGAAGTGCCTCATGTAACATTACTGAAATCAAAACAAGATGATAAACAAGCTACTATAAATTTCTCATTTTCAAACCTGTGCAATGCACAAATTTATATTTACATAATCTAGAGAAAACCACCAACTGGATTTAGATCACCAATGGCTTTATGAAACTCCTAAGGAGTCATCTTCCTAGTTAGTGGTAAACTGGGGCATGGCCAAACAACTAGGATATGGCTATAGAACAAACAAAGCATTAGAGCCACTTCTGTCCACTGGGCATCAGTAATAAAACACCTTTTTCAGAGGCCTCCTTTCATCTCCTTCTAGAACTTCACAAGAGTATTGGCTTTATTTGAGAGCATAGCAGATAATCACTGGTGGGTCTCTTGTGCAGAGTGGACACTGGTGGAGTGGTTTTGTGTGTTACCAAATATTGGCATTTATTCAAATGATGACTATAAATGATTCCTAAAAAGTTACACTTTCTTTTTCTGTAACATAATTTGTTTATATGGTGAAGTCAACTCTGGACCAGAGTCAACCTGAGGAGTGAGTTTGGGCTCAATCTATTCCAGCTTTATACTTTGGGCAACTGACTTATTTGTCTGACCCTCATCTTTCTCTGGTATTTAATGGATATCACACTGTATGGGGTTGTTCAGAAACACAAATGATATAAGTGAATGTGTTCTCTACTGGAAGAATATTCACTATAATATCAGTATAAATATATATTTTTTAAATTTTCTTCACCATGTTCATCTATACTTCTTAGGTTTCTATGGAAAACTAGAAGAAAAAGTAACATGTCCTTATAAATTACAATGCAAATTTTAGAAGTTATTTTTATTTAATGAATTGGGTTGGGAAATCTAATAAAATACTTTTGAGAGAGGGATAACTTGGGTTTGGTATACCAGAGAGAGCAGGTATAAGCCACAAAGGCTCACTAATCATATATCCTTGAATGGATCACTTAACCTTAATGATGCTCAGTTTTATCATCTATAAAACAATAATAATGTCTTATCTAAAATATATACTATAATCATTAAATGTATTTAAAAGCATCTAGCACAGGGCATCACACATATTAGGTACTCAATATTTCTGTTCTGTATACTTGGTAGGAGGGAAGGAAGGAAGGAAGGAAGGAAGGAAGGAAGAAAGGAAAGAAAAAAGTAAGGTGTAGGGAAGAAAGGAAAGGAGGGAGAAAGAGAGAGGAGGGAAGAGAGATAAAAAAGAGTTTATAGCTTGATAAACCCACCCTACCTAACTTACTGTAAGTATTTATAGTTCTTAGTTGAGAGAGCTCTAACTGAGAATGTATAAAGCATTCTAAATTTCTCAGATAAAAACATGTGTCATCTATTTCATGTCTCTAGAAAAAGTAAAATCAATATTTGAGTTAATGGAAGAAATTAAATGGCTGCAGAAATATTTAACAAGTTTCAACAAGAAATTAGTTGGTAAATGATGGTACATAGAGTAATGGAGTACTTGCCTTTAAAACATTCTTCACAAAAGTTCAGAAAGATAAATCAATTAATCCCTTGCCTGTTAGGTACACAGATTAGCAAAGCTAACAGACCCAAGGTAAACCCAAGTACCATTACTCACCTAAAAGTAAAGTCACCTAAGGAAATGTAGTTTTTTTAATGCCAGCAGATTACAGTTTAAATACTACTTAGCTGACTGGGTTTAGGCTCTGTGTCTAGTTAGCACATAAAGTCCTAGACTCTCATTGATGAAAGAGCCCACATAGATAGAATCTAAAACCACCTTGCCTCATTTTAGAGATGGGGAAGTGAGACCCAGAGAAAAGGAAATATTATACTCAAGGATCTTTTGCTAGTTACGAGGGCTGGGACTCAAGCCCAGAACTCTGGAATCACAATCTTCTCTTTTTTTAAGGTTCCAAGTCAGATTGTTGTTGTTGTGGTTATGGTTCTATTATAGTTTGTCCCAATTTTCCCCTGTTGCTCTCCCCTTCCCTACCCATCCCCAGCTCCCACAGTCAATATCCACCCTTTTGTCCATGTCCATGGGTCATTTATACATGTCCTTTGGCTAGAATCTTCCCCTTCTTTCCCTCTTTATCCCCCTTCCTGTCTGGTCACTCTTTTTAACTCCTACTATTTGTGACTTGATGTCCAGGCAACACAAAAGAATGAAGAGAATACCTGCTTGGCACTACAGTTATTCTCAAGGTCATTAGAAGAAAGATGTCTTTACTGCTGTTCCCCTTTCTCTCCCCTCCCATTTACTATCTTGGAAGCTTATCTGTGAGTCTCACTTGGGATATGGCTCCCCAGGACTGAGTCTTTCCTCCCAACAATGCTCCCTAACACTCATTCATTCAACACATCTTTCCTGAACACATATTTCCTACTTACTCTCCTTAAATGCTTGATTTGCAGTGTGTTTCAACCCACAAGTACAAGGGAAAAATAAAGGCAGAAATGGGAAAGCAAATTCCAAGGTCAACAGCTAAAGATGAGAAGCAGGAAAAAAAATCCAGTGGGTTGAGGAAATGGTTCAGAACTAATCCTGGGTGGGTGAGTGTGGTCTGAGTCCTAGGGAAGATGGTGGTACTCAAAGGAAACAAGGGGCCCAGACATTTGCCTTTCTCATGAGATGCTGTGGATTTGTGCATTGCACAAGTATGTGGACATAAGAGGATAAACTTGGAAAATGAGAAATTTATAGTAGCTTGTTTATCATCTTGTTTTGGTTTCAGTAATGTTACATGAAGCACTTCTTTTTTTAAATTTTTATTGTTGTTCAGTTATAGTCATCTCCATTTTCCCCCATTGCTCTCCCCTGCACTGCCTACCTCCCCTCTCCTATATTCAGTCCTCCCTGCCTTGTCCATGGGTCCTTTTTACATGTTCCTTGAATTGACCTTTCCCCTTCTTAAAAGTATATTTATATTCATTTTACCATGGTAATAAGGAAAACAAAGTCAAACCAACTATCTTTTGGGTTAAAATGTCCTGGTTAGTAAGGTCTGGCCAATAGAGCCTGACTTCTTCACATTAATTAAATGTTTCTCTGTGCAAAATAAAGTGGTTGAGCCAACAAAAATTAGATGTTCATTCTCTGAGTAGGTCTTAAGGCATAAATATGCTGATAAGAAATGGATCACTGTCTCCTGCTTAACTAACTCAGGTGACATGGAACAGTTATAAGTAGGAGGACTGTGGGCCCTGTAGAGGCCCGAATCATCATAGTCACCTAGTGAGATGTAGTTTCCCCTGAGGAGGGTGATAATCAGACTGAATAATAACTATTGTCTACATACTCACTTCTCCAGGTCTGGCCCTTAGGCCAGCAGTTCTGGTATCATCTATGAGCTTGTTAGAAACACATAATTTCCCTCAGACCTACCAATCAGAATCTGCATTTTATCAAGATCCCCTGGTGATTTGTATGTACATTCAAGTATGAGAAGCTTTGGCATCATCATCATATCAACTAACGTTTATTCAATGTTTATTGTGGTGGCTGCTCTGCTAACCAATGTAAACATTTTCCTGTTGTAAAATGGGCTTCCTCGAATGCCAAAGAACTACAGGTGGAGAAAATGCTTGGGAACCCCTAACAGCTGATTTTGTGTTTTAAACCAGGTTTGAAAAACTGTTACCTGGTTCTGGCCTGAGGACCAGAAAAGGTCAGGTGTCTCCAAATCTTCCTTGAAATGAGGACATTTAATGTGTAGGCTGTTTGAGTCAGTTTTGGGGAATATTCATATAACTCCCAGATATAAAAGGACTGTGATTCAACATAATGCTGAATGTGCTAGCCAGTGCAAAAAGGAAAGAAAAGGCATAAAGATATTAAAGGGCAAAATAAAACTTAAAACTGTTCCTTTTTGCAAATGACATGATAGTCTATATAAAAAATACCAAGGAATCTTCCTAGAGCAAACAAGTAAGTTTAGCCAGGTGGCAGGATACCACATACAAAAAAGAAAAAAATACTGTGGAGTAGCAGAAAAATGAAGATTGAGAAATCTAACTGGACTTCATCTTGAATAAGACAGTGCCCCAGTAACTGGGCTGGCACTCTGGGGGTCTTAGAAAGCCATACTTGCTCCTCTCCTTCTCTGTGTGCACACTACACTGTGTATAAAATTGTGGATCCTTTAGGAAATGTATCAGGAGCTTCACCCAATCTTACTTTGTACAAAGCTAGTTGTATGGCCTTTTCCTACCTAAAAGCATGATCCTAAAAGTCCTCCTAAAAAGTGTGATCTTGTTGGATTCTTCAGCAACTCTCTGAAATACAGGTACTATTATCATCCCAATTTTCAGACAAGTTAACTGAGGCTCATGGAGACTAAACAGGTTGCCCAAGATTACACAGCTCTTATAAGTCAGAGTCAGAATTCAAACTCAGCTCTACTCTAGAGTCTGTGCTCTTAATTATCTGCCAGTTTCAGTCAGTCTTTGTTTTTTCACAGAGATGTAAAAAGAAGTTTTAGTTCAACTATAGCATCTCTGATCCTTGAGGGTTTTGTTGGTTTTTTTTTTAATTTTAATGGGAAGAGAGGCAACAAGATATGCCTCATGAAGGGTACTTTTAAAAAGAAAAATGACTGAAATATCAGATTTCTCTCCCTGCCAAAAAAAATCATTACACTACTGTTTCTTACCAACAACATTGAATTTTGAAATATTAGATCTGGAAGGTCTTTCAGAATCATTTAGTCCACCTTCAATTTATAAACAGGGAAACAGGCCTATAGAAGGGTGGCTCACCGTACATGGTTCATAAGCACTAACTCCCATGTGCATGCCCAAAAGGAAGTCACCACTAGACTTCCAACTGTGGGTTTAAGAAATAATTCTTTGAATACAGTGTTCTAGGAGCCTCAAAGCTCTAACAATGTCAAGCTGAAATCCTGCTCCCCTGTAACTCCCTCCCCATCAGTCCTGGTTTGACTTTTTGGAGACATATTCAGACATTCTTCAGACATTCCCATTTTAAAGCCAAGAAAATATCTGAGTTTGGGATATAAATGTAGCTCTCTTATACCTCCCATTTGTTCATTTCCTCATAACTTATGCAACTTCAATCTATGCTGCATAATGACACTTTACACTGTCTGCTTCTCTATGGCCCAAATGACATTGTCCTGTTCTTGAATGACTAAAGCAATGCAAACCATCCCAGCTGACCTGTGAGGAATATATACATGGAGCCCTCAAACAACATTTTCCAAAATTTCAAACTGAGCAAAGCTGTAGATAAAAAAAATCAGGAGTTACTTGGGAAAGAGATGGATGCTTATAGGAACTTGCTCTCTTTTGTACAAATTCATTTTACATTACCTTTTACACTTCATCTATGTAGGAAACACCTCATAAGGTACCTTATCGAACTGAGCTTTCTGTCTCAATATGTGTACATATATGGACATTAGAGGTCTGAAACCATGCTCTAAATGTGCCTTACTGGCATTCATAGCAAACTTACTACTGCAGCTTGGCCATAGAATTCAAAATTGCTGGGTGGAAGGGAATGAAAAAGGCATTGTCCACTTGAACTATACACCCAATGCAGGATTTTTACCTACAATACCTGAAATAAGCATCCATTAGGCCCTACTCCTGTCCTCTCTCTAGCTCCACCCCAGCTCTTCTCTCAGCACACAAGGACTTGAAAGGGTAACCGAATCAAGAGAAGACTGTAGGGAGATGAGATATTTTACCCTCTCAAAGTTTTTCAATTACCTCCCCTTCCTTTTTAGTCACACTTCACAAAAGCTCCATCCTTTCTTCCTGTACTTATTTCTTAACTTCTAGAAGCCTGGCTCTTAGAAATCTGCCAATATACTCCTGAATGCAAATACCAGTTATTTTCCTATTCCTCAAGTTCCCAGGCACTTCAGTTCTGAGGCTGCTGACAATGCCCTCATTCTTGAATCTTTTTTTTAACTTCAAGAATACTCTATACTTTCACTTTTTCTTTAACCCCCCTGCCACTTCCCTGCATTTTCATTGTTTCCTCTTTCTCTCTAACTGCAAATGTGGCTACTGTCTAACAATATCTTCTTAGAACAGTTAATTTCTCCTTGGCTTCACAATTCCCCTTTATGTAGATAACTTATAATTCCTAATCTTCAGCACGGATCTCTTTTAGAGCTCTAACCTCATATATATTGGACATTCTACCTGGATGTCACACTGACATTTCAAACTCAACACATTCAAAACTATGCTCATCTTAGCTCTAACTCTGAAATCTGATGGTCACATCATGTTACCCATCTTAGTTTATAATACTAACATCATCTAGTGACTCAGGAATAAAATCTCAATCATCTAAACTAACTTATTTTTTCCATCTCATACATTGCAACTGTTATCAAGTAGAGTTGATTCTACTACCTGTTCAATGTTTCTCCTCCATTCTATTGTTAATGCCACATCTTAGTTTTTAAGATCTAGAATTCAGGGATGTCCAACCTTTTGTCATCTCTGGGCCACACTGGAAGAAGAAGACTTGTCTTGGGCCACAAATTAAATACATCACAACATGTAATCACAAAAATTTCATAATGTTTAAATAAATTTATAATTTTGTGTTGAACCACATTCACAGCCATCCTAGGCTGCATGCAGCCCATGGACTGCAAGTTGGACACCATTGAAAAGTCTCCTAATTAATATTTCAGTCTCAAATCTCGTATCTACAACTTTTAGAATAATTGTCATGAATTACCACATTGATCTTGTCATTCCTGTGTTCAGACATTTTAAACTCCCCATTATGTAGCCTATATGTCAGCAAACTTTTCTGTAAAGAGCCAGATAGCAACTATTTTGGCTTTGTGGCCCACAGGCCTCTGGTACATGAAAACAGCAATAGACAATTTGCAAACCAAAGGGCCTGGCAGTATTATAATATAATTTTATTTACACAAACAGGCAGCCAGCAATATTTTGCCCAAGGACCCTAGTTTTCCTACTCCTAGTTTAAAAAGAATAAATTCAATTTCCAGAAGTTCGGCATTAAAAGTCCACCATAAATCTATAGCCCATTACTTCTGATCATAAAGCTTGTTCTCTAAACAAACTGTGGATATATTGTAGTTGTCTCAACACACTTTGTCAACCCCATGCCTTTTCCCATGCTGTTTCTTCTACCTGCAATGCTCTGCCATGCAGTCACTCTGTGTCTCAAGAGTCTTTGGAATGTGGATCATTAAATGTACTGTCTACTTTCAATGGCCAGATATCAAAGCACACTAATAAAGAAACACATCATATATGAAGTTCATGAGCCAGGACTCTGTAGGCTGCTCACATGAAAATACAAATTCAGCATTGTTGATGAACCCAAAATATTTGGCCTGGTGATTTAGCTCATGCATCATAGGAATAAGAGACCTAGCATTAAGTTCCCCAATGTTGATGTTAAGCATAAGGAGGGTAACTGGCCTAGGGTTATTCAGATGTTTTGCCTTCAAGTGAAATACAATGTCTGTATATTTTCTGTGTTGTGAATTCCTTTTTTCCCACTTGCTTATGTTTCCAATGTGATTTCTTTTGCATTTGAATATGTTGTTACTTCTTCAAGTAATACCACAAATGTGTAAGGAACACACAAAGAAAGGCAATAATTATTCTTTATATGCTTTCATATGTGATTTTACCTGGTGGATTTTCATAATTATTACTTGTAAGCCACAGCAGATTTATTTTCACAGGACTGCCAGAAGCTAAAGAAATTCAGTGTAAAATTCCAGTATTACCTACTGAATAGAAAATCCATTCAACATATACTAATTCAAAAAGATTTCCGCCCTGGCTGGCATAGATCAGTGGATTGAGCATGGGCTGCAAACTAGGCATCGCAGGTTCGATTCCCAGTCAGGGCACATGCCTAGGTTGCAGGCCATGGCCCCCAGCAGCCGCACATTGATGTTTCTCCCTCTCTTTCTCTCTCCCTTCCCAATTTTGTGTTCAATAAGATTGTCCCAAGGGACAGATCTTTCTTTGGGGTGCTATTGCTTATTAGAATCAAACTAGTACTTGATAATGACTGTTAACTTTCATGGAGAATTAGATATTAAAAGTTAAGGCAGTTCTTCCTAATTTGATAAAGAGATATCAAAGAATATCAGAAAATCCAGTGCTAAATGTATTATTTGTGAACTTGAGCACTTGAGCACCTCTAGTGTGTGCCAATTGTGGATGCTATGTTTATTTTCTCTTTAAATAAGTACATTATACCCATTTGGAAATCTTTTTGTTTAGATTTTATTTATTTATTTTTAGAGAGAGTGGAAGGGAGGGATTAAAACATCAATGTGTGGTTGCCTCTCACACACTCCTTATTGGGGACCTGGCCTGCAATCCAGGCATGTGCCCTGACTGGGAATCGAGCTTGTGATCCTTTGGTCTGCAGGCTGGCATTCAATACACAGAGCCACACCAGCTACAGCCTGATCTAATTTTTTTAAATTAATTATCCAAGAATAACCTTTTGAGAGGAAAAACAGAATGGCCTGACCTAGAAATAAGGGTAGAGAATTGATGAAACATGTATCAAGCACCCACACATTAAAATAAGCTGAATTTAATAGCTTATTTGAAAAAAAAAAACTACTCCAAAACCTACTTTTATACCTTAAAAACTTTGAAAAGTATGGCACACCAACACCACTGCTGGCAATGATGTCTTATTGACCTGCCAACAGCTTAATCTTCCATCTAAGTCTTAATTTCATATTATGCTAGTGTGATTAGGAAATTTTGCGTACAGTGATGTGTTTTTATAGGCAAACATTGCTATTTGTATTGGACAGACCTTGGACATCATTAAGTGAAACTGATTTATAAAGCCAATAGTATTAGTTTTGTTTCAATTTTTTCAAGGCACTAGATTGTGCTAATACAGACAATTTTTTCTGCATTAATGCAGTTTCTTAACTGGACATTTCCATTTTTACCTCTGGACTATTTACCTTTATTAAATACTTTTAAGTAGAACTCCTTATTTTCTAATGATGAACAGAATTATGAGAAAACTAATAGATGAAATTTTTCAAAGTACACTCCTTTTGAGAAATGCATGGGAGAAAGCTACTTATTTCTCAGAGACTGTGTGAGAATCAACTCTCACATTAAAATCCTGAGACTCCATAATCCCTCTCCAATGAAGTTCAAAAAGTCTGTACAGACTATGGTAAAGCAAGAATTTCCAGAAATATTTGGAAGAGCCCTTGGTAAATCACATTCCAACTTCTTTTTGGAGAGGGTACAATGGTAGCCATCATGGATCTACAGCAAGGGAATAATAAAGCTTAGAAGGAGGTAGGTGGTAGCCCCACCTTTGGTGGAATGAAGAATCCCATCACTCTCACAACCCTACCAGTGGAGGGCATCACAGCACTGAGTGATTAAATGGAATCTTTCCAAGGAAGACTAAAGCAAAGAATTCTAAAAAGCTAAAATATAGACATGAAAGGTCATTTTTCCTCTTTTGTTTCTGAGCTTTGTTTGTGGGGAAACTTTTTAAAGGTACATTTGACCTTGGAGACCTAAGACAAAACAAGATAAATCCCAAACAGGAGATGGTAGGATTCCCAAAACTGCATATAGGTTTTAAAGACAGAGAGAGAACACAAGGATAAGTTTTCCTTCTAGATTGCCCATCCCAGGTCATAAGAAAAGCAAATAGGGCTCCAGGGGGGAAATATGGTTTAGTGATGAAAACATACTTAGCTAGAATGTCTTCTGCATGTGTTCAGTTTCTCAGAAGCCTTAAAACTCTGAGTGCCAGGCAGGAAGCATCATCAATGGAAAGAGGGGCACCCTCCACAAAAGTCCACATTTACACTCTGAAAACCTTTACCCTGGTGGCATAAAGTTCAACCTGGGCTGTAACCAAAAAAAAAAAAAAAAAAAAAAAAGAGCACCTAGGAAGAACATAGTGTACTTATTTTGCTGCAACAATATAATTCCAACACTAATTCAGTAACCCCTATACACAGCAATTATAGGTTTTGAAAAAGGCACAGGGTGGAATTTTTAAAAATAACATTTCACTGACTTTCAAAAATAGCTGTTACTGTTATTAAACTATTACTATTATTCACAATTTGTGGAATTTGCACACAGATTTTTTCTGCAGAATGTTTTCATTGTGCCTGATATGTCTAAAGACAAATGGATATTATGAGATTATATTGAAAATTGTTCATGATTGGCCACCAGCTCAATCTGGCACCTTTACCAAGTTGCTGAATTTGCCCTTCAACTTCATATTTTAATAAATGTAAAAAATGCAATCCAAACTGAAGAGATATTTTCACAAAATGCTGAGGTGGGTACACATTAAATTTCAAATTTGTTATGGCACTCCCCTTATTTTTGAAGCCATTTTTCTTGCCTGGTGTTTTAATCTATTACAAGATTATTGTAAATCATGTTTTCAGTTGGCATAGTGATTTCTATTTTAAAAGAGTAAATGCAATTCCCTCATTAACAAAATCATTTTTCTCTAAGGAATTGGTATATACATGAGGTACCACATATCCCATGGGGGTCTTCTTGATGGGGAAAATTCTAGATGAACCAGAAAGAGGGGAAGATTTGGAATTGCATTGCATCCCTTCTATTCCACATTTGCCACTGTCACAGATTTATTAGATACCATGATTAACATTTCTATGTGGGGGAGCTTTGCCCACAGACCCCCCTTCCACCACAGATGAGAATAAGTCTACCAAGACATGATCTGCTTGGGAAGGAAAAGCGGCTGATCTCTCAAAGGAGAAGGACCAAGAGCCTTTTCCTAAATGGGCTTTTATTGGGTTCAATTTGCACAGGAATACAAGTAAAGCTCTTCAATCATTGTCAGGCAGTAAGGATCAAACAATAGATGACATACAAAGAACTACAAGGGCTTATTCTGAGTCAGGGTGTGTTAGCTAAAGGGCTATAAAACTTTAGGAAACAAACTCATTTCATGCTTGGACCTTTACTAGAAAACTGAGAGGATTCTGAGAAAAGCAGGTTTCAAAGGATTTTATGTATTCTTTTTCAGGCCTGATCACCCTAGGGAACCCACCCTTTCCAGCACAGGGCTGCACTGCCCCATCATTGTTTCAGGCTTAAGTCAGGCAGGGGAAGTAAGGCAGCCAAGAGATTAAGAGACTTCTCACAGACAGAATGAGGATTCAGGCTATGTCAAAGCTGAGGGGTGAGGGTCCATCACTCCCTTTTACTATAGCCACCCAAGTCCTTCCCTGAGGTCCCCCCATGATTGTGCTTGTCTTAGGTTGTCCCTCCCTTGAGGAATCTTACCCATCATTGGCTAACTGGTCATGCACTGGGGGCCAGGCAGAGTGAAGTAAAGGGGGCAGAGGCAGCACTCCTGCCAGGAAGATAAGCTTTGTCTCCTTTGTGGCTTATAGTCCCAAGGTCTCTCACTCAGCCTTAGCCATGGGGGGGTTATAGCTTCTGAAACCAGACAGGGAGGTTCCCAAAATTTCTATAATTTGGGGGTTACATATAATTATCATGAAAGACGTTCATTTTTATTTTTGAAGAAAATATATGCAGACATACAGAGAAAAGTCAGAAACAGATTTGTGTGCTGGTCCTTGACCTAGATTCTTCTTATTATTTACCCTGCCTGCACAAGGCACTATGAGTCATCCTGTATAGCTTGGTGGCAAGGTTTGCATGGTTCCTCTGCTTTGAACATATATCACTGAGATCTACTAGTTGTCAAGGAAGAGGGTGTCAAAGTGGTTAAAACCCCCAAGACACCACACTTTATTTGTCTGTTCCATTTGTTGCCAACATATTAAGTTGTCCCTCCCAAACCCCCAATTCAATTCCATGCTTCTCTAGGAATGAATTTGGGATTCTTAATTTCTGATTGTGCCTGGATTGGTAGCTAATGTAATTAGCCATTCCCTCACCCATTTTTTCATTTTGTAGCCAAGAATAAAGAACATCTATTTACCATGTTCAGGCATGGGGCAGCCAGGGCAGGTTGCAATTAATCTGGTTATTGTTTATGAATGATCAGTAAGGAAGGTTCTTTCTGAAGCTGAGCACTGGAAACTTCTTGGACCACACAAGGCTGCTAATGGGGTCCAGGAGATTCTCACTGCACTTCAATGTCCTTAAAATACCTGACTTCCCCCATCCCACTTATAAGCACAGCTTCTCAACCAAAACATGAATGGACAGAGGGATTCAAGAGGAAATTAAAGCTTTTAACCATATCTAAACCACTGTTTCACAAATGAGATTCAGAGGACAAAAGATTCATGAAGCCTTGTAGCAGAATCAGACCAAAGCTTGAGATAAGCTTGCTCAGGGTTCCCCTATGGACATAACACAAGCATGGCTCCTAAGGGGAAGCAACTTCTTCCCTGGTCTTGGCTCCTCTGGCTTTATAAAAGCTGTAGAAATGGTGATATGATATGGAAGATATTACTTGATCCCCATAGGTAGCTTAGGGTAGAGTGGGGATGTTCAAAGAGTACAGAGATAATAAGTGAATTTTTTCCATAGTTTACTGTGCAGAACCACCTGGCCTGGTATTGGGTACTGTACCCCTGTGAAGAGCAGGCCCTGAAAGGGGCCAGTAAGTTTCCCTGGAAAGCCAGGAAATGCAGGAGGTAGACAAGATCCAATACTGGCATGGGAGGTTCCCGCAGATAATCAGGCCTAAAGAATGCATTATTTCCTCTGAAGCTTGTCTTCCTAAGAATATCTCTGGGTTAATGTATACCAGATGTTTAGGTTCAAAGCACAGGATGGTCTTGCCCTCCTTACTTTGTGGCCATCTGGCATCTTTCTGTCTAGCAGACTCTGACCTTAGGAAGATCTCTGTGTTTCCTCAACTTTTATCTACAGATAATATACGTTTTCTATTAACTATAGCCTTTGGGCATTGATAGCTGAGCTTTGCATGCATACTGTATACCCCTGCACATACTGATCCCAATAAAAGCCTCCGGAAGAGGGACATTGGGGTTCTTCTCCTCTGAGAGATTATCCAGCCTTTTTTCCTCAAGCAGATCTTGGGTTGGTAGTCTCATTCCATCCATGACTCTGGGGGACACTGTGGGATGAGGTCCCTTTCAGTTTACCATGGAGTCCCATGTTGGCTGTGAATCCTCATCCCATATTACCATGTTTGTAGGAAGCAAATCTTTGAGGGAATAAGATGTGGAGTTGAATCCTACATCCAGGTTTTTTCAGAGTAAAGCAAGAGATGCAGAAGGCAGAAACAAAGTAAAAGTTCACATTTTGTTTACACAAAGAAATCAAAGGAATACTGGTTGGAAAGGAAGAAATCTACATCTCATGCCATGATATTGGTGAAAGAGTTCTTTGCATATACACAGGAATCCCTGGACCAGGTTGAAACAGGCATCTAGAGTGCCACCTGTACTTTGGCAGTGAGTATGTACATTAAGGCAAACCTTTCTCTTTCATCCAAGAGCCCAAACCCAACCAAGGTAGGGAAGATTGAGTCTTTACTGTACACTCTCAGAAAACTCAGGATCACCTTTCTGTGTGATGCATCTGCTGGGTTTCATCTGCTAACTCATCTTACTCTGCCATTTGGTTTCCCTGGAAGATGATTATATAGATTCTTAAGTCACAAGATTGAGACAGTCTTTCTTTTAAAGTCAAACATCTGGATATTTGTAGATGTTTATAAAATGTTCTTGAAATTCCTTTGTGTTTTCAAACTTTGAAACAAAATGTGAGTGGTAATATGTCATTCCCATCTTTTCCCCAGCACTCTGGCCCTGAGACATATTCTCCTGGTCCAGCTGCCTCTGCAGGGGAGAATGTGTCTTTGGCTGCAGTTGAAGAGTTGTCTCTTACCAGCCCCTACTTTCAGAGTGGAATTCAGGTCTCATCAAACCTATACCTTTTCTAAAGCATCTGTAGTACACAGAATAATAATGCCCTCCTCCTGAAGATATCCATGTACTTATCCCCAAAACCTGGGATTATGTTAGGATATACAGCAAAGAGGGCTTTGCAGATGTGATTAAGTTAAGGATCTTGAGATGGCAGATTATCCTGGATATCTGGGTGAACCCAGTAAAATAATAAGACTCCTTATTAAGTGAAATAAAGAGGCAAGAGTGTCAGAGTTGGTGAAGGAGATGTAAATTTCACTGATGTGAGGAGGGGCAACAAACCAAAGAACCCAGGCAGCCTCTAGAAGCTAAGAAAAGTAGGAAAAAATTATCCTCTCAATTCTCCAGTAGGAAGCAGCCCTTGACTTTAACCCAGTAAAACTGAATCTGAACTTTTATCTGGAATTGTAAGAGAATATATTCCCATTACGTTAAGCCACTAAATTTGTGGTAGCTTCTTATAGCAGCAGTGGGAAATTAATAAAATATCTAGGCAGGCAAACTTGGGAAACATACCTGTTAACACAAGGAAACAAGATGAAGAAAATGCTTAATGCTCACTGAATACATGTTTTGTGCCAGGCATTTAATATTCATAATCTTATGGTCTTTTGTAACAACTATTCTACTCTACTCTATTCTATTCTATTCTATTCTATTCAACTTATTCTATTTCTCAGATGAAGAAACAAAGTTTTTAAAAGTGAAAAAAAACTGCCCTGGCTGGTGAGGTTCAGTGATTGAGTGCTGGTCTGTGAATCAAAGGGTCGCCAGTCTAAGGCACATGCCTGGGTTGCTGGCTGGGTCCCCCAGTAGGGGGAACACAAGAGGCAACCACACATTGATGTTTCTCTCCCTCTCTCTCTCCCTCCCCCTCTCTAAAAAATAAAATAAATAAAATGTTTTTAAAATTAAATAAATAGGAAGGAAGATGGTGGCTTTGTTGGAGGGAGCATAATCCCCTTCCTCTATGCAGGGGTGAGAAACTTGCAGATCTGAGGAGGAACAGAGCAAGGGGCCTAGGTTACCAAAACATTTATGAAAACAGGACATCAAAATTATAGCAGATACTGAAAAACCAGACAGTAAGGAGACTGCTTCAGGATAATAAGGACCCAGGGATCAGCACAAGGACCAGGGAGGTTGCAGACCCCAGGCCCAGTGCTCCCAGGTCTGCCTCAGGGCACCTGGGAGAGCAGAGTCACCACTCCCTCCCCAGACAATAAGGATTGGGCAGCACCAGGGGAGGCCTTGTTGCTTGAAGGCACAGAGAGGGAAGTTAGACAGGGAGACAGTCACACAGGGGCTGCAAGCACCCACGCATAGCCCTGGGAAGGGTAAGCGCCCCTAGCCTGTGTGACCAAGGGTGGCCTGGCCATGTACCTGCGCCCCCAGCCCAGTGAGAGTGTGGTTCTGTGGAAACCCAGACCCCACAACCCTGAACAAGGAAAGGGCACAGGTGTTCATGGGTTTCTAGAGCCTGCAGTGGTGAACTGGGGGAGAACGCCCCCCTTTGGGATTCTCCACTCTCGCGCTGTGAACCTGGAAAGGATGTGGCACTTTGCTGGTTCCTGGAGCCCACAGCGGAGAAATTGGTGGAAGTGCGCACCCCTTCATGCTCCCCAGAGATTGCACCATGAATCCAGAAAAGACGCTGGTACTTCCCGAGAACATAGAGCTCACCGTGGTGAAATTTGGGGGAAGGGCAGGACCTTTTGTGATCCCCAGAGCTTCCACCTTGAACCTGGAAAAGATGCAGGAGCTCTGCGGGGCCCTGGAGCCCAGGAGACCACGGCAGTGAGCTCTGGAGAGCATACTTGGGAGTGTCCATATCCACACCCAGGGTCCTGTGGGAAGACATCGGAGCAGCTCTGGGGAGAGCATGCTGCTAGCCCTGGGGACAGTACACGAGAGACTGACTGAGTTCTGACTGGGAAGAGTGAAAAGCATTCCAAACGCCCCTCAGCCTGCTGAAGCCACCAAGACCAAAAACACTGATTTGGCCAGTTAGAAACCAACAGGAGGTGGTTTTGTTTGTTTGGTTGGTTGGTTGGGTTTTTTTGCTGTTGTTGTTTGATTGCTTGATTTTATCTTGTTTTTAAGTGACTTTTTATTTTTTAATTCTTATTATTTTTATATCTCTTAATTCCTTATGTTTCTCTTCCTTTCATCCTAGTATTATTCCTTCCACGCCAAATTTATCTCTCCTGCATTCCATCTTCTGCTTTTTTTCCTTTTTTTGTTTTGAGTTTGCAAATTACTGAAAATTTGTATTATCTTTTTCTCACTTTTCTGACATTTTTTATTTTAACACAAGTTTGGTATTCTTTTTCTTTCTGTATAATCTTCTTTACTTGGCTGGTAATACTGTTGTTTGATGGTTCCCCCTGCTATCTCACTCACAGTGTCTTGATAATTTACTGTCCTTCATTTGTGTGCCATTAGTACAGCTCTCAAGGTTCTATATTCATTATTCTTGTTATTCAGATCTCATAGATTCTACCACATGATTATTGCTTTAATATTACTGTAAATAAGACCTAGTTCATACAATTGTAAATACTACTCAACACCCCTCCCTGGTCTCAGCCCACTTCTCAATTTCCTGAACTGTATTATTGTGGGACTTGTCTATATTCTTTTACACACTATTCCTATTTACTAATCTTTATTCCAACCCTACCTCAGAATCTGACATCCCACAGCCTCACAGCTTTTTAGATGCAACTAACAATCCCTTTGTCCCCAATAAGAGTCTTATCTTCTTTCCATCCTTTCTAAAATGTGGCTAGTGGGGTGGAAGATCATGGTTAACACCATAAGTAGCCAAAGGATATCCCATCTCTTCTCTGCTGGCTGCTAATGTAAATATCATAGAACACTATCTTGCTCTCTTAAACCATTTTGCCTTACTCCTCCAACTGATCACAAAAAAGAATAGGGGGAAGCTGTGAACATCAGGATACACGAAGAAGACTGCACCACTGAATCTCTCAGGTATTCTACCACAGAAGTTCACACCATAATCACAGGGAACCAGAACAGATCAATTTAAAAAAACAGAGGCTAACAAGAAGAGTCTCAGGAACAATGAGAAGACAAAGAAACAATCCCCAAATGAAGGGAAAGGAGGAAGCCTCACAAAGAATGCTAAATGAAATAGAGGCAACTCAACTATCAGATAGTGAGTTCAAAATAATGATTATCAGGAAGCTCAGTGAACTCACAATGAGCTACCAGAAACTACAGGAAAGCTACAATGATCTCACTGCAAATTACAACAACATAAAAAAGGAAATAGAAAACATCAACAAGGGCCAAGAGGAAATGAAGAATACAATCTCTGAACTGAAGAACATAGTAGAAGGAATGAAAAGCAGATTGAAGCAGAAGGCCAGATTAGCGAATTGGAGGACAAAGTAGAAAAAAATACCCAGAAAGTGTAAGAAAAGGAAAAGAGGCTCAGAAAGAATGAAGACGGATTAAGAGAAATGGAAGACGATATGAAATGTAATAATATCGGTATAATAGAGATGCCAGACGGAGAAGAAGAAGAGCAAAGGATAGAAAACCTATCTGAAAAAGTAATGATGGAAAATTTCCCTAATTTGATAATAGAAAATGTCACACAAATCCAGAAAACACGGAGAGTCACAATCAAGAGGAACTCACACAGGCCCACCTCAAGAAACACCACAATTAAAATGGCAAAATTTCAAGGCCAAGAGAGAATATTAAAGGCAGGAAGAAAAAAAAAGGAAGTAACGTACAAGGGAGCCCCAATAAGGCTAGCAGCTGACGTATCAATGGACACTCTCCAAGCCAGAAGAGAATGGCAAGAAATACTCCAAGTAATGAGAACCAGAGGTCTGCAACCAAGGCTACTTTACCCAGCAAGGCTGTCAATCAAGATAGAAGGCCAAATAGGAAGCTTCCCAGACAAAAGCAGTCTAAAAGAATACACCTCTACCAAACCAGCTCCGCAAGAGATGCTAAAAAGAATGCTTTAAGAAAAGGAAGGAAAATAGAGAAAGAGGAACAGAAAAGGAAAGAAAAGAGAGAGAGGAACACATGTACATACATGACAATGAATAAGTACCTATCAATAATAACCTTCAACGTAAATAGATTAAATGCTCCAATCAAAAGACATACAATAGATGAATGGATAAGAAAACATGACCCACATATATGCTGCCTCCAAGAGACCCACTTCAGGATAAAAGACCTGCACAGACTGAAATTGAAGGGCTGGAAACAAATTTTCCAAGCAAATGGACAGGGGAAAAAAAGCCAGGGTAGCAATACTCATATCTGACAAAATAGACTTCCAAAAAAGGGCCATAAAAAGAGACCCAGAAGGTCACTTCAGAATACTCAAGGGAAGAATCCACCAAGAAGACATAAATATTGTAATACATATGCACCCAACATAGGAGCACTGAAATACATAAAGAAAATCTTAGAGGACTTCAAGAAAGATATTGACAGCACCACAATTATAGTGGGGGATTTCAACACCCCACGGTCAAAAATGGACAGATCTTCCAAACAAAATACCAACAAAGACATTGTGGCATTGACCAATACCGTAGATGAAATAGACTTAACTGATATATACAGAGCCCTCCATCCCGAAGAAGCTAAATACACATTCTTTTCAAATGTACATGGAACATTTTCAAAGATAGACCACATGATAGAACACAAAACAAGCCTCAACAATTTCAAGAAAATTGAAATCATACCAAGCATTTTCTCAGATCACAAGGAACTGAAGCTAGAAACCAACCCCAAGGAAAAAAACCCAAAACACTCAAAATCATGGAGATTAAATAGCATGCTATTAAACAAGGAATGAGTCAAGAATGAAATTAGGGAAGAAATTAAAACGTTTCTGGAAACAAATGAAAATGAACTCACAACCCAAAACTTATGGAACTCAGGGAAAACAATCCTGAGAAGGAAGCTCATAGCAATACAGGCATACCTTAAAAAGATAGAAATATTTCAAACAAACAACCTAACCCTAGGTCTACAAGAACTCAAGGAACAACAAGAAAGACAGCCCAGAGAAAGCAGAAGGAAGGAAATAACCAAGACCAGAGCAGAATTAAATGACATAGAGACTAAAAACACAATTCTAAGGATCAATGAATCTAAGAGTTGGTGCTTTGTAACATAAGGAAAATCGACAAGCCTTTAAGCAGACTCATCAAGAAAAAAAGAGAGAAAACCCAAATAAACACAATCAGAAATGAAAGAGGAGAGATTACAACAGATATCACAGAAATGGATTGTAAGAAATTACTACGAAGAACTGTATGCCAAGAAATTTTAAAACCTAGGTGAAATGGACAAAGTTCTAGAAAAATATAATCTTCCAGAACTCAAAGAAAAAGAAGCAGAAAGCCTGAACAGACCAATACCAGCCAAAGAAATTGAAGCAGTAATCAAAAAACTCCCAACACACAAAAGCCCTGGACCAGTTGACTTCACAGGATAAATCTACAAAACATTTAAGGAAGAGGTAACCCCTATTCTTCACAGGCTATTCCAAAAAATCCAAAATGATGAGAGACTCCCAAACTCTTTTTATGAGGCCAACATCATCCTAATTCCAAAACTAGATAAAGACACCACAAAGAAAGAAAACTTCAAGCCAATATTGCTGATGAACATTGATGCTAAAATCCTCAACAAAATACTGGCAAACCACATCCAACAATATATTAAAAAGATCATTCACCATGACCAAGTGGGATTCATTCCAGGGATGCAAGGATGGTACAGTATTCTCAAATCAGTGAAATATAATGTATCACATAAACAAAAGTAAATATAAAATCCACATGATCATATCAATAGATGCAGGAAAAGCATTTGATAAGGTACAACACCCATTTATGATAAAAACACTCAGCAAAGTGGGAATAGAGGGAGCATTCCTCAACATAATAAAGGCCATATATGAGAGATCTACAGCCAACATCATACTCAATGGGCAAAAATTAAAATCTTTTCCACTAAGATCAGGAACAAGACATGGTTGTCCACTTTCACCACTTCTGTTCAATATAGTACTGGAAGTTTTAGCCACAGCGATCAGACAAGAAAAAGAAATAAAAGGCATCCAAATCAGAAAGGAGGAAACAAAACTTTCACTGTTTCCAGATGACATGATAGTGTACATAGAAAATCCTATAGACTCCACCAAGAAACTGCTTGACCCAATAAATGAATTTGGCAAAACAGCAGGATACAAAGTCAATATCCAGAAATCAAATGCATTTCTGTACACCAACAATGAAACAGCAGAAGCCGACATCAAGAAAATATCCCATTTGATATAGCAAAAAGAAAAGTAAAATACCTAGGAATAAACCTAATCAGGGAGGTGTAAGACCTGTATTCATAAAACTACATAACACTCAGAAAAGAAATCAAGGAAGACACAAACAAATGGATACATACACCGTGTTCATAGATTGGAAGAATTAACTTCATCAAAATGTCTATATTACCCAAAGCAATTTACACATTCAATGCAATACTTATTAAAGCACCAATGGCATATTTCACAGACATAGAAAAAAACACTTCAAAAATTTATATGGAACCATAAACGACACCAAATAGCTGCTGCAATTTTGAGAAAGAAGAGTAAAGTAAGAGGGATCAGAATACCTGACGCTAAACTGTACTACAAGGCCACTGTAATCAAAAGAGCCTGGTACTGGCATAAAAACAGGCACATGGACCAATGGAACAGCACAGAGAGCCCAGAAATGAACCCAAGTCTGTATGGTCAATTAATATTTGACAAAGGAGGCAACAACATAAAATGGAGTAAAAATAGCCTCTTCAACAAATGGTGTTGGGGAACTGGACAGCTATACTGAAAAAGATGAAATTAGAGCACCAACTTACACCTTATACAAAAATAAATTCAAGGTGGATAAAAGACTTAAATATAAACTGTGACACCATTAAAGTCCTAGAGGAGAATGTAGATAGGAAAATCTCAGATATTTCACGCAGAAACTTTTTTACTGACATGTCCCCTAGGGTAAGGGACATAAAGGAAAGAATAAATAAATCGGATCTCATCAAAATAAAAAGCTTCTGCACAGATAAAGAAAATAGTATCAAAATTAAAAGAGAACCAACTGTATGGGAAAACGTATTTGCCAATGATACCTCAGACAAGGGTTTAATCTCCAAAATATATAAAGAACTTACATGACTCCATTCTAAGAAGACAAGCAACCCAATTAAAAAATGGGAAAAGGGCTTGAACAGACACTTCTCTAAGGAGGACATACAGAGGACCCAAAGACACATGAAATGATGTTCAATATCACTAGCTATCAGAGAGATGGAAATTAAAACCACAATGAGATACCACTTCCCATTGCTCAGAATGGCCATCATATACAAAGCAACAAACAACAAGTTTTGGTGAGGTTGTGAAGAAAAGGGGACCCTAGTGCACTGTTGGTGGGACTGCAGAATGGTACAACCACTATGGAAAACAGTATGGAACTTCCTCAGAAAACTAAAAATGGATCTGCCTTTTGACCCAGCAATTCCACTGCTGGGACTATCTCCTGAAAACACTAAAACACCAATACAAAAGAACCTTTTCACCCCGATGTTTATAGCAGCACAATTTACAATAGCTAAGTGCTGGAAGCAACCTAGATACCCATCAGTAAATGAATGGATCAAAACACTATGGTACATTTACACATTGGAATTCTATGCATTAGAAAGAAAGAACGAGCTCCTACCCTTTGCAACAGCATGGATGGAGCTGGAAAGCATTATGCTAAGCAAAATAAGCCAGGCAGTGAAAGACAAATACCATATGATCTCACCTTTAACAGGAACCTAATCAACAAAACAAAGAAACAAACCAAATATAACCAAAGACACTGAACTACAGGACAGGCTGACAGTGACCAGAGGGGAGAGAAGAGAGAATTTCAGGGGAGAATGGGAAGGGTTTACATGAACAAATTTAAAGGACACATGGACAAAAACTAGGGGTAGGGTGGTAATGGGAGGGAAGTGGGGAGGGATGGGTGGGTGGGCTGGAATGGTAGTAAAAGGGAGAAAACTGTACTTGAACAATGATTAAAATAAAAAACGATATAAAAATTAAATAGATAAAAGTGAAAAATCTTGCTTGAGATTTTATATTTATTATGTGGTGGATCCAAAATTTTATCACCTTTGTCTGACTCCAAATCCAAGGTCTATACTCTACTATGTTTCACCTTGAGAAATGAGAACAATATTTGTACATTCCACAGATATATTCAGTGCCTACTACATGGCAAGCATAGCATCAGGCATCACGGATGCTCTAATGAACAAGACACAATGTAGTTCTTGCCCTAGGTAAAGCTTACAAACTAGACCATGGCGGGCAGAGGAAGGCAATCAAACATGTACATATGTAATTGCAATGGCAAACACTGCTATGATGATGGAACAGCATACTATGAGAATATGTAACAGAGGTGTAATTTCCTCAGGGGAGCTAGTTGCTTTTGGAATCCAATCTGAAAGATGCATAGGAGTTACTCACTGTGTCATTCCCTAGCTAATATTGCTTTCATCAAACTGCTTTCCACAGCTACATCATGGGATATGGAAAGTGAGAGCATATAAGTTTTAGAACACAAAGCTATTAGTCCCATTTGGTAAGAAAAAGTATCAGAGCTACACACTTCTTCCAAGATCAGATGGGGCCAGTCATCAACCCAGGTCCAGGTTGAAGGAACTATGGTTTATGCTAGATGGTCAGGTGGTAAAGCCCACCTCCTGAAGGCAGCTCCTAAAAGCTTGGCTCCTCTGATTTTACCTGCCCATCTTCTCTGGTGGTATTCTTACTCCCTAGTACCCAGTTTTCAATCCCAAACCTTGTTAATATTATATCTAAACCATCCTCCTAACCTTTCCATTCACCTCTCTTATCCTCAGACCCATCCAACCCATATTAACAACTCAATCATTTAGGAACCACATAGGGATGTTGACCTGTGTAGCCCTATCCCATCCTTTTGCACCGATGAATGATCCTCCTATATGTGGAATAAATGTCTTCACTAACCTATTGATGCATCTTGCGGTGGGATCCAACTAAAGTGAAAGAGAATGAAAGCCAGTGCTATGAGTGGAGTGCTCTGCAGCAAATTGATGACCTCACAAGAATAAATGGATTCCTCTACAGAAAAACACTGAATGTTTAGACCTAGGAGTGAGTGTAGCTATCAGTATAGGTTGGTATGAAGAGCTTGGGCTTCAGATCCAGGCTGACTGGGTCCCAGTTTCCCTTCCACCACTAATGCACAGCCTTGAAGCTGAGATGGAGCTAACTGTCCTTTCTTTCACCCATTTGGCCACCAAGATACATTAATCATATCTAACTGGTCAGACATTTCTAAAAAGCAAGGCATTGCCTTCCTCCTTTTCCAACCCATTTGCATCCTGCTGGAAACTCCACCAAAGAAAACAATTCTAGATAGAAAAAGACTCTTCATTAGTCAACAGTAGAAAAAGTAGCCTTATTGAGCTACTTAAACTCCTTGAACCATGGTTTCCAATTTATAAAATTAGAGTAACACTCTACCTGGTAGGCCTGGTATGAGGTTAAAATGAGACGTTATCTAAAAGTTTGTTGTTGTGTTTTTTTTTAATCTAGGCGGTGCCCCTTATAGCTAGATATTACACTTACATGTCCAGCAGAATTAAATGGATTTCCTGGACCATTTTAGACCTCAAATACATACCACCACCCTTCCCAGGGTTCTTCTAGAATGCAGAAAATAAAGGGAACCTTGGGAGTAGTTGTTGCTAGTAGGTAGAAAGGCAGTGGTATTTGAAATGTTATACACAGTGAACTACAAGAGGATAAGCCCCACCCTCTGAGGTTAAAGCTAGTACAAATCAGCATGTGGCAGAAGAGATAAGACTCAGGAAGAAACATCTTGTTTACAGTTTTGTGGATTTCTAAAGAATCCATAAAAACCCTAGACTATCTTGTGGGAACTAGAATATAAATGTGAAGATGCAATTTGCTCAATTGCATTGTGACTGGAGTGTCTGAAGCAACCATGCAGCAACAGATGGGTAAGACCTGCTTGGAGTCAAGCCAAAGAAGCCAAACAGTTGGACTGTGTCCTGGGTCTGCAACCTTGCACAAACCTGGGGGATCTGGTCATTGACAAAATAATCCTCTTTCATCTCACTACTAGTATCATCAGGATGTAGAAGTTAAAGACATTAAACCATGGAAGCCTCAGGTTTCCACTCTTCTTAGTCCATCTACACCAAGTCATTTTTTTTTGAGATTTTATTTATTTTTAGACAGAGGAGAAGGGAGGGAGAAAGAGGGAGAGAAACATCAATGTGTAATTGCCTTTCACATGCCTGTCACTGGGGACTTGGCCTGCAACCCAGGCATGTGCCCTGACTGGGAATCGAACCAGTGACCCTTTGGTTCACAGGCCAGTGCTCAATCCACTGAGCTATACCAGCCAGGGCCCAAGTCATCTTCTAGTAGAAGTTTTGCTACATTGTATATAGTTTCCTAAATGGCAGAAATTAGGGCTACATTTCTCATATTATATTGTTGCATTGTAGTCTATACTGTTAGGGTATTTCCAACAAGAATTAGGCTTCTGTTTTGGGCTCCACACTTAATTTTTGAGTATCTTGGCTCAAAGCCACCCTACTTACTATTTCTTCCCTGGAGTCTTGTATTTCTTTAATCAACTGCCATTTGCTGACTACTTGTGGTTCTTTAATCCTAAAATACTTTTCATTACATCTATTTGATATGTAGAAGTTCTAAAATTCTGGGAATTTGACTGATTTATTGGTGTCAAATAGTGTAGAAGGACCCAAGTCAATCACAAAGGTCAATCACCTACTCTAGAGGTCCTTACAGGCAGAGCCTAACAAGATGCCAAAACACTCTAAACAAACATCATTCAACTTTTAAATGCTAGTGTCATTTGGAGTTAGGTGGGAAACAACACCTGAACTCCCATGGCACTAGAATCACTGTGATTGCCACAGAACTTCTGAGAAGGCTGTGATAACAGGAGGTATTTATTTTCATTTAAGCTTCCTTTATACCCCAAGAGTCAAGATAACTGAAGAGACTAAGAACTCCATCAGTCTCTTATAGATTTGGTTACTTGATTCTGCCCCCACAGCTTGATTCCCTTCGCATTCACTGACCTCATACACACCTTGAACTGTTTAAGGCTGGGAACCAGACCTAGAGCTATGGTGACCCTACCAAGAAATACCACCTGTGAGGCTAACTGTCTCTTAAATTTTATTCCTAATTGCCAGAGGAGAAATTTAGAAGGGAATCTTGGGATCCACCAAAGGGAACATTAGGTTTTCTATAATATTGAATGCAAGTGCTAGAAAGGATCTCATAGGACTAGTCATTCCAATTTCATTGTTATAGAATCTGCAGCCCAGAAGTGATGTGACTTTCTCAGGGTCACAGACTTAACTGCAGAGTTATCATCTAAACTCAGCTCTCCTGGATTTCCATTGTGCTTTCCACATCATTACATGGCCTCCTGTGTTCAAGTATCTCTGAGTGACCTAACCCTGAACATATCTTAGAAAGAAGAAAGGAAGAAGTAGCACTAGGAACCTGAAAGTCCTGGGGCTTTTTTCAACACCATAAACAGGGCTGGCTGAAGCAGTGTCTTTTGAGAGACAACCTTTCTCAGGTATCTGTTTCTTTTATAATGTTTCCTAGTCCCTCTGCATCTCTTCTTGTTGAGAAGTGGTACCTTACTTCATCTTGCAACAGAAAGAGAGAAGTGGGACCTCAGATATCCCTGGGCTCTCCTGATTCTTCTTTGGTTTCTTAAAAATAAAAAAAAAGCTTTTATTTCATTTTTAGAGATGGGAAAAGGGGGAGAAATAGAGGAAGAGAAACATCAATGTGTAGTTGCCTCTCACACACCCCATAATGGGGACCTGGTCTGCAACCCAGGCATGTGCCCTAGACTGGGAATCAAATTGACAACCCTCTGGTTTGCAGGCAGGCATTCAATCCACTGAGCCACACCAGCCAGGGCTCTTTTTTTGGTTTCTTTAGGGGAATGTCTGCTCTCTTGTTGGGGACTACCCTGCCTGGTCTCAGGAAGCTGTAACCTCCCGTGACTTAGGCTGAGTGAGAGACCTCCAGACCAGGAGCCACTAAGGAGACAAAACTTATTTCCCTGGCAGGAACACTGCCTGTTCTGTGCCCAAACCTCCTAAGCTTGATCAGTGAGCCAGTGACGGGTAAGATTTCCCACAGAGGGAATCGCCTAGGACAGGCATGATCACATAGAGGCTTCTGGGAAGAGACTTGGGGCTGTGGAAATGAAGCGGTGATGGACATCAACCCCTGCCCCCTCAGCTTTGTAAAAGCCTGAGTCCTTGTTCTTAGGAGTGAGTAATCCAAGTCTCCTGGCTGTCTTTGTCTCTGTTGACTCAGGCCTGCAGAAATAGTGGGGGCGGTGCAGCCCAGACCAGAAATGGCAGACCCCTTGGGTTATCAGGCCTGGGACATAGAATATGCAAGATCCTGTGAGATCTGTTTGCTGGAGGATGTTATTAGATTAGAATTTGAAGGCATAGACAGGAAACCAAAACTGCCCTTTGAGTTCTGTTACTCCTTTTAAATGATAAAATTCCAAGCTCTGCCCAGAATCACAGCAGGGGTTCTGTCTGCACCTTTTTAAGTCACCTGCTTCTTTTCATCTTTTCTGCCAGACTGTGAATCCACAAACTAAGTCTGGATTCTCAATAAAAATCTGCTTGGGAATGGATACGGGGTGCTCTCCACTAGAGAGAGTGGACATTCTGTCCCTATTTCCCCACAGGACCTGGTTGTCTCTTGTGTATGTTTTTCTCGTGTTTCAATGAGCATCTGCAGCAGAGATGGATACTGCTGGCCGGTATCAGCCACACAGTGGTCTGGTCCTTGAACTGGTAACCACTAAGATCTAACTGCTACTTCTGGGCTTCTGAGTTTATATACTCACTGCTGGAGCCGATTTTTCACAATCTTAACATCCCTATTTAAAACCACCTCTTTAGCCTGATCCCAGGATTCTGTTGATCTCCTGTGTGGGATATCTGGAAATTTCTGAATCTGCTGCATACCAGGTATAGGCCATTGAAAGGCAAATTTATTTATCTAGCCATATTCTTCCATCACTGCTGGGCTATCATATCATTTTCCCTCTACCCCCAGGTTCTAAGCAGGGAGTGAGGAAAAACTTTCTCTGCTTACACTTTTCCCTATGTAGTAAACATAGAGAGAGTGGTCAAGGCTCATGTGTCTCATACTATCTTTCTCTACCTCAGCTTCCTTTCTCTTCCCAGAATCCAGTAAAGTGATAGGGGTGAGCTTTCTTTTCTTGTGTGGTAGAGGCTTCCCTTACCTCATAGTCACTCCTTTTCTGGGGCACTAAGGCTAATGACTAAGCCTTAATTGTGGAGGCTTCATTAAAGGATTAACCTTTACATGGTATTAAAGAAGTCACACAATCTCTGTTAGCCAGGAATGGCTTTTGATTCTGAATCTTTGGGATAACCAGAAACTAGAGATTAGGAAGGAAGGAGGTACATTGGCTTAATATTCTCAAAATACTATATCTATCACACAGATAAAAACAGATATATGAGCCCAGGGGATGACCAACAGATACCTCTCTCTCACTGGTGGCCCCCTGAAAATATATCCAGGACTAACTAGGACTCGATGGAACACAGTTGAAAAAGGACCATAACTAGAAAACCCTGGGGTCCCTCCCCTTTCCTGGACTTCTGTTTCCTCAATTGCCAAATAATAAACATGAACTAAATAATTTTTACAATTTTGTCAAACATTCTGGTTAATCATATTTTTTAAAAATATATTTTTAGGCAGTTTGGGTGGTAGCAGCCAGAAAGTCTAGATTTACAAAGATTTCGTAAGCACCATGGCCCTCAGGAACTCCACACATGCCCACAATGCAGCCATGATGCCCAAGACGAAGGTCAGTTCCACTGAGGGGGTGGTGAAGGAGGAGCCCAAGAGGAGATCCACAAGGTTGTCAACTAAACATGTTCCTGAAAAAGTGGAAACCAAACCAAAAATGGCGGCAGGAAAGGATAAATCTGAAGACAAAAAAGTGCAAACAAAAGGGAAAAGGGGAGCAAAGGGAAAACAGGCCGAAGTGGCTAACCAGGATCCTAAGGAAGATCTAGCTGCAGAAAATGGAGAAACTAAAAATGAGGATAGTCCAGCCTCAGATGAAGCAGGAAAAAAAGAAGCCAAGTCTGATTAATATCATATATCATGTCTTATCAGTGGTTCCTGTCTCCCTTCTTGTACAATCCAGAGGAATACTTTTATCAACTATTTTGTAAATGCAAGTTTTTTAGTAGTTCTAGAAACACTTTTAAGAAGGAGGGAGTTCCACCTCATCCCATATTTTTAAGTGTAAATAGTTTTTTTTAAGAGATTAAATCATTTGCTGATTGTTTATTTTTTGGTAAACTAGAAAATAGTGGGATATTGCATATGGGAGGCTTTGATTGCCTTGAGTGTCAGATAAACATTCCATAGATGGGAGTAGTTTTTATATCCTATAATACAAAGCATATTAAATGGCCATTTGAAGTCAGTCATGTGTTTACCATGTCTTGAACATTTTAAATTACTTCTATTTTTTCACTTTTTAAAAATATATTTTATTGATTATGCTATTACAGTTGTCTCATTATCCCCCCTTCATTCCCCTCCACCCTGCACACCCTCTCCTACCCACATTACCCCCCTTTAGTTCATCTTTATGTGTCATAAGTTCATTAGCTTCCCCATTTCCCATACTATTCTTGCCCTCCCCCTGTCTATTTTCTACCTACCATCTATGCTACTTATTCTCTGTACCTTTTCCCCCTCTCTCCTCTTCCCACTTGCTAATCCTCCATGTGATCTCCATTTCTGTGGCTCTGTTCCTGTTCTAGTTGTTTGCTTAGTTGTTTTTTGTTTTTTATTTAGGTGTGGTTGTTAATAATTGTGAATTTGCTGTCATTTAACTACACATGTTTTTTATCTTCTATTTCTTAGATAAGTCCCTTTAACATTTCATAAAATAAGGGCTTGGTGATGATGAACCCCTTTAACTTGACCTTATCTGAGAAGCACTTTATCTGCCTTTCCATTCTAAATGAAAGCTTTGCTGGATAGAGCAATCTGGGATGCAGGTCCTTGTCTTTCATGACTTGGAATATTTCTTTTCAGCCCCTTCTTGCCTGTAAGGTCTCTTTTGAGAAATCAGCTGACGGTCTGATGGGAACTTCTTTGTAGGTTATTGTCTCTTTATTTCTTGTTTCTTCTAGGATTCTCTCCTTCATTTTTATCTTGGCTAATGTAATTATGATGTGCCTTTGTGTGTTCCTCTTGGGTCCAACTTCTTTGGGACTCTCTGAGCTTCCTGGAAGTCTATTTCCTTTGCCAGAATGGGGAAGTTCTCCTTCATTATTTGTTCAAATAAGTGTTCCACTTGTTGCTCTTCCTCTTCTCCTTCTGGTATCCCTGTAATTCAGATGTTGGAACATTTAAAGATGTCCTCTCCAGGACATCTAAGCCTCTTCTCATTTTTTTTTTAATTCTTATTTCTGCATTCTTTTCTGATTGTATGTTTTTTTTTTCCTCCTTCTGGTCCACTCCATTGATGTGAGACCCAGCTTTCATTCCATCACTATTGGTTCCCTGTGCATTTTTCTTAATTTCACTTAGCATAGCCTTCATTTTTTCACCTAATTTGTGACCAAAATCAACCAATTCTGTGAGCATCCTGATCACCAGTGCTTTGAACTGTGCATTTGATAGGTTGTCTATCTCTCAGCCACTTAAAAGTACTGGTTCTGAGGCTTTCAATTCTGTTTGAGCCATCTCTTTTTTCCCCCTTTGGTCTGGTAACACCTGTTATGTATAAGGGGCAGAGCCTTAGATGGTCACCAGGGCGGGGCACCCCAGTCACTGTGTTATGACTTTGTATGTGGGGGTGGTGTCCAAGAGGGAGTAATAGGGCTTTCTCTGCTCTCCATCGGACCTCAGTCCCTACCGCCACTTCCCCTGAGCAAACTGGGCCCCTCTGGTGTCAATTCCTGTGTGTGTGGGCTTGTGCACCTTGTGGGACTTTCCAACGACCTCTCCTGTGATGCTAGGAGTCTCTCCCTGCTCCTCAACCCCCACAGGTGTTTTTAATCAGTGTCCCAAGGCTCTATTTCCCAGTGCTGGGATCCTGGGTTGTGCACGGTGACTTGCTTCACAATCACTGCCTTGCTGTGTCTGTCGGTAGCCACCCCTCAGCTGGGGTCTGCCAGCTGCTGCTTGTGCATGCTTTGGGTCCACCCGCTGCAGTCTTGCATGCCCCGGATATCTTATGTGCCCGGTCCCAACGCTCTCAGCTCTCCGCGCCATGACCTGAACCAGGCTGCCCAACTCCATCCACCCCTCCTATGGGTCTAGATGAATGGGTCTATTTTAACTCCTTGGGTGTCTGACTTCCATATAGTTCAATTTTTTTTGTCAGTTCTGGTTGTTATTCTGTTTCTAAATTATTACTGTCCCTATCTTGGTTGTGCAAAGAGGCACAGTGTATCTACCTATGCCTCCATCTTGGCCAGAAGTCTCTTAAATTACTTCTCATGTTTTTCATAGAATTGTTTCCTAAAGAAAACCACTCTTTGATCTTGGCTCTCCTTGTCAGAATTTTGTGTACTTTGTGACAGCTTTTTTGTGGTAGTCTAGTTTTCCTAGTAACTCTGTTAATGTGCTATGAAAGATAAAAATTTGATTACGTAGTATATATATTAAATTGTGAATTAGTTGGGCTATGATGTAACAGCATATCAATATTTGAAGATATTGGTACTTGATATTCTATTAAGGAAATTAATCCCCAAATTGTAAGCTGGGAAATCACTGGAATAACTTCAGAAACAAATCACAACTACATGACTTCACATTTTTGGTATGTATGTTAAGAATTGTGTACTAATTGAAATTTCTGTGTACTTATCCTCAGAACAACCAATAAAATCTCACTTATGAAAAAATATATTTTAATTACAGTTTATACTCAGTATTATTTAGTATTATATTAATCAGTTTTTTAAAAAATATAGACTCAGAAAAAAATCTGCTTAGCACTAAAGCTCTACTAGGCAAAACTGTTTCTTTTCTGATGAGTCAGGAGATAATGAGGCTCTTTGCTTCCTCTGAGTCATCCATAGAAACAACAAACCTCATGTTCTAGAGCTTCACCAAAATGTGGACTTGTAGGAATTTCCAAATGATTAAATGCCAGACAAATCAGCTTTTGCAGCAATAACCTATTTCCTTTTTCCTGGAATTATTTTTGAAAGAAATGATCAAGTGATCCAAGATGGTGGAGAAATAAATGGAAGCTATACTAATCTCTTACCAGGACCAATATGGAATCACAACTAAATTGTAGAGTAATCATCCTGAATAACCAACTGAACACTAGCTGGAGAGAAGCCTTATAACAAAGGACAGACAGAAGAAACCACTTCACCGCAACAAGACTGGTAAGGAGTATGAAGGAGGCACAAGAGGTCTGGCTGGGCTCTCATGGGCAGTAGCTGAAGTTCCAAAGGAATATTTCAGCAGCCAGCAGGGGAGTTCCACCTGAAAAATATGGGGTCTAAATCTCAAGGTGGGCTCCCCAGCCTACAGCACCTGAGCCAGAAAAGAACTCAGATGACATCAAGCTGTGAAAAGCATCAGGGTTTCTGTCTGCCAGGGAGAGATGGCTGGAGATGTAGAGAGCCCCTTAAAGGCCAACACACAAAATTTCTTTTGCAGCCACTTATGTTGGGCTCTGGCAGAGGAAGGGCAGAGTGAACTAGAGACAATTGAAGATAATCTTGGGTTGGTGCCTCTGGAGAGAGAACAGAAGGAACAGCCACCAGGATTTCTGTGCTGAGTCATTTCCCATAGTACAGGAGCCATATTTCTCAGGCAAAGCACTCTTTTCAAAGTGGTATCAACCTTAAAGGAAGCAATATCCCCATCCACAGGAATTACTCTGCCCCACCCTGTGGAGCATAAGCTGGGCTGCTGATTACAGCTTGATTAGTTTAACAATTGATCGATTTAACAGCTAAGGTGGAAAATACAAAATGGGAAGATAAAAAAACAGACCCCCAAATGAAAGAACAAGAGAATTCTCTAGAAGAAAACCTATAGAGAGTTTAGAGTAATGATTATAAGGATACTCAACAGCATGAAAAAAGACTTACTAACCATAAAAAAGGACCAGTCAGAAATAAATAATGCAATATCTGAAATAAATAATATCGTGGAAGGAATAAACAGCAGGTTAGATGAAGCAGGAGATAAAATCAATGATTTGGAAGACAAGGTAGAAAACACCATCCAGGCAATGCAGCAGAAAGAAAAAAAGAATTTTAAAGAATGAGGAGAAATTAATGATTATTTTGAAGAACATGAAGCAAAACAACATCCACATCATGGGGAGGAGAAGAGAGCGAGCAAGTGATCGAGAACCTATTTGAAGAAATAATGACTGAAAACTTCCCTAACCTGGTGAAGGAAAATGTCAAGTCTAGGAAGCTAAGAGAGTCCAAAACAAGTTGTAACCAAGACACATCATAATTAAAATAACAAGGCTTAAAGACAAGAAGAGAATTCTAAAAGCCATAAGAGAATAGCAACCAGTTACATAAAAGGGAGCAACAATTAGACTGCCATCTGATTACTCAACAGACATATTTCAGGCCAGAAAGGAGTTGCATGAAATATCCAAGGTGATGAAAAATAAGGACCTACAATCAAGGCTACTTTACCCAGCAAGGCTATCATTTAAAATGAAAGCAGCAATAAGGAGTTTCCCAGATAAGAAAAATCTAAAGGTGTTTGTTGACACCAAACCAGTACTGCAACAAATGTTAAATGGCATGCTAGATGAAGAAGGAGGAGGAGAAGGAGAAAGAGAAGGAGAAGAGGAAGAAGAAAGATGACAGCAAGTATGTGGGAGCTGATCAAATTTATTCAAGCACCCAACTGGGACACTTAGCAGTCTTCCTGAAGAATAAAGTGAACAGCCAACAGAATCTGAGCTGATGTGAAGTTTGGAAGCCAAAGTGAGCAGAGGATGCTTCAAAACAGGTGGTATGGAGGTGTTATGGGCAGATGGGGAAAGTCCCTTAGGCAACAGCTTCTGCACAGACATCAGACCTTGGAGGAGAGCCAGGTCAGTGATAGCAGGCTAGTGGCTCGCTCCCCTCCCAGGGCAAGCAAGCCACAGACCCACACCCAGAGAGGCTTGATCGTGCAAAATCATTGGGGCAGAAACAAAAGGTGCAAGGGGCAGGCACACGTGGAGCTGGCTGTGTACCCAAGCCAGGGCAGTGGCTGCCAGCTGGTCTGAGACAGTGTCAGAAAGTGGTCAGCCACACCTGGAGCTGGGAGAAAAGGAGGGCCATGGCTGTCCTTGTCTGAGACAGACTCTGGACTTGCCTCATGTATTCATCAAAGGCGTGCAAAGTGAGGTGATTTATACACATGCAAAGGTGCAAAGTGGAGAGTGCAGGTCACGCAGCACTCTGAGGGCGTGAGCTGGAAACTGGACACCTGTGACTATTGTAGCCCAGAGTGAGCTCACTCCTGAGCAGAACCACCACAAAGGAAAAATGGAGCCCAAACCCCTCTGCCTGCAGGAGCCAGAAGGATCTACAAAACCAGCCAAGCATGCTTAGCAACTGCCAGGAGAGGGTGCTCCTTTTTCTTTTTCTTCTTATTTTTTTCCTTTATTTATTCAAGAGTAACACAATAAGTCCTGGAACTGAGAGAAAACCAGAGACAGATCCAGAAAGAAGTCAGAAGGCAAAAACCAACATAAAGTTCACCTTGTTCTTTATTAGAGCTAACATTTAAAAAAATTAATTTGTCTTGCCCGTGCTGGTGTAAATCAGTAGATTGAGTGAAGGCCTGTGAACCAAAGGGTTGTGGTTCCCAGTCAGGGCACATGCCTGGGTCATTGGCCAGTTCCCCAGTAGTGGGTGAGAGAGAGGCAACCATACATTGATGTGTTTCTCTCTCTCTCTCCCTCCATTCCCCTCTCTCTAAAAATAAATAAATTAAATCTTTAAAAATTAATTTCTCTTTCTTCTTTTCATTTATATAGGTTATTATTATTTGTTTGCTTGTTTGTTTTTTTTCTGTTTGTTTTGTTGTGGCTTGTTTTTCTCCCTGTCATAATGTATCTTTTCTTCTTTCACTCCTCTTGTATTCCAAATGACTCACTACTCTTGGTCTTTTACTTTTTATTCTTTTTATTCATATTATATATTTCTATCATGTTATTGTTATTCCAAAGACCATGCAGCACCCCTTACCAGTCCTAATCCATTTTGCCATATTCCTGAACATTATTACTGTTGTGGTAAATTTATTTGCTCTCACACTACATTGATTTCCAATCCCTTACTCTCACTATTGCTCCTCCATCTAACCTCACATAAATGCTTCTCTTTCTTAAATCAGCAAATATTCTTCTCCTCCCCCCTGATAAGAGTCTTGTTTCTTTTCTTCCTTATATAAACAGTGGCTACTTAGGTGAAATACCACAGTTATTGCTGTATTGCTCCAATGGAATTCATTGTTGTTCACTATTTTTTTGGTTCCTTAAACCTCATAGAAAACCCTCCCCTGTCTTACTCCATTTCGCCTTCCCCTTACCCCTGATCAGTGGAGTGAGGAATATGATTTCATTTTTTAAAATTTTTATTTGTTTCATTTCACCCTCTCTCAACCTGGGCTTTACTCCTTACTCTTATTAATTTGCTTCCCTCATCCTCTTCAAATCATTTATTTTATGGTAGGTATTTCATATTCAATTTTTGCTTTAGTACAATATTCATATTACTGCTCTACCTTTATCAAACTTCATTCAGCTGTTGTTGCTATTGACCCTACTTTTGTTTTTCTACAAATTTTCTCCCATTGGTCAAATATCTTTTAAATTGTACCTCACACCTCATAGAATACTTCCCCCTTTTATTATGCCTTTGTTCCTATTACCTTTATGTGTTTTACTTACATTTAAAATTTTGTTATCTCTCAATCTTCACCTCAGTTCTATCCCCACTATTATCAATCCTCCTCCCTCTTACCACTCAATAATATTTTCCCTCTTTTGATCATCTCATATTCCCTTTGTCGTATCTTTTAATATCCATAATTTCTCTTTACCTTTGTCAATATTTGCTCAAATGCAGCTAAGATTTGCTGATGTGGTAGGGCAGTACCATTTGCTGGCATAGGCTCTGTTGCCTGATAATACTATTTTGTTAACCAATACCTACAAAACAGCATACAAGACAAAGTGGGAGTTGTGACTGCCAGTAAACCTGCTAGAAGGGGTAACCCATCAACATAGAAGCCACCAGCAATTAAAACCCAAGTATAAGAGAGCCCACACAAATGGAAGACAGGGCAGAAAAGTAAATCACAGAGAATGCACCACTGAGTCACACAGAACTCTTAGCACAGATAATCACCCAACAAAGAAAGCTGACAAAGCAGAATATCCTGAATCACAGAAATAAACACCACCTAAAGTGGTGAGACAAAGAAAGAGCACCCAATCAAAAAGGATGGAAGAACCCCCAGTAAAAGTGCTAAATAAATTTGGGGCAAAAAATCTATCAGATATAAAATTCAAAAAAAATGCTTATAAGGATGCTCAAGGAACTCAGGAATGGCTACAAGAAACTGAGTGGGAACTACAACAACAAGAAAAAGGAAATGGAAACTATAAACAAGAACCAAGAAAAAAGGAAGAATACAATATCTGAAATAAAAAAAAAAAAACTAGAAGGTATTACAAGATGGCTAGATGAAGCAGAGGAAAGAATTAATGAGCTGGAAGACAAGGTAGAAAAAAACTACCCAGGTAGAGCAAAAGCATGAAATAAGACTAAAAAAAAAAAAATGAGGAGAGCTTAAGGGAACTGCAAGACAACATGAAAAGTAACAACATTTGATTCATAGGAATACCAGAAGGAAAAGAAAAGGAGCAAGGGATACAAAATCTATTTGAAAAATAATGACAGAAAACTTGCCTAACTTGGAGAGGAGAAAAACCACTCAAGCCAAGGCTGGTGTAACTCAGTGGACTGAGCATGGGCTGTGAACCAAAGCATTGCAGGTTCGATTCCCAGTAAGAGCACATGCCTGGGTTGCAGGCCATGGCCCCCAGCAACTGCACATTGATGTTTCTCTCTCTCTCTCTTTCTCCCTCCTTTTCCTCTCTAAAAATAAATAAATAAAATCTTTTTTAAAAATTAAAAAAAGAAAAACCACTCAAATTCATGAAGCACAGAAGGTCCCAATCAAAATGAGCCCAAAGAGGCCTACTCCAAGACACATCATAAACAAAATGGTAACTTTAAAGACAAAGAGAGAATCTTAAAAGCAGCAAGAGAGAAACAGGAAGTAATGTACAAGGGAGCTTGGATTTGGCTAGTAGCTGACATCTCAGCAGACACACTACAAGCCAGAAAGGAATGGCAAGAAATATTCCAAGTAATAAAAAGCAAAGCCCTGCCACCAAGACTACTCTACCAAGCAAGGATCTCAATTAAAATGGAAGGCAAAACAAGGAGCTTCCCAGACAAAAGATTAAAAGATTCACCTCCACCAAACCAACATTGCAAGACATGCAGAAGGGACTGCTTTAAGAAGATGAAGACATAGATGGTGTATCTCAGTAGATTGAGTATGGACTTGTGAACCAAAGGGTTGCCATTCCCAAATAAATAAAATCTTTAAAAAATAAGAAGATGAAGAAAAATAGTGAGAGAGAGAGAGAGGAATACAAGTACAGAGGGGGAAATGGCAATGAATAAGTACCTAACAAAAATAATCTTAAATGTAAATGGATGAAATGTTCCAATCAAAAGACACAGGGTAACAGAATGGATGAAAAACATGACCCACACATATGCTGCCTACAAGAACCTCACCTCAGAATAAAAGACCCACACAGACTGAAAGTGAAGGGTTGGAAAAAATTATTCCAACCAAACAGACAGGGAAAAACAGCCAGGCTAGCAACACTTATAACACACAAATAGACTTCAAAACAAGGGCCATTAAAAGAGACCCAGAAGGTCATGTCATAATATCTAAGGGAACAATCCACCAAGAAGGCATACAAGTTGTAAACATATATGAACCCAACATAGGGGCACCCAAATATATAAGAAAAATCTTGGAGGACTTCAAGGAAAATAAAAACAGCAACACAATTACAGTAAGGTATTTTAACACCCCACTGTAAAAAATGAATGTATCTTCCAAAAAAAATCAACAAGGACATTGTGGAACTAAATAATGCATTAGATCAAATGGACTGTGTGTGTGTGTGGGGTGTGTGTGTGTGTGTGTGTGTAATCTTTAATCCCATAGAAGCAAAAATGAATTATTTTCAAATGCACATGGAATATTTTCAAAGACAGATCACATGAGAAGACATAAAATAAGTCTCAACAAATTGAAGAAAATTGAAATCATATCAAGCATTTTCTTGGACCACAAGGGCTTTGAAACTAGAAACTAACCTCAAGGATAAAACTCAAAACCATTCAAATTATGGAGACTGAATACCATGATATTAAACAATGAATGGGTCAAGAATGAGATCAAGGAAGAAATCAAGAAGTTTCTGGAAACAAATGAAATTGAACTCACAAGAGTCCAAAACCTGTGGAACACAGTGAAGGCAGTCCTGAGAGGGAAGTTCATGACAATACAAGTCTATCAAAAAGATAGAAACATTTCAAATAAACAACCTAACCCTACATCTTTTAGAACTGCAGGAACAAAAACAAACAAATCCCAGACCAAGTAGATGTAAGGAAATAATCAAGATCACAGCAAAATTAAATGACACAGAGAATAAATGAACAATTCAAAGTGTCAATGAATCCAGAAGGTGGTTCTTTGAAAGCTAAACAAAATCGACAAGCATTTAACCAGACTCAAGGAAACAAGAAAGAAGACCCAAAAAACAAAATCAGACAAGAAACAGGAAAAATTAAACTGATAAAATAGAAATACAAAGGATCATAAGAAATTACTACAAACAAGTATATGCCAAGAAATTTGAAAACCTGGATGAGATGGAGAAATTCCTAGAAACATATCATCTTCTGAAACTGAACCAAAAAGGAGTAGAAAGTCTGAACAGACAAGTAACAGCTGGTGAAATTAAAGCAGTAATCAAAGAGCTTCTGGCACATAAAATCCCTGGGCTGGACTGTTTCGCAGGAGAATTATACAAATCATTTCAGGGAGTGCTAACCCCAATCCTTCTCAAACTGTTCCAAAATAACCAAGATGAAGGAAGACACAAACTCCTTTTATAAGGTCAGCACCATCATAATCCCCAAACCACATAAAGACAAAAAAAGAAATAAAACTACAAGCTAATATTGCCCATGAACTTAGGTGCTAAAATCCTCAAAAAATATATATTGGCAAACTGCATCCAGAAAAAGATTGAAAAGATCACACAACATGATCAAGTGGGATTGATCCCAGTCATGCAAGGATGGCAAAATATTTGCAAATCAATAAATGTAATACATCAGGTAAACAAAGGGAAAGACAAAAATCACATTATCAAGTAAATAGAGGCAGAAAAAGCATTTGATAAGGTACAGCACTCATTTATGAAAAAAAAACACTCTGCAAAGTGGGAATAGAGGGAGCATTCAGCAACATAATGAAATATGTTAATGAAATATCAGAAACAGAAATAAGCTAAAAAATCTTATTTGATATAGTAACAAGAAAAATAAAGTACCTAGGAATATACCTAACCAAAAGGTAAAAGACCTGTACTCAGACTATACAATACTGAAAAAAGAAATTAAAGAAGACACAAACAAATGAAAGCATGTACCATGTTCACAAATTGGAAGAATTAACATCATGGAACTGTCTATATTACCCAAAGCAATGTATAGATTCAATGCATCCCTACTAAAGTACTAATGACATATTTCACAAATATAGAACAAACATTTCAAAAATTTATATTGAACCATAAATGACCCAAATAACCTCAGCAATTTTGAAAAAAGAACAAAGTAGGAGGGATCACAATACCTGATATCAAACTGTCTTACAAGGCCACTGTAATGAAAATGACCTGGTAGTGGCATAAGAACAGACAAGTAGAGCAATAGAACAGAATAGAGAGCCATAAATAAACCCAAGTCTCTATGGTGAATTAATATTTGACAAAGAAGGCAGAAGCATAAAATGGAGTAAAAATATCCTCTTTAACAAATGGTGTTGAGAGATCTGGATAGCTACATACAAAAAAAAAAATGACACTCGACAACCAACTTGCACCATACACAACAATAAACTCAAGATGGATAAAAGATATAAATATAGGTTGCAATACCATAAAAGTCATAGAGGAGAACATAGGAAGGAACATATCAGATATTCCATGCAGCAATATTTTCACTGCTATGTCCCCTAGAGCAAGAGACATAAAGGAAAGAATAAACAAGTGGATCTTCATCAAAATGAAAATCTTCAGCACAGCCAAAGAAACTATCAGCAAAATGAAAAGAGAACCAACAGTATGGGTAAATACATTTGCAAACGAAACCCCAGACAGACCGGGGTTTGATCTGCAACATATATAAAGAACTCACAGGATGCCAGTCCAGGAAGGCAAACAATCAAATTTAAAAAAATGGGGGCAAAGGACCTGAACAAACACTTCTCCAAGGAGGACATGCAGGAAGCCCAGAGATATATGAAAGGATGCTCAGAATCATTAGCCATCAGAGAGATGCAAATTAAACCCATAATGACCAAATCAACAGAACAGAACTACCTGTTCGGGCCAGGTAGTGGAGAAAAGGGAACTATAATACAATGTGGGTGGGAATGCAGACTGGTACAACCACTGTGTAAAACACTATGAAATTTCCCCAGGAAACTAAAAATAGAATTGCCTATCTTTTGTTTGTTTATTTGTTTGTGTTTGTCTTTAATTTTTATTTTTTAATTATTTCATTGTTGTTCAATTACAGTTGTCTGCATTATCCACCAACTACCCCCCATCCCAGGCAAACGCACCTCTGTCTCTTGCTTCCACCCACCCACTTGGTTTTGTCCATGTGTCCTTTAAAGATGTTCCTGAAAACCTTTCCCCCCATTATACCCACCCCCTTCCCTGTGGTTACTGTCAGATTGCTCTTAATTTCAAAGTCTGGTTATATTTTGCTTGCTTGCTTGTTTTGTTGATTAGGTTCCACTTAAAGGTGAGATCATATGGTATTTGTCCCTCACTGCCTGGCTTATTTCACTTAGCACAATGCTTTCCAGTTCCATCCATGTTGTCACAAAGGGTAGGAGCTCCTTCTTACTCTCTGCTGTGTGTATTCCATTGTGTAAATATACCATAGTGTTTCTATCCACTCATTTATTGATGGGCACTTAGGTAGCTTCTGGCACTTGTCTATTGTAAATTATGCTGCTATGAACATTTGGGTGCATAGGTTCTTTTGCATTGATGTTGCAGGGTTCTTAGTATATAATCCTAGCCATGGAATAGCTGGGTCAAAAGACACTTCCATTTTTAGATTTCTGAGGAAATTCCTTACTGTTTTCCACACTGGCTGTACCAGTCTGCATTCCCACCATCAGAGAACTATGGTTCCTTTTTCTCCACAACCTCTCCAAAAATTGTTTGTTGATTTATTTATGATGGCCATTCTCACCAGTGGAAGTGCTACCTCATTGTGGTTTTAAATTGCACCTCTTTGGTAGCTAGTGATGCTGAGCATTTTTTCATATGTCTCTGGGCCCTCTGTATGTCTTCCTTAAATATGTGTCTGTTCAATTCTTTTGCCCACTTTTTAATTGATTTGTTTGTCTTCCTTGAGTGGAGTCATGTGAGTTCTTTATATATTTTGGAAATTAAACCACTGTCTGAGGTATTGTTGGCAAATAAGTTTTCCCATATAGTTGGTTCTTTTTCATTTTACTGTTGTTTCCATGGGCCATGCAGAAGCTTTTTAATTTGATGAGGTCCCAATTGTTTATTCTTTCCTTTATGTCCCTTACTTTAGAGGACATATCAGTGAAGATGTTGGTGCATGGAATGTCTGAGATTTTCATGCTGATGTTTTTCTCTATGACTTTTATGGTGCCATAACTTATATTTAAGTCTTTTATCCACCTTGAAATTATTTTTGTGTATAGTGTAAGTTGGAGGTTGAGTTTCATTATTTTCCATGTAGCTATCCAGATTTCCCAACATCATTTGTTGAAGAGGTTATTTTTACTCCATTTACACTTCTTTCCCCTTTGTCAAATATTAATTGAACATAGAGATTTGGGATTATTTCTGGGCTCTCTGTTCTGTTCCATTAGTCGATGTACCTGTTTTTATGCTAGTACCAGGTTGTTTTGATTATAGTAGGCTTTGAATACAGTTTGGTATCAGGTATGGTGATCCCTCCCACTTTGTTCTTCTTTCTAAAAATGGCTGCAGCTATTCAGGGTTGCTAATGGTTCCATATAAACTTTTGAAATGTTTGTTCTGGACTTCCGGCAAGAGGGAGGCATAGGTGGACGCACCGTACCTCCACGCACAACCAAGATTAGAACAACAACAATTTAGAAGCAGAATAACACCCAGAACTGATAGAGAATTTATCTGAATGGAAGTCAACAGCCAAGAAGTTGAAGTAGACCCGTTCATCCTGACTGGTAGGAGGGGGAAAGACAAGCAGCCAGGCATGGGGTCCCAGTGCAGAGAACAGGGAGAACTGGGTGCATAAGGCATCCGGGAGCATGTAAGGCATCTGCAGCACACAAGATCACAGTGGGTGGACCCTGAGTATGCAAGCGGCAGCTGGCGGACCCAGTGAGGCAGCGATTGTGGACCAGGGCAGAGCAGAGAACCCAGGATCCCAGAGAAGGGACTGAGGTCCCAGGAGAATGGAGCTACCACCATTGTTCCCTCCCACCCCCACATACAATGTCACAATTTAGCGACTGGGGTGCTTGGCCCCAGTGAACACCTAAGGCTCCGCCCCTCACCATAACAGGGAGCGAACAGACCAAAAAAATGAGAGAGAGAGAGATGTCTCAAACAGAAGAACAGATCAATGCCCCAGGACTCATCCTTTTGAGTGACCAAGAGATAGCCAATCTAACAGATGCACAGTTCAAAACACTTGTGATCAGGAAGCTCACAGAATTGGTTGATTTTGGGCGCAAATTACATGAAAAAATGCAGGTTACCATAAAATAGAAGAAGGAAGATGCACGGAGAACCAATAGTAAAGGAAAGGAAACTGGGACTCAAAACAATAGAGTGGACAAGAAGGAAGAAAAAAAACAACCAAACAGGAAAGAATGAAGAAATAAGAGTTCAAAAAAAACGAAAAGCTTAGGAACCTCCAGGACATCTTTAAACGTTCCAACATCTGAATTATAGGGGTACCAGAAGGGGAAGAGGAAAAGCAACAGATTGAACATGTATTTGAACAAATAATAAAGGAGAACTTCCCCATTCTGGCAAAAGAAATAGACTTCCAGGAAATCCAGGAAGCTCAGAGAGTCCCAAAGAAGTTGGACCCAAGAAGAAACACACCAAGGCACATCATAATTACATTAGCCAAGGTAAAAATGAAGGAGAGAATCCTAGAAGCAGCAAGAGATAAGGGGACAGTCACCTACAAAGGAGTTCCCATCAGACCGTCAGCTAATTTCTCAAAAGAGACCTTACAAGCAAGAAGGGGCTGGAAAGAAGTATTCCAAGTCATGAAAGTCAAGGACCTATATCCCAGATTACTCTATCCAGCAAAGCTTTCATTTATAATGGAAAGGCAGATAAAGTGCTTCTCAGATAAGGTCAAGTTAAAGGAGTTCATCATCACCAAACCCTTATTTTATGAAATGCTAAAGGGACTTATCTAAGAAAAGAAGATAAATAAAAGACATGTATAGTAAAAGGACTGCAAACTCACAATTATTAACAACCACACCTAAAGCAAAACCAAAAGAAACTAAGCAAACAACTAGAACAGGAACAGAACCACAGAAATGGAGATCACATGGAGGGTTAGCAACAGGGGAGTGGGAGGAAGAGAGAGGGGGAAAAGGTACAGAGAATAAGTAGCATAGATTGTAGGTTGAAAAAAGATAGAGGGAGGGTAAGAATAGTATGGGAAATGTAGAAGCTAGAGAACTTATAAGTATGACACATGGACATGACTAAAGTAGGGGATATGGGTGGGAGAGAGTGTACAGGGTGGAGGGGAGTGAAGGGGGTAAAATGGAATGAATGTAATAGCATAATCAATAAAATATATTTTTAAAAAAGAAATGTTTGTTCTATATCTGAGAAATATGTCATTGGTACTTTAATTGGGATAATATTGAATGTATAAATTGCTTTAGGTAGTATGGCCATTTTTGTGATGTTAATTCTTCCAATCCACGAGCATGGTACATGCTTCCATTTGTTTATGTCTTCCTTAACTTCTTACTTCAGTGTTGAGTACAGATCTTTTAGCTTCTGGGTTAGGTTTATTACTAGGTACTCTATTTTATTTGTTGCTATATCAAATGAGATTTTTTCCCTGATTCTTTCCTCTTTCTTATATTTCATTGTAGGTATACAAAAATGCCTTTGATTTTTGAATATTGACTTTCTATCCCACTGTTTTGCCAAATTCACTTAGGTCGAGTAGTTTTTGTTGTTGTTGTTGTTGTTGTTGTTGTTGTTGTTGTTGTTGTTTTGTTGGAGTCTATAGGATTTTCCACGTACACTATGATGTCATCTGCAAACAATGAGAGTTTTGCTTCCTCCTTTGCAATTTGGATATCTTTTATTTCTTCTTGTTGGCTGATTGGCTTTCCTAGGATTTCCAATACTGTGTTGAATATGAGTGCTGAAAGTGGGCCTTGTTGTCTTGTTCCTGATCTAAGTGGGGAAGCTCTGAGTTTTTACCCATTGAGTATCATGTTAGCTGTAGGTCTCTCATATATGACCTTTATTATGTTGAGGAATGCTCCTTCTATTTCTACTTTGCTAAGTGTTTTTATCATAAATGGGTACTGTACTTTATCCAATGCTTTTTCTACATCCATTGATATGACCATGTGATTTTTGTCTTTCATTTTATTCATGTGAAGTATTACATTTATTGCTTTGCGAATATTATACCATCCTTGCATCCCTGGGATGAATTCCACTTGATCATGTTGTATGATATTTTTAACATATTGGTGGATGTGATTTGCCAATATTTTATTGAGGATTTTAGCATCTATGTTCATCAGAGATATTGGCCTGAAGTCTTCTTTCTTTGTTATGTCTTTATCAGGTTTAGGGATTAGTATGATACTGACTTCATAAAAACAGTTTCAGAGTCTTCCATCTTCTTGAATTTTTTGGAACACTTTGTGAAGGATAGCAGTTAGCTCTTCCTTAAATGCTTTGTAAATCTCTCCTGTAAATCTATCTAGTCCAGGGCTTTTGTGTGTTGGAATCTTTTTGATTACTGCCTCAATTTCACCAGCTGTTATTGGTCTCTTACTGCTTTCTGCTTCTTCCTCATTCAATTTTGGAAGATTATATTTCTACTGAAATTTGTCCATTTCACTTTGTTTTCAAATTTCTTGGCATACTTCACAGTAGTTTCTTATAGCCCTTTGTACTTCTGCAGTATCAGTTGTAATCTCTCCTCTTTCATTTCTGATTGTGTTTATTTCGGTCTTGCCTTTTTTTTTCTTGATGAGTCTGCTTAAAGGCTTGCTGATTTTGTTTATCTTTTCAAAGAACCACCTCCTGGATTTATCGATTCTTAGAGTTGTGCTTGTAGACTCTCTGTCATTTAATTAATCTCTGATCTTGGTTATTTCCTTCCTTCTACTTGCTCTAGGCTGTCCTTGATATTGTTCCTTGAGTTCTTACAGTCATAGGGTTATGTTGTTTGTTTGAAATGTTTATATATATTTTTAGGTAGGACAGTATCACCATAAACTTCCCTCTCAGGACTCACTTCGCTGTATCCCATAAGTTTTGGTTTGTTGTGAGTTCATTTTCATTTGTTTCCAGAAACGTTTTGATTTATTTTATAATCTCATTCTTGACCTATTCATTGTTTAATACCATGCTATGCAATCTCAATGGTTTTGAGTGTTTTGGGGTGTTTTCCTTGAGGTCGGTTTCTAGTTTCAGACCCTTGTGAAAATGCTTGATATGATTTCAATTTTCTTGAATTTGCTGACGCTTGTTTTGTGTCCTATCATGCAGTCTATCTTTGAAAATGTTCCATGTGCATTTGAAAAGAATGTGTATTATGCTTCTTTGGGATGGAAAGAGATGTGTGGATGTGTGTGTGTGTGTGTGTGTGTGTGTGTGTGTGTGTGTGTGTGTATCACTTAAGTCCATTTGATCTAGGATCTTGTTCTATGCCACAATATCTTTGTTGATATTTTGTTTGGAAGATCTGTCTGTTTTTGACCGTGGGGTGTTAAAATCCCCCACAATAATTGTGTTGCTGTCCATACCTTTCTTTAAGTCCTCCAAGATTTTCTTTCTTTATTTGGATGCTCCTATGTTGGGTGCATATGTATTTACAATGCTTATGTCTTCTTGATGGATTCTTCCCTTGATTATTATGAAATGACCTTCTGGGCCTCTTTTTATGGTTCTTTTTTAGACATCTATTCTGTCTGACATGAGTATTGCTAGCCTGTTTTTTTTTCCTGTCCATTTTCTTGGAATATTGGTTTCCAGCCTTTCACTTTCAGTATTTGTAGGTATTTGGTTTTGAGGTGACTCTCTCCTAGGAAGTATATGCGTGGGTCAGGTTTTCTTATCCATTCAGCTATTCTATGTCTTTTGATTTGAGCATTTGATCCATTTACTTTTGAGGTTATTATTGATAGTTACTTATTCATTGCCATTATTTCATACCTGTGTTCTTTTCTATCTCATTCTTTTCTTCCCTTTTCTTAAAGCAGACCCTTTAGCACCTCTTGCAGTGATGGTTTGTAGGAGGGGTATTCTTTGGTGCTTCTTTGACTGAGAAACCACTTATTTGGCCTTCCATTTTTATTGAGAGCCTGGATGGAGAGAAAAGTCTCAGTTGCAGGCCTCTGCTTTTCATTACTTGGAATATTACTTGCCAATCAACTCTGGCTTGAAGTGTTTCCATTGAGAAGACAGCTGCTAGCCTTATGAGGGCTCCCTTGTATGTTACATCCTGTTTCTCCCTTGCTGCCCTTAAGATTCTCTTTTTGTCTTGGAATTTTGCCATTTTAACTATGATGTGTCTTGAACTGGGTCTCTTTGATTTCCTCTTGATTGAGAGTCTCTTTGTTCCCTGGATTTGTGTGACTTTTTCTCTCATCAATTTAGGGAAGTTTTCCATTATTACTCTTTCAAACAGGTTTTCTATCCCTTACCCCCCTTATTCTCCTTCTGGTGTCCCTATTACATGGATATTACTACATTTCATGTTGTCCTGCAGTTTCCTTAACCTCTCTTCATTCCTTGTGAGTCTCTTCTCCTTTTCTTGATCTTCCTGGGTGTTTTTTTTCTACCTTGTCCTCCAACTCACTGATTTGATCCTCTGCTTTATTTAGCCTGATTTTGATTCCTTCTACTGTGTTCTTCAGTTCAGAAATTGTATTCTTCATTTCCTCTTGGCCCTTGTTGATAGTTTCTATTTCCTTTTTCATGTTTATATAGTTTGCAGTGAGTTCATTGTAATTTCCCTGTAGTTTTCAGTAATTCTCTGTGAGCTCATTAATCTTCCTGATAACCATTGCTTTGAACTCAACATCTGATAGTTGAGTTGCCTGTATTTCATTCAGCATTCTTTCTGAGGCTTCCTCCTTTCCTTTCATTTGGGGATTGTGTCTTTGTCTTCCCATTGTTTGTGAGACTCTTCTTGTTAGCCTCTGCTTCTCAAATTGATCTGTTCTGACTCCCTGGGTTTTTGGTGTGAACTTGTATGTCAGAAGACCTGTGAGATTCAGTGGTGGAGTCTCCTTGGTTTCCTTGAGCTCGCTAGCTTTGAGCTGTTTTTTATGTTGGCTATCTGTATATCTTTGTGTTTTGATTGCTGTTGGACTCTTTTTAGGTGGGTCTTTCACTCCAACCGGTTAACTGAGCATCACTCTGTCCACCATGTGTTGTATTCTGTTGTACAAGTGTGGACAGGTTGTGTTGAAGTTGATTCTTTTGTCTGTATGAGGTTTTGAGACTTCTCTCTTGCTATTGTTTAGTTATTTGTTCTGGGTAATTCTTCCACCATTTAGTTGTATTTCTAGATCAGTCCTGGGTGGAGGTTAGTATGGCTTCCACTCCCTACTTCACCTTCTTCTGTTGTTATCTGTTAGTGGTTCCTTTGCTGGTGGGTTACCTCTTCTAGCAGGTATATTGGTGTTCACAGCTCCCAGCTATTCCTTTTTGTGATTATTTGGAGGGGGAAGGCAAAAGGGTTTAAGACAGCAGGAGTGTATTTTTTTGGTATTTAAAGTACCAACCCATAGAGAAGAGATAGGAGATCCTTTGGATATGTATAATGTTAACTATGATATTTCACCCAACTAGCCACTTTTTAGAAAGAGTGTAATACAGATAAGACTCTTGTTGAGGGGAGCAGGATTGTGAGTTTGTTCTAGAAAACAGTGAGCTTGTGGGAAGTCAAATTACCAGATACAGTGAGAGTAAAGGATGGAAAACAGGTATAGTGTGTGAGAGAATAGAGTTAACCACAACAGTAATAAAGTTCCAGAAACAGTGAAGTGAGCTAAGATCTGGGAGAGGTGCTGTGTAGTATTTACAATTATATCAACCACAATTATTTACAATAGTAATGGAGCAACAATCATATAACCAAATCTATGTGATCTGAATAACAAGAATAGTAAGTACAGGACCTAGAGTAGTGTGCTATTGGAACACAAGTGAAGTGAAAGACAGAAAATTAAAAATACACTATGAAGAGAAAACAAGGAAGACCAGTGAAACAATGCAATTTAACAAACCATGTGAAGAAGACTAAAAAGAAAGAAAAGAAATTTTAAAAAAATTAATAAAATAAAAGATGTAAAAATAATGAAAAATCAATAATAATACAAATATACAATAATTTGCAAGTTCTCTGGGGTAGCAAAATGAAATTTGTCTTACTGTCTCAGTTGTTGGGGTGACTCCTCTTCAGTCTAACTCTGGTCCTTTCACAGCTCTAGGTTTTATTATCTCACTTTTGGGAATTTAAAGAAAAGAATGGAAGGAAGAAGGAATAAAAAAAAAGAAAGAAGGAAAGAAATGAAGAAGGAATTAAAAAATAAATAAATAAAAGAAGCCTCCTGCTGGCTTTAAACAAGCCAAGCCAGTTCTGCTGGTCTTCCTGGCTACAGCAGGTTGAAGGAGGATTGGTGTCACTTTTCTCCCTTTCTGTGCTTTTGTGGGGATGGGGGCCACGTATAAGCCACACTCTTCACAGTTGCCTAGCTTCCAGCCTTGTTCCTTAGTTTGCTGCCAGGCCCCCACTGCCCTTCTGCACCCAGCTTATGCCTTCAGTCCGCCAGTTGCACTGTGTTTGAGGTGCACCAATTAGGGGCAACTCACACACCACCTTCTTGCTCTTTGCTGTCCTAGATGCTAGGGAGTCTCAGAGTCTCTTCAGGGTAGTTCAGCACCCCCCCCAAAATGAGTTAAGTCTCTTTGGGCATTGCTGACTCCCTGAGCACTGCTGCTCTTCTCTGCTGGAGTGTCTCTGCCTTCCTCTTAGAGAGCCAGTCATCCCTGCAGGGCTGAGGCACTGCTGTGGCTGCTACAGCAGATGGGGATGCATGCTTCCTCTGATGCTGATGCTGCACCCAGGACAGTGGGAATGGGCATGAGGTGCCCCTAGGCAGCAGAGTCAGGCATGCTTTGTCCCTGGGACTGCTGGTATGAGTGCTTGGCTTCAGCTGCTGGGGTAGGATTGGCAACCACTGAGCTGCGGGCTCTGGTGTATACCATCCCTGCAGCTTCAGGTATGAGTGGTTGGCCCCCACTGCTGCTGCTAATGCATTAGCTGGTGCAGCAGGGCCAGGCACATTATGCCCTTGGGACTGCAGGTGTGAGCACTTGGCCTCAGCTGATGCAGCAGGAGAGCAGTTGCAGGGATGTAATGTCAGTGCGTGCTGGCCTCTGTTGTTGAGGCAGCAGCTGTGGCAGCTGGGGGGGTGCTGGGTCAGTGGCACACCACTGGGGTCATGGGCGTGGTAGGGCACCCTCCGCAACTGTGGCTGGGGATAGAGACACAGTCGCAGTCCTGGCAGCAGAGGTGGTCCCATGGCTGAGGCTGTGGAGGCTGCAGGGGTGCAGGTGGGGGAAGCAGGGGTGGCTGCTGTGGGAGAATTCCCTAAACGGCTGCTGAGTGTGTCTTTTTTTTTTCTTTTTGAAAAATTCCTCCTATTCAAGCCTGCTGCTCTAAACAAGGGCCTGGCCTCTCACACAATCCAACTCTCCAATCAGACTGGGGACTATCTGGGTCAGGGTTATCATGGACCAACTCTTCCCAGCTAGCATCCATAGTCTCAGTGGATGCACACTGCCCCTGTGTGTTTTCCATGCCTTCCTTATTCTCGCCCTGCAACTTCAAGCATCCAGGTCCCTCCTGGTGCTGCTCAAAACTTGTTTGGAAGGGGAGGGAGCCATTGACCTGGCTCTCTTCTAAGAATCCTGTGGCAGGCCTGGCAGGTGCTGGCTCTGGGGCTGCAGTCACCCTGGTTCCTGTGCTAGTCCCCAGGGACCTTATTGTCCCAAAGCACTCTCCTTATCATCTGATTTTTCAATGTCCTCTACAGTTTTGACCTCCAATCTTCATATATGCTGGGATACCATTGACTGTTCACTCTGTTCCTCAGAAGATCAGCTAGGTGTTCCACCCATGTGCAGGGGAAAGGGGACTCCTCTCCCACTATCATGCCACCTTCTTCCTTCTGGAACTACCTTTTGACCTGGAAACTCCACTGCTGAGAATATATCCTAAGAATCAAAAAACAATAATTCAAAAGTACCTATGCACCCCAATGTTCATAGCAGCACAATATACCACAGCCAGGTGCTGGAAGCAACCTACCATAAGTGCCCATCAGTAAATGAATGCATCAAAAAACTGGTACATTTACATGATGCAATACTACACAGCAGAAAGAGAGGAGGAGCTCCTACCCTTTGTGACAGCATGGATGGAGCTGGAGAGCATTATGCTAAGTGAAATAAGCCAGGAGGTGAAAGACAAATACCATATGATCTCACTTATATGTATAACCTAATCAACAAAACAAACAAGCAAGCAAAATATAACCAAAGACATTGAAATTAAGAACAAACTGACAGTAACCCATGGGGAGGTGGGAGGGAATAATGGGAAAATGGGGAAGGATCATCAGGAAAATGTGTAAAGGACACATGGACAAAGCCAAATGGGGTAGGATCAAGGGTGGGACATGGGGATGGCTGTGGTTGGAGTAGTAGTCAGGAGAAAATGGACATAACTCTACTTGAATAATAATTTAAAAATGAGAAAAATACATTATATATATATATATATATATATATGAAAAAATAGATAATAACATACTGGATTGTGAGGAACAGAGAGAACATGCAATGGAATTTCAGCTCATATGAAGTTTGGAGGCCAAAATTGTAGAGGATGTTGAAAAATGGATGGTAAAGATATTGCATTGGGACAGTAAGGTCCATGGGACCTATGCAGGCACCAAGTATGCTGTGCTTCCCAGCCTGGCAACTACCACCACTGTTGGCAGCAACCACAGGATCTTTGGAAGAGAACTGGATCAGCAGCTTCCTCCCTCACCAAATCAGGGAAAACAAAGTGGCTTCCGCAAGAGAGTCCTTGACGCTTGGAGTTCCTGGGGGGAATAAAGATGCAGTGGGAAATGCACTGAGGTGGTGTTCACCCGCTGGGTCTGTGGAAGCGGACTAGGTCATCCAGAGAAATTAGGGCCTGGGTGACACCTGGAGAAGAGAGAAGAGTTAGGCCTTGTCTGACCCTCACCTGGATAGTCTACAATATGGTTAGACAGTTGGGCTGAGTGAAAAGCTGGGCACTTGTTAATAATGGTGGGCTTAAACAAGTGGATTTTACTTTAAAAAAATAGGCTCTCAGCTGCTGGTTAAGGAACTCTTGAGCATCCACTGGCTCACATTGGCTTGTTCACATGGTGGCTGGCTCATGTAGCAGTGGGGTCATCCAGTAGCAGGCTCACATGGCAGCTGGCTAGCAAAGAGGAAGGAGGTAACAGGCCACAAGGACTTTTCAGAGGAGGACAGCAGGGCTCAGGGAGTTAACAGTCCCCAGAGAGACTTAATTTAGTGTGAGAGCTGAACTGCCCTGAAGAGGCTTTGAAAGTGCTCAGCACCCAGGCCAGCAAAGAAGGAAGAGGTGGGGTGTGGGTTGCCCAAAGTCAGTGCACCTCACCTGTGGCACAACTGGTGGATTAGAGGTGCCAGGCTGGTGCAAATGGACATTGGGGACGCAACAGCACACAGAAGACCTGAGCAGGAGGTTTGGTAAATGTCAATATTACATCCCAGACCCAGCCCCCATTCTCCCAAAACCACACAAAGGGAGGAAAGCTAAGCCCAGCCAACACTGCCTAGAGCATCCAGGAAGACCAGTAGAACTAGCTTGACAGGTTTAAAGTCAGAAGAAGCCTTTTTTCCTCCCCCCCCCACCAAGTGTGAGAGGACAGGACCTGGAGCTGTGAAGGGACCTGAGATAGATCCAGGGAGGGAGCACAAGGTTGAACCCAACAACTGAGCAACTGAGACAAATTATACTTTGCTATCCCATAGAACTTGCATTTTATTGCTTATTTATATTATTTTTTCACTATTTTTGCTTTATTTTTATGGGGTTTTTTTATTTATCTTCTTTCTGTTTAGTTTTCTTTGTTTTACTTGTTGGTGTAATTGCATTGTTTGACTGGTTCTCCTCATTCTTTCATATTGTATTTTAATTTTTCTTCTTTCACTTCACTCATGTTCCAATAACACACTACTCTTAGTCATGTACTTCCTATTCTTGCTATTCAAATCATATAGTTTTTATCACATTAGTGGTGTTCCAGTACTGTTGTAAATAATTGTTGTTTCATACAATTGTAAATACTACATAGCACCCCTCCCAGATCTTAGCCCATTTCACTATTTTCCTGAGATTTATTAATGTTGTGGATAACTCTATTGTCTCATATACTATGCCTACTTTCTATCCTTTACTCTCACTTTATCTTATTATCTAACCTTGTAGAAGTGCTCAGCTTTCTGGATTCAGCTCACAATTTTTTCCCCTCTAATGAAAGCCTTATCTCTTTTTCACCTTTTATAAAAAGTGACTAGATGGGTAAAATATCATGGTCAATGCTATACTTATCCAAAGGATCCCCTATCTCTCCTCTATTTGTTAGTACTTTAAATCCCATAAAATACTTTCCCACTGTCTTAACCCATTTTGCCTTCCTCCTGCCACTGATCACATACAAGATTACGTGGGAGCTGTGAACACCAATACACCTGCTGGAGGAGAGAAACCACCAATGAAGGAACCACCAACAGATAAAAATCCAAACAAGAGAGCCCATACAAACAGAAGAAAGGGCAACCCTAGAGCATCCAGACAAGGAGATCAAAGAGACCACACCACTGAATCCCATAGAACTCCTACCATAGAAATTCACTCTACAAAGAAAGATAGCCAAGTAGATAATCAAGAAGCACAGGGGAAAAAAGAGTCACTTAAAATGGGGAGACAAAAAAAACCTCTGCAATCAAAAGGAATGGAAGACTCCCCACTAATAGAAATAAATGAAATGGACATAAGCAAACTATCAGATATAGAATTCAAAATAATGGTTATAAGGATGCTCAAGGAACTCACAGAAAACTACAAGGAACAGAGTGAGAACTAAAACAGTGTGAAAAAAGGAATAGAAACTATAAACAAAAACAAGGAATGAATGGAAAGTATAACTTCTGAAATAAAACACACACACACACACACACACACACACACAAGAAGGAGTTACATGCCATCTGGATGAAGCAGAGGAGTGGATGAATTGGTGAGCTGGAAGACAAGGTGGAAAGAAACCCCAGGTAGAGCAGCTGCTTGAAAAATAACTCAAAAATATGAAGATAGTTTAAGGGAACCCCAAGAAAACATGAAACACAACAACATTCAAATCATAGGAATACAAGGAGGAGAAGAAAAGGAACAAGTTATAGAAGCCCTGTTTGAAAAAATAATGACAGAGAACTTTACAAGCCTGGAGAGGAAAGAAATCACTCAAGTTCATGAAGCACAGAGAGTCTCAATCAAGATGAACCAAAGAGGTCTACTCCAAGACACATCAAAATTAAAACACCAAGACAAAGAGAGCATCTAAAAAACAGCAAGGGAGAAACAAGAATGAGCATACAAAGGGGCTCTGAAAAGGCTAGCAGCTATTTCCTTAACAGAAACACTACAAGCCAGGAGACAAAGGAAGAAATATTCCACATAACGAAAATTAAAGGCCTGCAACCAACACTACCTTTCCCAGAGACACTGTCAACTAAAATGGAAGGCAAAATAAGGAATTTCCCAGATGACAGAAGCCTCAAAGAATACACATCCACCAAACCAGCACTACAAGATATGCTAAAGGGACTTCTATAAGAAAGGGAAGGAAAAGAGTTAGAGAGAGAGAGGAACACAGGTACAAGAGGGTAAAAATGAATAAGAACCTGTCAACAATAACCTTAAATGTTAGTGAATTAAATGCACCAATCAAAAGACTGAATGGATAAGAGGTAGCTGAATAGATAAGAAAACATAATCCACACATATGCTGCCTACAAGAGACCCACATCAGAAAAAAAGAGACCTACAGACTGAAAGCAAAGGGTTGGAAAATAATATTCCATGGAAATAGACAGCAAAAAAAGCAGGAATAGAAAATTTATATAGGACAAAATAGACTTCAGAACAAAAGGCATAAAAATATACACTGAAGGACACTTCATAATATTCAAGGGAAGAATCCATCAAGAAGACATAGACATTGTAAATATATATGCACCCAACATAGGAGCACCCAAATACATAAGGAAAATCTTGGAAGACTTCAAGAAAGATATAGACAGTAACACACTTATACTAGGGGATTTTAAAACCCCACTCTAAAAAATGGATAGATCTTCCAAACAAAATATCAACAAGGATATTGTGGCATTGAAAAAGGTCATAGATCAAATGGACTTACCTGATATATAGAGAGCCTTTCATCCCAAAGAAGCAAAATACACATCCTTTTCAAATGAATATGGTACATTTTCAAAGATAGACCACATGATAGGACACAAAACAAGCCTCAACAAATTAAAGAAAATTGAAATCATATCAAGCATTTTCTCTGACCACAAGGGACTGAAAATAGAAACCAACCTCAAGGAAATAACTCAAAAACACAACTCATAGAGATCAAATAGCATGCTATTAAGCAGTGAATGGGTTAATAATGATATCAAAGTACAAATCAAAAAGCTCCTTGAAACAAATGAAAATGAACTCACAAGAGTCCAAAACTTATGGGACACAGCAAAGGCAGTCATGAGAGGGAAGTACATAGTGATACAGGCTGGCCTCAAAAGGATAGGCCTGTATCAAATAAACAACCTAATCCTATAAGTACAAGAATAGAGGAGCAACAATCAATGAAGCCCAGAGCAAGTAGAAGAAAGGAAATAACTGAGATCAGAGCATAATTAAATGGCATAGAGACTAAAACAATGATCCAGAGGATCAACAAACCTAGGAGCTAGTTCTTTGAAAAGATAAACAAAATCAACAAGTCTTGAAGCAGACTCATCAAGAAAAAAAAAAGAGACAGGACCCAAATAAACAATCAGAAATGAAAGAAGAAGATCACAACTGATACTGCAGAGATACAAAGTATTGTAAGAAATTACTATGAACAACTATATGTCAAGAAATTTCAACATCAGTGTGGAATCGACAAATTTCTAGAAAAATATAATCTCCCAAAACTGAATGAAGAAAAAACAAAAAGCCTGAATAGGCCAATAGTAGCTGATGAAATAGAAGCAGTAAACAAAAAAACATCTGACACAGAAAAGCCCTGGACTGGGTGTTTTCACATGAGAATTTTACAAGGCATTTAAGGAAGAGCTAACCCCTATTCTTCACAGATTATTCCAAAAAAAATCCAAGAATAGGGGAGACTCCAAAACCCCTTTTACAAAGCCAGCATCACCCTAATTCCAAAATCAGATAATGATACAACAAAGAAAGAAAACTATCAGCCAATATGATTGATGAACATAGATGAGAAACTCCTCAAAAAAATATTGGCAAACCACATCTAGCAATACATTAAAAAGTTCATAAACCATGATCAAGTGAGATTCATGTCAGGGATGGAATGGTGGCAAAATACTCACAAATCAATAAACATAATACATCACAAAAGCAAAAGGAAAAACAAAAATCACATGATCATATCAAAGATGTGGAAAAATCATTTGATAAGGTGTATCACTCATTTATGATAAAAACACTCAGCAAAGTGAGAGTAGAGTGAGCATTCTTCAACATCATAGAGACCATATATGAGAATCCTACAGCCAGCATCATACTCAACCAGCAAAAACTAAAAGTTTTCCCACTAAGATCAGGAACAAGACAAGGATGTCTGCTTTCACACTTCTTTCAATACAGTATTGGAAGTGCTAGCTACAGTGATCAGATAAGAAATAGAAATAAAAGGCATCCAAATCAGAAAGGAGGAACTAAAACTGTCACTGTTTGCAGATGATATGATAGTGTACATAGAAAATACTATAGACTCCACCAAAAAACTACTTGACTTAACAAGTAAATTTAGCAAAACAGCAGGGTTCAAAGTTAATATTCATAAGTCAAAGGCATTTTTATACACCAACAACAAAACATCAGAATCAGAAATCAATAAAAAATCCCATATGCTATAGCAACAAGAAAAATAAGTTACCTAGGAATAAACCTTACCAAGGAGGTAAAAACTACACAACAACTGAAGAAATGAATTAAGGAAGACACAGACAAAAGGAAGCATATGTCATGTTCGTGGATTGGAACATTCAACATCATCAAAATGTCCACATTACATAAAGCATTTTATAATTTCAATGCAGTACCTATTAAAATACCAATGAAGTATTTCACACATATACAACAAACATTTCAAAAGCTTATATGGAACCATAAATTACCCCAAATAACCATTGCAAGTTTTAGAAAAAACAAAGTAGGAGGGATCACAATATCTGATAACAAACTTTATTACAAAGCCACTGTAATCAAAATAGCATGGTGCTGTTATAAGAACAGACACACAGAACAATAGAACAGAATAGAGAACCCAGAAATAAACCCAAGACTTTATGGTCAATTAATATATGATAAAGGATGCCGAAGCACAAAATTGAGTAAAAATAGACTCTTCAACAAATGGTGTTGGGAGATGTGGACAGCTACATGCAAAAAAGATGAAACTCAACCACTGACTTACACCATACACAAAAATACATTCAAGGTGGATAAAAGATTTAAATATAAGTCACGACACAATAAAAGTCCTAGAGGAGAACATAGGCAGGGAAATCTCAGGTATTTCATGCAGCAATGTTTTCACTGATATGTCTCCTAAGCAACAGACATAAAGGAAAGAATAAACAAATGGAATCTCATAAAAATTAAAAGCTTCTGCACAGCTAAGGAAAACAGCATTAAAATGAAAGTAGAATCAACTATATGAGAAAATATATTTGCAGATTATACCTACGACAAGAGTCTGATCTCCAAAGCATGTAAGAACTCAGTCAACTTCAGTCCAGGAAGACAAACAATCTAATTAAAAATTGGGCAAAAGACTTGAACAGACATTTCTCCAAGGAGGACATACAGGGGGCCCAGAGACATATCAAAAGATCTCAACATCACTAACCATGAGAGAGATGCAAATTAAAACCCCAATGAGATACCACTTCACACCAGTGAGAATGGCCATCATCAACAAACAACAAGTGTTGGAAAAGTTGTGGAGAAAAGGGAACCCTACAGCACTGTTGGTGGGAATGCAGACTAGTGAACCTACTGTACAAAAAAAAGTATGAAATTTTCTCAGAAAACTAAAAATGGAAGTACCTTTTGACCCAGAAATTCCACTGCTGGGATTATACACTAAGAATACTGAAACACCAATTCAAAAGAACCAATGCACCCCGACATTCATAGCAATACAATTCACAATAGCCAAATGCCAGAAGCAACCTAAGTGCCCATCAGTAAATGAGTTGATCAAAACTATGGTACATTTTACACAACGGAATACTACACAGCAGAAAGAGAGAAGGAACTCCGACCCTTCATGACAGCATGGATGGATCTGGAGAGCATTTTGCTAAGAGAAACTAGCCAAGCTGTGAAAGATAAGCACCACATGATCTCCCTTATAAGTGTAACCTAATGATCAAAACAAAAAAAGCAAGTAAAATACAAACAGAGACACTGAAATAAAGAACAACCAGAGGCACTGAAGTAAAGAACAATATGAGTAATCAAAGAGAAAGAGGGAGAGGGATAATAGGGAATGATGGGGTGGGACATCAAGGAATATGTATGAAGAACACATGGGCAAAGCCAAAGGAGGTGGGTTGGAGCATGGGAGGCACAGATGAGTCGGGCAACAGGACATGATGGGTGAAAAGGAGACAAATATACTTGAACAACAATAAAAATAATAATAAATAAGAATGCAACTATCAAAATATACTGGATTAAATAAATTGTGTTTTTTAAGATACATTCAAAATAAGAATTCTGAAATACCAATTCATAAGAACTTATACACCCCAATGTTCATAGCAGAATTATTTACAATAGCCAAGTGCTTGAAACAGCCTAAATGCCCATCAGTAAATATATAGATCAAAAAACTGTGGTACATTTACACAATGGAATACTACACAGGAGAAAGAATAATTCCTACCATTCGCAACAATGTAGATGGAACCGTAAAATATTATGCTAAATGAAATAAGCCATGTGATGAAAGACAAATAGCATATGATCTTACCTATAAATGGAACCTACTCAAAAACAACATGCAAGCAAAATAGAAACAGAGACATGGAAATAAAGAACACACTGATAGTGACCAGAGGAGAGGAGAAGGAGGAGGACAATGGGGTAATGAAGGGGAAGAGTCAAGGAACATGTATAAAAGACACATGGACAATGTTAATGTGGGGGAAGATTGAATGTGGAAGATGAGTCAAGGTAGGTCAAGGGAGAGTAATCTTGGAAAGTAATGAGGAAACTGTAACTGAACAACTATTAACAAAAAATATAATAAAATAAAAGAAGAAAAGAAAAAAAAAAGGATGGAAACAGCCTAACAATAAAATGGCACTACATATGCATCTATCAATCACCTTAATATAAATGGCTTAAATGCTCCAACCAAAAGGCATAGGGTGGATGAATGGATAAGAAAACACAGCCACATATATGCTGCCTCCAAGAGACCCATCTCGGGTGGAAAGATACACAGAAACTAAAATGATGGAAAAAGATATTTCATGCAGTACTTATATCTGACAAAACAGACTTCAAAACCAAGGGTATATGTAGTAAGAGACAACGAAGAACACTACACAATGAAAAGGACAATACATAATGATAACAAAAGGATATGACCCTAGTAAACATTTACACACCCCACATAGGAGCACCTAAACATGTGAAGCAAATCTTGATAGACATAAAGGGAGAGATAGATAGAAGTGCAGTCATTGTAGGGACTTTTAACAACACATTGACTTTACTGGATAGATCTCCCAGACAGAAAAGCAACAGAGATAGCAGCCTTAAAGATATACTAAATCAAATGGATTTAATTGATATCTTCAGAGCATTGCACCCCAAAGCAGCAAAATATACATACTTTTCGAGGGCACATGGAATGTTTTCTAGGATAGAACACATGTTAGGACACAAAACAAGTCTCAATATACTTAAGAAGATTGAAATCATATCAAGCATCTTCTCTGACCACAAGGCTATGAAACTAGGAATCAATCACAAGAACAGTAAAAGAAATTTACAAGATCTGTATATATAAATTAATTTGCAAGTTATACCCACAAAATTCATTTTATTTTCCTATCCTGTTTTTTTAAATGTACATATCTGGTGTAGCTATGATTACAAAATTAATATATAATGAACTCTTCTTGTGAGGATGTTACATGTGAAATCCCTCTGTAGAAGAAAAGAAATACTTGAATTGTCTTTGATTTGAATGTTCAACAAGTAAAATTTTTCCAGTATGAATATCTTATTGTTCATTTTGAGATTTTATTTTGCTAAGGCAAAATGGATCTCTAAACTTGTTTATAATGTGTTTGTGGGCTCTTGTGGTGAACAAAATAAAGACATCTACAAGAAAATAACGATTGAGAACCTTTTTCTCTGTAAAAAAAGTCAAGCTTCTTTGTTATCTGTAAAAGTCACTCATTGTTAAACAAAAGTACACTCTTATCTATATTGAAATAGCAGCTCCCCCATGAGGCCCCATCCAGAGCTGAGAGGGGAAAAACATTAATAAAGATATAAGCAGATTTTTCTAATATATCATTGTGAGTTTGTCCCTTGAATCTCAGGGTAAATGTGAATGTGGTGTGGATAGAAAAGTAAGGGATCTGATCTAACTCTTTGTTGGAAATAATGCTGTTCTCTTTTTGTTTCACTGCATGAAAATGGTTGAAAAGAAAGTTGTATTCTAATGGAATCATAATAAACATCAGACTCAAACATTTTTAAATTTAGATAATCAATTGACTAGCAATAATTCCTATAAGGAATTAGAAAAAAAAGAAGTGAAAGAGATGGGGGAGAGGCAATGAGTAGATGAGAGTGAGGGGAAAGGAGAGAAGAGCAAGAGGGGGAAATAAGAGAGGAGAAAAAGTGGGAAGAGAGAGAGTTTGAAAGAAAGTGGGAAGAGAGAAAAGAGAGAGAGAAAGTAAGGGAGGAGAGGAGGTGAGGTGGGAAGGAGAGAGGGAAGTAGTAAGAAAGAGAGGAAAGGAGAGGTGGTGGGAAACAGGGAGTGAAGGAGAGAGAAGAAGAGGGGGATGGGAGTCAAAAAGAGGGAGGAAAGGAGGGAAGGAGAAAGGTGAAGGTGAGAGAAAAGGGAGAAAGGTGAGAGAGAAATGGCAAAAGAAAAAGGAGAGAGAGAGGGAAAAGCCAGAAGCTGGACTTAGCAGGGATAGCTTTGCTCACTCATGCATTTCATTTTCTCAGAGTCAGTCATCCTCTTGATTGGATTCAGGCCAAGGAAACTAACTGAGAAAGCAGAAACCAACAGATTCATGTTGTATCAAGGAAATAGCTCTCTGCACCCTGGCAGGTGTGGCTCAGTGGATTGAGTGCCAGATTGCAAACCAAAGAGTTACTGGCTCAATTTCCAGTCAGGGCACATGCCTGAGTTGCAGGGCAGGTCCCCAGTAGGGGGCATGTGACAGTCAACCACACATTGATATTTCTCTCCCTCTCTTTCTCCTTTCCTTACCCTCTCTAAAAAGAAATAAATTAAAAAATAATTTAAAGAAATAGCTCTCTGCCAAGTGACTGGTGTGCATAACCCATAACCCACTAGACAGTAGCTTGGAAACCCAACTTCCTGAAGTTTACTTTTCCAGTATAAATGAGAACAGAGGGACTGACCTAGTTTCTGGGCCATTGCTCCTGGGTGGGATAAGGGCTGGAGATTTATCAACCTGCAATCCACTCCTGAGCACACCTTGAGAGCAGCAGAGTTGTCTGCAAGACCTAGTGCCTGACCCTTTGCCAGAACTGGCTGGAGCCACACTGCTAAATTCTTTCTCCTTAGTCCTCTCTATTTTTCCAGCTGCATTCATACCCCACATTTCTGTTATGAGAACACAACAGGACCTGGGATGAGTTCCAGAGGGTGTCTCTGGCAGATGTTAGGGACTAATCCAGTCACATAGACCAAGACTTTTGGAGAAAACCTGGGGTCCTCTTCCTAGCTTTCAATGTCTCAATAAAGCAGGAACAATGGCATGCTTCTCAATGTGGCTTACTGCTTGAAGATAATTTTTTGACTTATCTGTTCTTGCCTGATTATGTTTGGTTTCCTCATCACAGGGTGACACACAAATGCCCCTGGTCCCTGCCTAGTATCAGCATCATGTTCCACTTAACTGGGATGTTGTTAAACCATCTTAGAGGGATCAAAGGGTAAATACCTTGGTCTCACAGTTGAAGAATAGCAGAGCTCTGGCCTGGTTTTCACAGTGCCTTGTCCATTAGACCACCCTGGTTTACACAACTAATTCTGTTCTAGTTCCTCTCTGGCTATGCCCCTTCCCAAAAGCTGAAGTGTTCACAGAGCTAAGAGAAAGTGCTCCCCTGAATCCCATGCTTGGCCCTTTTAGATATCAATTTAGGTATCCAGGACACAAGAATTCACTTCCCAAGTGACCTCAGCCTGCTTCCAAGGTCTACTCATGTATCTTCTTGAGGCCTGTGCTCCAAGAGCCCACCATACCAAGGCATGTGAACACCTAGATCTAGGGGATCCTAAAGCATGGACATTCATAAGAAACTTGAACACATGGTCTGGAGTATCCACATGCTTCTGCAGGAAACCCATCCTGAGGTGGGGCTTAGCTGGATTGGGAAGAAAAATGTACCATCATCGTCAGGTGCAGAGTACTGAGCAGTCTGAGGAGTCTAAATTGGACCCTACCTTCAATATTGTTATGAAGGCAGATTTGCCAAAGTGGAAGAATAGAATGCATTTCATTTAATAGCATGTTAGTATGATTTAAAAATTTTTAATATCAGTTTATATAAAATGATATATGGGCCTCCATTTGTACTCTTGTTCCAGGCTCTGCAAATGCTAGGAGTGGGCCTTTCTTCATATGCTGAATATAAGTGACTTTCTAAAAATGATACCTAAATATGATTTTAATTATAGGTACAATATATTTTTCTTCAATATTTTTCATATTTGAAGACATCATCACATCTAAGAACTCTAAATGGACTCTATTATGGGCTGAGTGTTTGGGGGATTTTGATAATGGCAGCCTTAACAAACCAATACAGACTCTTAAAGGAAGACATTCAAAATGGAAATCTTAAGTGCCCTGACATTTCTATACCCCACATGGAGAAAACCTGTCTCATCCAAATGACACATAATTTTCTTCTTTTACTTTATCTGAATTTCCTGTAATGCCATTTGCTTTGCATTTAGCTTTCTCCACATGGCCTTTATCACTGCCATTGTTCCTCCATCTTTGGACAGAAAACAGTATACCTCTAGGGCATCCAATTACTTCCTTTCAAAGACTCCAGTGGTGGAAACTAATTAGGTGTATGGTTGATCAACTTCTTGATTCTGTCCCATAGACCTAATCTAAAATGTTTTCTAGAAGGAATGCTTGCAGTTCTTCAGATCAGGAAGCCATTTATTAGTGGGAATCTTTTTGTATTTTAGGTCAAGGAGAAAACTTTAGTCAGCATTTTCTTATCCTTCCCTCTCTTCTGACAAAATTAAAATCTCAAAACATGTCAATCAACACCAGAAACAAGCTGCTGACCTGACTGAATATATCTGTGTCTGAGTTTTCAAGAACAGAATATTCAAGAGAATTCATAATTTTTTTTGCCACTTTCTTTATTTTTAGGTCTGAGGTAGATTTAGTGTCAGAGTTTAAACTTTCAGGTGCCATATTTCCTACATTATTTGACAGTACAATTCCTAATTAATGTTGTAAGCATCATCACTTGCTCTTCATTTTTCTGTCAGATGATCCTCTTTTCTCATGTGTGTACATACACACAAGTATGTGTACACACAACCTAAACAAAATAAGTATGTTCAGAAAATAAGTGGAGGAGAAAGGAAGGTGATGTCATTCACAGACTATGACATGAATGGTACTCCCTAGAGTTGTTCAGTGTCCAGCCTGCAACCCATGTAATGAGTCCCTAGAGGGGACAAAGTGATAGGGAGAGGAAAAATGTTCAGGAGTTCAAGTTCAGGACTTCTGAGCTGTTGAAAAGCTAAAAACCTGGGACCAATCAGCCAATGCTAATATTGATTATATTTTATCACAAGCTTAAAATTTAACCAGTGGCAAAAAATAATGTTAGCTTGAAAAACCATCTTTACAGTAAGACTATGTCTTTCAATTAAGAATGTGAATATATATAGGCTCATATTCAGTAGGCTTACACCATGTTGGACAATTATGTAGTCAATTTAACCAAAGGAAAAAATCAAATGGGGTGATTTAAATATAAAATCACAGTAGTTAGAGCTGTCATTAATTAATTCATAAACAAATAATGGAGTGAAAAGACTCTCTTTGGAGCTAAACAGGAATGAAATCTTAGATTTTCTATTTAATATCTCTGTGTCCTTGGGCAAGTCACTTAACCTGAGCACCAGTTCACTCATCTGTAAAATGGCAACAATGTTACCAGCCTTGCCTAGTTAGTGTGAGGATAGTTTGTAGACTGTGTACTATATATAACCACTCAATAAATATTATTTAATCCTGCATGATTATATGTTGTAACAACAGTCATAAAGTCTCAGATCACTAGAGAGGAAAATGTATTAGTAGTTCAATTCATTATAGGATCTGGACTTACCCAAGCAGCTTTAAAGAATCCAGGAGAAAGACATGGCAATGCTAAGGAGTGCACTGTGTTGGTGAAGTGTCATCATACTGACTTTTTATCTGAGACACAGACCACATCATAAGATTCTTGATTTTCTATCAAAACATTCCTCTATATTTTATCCAAGATTATAGCTTTTGAAAAATATTGTATTCTAAGCTAGGGTTAGATGGAGACTACCAGATTTAGGGGTAAAAGGGTCTCCATAGCATAGCTCTTCTAACTACCTTCCTTTAGTCATTGTGTACATTTTATTTATTTGGCCACCTCAGCCTCATACTGTTCTCCTCACTAGACACCTAGAAGCCAGCAGGCTTGTCTGGAAGGCCAGTCAGTTTGCATTGGTAAAAATATCCAATGGAATTCACAAAACAGGCTCCTGAAACTATAAACGTGATGGTCCTTGAGAGAACAACCAGTTTTATGTATCACTGGACAAATACAAATGGCTTCTTGGCAGTAATCTTTCTTTGTGAAAAGTAAAAATCCTCAATCGGTCTAGTGTTTCTTGGTATGGGTGAAATCCTAAGTTGTTAGTAGAAAGCAAATGAAATTCAGCAGTTCATTTTCAGTCAAAATCAATCTCTCTCTCTCTCTCTCCCCCCCCTCCCTCCATCCCTCCCTCCCTCGCTCACCCCACAGCCTTAGGAAAGACTATTTAGAGTATTTGTCATAATATAAACTCCTTTGCATATGACATGTTGTCAAAGTCTTCAATTTGTTTTCTGATATCAAAAGTTTTAAGTCAAACAAATGAAAATTTGAGATGACAACCCTGAAAATACAATTGCTTTTAAAATGGGAAATGGTACTATTTGGACAAGCATTAGCAGAATCTTAGAAGCTCTGAGTTACAATGGACATTTCAAATTTATCTAATTCAACTCTTACATGTAGCCTAGGTTCCAAGTATTTTATCCTAAGCAAGAGGTCAGCTAGCCTATGCATGAACACTCCTTCAGTGATAAGGAAATCAGTACATTCTTAAAAAAAAAAAAAAGATTTTATTTATTTATTTTTTTTAGACAGAGGGAAGGGACAGAGAAAGAGAGGGAGAGAAACATCAATATATGGTTGCCTCTCATGTACCTCCTACTGGGAACTTGGCCCGCAACCCAGGCATGTGCCCTAATTGGGAATCGAACCAGCAACCCTTTGGTTCACAGGCCGGCACTCAATCCACTGAACCACACCGGCCAGGGTGGGAAATCAGTACATTCCGAGGCAATCCAGTCTATCAGTGGCCAATTGAGATTGTCATGAAGTTCTTCACAAAATTACAAAATCATGGCAGCTCCATTGATAAGAAATGCTGCACAAGTGAAACATTAAAAACATTAACATTTGAAGTTAATCAACTCACAAACGTTCTCTAGATGATGATGTTTCTGTTACTCAAAGAAATCTATGGTGATAATATTATTCTCAATTCTGAGCTAGATCACATTATCCATGATGAGATAGCAGAAAACTTCAAGTGATTCTAGGGAAAGACCCTAGGATTAAATGGGATGGTGTCTCTGAATTCACTACAGAGGAAGACATGTAACTTTTCTGATTAACCACCTTTTACCATTTGCTCCCGATTCCAACCCCTTCTATGTTTTCTGGAAAGTTCTCTACCAATTATCCTGTCATTCATCCATACAATACATATTTATTGGGTGTCTATGTATGTGCCAAACACTGTTAGAGTTACTGGTGATATACCATGCCTTCGCCAATGTTTGTATATATACCTGTAACACTCTTACTAGTTTCAATGTCCTCTAGCCAAAGATTATCAGGGGCACATCAGTAGTTGAATAAGTTGGGTTTATTACTCATTGAAGTGGGGCAGAACACATACTGTGGGGAAGCATGGGTTATTCCAGTAAGAGTGTGTTAAAATAACTTATTACAGGATTCAGATTTAGTTGATCTTAATAAGTAGGACTTCACTCTGGATTGGATGCTGTCAGAAAACATGGGTAATTTTATGATTGGGTATTTCTGTAAATTGTGTGTATATGGTAGACAGACTAGAGTGGAAATAAATCCATAATTAATAAAGAAGCATGGGCAACACATTTTAGCAAAAAGAGGAAGATGTTTGGTATTTTGTGCGTGGTACAGTAACCTTGTTTTTACCTGGGCTTAGGCAAAATTCTGAAGTGAACTTGTTTTGCTTCACTTTATTATGTTCTCAGAATAACATTCCCTCATGTTGGTATTCTGTGAGATTGTTTATGTCCAACAGGTTGTGAGTATCAGGCCAGATATCAAGGGTTGCTATTTAAATTGTTTTTCTGATTGGTATCCCCTATTTTAATTCTTGTCTTCTTCTGATTCATCTTCCATAGGTCAGCCAAGAGAACCCCAATCTAAATCACAAAACTGATTTTATCTTAAGTCCTTCAAAAGTCTTTTCCTAAAACCCTGCCAGACATAACCCCTGCTTCCTTTGAGAGAACATGTTGCCACTGCCATCATCAAGGCACATATATTCTGTCTTGTTACATTGCAGTTACTTATTTTTTACTAAGTATACCACCCTCACCACATTCTAGGGTTTCAATATGATAAAAGATGCCTATCAGTTATTGTTGCAAAGTCATACCAATTTTAATGAGATCATGAGAACACAGACTATATTTGCACTGCTAATAAATCAACATAGATTTTAAAGACTGATATATTCAGATCCGAGCCCAGCAAATTGTGTTAAATTATCATCAGAGATATTTTCACTCACTAAGTTCACATTTCAAATGATGCTGAGATAGGAATTCATCAAGTTGAGCTAAGCACATTCATTCTTATCCTCTAGGAATTTACAGTGTAATATAAACAATCTAGGTCAATAAATATATATTGAGTAGGTATTAAGCAAATACATATTAAAATTAAACATGTTATGTTCACACAAAATAACAAGTAAAGAGTAGCAACAAGGAAAATAAGATTTATAAGGTTTTTGTATTGGAGGACAAGTAACTATCAACCTATATTTTAAGGAGTGATGAGAGCTTTGTTAGTGCCAGCAGGCAGGCCAATGTTTGGGGTAATAGGCCAATGGCCATGTGTTTGGGCAGAGAACAGAGGGACTTGTGTGCAGGTTAGCATGGGTCCTGCAGATAGGCAAGCAACAAGCAAGATGGATATAATTAGAGGTTTCCCTGATAGTGGCATGGATTCCCTCTAGCTGCTGCTGTTTGGACCCAGATCTGTGGCTCAGAACTCAGTGTCTACCATATGAAAATCTGGCCTGCCTGAGTCAGGCTGGCCTCTTTTTGGAACTGGATCTCATTTAGTGCAAATACGGAAATAGTTTCAAGAGAGTTCGTAGATTTGCTCTGCCCAAACTGAGGAAGAATGTTTCATAACATCTGCTGCAGAGATCCAACTGTAACCCTCAATCTGCAGTAGCTTCATAAGGAAAAGAGACCTGTCACTGTCTAATAGTGATACATGGCTCAAAAAAGTCCTCCACTTGGGAAAATTTTAAAAGATGGAATCAGATTTCATCTTATTGTGAAAATAGTTGTTCAATAAGTATTGATCCCCTATCATGGACATGGCACTGTATTCAATTCTAAAAACTGCAATGATAAAAAAGACAAAGTTCTGGCTTTCAGGAACTTACAATCTACTAGAAGGAATAAGGCAAGTACACAAACAGCTACCAAACAAGGTTTGATATAAAGAGTGTCAGCTAAGAGGTGAGGGAAAATCCTGTGGAGGTTCAAAAAAATGAGAAAGTACATCAAGTTGGGAAAATAAGAAAGTTCCATAGAGAAGGGTTCTTTTTAAATTAGGCTTTAGAGCAATTTTAATAGCCAACAGAGTTATGAATCTCCTAAAGAAAGTCTAATATAGGTGTGAAAGTAAGACCCAAGGGATGGAATAAATTCATCTCAGGAGAGATGAGATTAGCATAGAGGATAAAACCCTAAGGAAACCGAGAGCAGCGAGTGCGTGGCCTGGAGGTAGAGAGGCCCAGGGCAAAGGGACATGCTAGCCGCAGCACGGGCAGTGGCGGTGGTGATATGATGTGCCCTGCTGAACCCATCTAGCTGCGCTAGGTGAAGCGGCTCACAAGCGCAGCCAAGGCCTTGGGAACCCTGGGCAAGGCGAGAGAAGCTCCACGGAAACCCCATGGGCTGCAGAACTGCCCCTGAAGCAAAACTAGAGGCAAAGACATCCAGCAGCCCCATCCCCTCCCATCCCAGTCTGGCCCAGATCACCCTGTTCTGAATGATAGTGTCTCTGGGACATTTGGCCAAAGGAGCCAGCCTGGACGATCTCATCGATAGCTGCATTCAGTCCTTTGATGCAGATGGCAACCTATGTCGAAGTAATCAGCTGTTGCAAGTCATGCTGACATTGCATCGAATTATCATTTCCTCTGCCGAGCTGCTCTGAAAAGTGATCATCCTATATAAGGAGGCCTTGGCAAAGAATTCACCAGGGCTTTGCCTGAAGATCTTCTATTTTGTGAGGTATTGGATAACAGAGTTCTGGATCATGTTTAAGATGGACACCAGCTTGACAAACACTATGGAGGAGTTTCAGGAACTAGTGAAAGCTAAGGGAGAGGAGATACACTGCCACCTGATAGACACAATTCAAATCAATTTCCATGACTGGTCCAGGAAACTTACTCAAAGGATAAAATCAAACATCAAAAAAACAGAAAGTCTCCCTGCTCCTTGACCATCTGGAACCAGAAGAGCTGTCGGAGCACCTCACCTACCTTGAGTTCAAGTCCTTCCAGAGGATATCCTTCTCTGACTACCAGTATTACCTGGTGAACAGCTGCATGAAGGAGAACCCCACCATGGAGCGGTTCATAGCCCTGTGCAATGGCATCTCACAGTGGGTGCGGCTGATGGTGCTCAGCTGCCCCACCCCGCAGTTGTGAGCTGAAATCTTCATCAAGTTCATCCAGGTGGCCCAGAAGCTCCACCAACTACAGAATTTCAATACTTTGATGGCTGTGACAGGAGGCCTATGTCACAGCTCAATCTCCAAGCTCAAGGATACAAGTTCACACATCCTACATGAAATCAATAAGGTCCTGGGTCAGATGACCAAGCTGCTGTCCTCCTGCAGAAACTATGACAACTACCAGTGAGCCTACAGGGAGTGTACCCACTTTAAGATCCCCATCCTGGGGATCCTCCCTGTATGAAGCCATGCCTAACTACCTGGAGGATGGGAAGGTGAACGTCCATAAGCTGCTGGCTCTTTACAATCGTATCAATGAACTGGTCCAGCTGCAAGAGGTGGCCCCAACCTTGGAGGCCAACAAGGACTTGGTGCACCTGCTGAAGTTATCCCTAGATCTCTACTACACTGAGAATGAAATCTGTGAGCTTTCCAATGCCAGGGAGCCAAGGGACCACATAGCCCCACCACTAATACCTTCAAAGCCACCAGTAGTAGTGGACTGGGACTCTGGAGTATCTCCCAAATCTGACCCAAAGACTATAAGCAAAAATGCCCAGAGGATGGTGGATTCTGTCTTCAAGAACTATGATCACAACCAAGATGGATATATTTCTCAGGAAGAATTTGAAAAAAATGCTGTGAGTTTTCCATTTTTCTTCTGTGTGATGGGCAAAGACAGGGATTGCCTCATCAGCAGGGATGAGATCACAGCCTACTTCATGAGAGCCAGCTCAATCTACTCCAAGCTGGGTCTGGGCTTTCCTCACAACTTCCAGGGGACAACCTACCCAAAGCCTACTTTCTGTGACAACTGTGCTGGATTTCTCTGGGGAGTGATCAAACAAGGATATGGATGTAAAGACTGTGGGATGAACTGCCACAAACAATACAAAGATCTGGTTGTGCTCGAGTTCAAGAAGCATGCCAAGAACTCAGTAGCTTCCATAGAGAACAGCACCTCTGTAGGGCCAACATTCAACCTTTGCTCACTGGGATCCAAAGATTTGCTCCATGCACCCAAGGAAGGACCTTTCATACTCCCTAATGGGGAGGCTGTGGAACAAGGTGAAGAAAGTAAGGACTGGACCATCATGCTCATGGGGGTGTCCTCACAGAAGATTTCTGTTTGGCTGAAGAGGATCGTGGCCCACAAGACCACACAGATGGAACTACTGCCCTGAATTTGCAGCAAAGGCCCTTCTGGTCCTTTTGCACTGTCTTCCCCATGGAAGACAGCCCAGAATACTCTGTATGTTCTTCCCAGTCTGACATCTGCCTGTTCCAGCCCATTCTTGGTCAGAAAGTGGGCTTTAGTCAAGTGGAATAATAAAGACTCCCTCATAAAATCAAAGAAGAAGGTCTGTCACCTCAGACTCCCAACCTATGAAGAGCTGGAACAGGATATAAATGTACTGAAAGCAGATAATGATTCTCTAAAGATCCAACTGAAATATGCAGAGAAGAAAATAGAAAGCCTCCAACTTGCAAAAAGCAATCGTGTCTTAGCTTGGATGGAACAAGGTAACTGTTCTTAGCCCAGAAACTCAAGGAGCACAATCTGTGGATGGGTGTATCACAGACCTCATTTTACAAGCCGATTACCAGAAACACCAGGGAACCTTGGAGTGACCAGCTTTAAAAAGGGTACTTTAAAAAAAGAAAAGCTACTCTTTTTTCCCTGTATGTGGTATTGTTTTCTCTTCCACTCAAGTTAAATCAAAGGGAAGGAAAACTGAAGAATGCAATATTGTTACCATTCATAACAAAAACTTTTTCCTTTGAAACTAATAGCAACAGTGTGATAAAAATGTATCTATAGTTTGTTGACAGGGTAGCTTCTTCGTAGCCTGCCCAGCTGCTTCTTCCTTAGAACTAAAATCCCTGGAAAATGAATCTGCCTGGAGTTTTCTGTGAACTGAGGGATTTACTTTGTTCTGTCCAAAGCTTGCTTATAATGTTAGATTCACTTTGTCTACATGCCAGCATTCTTTATGAACCTGGTTCCCAATTCACTACCTCAAATCTAATCAGTTAGCCTTTCCCCACACCTTCCTCACTACACTCATACACCTGAGGACATCTACCTGGAAATGAACTTCTAGAGATGTAGGCACAAATTGTGGGGGGGCCTGTTAAACAACATGACATTGTCCAGTCACAGATCAATTCATAGTTTTAGTCTCACAGTCATAATAAAATAAGTAACCAAATTAAGTACCTGAAAACATTGCCAATACCTTCTCACAGATGACTGGCTAATTAGCTAAGCATAATGCAAACATGTTTGTCCTCATATAATCTACAGTGGACAGAATTAGGACTCTATGGCTGTTGTTTTTAAACAGAATCCATTTAGGTCTTTATGTGCCATATTTACCCTTTTTTAAAGTATTTTAAGTAGTTTTGAGCTGAATTTGTGCTTATACTGCCTTCACTATTAATATTATTTAGAAATAAACTAATTGGATCAGAGCCTTCAATAACAGCTGACAGAGTGTACATAATGTATATATAATATCAGGCATGCATGTGACTTGGATTTTTTTTCCTCCATAAAATGTGGAAGTGAATTAAACAACTTTTAGTCATTTACAGAAATTCACAAGTATAAAGTTCAGTTTGTTATAAGGTGAATAATTTTCTCACAATGTAAATTATATTGCTTGTCAAAATCACAAGTAAGAGGCCTATAGGTTATCTATTAATGAAGGTTAATGATAGATGAGCTAATTTAGTTGTCCAGGCAACTGTTCATAAACTCCTTTGTCAGACTCTCTATTTCTCTAAAAAATCCATATGATCATTTTCTTTTTCTGTAAGGGAGTGGGGGAGGGGACTTACCTTCCACACTTGGAAAACCTCGTACCAAACTGATTTGAAATTAATAAACAAGTTAACCAAAGTGCCAAGAATATAATATCAATGATTAGAAGTTCCAAACCTAAAGCTAACAATACCAAATCTTAATAAGAATACAAAGCACATATATACAGGTAGCTTCCTTGGAGAATTCAGATACTTTAAGAAGTTTCTTTGATTAAAAACTGGTTCCAGTTTGCATATCTCCTTGGATTGAGCTTTAGCAACAAAGTTAGTGACTAGCTTTCAGTGTGTTTTAAAGAATAGCTTTATATACAAACTTACTCTTTTCCTAAATCCAAACTGGAAAATCCTACTACCTGATATGTAGATTTATAGAAGTACTTTGTTATTTACCTTATATGTAACCACATGAGTTTATGATAATCTTCAAAATTCATATTCTTCACTATTATTCGTCTGATAAAGACCAAAAACAGTGCTGTTCTATTTCCTTTAAACATAGTCATGTAACATTTTTTTTCATTCTTCTTCCCCTCTACCCCAAATACAGACTCCAGGTTATTTTCTATGTAAATACTCTGTAATTTATAGGAATTCAAAAGGTCACAATCTCCTTAGTTACTTTAACAAGGCTAGAAGATCTCAGGCATTCCAGAACTTATCACTAAAATGGATAGGAAGAAGTAATTTTACCACAGGTTTTTACAATCTAGAGAGCCAAGAAGTGCAATGTGTAAATTAATATTATTGTCATGAAGCTACAGAAATTATCTGGAACAGAACAGATTTTTGGTTTGTTAAGCGTAGGATACAAAATTTTGTGCCTTGTACTGACTTTAAATAAGGTTGGGCATATGTTTATCTGCCAAAACAATGACAAATTTTGTTTTGTTAACAGTATTATCACTTCTCATTTGCTTTGGTAATTGACTTGTATTTTTACTATTTGTGAATTTCTATCTAAAGGTGTATTATGTAAAAGAACTGCAAGAAAAAAAAAAACATGTGCAGATTGTAAAGATTTTATACCTAATGTAAGTTTTCTTTGTGTAATATTTATATGATAAAAGACATTAGAATACCTGGGGAAAAAAACCCTAAGGAAACTCAAGTGTAAGAGGTGGGCAGAGAAGCAACAAGAGCCATAGAATGAGACTTATGAGGAATGTTAAGAAAAGTAGGAGAACAAAAGATTAGTGTCATGGATTCTAAAGAAGGATAGAATTTCAAGAACTATGAGATAGCCAATTTTACACTTATTTGCACTTTTGCATAGTGCAAAAGCTGTAGAAACATTCATAAGAATGGAGACTGAAAACAGGCCATTGGGTTTAGTAATCAAGAGGTCCATGATAACTTTAGTGTGAGCTTCATTGAAGTGAATTAACAAATGACTAGAACATGGATACAGTGAAAAGAAACTTCTCTTTGAAGAATACTAGCCTGAAAGAGAGAAAAGATGGTGTGGAAGAGTTCTTTCTCATGGTTAGTAGGTTAGGAGAGCAGAGATAATTGCTGGAGAAAGATCCCAAGGGGTCAGAAGAGATATAGTTCAAATGATACTTAGATAAGATAACCTAGAGAAATGGAAGTACAGATACCAGGTAGAGGGAAGATGGCAGCAAGGTAAGAGAGGATTCCACTTCCCCCTACACACAGGAGAAAAACCTAGCAGATCTATGGAGGAACAGGGCAAACAGACAGCAGTACCCCGGCATATATGAAGATAGGAGACCAAAAATTATAGAGGACATTGAAAAACCAGACAGTGAGGAGAGTGCTTCAAGAAAATAAGGTCCCTGGGACCACAGTGGCTGCAGCCCCAGGCCCAATGCCCACAGGGTCTGCCACAGGGTTCTTGGGAGAAAGCCTAGACAAAGGCTCCCTCCCTGGCCAAACAAGGTTTGAGCAGCACCAGGAGAGACCTGGTTGCTTGAAGTTGCAGAGAGGGGAATAAGAATTAAGTGTCAAAAACACAGCAGCTGTGAGCACCCACAGAGACTGTGGACACCAGCTGGGGAGAGTTGAGAGTTGGGGAGATTTGACAGTTGGACCCTGACTGGCCATGACCCTGATAGTCCGAAGACTGGTTGGAGAATTGGGCTGTGTGAGAGGCCATGCCCCTGTACAGAGCAGCAGGCTTGAGTAGGAGGAATTTCTCAAAAACAAAAAGTGAAGAAAGAGACACTGTTTGGGGAATTCTCCTGCAGCAGCCACCCCAGCCTCCTCCCAACCCAGCACTCCCAAGGTGGCCCAGAAGGCCCTGTGCACCCCCATAACCCTGGGAAGAGTGCATGCCCAAACCTGTAGGACTGGAGGCAGCCTGGCCAAGTATGCAGGAGTGCAACCCAGGGAGAATGTGCTCTGAGGGAGGCCTGGATCCCACACCCAAAGCCCCAGGGACAGGCACCCAGCTAGCCTAGGGGAGAGTGCATACCCCAAGCTGACTGAGTACGGATCAGGAAGGCAGAAAAGCCAAACCAATAGCCCCACAGCCTGATGCAGCCAGCAAGACCAGCAAAACAGGATTGGCCAGTTTGAAACCAGCAAGCGGCTTTTCTTTTTTCTTTTTAAGTAATTCTTTATTTTCATTTTTATTATTTTTTTATCTTTCAACTCTTTTTCCCTTTCTTTCCTTCTTTCTTGTTTTACTCCTTTTTCCTTTCTTTCCAATTTTATCTCTTCTTCCTTCCTTTCTTCTCCTTCTCCTTCTCCTTCTTTCTCCTTCTTTCTCCTTCTCCTTCTTCTCCTCCTTCTTCTCCTTCTTCTTTTAAATTCCCACAAGTAAAACAAAAAAAAAAACTAGAACTGTGAAAAGACTGGAGTTGGACCCAAAGAGGGGTAATCCCAACAACTGAGACAGTGAGACAAATTTCACTTAGCTATTACAGAGAACCTGAAAGTTATTGCATATTTGCATTATTATTTATTTCATTATTCTTACATTGTTTATTTTAGTAGTATGTTTGTATTCCTCTCCTTTCTGTTTAGTCTTCATTGCTTGGCAAGTTAAATTGTATCACCTGGCAGGTTTCTCCCATTCTCTCTTACATAGAGTATTGTGAATTTACTGTCCTTCACTTCATTCGTGTTCGATTAGCACACTACTAAAGGTCCTATACTCCTTATTCTTGTTATCCAAATGACATAGATTCTGACATATGATTGTTGTTCCATTATTATTGTAAATAATAGTTGTTCCATACAATTGTAAATACTACACAACACCCTTCCCAGATCTTAGCCCACTTCATGGTCTCCTGAACTCTATCAATGGAGTGGTTAACTCTATTCTCTTACACACTACATCTATTTACTATCCTTTACTCTCACTTTACCTGAGAATCTGACCTCCCACAACTTCAATGCTTTATAGATTCAACTCACAATCCTTCCCTCCCCAACAAGAGTCATAACTTCTTTCCATCCTTTCTAAAAACTGACTAGATGGGTGGAATATTATGGTTAACACCATGCACAGCCAAAGGGTCCCCTATCTCTTCTCTACCAGCTGCTAGTGTAAATATCATACAATACACTCTTGCTGTCCTAAACCACTTTGTCTTCCCCCTCCAACTGATCACAAAAAGAGTAGGTGGAAACTGTGAATACCAGGATATCCATTGGTATCCAAACACAAAGGAAGAGGAAAACAAACAACAAAGGAACCACCAACAGATAATAACAGAAGAAGGTGAGGAGGGAGTGGAGGCAATACTAACCTCAATCCAGGATCTATCTGGAAATATAACGAAATAGTAGAGACATTACCAAGTATAAACAACTGAACAAGAGCAAGAGAGAATCCTCAAAACCTTATACACATGGAAGAAGCAGCTTCAACACAAACTGTCCTCACCAGCACAACAAAATACAAGAGGTGGTGGACAGAGTGACCCTAAATTAACCAGCTGGAGGGAAGGACCCACCAAAGAAAGACCCAGCAACAATCAAAACCCAAAGACAAACGCAGAGTCAATTTAAATGACAGCCCAAGACCACTGAGCTCCGGAGATCAGGGAGACTGCACCACTGAATCTCACAGGTATTCTATGACAGAAGTTCACACCATAAACCCAGGTATCCAGAACAGATCAATTCAAGAAGCTGACGCTAACAAGAAGAGTCTCACAAACAATGGGAAGACAAAGACACAATCCCCAAATGAAATGAAAGGAGGAAGCCTCAGAAAGAATGCTGAATGAAATACAGGCAACTCAACTATCAGATATTGAGTTCAAAGCAATGGATATCAAGAAGCTCAATGAGCTCACAGTGAATTTCCAGAACCTGCAGGGAAACTACACTGAACTCATTGCAAACTATATCAAAATGAAAAAGGAAATAGAAACTATCAACAAGGGCCAAGAGGGAATGGAGAATACAATTTCTGAACTGAAGAACACAGTAGAAGAAATCAAAAGCAGGATTGAAGAAGCAGAAGATTGGATCAGTGACCTGGAGGACAAAGTAGAAAAAGACACCCAGAAAGCAAGAAAAGGAAAAGAGTCTCAGAAAGAATGAAGAGGGATTAAGAGAAATGCAAGACAATATGAAACATAATAATATCCGTGTAATAGGGATACCAGAAGGAGAAGAGGAAGAGTAACAGATAGAAAACCTATTTGAAAAACTAATGATGGAAAACTTTCCTAATTTTATGGGAGAAAAAGTAACACAAATCCAGGAAACACAAAGTCCCAATCAAGAGGAACCAAAAGAGGCCCACTTCAAGGCACATCATAATTGAAATGGCAAACTTCCAAGACAAAGAGAGAATCTTAAAGGCAGCAAGGGAGAAACAGGAAGTAACATACAAGGGAGCCCAAATAAGACTAACAGCTGACTTCTCAATGGAAACGCTCAAAGGGAGAAGACAACGGCAAGAAATATTCCAAGTAATGAGAAACAGAGGCCTGCAACCAAGGCTAATATTTCCATCAAGGCTCTCAATCAAGATAGAAGGCCAAATAAGGAGCTCCCCAGACAAAGGAAGTCTAAAAGAACACACCTCCTCCTAACGAGCTCTGCAAGAGATGCTAAAGGGGCTGCTTTAAGGAAAGGAAGTAAAAGACAGAGAGAGATGAACACAGGTACATAAATGGCAATGAATAAGTACCTATCAATAACAACCTTAAATGTAAATGGACTAAATGTTCCCATCAAAGGCATAGAATACCTGAATGGATAAGAAAGCATGACCCACACATAGGCTACCTACAAGACACCCACCTCAGGATGAAAGACCTACACAGATGGAAAGTGAAGGGATGGAAATGAAATTGTGAAGCAAAAGGACAGGGAAAAAAAGCTTGGGTAGCAATACTCATATTAGCCAAAAGAGATTTAAAAAGAAGGGCCATAAAGAGAGACCCAGAAGGTCACTTCATAATACTCAAGGTAGGAATCCATCAAGAAGACATAACATTGTAAATATATATGCACCCAACATAGGAAAAACCAAATACATAAAGAAAATTTTGGAGGGTATCAAGAAAGATATTGACAGCAACACAATTATACTAGGGGATTTTAACACCCCACTGTCAAAAATGGACATATCTTCCAAAAAAGTGTATCAATAAATATATTGTGGCATTGAACAGTGCCCTAGATGAAATGGATTTAACTGATATATAGAGAGAGAGCCCTTCTTCTCAAAGAAGCGGAAATACACATTCTTTTCAAATGCACATGGAACATTTTCAAAGATAGACCACATGATAGGACACAAAACAAGCCTCAAAAAATTCAAGAAAATTGAAATCATATCAAGCATTTACTCTGATTACAAGGGACTGAAGCTAGAAACCAACCCCAAGGAAAAAAACCCAAAACATTAAAAATCATGGAGATTGAATACCATGCTATTAAGCAATGAATGGGACAAGAATGAAAGTAGGGAAGAAATAAAAGTTTCTGGAAACAAATGAAAACGAACTCCCAACAACCCAAATCTTACAGGCCACTGCAAAGGCAGTCCTGAGAGGGAAGTTCATAGCAATACGGGCCTACCAAACAAAGACAGAAACGTTTCAAATAAACAACCTAACCCTATGCCTACCGGGACTTTAGGAAGAACAACAAAGACAGCCCAGAGCAAGTAGAAGGAAGGAAATAACCAAGATCAGAGCAGAATTAAATGACATAGCGATTAAAAGCACAATTCTAAGGATCTATGAATCCAGGAGCTGGTTGTTTGAAAAGATAAACAAAATCCAAAAGCCTTTAAGCAGACTCATCAAGAAAAAGAGAAGACCCAAATAAACACAATCACAAATGAAAGAGGAGAGATTACAACAGATACCACAGAAATACAAAGGATTGTAAGAAATTATTACAAAGAACTGTATGGCAAGAAATTTGACAACCTAGGTGAAATGGGAAGATTTCTAGAAAAATATAATCTTCCAAACTCAATGAAAAAGAAGCAGAAAGCCTGAACAGACCAATAACAGCAGATGAAATAGAAGCACTAATCAAAAATCTTCCAACACACAAAAGGTCTGAACTGTATGGTTTCAAAGGAGAATTCTACAAAGCATTTAAGGAAAAGCTAACCCCTATATTTCACAGAGTATTCCAAAAAGTCCAAAATGATGGAACACTCCCAAACTCTTTTTATGAAGCAAGCATTATCCTAATCCCCAAACCAGATAAAGACACAACAAAGAAAGAAAACTTCAGGCCAATATCGCTGATGAACATTAACACTAAAATCCTCCACAAAATATTGTCAAACTGCATCCAACAATACATTAAAAAGATCACACACCATGACCAAGTTAGCTTCATCCCTGGGATGCAAGGATGATACAATATTCACAAATCAATAAGCTTAATGCATCACATAAACAAAAGCAAAGACAAAAATCACATGATCATATGAATAGATATGGAAAAAGCATTTGATAAGGTACAGCACCCATTTATGATAAAAACACTCAGCAAAGTGGGAGTAGAAGGAGCATACCTCAACATAATAAAGGCGTATATACTAGAGACCTACAGCCAACATCATACTCAGTGGGCAAAAACTAAAATCTTTTTCACTAAGATCAGGAACAAGACAAGGTTGTCTGCTCTCACCAATTCTATTCAACATAGTACTAGAAGTTTTAGCCACAGAGATCAGACAAGAAAAGGAAATAAAAGGCATCCAAATTAGAAAAGAGGACACAAACCTTTCATTGTTTGCAGATGACATAATAGTGTACATAGAAAATCCTATAGACTCCACAAAAGAATTGTTTGACCTTTTGAATTTGGCAAAACAGCAGGATGGAAAGTCAATATCCAGAAATCAAAGGCATTTTTGTATATCAACAATGAAGCAACAGAAGCAGAAATCAAGAAAAAATCCCATTTGATATAGAAAAAAAGAAAAATAAAATACCTAGGAATAAACCTAATCAATGAGATAAAAGACCTGTACTCAGAGATCTATAAAACACTGAAGAAAGAAATCAAGGAACACATAAACAAATGGAAACATATACTGTGTTCATGGATGAGAAGAATTAACATCATCCAAATGTCCATACCACCCAAAGCAATTTACACATTCAGTGCAATACCTATTAAAGTCCAATAGCATATTTCACAGACATAGAAAAAAACACTTCAGAAATTTATATGGAATCATAAATGACCCTGAATAGCTGCTGAAATTTTGAGAAAGAAGAGCAAAGTAGGAGGGATCACAATACCTGATACCAAACTGTATTACAAGGCCACTGTAATCAAAACAGCCTAGTACTGTCATAAAAACAGACACATAGACCAATGGAACAGAAGAGAGAGCCCAAAAGTAAACCCAAGTCTCTACAGTCACTTAATATTTGACAAAGAGGGCAGCAACATAAAATGGAATAAAAATAGCCCTCTTCAACAAATGGTGTTGGGAGAGCTGGACAGCTACATGCAAAAAAATGAAACTCAAGCACCAACTTACATCATACACAAAAATAAGTTCAAGGTGAATAAAAGACTTAAATATAAGCTGTGACACTATTAAAGTCCTAGAGGAGAACATAGGCAGGAAAATCTCAGATATTTCATGCAGAAACGTTTTTACTGATATGTCCCCTAGATCAAGGGACATAAAGGAAAGAATAAACAAATGGGATCTCATCAAAATAAAAAGCTTCTGCACAGCTAAAGAAAATAGTATTAAAATAAAAAGAGAACCGGCTCTTTGTCCTTAAATGAGTAGCCTGGGGGCCACAACCATGCATCAGAGCCCCTGGAACTCCTGACTACACCTGTGCAGCTCTGTCCACCTCAGATTTTGAAACACGAATGTTTTAATCCTCCTGACTCTCCTTTGCTTGGGAATGGCTTCAGTGGCTCCCAAAGTTGATCACAGTGCAGAGGTGCAATCAGACCTGTGGATGGTGACACCTAGAGCAGTATTTAACATGGTTGAAGACACAGTCAATAATTCAGCACTAGAGAAAAGCCCTGAAGTGCTTGAAAAGGGTAATGAGGAGCAAAGCGAAGAACAAGAGAGCCTTCAAACTTCAGTGAATGCCTCTGACTACATAAGCCTGCGAATTAGAATAGGCAAAGGAATATTTGACGTGGTTAAAGGTGAAGCCCGGAAAGCAGTGTTGGAGAAAATTGGCAAAAAAATTGGAAAGAGCATTATGGGAAGAAGCAAAAAAACACAAACAAAGACTTTGCTAATGTGACCACTGTAGAATTTTAGGCAGAAGATGCATTGTTTCCAGAACCAGATCACAAAAAGGAAGAGTACTACGAAGGATACCCCCTTCTCTGTGGATTTGGGAGAGGAAGGCCATGTCACCTGCAATGAGGAAATAGCTGTCTGCACCTACTGCCTGGGAATTCACAGTAGGACTTCCTGCCACAACCTAAGCCTGGACCTGAGATAAGCGCCTCACATTAGCATTCCTGCCCCAGGTTTCCACTTTGATTTTTCAGGAGCCCCTTTTATAATCACCACTTCAATTTGAGCCCTAGGATATTTCATGCCCCTCACCCAACCACCTTTGAAGCCATAGGTCCTTGCTACCCTGCTGTTTCTACCCTGTTGGCTGTGACCTGGATGGAGGGCCACCCTCTTGCCAACACTTTGTGCTCCTCTCCCTTCCCTCCCTCCAGTTCTGGCATCTGTGAATAATAAAAATTTTCACTTTGAATAAATAAATAAATAAATAAATAAATAAATAAATAAATAAATAAGAGAACCAACCGTATGGGAAAACACATTTGTCAATAATACCTCAAACAAAGGTTTGATCTCCAAAATATATAAAGAACTTACACAACGCCACTCTAAGAAGACAAGCAACCCAATTAAAAAATGGGCAAAAGACTTGAACAGACACTTCAAGGAGGACACACAGTGGATCCAGAGACACTTGAAAAGATGCTGAAAATCGCTTACTATCAGAGGAATGCAAATTAAAACCACAATGAGATACTACTTTATACTGGTCAGAATGACCATCATAAACAAAGCAACAAACGACAAATGTTGGAAAGGTTGTGGAGAAAAGGGAACCCTAGTGCACTGTTGGTGGGATTGCAGACTGGTACAAGCACTATGAAAAACAGTATGAAATTTTCTGAGAAAACTAAAAATAAATGTGCTTTTTAACCCAGCAATTCTAGTGTTAGGATTATATCCTAAGAACCCTGAAACACCAATCCAAAAGAACCTATGCACCCCAAGTTTCACCCCTTGTGAAACTTTTTTCACACACCTCCACCACCCAACCTGATGGCAGGTGATTCTTTACTAAGCTGTTGTAAGTAAAGGGATCGAAACAAAGCAGTGAAAATATTTATATTATTATTTAAAGATTTTATTTATCTATTTATTTGTAGAGAAGGGAAGGGAGGGAGAAGGAGAGGGAGAGACATATCAGTGTGTGGTTGCCTCTCATGTGCCCCCTACTGAGGACCAGGCCCACAACCCAGGCATGTGTCCTGACTGGGAATCAAACCAGCATCCCTTTGGTTCTTGGGCCAGTGCTCAATCCACTGAGTCACAGCAGCCAGGGAAATATTTAAAACTGTACTCTTCATACGACTATTCCCATGGCACAGAAGAAAAGCATTCCAAAAAAGTTAAACTCTTCACAGAGTTCCCATCTTGGATATTCCCAGCTCCTAGCCATCTGCTTGCTCCACAGATCTGTCCTTTTGGACTGTTAACACAAAAGACTGAATGGCCTTTGTCCTCTAAACCTTCCCCAATCCCTTGCTCCAAGATCATCCTGCTGATGGAAAAAGCAAAATTAGGAGTCATTCTGGCCATCAAGAGGGCAATAGAAAACCAAATACAGACTAATCCCCTCCCTCCCAAAAAAACTCCCCCACATACTACACTCAAATCATATTGAATCATTTGAAGTTGCTCTGTGTATGTACATCTCTTGAAAATTTTTTGCCTTTAACCAGTCTGTATGCTTCCTTTACATTGGATTCCCTGCCCCCCATACTATACTTCAACCATATTGAATTATTTGAAGAACATCAATATACTATGTTTCTTATTGCCTATAAGCTCTCTTAAATGCTGGTGATTTTTTCACACAAAATCCTGATTGGAAAGAGTTCAAGAAAAAATGAAGGGGAAAGCTGTAGGGAAACAGTACCATATATTGCTAGGAGGATGCATGTTTCCCCAGAGAAAACTAGTATTCTAATTTTTGAAAAATATTTATATAATATACACACACACTTCTCTCCCTTTCTCTATCCCCCATCTCTCTCTATCTTCCTTCCTTCAGAGTAGAGAAAGATGCTCTCTACTCTGCCACCAGCACAAGTAGATTGTTATTATTAACTGATAACTGACCTTATTCATGATTATATACCAGGTATGAATCTCGGTCCTCAATGTCAATGCACAAGAAATGTCACTCTTTGTTTTTCTACAGTACATATTAATTTTTATTTTTAGCTCCATTTCACTAGATGACAAAAACATAGTTTCAAACAGTTTGAGGTCCTCCTATTTCCTCGTGGTTATATCCTACATTCCAAAGACCTTCTAAAATGCCAAGGCAAAAGAGGGATGTGAAATCTGGCTCTGGAGTAAGCACACATCCATTGAAATATCTATTATTACCTAAAAATCTTGAGTTTCTGAAGCTTCTGAATCACACAGGTGTCTTCCTGCTTCTTCTATGCTAGAAGAACAAGAAACTCAGTGAGTGTTTCAGATGCTTCGGGAACTTAAATGTAAAGGCTTAACTTTAAAACTTATAGATATAGCATAGCAAAATACATTTATAAATTTCAGATGAGGAAAGATTTATTAAACAAGACATAAAGTATGAAAGCTCAAACCATGAAATAAAAGATTAATAAATTTGACAACTTTTAAATTAAGAGTGTATGGCCAAAAAAAACTATATTTTCAAGTGATTGGTAAAACAAAATAGGAAGAGATATTATAGTCCAAATAAATATAACTAACAAAGGATTACTATCCATAAATTTAAGAAACTTCTACAAATCTGTAGGAAAAATAGGCAAAAGACATGCACAGACATTTCACAGAAGTGGAAAAGAGAATAGCCAATAGAAGACATTCAACCACATCAGTAACCAGGGTAATGCTAATTGAAATCACAATGACATACCATTCCTCTCCTATCAGAATGACCAAAAATAAACTTTTTGCTGATACTGAGATGATGACTAAGTGGAACAAATGGAATTCTCATAAACTAGTGATAAGTGTTTGCATATGACCAACTAGTGATAGCAATTATAGAATTGCTATAATCACTTTAGAAAACAGTTTAATATTACCAAGTTAAATATTCACATATTCTATTATCCAACAAGTCTACTCCTAGATATGTTTGGAGGTAATATTAAAACCATTTAACAACAAGTGAGTTATGGGTTCTAACCAACCAGAATGAATGTCAGCCTATACCCAAATACTAGTATGGACCTAATGACTATCAGTGTCAACACACCTATGAGAAACTTTTGCACATAGGTACTAGAAGACATGTACAAAAGTGTTTCCAGCAGAATTTCTTAAAATGTCCACCAACAATAAAGTAAATGACAATATTGTGGCATTTCCACACCATGGAAAACTTTGCAATAGTAAAAATGAATAAACTTCAGCCACACACATAAATATGGATGAATTTCAAAAAGCCAATATTAGGTGAAATAAACCAATCTCAGAATAATAGATGTGGATAGAATTATTCCATTTATATAAAAAAAAACAGGGAAAATTTGATTTCCATAATTGATCCCAGGAAAACAAGTCTTAGTCCCTGACCTCTGTACCTAGAGGCTCAAAGCTTAAAGAAGACTTTTGGAGTTATCCAGCTCACCCACATCATTTTTTGCCATGGGAAGAGGAGGGATGATGGAAGTATTCTAGTTTAAGGGAACAAGTACAAGATTTGAAGTCATAAAGTTTGGATTATTGTCTTGGCCCTCCACATAATAGCCTTATGACAATGGAGGAGTTACTTAAAGTCACAGGGAATGATACTAGCTGTCTTCCCTATAACTACAATTAAAAATATGGGATATTGCTATAGAGGAGATAATATCATTATAAAGATGTGCATGTTTACATTAAATAGTATACATTTAATAGATTATTTCAAATCCAAATGCACATATGACAAATTTTGAAGGCACATGTTATTATTCAGTTAACTAAATACCTCTGTAACTGACTTAAAGTGATTCAGTGGACATTCTGTACTCAGAGCTCTTTTGTTCTTTCATGGCAAATTCTTGTTCATAGATGAGGAGTGATAGTATTGTTGAAGGAGATAAGTTTCAGTAGGAAGATGTCAGATCAAACAGGCAAAATTGTTCATCTGAAGCAGGTTAAAGTGGAAAAGCCAAGAAATAAGGTTAAGTTCACAGCTTGGAAAATGATATCAAGGGTCTAACTTCAAAAGAGTATATCTCTGATAGATATGAGATCATGAACTCTACAGTTAATAGCTGGGGGAGTTGGTCCTATGATAGAAATAGGTACTTGGAAAGAGTCAAGAAATTTGATTCCAGTCTAAGTCTGGGAAGAAGAAGTGTGGGCAGGAGCCAGGCAGAACTGGACCTTTTACACATATAACATAGTTATTTCCTGTTTTGATACACTATTATATGTAAGTCTTCCTATAACTACTTACACAGGAGCAACATTGCAAAGAAAGCATGGTAGGCTTAAAGAAATTTTCCTTCTCTACCAAAGAAATGTTCTAAATCCTTAGACAATTAAGACCTAGTGAAAATGATAACCATAATAATAAACAGTATATTTGAGTACTTGCTATATACACTATGATAAGAACTTTATATGCTACCTCATTTAATCCTCAAAAGATTATACAATGTGGGTACTACAATGCTGGTGTGGAGGCAAACCTCTACTGTGGTCTGTATGATTTCACACCTGTGTTCTTAAACATATATACTGTCTCCTAATTCCTGTTGAAATGGTAGTTTTGTTTAGCATTTATAGCCCCCATACCATGTGCTATTTTAAAATTATATTAAAATGGATTACCTTTTTGAATTTTACTAAAGGCAGATGTGAGAATATTAATATTGACAGTGACATGTTTTCTTAATTACACTTCACTTTAATAACATTAGCATAGCTGAAATTTGAGCAAACTTGTCTTTGCAGGTCCTCTTGTGGTATAAGTTTATTACTACAGTTTGGATCTTTTAGATATTTTACAATTTTGAAGATTTTCCAAAGGGAAATTGTAAAAGATAAACGTCAGCATTTATAGGCCTGTAAAATTTAGTCCAGGAAATATATTTTTGAGACGAGTATTTTTAATTTAATTTTAAGTGATTATATTAATAGCGGAAAAATATTTCACATGTACTTGTCTTCCAGATAACATTTATACCTTGTTCGCAACTGTAAATACCTTACCACTAGAGCCACATTGACCAACATGATGCAAATGTTCTAGATCTCTGATGGTAACCACTTGATAGCCACTGGTAACCACTGTGGCTATCAAGTACTTGAAATGTGGCTAATGCCATTGAGAAACTAAATTTTTATTTTATTTTAATTTTACTTAATTAGGGATTTTAATTTTAGTTAATTTAAATTTTAAAAGCTGAAGCAGTGTAACATACTTTTCTGTTAAGTTTTCATCATTTGGTGAAACTCCTTTAACTTTATTCACTGAAATTTTAGCATATAAATTGAGATGTGCTGTAAGTGTAAAATACATGCCAGATTTCAGTATATAATATAAAGAAAATGAATATCAAATATCTCAATAATTTTGTATTGACTACATGTTAATACATTTCAAATATATTGCTTTAAGTTAAATATAATATTAAAATTAATTTCACCTCTTTCTATGTTATTTCTGACTAGACTATTTAAAATTATATATGTAACCCTGACTGGTGTTGCTCAGTGAGTTGAGCATTGTCCTGCAAACTGAAAGTTCACCAGTTCAATTCCCAGTTAGGTCACATGACTGGGCAGCAGACAAAATCCCTACTTGGGGGTGTGATTGATGTTTTACTTACACATTGATGTTTCTTTTTTTCCTTTTTTCATTGTTGTGCAGTTCCAGTTGTCCCCATCTTCCCCCTAGGCCTCTCCCCCACCCTGCCCATCCCACCTCCCACATTCAATTCTCAATTTGTTTACGATAGTCACTCTGACCCGTGTAAAGTAGTATCTCGTGGTTTTAATTTGCATCTCTTTGAGAGCTAGTGATACTGAGCATCTTTTCATGTGTGTCTGGATCCTCTGTATGTCCTCCTTGGAGAAGTGTCTGTTTAGGTCCTTTGCCCATTTTTTTTTTTACTTTTTGTTGTTGCTCAAGTATGTTACTGAGTTATTCATTAGTAATGCTGAGCATTTATTGGGAAGTTTTGTCATAAGGTATATGTTCCCTGGGGAGTTAGTTAATATATACTGTCATCACCACAATTATATTATGCAGAAATACAAAAGCAGGTAAAAACAGTAACAAGTAATTCCAGTAATCTCCTTGTTAAACTAGTTAGTCCAGTGACTAATAGTCACTGGACTATAATCCAGTCATAATGACTGGATTATAATCATAATCCAGTGATTATGTAAATATCTACAAATATCTATTAGTATGATTTTCCTGTGCACTAAGCTCCTGTATTTCATTAAACCCTGCTATTTGGCATTTAGGATCTGCCCCAGTGTTCACCCAAATTGAGAGACTTGAAATATTAAAGAGTGATGCTAACTTCAGGGAAAATCTGGATTCCTAGACCAAGGAGATGGTAACATAGCAGTGCTACTTCATGTTCTTTTCAGAACCTGCCTCTTAAGTGCCCATTGAATTTGGGTTAGTTCCATTGCCTTTGCAAACAATTAAAGAGAGACTAGGCTAGATGAAGGGGTCTTTGTGCACCTTTTCTGGCCCTTTGGCTTCATAGCTACACCAATGCTCAAGTGGCCATCAAGTGGTGGTTGGGGGGGGGGCGGCTCTTGTTCCTCCTGATGCACAACAGCCCATTTTCTTGGTGTTAATTTCTCTTTCAGAATTAACACTCAAGGAAGGTTTTGCTTCTCTCCTGGTGAACTCAATTCTTTATTTTTCTTGTGACCATCACCTCCTTAGTAACAGTTTCTATTATCACTTTGTTCACTTTTTTTCACATTGTTTATTGTTCAAATACAGTTGTGTCCATTCCATTTCCCACTCCCTCCAACCCCCAACCCCAGCCATCCCCACTTCCCACCCTTGATCCTACCACCCTTTGGTTTTGTCCATGTGTCCTATGTGTCCTTTATATATGTTCCTGAAACCCTTCACAATCCCCCCCCCAATTATTCCCTCCCAACTCCCCTCTGATTACTGTCAGTTAGTTCTTAATTTCAATGTCTCTGGTTATATTTTGCTTGCTTGTTTGCTTTGTTGATTAGGTTCCACTTATAGGTGAGATCATATGGTATTTGTCTTTCACTGCCTGGCTTATTTCACTTAGAATAATGCTCTCCAGTTTGATCCATGGTGTTGCAAAGGGTAGAAGCTACTTCTTTCTTTCTGCTGCATAGTATTCCATCATGTAAATGTACCATGGTTTTTGATCCATTCATTTACTGATGGGCACTTAGGTTGCTTCTAGCACGGCTATTGTAAATTGTGCTGCTATGAACATTGGAGTGCATAGGTTTTTTTGGATTGGTGTTTCAGGATTCTTAGGATATAATCCCAGCAGTGGAATTGCTGGGTCAAAAAGCAGTTCCATTTTTAGTTTTCTGAGGAAATTCCATACTGTTTTCCATATTAGCTACACCAGTCTATAATCCTACCAACAGTGCACTAGGGTTCCCTTTTCTCCACATCCTCTCCAACACTTGTTTGTTGCTTTGTTTATGATGGCCATTCTCACTGGTGTGTACTGGTATTTCATTGTGGTTTTAATTTGCATCCCTCTGATGATGAGTGATGCTGAGCATCTTTTCTTGTGTCTCTGGGTCCTTTATATGTCTTCCTTGGAGAAGTGCCTGTTCAAGTCTCTTGCCCATTTTTGAATTAGCTTGTTTGTCTTTCTGGACTGGGGTCATGTGAGTTCTTTGTGTATTTTTGAGATCCAACCCTTGTCTGCGGTATCACTGGCAAATGTTTTCCCATATGGTTGATTCTCTTTTCATTTCAATACTGTTTTTAATTGGATTTTGTGTCTTTCTGATGTGGATTCATGCGTGTTCTTTATATATTTTAAAGATGAGACCCTTGTCTGAGGTATCACTTGCAAATATATTTTCCCATACAGTTGGTTCCCTTTTTATTTTACTGATGTTTTCTTTAGATGTGCAGAAGCTTTTTATTTTGAAGAAGTCCCATTTGTTTATTCTTTCCTTTATGTCCCTTGCTCTAGTGGACATATCAGTGAAAGTATTGCTACATGGAATATCTGAGATTTTCCTGTCTATGTTCAACCCTAGGACTTTTATGATGTCACGACATATGTAAGACTTTTATCCAACTTGAGGACTTTTTTTTTTTGGTGTATGGTTTACATTAGTGGTTGAGTTTCATGTTTTTTCATGTAGCTTTCCAGATCTCCCAACACCATTTTTTGAAGGGACTATTTTTACTCCATTTTATGCTCCTGCTACCTTTGTAGAATATTAATTGACCATAGAGCCATGGGCTTTTTTTCTGGGCTCTCTCTTCTGCTACATTGTTGTATGTTTCTGTTCTTATGCCATATCAAACTGGTTTTACTACATTGGCCTTAAAACATATTTTGATACTAGGTATTGTGATCAATCCTACTTTGTTCTTCTTTCTCCAAATTCCTGAGGCTGTTCAGGGTCATATATGGTTTTATATAAAATTTTTAAAGATTTTATTTATTGATTTTTAGACAAAGGTGAAGGTAGGGAGAAAGAGAAGGAGAGAAACATCAATGAGAGGTTGCCTCTTGCATGCCACCCTCTGGAAACCCAGACCCCCAACCCAGGCAAGTGCCCTCACTGGGAATCAAACTGGCAAACCCTTGGTTTGCAGTTTGGCACTCAAACCACTCAGCCACTCCAGCCAGGGCTCCATATAAATTTTTTAAATGTTTGCTCTACTCTATAGCCATACCACCCTGATTTTGCCTGATTTTGTCTGAAATGTTTGTCCTATATCTGTGAAATATGTCATTCATATTTTAATACGGGTTGCATTGAATCTATAAATTGCTTTGGGTTGCATGGACATTTTGATGATATTAATTCTTCCAATCCATGAACATGGTACATGTTTCCATTTATTAGTATCTTCCTTAATTTCTTTCTTCAATGTTGTGTAGTTTTCTGAGTACAGCTCTTTTACCTTCTTTGTAAAGTTTATGCCTAAGTTCTTTATTTTTTCTTGTTGCAATAGCAAATAGGATATTTTCCCTGATTTCTGTTTCTGATATTTCATTGCTGGTATACAAAATTGCTTTCAATTTCTGAATATTGACTTTGTATCCTACAATTTTGACAAATTTACTCATTATGTAGAATAATTTTTTATGGAGTCTATAGTCTTGTCTATGTATACTATGATGTCATCTGCAAAAGTGTCACCTTTACTTCCTCCTTTCTAATTTGGATGCCTTTTATTTCTTTTACTTATATGATCACTGTGGCTAGAACTTCCAACACTATGTTCAATGGAAATGGTGAAAACAGACATCCTTGTCTTGTTCCTGATCTTAGTGGGAAAGCTTTTATTCTGTCTTCTGAATATGATGTTGGCTTCAGGTTTCTCATATATGGTCTTTATTATGTTGAGGTATGCTCCTTCTACGCCCACTTTGCTGAGTGTATTTTATCATTAATGGGTGCTGTACCTTATCAAATGCTTTTTTCGCATCTATTGCTATGATCATGTGATTTTTATCTTTCATTTTGTTCATGCGATGAACATTTGTTGATTTGTTAATATTGTGCCTTCCTTGCATCCCTGGGATGAATCCCACTAGATCATGGTGTATGATCTTTTTAGTGTATTGCTTGAGGGGGTTTGCCAATATTTTTTCAGGATTTTAGTGTCTATATTCATCAGTGATATTGGCTTGTAGTATTCTTTCTTTGTTGTGTTTTTATCTGGTTTTGGAATTAGGATAATGCTGGCTTCATAAAAAGAGTTTGGGTGTCTTCCCTCTTCTTGGATTTTTGGAATAGTCTCAGAAGGATAGGGCATAGCTTTTCCTTAAATTATTTGTAAAATTCTCCTGTGAAACCATCCAGTCCATGGCATTTGTGTGCTGGAAGTTTTCTGAATATTGCTTGAATATCACCAGCTGTTATTGGTCTGTTCAGGCTTTCTGCTTCTTCTTGATTCAGTTTTGGAAGATTTTATGTTTCTAGAAATGTGTTCATTTCACCCAGGTTTTCAAATGTCTTGTCATATAGTTGTTCATAGTAATTTCTAACAATCCTTTGTATTCCTGTGGTGTCAGTTGTAATCTCTTTCATTTTCTTCTGATTTTTTTTATTTGGGTCCTCTCTCTTTTTCACTTGATGAGTCTGCTTAAAGGTGTGTCCATTTTGTTTATCTTTTCAAAGAACCAGAACCTCAATTTATTGATCCTTTGAATTTATATTTTATATGTTTTATTTATTTAGTTTTAGAAAAACGCTAAAAGCGAGAGAAAGACAGGGAGAGAAACATGATGTGTAAGAGAAACAGTGATTGGTTGCCTCTTTCATGCCCCCTACTGGGGATATGGCCCACAATCTAGGCATGTGCCTTGACTGGGAATTGAACCAGCCACCTTTCGGTCAACAGGCCAGTGCTCAATCCACTGAGTTACACCAGTCAGGGCTGAATTGTCCTTTTAGTCTGTATTTCATTTAATTCTGCTCTGATCTTGATTATTTCCTTCCTTCTATTCACTGTGGCCTTTGTTTGTTGTTGTTCCTCCAGTTCTTGAAGATGTAGGGTTACATTTTTTGTTGGTAATGTGCCCTCTTTTTTAGGTAGGCCTGTATCACTATGAACTTCCCTTTTATGACTGCCTTCACTATGTTCCATAGATTTTGGACTGTTTTATGTTCATTTTAATTTTTTTCCAGGAACTTTATTTCTTCTTGATATCACCATTAACCCATTCATTGTTTAATAGCAGGCTATTCAATCTATGAATTTGAATGGTTTTGAGTTTTTCCCTTGAAGTTGGTTTCTAGTTTCAGGCCCTTATGGTCTGAGAAAATGTTTGATATGATTTCAATTTTCTTGAGTTTGTTGAAGCTTGTTCTGGGTTCTAACATGTGGTCTATCTTTGAAGATTTTCCATGTGCATTTGAAAAGACTGTATTTTGCTTCTTTGGGATGAAAGATTATATATATATATATATATATATATATATATATATATATATATATATATATATCTTTCATATATATATGATATATATATTCTTTCATATATATTATATATATAATATATATAATATATATATATGGAACTATTTCACATGATGTGGGGAATGTAGCCAAGCTCCTGACTCAGAAAACTAGTGGGGAGCAAGTTGGCACATAGGACCTGAGCCCACAGATCAGTTTTCCATAGGGAATCAGGCCTGCATTGTACCTATGCTGCTATGAGGCTTACTTTTTGCTAAAACTCCCTTGTCCTGAATTGAGGCAGTAAATGTTTACTGCATATCTTTAAAGCAACTTCCTAAAATCTGTGCTAAATCTCCCAAGTTTGGAGTGTAACCAGTTCAACCATGTTTCCCCTTGATCTGCAACATCCTTCTCTTTGGAGTAATTAGCAACATTCTTTCCTTTGTTATCTGTAAAAGGTAATCACCTACAGTGAACCTGTGCATAGTAAATGAGGACCATCATCAATGTAATGTACCCAGAAAAGGAATAAAAGCCTGTGCAGGCAGGGGTCAGGGGGCCCTCTCTCTCACTTAGACAGTGGCCATGCCGTCCCTTTTTCTCCACAGGACTTCTGTAGTCCATGTGAATTTGTTCATCACAGCCACAACACACAGACCCTGCAGGCTACTGTCGATATCAAAGAAAGACCATATGTATATATGATTATGCATCAGTTAAGTCCATTTGATCTACTGAGTCATTCAGTTCCACAATATCCTTGTTGATATTTTGTTTGGAAGATCTACACATTGTTCACAGTAGGGTGTTGAAATACCCTTCTATAAGTGTGTTGCTATCTATGTCTTTTTTGAAGTCCTCCAAGATTTTCCTTATGTATTTGGGTGTTCTTACATTGGGGTGCATATATGTTTGTAATGATTATGTCTTCTTGATGGATTCTTCCATTGAGTATTATGAACTATCCTTCTGTGTCTCTTTTTATGGACTTTGTTTTGAAGTCTATTTTGTATAAGTATTGCTACCCTGGAATTTTTTCCTTATCATTTGGTAGGAATATTTGTTTCCAGTCCTTCCATTTCAGTCTGTGAAGGACTTTTGTTCTGAGGTGGGTTTCTTGTAGACAGCATATGTGCAGGTCATGTTTTCTCATCCATTGAGCTATTCTGTGTCTTTTGATTGGAGCATTTGATCTATTTACATTTAAGGTTATTATTGATAGGTACTTATTCATTGCTATTTTTCCCCTTTGTACCTCTTTCTCATTCTTTTCCTTTAACTTCTTAAAGCAGTCCATTTAGCATATCTTGCAATGCCAATTTGGTGGAGGTGTACTTTCTTAGGCTTGTTTTGTCTGGGAAGCTCCTTATTTGGCCTTCCATTTTAATTGAGAGCCTTGCCTGGTAGAGCAGTCTTGGTTGCAGACATTTGTTTCTCATTACTTGGAATATTTGTTGCTATTCCTTCCTGGCTTGTAGTGTTTCTGTTGATAAATCAACTGCTAGACTTATCAGATCTCCCTTGTATGTTACTTCCTATTTCTCCCTTGCTGCCTTTAAGATTCTTTCTTTGTCTTTAAAATTTGTCATTTAAATTATGATGTGTTTTGGAGTGAACTCTTTAGGTTCATCTTGATTGGGACCCTCTGTGCTTCCTGTAGTTGTGTGGCTTTCACCTTCTCCAGGTTAGCAAGGTATTCTGTCACTTTTTTTCAAACAGGGTTTCTATCGCTTGTTTCTTTTCTTTTCCTTCTGGCATTCCTATGGAAATTGTTGTTTCATGTTATCTTGCAGTTCCCTTAAGCTATCTTGATTTTTTTGTCTTTTTTCTTGCTGCTCCTTTACTTATGTATTTCTTTCTACCTTGTCTTCCAGCTCACTAATTCAGTCCTCTGCTTCATTCAACCTGTTTGTAATTACTTCTAGTGTATTTGTTTACATTTCAGATATTGTGTTCTTCATTTCTTCCTGGTTCTTGTTTATAGTTTTGTTTCCTTTTTCATGCTATTGTAGTTCCCCGCCAGTTCCTTGTAGTTGTCCCTGAATTCCTTGGGTAACCTTATAACCATTCTTTTGAATTCTATGTCTGAGTGTTTGCTTACCTCCATTTCACCCAACTCATTTGCTGGGGATCCTTCTATTCCTTTTGAGATGGCATTCTTTCTTTGTCTCCCCATTTCAGGTGACTCTCTTTTATTTCTGCGATTTTGAATGCTTTGCTTTGTAAGCTCCCTTTTTGGCATTTATTTCTGTGGTAGGGGTTCTGTGGGACTCAGTGGTTTTGCCTCTTTAATCTCCTCGTCTAGATGCTCTAGGGTTGCCCTTCTTCTATTTGTGTGGGCTCTCTTGTTGTACTGGGGCTTCAACATTTATCTGCTTCTCTTTGTACCTCCCTTCCCCTATCTCTAAATTAAATAAATAAATAATTTAAAAATAACTAAATAAAATATATATGTGGTTCATGTTATATTCCTGCTGAATAGTGCTGCTCTACAATGTTTAAATGTTAATGACTTTCAGCAGACACTCTATTTTAAGTGCTAATCTGTATTTATGTATTATACCTGTAGCAAGTGTCATGGGCCTAATATTCATCATAGCCCAAGTAGCATCTCTCATAGGTCTGTTTTCCAACTGATCTGCAGGTTCAGACACAGTGTGTTATGACATGGATTGTCGCCCCTATTCCTGCACTCATAGTGTCAATGGCTGGAATAAAAGCAGCATCCAGGTAGAGGCTTCTAGCTGGCATATCTCCAAGCATTGTCCCCAATCTCTGACCTCACATATATTGAACATTTCTATTTGTAGCTAGCATGACTTTTTAGTGGTGTACAAGGTAGCTGCATGTTGTTTGCTCCAAGAACACATTGTTCTAACATATTCTGCTTTACTTTTAATAACTTCACATGAAATATTCAATTGGATACAAAAATGCACATATTATCAAAAATTTTGAATGACATTTGTCAATGAAATAAAAGAGCCATTGAATTCTTTATATAGTTTCAAATACCTTACATTTTGAATTGTAAACAATGATTTTATATTTTACAGAAACTTTTTCATCAATGATGACTATCCATAATTTTAAGAGATGATCTTTTAAAAAGTCTTGGTCAGGAATTGCAAGTAGCTTTTCAACCATAAACTCTTTCTTTATTCCTTCCTTCCTTTCACAATATGCACTGAGTACCTACTCTGTGTCCAGAGCTGTTCTAATACATGGAATATATCAGTGAACAAAACAAACAAAAATTGCGCCCTCACAATGCCAGAAGTTGAGGTAGGTGCAAGGACTACTGGCTACTTCTACTTGTATATGCACTTCTGAACATGTAATTCACTTTCTTATAATATATTGTACCATCAATTCATCCTAGAAACATGCCCTATACATTGTTTGGTGGTGTTAATTTCTTTCAAAGGCCAAAGATTAATTATTTATGTTCCATGTTTTCAGTATTAAAACATAAATTGGGATGTTTGCTTCATTGCTCCTAAATCCCCATTCAGAGATCTGTTTTTAACCTCATCCCCTCAATTCCTTCATTCATAGAGTGGGACTAAATATCATTAATTTGAGACATGCCTAACCTCAATTAGTAAAAACTGTAAATTTGGCTGAAATAATATATTCTCATAGAAAAATGTTGAAATGTACCTATTTATATAAGATTCTTATATAAGATTCTTTTATAAGATCTCAAAACCTTTGAGTCTTCCCACAACTCCCACAGAAAACTGTACTTTAACAACAATTAAAATTAAAATAAAAATTAAAAAAACCTTTGAGTCTGCCTACAACTCCTAAATTATAATGGCTAGTACTGTCTTCTTGGGGTGCCATTTTCTAGAGATTATGCTATTCTCATCTCCCTTATTTGCCTTGAGGATCAGAATAACTCTGAGACCTAACTTTGGTCTGCAAGTCCTGTCTACAGTTGTTTCTAAAAAGTCCAGGGATCATTATGCAAATGACCTCTGGCACTTGGAATGTGCCAAATGACCTTCCAAAGACCCTACAGTGAGTTATGTTACTCATACATGAATGGTGCTGCTTGAACACCACTCTGTAAGTCAGTGTTTTCTACCTTTTTCCATGCTAAGGCACACACAGGAAGTGATATTTGCATAGTACAGTGGGGTAAAGTAGAGGACATCATGGGCATCTATCAAAAAGGGAGTTGTTAAAAAATACATTTTATTTATACTATATAATTATGAAAATATATTAAGTAAAATAAGATACCAAGCATTATAGAAGAAATTAAATATTGAATTTGATGAAAATAAGAATTTTAACTTTCCTTTTTTAAAAAAGATTTTATTTATTTATTTTTAGAGAGAAGGGAAGGGAGAGAGAAAGAGACTGAGAGAAACATTGATGAGTGAGAGAAACTTTGATTGGCTGCCTTCTGCACACCCCCAAACAGGGACCTGACCCAACAACCCAGACACATGTCATGACCGGGAATCAAACCAGTGACCTTCCACCTTGTAAAATGACACTCAATCTACTGAGCCATGCCGGCCAGGGCTCAACTTTCCTTTTATGAAAACAATCTCACATTTGTTTTGCAGCAAAATATCTCAAAGGAGTTGCTGGTACACTCTCCAATTCCTCTCCTTGCAATTCCAATTTTTCTTCTTTCTTTCATAAGTAGGTTTTATTAACTCTCCCTGCCCCATCCATGTAACATATCCTAGAGATCTTCCAATATTACTGCATAAAAATCATCCTCAGTATTTTTTTCAGCTACATCCTATTATATTTTGTAGATGTTAAATATAGAAGTAAAGATAGAGATACACACATACATACAGGCAGACAGACATAAATTCTGTACATGTGGCATGTGGAACTGATGAATAGAGTATTAAAATTTGGTAGGAAATTTTGTAGTGGGTGTATTACATGCATCACACTAGCAATGTATGACAATGTCTTTTCCCTGTAGCCTTTCCTTTCATTCTCCCTTGAACTTCTTCCAATCAGGATTTTATGTGAAAGAACAGCATTTAAGAAGGCTCAGAGGCCATAGGAAGTATAGTATATTGAATCCCTTCAAATAATTCAATATGGTTGAAGTACAGTATGGAGGGCAGGGAATCCAATGTAAAGCAGGAGCAATGATGGGTTAAAGGCAAGAAATTAGACAAGGGAGGATACACATATACACACATAGAGCCACTCCAAATAATTCAATATGACTTGATTTCAGTATTGTGTATAGAGGAATTCAGACAAAGAGCAATAAATAAAAGTGTAAAGATGTGAGTAAAATATGAATACATAATCTGTTTTCATTTTATTTTATTTTAAAGATTTGATTTATTTATTTATTTTCAGAGATGGGGTAGGGAGGGAGAGAAATATCAATGTGTGGTTGCCTCTCATGTGCCCCCCACTGGGGACCCCAGCCTGCAACCCAGACATGTATCCCAACTGTGAATTAAACCAGTGACCCTTCATTTCACAGGCCAGCACTCATTCCACTGAGCAACATCACCCAGAGAATGCATAATATAATTTTAAGTGGAATAATGAACCAAAAACTAAAAGTTAAATCATTACTTGTACAGAGAAAGAGGGAACATGGTGGCAAGGGCATGAATAGAAGCTACACTTCTTTGAATAAGCATTGTATAGATTTTATATTGGAACTACAGAAATATTTTATGTAGTTATAAGACAAAATTAAACTTAAAAAAATAACCTATAAAAATCAAAAACAAAACAAAGCAAATGAATCTAACTATATATTGAGTTGGTGCCATAACCACCAGGGAGGAACTATGTTACTCTATTTTTGTGTACATTTGAAATTTTCCATGTGGAGGTGGCAGAGGGAGGGGAAAATGGAGAGAAAGGGATAGAGAGGGAATGAGAGAGACAGAGGCAGACAGACAGACAAAGACAGGGAGGGTCTTAACAGAAACATGGGAGAAAAAGATAAAGAATTTGGATTCACAGAAACCATTCTTTAAGCAGGAGGGGATAATCAGAACAGTAGAATGCTGCCCCAATGTCAAACAAACAAGAAATGTGAAGTATTCATGGCACTGAGCAACACTTGAAGAGAGTCAATAAAAATAAACAGCCCTGGTTGGCGTGGCTCAGTGGATTGAGAGCCAGCCTGAGAACCAAAGGATCACTGGTTTGATCCCAGTCAGGGCACATGCCTAGGTTGTGCGCCAGGTCCCCAGTAGGGGGTGCACAAGAGGCAACCACACAGTGATGTTTCGGTCCCTTTCTTTCTCGTTCTCTTCCCTTCTCTCTAAAAATAAATAAATTAAATCTTTGTTAAAAAGTACATGTGGTTTGAAAAGAGAAAATCTTTTAAAAACACAATAGAAAGTGAAATCAAGAATGACCTGCATAAGCCAGGATGTGTAGATATTGTTCTCCTACCTGTGGCCTTCCAAGCTTCCAGGTTCTAATCCTAGCACCATTTATCTTACTCTTCCATAAGGCCAGTTTGACTCCACCAAAATGAGGGGAATGCCATCTCTGAGCCAAGTTTCTAAAGGCCTTCTTATGTCTCTGAAGGTATCAGAAAGAATAAAATAGGTGAGATTAGATTCGCTTCAGATGCATCATGGTATGTTGTTGGTGATGGTATTATTTAACAAATCATGTCTATAAAGTACCAAGCAATATTCTAATCACTTTAGAAATATTAATTAATTTAATCCTCTTCATAACCCAATAAAATAGACACTATTTATTAGGAGATTTTGCTTTGACTCTATTACTTTCTCACCATGTGACATTGACCAATTCATCTCTTTTCTGTGCTTCAGTTTGCTCTGCTGTACAATGGAAACTTTTGACTGGGTACTTCAAAACTTTTTTTCAACCTTACTATTCTATGAGCCGTGGTGGCCATTGACCTAACGTGGTGGGAGAAGGATAATGTTGACCTGCTACCATTATTTCCTTCTTCTCCCAGCTTAGAGTTCTATTACCTACCTAGTGTTGCTCTTACCTACATAATATTGCCTCCTACAGAAGGCAGGAAATGCAAATACATTCATCCCTCAATACCAGTGGGGGATTGGTTCCAGGAAACCCCTGTGAATATCAAGATCCACAGATGCTCAAGTTCTTCATATAAAAATGTGTAGTACTTGGCATATAATCTACACACATCATCCCTTTAAATCATCTCTAGATTACTTTTAATACCTAATACACTGTAAATGTTATGTAAATAGTTGTTATACTGTATTGTTTAGAAAATAACAAGAAAAAAGTCTGTACATGTTCAGTACATATGCAACCATCATAGGCCTAACTATATAGTACAGCAGATTCTTGCTTCATTCAACACTGTTTTGTTATAATATTAATGAGCTGCTGTAGGAACTTAACTGTTGTTTATCAATTATCCAATGGTAAAACTTGTTCCCTTATATGCTTGAAGTCACAGAACTTATTAATGACATTAAGTGAGGACTTACTATACATGTCGGCAACAATGTAACTTTTTTCAAATTATTTTGATACACAGTTGATGGAATCCATGGATGTGGAACCCAAGGATACAGAGGGCTGCCTGTAACTACAATGCCTGGCTTTTAGTAAAATTTTAACAAATATTTTGTTGAGTAAAAAATTAAATTAATTATCCTAGCTGCTATTTCATAGAAACCTAGCTATGACATTTCTCCATCTGGAGAAGTGCTGACATTTTGGCTATGTGTATGTGTGTGTACACCTATACATGTTCCCATATGTGTGTTTCAAAACCCGTGTTGCATTCCTGACTAGATTCTTTTTATGCAGGAGAAAAGACTTATGGCCACTTAAAAGCTTTCAGTTAGGAATTTTTCTGCAGTCAAAAGCGACTTGAGGCTCTTAAGAAGGGTGACTAAGTAATCTAAACCCTAAAGAGAAAGCTGTACATCAAGCTCTGCTGTTTATGCATTCAATTGAATAGATGTTCCTCAGGCTATACATGGGTTTGTTAAAGCATTCTTATGAGTGGTTGCTTATCAATCAACCAACCAATAATTAAAACCATAATCTTCATTCTTTTAATGTTCTCCTATAAAATTATATATTAGGAGGAGAGTATTCATTTTCACCAAAAAAAAAAAATTCACTAAACTCAGAGTTCTTTTAAACAGTCTGTTCCCTTGATGTTCTTAAAATATGACTAGATTTTCTAAAATTGTATCTACACAGAGCTTTTCAAGAATATACATGCTTTGTAAAGAGAGGTTCCTCTGTACTTAACAAATTAATTTTAAACTGCCACTGTGTTTTCAAAGGAATTAATAAAAAAATCATAGACACAAACAACAGTATGGTGATTACCAGAGGGAAAGGTGGATGGGGGAAGTAGAAGAGGATAAAGTGGGTATAAATGGTGACGGAAGGACACTTGACTTGGGGTGGTGAACAAACAATACAATATACAGATGATGTATTATAGAATTGTACACCTGAAACCTAATTTTATTAGCCAATGTCACCCCAATAAATTCAATTAAAAGTAAAAATATAAAATCTGATTTTGAATAAAAACTTAACACTTATTTGGACTAAAAACTCAACTTGAAGAAGTAAAAAGTAAAATTTTCCCACTGGACAATTTTCATAAACACAGTACAGAAAGTTTACATTATAAGGGACTCTAAAGTTAGTTTTATTGAATACTTGGTTGTCTTGTGTTAGAAGCATTGCATATCATTTCACAGTTGCACGTTAGTTTCTGGGTGATATATTCCATGACTACATTTCAGAACTAACTCCATCTAGGTCAGGGTTATTAGAAACCATTAGATATTCCTTTTTGGTCTTTATTAGTATCTTTTTGTTTTTGTTTTTCTAATTCAGCAGTCATGATTATCTTTATATAGGTTAGCAATTTTTCCTTTTGTGGAATGTTTCTATGTACTGCCTCATTTCTGTTATAAGTAGAGACTGAAAAGGAGACCTTAATGAAACCTGCATGCCATGGTGGGGAAGAGAAGGAAGATTTAAAACAGGAACATTTGAAAATGAGAAACAGAAGAAATGTTACTCCAGAGGTAATAGTCTTTCTCATGGCATGCTGCCTAGAAGCTGCTATTCCTTCCTGACTAAAGCCACTGAAAAGGTGAAATGCTGAGTACTACAAACAGAGCTGAATTGTGATAGGAAACAGAGCTTCATGGAAGTCAGCTGTTTGCAAATCTGAGATGTCCAGTGTAAGAGGAAAACAGGCCAGGATGCTACACTGCTCAGTCAGTGGCACTTGGGCAGGGAAGCATAGGGGGTGTTCAGGGCTGTCATTCAGACTAGAAAGCAATGTTAGCAGTGTGGGTATAACCTTCTGGTGATGTAAGCAAGGGTGGAGTTTCTCAGGAGGATCATGAGACCTACAGCCCATCTTTTGGGGGACAGAGCAGCATTGAGAGATGATAAACAAGCAATAGATGAGAACACAACAAAACACAAACCCCAAAGACAACACAAGGAACAGATGCACAGAGGTGAAGAGAAAATTGTGAAAATGCCAGTTGTCACAAGCACAGCCATAATAGCAGCAGCAGAGAACTGGTAGATAAAGCATTCAATTTAGCATTGGAATTACAGATACTGGCAAATGCAGAGGGAATCTGGGAGCCTCATATGTCCACTTAACACGTATTAATGAGATATCTGAAACAGGATGAAACATGCTGCCCCAAAGAGGAAAAAAGAAGATGAAAAAAACCCAAAAACAAACAAACAAAAAGACAAACAAACAAATAGAATCAAGACCTACCCTACCATTTTCATGTTTCTTAATGTGGTAGACCAAGAAACAAATAAGTTCTGTGGAATAAAGTAGGACAGACAGAGCCAGGACCTTGAACAAGGTGTGCCTGGGTTAGTGAGGTATGAACTTCTTGTAACAAGTTTTACAAATGACCTTCCCAGTGAGAATCACCCTCCTAACAAATACTGCTTCCTCATACCAGCCCCACCCAAGGTGGCTTTTTGGTAGGTCAAGATTTCAGCTGCAGGCCCCAGTTCAGCCTCCTCCTGCCTGCAGCTAAACTCAGTCCAGGCAAGCTGGTGCCAGCAATTCACCCTACATGTCATGGTTTCCCCCAGGGGATGTGACACCTGGTTCTGCAGTTTCAGCAAGATTCCAGGCTGAGTTCTTTTGCATTCCATTGGCTTGTTTATTAAGCCCCACATTTCCTAAAACTGTCAGAAAATTTTCAAGCTGGTTTCTCATGACCAAAAACATAATCTTATAATCTTAAAAATATCTTGAACAGATAAATAGTACTATGTAATATATGACATACACAGGTGCCTGAACATTAGCTATCCCTTAATGCACAATTTTTTCCTACCGTAGTCTACCCTGATAGTGGGCTTCTGCCAGTGCAGTTAACTCTTTGATACAAATCAGCATGTAAAATCTTTTCCAGATAGGGTGCAGATTACATGCAAAAAAATAAATAAATAAATGAGTAACCCTGTATGGAATAGGCATTAATTTTCTAACAAGATCAACATTGGTTAACCAAAATGCTAATGCCTGAAGGGGGTACTTTGAAGGTAATACTTCTCTATGGTAAAGTCAAATACAGACAGATGTTTTTACCTTTGGATAATTAAAAATTGAATACAAGATTCTTATCAAAAGAACTCTCCTACTTAGTGAAATGTTTGGAGTTCATTTAGGTTGATTTTTTAAAGTCAATATTACTTAAAATTTGATCCTAGGTGGTTCTGAATTTTGAAATTTCACGTATACTCCTGAAAGAATGTTGAAAAATGAAACAAAAGCCCCTATGAAGTAAGGAATGGTTACAATATTCCATTTTCCTAATAGTATAACTTCCAGCAACCTTAACCAACGGAAGCTCAAACTGGACTTTGAAAGTAAGTGAAAATGTATCCAAACCTTTAATAAGACAGCTGCAACAAAAGGCAATGCACTTATATTATGACAAAGAAGGTACTCTTTGCATTTTGAACTAGAAACTAATATTTTAAAATTATGTGTGATATTTAATCAGTTTCCTTATCTGGTTTCCAGTGTTAACCTTCCATTCTTTCCAAAATTACTGTCAAATTGCAAACAATGAGGGGGTAGAAGAACTCTGTGAGAAATAGGTTAACTAAAAAAAAATGAACCCCAAACAGAAGAAATAAATCACAAGAAGAGCCATGAGAGCCTCAGCATACCACGCTCCACAACATAGTGGTCCATGATAGTGCTACAAATAAATACAATCCATGATGTTCCAAGGAGTCATCAAGAAATGCTTAAATCAGGTTCAGTGCTCTCTGTCGAACAAAGCATAGAATGTACATAAAGAAGATTAGAGATGTTTCAACTTTTGGCAAACAAATGGATAAACTTCAGTCATGTGGAAAATGTAGGACTTCTGGCCAAGATGGAGGCATAGGTAGACGCACTGTGCCTCCTTGCACAACCAGAAGGAGGACAACAACAAATCTAAAATCAAAACCAGAACTGACAGAAAATCGAACTGTATGGAAGTCTGAAAACTAAGGAATTGAAGAAGAAACATTCATTCAGACCAGTAGAATGGGCAGAGACAGGCAGCCAGGTGGAAAGGATTCATGGTACAGCAGTGGTTGGAGCACCGGGGCGGGCAAGTCAGTGGAGGGCAGAGCAGGCAGTCCCACATTCTCATGCAGATAAACTGAGAGGAACAACTGGGGAGGCAGACAGACCACACAACCCAGGGTTCCAGCACGAGGAAATAAAGCCTCAAACCACCAATTGAAAACACCTGTGGGGGGTGATGCAGCAGTGGGAGAAACTCCCAGCCTCACAGGAGAGTTCATTGGAGTGACCAACAGGGTCCTAGAAGGCACACAAACCCACCCATGCCGGAATCAGCACCAGAAGGGCCCAATCTGATTGTGGGTAGCAGGAGAAGTGACTGAAAAGAAGCAGAGAGTGGAACAGCAGCATTATTTCCTCTCCAACCCTTCCCCCACATACAGCATCACAAGGCAGCCAAGTGGGTTGCTCCACCCTGGTGAACACCTAAGGCTCCACCTCTTACTAAATAACACACGCTGGGACAAAAAAAATGGCCTAAATGAAAGAACAGATCAAAGCTCCAGAAATAATACAACTAAGTGACAAAGAGATAGCCAACCTATCAAATGCACAGTTCAAAATACTGGTAATCAGAATGCTCACAGAATTGGTTGAATATGTTCACAAATCAGATGAAAAAATGAAGGCTATGAAAAGTGAAATAAAGGAAAATGTACAGGAAACAGTGACGGGAAGGACGCCGGGACCCAAATCAATGGTGTGGACCAGAAGGAAGAAAGAAACATTCAACCAGAACAGAATAAAGAAACAAGAATTCAAAAAAAAAAATGAAGCGAGGCTTAGGAACCTCCAGGACTTCTTTAAATGTCCCAACATCCGAATCATATGGGTGCCAGAAGGAGAAGAGGAAGAGCAAGAAATTGAAAGCTTACTTGAATGAATAATGAAGGAAAACTTCCCCAATCTGCCAAAGGAAATAGACTTCCAGGAAGTCTAGGAAGCTCAGAGAGTCCCAAAGAATTTGGACCCAAGGAGGAACACACCAAGGCACATCATAATAACATTACCCAAGATTAAAGATAAGGAGAAAATCTTAAAGGCAAGAAGAGAAAAGGAGACAGTTACCTATAAAAGAGTTCCCATAAGACTGTCAGTTGATTTCTCAAAAGAGACCTTGCAGGCAAGAAGGGACTAGAAAGAAGTATTCAAAGTCATTAAATCCAAGATTACTCTATCCAGCAAAGTTATCATTTAGCATGGAAGGGCAGATAAAGTGCTTCCCAGATAAAGTCAAGTTAAAGGAGTTCATCATCACCAAGCCCTTATTATATGAAATGTTAAAGGGACTTATCTAAGAAAAAGAAGCTCAAAACTGTGAAGAGTAAAATGACAACAAACTCACAACTATCAAAAATTGAACCTAAAAAAACAAAAACAAAAACAAAAACAAACTAAGCAAACAATTAGAACAAGTACAGAATCACAGAAATGGAGATCACATGGAGGGTTATCAGCGGAAGAGTGGGAGGGAGAGATGGAACAGAGAATAAGTAGCATAAATGGTAGGTAGAAAATAGACAGGGGGGTTAAGAATAGTATAGGAAATATAGAAGCCAAAGAACTTATGTGTATGACCCATAGACAGGAAGGGAATGTGGGTGAGAGGGGGTGTGAAGGGTAGAGGGGAGTGAAGGGGGGAAAGTGGGACAACTGTAATAGCATAATCAATAAAATATATTTAATTTAAAAAAGAAAGAAAATGTAGTCACAGAAAATACCCTGTTCCTTCACAGAGAGCACCCAATTCCTTACAGAGTTATATGGTAAGAAGTAAGAATGATTACCATTTACTAAGCAACTTTACTCAGTGCCTGAGCTAAGTTCAAATCCAGGATTGTCAGGCTCCAAATCCTCCCCATTATTTAGCAGCTCAACAATAAAAAGAACACCCAATTAAAAATGGGCAAAGGAGATGGAAAACTCAGGAGAACTGAAGCATGGCAGGCACTGGGCTGGTGGCTGGCGAAGTTGTGGTGCATGCGCTGCTGTATTTTAATCAAGGTTATGAAGTGCCTGGTGTGCAGGAAGAAGTTACAGTGCTGGTGGAGGAGGAAACTCACAGATACAGGCCTACTAAGAACTACCTGAGCTGCCTGACATCACTGGACTATACTGATTTTGAAACTGACATAATGAGAAGTGAATTTGAAAGACTGGCTGCCCAGAAACCACTTGAATTGCTCAGTATGAAATGGTATGAACTTCCAGCCCCTTCTTCAGATCAGAAAAATGACATCACTACATGGCAAGAGTGTGTGAACAATTCCATGGCCCACTTGGAGCATCAAACAGTTTGGATTGAGAATCTGGAACTAATGTCACAGCATGGGTGCAATGCCTGGAAAGTATATAATGAAAATCTAGTTCATATGATTGAACACACACAGAAAGAACTCCAGAAGTAAAGGAAACATATTCAAGATTTAAACTGGCAGCAAAAGAACATGCAATTCACAGCTGATCTAAATTAAGAGAAATGGAGTCAAACTGGATATCCCTGGTCAGTAAGAATTATGAGATTGCAAGGACTATTGTGCAATTAGAAAATGAAGTCTTTCATATGAAGCAAAAACATGGAAAGGCCAACCAAGAAAACATCCAACAATACTTCTGAGAAGACAAATGAATTCGATGGATAGAAAGGAAGGCAGGTTGGGCTTTTCCAGATCAGACACTGGTCTGTGAAGGAAAACATCATCTAACGGAAATTGCTGGTGGTGTTTAGATTCCATAAAAAGTGGACTCTTAATATTCTCTCTGTATAGCAAAATAAAAACGTTCAACTCAGTGGTATTTTTTGCCATTAAAAAAATTCAGAGTTCCAAAATAATATGACTTTAGAAAAATATATCATAGGATTAATTTTGAGCCACTTGGACCAGATTTTGTATTCAAGAGATCTTTTTTGAAAATTTTCAACATGTACAAGAAGTTGGGAAGTTTTGGTTTATATATTTTTCAAATAAAGAGGTAGTTCTACACACAAAAAAATGGACAAAGGATTTGAATGGACAATTCTTCAAAGAAGACATACAAATGGCCAATGGGCTCATTAAAAGATGCTCAACATGAACAGGCTCCACAAGAATACAGGTCAAAACCACAATGAGATAGCACTTCACACCCATTAGAATGGATATAATCAAAAAGATGGATAATAACAAGTATTGAATAAGGATGTAGAGAAATTAAAACCTTCATACACCACCAACAGAAATGTAAAATGGCACAACTACTTTGTAGAACAGTCTGGCATCTACAGAAACTTACAAAGAGCACTGGCTGGCGTAGCTCAGTGGATTGAGTGTGGGCTGCAAACCAAAGTGTCCCAGGTTCAATTCCCAGTCAGGGAACATGCCTGGGTTGCAGGCCACGGCCCCCAGCAACTGCACATTGATGTTTTTCTCTCTCTCTCTCTCTTTCTCCCTCCCTTCCCTCTCTAAAAAATAAATAAATAAAATATTTTAAAAAAAGAAACTTACAAGTATAAACCTGGGAGGAATAATGATATATATCCATGTAAAAACATACTCAAATGTTCATAACAGCATTATTTAGCCAAAAAATGGAAGCAATCCAAACATCTATCAACTAATGAATAAAAATGTGATATATCCATACAATGAGAATATTATTAAGCCATAAAAAGAAATGAAGTTCTGATAAATAATACAACATGGACGAATCTGGAAAATATCATGCTAAGTAAAAGAATCCAGTTACAAAAGACCACATTTTTGTTGTGACTTCATTTATAAAAAATTTCAACAGACAAATCTGTAGAAATATAAAATAGTTTAGTGGTTACAAGGGCCTGGGTAAGTTGGGGGTGGAATGGGGAGTGATGGCTAAATGGTAAGGGGTGTCTTTTCAGGTGATGAAAATATTCTAAAATTGATTGTTGTAATGGTCTCACAATTCTGTGTATATACTAAAAATGCGTGCATTGTACACTTTAAATGGGTGAATTGTACATTGTGTGAATTATGTATCAATAAACCTGAGCTCTATGAAGATAAGGTTTTTTAACATTGAGTTTATTTGCTACTGAATTTTTTAATTGCTTATGAAATACTGTTGATTTTGGAGTAATAGTCAAGGATGTGCTTTTGCTTCTTTGCTATATGTCTTCTTCCAAGAATGCTGATTAAAGCCACATTTCCATGTAGCAGGAAAAAATATTTAGTAATTATGGTACATTTCATGGTATAATGGATTTGTACTGAGACATAAAGGCAACTCTATCTTTACATGCACACGTTTTCTCTTTACATTTTAACAAAATTATTGCTGTATTATAAAATAATATAGAATCAGCATAGAAAATATGGGGGGAAATGTAGAACAGATGAGGAAAAGCAGTTCAACTTCATTCCCAACCATGAGATAACAACTGTTAACATTCTGGTTTATTTTTTCCCTTGTTTTGCAGTGCATTCTTTTACATAATTTATTCACATATAGTTCAGTATTTACCAACTGTATGTTTTCACAACAGCTTTGAGGAATAAACTTAGTGATATTTGGACCATGGTCCTGATCTGTCTCTCAATCTTCCTCCTCCCTTCCATCTTAACTTCTTTTTCCTGGAGCTCAACATGACCAACAAATAAGCTTGAAGACAATGTAGCCATTAAGAAGAATAGTTACCAAACAAGGCTTGAAGTGTCCATCATCTTGAACTGCCCATCCACTGCCATGAAGTTTATTGTTATCTCTCCTTGGCTTACACAGATAAATGAATAGCACAGCAACAGTTCAATTTCATCTTTGCAAAGGAGGTCATAAATACAAATGGAGACTCGAGAGACACCTGGCTCTCATCTAATCAAATATGGCCCCCCTTACCATCTCATAGGATATTTGCAATGCTGTTACCATCCCCTCAACAGATGACCTCTTTAATGTTGTTAGAAGAACAACACAAACAGTAACCAGTTCTCCAGAAAATGGAAGGTTGCTTCTCAATTGTAAGAGCATGATTATTGATAAGGTAGGATCATTCCATGATGAACACTATATTTTTAAAACCAAAGATACAAATTCCTTCTATAAGCTGTGTGAAGCCTGCTCATAGTATCTGCTCAGAAAACAGGAGCTGCATCTATTCCAAAGTCCCCAGCCATCAAAAGAAAGATAGCTTGAGAGTCTGTAGGCATAAAGTTTATAAAGACACTGTGCATGGTAAATGTGCATTTACACTGCAGATTGCTATGTTGGTGAAAGTGCAATTAAATCCAACAAAGCCCAGAACCCCAAAATTGAAAATGCCTTGTGAAGGTAAGATCCACATGTGTGCTGCAAGATTTGACAAGGTAGCATCTGAAGAAGTTGCCAAATTGTTTGGTAAACCAGACAAAAAGAGATCTGTTGCTAATAGCCTTATCAAACCCAAATCCCAATTTCTCTGTCACGTGTTCATTATTAAAGTGCCTTAATCTTGCTTTTATGCAGATGGAAATAACATGCTAAAAAAGGAATATCTTAAATCAGTTGTTATTTGGATCTAGCTATGACGAAAACAACTATTAGGACAAAAGAAGACAGTAACAAATTATGCAAAACCTGTAAAATTAGTCACTAAGAGCATCTTGTGGCAGAACCAAATACAATAAGATGGATACATAGCATGGTAAATTAAATCTTCTTTTCAAGACTATTGTACTACAAAAAGCATAGTGAAAATATTATTGTGAATCCAAAGTTTCAAAATTATGAATGAGGCTCTGAATTCATGCAATTCCCCCCAAAACTAACCTGAAGTAGTCAGTTCAATGGACAGGTAAATATTTGGTTAAAAATGGGAAGAATCCCAACTTAAGTCTGAAGGAGATACTGAGTGCCATTAAAAACCAGCTGAAGAGGAATAGTTAGTTAAATGGATGCTTCTGTACAGTTCTCTTTTCTATTTTTATTGTATTTTGTCAATTCTATTCAATACCTCCTCCTTGATGAACAAACACTTCTGAAGTGAACTGCAGTCTCAAAACAGAGGCATCATTACCACAAATGATGACCAGAGACAAGTAAACAAGTGACTGAATGCAAAAGTCTCTTCCAAGGCTAATATTCATCAATTTTATTAGTTTCTATCAAAGCAGCTGTAAATCTGAGCACCCAATTGAGTATCCAACACAGAGAATGCAAACAAACATGGAGAAATATTGCATCGTCATACAATATTTTTTCTTAAATTTAGTCTTGCAGTTTCAAGATAATTAGAAAATACCATGATGCTACTTTTATTGATGCCAGGGGATGGGAATTTACAGATTATTCTTCAGGCCATTCTGTAGTTTCTATTTGGAGCAGAGAAATATAATTTGGGAAATTTGTTGTTAATGTCAGTTTGTCATCTTTCTCTATTAAAGACAGATGGGATTACAAGCAAACATATGGGAAGATATTTTTTCTATGCCTAAAATATCTCACATATTTGTATATTTTGTTCATTATCATACAGGGCCGGGGTGTCACTTGGCTGTCACCTTGAAGTAATTTCACTTTCTGCATAGAGAGTGTCCAGCCCTAGGTTAATTCAAAATAGAGGCAATGGCTTTACTAAGCCATTTTTCCTCTACCCTTCATAAAACTAGTTTTAGTTATATGATTGTTAATCATTATGCTGTACATCTGAAACTAATATAAAGTAATATTAAATATCAACTGTAGTTGAAAAATACAATTTAGAAAACTACCTTTGACCACTGTGCTAATGGCAGTTCTAGCTTTACTTCTCTGGTGCTTCTCAGCAAATTTTGGACTTTACATCAGGCTAACAGGATTGCCATGTCACAGCTGCTTGTAAAACTGATCTCTGTGTTGTCTTTCCATTTGTATATTCATACTCACATCTTATTTATGAAATTGAGTCAGTGTCTTTGTTTTCTATTCTCTCAGGTCAACATTTACAGTTTGCCACAAAACATCTCTTGCCTTTAAACAGTCCCTCAAGAGTCTACCTTATCCACTACTGTTACAGAACAGACAAGGGGGGCCTGAGACAATATACTATTATTGAAAGAAGGCCCCGGGTCCCTTATGTCCGCCGCCAGAGGAAAGACGTCTCTCAATGCCAGAGATTCGTGAAAAGGAAAGGAAATGTTTATTTAATGCTATACTAACTTAAAGTAGTGACCTAATGTCTTTATCAAAAATCCTAAAGTCCCTAAAAACACCCACAAACACGCAGTCCTTCCTGCCGTCCCCCTTTGCCCAGTCCAGAGTACCGTATCTCAGGAAAGGAAAACAAAGCCCATGGCTCAGACAGTCCTCTGGTTCTTAGTTAGTCCTCCATCTTGACTGGGAGACCTCCCTGGGTTCCCGGCACCCTCGGCTGAGTCGCCGGGATCTCTGCTAAAACCAGGTGGTGGTTCCCCCTTCTAAAGCTGCGGGGGTCCCCACTCTGTCCAGGCCTCGTGGTTCTCTCTCTCGGGGCTGCGGGAAGGGGAGAGTCCCCACTCTGCCAAAGCCCCGTGGTTCTCTCTCTCTGGGATGCGGGAGTCTCCACTCTGCTAAAGCTGTGTGGCTCTCTCTCCTAAAGCAGCACGGTTCTCCTTCCTAAAGCTGCATGGTTCTCCCTCAATGGCTGAAGTCCTCCCTATTCTGCTAAAGCCACATGGTTCTCTTTCTCAGGGCTGCGCATGGCTCACCTTCTCAGGGCTGCGCATGGTTCTCTCCTTCTCAGGGCTGTGCATGGTTCTCTCCTCAATGGCCACCACATCTGGGTTTTAAATCCCCGCGGCCTATCTTCCTCTGCAGCCTCATTTCCGACTCCTCCCACACTCGGCTTCACCTGCCAGAACTCGTATCCTTCCAGCTTTACTGGGCTGCCATCTTGAGTCTGGGCAGGCGTGGCCCCATGTCCTGGAGCCAATCTTCTCCGAGCTCCCACGCAGGCGCTGTAGCTTGGGGGATCTGCCCCCAGTCACATCTTGGTGGGGAAGTTACTTCCATTCCCCTGGCTCAGAGATGATCACAGCTATTTAACATATCAATGCAACCAGCCAAAGACTATAGATATGTGAAATGACCACGCCAGAGGGTAGCTGCAAGGCTGTTGCTATGCAAAACAGTTCTCAATGGCCCTGCTCCATTTGTCCCTTCCCCCAACCCACACCCTGGGTGGGGGGGGGGGGATGGAGACATCTTAAAATCTCCTGGACACCTTAAGTTCTGGGCCCCATTTCAAACACCCATTTGGGGTCCCCCCTCTTGGCTGCACCCTGTAACACTACTGACTACCGAACATTTAAACATGAGCTACTTTCTTGCACAGTTTGCAGGACTGGGTTGTTTTTTCCCATGTTCAGTGGTAGTAGATTGAATTTGCTTCCTCTGTTTTACTTCATCCATCTCCCTGAATCACTGCCTCTCTAGTCTCAGGTAAGAAGTCAAACAGGGCAACATCCCAAGTTTTAAATTATAGACTGGTACAACCACTATGGAAAACAGTATGGAATTTCCTCAGAAAACTAAAAATGGATCTGCCTTTTTCTTGGGAACCGCCCTGACTGGTATCAGAAGCTGAAACCCCCACCTAGGCTAAGGCTAAGGGAATGCCCTTGGAACCGTAAGCCAGCAAGGAGACAAAAGCTTACCTCCCTGGCAGGAATGCTGCTTCTGCTGCTTTATTCATAACTGAACCCCAAAAAGCTTCGTCAGTTAGCCAAAGACGGGTAAGATTCCCCACGGGGGGAATGACCTAAGACAGGCACAATCACTTTGGGAGGCCCCCCAAAAGAAGGACTTGGGGGGCTGCAGCAAAAGGGGGTGATGGACCCTCGCTCCTCGGCTTTGACATAGCCTGAGTTCTCAGCATCTGGGAGAAAACCTCCTTGTCTCTCGGTTGCCTTAGTTCCCTTGCTCCACCTAAGCCTGAAACAATGACAGGGTGGTGCAGCTCTGTGCTGAAAAGGGCGGATTCCCCGGGTGATCAGGCCTAAGAAAGAACATGTAAATTACTGTGAAACCTTCTTTGTTTAGAATGCTCTCAGTTGAATGAGAAGGGTCTTAGGAGGAAGTTAGTTTGTTCCTCAGTCTTACACCTCTTTGACCCCGACTCAATAGACTGGCAGAGTTCCTTGTTTTCTATGGTTCCTTACTTCCCCCTAATGAGTACTGTATTTTACCTGAATTATTATGCAGAATGAGCCCAATAAAAGCAGGTATGGACTGTAAATCGGCGCACTCCTCACTAGAAGGGGTGGCCATTTCGTCCCTACTTCTCCACAGAAACTAGTTTGTCTCTGTGCATGTTTTTTCTCGCGTGTTTATCGTCGAGCCATCCGCAGTGTTCTGTGATCACTGCTGGCCGGTGACCCACGCAACACCTTTTGACCCAGCAATTCCACTGTTGGGACTATATCCTAAGAATACTAAAACACCAATCCAAAAGAACCTATGCATCCCAATGTTCATAGCAGCACAATTTACAATAACCAAGTTCTGGAAGCAACCTAGGTGCCTATCAGTAAATGAATGGATCAAAAAACTATGGTATATTTACACAATGGAATTCTATGCAGCAGAAAGAAAGAAGGAGCTCCTACAATTTGGGACAGCATGGATGGAACTGGAAAGCACTATGCTAAGTGAAATAAGCCAGGTGGTGAAAGACAAATACCATATGATCTCACTTTTAACAGGAACCTAAACAACAAAACAAGCAAACAAACAAAATATAACCAAAGACACTAAAATTGAGAACAGGCTTACAGTGACCAGGGGGGAGAGCAGAGGTAATTTCAGGGGGAAAGGGTGAATGGTTTGCAGGTACAAGTATGAAGGACACATGTACAATAACAAGGGGGGGGGGTAGAAATGGGAGGGAAGCAGAGAGGACTGGGGGGTGGGCTGGGATGGTGGTAAAAGGCAGAAAATGGTACTTGAACAACAATTAAAATGTTTAAAATATGGTAACTAAAAAAAAAAAGAAGTACAAATAGGTAGTTACAAAATAGCCATGATGATGTAAAGTACAATATAGGAAATGGAGTAGACAAAGAAATTATATGCATGACTCATGGACATGAACAATGTTGTGGGGATTCCCTGAGGGAGTATGGAGGGGTTGTGGGTTGAGGGGGACAAAGAGAGAAATATTAGGACAACTGTAATAGCATATATTTTTTAAAAAGTAAAAAAAAATTAAATGAAAATGAAAATATGAAAAATAAAGAAGAAACTATGAAAGAATACTTTTTTCTCACAATGGACCAGGCTTTTGTAAGCATAAGAACAAAAGAAAAACCATAAAATGAAAGATATATGGCCATAACAATAAAATATATTAATCTCTGTATGTTTAAACAATGTTTAAGTGCAAATAAGAAAATATATTTGCCGGGGTCCTAAGATGGCAGCTTTGTTGAAGGGATTGTGATCCCCTTTCTCTGTGCTGGGGAGAGAAACTCACGGATCAGTGGAGCAACAGAGCATAGGGCCTGGGTTAGCATAACCTTTATGAAAACAGGACATCAAAAATTATAGCGGACATTGAAAAACCAAATGGTAAGGAAACTGCTTCAGGACAACAGGGACCCAGGGATGAGCATGGGGACCAGGGGGGTTGTAGACCCCAGGCCCAGTGCTCCCAGGTCTGCCTCAGGGCACCCGGGAGAGCAAAGTCACCACTCCCTCCCCAGACAATAAGGATTGGGCAGCACCAGGGGAGGCCTTGTTGCTTGAAGGCACAGAGAGGGAAGTTAGACTGGGACACAGTCACACAGGGGCTGAAAGCATCCATGCATAGCCCTGGGATGGGTGAGCACCCCCAGCCTGTGTGACCAAGGGTGGCCTGGCCATGCACCTATGCCCCCAACCCAGTGAGAGTGTGGTTCTGTGGAAGACCCAGACCTCACAGCCCTGAATAAAAAAAGGGTGAGGGGGTTCTTGGGTTTCTGGACACTACGGTGGTGAAATCAGGGGAGTGTGTGCCCCTCCAGGATCTCTGACTCTCGTGCTGTGACCCCAGAAGGAATGCGGCATTTTGGCGGTTACTGGAGCCCACAATGGGAAATTGGTGGAAGTATGAATCCCTTCACTATCCCCGGAGCTTGCACTGTGAATCCAGAAAAGAGGTGGGTGCTTCCCAAGAACATAGAGCCCACAGCGGTGAAATTTAGGGGAAGGGCATGTCTCCCTGTGATCCCCAGAGCTTGCACGGTGAACCTGGAAAAGACGCAGGAGCTCTGCAGGGCCCCGGAGCCCAGGAGACCATGGCAGTGAGCTCCAGAGAGCATGCTTGGGAGTGCCCGTACCCAAAAAATACAGGGTCCTGCAGATTGGCTCTGGAGAGAGTGCCCTGCTGGCCCTGGGGACAGTACTGGAAAGACTGACTGATTTTTGACTGGGATGAGTGATAAGCACTCCAAAACGCCTCAGCCTGCTGAAGCCAGCAAGACCAGAAAAACTAGTCTGGCCAGTCAGAAACCAACAGGAGGCTTCTTTTTCTTTTCTTTTTCTTTTTTTTTTTTTTGGCTGTTGTTGTTATATGATTGTTTGATTTTATCTTGTTTTTTAAGTAACTTTTTATTTTTTAATTCTTATTACTTTTATATCTCTCAATTCCTTATGTTTATCTTCCTTTCATCCTAGTATTATTCCTTCCACACCAAATTTATCTCTCCTGCATTCCATCTTCTGCTTTTTTTCCTTTTTTTTTTTTTGAGCTTGCAAGTTACTGCAAATTTGTATTATCTTTTTCTCACTTTTCCGACACTTTTTATTTTAATAGTATTTTGGTATTCTTTCTGTATAATCTTCTTTGCTTGGATGGTAATACTGTCATTTGATAGGTTCCCCCTGTTATCTCAGATACAGTATGTTGATAATTTACTATCTTTCATTTGTGTTCCATTAGCACACCTCTCAAGGTTCTATGCCCCTTATTCTTGTTATCTACATCTTATAGACTCTCACACATGATTGTTGCTTTAATATTAATGTAAATAAGACCTAGTTCATAAAATTGTAAGTACTACTCAACATCCCACCCTGGTCTCAGCCTACTTCACAATTTCCTGAACTATATTACTGTGAGACTTGTCTATATTCTTTTATACACTACTATTTAGTAATCTTTATTCCCACCTTATCCCAGAATCTGACCTCCCACAGCCTCACAGCTTTCTAGACCCAACTAACAATCCTTTTGTCCCCAATAAGAGTCTTATCTTCTTTCCATTCTTTCTGAATCATGGCTAGTGGAGTGGAAGATCATGGTTAACACTATAAATAGCCAAAGCATATCCCATCTCTTCTCTGCTGGCTGCTAATGTAAATATCATAGAACACTGTCTTTCTGTCTTAAACCAATTTGCCTTACTCCTCCAACTGATCACAAAAAAGAGTAGGGGGAAGCTGTGAACACCGGGATACACAAAGGAGACTGCCCCACTGAATCTCACAGGTATTCTACCACAGAAGTTCACACCATAATCACAGGGAACCAGAACAGATCAATTTAAGAAACAGAGGCTAACAGGAAGAGTCTCAGGAACAATGAGAAGACAAAGAAACAATCCCCAAATGAAGAGAAAGGAGGAAGCCTCACAAAGAATGCTAAATGAAATAGAGGCAACTCAACTATCAGATAGTGAGTTCAAAACAATGATTATCAGGAAGCTCAATGAACTCACAATGAGCTACCAGAAACTACAGGAAAGCTACAAAGATCTCACTGCAAACTACATCAACATGAAAAAGGAAATAGAAACTACCAACAAGGGCCAAGAGGAAATGAAGAATACAATTGCTGAACTGAAGAACACAGTAGAAGGAATGAAAAGCAGGAATGATGAAGCAGAAGACCAGATTAGTGAATTGGAGGACAAAGTAGAACAGAACACCCAGAAAGAGCAAGAAAAAGGAACAGAGGCTCAGAAAGAATAAAAGGCATTAAGAGAAATGCAAGACAATATGAAACATAATAATATCTGTATAATAGGGATACCAGAGGAGAAGAAGAAGAGCAAAGGATCGAAAACCTACTTGAAAAAGTAATGATGGAAAACGTTCCTAATTTGATGAGAGAAAAAGTTACACAAATCCAGGAAACACAGAGAGTCCCAATCAAGAGGAACCCAGAGAGGCCCCCCTCAAGACACATCATAATTAAAATGGCAAAATTTAAAGACAAAGAGAAAAATATTAAAGGCAACAAGGGAAAAACACAAAGTAACATACAAGGGACCCCCAATAAGGTTAGCAGCTGACTTATCAATGGAAACACTCCAAGCCAGAAGAGAATGGCAAGAAATATTCCAAGTAATGAGAACCAGAGGTCTGCAACCAAGGCTACTTTACCCAGCAAGGCTCTCAATCAAAATACAAGGCTGAATAAGAAGCTTCCCAGACAAAAGAAGTCTAAAAGAATACACCTCCACCAAACCAGCTCTGCAAGAGATGCTAAAGGGTATGCTTTAAGGAAAGAAAGGAAAAGAGAGAGAGAGAAAAAAACACATGTACATAAAAGGCAATGAATAAGTACCTATCAATAATAACCTTAGACGTAAGTGGATTAAATGCTCCAACCAGAAGACATACAATAGCTGATTGGATAAGAAAACATGACCCACACATATGCTACCCACAGGAGACCCACCTCAGGATAAAAGACCTACACAGGCTGAAAGTGAAGGGCTGGAACAAATTCTCCAAGCAAATGGACAGGAAAAAAAGCCAGGATAGCAATATTCATATCTGACAAAATAGATTTCCAATAAAGGGCCATAAAGAGAGACCCAGAAGGTCATTTCATAATACTCAAGGGAAGAATCCACCAAGAAGACATAATATTGTAAATATATATTCACCCAACATAGGAGCACCCAAATACATAAAGAAAATCTTAGAGGACGTCAAGAAAGATATTAACAGCAACACAATTATAGTGGGGGAATTTAACACCCCACTACCAAAAATGGACAGATTTTCCAAACAAAATATCAAGAAAGATATTGTGGCATTGAACAATACCCTAGATGAAATGGACTTAACTGATATATGTAGAGAGCCCTCCATCCCAAAGAAGTGAAATACATTCTTTTCAAATGTACATGGAACATTTTCAAAGATAGACCACATGATAGGACACACAACTAGCCTCAACAATTTCAAGACAATTGAAATCATACCAAGCATTTTCTCAGATCACAAGAGACTGAAGCTAGAAACCAACCCCAAGGAAAAAAGCCCGAAACACTAAAAATCATGGAGATTAAACAGCATGCTATTAAACAATGGGTCAAGAACGTTATTAGGGAGGAAATCAACAGGTTTCTGGAAACAAATGAAAATGAACTCACAACAACCCAAAACATATGGGACACTGTGAAGGCAGTCCTGAGAGGGAAGTTCATAGCAATACAGGCCCATGTAAAAAAGTTAGAAACATGTCAAACAAACAACCTAACCCTACATCTACAAGAACTCAAGGAACAACAACAAAAACAGCCCAGAGCAAGCAGAAGGAAGGAAATAACCAAGATCAGAGCAGAGTTAAATGACATAGAGATTAAAAGCACAATTCTAAAGATCAATGAATCCAAGAGCTGGCCCTTTGAAAAGATAAACAAAATGGACAAGCCTTTAAGCACACTTATCAAGAAAAAAAGAGAGGACCCAAATAAACACAATCAGAAATGAAAGAGGAGAGATTACAACAGATACCACAGAAATACAAAGGATTGTAAGAAATTGCTATGAATAACTGTATGCCAAGAAATTTGAAAACCTAGATGAAATGGACAAATTTCTAGAAAAATATAATCTTCCAAAACTCAATGAAAAAGAAGCAGAAAGCCTGAACAGACCAATAACAACAAAAGAAATTGAAGCAGTAAACAAAAACTCCCAGCACACAAAATCCTTGGACCAGATGGTTTCACAGAAGAATTCTACAAACTATTTAAGAAGAGCTAACCCCTATCATTCACAGATTATTCCAAAAAATGCAAAAATATGGAAGACTCCGAAACTCTTTTTATGAGGCCAACATCATCCTAATTCCAAAACCAGATAGAGACACAGCAAAGAAAGAAAACTTCAGGCCAATACCTCTGATGAATATTGACGCTAAAACCCTCAACAAAATAAAGGCAAACCACATCCAACAATACATTAAAAAGATCATACACCATGACCAAGTGGGATTCATTCCAGGGATTCAAGGATGGTACAATATTCGCAAATCAGTAAATAATACATCACATGAGCAAAAGTAAAGACAAAAATCAGATGATCATATCAATAGATGCAGAAAAAGCATTTGATAAGGTACAGCACCCATTTATGATAAAAACACTCAGCAAAGTGGGAATAGAGGGAGCATTCCTCAACATAATAAAGTCCATATATGAGAGACCTACAGCCAACATCATACTCAAGGGGCAAAAATTAAAACCTTTTCCACTAAGATTAGGAACAAGACAAGGCTGTCCACTCTCACCGCTTCTATTCAATATAGTACTGGAAGTTTTAGCCACAGCGATCAGAGAGGAAAAAGAAATAAAAGGATCCAAATCAGAAAGGAGGAAACAAAACTGTCACTGTTTGCAGATGACATGATAGTGTACCTAGAAAGTCCTATAGACTCCACCAAAAAAATGCTTGACTTAATAAATGAATTTGGCAAAACAGTGGGATACATAGTCAATATCCAGAAATCAAAGACATTTCATTACACCAACAACAAAATAGCAGAAGCAGAAATCAAGGGAAAAATCCCATTTGATATGGCAAAAAGAAAAATATAATACCCAGGAATAAACCTTACCAAAGAGGTAAAAGACCTGTATTCAGAAAACTACACAACACTGAGGAAAGAAATCAAGGAAGACACAAACAAATGGAAACATATACTGTGTTCATGGAGTGGAATAATTAATATCATCAATATGTCCATACTACCCAAAGCAATTTGCACATTCAATGCAATACCTATTAAAGTACCAATGGCTTATTTCACAGACATAGAAAAAACACTTCAAAAATTTATATGGAACCATAAATGACCCCGAATAGCTGCTGAAATTTTGAGAAAGAAGAGTAAAGTAGGAGGGATCACAATATGTGACACTAAACTATACTACAGGACCATTGTAATCAAAACAGCCTGGTACTTGCATAAAAACAGGCACATGGACCAATGGAATGGAACAGAGAGCCCAGAAATAAACCCAAGTCTGTATGGTCAATTAATATTTGACAAAGGAGGCAGCAACATAAAGTCAGTAAAAATAGCCTCTTCATCAAATGGTTTTGGGATAACTGGATAGCTACGTGGAAAAAAATGAAACTTGAGCACCACCTTATACCTTATACAAAAATAAATTCAAGGAGGATAAAAGACTTAAATATAAAACGTGACACCATTAAAGTCCTAGAGGAGAACGTAGGTAGGAAAATCTCAGATATTTCACACAGAAACTTTTTTACTGACATGTCCCCTAGAGCAAGGGATATAAGGGAAAGAATAAACAAAGGGGACCTCATCAAAATAAAAAGCTTCTGCACAGCTAAAGAAAACAGTATCAAAATTAAAAGAGAACCAACTGTATGGGAAAACATATTTTCCAATGACACCTCAGACAAGGGTTTAATCTCCAAAATATATAAAGAACTTACACAACTCCACTCTAAGAAGACAAGAAACCCAATTAAAAAATGGGAAAAGGACTTAAACAGACACTTCTCCAAGGAGGAGATACAGAGGATCTAGCGACACATGAAACAATGTTCAATATCGCTAGCTATCAGAGAGGTGCAAATTAAAACCACACTGAGATACCACTTCACACCAGTCAGAATGCCCATCATAAACAAAGCAACAAACAACAAGTGTTGGAGAGGGTGTGGAGAAAAGGGGACCCTAGTGCACTGTTGGTGGGACTGCAGACTGGTATAACCACCTTGGAAAGCAGTATGGAACTTCCTCAGAAAACCAAAAATGGATCTGCCTTTTGACCCTGCAATTCCACTGCTGGGACTCCATCCTAAGAACACTATAACACCAATACAAAAGAACCTTTGCACCCCAATGTTCATAGCAAAACAATTTACAATAGCTAGGTGCTGGAAGCAACCTAGATGCCCATCAGTAAATCAATGGATCAAAAAACTATGGTACATTTACACAATGGAATTCTATGCAACAGAACGAATGAAGGAGGTCCTACCCTTTGCAAAAGCTTGGATCGAGCTGGAAAGCATTATACTAAGCGAAATAAGCCAGGCAGTGAAAGACAAATACCACATGATCTTACCTTTAAGAGGAACCTAAACAAGAAAACAAAGAAACAAGCAAAAAATAACCAAAGACACTGAAATAGAGGACAGACTGACAGTGAACAGAGGGGAGAGAAGAGGGAATTTCAGGGGAAAATGGGTACGGTTTTCAGGAACAAACATAAAGGACACATGGGCAAAAACTAGGGGGAGGGTGGTAATGGAAGGGAAGTGGGGAGGGTTGGGTGGGTGGGCTGGAATTGGAGTAAAAGGGAAAAAACTGTACTTGAACAATGATTAAAAAAAAAAAGAAAAATATATATATTTGCTAAACAAATGTGACAAAAGATTTAATATTGTTAATATTCAGAGAACTTTTACAAATCAATAAGGCATTCTAGTAGACAAATAGTCAGAGAGCCATGCACTGTTGGTTGTCTGACTCAGCAAGCATTCACAAACCTTTTCCCTCTTGCCTGCCTCACTGGCAAATAGGGGTATTAATATGACACAATCCTGAAGTAACTCTCTGCTAGGGGAGAAGGGCATTTCTAGGAAAATTTATGTTTCCTTGATTAAAAGTACAGATTTTTTACATATTACTTATGTCATTCTTTCTGCCTTGAACAAGAATGGGATGGCTGAAGCTAGGGAAGTAATCTTGCAAATATACCATTGAGCTGCTGAACCATTACCACCAGCAGCTGGCAAATTCCAGACTCCCATATGTGCAAAGATAAAAAAATGAACCCTTATTAGTTTAAGCAACTATTAATGAGGGTTTCAGATACTTTGAGCCAAAAATATTCCTCATGGATGTTCCTCATATGATTAAGCAGTTCATACACAAAAAGTGAGATATAGATAAGTAAGCATAAACATTGCTTCATCTCAAAAATAAAGTATTTAAAACAAGACAGCAACTTTGAAGCCATATGGTAAATGAAATAAGCCAATCACAAAAGGACATGTATCTTATGATTGTATCTAAATGAGATATCTAGAATAGTCAAATTCATACAGAAAGTACAATGGTTGTTTCAAGAGGTTGGGAAAAGAGGGAGGAGAAAATGAAAAGTCAGTGTTGAATGGAAAAGTTTGGATGGGGAAGAAAAAAAATTTTCTGGGAATTGGATGTTGGTGATAGTTGCCCAACAACATGAATGTACTTAATGCCTGTGAACACTACACTTAAAATGATTAAATTGGTAAATATTGTTATACAAGGTCTGTCCAGTAAGAGCCCAGCTATTGGCTCATTAAGGGTTCATTAATATACAATAATGGTTTGTGCAACATCAATGTAACCTGGCAGCCAAGGTGAGTAGACTGGAATGCACATGTGTGTACAATGATGACCTCACTGTATTAGCCAGTGGGAGTGGTAGAAGTCATTGAGTAGGCATATGTACTGTGTGATCATCGCATTCAAAATGACCTAGCAAGTAGAGCAATGAATCTGCATCAAATTTTTCATTAAGCTTGAACATTCCTCCAAGGAAACTATTCAGATGATTCAGAAGGCTGCAGCTGTGGGCAACTGGTGATGGGCAGCTTCATAATGACAATGCATCCACTCTAGCATCATGTCTCAGGCAGAGTTTTTTGGCTAAACATCAAATCATCCAGGTGACTCAGCCCTGCTACAGCCCAGACTTGACACCCTGCAACTTCTGGCTTTTTCCAAAACTAAAATCACCTTCAAAAGGGAAGAGATTTCAGACCATTGATGAGATTCAGGAAAATACAATGGGGAAGCTGATGGCAATTGGGAGAACTGTGTGAGGTACCAACATGCCTGCTTTGAAAGGGATTGAGATGTCACTGTCCTATGTACAATGTTCCTTGTATCTTGTATCTTCCTCAATAGATATCTCTATTTTTCATATTATGTGACTGGGATAACTTCTGGAAAGACCTCATATATACTTTACCACAATAAAAATACAATAAAATCAGAAAAATAAAATAGCAATGAAATACTATTTTTTCCATTTTAAAAACTAGCTACATTTTTAATTTTCATTTTAAGTATATTTTAATTATATTATTACAGTTGTCCTAATGTTTCCTCCCCTTTATCCCCCTCCTCCCTGCACACAACCCCACCCCCCAGCATTCCCCCTCCCCTTAGTTCATGTCCATGGGTTGTACATATAAGTTCTCTGGCCTCTCCATTTCCCACTTCTTAATTTTTTTTAATTCTGTTAATGATAGTTTCTGAATGTGGGGAAACAGAAATTCTTACACATTACCAATAGGAATATGAATTGACTAAATTGTTGCTGAACAAGAATGGAGGACTGAGTGCCTCTCACCACAAAAAGCCAAACTTATGAGGCAGGTACTGGTGCAAAACAAAAGAGGTTTATTCAGGTGCTGCACAACCTGGAAGAATGGTGGACTCCCATCTCAAAGAACATTTCAATCCTCCTGCTCAAGCCCACAGTTCTTATAGAGCTAGAGATGGGAGGACATTTTTTCTAACCCAAGTATTTGTCCAGCTTTTAGCTTGCCAGGGCCATATCTATTCATCTTTCTAGTTTTTGGCATGTTCAGGGCCCTATCCATTCATCTTTCAAGTTTTCTGTGTGGGCACCAGTCCTATCCATTCATATCTCTAGCTTTTGGAGTACTCAGTGTAAGAACTTCCCCCTACTGCCATCTTGGTCAATGGGTGGAGACTCCCCTGGTGCCCCAAATGACATTTTTATGGTAACAATCTCCCCTTTGATACTCTGAACCTTTGTAATCTTACAAATGTAAATGGACAAAGGTCTCATTCTTCTGTAGTTACTTCCTGCCGGCAAAGACCATAGTCTTACCTATCGCCTTGTCCAGAGATTCTTACTAGATAACAGAGAAAGAGGACATATGGATCAGGAATGGACTGAAGCCTTTAGGTGAAGGAGAAGGATTACTATCTTTGGAAGGTGAAATATGCAGTGTCTTGAGGATGGCACTACTGAACAAGCAAAGCTGTTAGACTGCTTCATGTTTCAAGACATGGTGTTGCAGATGGGCTTCCAAAGTTAGACCTACTGTGCAGACAAACAATCAAGTGTTTATTGAGGGGTCAGAAACTAGAGAAACTAAAAGATCCCCATGATCTAGCCCTGAACAGGAGTTTGTGTAGCAACCCCCCACAGCAGAATTAATTTTTCTAGGAAGCTACTGTCTGGGAAATTCAGAAAAGAAGGAAAAGTAAAAAAAAGAAAAACTAAAGTACAACATTGTCACTTAGCTTTGGGAGCCACTGCCCCTTTCTCTAAGAGGAATTTTCCAGCTCCTTCAGTAGTGCAGGTCCAGTTTTCCCTTACAGTATCAACAGAAGTAGCAAGATCTGAGCCCTCTCAGCAAGTACCCACTTTATCCATGTGTGGCAGATCCAAGGCTTGATTCTTGTGAGCTTTAAGGAAGAGTGTGTTGTCAGCAGGATATCATAGGGACCATTTCTCAGATAACTTCTGTTGAGGATCTTGAGTCTTCTAGGTCTTTAGTAAGACTCAGTCTCCTTGCTGGACCAGGTGTAAGGGCTGATCTGGTGGGAAGATGGACCTTCAATGAGCAAACATACAAAATTGTTAGTTTGACCTAGATGTTGAACATATTGATTTTTGATTCATGTTCTACATTTAAAGTGAGTGTTCTTAAAACAGAGACTTGGAAGGGCTGCTCATAAACTATTTCAAAAGGACTTAATTTAAGCCTGCTTCAGGATGCTACCCTAATCTTAACCAAGGCAATAGGGAGTTCTTGATCCCATTTCAAATGTGTTTCCTGGAATATTTCCTCCAGGGTCCTTGTATTGTGTGGTTGATTTTCCCAGTCTTTCCCATAGATTGTGTTCTCCAAAATGCATGTAGCCTCCATTGAATTTGTAGTGCCTATCCTCTCTTCTGGGAGATTTCTGATGTGAACAACAGTTCATTGTTGCTTTGAATGCTGTAAGACATTCCAAACCTAGGGATTATTTCTTTATGTAGAACTTTTGCTGCCTCAGTTGCCTTCTCAATTCTAGTTGGGTATGACTCTTTCCATCCAGAAGAAGGGTCCACAAAAACTAATAAAAATATAAAGTTTTCTCTGGTGTTAGACATGTGTAAATTCAACTTGCCAGTTTTAAAATGGGCATATCCCTTTATATGATACTCCCTTTTTTATTAGGGTACATTCTATCTTAGGATTGTTTTTGGCACATATCTGACAGTCTTGGATAATCCTCTGGATAGTCCTTTGCAAATGAGGGCCCTTCAAGTGTGGTCTAATGAAGTCCATTAAAGCATCCCATCCATAATGGGTCCCTTCATATAGGTGTTTGAGCATGGGATATACTGGAGCTTTGGGGAGTAAGATCATACCATGAGTATTAATCGTCCATACAAAATTAGGGTATTAGAAAACCCCCATGTATGGGCCCATTTCTCATCTCATTCTCTGTAATGGGGTTAAAATTCTGACAAGTCCGGGTGGGGAATCAAAGCCCCAAGAAGTGGCAGCCCTTGGCAGCTTCTCTTGATACTTTATGGGCAGCTTTGTTTCCCTGGATGTTTGGGAACCATTCTGCTGATATCCTGGGAAGTGCATTATGTCAATCTGGTTTGGTAGATCCACTGCCTCTAGCAATTGGAAAATCTCTTTTGCATGTTTCATGTCCTTATTCTCTGATATTATGAACCCTCCCTCTTTCTTTCCATATTGCCCCATGGGCAAAGACCACCATGAAGGCATATTTAGAGTCAGTGTAGATGTTAACATTCTTTCCCTTGGACAATACTAAGGCTCCTGTGAGGGCTATCAGTTCAGACTTTTGTGCTGAGGTTCCTATGGCAAGAATTGGGTTTCTGTTATTTTGTCTGTGGTGACTACCTATTATCCAGCTCATCACTCACCATTGGCTGTGAAGTTTCTCCCACCTATACATGATTCCAAGTCAGGTTCTGTCAGTGGCTGGTCCAATGGATCCAGTCTGCTAAAATAAAGTTGGTCAGTGATTTCCAAGCAATCATGCTAAAGTTCTGAGTCTCTCTCAGTCTGGGAGCAGGGTGGTGGGGTTTAAGGTAAGGGTAGTCTATAAGGTAACATTTGGGTTGTCTAATAAAATGGCCCGGTATTTTTCCATGTACCCTGACATCAGCCAATACCTTCCTTTCTGTTCCAATAGAGTTAGGACCTAGTGTTGTACAAATACCATAGTAGGCTGCTCCAGAGTGAACTTCTCTGCTTCCTATAAGGTGTCTCAGGTAGCTGCCACTGCTGGAGGCATGGCGGCCATCCCTTTGTCATGTCATGTAATTTCTTTGAGAAATAGGCTATGGGTTGGGGGGTTATCCCCAGATTTTGTATTAGGACTTCCAGTCCAATTCCTTGCCTTTCATGAATGAATAATTTGAAAGGTTTTTGTAAGTTGGGTGATCATAATACAGGAGCTAAAAGTAGTTTTTCATTCAAGGTGTCAGATACCAGTTGACAGTCTCTTATCCATTCAAAAGTTTCAGAATATAGCCCTTTCAAATAATTATACAATGGTTTTGCTCTAAGTCCAAAGTTTGGAATCCAAATTCAGCAGAACCATGCCATATCTAAGAATCTACGAAGTTGCCTCTGATTCTCTGGGATTTTTTCGTAGCAATGGCTTTTCTTTTTTCTTTCTTTCTTTCTTTTTTTGATCAGACATCAAGCCATTAGTGTCCTGTTTCAGTTGTATTCCCAGGTATGTCATCTACCATTTGCGAATTTGGGTCTGTGAGGTAAATATTTTATATCTTCTTTATGGCAAATGATTCAGGACTGTGATGGTGTTGAGTAAACAGTCCTCATAAGCATTTTTAGTTATCAGTAAGTTTTCTGTGTATTATAGAAGAACTCCTGATTTTAATTGATTATCCCTCAAATTGCTTGCTAATATAGGGTCCAGCACTAAAGACACTCCTTTTTATTGCAAAGTATTTTATTTAAAAAATCACAAGCATGTACAAATGGAACATAATCAACACAACAAACAAACAAGCAAACAAGAAACATGGAAATAAAGAACAAACTGACAGTGACCAGAAAGGGGGGGGGGGCAGGGGAAAGAAGGGGAAACATGTACAAAGGACCCATGGACAAGGACAATGGCATGGGGAGTATCTTTGGGAGCAGCAGTTGGATGGGACAGGTGAGAGCAATGAGGGGGGAAATGGGTACAACTATAACTGAACAACAGTAAAAATTTTTTTAAAATAAAAACTATTATAAGCATGTAATTTTGTAACATAACAATATCACACTCAAGCATACCATATGACATTTTAGGTGAAATGTTCAGATTAAAACTATAAATCATTACACCCATATAATACCCTACCAAGCATACTCAAGCAGATGTTACTTCTCCTGAATGCTGTATTTTCCACAATATAGTTGGAGAATTCTTAAATTCTTGTGTCAACACAGTCCAACAGTATTGGAACCGTTCTTTATATTTTGGGCTCTGCCATTCAAAGGTGAATATTGGTTGAGCCTGTTCATCTATTGGGATGCAAAAAAAAAAGGTATCCTTCAAGTCTAAGATGGAAAACTATTTGTTATGCCCAGGCACCATGATCAACAAAGTATAAGAGTGGTTGCCTTAGGATGAATGTCCTGGACATTGTCATTTATGGCCCTAAGATCTTGTGCAAATCAATATTCATCAGAGTAAGGCTTTATGACTGGCAAAATGGGAGTGTTATAGGAAGTCTGGTGTGGCTGAATTAATTCTGATTTTAAGAATTTCTGCCCTGGCTAGTGTGGCTCAGTGGATTGAGTGCCAGTCTGATAACCAAAGTGTCACCGGTTGGATTCCCAGTCAGGGCACATGCCTGGGCTGTGGGCCAGGTCCCCAGCTGGAGGCATGTGAGAAGCAACTGGTTGATGTATCTCTCACACAAGGATGTTTCTCTCCTTATCTTTCTCCCTCCCTTGCCCTCTCTCTAAAATATATCTTTAAAATTCTTTTAAAAAATAAAAAAAATTCTGCAATACTGATTAAATTCTTTCTAAGGCTTCTTTTTCAAAGGGTTATTGTTTCTTCCATGGGATGCATACCCCTTCTTTTAGGTTAATTTAAACAGGTTGGATGTTAACTGTCCTACCTAGGGTTCTGTCAGTCCAAATGATTTGATTGACTTGCTCATAGAGCTCATGTGGGAATAATTTACCCTATGGTCCTTCTAGACAGGTCAGGAATTCCTGGAGCTGGAGAGCATCTTCTAACAGGACTTTTATACATAACTGTTGCTTCTTAGGAAAAAAGGTATTTGTACATGCAATTTACAAAGTAAATATTGGCCAAACAATGCAATTGGCCAGTCTGGAATTTAGAGAAAACTATGAGTAGGCCCTTTTTGATTCTCAAACTGGTATTCTAGAGGTTGAAGGAACATCTGTGTTTGTAATTGTCTGGTCACTCCAGTAACCATCACTGCAGCTAAACTTTTCTTGGCTAGTTTTGTATTTAGCACTGAGTATGTATTTTCCACATCTACAAGAAAGTCAATTAGATTGTTCCCCACTGTCAACTGCACCTGGGGCCCCTGTGGGGGAATAGCAATAGGTCAGAAGATGCTTACAAGTGGCCCTGAGCCTCCTCACTTGTCATGAGACTCATCTTTCCTTTGTAGCATTGATGCAGACACTGACCCACAGTGTTCACATCATTATGGATGAAATGAGACATTCACATGGAATACTGAGTCCAGTGGAGGAAAAGGGACAGCATGGCTTTTCTCTCAAGGGAAGAAAAAGCCATGGCCCTTGCCATGACTAGCCTTTATTAGGTTTCTTGGCACAGTACATGATGGTCCTCATTTACTATGCACAGGTTTGCTTTAGGTGGTTACTTTTTACAGAAAACAAAGGAATCAATGCTGCTAATCACATCACAGAAGAAGGATATTTGCAAATGAAAAGGCAAAAGTAGTTGAACTGATTACACTCATCTTTGGAAGGTTAAGCATGGATTTTAGGAAGTTGCTTTGCAGTAAATGTCCTCAATTCATGGTGAGGGAGTTTTTTAGCAAGAACAAGACTCAAAGTGGCCTAGGCACATTGCAGGCCTGATTCCTCACAGGAGAACCTATCTGTGGGTGCGGGTCCTGTGCATCTCTGAGTGGGAGCTCGGCCCACACCACACAGAATGGTCTCCTACATAGCATTTCTTGGCAAAGGTTTTTATCATTTTTTTTCTTTTTGAGTACCAGGCAGTCCTTTCTCCAGTGGTACTCCTCTTTGCAATAGGCACATTGTTTGGCACCTAGTGTGTCTTTTCCTTTTCCTTTTGTGACCTGTCTTTCCTTCTTGTTTCCTCACATTGTATCCAAGAGAAACGTGGCCTGTTTTAACTTCCTTGTTTCCAGGGCATAGAAAATTTTAAGGGCTATGTGCACCAGCTGGGAGGGATTCATTCCCAATCCCCATCTAAACATTGGAGCTTCCTTCCGGTAGCTGGGGCACTTTACCCAATAAATTCATGTTTACCATCCAGACATTTTCTGGTGCCTGTGGGTCAGCATCAGTGTGTTTTCAATAGGCCTGCTGAATCCTTTCTAAAAATTCAGAATGATCTTCATTTGTTTTTTTGTTGGAAGGCCTGTATCATATTTATACTTCTTTGTCTACACACCCCTTTCGTAATCCCTTCCAACATGCACCTTTTGTAATGTTCTGGGAAGGCTCCCAGTTGGGCTTTGTCAAGGGAATTGCCCAGCTTGGTTGGGGGTCCCTTTAGGATTCCCTATTTTTTTAATATTTTATCAATTATGCTATACAGTTGTTCCAATTTTCCCTCTTTGTCCTCCTCCACCCAGTACCCCCATTCCTTCCAGCAATACACCTTTAGTTCATGTCCATTGGTTATGTATATAAGTTCTTCAGCTTTTCCATTTCCTATACTATTCTTAACATCCCCCTATTTTGTACCTACCAATTTTTACTTCTCAATCCCTTAATCCCTGCACCTTTTCCCAGATTTTCCCCCTTCCCCATCCCAACTGGAACCCTCCAAATTATCTCAATATCAATGATTCTGTTCCTGTTCTGCTTGTTTGCCTAGTTTGTTTTTTAGATTCAGTTGTTGATAATTGTGAATGTATTGCCATTATAATGTTCATCATTTTGATCTTCTTTTTCTTATGTAATTAACTTTAACATTTCATATAATAATGGTTTGGTGATGATGAACTTTGGTATTACCTTGTCTGGGAAGCACTTTACCTGCCCTTCCACTCTAAATGACAGCTTTGTTGGATAGAGTAATCTAGGTTGTAGGTCCTTGCTTTTCAACTCTTTGAATACTTCTTGCCAGTCCCTTCTAGTTTACAAAGCTGCTTTTGAGAAATCAGCTGACAGTCTTATGGGAACCCTTTTGTAGATAAATATCTGCTTTTCTCTTGCTGCTTTTAAGATTCTCTCTTTATCTTTAATCTTTGGCATTTTACTTATGGATTTTCTTTGCGTGTTCCTCTTTTGTTGCAGCTTGTTTGTGACTCGCTGTGCTTCCTGAACTTGTATGTCCATTTCACTCACCAAATTAGGGAAGTTTTTCTTTCATTATCTTTCTTTTTTTGAGGATTTATTTATTATTTTTATTTTTTATATTACTTTATTGTTGTTCAAGTACAATTGTCTGCATTTACTCCCCACCACTCCCCCTGCACCCTAGCCAAACCCACCTCCTTCCCTTCCTCCCTCCCTTGCACCCAACCCTTTGGTTTTGTCTATGTGTCCTTTATAGTAGTTCCTGAAAACCCTTCTCCCTTTTGTCCCCTCCCCCATCCCCTCTGGCTATTGTTAGATTGCTCTTAATTTCAATGTCTCTGGTTAAATTTTGTTTGCATTTTTCTTTTGTTGATTATGTTCCAGTTAAAGGTGAGATCACATGGTATCTGTCCCTCACTGCCTGGCTTATTTCATGTAGCATAATGCTCTCCAGTTTCATCCATGCTGTCCCAAAGGCTAAGAGCTCCTTCTTTCTCTCTGCTCTGTAGAATTCTATTTTGTAAAGGTACCATAATTTTTTGATCCACTCATTTGCTGATGGGCACTTAGGTTGCTTCCAGCACCTGGCTATTGCAAATTGTGCTGCTGTGAAAATTGGGGTGCATTGTACTTTTGGATTGGCGTTCCAGGGCTCATAGAGTATAATCTCAGCAGTGGAATTGCTGGGTCAAAAGGCAGATCCATTTTTAGTTTTCTGAGGAAATTTCAAACTGTTTTACATAGTGGTTGCACCAGTCTGCAATCCCACCAATGGTGCACTATGGTTCCCTTTTCTCCGCATTCTCTCCAACACTTGTTTGCTGATTTGTTTATGATGGCCATTCTGACCATAGTAAGGTGGTATCTCACTGCGGTTTCAATTTGAATCTCTCTGATGGCTAATGATGCTGAGCATCTTTTTATATGTCTCTGGGCCCCCTGTATGTCCTCCTTGGAGAAGTGTCTGTTCAAGCCTTTGTACATGTTTTAATTGTTTTTTTTTTTTTTTTGTCTTTCTGGAGTGGAGTCATGTGGGTTCTTTATATATTTTGGAGATCAAACCCTTGTCCATGGTATCAATTGCAGATATGTATTTCCATACAGTTGGCTCTCTTTTCATTTTAATGCTGTTTTCTTTAGCCATGCAGAAGCTTTTTAATTTGATGAGCTTCCATTTGCTTATTCTTTTCTTTATGTCCCATGCTTTAGGGGACATACCAGTGAAGATGTTGCTGCATGGAATGTCTATTTTCCTGCCGATGTTTTCCTCTAAGACTTTTATGGTGTCATGATTTATATTTAAGAATTTTATCCACCTTGAATTTATTTTTGTGTATGGTTTCAGTTTGTGATTGAGTTTCACTTTTTTTTACATGTGCTGTACAGATCTCCCAACACCATTTGTTGAACAGGCTATATTTACTCCAATTTATGCTTTTTCCCCCTTTGTAAAATATCAATTGACTGTAGAGATTTGGGTTTCTTCCTGGGCTCTCTGTTCTGTTCTATTGGTGTGTGTGCCTGTGTTTATGCCAGTACCAGACTGTTTTGATTTCAGTGGCCTTGTAACACGGTTTGATACCAGGTATTATGATCTCTAGTGCTTTGTTCTTCTCTCTCAAAATTGCTGTAGCTATTCAGGGCCATTTATGGTTCCATATACATTTCCAAAACGTTTGTTCTATATCTGTGAAACATATCACTGGTACTTTAATAGGGATTGCATTGAATGTATGAATTGCTTTGGGAGTATGGAGGACATTTTGATGATGTTAATTCTTCCAGTCCAGGAGCATGGTACATGCTTCCATTTGTTTGTGTCTTCCTTAATTTCTTTCTTCAGTGTTATGTAGTTTTCTGAGTACAGGTCTTTTACCTCCTTGGTTAGGTTTATTTCGAGGTACTTTAATTTTCTTGTAGCTATATTAATGGGATTTTTTTTCCTGATTTCTATTTCTGATATTTCATTGTTGGAGTACAAAAATACCTTTGATTTCTGAGTACTGACTTTGTATCTGTCTATTTTGCCAAATTGATTTTTTTAGGTTGAATAGTTTTTTGGTGGAGTCTATAGGATTTTCCGTGAACACTATCATGTCATCTAGCAACAATGACAATTTTACTTCCTTCTTTCCAATTTGGATGCATCTTATTGCTTTTTCTTGTCTGATTGCTGTGGCTAGGACTACCAGTACTATGCTAAATAGGAATGGTGAAAGTGGCCATCCTTGTCTTGTTCCTGATCTTCGTGGGAAAGCTCTAAGTTATTATCCATTGAGTATGATGTTCGCTGTAGGTCTCTCATATATGGCCTTTATTATGTTGAGGTATACTCCCTCTATTCCCACTTTGCTGAGTGTTTTCATCATAAATGGGTGCTGCACCTTATCTAATGCTTTTTCCACATCCATTGATATGATCACGTGGTTTTTGTCTTTTGTTTGTTTATGTGTTGTATTATGTTTATTGATTTGCTAATATTGTATCATCCTTGCATTCTGGGGATGAATCTCACTTGATCACGGTGCATGTTCTTTTTAACATATTGCTTGATGCAGTTTGCCAAAATTTTGTTGAGGATTTTAGCATCTATGTTCATCAGCGATATTGGCTTGAAGTTTTCTTTCTTTGTTATGCCTTTATCTGTTTTGGGATTAGGATTATGCTGGCTTCATAAAAAGAGTTTGGGAGTCTTTCATCATTTTTTTTAATACTCTGTGGAGAATGGGGGTTAACTCTTCCTTAAATATTTTGTAAAATAATCCTGTGACCATATGGTCCAGGGCTTTTGTGTGTTAGAAGCTTTTGATTACTCTTTCAATTTCATCAGCTATTATTTGTCTGTTGAGACTTTCTGCTTCTTCTTCATTGAGTTTTGGAAGGTGATATGTTTCTAGAAATTTGTCCATTTCACTTAGGTTTTCAAATTTCTTGGCGTACATTTAATCATAGTACTTTCTTACAATCCTTTGTATTTCTGTGGTATCAGTTGTAATCTCTTCTCTTTAATTTCTGACTGTGTTATTTGGGTCCCCTCTATTTTTTTTCTTGATGAGCCTGCTTAAAGGCTTGCTGATTTTGTTTACCTTTTCAAAGAGCCAGCTACTGGATTCATTGATCCTTACAATTGTGCTTTTAGTCTCTATGTCATTTAACTCTGCTCTGATCTTGGTTATTTCCTTCCTACTGTTTGCTCTGGTCTGTCTTTATTGTTGTTCCTCAAGTTCTTGTAAGCATATGATTAGGTTGGTTCTTTGAAATATTTCTATCTTTTTTTAGGTAGGACTGTATTGCTATGAACTTCCCTCTCAGAACTGTCTTTGCTGTGTTCCATACGTTTTTGGATTGTTCTGGGTTCATTTTCCTTTGTTTCCAGAAACTTTTCATTTTCTTCCCTAATTTCATTCTTGACCCATTCATTGTTTAATAGCATGCTATTTAATCTCCATTATTTTGAGTGTTTGGGTTGTTTTTCCTTGCAATTGGTTTCTAGTTTCAGTCCCTTGTGGTCGGAGAAAATGCTTGATATGATTTCAATTTTCTTGAATTTGTTGAGGCTTATTTTGTGTCCTATCATGTGGTCTGTCTTTGAAAATGTACCATGTGCATTTGAAAAGAATGTGTATTTTCTTTCTTTGGGATGAATGGCTCATTTATATCAGTTAAGTCCATTTCATCTAAGGCATTGTTCAATGCCACAATATTTTTGTTGATATTTTGTTTGGAAGATCTGTCCATTTTTGACAGTGGGGTGTTAAAATCTTTTACAGTAATTGTGTTGCAGTCAATATCTTTCTTGAAGTCCTCCAAGATTTTCTTTATGTATTTGGGTGCAAGATTTTCTTTATGTATATTGGGTGCATAATATATTTACAATATTTATGTCTTCTTGATGGATTCCTACCTTGAGTATTATGAAGTGACCTTCTGGGTCTCTTTATGGCCCTTTTTTTTTTTTTTTTTGAAGTCTATTTTGTCTGATATGAGTATTGCTACCCAGGCTTTCTTCCCTATTTGTTTCCTTGGAAAATTTGTTTCCATCCCTTCATTTTCCATCTGTATAGGTCGTTCGTCCTGAGGTGGCTCTCTTGTAGGTAGTGTATGTGTGGATCATGCTTTCTTATCCATTCAGCTATTTTATGTCTTTTGATTGGAGCATTTACTCCATTTATGTTTAAGGTTATTATTGATAGGTATTTATTCATTGCCATTTTTGTACCTATGTTCCTCTCTCTTTTTCTCTTTTCCTTCCTTTCCTTAAAGCAGTCCCTTTAGCATCTCTGGCAGAGATGGTTTTGTGGAGATATATTCTTCTAGATTTCTTTTACCTGGGAAGCTTCCTATTTGGCCTTGTATTTTGATTGAGAGCCTCGATGGAGATAATAGTCTTGGTTGCAGGCCTCTGGTTCTCATCATTGGAATATTTCTTGCTGTTCTCTTCTGGCTTGTAGTGTTTCCATTGAGAAGTCAGCTGCTAATTTTATCAGGACTCCCTTGTATGTTACTTCCTGTTTCTCCCTTGCTGCCTTTAAGATTCTCTCTTTGTCTTGGAAGTTTGCCATTTCAATTATGACATGTCTTAAAGTGGGCCTCTTTTGGTTCCTCTTGATTGGAACTGTGTTTCCTTGATCTGTGTGACTTTTTCTCTCATCAAATTAGGGAAGTTTTCCTTCATTACATTTTCAGACAGGTTTTTCTATTCCTTGCTCTTCTTCTTCTCCTTCTGGTATTCCTATTATATGGATATTATTACACTTCATATTGTCTTGCATTTCTCTTAATCTCTCTTCATTCTTTCTGAGACTCTTTTCCTTTTCTTGCTCTTTCTGGGTGTCTTTTTCTACTTTGTCCTCCAGGTCACTGATCCAATCTTCTGCTTCTTCAATCCTGCTTTTCATTCCTTCTATTGTGTTCTCCAGTTCAGAAATTGTATTCTTTATTTCCTCTGAGCCCTTTTTGATAGTTTCTATTTCCTTTTTAATTTTGATATAGTTTGCAATGAGTTCATTGTAGCTTCCCTGTAGTTTGTTGAAATTCATTGTGAGCTCATTGATCTTCCTGATAACCATTGCTTTGAACTCAATATCTGATAGTTGAGTTGCCTGTATTTCATTCAGCATTCTTTCTGAGGCTTCCTCTCTTCATTTCATTTGGGGAGTGTGTCTTTGTCTTCCCTTTGTTTGTGAGACTCTTCTTGTTAGCCTCAGCTTCTTAAACTGATCTGTTCTGGCTTCTGTGGTTTATGGTGTGAACTTCTGTGGTAGAATATCTGTGAGATTCAATGGTGCAGTCTCCTTGAATTTTGGAGCTCACTGGTCTTGGGCGGTCATTTAAGTTGGCTCTGTGTTTTTCTTTGGGTTTTGATTGCTGTTGGGTCTTTCTTTGGTGGGTCCTTCCCACCAGCCGGATAACTGAGGGTCACTATGTCCACCACCTCTTGTATTTTGTTGTGCTGGTGAGGGCAGGTTGTATTGAAGGTGTTTTTTTCGTGTGTACAAGGTTTTGAGGATTCTCTCTTGCTCTTGTTCTGTTGTTTGTTCTGGGTATTTTCTCCATTATTTAGTGGTATGTCCAGATATGTCTTGGATTGAGGTTAGTGTGGCTTCCACTCCTTTTCTCACCTTGTTCTGTTGTTATCTGTTGGTGGTTCCTTTGTTGTTGTGTTTCCTCTTCCAGTGGGCATCCTGGTATTCACTGCTTCCACCTATTCTTTTTTGTGACCAGTTGGAGGGGGAAGGCAAAATGTTTTATGACAGCAAGAGAGTATTCTATAATATTTACAGTAGCAGCTGGTAGAGAAGAGATAGGAGATCCTTTGGCTATCTATAGTGTTAACCATCATATCCCACCCAACTAGCCCTTTTTTAGAAAGGATGGAAAGACAAAAATATGGAACGCTTCCCAAATTTGCATGTCATCCTTGTGCCGGGGTGACACGACCTCTGGCCTGCAGTGATTGCGGAACACTGCCTATGGCTTGTCAAAACACGAGAAAAACATACACAGAGACAACTAGGTCCTCTGGGAAATAGGGATGGAACGGCCACTCTCTCTAGTGGAGAGCACCTGGTTTTTTTTCACCCAAGCAGGTTTTTATTAAGAAAACAGACACAGTTTGTGGATTCACAATCTGGCAGGAAAGATCAAAAGGAATAGGTAATTTTCAAAGGGACTGACAGAACTCCTGCTGTGATTCTGAGCAAAGTTTGCAGTTTTATCATTTGAAAGGACTACAGGGCTCAAAGGGCTAGTTTTGGTTTTCTGTGTGTACCTTCAAATTGTAATTTAATAAAATCCTCCAGCAAACAGATCTCACAGGATCTTTCATATTCTATGTCCCAGGCCTGATTATCCTGGGGGTCCGCTGACTCTGGTCTAGACTTCACTGCCCCTGCTATTTCCGCAGGCCTGAGTCAGGCAGAGGAGACAAAAGCAGCCAGGAGACTTGGATTTCTCACATCTAAGAGCAAGGACTCAGGCTTTGACAAAGCCGAGGGGGCAGGGGTTGATGTCCATCACCCATTCATTTCCACAGCCCTGAGTTTCCTCCCTGAGGTCTCCTAGTGATCATGCCTGTCTTAGGCCATTCCCCCCATGGGAAATCTTACCCATCATTGGCTAACTGATCAAGCATAGGAGGCCAGGCACAGAACAGGCAGCATTCATGCCAGGGAAATAAGTTTTGTCTCCTTAGTGGCTCCTGGTTTGGAGGTCTCTCACTCAGCCTAAGTCATGGGGGGTTACAGCTTCCTAAGACCAGGCAGGGTAGACCCCAACACAGGGGCCATGCTAATCTTCTCTGTATCATTCCAATTTTAGTATATATGTTGCCAAAGTGAGCACTCATTGTGGTTTTAATTTGCATTTCTCTGAGGATTAGTGACATTGAGCATCTTTTCATGTCTATTGGCCACCTGTATGTCCTCTTTGGGGAAGTATCTATTTAGATCTATTGTCCATTTTTTAATTGGATTGTTTGGTTTTCTTTTTTTGGTGGTGAGTTTTGTAAGTTCTTCATAAATTTGGGATATTAACCCCTTAGCAAATGTATTGGCAAAATTGGCCTTCCGTTCCATGGATTGTCTTTTTATTTTGTTGATCATCTACTTTGCTACACAAAAAATTTTTGGTTTGATTTAGCCCAGTTGTTTATTTTTTCTCTTTTGTTCCCTTTGCCTGGGGAGATATATCAGCTAAAGTATTGCTATAAACAATGTCTTAAATTTTACTACCTATGTTTTCTCCTAGAATTGTTATGGTTTTTATTTAGGTCTTTAATCCATTTTGAATTTATTCTTGTGTGTGGTGTAAGAAGGTGGTCTAGTGTCATTTTTCTGCACTTATCTGTACAATTTTCCTAATACTATTTATTTTTAATGTAAAAAATTAATTTTTAATACTATTTTATTGTTGTTCAATTACACTTGTCTGCATTTATCCTCCACTACTCCTCCCACCCCAGCCATCTCCACCTCCTTCCTTTGCTTACACCCTCCCTTGGTTTTGTCCATGTGTCCTTTATAGTTGTTCCTGAAAACTCTCCCTTCTTCCCCCCATTATCCTCTCTCACCTCCCTTCTGGTTACTGTCTGTTTGTTCTTAATATCAATGTCTCTGGTTATATTTTGCTTGCTTGTTTTTTGATTAGGTTCCACTTAAAGGTGAGATCATATGGTATTTGTCTTTCACCACCCAGCTTATTCCACTTAGCATAATGCTGTCCAGTTACATTCATGCTGTTGCAAATGGTAGGAGCTCCTTTTTTCTTTCTGCTGTGTAGTATTCTATTGCTAACACCATTTAGTAAGTAAATTATCTTTAGCTCATTTTATGTGCTTGCTTCCTCTGCCAAATAAAATTGACTATAAAGTGTGGGTTTATTTCTGGACTCTCTATTTTGTTCCATTGATCTATGTGTGCGTTTTTATGCCTGTACCATGCTGTTTTGATTACTATGGCTTTATATTATAGTTTGATATTTGGTAACATGATGCCTCCATCTTTTTTCTTCTTTCTCAAGATTGTTGCTCTGAGGGGCCTTTTGTGGTTCCATATAAATTTTTGAGATATTTCTTATAGTTCTGTGAAATACACCATTGGAATCTTGATGGCATTTCATTAAATCTGCAGATTGCTTTAGGTAGTATGGATACTTTAATTATGTTAATTCTTCATATCTTGAACATGGTATGTGCTTCCACTTCTTTATATTTTCAGTTTCTTTCTTCAGTGTCTTATAATTTTCCAAGTACAGGTCTTTTTCATCCTTGGTTAGATTTATTCTCATTTTATTCTTTTTGAAGCAATTGTGAATAGGATTGTATTTTTTTTAATTTCCCTTTTTGTTAGTTCATTTTTTGCCTATAAAAATGCAACTGATTTCTGAATATTATTTTGTAACCTGCTACTCTGCTGAATTCATTTATCAGTTCTAGTAGTTTCTTGGTAGAATGTTTGGGGTTCTCTATGTATGGTATCATGTCATCTGCAAATGACATTTTTAACACTTCCTTTCCAATTTGGATTCCTTTCATTTCTTCTTCTTGTATGATTGCTATGGCTAGAACTTCCAGTTCTATGTTGAATAACAGAGGTGAAAGTGGACATCCCTGACTTGTTCCTGATCTTAAAGGGAACATTTGTGCTTTTTGCCCATTGAATATGATGCTGGCAGTGGGTTTGTCATATATGGCCTTTATTATGTTTAGGTATGTTCCCTCTATTCCCACTGTGCTGAGACTTTTGGTCATAAATCAGTGCTGGATTTTTTCTAATGCTTTTTCTGCATCTGTTGATATGATAATGTGGTTTTTATTATTTATTTCATTTATGTGGTGAATCACATTTATTGATTTGTGAAAGCAAGATTGTATACTTGCTTGTGGTGAATGAATCCCATTTGTTTGTGGTGTATGATCTTTTTGATATTTGCTGTATTGGGTTTGCTAATATTTTGTTTAGGATATTAGCATCCATGTGGGGTTTTGGCCTGTTATTTTCTTTTTAGGTGGTATCTTTATATGGTTTTGGAATTAGGATAATCCTGGCCTTGTAAAATGAGCTTGGGAGCTTTCCCTTTTCTTGAATTTTTTGAAATAGTTTGAGAAGGAGAGGTATTACCTCTTCTTGGAATATTTGGTAAAATTGACCTGTTGAAGCCATCTGGTCTGGGGCTTTTGTTTTGGGGGAGTTTTTTTCTTTATTACTGCTTCAATTTTACTAAGTATAATCTGTTTATTCAGGTACTATGATTCTTCCTGATTTAGTTTTGGAAAATTGTATGTTTCTAAGAATTTATCCATTTCATCCAGCTTGTTTTGTTTATCTATGTTATTTACCATGGAGGATATAGAGTTGACTAGGATTTTCAAGAAAGTTAAACATCAAACAATGTTCTAATCACCAGACATTGATTCTCTGGAACTGACTTTCAAAAAAGTTAAAATACATGAAATTACTGGCTTTTGTAACCATTTATTAGATAGAAAGAAGTGTATTTTAGCACATTTTCCCTATTATCTATAGGAACCAGACAGTTATTTTTTTGTCTAAGCCACTGCTTAAGTATTTTACATATTTTATCATTTAATTGTCACAAAATTCTATGTGATAAGTACTGTAATTATTAGCATTTCAGAATGGATGAAACAGAAGCATAGATTTATTAAACACCTTACTAGAGGCCTGACAGCTAGTAAGTAGAAGAACCAGGATCTGAACTTCCAGCACTATGGTCCCACAATGTTAACCATCTCTCTCTAGGGCCTACAACCTAGAACTCGTTTGAAAATGCCTCTGGGAAATATATGATAAGTCTGAAAAAAAAAATCTTAGTAGATCCTTTGTGGCAGAGAGCCACACTTAATATAAAATTTGGAAATGATATCCATCTAATAAAATATCCTCCTATTTGGTAACATCTACTCAGATTAAACCATTTTTAAGAATATAAAATATAAGGAAATTTCATTGGTATTTTTAATTTTATTTATTTTTCTTTTTTGTTGAATTTACTGTGCTGACATTGGTTAATAAAATTATATAGGTTTTAGATCTGTAGTTTTATAATACATCATCTGTATATTTTACTGTGTGTTCACCACCCAAGGTCAAGGGTCCTTCTATCATCATTTATCCCTCCTATGCCCTCTTCTACTTCCCACCACCCCTCCTTCCCTCTGGTAATCACCGTACTGTTGTCGGTGTCTATGAGGGGTGTTTTTTTTTCTTAATCCTTTCTCCTTTTTCACCCAACCCTGAAACCCCTCCCTCATATCCAATTTATGATAATAAGAAAATATATGGGTCTAATTAATCTTTATAAACTTCATTTCATATTCAAAAAGCAATCAAATTTGCTTTGTCCACAATCAGCTAAGAATGAATTATGGTAATTCATGCACATTAGCTTATCACAACACAAAACAAAAAGCAGCTTTCCCTGTCTCTATTTTTACTTTATCAAAGTAATGAATATAAATAGTAACAAACCAAAGAGTACAAAAAAAATCCTAGGACAAAAGGCTACAGACATTCTCTCACCCCACCCTTTCTTAATCCTAACACCACTTATCAAAAGCAATCTATTTTCACTTTTTCTCTTTTTGGCTCTCTGGAAGTATAGATGATATGCTTAGATATCTATTTTTTAATATTTATTTACTTGTTTATTTTTAGAGAGAGGGGAAGGGAAGGAGAAAGAGTGGGAAAGATACATCAATGTGTGGTTGCCTCTGGTGTGCCCCCTACTGGGGACCTGGCCCACAACTCAGGCATGTACCCTAGACTGGGAATCAAACCAGAGACCCTTTGGTTCACAGGTTGGCACTCAATCTTCTAAGCCACACCAGCCAGGGCACATATCTATGTCTTGATTTGTATCTGTTGATACCCTAAGAGGCCTGATATGAAAGAAGCATTTAATTCACAAAATCTCTCTGTCCCTCTCTCATTTTCCTGATTGTTGATCTTTGTTATTTTAATTTCTCTCCTTTGGTTACCTTGGTAACTTCAAATACTGTACTCAAAGCTCTATTTTTAGTTCTAGAAACTTTTAATAGTATCTCTTGGAAAAAAAAGTGTAAATACAATATAGAAGGTGGAATACAGACAGAGATGGTTTCCTCAATGTACAACTTGTGCAATCACACAGAGCCTAGAGGCACCAAATTCTTGGTTTAATGATCAACTGTCAGTGTCTTGAGATCCTTAAAGTATTAGGTATTAAAGCTTTAAAAATAGAAAGAAATACCTTGTTCATGGTCAAATGATCCATAATTCAGTGTAATTCCAACTAAAATATCAACATATTTTTAAAGAACTCAATGGGGCATCCTAAAATTTATATGCTGTAGAATATCCAAGTTTTGCCTTTGCTATATCAGATGTCAAAGTTATTATAAAGCAACATTAATGTGATATTGATGTAGGTATTAAGAACTAAAAAATGAAACATAATAGATTATAGAAAAATATACCCATAGATATATAGAAATGATATATATCAGGAGTATATAGATATATACAGAGACAGGAATAGATTATTCAACATATATTGCTGGGAAAATTGGATATCCTACCATATTCCATACTCAAAAACCAGTTGCTGGTAGATTAAAACTTTGATATGAAAAAACAAAAGTAAAAAAATTTAAACCACAGTATAGGAGGATATCTTTATAAACTCAATGTAAGGAAATAGTTTTTCGGATGCTTAAAATGATGACAAAGGAAAAAGTGACTCAAAAAATCATTAACTCCTGTTAATCAAAAAGAAAGTGAGAAGATAAGTGATAAATTGGAAAAATACATTTGCAACAAATATGCCTGACACAATATTAATATAATTCATAAGAAATTCTTACAAATCAATAAGAAAAGACAACCAACCAAACAGAAAATTGGACCAAAGACATGAACAAACATTACACAGAAGAAAAATTAGTGGCACATAACCATGTAAAAAGGTGTTCAACCTCTCTAATTGACAGAGAAACATATATTATACCACAATTAGATATTATTTCATATACACTGTTGTCAAAAATTAAGAAATATGATAATACCAAATGTTTGTCAGGATGTAAGTCCCTGGGAACTACTGGTGAAAGTAGAAACAGGTATAAACATCTTGGAAAACAATTTGGTACTATGTTGGAAAGTCTAATGTTCAAACACTCTGTGAAGTAACAACCATCCCTAGAAGATACATATATCTTATGAGAATAAGAAAACATCTGGTCGAATTAATTTTATACACTTTGAATTTCATATTAAAAAAGCAGTCAAATGTAAACTTGATTGCTTTTTGAATATGAAATACATATTTTAAGCATACATATATTATATATATTCTCACATATGTGCACCATGCTCATACCTACACAGCTCATGATAGCAAAAAATAATAATGGAAAAAATCAAATGTCAAACAACAGGTGAATACAGACAAATGGTGATAAATTCAGACAATGACACATTATACAGCAAAGAAAATGAATTCACTGAAACCACATGCAACAACATGAATGAATTTTATAAATACTATATTGAGTGAATAAAGCAAGTCATAAGACTACTTCAGTCTTTCATTTTTATAAAGCTCAAAATAAGCAGAGATTTATGTAAATACAAAAACAAAATTCAGGATAATAGCTACTTCTGGGGGACATTTTGAAGATGGAAGAGGAAAGGAGTACACAGGTGGATGTATCATCCAGAGCCCTAGATAAAACAGACAAGTTTTCTTCTTCTCCCCATTTCCTGGAAGATGAAATTTTTCTAGTTCAATTTTCATCTAGAATGTCTCAACTTTATGTGGGGGAGTCTCAGTTTGGCTGCCCACTTTCTGCAGTCCCATGGGCTTATCTCCTGTCCTGCCACAGTTATTGTATTCTAAATCCTTTATTACTGAGATTGGAAAGCAAGATTAATAACTTCAGCCCCAGATCCAGTTTTCCCCTCTGGTTTTCAGCTCCTTTTGGTTTATTCCCTGGGAGTTTCTTTTATTTTCTTTGAGCTTTGAGCTTATTATCTGAGATAATGTTTATGGTATTTATCCAAAATTCTCTGGTAGATTTTATTATGATACATTTTAAATCACTTTTCAAATCTCTCCTATGAAATTGATCTTTTCCTGTTTTCCTTTTCTACTTTGCTCAGTTTTATCCACCCTATACTAAAAAGAAATCAACACTCTGTTTTCAGATTTGCTGCCAAATACATATATATAATATTGGCATAATTCTATCACTATACATTGCATATGAATTTATGTCTCCTTTTTGCTTATGAATTTTACTAATTTTTGTTTTTTACTATTTTTCCTTGATCAGTCTAGCAAAATGATTATCTAACTTATAACTATTTTAGATAGCTATAAGTTAGATAACTATAGATAGCTATAAAAATCCAAGAAGCTGCTTTTGGATTTTTATCCTATCTACTACCATTTTTGTTTCCTAATTAATGAAATTTAGCTTTCATTTTTCTTAATTGTGTTTTCCTAGTTCCTTCTTTCTTTTGTTTTTCTTTTTCTAATAGTTTTAGGTAAGTAATTAGCTTCTTTATTTTTCATCATTCTTTTTTAAAATTGAGGATATTGATGGTCATGGGTTTTCCTCCAAGAATATATATTTTAGTATGCATTACTTTCATTGCTTTCTAAATAGTTTTCAATTTTCTCCTTTTTAATCCAGAGACTATTTAGAACTGTGTTTTTAATATCTAAAGAAATAAAAATCATCTTTATATTATTTATTTCATATTTTATTTTAATTGGATCAGTGAATATAATCTGTAATGGAGCTACTTTTAAAAATATGTTTCAACTTTTTTTGGATCATCTCATGATTGATAGTATTAGATGTCCCATTACTTCTCATCTTACCTCTACAAAATAGTATGCTTACCAATCCATACATAGCTATTAACTCGTTTATTTCTTTTTTTTTTAAGATTTTATTTATTTATTTTTAGAGAGGGAAGGGAGGGAGATAGAGAGAGAGAAAAAACATCAATGTGCAGTTGCTGGGGGTTATGGCCTGCAACCCAGGCATGTACCCTGGCTGGGAATCAAACCTGCGACACTTTGGTTTGCAGCCCGCACTCAATCCACTGAGGTACGCCAGCCAGGGGCTAGTTTATTTCTTTTTATTCAAGTACTCTATAAATCAGACAGGAATTGTGGTTACCTCCTAGAAAGAGAGCTAATAGAGCTGTACTTAAATATAATAGAGGTTTACTTTTTTTCTCACACCCAAAAAGCAAATTTTGTTATACATAGCCCAGGACTGGTAGCCCTATGATATTATTAATGCATCAATGTGTTGGGTTCTTTTCATTCTTCTGCTTTGCAATGTTGAGTTCCATCTTCCATCCTCAAAGTTGCTTCATGCCCAAGAGACAGCTGTTGTAAGTTCAGTCATCATATTCAACATTCCAGGCAGAAGGAGGAGGAAAGGGAAAGGACAAAAGAGTCAGCCTTCTTTAAAGAGCTTTTCTGGAAGCACCAATGATACCTATTTATAGATCAGTGACCACTCCTACTTTATATTTTAACTGCTCTGTTATTTACTGTATATAGGCTTCTACTTATGTTTATTATAGCCTTACCTCTTATAACGATGTAAGTTCTTCTTTGTCCTCTTTGGTGCACTCAATTTTAATGTCACCTGTATTCTTTTTTATTTGTTTTTGCCTAATATTTTTTGCCCATCCCCTTAATTCCAATCTTTTTCTATCACTTTATTTAAGTGTATTTTAATTGACTTAACAGTCTCTATATTTTAGTGGAAGAAATCTGTCCACTCAAATATAATATATAGATTTAGAAAAAGATGGTGGCTTTACTCTAGGCAGCACGATTCTCGGCTTCTGTGGAGAGGAGGGAAACTCACGGATTGGTGGAGAAACAGAGCAAGTGGCCTAGGATACCGAATCATTTTTGAAAACAGGACATCAAAAATTATTGCGATCATTGAAAAACCAGATAGTAAGGAGACTGCTTCAGGACAAAAGGGACCAAGAGATCAGCGCAGGGACCAGGGGAGTTGCAGTCCCCAGGCCCGGTGCTCCTGGGTCTGCCTCAGGGCTCCCGGGAGAGGGGAGTAACTGCTCCCTCCCCCGAATACGGGGGTTGAGCAACACCAGGGGAGACCTTGTTGCTGGAATTCACAGAGAGGCCAGGTGGACTGGGGGAAAAAAAATCACCCAGGGACTGTGAACACCCACCCAGAGCCCTGGAAGAAGTGAATGCCTCCAGCCAGCACGACCAGGGGCGGCCTGGAATAGCGTCCGCACCCCTATCCCAGTGGGGGTGTGGATCGGTGGAAAACCCAGACATCACAGCCCCGGTCCAGGAAAGGATGCCGGCGTTCTCAGATTTCTGGAGCCTGCGGTGTTGAACTGTGGAAGCCCGTGCCCCATCAGGAATCCTAATTTTCACGCTGTGAACCCAGAAGGGATGCGGCACTTAGTGCATTCCTAGAGCCCAAAACTCAAAATGTGGTGAATGGGTGTGCCCTTTTACAATCCCCAGAGATAGCACAGTGAATCCCAAAATGTCACGGATGCTTCCTGAGATCATACAGCTGGAACCCTGCAGAAACCCTGGAGCACGGGAGAACGCGGCAGTGAGCTCCAGAGAGCAAGTGTGCTCAGGAGCGCCCAGGGTCCTGTAGGGGAAAGTCAGATTTTCCCTGGGGATATTACCTGAGAGACTTACTCATATTTGTTTGGTTGGGAAGAATGATAAGCATTTCAAATGTCCCTCAGCCAGCTGAAGCCAGCAAGATCAGAAAAACTGGTCCGGCCAGTTAGAAACCAACAAGAGGTGTTTTGTTTTGTTTTCTTCTGTTTTCTTTTGTTTTGTTTTTGTGGCTGTTGTTGCTTGATTGATTTTATCTAGTGTTTAAGAGAATTTTTATTTTTTAATTCTTATTATTTTTATATCACTCAACCCTTATGTTTCTTTTCCATTCATCCTAGTATTATTCCTTCTTTCTTTAATTTATTTTAATCATTATTCAAATATAGTTTTCTCCCTTTTAATCCCAATCCAGTCCCCCCTCTGACCGCTCCCCACTTCACTCCCATTATGACCATGTGTCCTTTAAGTTTGTTCCTGTGAACCCTTCCCACTGTCCCCTTAAATTCCCTCTACTCTCTTCTGTGGGCACTGTCAGCCTGGCCTCTATTTCAGTGTCTTTGGTTATATTTTGCTTATTTCTTTGTTTTCTTGTTTAGGTACCTGTTAAAGGTGAGATCATATGGTATTTGTCTTTAACTGCCTGGCTTATTTTGCTTAGCATAATGTTTTCCAGCTCCATCCAAGCTGTTGCAAAGGGTAGGAGCTCCTTCTTTCTTTCTGCTGCATAGAGTTCCATTGTGTAAATGTACCATAGTTTTTCGATCCATTCATTTACTGATGGGCATCTTGGTTGCTTCCAGCATGTAGCTATTGTAAATTGTGCTGCTATGAACATTGGGATGCATAGGTTCTTTTGGATTGGTGTTTTAGTGTTCTTAGGATAGAGTCCCAGCAGTGGAATTGCAGGGTCAAAAGGCAGATCCATTTCTAATTTTCTAAGGAAGTTCCATACTGCTTTCCATAGTGGTTGCACCAGTCTGCAGTCCCACCACCAGTGCATTAGGGAACCCTTTTCTCCACATCCTCGCCAACACTTGTTGTTTGTTGCTTTGTTTATGATGGCCATTCTGACTGGTGTGAAGTGGTATCTCATTGTGGTTTTAATTTGCACCTCTCTGATAGCTAGAAATATTGAACATTGTTTCATGTGTCTTTGGATTTTCTGTATGTCCTCCTTGGAGAAGTGTCTGTTTAAGTCCTTTGCCCACTTTTTAATTGGACTCCTTGTCTTCTTAGAGTGGAGTCGTGTAAGTTCTTATATATTTTGGAGACCAAACCCTTGTCTGAGGTATCGTTGGCAAATATGTTTTCCCATACAGTTGGTTCTCTTTTAATTTTGATACTGTTTTCTTTAGCTGTGCAGAAGCTTTTAATTTTGATGAGGTCCCATTTGTTTATTCTTTCCTTTATGTCCTTGCTCTAGGGGACAAGTCAGTAAAAAAGTTTCTTCGTGAAATATCTGAGATTTTCCTACCTATGTTCTCCTCTAGGACTTTAATGGTGTCACGTTTTATATTTAAGTCTTTTATCCACCTTGAATTTATTTTTGTATATGGTGTAAGTTGGTGCTCAAGTTTCTTTTTTTTTTTCATGTAGCTGTCCAGTTCTCCCAACACCATTTGTTGAAGAGGCTATTTTTACTCCATTTTAGGTTGCTGCCTCCTTTGTCAAATATTAATTGACTGTAGAGACTTGGGCTTATTTCTGGGCTCTCTGTTCTGTTCCATTGGTCTATGTGCCTGTTTTTATGCCAGTTCCAGGCTGTTTTGATTATAGTGGCCTTGTAGTATAGTTTAGTGTCAGGTATTGTGATCCCTCCAACTTTACTCTTCTTTCTCAAAATTGCAGCAGCTATTTGGGGTCGTTTATAACTCCATATAAATTTTTGAAGTGTTTGTTCTATGTCTGTGAAATATGCCATTGGTACTTTAATAAGAATTGCATTGAATGTGTAAATTGCTTTGGGTAGTATGGACATTTTGATGATATTAATTCTTCCAATTCATGAATATGGTATATGTTTCCATTTGTTTGTGTCTTCCTTGATTACTTTCTTCAGTGTTGTGTAGTTTTCTGAATACAGGTCTTTTGCCTCTTTGGTTAGCTTTATTCCTAGATATTTTATTTTTCTTTTTGCTATTTCAAATGGGATTTTTTTTCCCTGGTCAATATTTCTGCTGTTTCATTCTCGGTGTACCGAAATGCCTTTGATTTCTGGATATATACTTTGTATCCCGCTGTTTTGCCAAATTCATTTATTAGGTCAAGCAGCTTTTTGGTAGAGTCTATAGGATTTTCTATGTATACTATCATGTCATCTGCAAAAAGTGACAGTTTTGTTTCCTCCTTTCTGATTTGGATGCCTTTTATTTTTTTTTTCTTGTCTGATTTCTGTGGTTAAAACTTCCAGTACTATATTGAATAGAAGGGGTGAAAGTGGACAGGCTTGTCTTGTTCCTGATCTTAGTGTAAAAGATTTTAATTTTTCCCATTGAGTATGATGTTGGCTGTAGGCCTCTCATATATGGCCTTTATTATGTTAAGGAATGCTCCCTCTATTCCCACTTTGCTGAGTGTTTTTATCATGAATGGGTGCTGTACCTTATCAAATGCTTTTTCTTCATCAATTGATATGATCATGTGGTTTTTGTCTTTGCTTTTGTTTATGTGATCTATTACATTTACTGACTTGTGAATATTGAACCATCATTGCATCCCTGGAATGAATCCCACTGGGTCATGGTGTATGATCCTTTTAATGTATTGTTGGATGCGGTTTGCCAGTATTTTCTTGAGGATTTTAGCGTCAATGTTCATCAGTGATATTGGCCTGAAGTTTTCTTTCTTTGTTGTGTCTGTATCTGGTTTTGGAATTAGGATGATGTTGGCCTCATAAAAAGAGTTTGAGAGACTCCCATCTTATTGGATTTTTTGGAATAGTCTGTGAAGGATAGGGGTTAGCTTTTCCTTAAATGCTTTGTAGAATTCTCCTGTGAAACCATCTGGTCCCGCGCTGTTGTGTGTTGGGAGTTTTTATATTACTGCTTCAATTTCTTTTGTTGTTATTGGTCTGTTCAGGCCTTCTGCTTCTTTTTCATTGAGTTTTGGAAGATTATATTTTTCTAGAAAATTGTCCATTTCATCTAGGTTTTCAAACTTCTTGGCATACAGTTCTTTGTAGTAATTTCTTACAATCCTTTGTATTTCTGTGGTATCAGTTGTAATCTCTCCTCTTTCATTCCTGATTGTGTTTGTTTGGGTTTTCTCTCTTTTTTTTCTTGATGAGTCTGCTTAAAGGCTTGTGGATTTTGTTTATCTTTTCACACAACCAGCTGTTGGATTGATTAATCCTTAGAATTGTGCTTTTAGTCTCTATGTCATTTAATTCTGCTCTGATCTTGGTTATTTCCTTCCTTCTGCTTGCTCCGGGCTACCTTTGTTGTTGTTCCTCGAGTTCTTGTAGACGTAGGGTTAGGTTGTTTGTTTAGAACATTTCTAACCTCTTTAGGTGGGCCTGTATTGCTATGAACTTCCCTCTCAGGACTGCCTTGGCTGTGTCCCATAACTTTTGGGTTGTTGTGAGTTCATTATCAGTTATTTCCGGAAACCTTTTGATTTCCTCCCTAATATCATTCTTGACCCATTCCTTGTTTAATAGCATGCTGTTTAATCTCCATGATTTTGAGTGTTTTGGGTTTTTTTCCTTGGGGTTGGTTTCTAGCTTCAGTCCCTTGCGATCTGAGAAAATGCTTGGCTTGATTTCTATTTTCTTGAAATCCTTGAGGCTTGTTTTGTGTCCTATCATGTGGTCAATCTTTGAAAATATTCTGTGTACATTTGAAAAGAATGTATATTTAGCTTCTTTTGGATGGAGGGCTCTGTATATATCAGTACAGTCCATTTCATCAAGGGTAGTGTTCAATGCCACAATATCTTTGTTGATATTTTGTTTGGAAGATCTGTCCATTTTTGATAGTGGGGTATTCAAATCCCCCACTATAATTGTGTTGCTGTCAATATCTTTCTTGAAGTCCTCTAAGATTTTCTTTATGTATTTGGGTGCTCCTATGTTGGGTGCATATATATTTACAATATTTATGTCTTCTTGATGGATTCTTCCTTTGAGTATTGTGAAGTGACCTCCTGGGTCTCTCTTTATGGACCATTTTTGGAAGTCTTTTTGTCTGATATGAGTATTGCTACCCCGGCTTTTTTTTCCTGTCCATTCGCATGGAAGATTTGTTTCCAGCCCTTCACTTTCAGCCTGTGTAGGTCTATTATCCTGAGGTGTGTCTCTTGTAGGCAGCAGATATGTGGGTCATTTTTTCTTATCCATTCAGCTATTCTATGTCTTTTGATTGGAGCATTTAATCCATTTACATTTAAGGTTATTATTGATAGGTACTTATTCATTGCCTTTTATGTACCTGTGTTCCTCTCTCTCTCTCTCTCTTTTCCTTCCCTTCCTTAAAGCACTCCTTTTAGAATCTCTTGCAGAGCTGGTTTGGTCAAGGTGTATTCTTTTAGACTTCTTTTGTCGGGAAGCTTCTTATTTGGGCTTCTGTCTTGATCGAGAGCCTTGCTGGATATAGTAGCCTTGGTTGCAGACCTCTGGTTCTCATTACCTGGAGTATTTCTTGCCATTCTCTTCTGGCTTGAAGTGTTTCCATTGAGAAGTCAGCTGTTAGCCTTATTAGGGCTCCCTTCTATGTAACTTCCTTTTTCTCCCTTGCTACCTTTAAGATTCTCTCTTTGTCTTTAAATTTTGCCATTTTAATTATGATGTGTCTTGAGGTGGGTCTCTTTGGGTTCCTTTTGATTGGGACTCTCTGTGTTTCCCGGATTTGTGTGACTTTTTCTCTCATCAAATTAGGGAAGTTTTCCTTCATTACTTGTTCAACTAGGTTTTCGATCTCTTGCTCTTCTTCTTCTCCTTCTGATTTCCCTATTATACGGATTTATTACCTTTCATATTGTCTTGCATTTCTCTTAATCCCTCTTCATTCTTTCTTAGCCTCTTTTCCTTTTCTTTCTCTTTCTGGGTGTTGTTTTCTACTTTGTCCTCCAGCTCGCTAATCCAATCTTCTGCTTCATCAATCCTGCTTTTCATTCCTTCTACTGTGTTCTTCAGTTCAGAAATGGTATTCTTCATGTCCTCTTCACCTTTGTTGAGAGTTTCTATTTCCTTTCTCATGTTTATATAGTTTGCATTGACATTCATGTAGTTTCCCTCTAATTTCTGAAAGCTCATTGTGACTTCATTGAACTTCCTGATAATCATTGTTTTGAACTCACTGTCTGATAGTTGAGTTGCCTGTATTTCAGTTAGCATTTTTCCTGAGGCTTCCTCGTTTTCCTTCAATTGGGGGTTGTTTCTTTGTTTTCTCACTGCTTGTGGGTTTCTTCTTTTTTCTTATTGTTTGTTAATTTGATCTGTTCTGATTCCCTGTAATTATGGTGTGAACTTCTGTGGTAGAATATTTGTCAGATTCAGTGGTGCAATCTCCTTCGTGTATCCTGGGTTTCACAGCTTCCCCCTACTCTATTTTCTGATCAGTTGGAGGAGTAAGGTGAAATGGTTTAAGACAGCAAGACAGTACACTATGATATTTACATTAGCAGCCAGTAGAGAAGAGATGGGTTATCCTTTGGCTCCTTATAGTGTTAACCGTCATCCTCCACCCCACTATCCACTGTTTAGAAAGGATGGAAAGAAGGTAAGATTCTTATTGGGGATGCAAGGATTGTTCGTTGGATCTAGCAAGCTGGGAGGCTGTGGGAGGTCAAATTCTGAGGTAGGGTTGGAATAAAGATTAGTAAATAGGAGTAGTTTGTAAAAGAATAGAGACAACCCCCACAATAATATAGTTCAGGAAATTTTAAAGTGGGCTGAGATCAGGTAGGGCTGTTGAGTAGTATTTACAATTGTATGAAGTAGGTCTTATTTATAGTAATAGTAAAGCAACAGTCTTGTGGCAGAATCTATGAGATCTAGGTAACAAGAAAAAGGAGTATAGAACCTTGAGAGGTGTACTAATGGAACACAGATGAAGGATAGTAAATTATCAATACACTGTGACTGAGATAACAGGGGGAACCTATCAAATGACAGTATAACCAGCCAAGCAAAGAAGATTGTACAGAAATAAAAAGAATACCAAAATATTATTAAAATAAAAAATGTTGGAAAAGTGAGAAAAAGATAATACAATTTTACAGTAACTTGTAAGATTAAAAAAAAAGGAAAGAAAAGCAGAAGATGTAGTGCAGGAGAGATAAATTTGGAGTGGAAAGAATAATATTAGGATGAATGGAAGAGAAACATAAGGGATTGTGAGATAAAAATAATAAGAATTGAAAAATAAAATGTCACATAAAACAGAAGATAAAATCAATCAACCAACAACAGCTACAAAAGCAACACAAAACCAAACCAAACAAAACCAAAACAAACAAAACAAACAAAAACCAAAACAAAAAAAGCACCTCTTGTTGTTTTCTAACTGGCCAGACCAGTTTTTCTGATCTTGCTGGCTTCAGCTGGGTGAGAGACCTTTGAAATGCTTCTCTCTCTCCCAGCCAGATCTCAGCAAGTCTGTCAGGTACCCTGGGTGCTCCCGAACACACTGGCTCTCTGGATCTCACTTCCACATTCTTCCGGACTCGGGGTCCTGCAGGGTTCCAGCTCTATGATTTCAGGAGGCACCCGCAATGTTTTGGGATTCACTGCGCCCTCCCTGGGAATCGTAAAAGGGTGTGCCCCTCCCCCAAACTTTTGAGATTCGGGGTCTAGGATTGCACTAAGTGCCTCGCCGCGACCCTTCCGGGTTCACTGCGTGCGCGAGTCAGTCTTGATGGTGCTCGAGCCGAGCCCTTTCCAACTCCTTGTTCCCCACCGAACCCGCACTCTGACCCACACTCCAAACAGGTGTTGGTGCCTTTCCCGGCTCCCCCGGTCGGGCTGGCTTGAAATTTCTGAGCCACTACTGTAGGAACGCACCAAGCACCACGTTCCTCCCGGGATCATGGAGCGAGATTCAGGCCTCCCTATGGGGCGCGAACCAAGCACGGCCCGACTCTGTGCTCTCCACCGATCTGCACTTCCACCGGGCTAGGGGTGCGGGCGCTCCTCCAAGCTGCCCCTGGCCCTGTCGGCTAGAGGCCCTCACTCCTCCCAGGTCTCTGGGCGGGTGTTCATAGTCCCTGGGCGATTTTTTCCTAGTCCAACTGGCCGATCTGTTCCTTCTAGCAACACGTTCTCCCCTGGAGTTGCTCACCCCCGTATTTGGGGGAGGGAGCAGCAACTCCCCTCTCCCGGGAGCCCTAAGGCAGACCCGGGAGCACCGGGCCTGGGGGCTGCACACCCCTAGACCCCACGCTGATCCCTGGGCCCCTTTTGTCCTGAAGCAGTATCCTTACCATCTGGTTTATCCGGGATTGCAATAATTTTTGATGTCCTGCTTTCAAAAGTGATTTGGTAACCTAGTCCACTTGCTCTGTTCCTCCACCAATCCGTGAGTTTCCCTCCTCTTCACAGAAGCTGAGAAAAACGCTGCCTAGAGTAAAGCCGCCATCTTCCATCCCCATACTACTCCTTCTACTCCAAATTTATCTCTCCTGCAATCCATCTTCTTTTTTTCTTCTTTGTGTGTGTGTTTTTTTGTTTTGCTTTGTTTTGATCTTGCAAGTTACTGTAAATTTGTATTCTCTTTTTCTCACTGTTCCGACACTTGTTATTTTAATAGTATTTTGGTATTCTTTTTCCTTCTGTGTAATCTTCTTTGCTTGGCTGGTTATACTGACATTTGATAGGTTCCCCCTGGTATCTCAGTCACAAATTGTTGATAATTTACTATCCTTCATCTGTGTTCCATTAATACACGTCTAACATTCTATACTCCTTATTCCTGTTATCTAGATCTCATCCATTCTGCCACAAGACTGTTTCTTTACTATTACTGTTAATAAGACCTACTTCATACAATTGTAAATACTACTCAACAGCCCTACCTGATCTCAGCCCACTTTAAAATTTCCTGAACTATATTATTGTGGGGGTTGTCTCTATTCTTTTACAAACTACTCCTATTTACTAATCTTTATTCCAACCCTACCTCAGAATTTGACCTCCCACAGCCTCCCAGCTTGCTAGATCCAACTAACGATCCTTGCATCCCCAATAAGAATCTTACCTTCTTTCCATCCTTTCTAAACAGTGGATAGTGGGGTGGAGGATGACGGTTAACACTATAAGGAGCCAAAGGATAACCCATCTCTTCTCCACTGGCTGCTAATGTAAATATCATAGTGTACTGTCTTGCTGTCTTAAACCATTTCGCCTTACTCCTCCAACTGATCACAAAAAAAGAGTAGGGGGAAGCTGTGAACACTAGGATACACGAAGGAGATTGCACCACTGAATCTCACAAGTATTCTACCACAGAAGTTCACACCATACTTACAAGGAACCAAAGCAGATCAATTTAAGAAACAGAGGCTACCAAGAAGAAACCCACGAAAAATGAGAAAACAAAGAAACAATCCCAACTGAAGGGAAAGGAGGAAGCCTCAGGAAAAATGCTAACTGAAATAGAGACAACTCAACTATCAGACAGTGAATTCAAAACAATGATTATCAGGAAGTTCAATGAACTCACAATGAGCTATCAGAAATTAGAGGGAAACTACAACAATCACACTGCAAACTATATAAACATGAAAAAGGAAATAGAAACTCTCAACAAGGGCCAAGAGGAAATGAAGAATGCCATTTCTGAACTGAGGAACACTGTAGAAGGAATGAAAAGCAGCATCGATGAAGCAGAAGATCGGATTAGCAAGCTGGAGGACGAAGTGGAAAACAACACCCGGAAAAAGCAAGAAAAGGAAAAGAGGCTAAGAAACAATGAAGAGGGATTAAGAGAAATTAAATACAATATGAAACATAATAATATCCATATAATAGGGATGCCAGGAGGAGAAGAAGAGGAGCAAGGGATTAAAAACTTGGTTGAAAAGTAATGAAGGAAAACTTCCCTAATTTGATGAGAGAAAAGGTCACACAAATCCAGCAAACACACAGAGTCCCAATGAAGAGGAACCCAAAGCGGCCCACCTCAAGACACATCATCATTAAAAAGGCAAAATTTCAAGACAAAGAGAGGACCTTAAAGGCAGCAAGGGAAAAACAGGAAGTAACATACAAGCAAGCCCCAATAAGGCTAACAGCTAACTTCTCAATGGAAACACTTCAAGCCAGAAGAGAATGGCAAGAAATACTCCAAGTAATGAGAACCAGAGGTGTGCAACAAAGGCTACTTTATCCAGCAAGGCTCTCAAGATTTATGTCTTCCTGTCTTCTTGGTATGCCTTCTATCAAGATACAAGCCCAAATAAGAAGCTTCCCAGACAAAAGAACTCTAAAAGAATACACCTCCACCAAACCAGCTCTACAAGAGATTCTAAAGGGACTGCTTTAAGGAAAGGAAGGAAAAGAGAGAGAGAACACTCATACATAAAACATAATGAATAACAACCTATCAATAATAACCTTAAACGTAAATGGATTAAATGCTCCAATCAAAAGACATAGAATAGCTGAATGGATAGGAAAAAATGACCCACATATATGTGGCGCACAAGAGACCCACCTCAGGATAAAAGACCTGCACAGGTTTAAAGTGAAGGGCTAGAAACAAATTTTCCAAGCAAATGGACAGGAAAAAACAAAGCCGGGGTAGCAATATTCATATCTGACAAAATAGACTTCCAAAAAAGGTCCATAAAGAGAGACCCAGAAGGTCACTTCATAATACTCAAAGGAAGAATCCACCAAGAAGACATAAATATTGTAAATATATATGCACCCAACATAGGAGCACCCAAATACATGAAGAAAATCTTAGAGGACTTCAAGAAAGATATTGACAGCACCACAATTATAGTGGGGGATTTTAACACCCACAGTCAAAAACGGACAGATCTTCCAAACAAAATATCAACAAAGATATTGTGGCATTGAACAATACCCTTGATGAAATGGACTGTACTGATATATACAGAGACCTCCATCCCAAAGAAGTGAAATACACATTCTTTTCAAAGGTACACGGAACATTTTCAAAGATTGACCACATGATAGGACACAAAACAGGCCTCAAGAATTGCAAGATAATTGAAATCATACCAAGCATTTTCTCGGACCACAAGGGACTGAAGCTAGAAGCCAACCTGAAGGAAAAAAAACCAAAACACTCAAAATCATGGAGATTAAATAGCATGCTATTAAACAATGAATGGTTCAAGAATGATATTAGGGAAGAAATCAAAACGTTTCTGGAGACAAATGAAAATGAACTCACAACAACCCAAAACTTATGGGACACAGCCAAGGCAGTCCTCAGAGGGAAGTTCATAGCGGTAAAAGCCCACCTAAAACAGTTAGAAACATTCCAAACAAACAACCTAACCCTACATCTATATGAACTCAAGGAACAACAACAAAGACAGCCCAGAGCAAGCAGAAGGAAGGAAATAACCAAGATCAGAGCAGAATTAAATGACATAGAGACTAAAAGCACAATTCTAAGGATTAATCAATCCAAGAGGTGGTTATTTGAAAAGATAAACAAAATCCACAAGCCTTTAAGCAGACTCATCAAGAAAAAAGAGAGAAAACCCAAACAAGCACAATCAGAAATGAAAGAGGAGAGATTACAACTGATACCACAGAAATACAAAGGATTGTAAGAAATTACTACAAAGAACTGTATGCCAAGAAATTTGAAAACCTAGGTGAAATGGACAACTTTCTAGAAAAATATAATCTTCCAAAACTCAATGAAAAAGAAGTAGAAAGCCTGAACAGACCAATAACAACAAAAGAAATTGAAGCAGTTATATAAAAACTCCCAAAACACAAAAGTCCTGGGCCAGATGGTTTCACAGGAGAATTGTACAAAGCTTTTAAGGAAGAGCTAACCCCTATCCTTCACAGACTATCCCGAAAAAATCCAAAAAGATGGAAAACTCTGAAACTCTTTTTATGAGGCCAACATCCTCCTAATTCCAAAACCAGATACAGACACAACAAAGAAAGAAAACTTCAGGCCAATATCACTGATGAACATTGACGCTAAAATCCTCAACAAAATACTGGCAAACCATATCCAATAATACATTACAAAGATGATACACCATGACCAAGTGTGATTCATTCCAGGGATGCAAGGATGGTACAATATTCACAAGTCAGTAAATGTAATAGATCACATAAACAAAAGCAAAGACAAAAACCACATGATCTTACCAATAGATACAGAAAAAGTATTTGATAATGTACAGCACCCATTTATGATAAAAACACTCAGCAAAGTGGGAATAGAGGGAGCATTCCTCAACATAATAAAGGCCATATATGAGAGACCTACAGCCAACATCATACTCAATGGGCAAAAATTAAAATCTTTTCCACTAAGATCAGGAACAAGACAAGGCTGTCCACTTTCTCCACTTCTATTCAATATAGTACTGGAAGTTTTAGCCACAGCGATCAGACAAGAAAAAGTAATAAAAGGCAACCAAATTGGAAAGGAGGAAACAAAACTGTCACTGTTTGCAGACGACATGATAGTGTACATAGAAAATCCTGTAGACTTCACAAAGAAACTGCTTGACCTAATAAATGAATTTGGCAAACAGCGGGATACAAAGTATATATCCAGAACTCAAAGGCATTTCTGTACACCAACAATGAAACAGCAGAAGCAGAAATCAAGGAAAAAAGTCCCATTTGAATTAGCAAAAAAAAAAAAAATATATACATATATATATATATATATATATATATGAACAAACTAACCAAAGAGGTAAAAGACTGGTATTTAGAAAACTACATAACACTCAGGAAAGAAATCAAGGAAGACACAAACAAATGGAAACATCTACCGTGTTCATGGAGTGGAATAATTTAATATCAGCAAAATGTCCATACTACCCAAAGCAATTTACACATTCAATGCAATTCTTATTAAAGTACCAATGGCATATTTCACAGACATAGAACAAACACTTCAAAAATTTGTATGGAATCATAAACAACCCCGAATAGCTGCTGCAATTTTGAGGAAGAAGAGTAAAGTAGGAGGGATCACAATACCTGACACTAAACTATACTACAAGGCCACTATAATCAAAACAGCCTGGTACTGGCATAAAAACAGGAACATGGACCAATGGAATGGAACAGAGAGCCCAGAAATAAACTCAAGTCTCTATGGTCAATTAATATTTGACAAAGGAGGCAGCAACCTAAAATGGAGTAAAAATAGCCTCTTCAACAAATGGTGTTGGGAGAACTGGACAGCTACATGCAAAAAAAAAAAAATGAAACTCGAGCACCAACTTACACCATATACAAAAATAAATTCAAGGTGGATAAAAGACTTAAATATAAAACATGACACCATTAAAGTCTTAGAGGAGAACGTAGGTAGGAAAATCTCAGATATTTCACGCAGAAACTTTTCTACTGACTTGTCCCCTAGAGCAAGGACATAAAGGAAAGAATAAACAAATGGGATCTCATCAAAATTAAAAGCTTCTGCACAGCTAAAGAAAACAGTATCAAAATGAAAAGAGAACCAACTGTATGGAAAACATATTTGCCAACGATACCTCAGACAAGGGTTTGATCTCCAAAATATATAAAGAACTTACACAACTCCACTCTAAGAAGACAAGAAACCCAATTAAAAAAAATGGGCAAAGGACTTAAACAGACACTTCTCCAATGAAGACATACAGAGGATCTAGAGACACATGGAACAATGTTCAATATTTCTAGCTATCAGAGAGATGCAAATTGAAACCACAATGAGATACCACTTCACACCAGTCAGAATGCCCATCATAAACAAAGCAACAAACAACAAATGTTGGAGAGGTTGTGGAGAAAAGGGGACCCTAGTGCACTGTTGGTGGGACTGCAGACTGGTACAACCACCTTGGAAAGCAGTATGGAACTTCCTCAGAAAACCAAAAATGGATCTGCCTTTTGACCCTGCAATTCCACTGCTGGGACTCTATCCTAAGAACACTATAACACCAATACAAAAGAACCTTTGCACCCCGATGTTCATAGCAGCACAATTTACAATAGCTAGGTGCTGGAAGCAACCTAGAAGCCCATCAGTAAGTGAATGGATCAAAATACTATGGTACATTTACACAATGGAATTCTATGCAGGAGAAAGAAAGAAAGAGCTCCTACCCTTTGCAACAGCTTGGATGGAGCTGGAAAACATTATGCTAAGCGAAACAAGCCAGGCAGTGAAAGACAAATACCATATGATCTCACCTTTAACAGGAACCTAAACAAGAAAACAAAGAAACAAGCAAAATATAACCAAAGATACTGACATAGAGAACAGGCTGACAGTGACCACAGGGGAGAGAAGAAGGAATTGCAGGGGACAATGGGAAGGGTTCACAGGAACAAATTTAAAGGACACATGGACAAAAACTAGGGGTAGGGTGGTAATGGGAGGGAAGTGGGGAGGGTTGAGGAGGCTGGATTGGGAGTAAAAGGTAGAAAACTGTACTTGAACAATGATTAAAATAAAATTTAAAATAAATAAAGAAATAAATAAATGAGAAAAAGAGAATAAATACCATACCAATCATCAAAAAAATATAATAAAACGTCTGATATGCTTGATTTTGTGTTTTCAATCTTGGTTTATTTTTACTATTTTGTATTTTTTCATTTTTTTTTATTTTATTGTTGTTCAAGTACAGTTGTCTGCCTTTCCCCCCTATTTTGAATTGTTGTTTGCTATTTTTCCTTCATTCTAAAATACATATTTCTCTAATGTTTATTTAAAGTAAGATATCAAATGTTCCTTCCATAAAAATGCTGATTTCCTTTCCCATTTCTCCCAATCCAGTAAGATTAAATATTTAGAATACCTTCACTCTAACTTATTTTCCTTAACCTTTGAAAGGCCCTTATTTGCTCCCATGTCGCATCTTCCAGACCCCTACATTTGGCTCTAGAAACATTTGATATCCATTTGAAAATAAATTAAGGCTCAACCCATACCTCCCAGGTTATATAAAAATTAAATTAAAGTGGTTGATAGACCTAAATCTAAAAACTAAAACTATAAAACCTCTAAATGAATATATAGGATAAAAGTTTTCCCACCCTGCTGCAAGCATTTTTTTAAGTAGGACACACAAAGCACAATTTATAAAGAATAAATATAGGCAGGAAAATCTCAGATATCCCACACAGCAATATTTTCACTGATATGTCCCTTGGAACAAGGGACATAAGGGGAAGAATAAAGAAATGGAATTTCATCAAAATGAAAAGCTTCTGCATGGCTGAAAAAAAAACAACAAAATTAAAATGAATAGAAAACCAACTGTATGGGAAAACATATTTGCCAATGATATCTCAGACAAGGGTTTGATCTGCACCATATTTAAAGAACTCACATGGCTCCACTCTAAGAAAAAATGAACCAATTAAAAAAAATGGGCAAAGGACTTGAACAGACACTTCTCCAAAGAGGACACACAGAGGGTCCAGAGGCATATGAAAAGATGTTCAGCATCACTAGCCATCAGAGAGATGCAAATTAAAGCCACAATGAGATACCACTTCACACCAGTCAGAATGGCCATCATAAACAAATCAACAAACAAGTGTTAGAGAGGATGTGAAGGAAAGGGAACCATAGCACACGGTTGGTGGGATTGTAGACTGGTGTGGCCACTATGGAAAACAGTATGGAATTTCCTCAGAAAACTAAAAATGGATCTGCCTTTTAACCTGGTAATTGCACTGCTAGGATTATATCCTAAGAACCCTGAAACACCAATTCAAAAGAACCTATATACCCCAATGTTCATAGTAGCATAATTTGCAATAGCCAAGTGCTGGAAGCAACTTAAGTATCCATCAGTAAATGAGTTGATCAAAAAACTATGGTACATTTACACAATGAAATACTACACAGCAGAAAGAAAGAAGGAGTGCCTACCCTTTGTGACAGCATGGATGGGACTGGAGAGTATTATGCTAATTGAAATAAGCCAGACCAGTGAAAGACAAATACCATATGATCTCACCTTTAAGTGGAACCTAATCAACAAAAACCATTAACCAAAATATAACCAGAGACACTGAAATTAAGAACAAATGGACAGTAACAGAAGGGAGATGGGAAGGGATAATGGGGTGGGGGGGGGAGGATGAAAGATTTTCAGGAACAACTATAAAGGACACATGGACAAAACCAAGGGGGTGTGGAATCAGGGGAGGAAGGTGGGGATGGCTGGGGTGGAGGAGAGAGGTGAGGGGGAAAGGCAGAAACCTGTACTTGAACAACAATAAAAAAAAGAAAAAGAAAGATAAATAAATAAATAAATAAATAAATAAAGCCTATAGGGAAAAATAAATAAATAAATTTGACTTCATCAAAATTAAAAACTACTGCTCTTCAAGAGACATTAAAATAATGAAAAGACAAGCTACAGAGTGGGAGAAAATATTTGCAAAACACATACTTAGGAAAGGACATATATTCAGAATATTAAAAGAAACAAACAACCTATTTTAAAAGTTGGGAGAAGATTTTTGGGCAGTTTACCAAGAATTATATACAAGTAGATAATAAGTACATGAACTCATGTGACTACTCATCAGAGAAGTACAGATTGAAGCTATAATGTGATATTACTACACACCTATTAGATTGGCTATTTTTAAAAATACCAATGTTTACTTCTGGCAAAAATGCAGATGGAAATGCAAAATAGTACAACCACTTTCAAAAATAGGTTAGCAATTTTTTATAAAGTTAAGCACACCTTTACCATATGATCAAGCAATCCTACTCCTGGTTATTTACTTGAGAAAACTTGCATTCACACAAATATCTCCATACAAAAAAGTTTATACCAGGTTTACTTATAATCTCCCCAAACATACATACATATAAAAACATTGGTGAATTTCAAATGCATTTTACTAAATGCCAAAATTCAGACTCAAAAGGCTACATATTGTATGAGTCCTTTACTATGACATTTTGGAAAGGGTAAAACCCTAGGGTCAGAAAACAGGTCAGAGTAATTTCTGAAGTCTGGCTGTGAGAGGGAGAGGTTGTGGATATACAACTGTTGCCATTTGTCAAAACTCATGTACTAAAAAGAGTAAATTATACTTTATTTAAATTATACTTCAATAATGAAACAACTGAAAGAATCCAATTTAGCACTCTGTGGTTATCTTATGATCAACACAGTGATAAAGTACAAAGTCCCTTCCTTCAAGATAGTCTAGTGAATACAACCCATAAGAGACTGAAGTATGGATATGGTTTTTCCAGAACCATAACAGGCTACCCTGGGGTTGAAATCCCTGGTTGGGAGTAGGATCAGTAATGTATTCTTCAGAAATTTAACTTTTTTAAATTAACCCTTTTACCTTTTAGAAGGGCTGATAATACTAACAGTTCTCATTTTGCACATTCAGTCAGCACCTCCTTTCAGTAGCCATCAGTCTTGGGGACAGGGGGCGATCAAGATTGTCTCCCCAGAGTTCAGTTTTCTGAAAAGTTTTGGTTTTTTTTTTTCCTAATTCTACATCTTCCCTTTCCCTGTGGCCAGACTCTTCTCTGAGCCTTGGAGCTGAAAAGTGAAGCTTCTCTTCCACCAGGTCTTGCCTGAGTTTCTTTGCCTGTCTGACACATCTTTCACTTCAGCTGGCTCTGGCTTTGCATGCAAGAGGAGAAACCCACTGTGACATGGCAGGGTGGGGAGGTGGAAGTTCTCAGATGTCTTGCTGGATTTCCTCCCATACTCTCTCCTCTCCTGTGTACCCACTGCCAGAACTCCTTACTACTGCATGGTGAATGCAATAGATGTCCACCCTGTCCAATACTGTCCATTTAACACTCCTCTCACCTATTAAATCTGCAAGTCTTCAACATTTATTAAAGGTATAATACAAATTTTCTATTTGCCAGGCCAGATACCTTAGCATCAAGGTAATATTTTAAAACATCTAAGAGGAAGAAAACAAAAGAAAAGCAAACAAACTACACTTTTCCCAAGATTTGTAATCTTACAGAGAACTATTAAATAATTCTCTGGGTTTATTACAGTAATTGTCCCCTCCCTTCATCTCAGTTATATCCCATTCCAGCAAGATCATCTTCTCCCTTAAAGAAAAACATGCCTAAAGTAAAATAAAATGCTTAACTTTTAGAAGTTATACTTATTTTAATCCTTTAGGTAAATTGTCTCAAGACCATTTCCATTAAGTACACTTGGAAAGAACAGATCATCATAGCAATGGTGAATTTTAGAAATCAACTGCTCAGACCCATTAAAAGTCTATTGTCTGATCTACCTGTCCCAAATGCATGTATACACTTATTCATCTTTTTAAGCAAAATGTCAGACAGAAATTTTTTTGTACTATTAACTAATGGAAGTTTCAATTCTCATTTACATATAGTTTTTTTAGAGGTTCACATTCCATGTAGAAAATCATTTCTAAATTCTTATCCTCTGACCATTGGTTAAAAACAAAAGAATTCACTTACCTTTAAAGGGCAAAAGTTTAGTATATATTTTAAAACAATTACTTCAAATAAAAACTTTAACTTGAAGCCTATTTTCTCCTTAGCCACTTTTTCAGGTCAAGTTAATAAAAAAAAAAGATTTTAAAAGTTAATTGGCATTACTATTATCCCTCCCTACATTTAAAAATTTAGGTATCTATTTAAATCACACTGGTTTTGTAAAATCTGTAATTTTACACAATTTCCATAAGGAACATTAGCTTCAAGAAAGTTAAAGCTTTTTCATCTCTGCTCTTATCACTTTCCGCTTCTAAAAGCCCTGGTTGCTACAAAACCCCTGCCTCACAAGTTAGCAACTGCTCATATAGTGGGGATTCAAGGCAGTTTTCAAGATATCCCTAATTTCCTATGTTATAATCTTCAGTATCAGGACCTGGGCAACGATTTGAGACACCTATTCAGGCCTCTGCGTGAATATCAGACTTTCCCTCCCTTCAGGGTTCCAACCCCCTTTTGCTGTTAAAAAAGAGAAATAATAAATAGAATAAAACAACAACAAAAAAGGCAAGGAACATAAGATATTACCATGTTCTCAAAATGGGCAAAAACTACAAAGGTTTGGTAAACAGCACTAATGCTACCACAGTATGGGAGAAGATGCAGCATTATTTGCCATGGCTTTTCACTTGCTTCTAAGTTCCATCTAGGGGTGACACTTTCCATGCAGGTAGGATCCCCCCATACCAGATAAAGTAGCTGAATTGTTGCTAAAATACTGCGCTTTTATTCTCAAACTCACATCATCTTTTGGAAAATTTGAATAATGTGGGTGCTTTCCATGGGGGCAATGTTTACAAACATTGAGCTCTCTTGGTTCTTAACCAGAATTTGGCATAAGTCAGGACAGGGAGCAGAGTCAGTGTCCTGGTGTTCCTGGGCAGTAGTACTTCATCCTCTCATGTTCTGGTGTCCTGGAAGCCCCATCTCCTCTTGGTGACTCTTCCCACCACATCAGTGGGAAACTTGCTGACCTCCTTCAACCTACAGACCCTGATCTTTTTGCTCTCATGTCTTTACTCTGGATTCTTCTTCACCTGGTTTTTTTTTTTTTCTTAGAATGCCTGTTAACCTGCATATTAAACCTCTGTCTGATGACACTCCTGTAAAATTTTGGGGAAATGTTGGCCTCTTCTATTTCTCAAAAATACTTCTGGTGACCCCTAGTTGTGCTTCATATGTTCTCCTACAATCAACTTTCTTGGCTCCTATGGCATTTTGTATTTTCCCCTTCTCCTGTATACTGATATCTCCAATCACAAAAACTATGCTATCATTGCCAACAGGAAGCATCTCTGCTAACATCACTGCCTTCCAGTTAGATCATGCTCAGATCCATTGCTGAAGGTCTTGTGATGAGCAAACTGAAGATGTGCACTCCCCTCACTGCTAAAATAGCTAGTGTGATTGCTTGGAGAAAATCTTGGGCCAACTTTAGTTAATATCTGACATTCTCAGTAGTCCAGCTTTATGAGCTCTTGTAGTGCTTCTCTTGTATCTACAATTTTAGCATGATGCCAGTGGTTCTAGAGCCAGGACATAATCTGAATGGCTGATATCACATTATACTTAGATTCAGTCCTCCTATGGCAGTCCTAAGTTGGCCTCAGTCCTTGACACATTTCCTTGATCTCTCTACTCCAAATATAAGTTCTTTGCTAATAGGCCTCTCATCCATCATTAAAAACAGAATCATGGTGGGCCTTCTTCCCATCAGTCTTCTGGACATATCTAAATTCCAGCTGTAAAAATACCTTAGGTTCATACCAGTATATCTGGATGCAATTCATACTAGTTACAATCACTGTTAATTAAGTATAAACACTTAATTTGTTATGTAACAAATTTTGCCTCCAATATTTCCTTGATTCTCTAAATTTTTGTTGGAATATTTTTTAACTGTCAGAAAAGATGATACACTACATCCTCAAATAACATTGTTTCCTACTGTGTCATTTTGTGATAATGTTAATGAGGAAAAAATTAATTCTTGGCCAGGGCCCCTGTCTGTGTGATTTGCAATTTCTCATGTCTGCATGGATTCTTTAGGGACTATGGTGTCGTCACACAGCCCAAAGATTTACACATTAAATTAACTGGTGTGTCTGCATTGTCCTTGTCTGAGTGAGTGTAGATGTGTGTGAGAGGCTCTGTGTTGGAAGGGTATCCTGTCCAAGGTGGATCCCGCCTTGTGCTCTGAGATTCCAGGAGAGGTTTCAGTTGCCCATGACCCTGAACTACAATAAGCAGGTTGGAAAGTTGCCATCTGACTTGTTTATATCAATCTTTCTTAAATGTATGTACTGCTCACATTTATTTTAGTGGTTAATATTAGAAGGTTTTTTTAGGTCTTTATTTAGCAGTTTGATGATGTTTTGTGACCAGAAATATGCCATAGGAACTTAACTCTTTTTTAGATCAATTAACTTATGATAAAATTGGTATTGTTAAATCATTTTGCTCAAACTCAGTTTCCAAGAACATGTTGACAACATTAAGTGAGGACTTATTGTATAGGGTTCCCATATAACCCTCACCCAGTTTCCCCTGGTGCTAACGTATCACATTACATTGTTACATTTGTCACAACCAAGAAACCAACTTATATATTTTACTATTCACTAAACCACAGATTTCATTTAGATATCACTATTTTTTTCCACTACCTTACTTTTTCTCTTCAAGGACCCAATGCAGAGTTGTCTCCTTTGGTCTGTCATCATTCCTCAGTCTTTCATTGTCCCTTTAATATTTTTTAAAGATTTCGTTTGTTTATTTTTAGAGCAAGGGAGGGAGAAAGAGGGAGAGAAACATCAATGTGTGGTTGCCTCTTGTACATCCCTCAACTGGGCACCTGGCCCAAAACCCAGGCATGTGCCCTGACTGGGAATCAAACTGGCAACCCTTTGGTTTCCAGGCTGGCACTCAATCCATGGAGCCACACTAGCCAGGGCTGTCCCTTGTATTTTAAATGGCTGAAATATTTTTATGGCAGTTTTACAGGAATAGTCTGAGTCCTGCTCTGCCTAGATACTAAAGGTTATCGGAGCTATTTCTTCCCATTAATTCTTAAAAGGTTTCCCAATAAAGAGAGGAGCAAGAAAGCTCCAGAATGTTGTTTTATAGTAAACACAAAAGTACATTATACACACATTTCTGAGGTTGGACTTCCTGTTTCTGGTAGACAGCCTGTCCAGAGTTCAGGGAGTCTCCCTAATTGGCCAAGAAAGTGGCAGGGGGAGATTCTTACATTGGGCATGCAGAAGGCTAAAAATATCAATGGATAGGGCCTCAGCATGAACCTCTAGCAAGATAATTGGATGAAGATAAAAGCCCTTCTTCCCCCTTCCAGTACCAGATTGGGGGTGGGACCAGGGGAAGGCAGGCACATTTGACTTAGAAGTCAAAATGGTGCAGGGGGAGGTGCTGGACCAGAGAGACCTGTCAGTCTAGCCTAGGGAATGAAGGGATAGGTTGGGTAGTGAACCAACCTGTAGAGTGTGGAAGTTTGGGAACTTGGTCATTTTTGAGAAAGTATCTGGACCATCCCACACACAAGCTAATATAATTCCAGGGAAATAAAGAGGCTTTCTCTTACTCATGGCTGATTTGGGCTCCTGACTCGCTGCCTTGTGACCTACACTCACCTCTTCTCTCAATGGGCCACATAGCCATAGTAGTCAATGGCCCATGGCCACCAGGAGGGATTCTCTTTCTCACCTGATGATGCACTAGCTGGTGCATTCACATGTTCCCCCAGGAGTACATGACCTTGTGGCCCTAGGAGCTACATTGCCCATACTATGCAGGCTCCACATATAGGCTCCAGGAAGGAGCATGAACTGAACAGCAGCTGATAACAACTTAAGCTAACTGGATGAGGATCATGTCTGCCTCGCAGTCACCTGCAGATTCCAAAGGACTATACTTTAAATTGGAGCAGGAACTCTGGACACTGACTTTTGTCATGGCCTTGCTGAGGACAGTTAGATGTTTTCCATAGCAGAAAGAGGAGATGGACTTTTGAGACAGGAGTCCACCATTCTTCCAGATTGCACAACACCTGAATAAAACCTCTTTCCTTTTGCACAAGCATCTGGCACACGAGTTTGGCTTTTGTGGCAACAGGCAGCTAGACCTCTGTTTTCTCTTTGTTAATGATCAGTACATTTCCTTTACTACTTGAAAACAGGCAACCTTTTCATAGAGGCCAGAAACAAATATCTCTACACTTTATTTATACCCTTTGCTCTGTTGACTAGCTTGTAATTGTGAGCCAGGGGCTCCCCAGATGTTACTGTTTCACAGTCAATACTGTGGATGCAAAGTGCAACATTCATACCTAGCTGTGTACCCAACACCATTCTGAAGTTCTTCCAAAACAGTCCCATGTCTGATTAAAGTGGAAATACGTCTGGCTAAAAAAAGCAATCCTCAGGCTTCCTTACAGATATGTGTGGCCAAGTAACATCATTTTGGCCAATTAGATGTAAGCAGAAGTCTACTAGATGAGGTTTCTGAGAAAGCTAGCACTTTCCTGATTAAAAAAAAGAAAAGAAGAGCCCTGGCTGTTGTGGCTCAGTGGACTAAGTGTCAGCCTGTGAACCAAAGGGTCACTGGTTCTATTCCTACTCAGGGCACATGCCTGGGTTACTGGCCAGGTCCCCAGTAGGGGGTGCGCAAGAGGCAACCACACACTGATGTTTCTCTCTCTTTCTCCCTCCCTTCCCCTCTCTCTGAAAATAATAAAATCTTAAAAAATAAAAAAGAGGAGCAGTTGCCATGTGGCTTGCATACACAATTCCTTCTCTTTTCTGCATAAAATGTAAACTAGAAAAAGTACGATAAATTCAGAGCAAAGTTATTCAACATATGCATAATGGGATTTTTCTGAAGATGAAAATTAATGGAAAAGAACAGAAGTATAAAGATATAATTGGCAACCATCAAAATACTCTCCATATCCATGATTCTGTTTCTGATGGTTGCCAGCTGGGAAGGGGGTGTAGAGGAATGGGTGAAGAGGTGAGGGAATTAAGAAGCACAAATTGGTAATTACAGAATAGCCATGGGGATGTAAAGTATAGTATAGGAAATGGGGTAGCCAAAGAACCTATGCATGACCTGTGGACATGAACAATGGTATGGGCATTGCTTGAGGGAGTGGTGGGTGCTGGGTGGAGGGGAACAAAGTGAGAAAAATTGGGACAACTGTAATAGCAAAATCAATAAAATATAATTTCAAAAATAAAAAAAATGTAAACTCCAGGCCTGGAGAAAAAGTGGTCAATTTGTAAGCATGGGGATATAAAGGACAGTAAGAAGGAAGCAGAAGCAGCCCCCTACATCAGCTCCAGAGTGCCTATCTCCAGACTTCTTGTTACATGAGAATAACACATAAAGTGACATAAAAAAATAAAACCCTTTTCTTAAGTCTGTATTTGTCAGGTTTAAGTGACATGTAATAATATGAATAAACAGAGTCGTACTTGTAACATACACTGACCTGGTACTGCCATAGACAGTGACAGTAACCACGCTAAATAATCTCTGAGAAATCAAGATGAGAAAAAAAAGCCAGAATATTGAAGACAGACAATATTTCACATTTGAAAATGGACATAAGGGCCTCAAAGAATTCTAAACACAATTCTCACTAAATAAATTCACATTTTCAAAGGACTTTGCTTGATACTCTTCAGGCTAACTTCACATAACTTTAGCAGCTTACTGAACCAAATGAATGATTAAGACCAAGGTCCACTGCAGCTTAGAAACACTTCTCTCTTCTGGTATTGACAGCCATTCTTGAAGTGCACCTTTGGTGCGAGAAGAACAAGCCTGTCATGTGTACTGCTCTCCAGAGTGAGAAAAGTTCTGTGTGAGTTTGTGGCTTGTGATGGCAACAGAAAGAGAAGGCTAGACCCATGATCCAGCTGATACAATACTTTCAGTGTGCAGGCACTGGTTAAATTCTTTTTTTTTTTTTTTAAAGAATATCATTTTATTTATTTTTTATTTTTATTTTTTTAAAGATGTTATTTATTTGTTTTTAGAGAAGGAAGGGAGGGAGAAAGAGAGAGAGAGAGAGAAACATCAATGTGATTGATGCCTGCAACCTAGGCATGTGCCCTGACTGGGAATCGAACCTGAGACACTTTGGTTTGCAGCCCACGCTCAATCCACTGAGCTACACCAGCCAGGGGGTTAAATTCTTTGAAATACATTATCTCATTTGATGCTTACAATGCTCCAGTGAGGTGAATACCCATTTTACAGATAAGGAAACTGAAGCACAGAGAAATCAAATAACTTGCTCAAGAAGACTGGCTTAGGGAGAGCCTCTTGTCCCTAATTCAGAAAACTTTAGAAATCTATCCTTTGATTGGTTCCCTCCTTGCAGCACTAGGACACTGCTACAAACCCTAACTTCTTAAAAATTGCCCTTTTCTCATGCTAGTGGTCACTGGCACTTTGAACTTATACAGAATCAACATTCCCTCCACATCTCATGTAACAAATGTGTATAACAAATGGAAATCAGCAAAGCTCTAGTCCTTGGTATTTCAACATTAAGACTAATAATTTTTGCTTTTGTTCTTTAAATAGGTGGGTGCCAGCATTATTCTTTCAGTGTAGCCAAATGTATTCCTATTCTCCCTAGTGTTTATCTATTAGACTGTTTTCTTTGTTTTCTGCCTCAGATTCCAAATAGGTTAGGTACAATAAGTAAGAGGGGCATATGACTCTAGGTTATAGAAAATCAGCCTCAGAAAGGCTTAATCAAATAGAGGTTTATGTTTCTCACACAAGAATTCTGGTGGTAGGTGGCTGCTAACAATCTTTCACTGATGCCACTGTGATTCTCTTGGACATACCACCCGTGGTTTCTCTAGCTTCAGGTATCATGTCCACAATCAAGGCAGGCATTAGAGAGGAAGAGGCAACATCAGCCAAATTTGTCCCCTTTTCTCAAAAAAGCAAAACCTTTCCCAGAAACTTCCCAATAAGCTTGTGTTTACATCTTATTTGAAAAAAATCACAATTGCCACTCTAGCTCAGCATGACTAGAAATATGCATATTTAGGTTTTCCAGCCTCTGAGGAAGAGACAGGCAAGGGAAAATAAGGTTGGAAATAAAAGTGAAGGTAACCAACCCAGTGTTTGCCACAGATTGCATGCTTATTTGTTCTTAATAAATAACAGGAAAATAATATGATTATCTCATAGTGAAGTAGATAACTGAACTGACCTTGAAAGTCAATACTTCTACTTATGCACACTTATTGGTGATGTTTGGGCCATGAATATGAGTCCTGACATTCAACCCCTAGGTACAAGAGAAATGCCAACTCAAATGTCTAATATCAAGCTCTGACATAGGCAGAGCTTGGAAAATGTCTCTCCCAGATTCACAATAAGGAAAACCATTGAGAAAACAGAAATGCAATATTTTTTTCTTAGCCATATAGAACAAACTGCCAGCCCAAAATGTGAAGAGTCAGGTGAGTATAAAGAATCACAGCAGCGATCAAAATAACTAAAGCAGAAACTGCTGGAGCCAATCATTTGTAGGAATACTTAAAGGGTGGTTTTGATGAATTGCTTGTGGCTGGTGTGACCTAGGCTAGGGCTTGAAAACCTCTGGGGGACTAGTCTTGGGAGAAGGCCTACACTATCTTGGGTTTTGCCTCCAGAAATCCCACCAAGTTCGTACAGTGAAGATCTGAGGAAAAATTCCCTCACATTCCTTCTAGGAGATGGGAAAAGCAACCCTTTTGAAATACACCCTGTGTTTTCCATAATAAAGACCTGTTTTCCAAAAGAAATACATTACCAGAGCCCTTCATGAGAGAAATTGTAACAAGTAGATCTACTTTGCAAGAAATATTCAAAGTTATTCAAAGAGAAGTAAAATGGTATAGGTCAGAAACTCAAATCTAGGCCCAGGCTGGGTACTTCAGCTGGTTAGAGCATCCTCCTGATATGTCAAGGTTGTGGGTTTGATAACTGGCCAGGGTAGCAAATATTAGAATCAATCAATGAATACATAAATAGGTGGAACAAAAATTGCTGTTTCTCTCTCTCTTTTTTTCTCTCTCCTTCCTCCATTCCTATCTCTCTCTCTCAAAAATCAATAAATAAACATTTTGAAAAGAAAAAGAAATTCAAATCTAATAGATAAAGTAAGGGCTTTGAGAAGTGATAAATGAAGGTAAAATAAACTCTTACTTTCTTAATCTTAATTGACCTAATAGATATAATAGCAACAATGTATTGGTGATTATAGTATATGTATAAGTGAAATTAAATGACAGTAGGAACAGGAGAGAGGAATCAGCAACATTCTGTTATGAGCTACATGTGCTACCCACGAAGCAGTATAGTCTTATTTAAAAATAAAAAATTATCTTCAGAGAAGATAGAACACAGAATCATATTAAAAACAGAGAAGGAAGGAAAGATTCAAAAAGAATCAAAGAAAACAGTGACTATAATGAACATAAAAGTTATAAGCATGATACAGTAATCTGACAATATCAATAATAACTTTAAATGTGAATGGTCTAAACACGTGAATTAAAAGATAAAGACTGTTGAGAATTAGTTAGGGGACTTCTGGTCAAGATGGTGGCATAGGTAAACATGGCTCACCTCACACAACTACATCAAAATAACAACTAAAGTATGGAACAACCATCCCTCAGAACCATCAGAAATCAAATGGAATGGAAGTCTGACAATTATGGAACTAAACAAACCACATTCATCCAGACTGGTAGGAGGGGGCAGGGGCATGGAATGGGCTGGCCCCACACTCGCATGTAGTGGATAAAAATTCAGGAGGGATATCTCAGGAGCAAGGAGTCCCAGCCCCACGCCAGGCCACCCAGCCCAGGGTTCCAGTGCCAGGAAGATAAGTCCCCACAACTTCTGGCTGCAAAAAACAGCAGGGATTTAGTCAGTGGAAGTGTAACTAGAAAAGATATCGGTGTTCAGGCTGCCTTTCACTACCAAACCCAATAAGCAATGACAGTGATTGAATCTTTATGGGCACTTTATTCAGATGGCCGGTGATATGAGAAGATGGTGGGTTCATACTCTAACAGACCATCTTGCCTTCTCTTTCCAGGCCAGACTTTCTATGCCAGGGAATAAACAAGGTTTGGTGAGTGCTTTGAGATTCAGAGAGGATTGGGTGAAAGAAGCTGCAACATTCCTGTCCTGGGCAGTTAGCTGTTCCCAGGGGTGGTGGTCATCTGTTTCTCCTTGGAACACAAAGTCCTGGATGCCTCCAGTTGTCTCCAGGAGGTAATCTTTAGCAGTGCCTCAGGAAGTCAGCTGTTTTCCCAGGAGCCAGGATGGGCTTTATCTGTAGTTTCCAGAACAAAAGCTTTAATATACATATTACTTGCTAGATTTATAACTGTTTACCTTAAGCTAAAGTTTTCTAAGTCTTGAGTCCCCTATCAGAAGAAACTTCCAGGGTCCTAAGCAGTTCCACTTGACGAACCCACACACAAACTTACTCAGGCTCACTTCCTCTGAGCCCCAGAACTGGGATAGTAGCTTAAAAGGTACCAGAGGCACACAGGGAGAATCTGAAGTATCTGGCACTAAGGCAAGAGACGAGGGACAGCTTTCTTGCAAACAGAAAGTTGGGCAGAGGCCATTGTTCCCTTTCCAAACATGCTTCTGACAGAAACACAGAACCAGATGGCCTGTGCCATACCTGAGACTCCATCAACCTGGCTACTCTGTTTGTCCCACTCAGAGACTCCCTGAGGGTCTGCCCCACCCAACTTATGGGACCACCCAAGCTGTTAACAGTGGCTTTTCGATATGAATGGCTAGTCTTGGCTCATGCTTCACAACTTCCTAAATTCTCTCAAACAAGCAATAGCCAGCCTCAGTGAGCCCCCACCTCCCCACCCCCGATACTTCTTGTTAAGTGGCCCCAGGCCCAGTACTAGCAGTAGCCAGCCTAGACTGACATTTGGCTTTGCCTGGAAATCTCTTAGCCTAGCACAAGTAGCAGCCATCTCAGATTGCTTTATAGTTTAGGCGGGGTGGCCCTGGGCAGAACACAGGCTGGGGTTGACTTTGGCCTGCATCATCCAGGAAACCCCAGAGCCTGCACACCCAGTGGACAGCTACTGACCACGTCAGAGTACCACTACCCCACACCTGCACAGCTGATCCTCCATGGAAGGCAGAGGTTGGTGGTCAATAGTGACAGCCAATCTCTGCAGCTGAGTGGTCTGGCTAAATTCTTCCCATTGACCTGCCAACAGCAATCAAGACTTAACTACAGGAGGAGAGTGTACTTAGCCCCCATGAATGGTGCACCTTAAGTACCCATTTTGGGTGACAGTGAAGGCTGTGCCACTGGACCCTACAGGACATCTACTATATTAGGCCACACAACCTAGACAGGAAGTCAAAGCAGCTCTGCCTAATACATAGAAACAAACACGAGGAGGTTGTCAAAATGGGGAGACAAAGAAACATGGCCTAAATGAAAGAAAAGAAGAAAACTCCAGAAAAAGAACTAAAAAAATGGAGATGATAAATGAAAGAACAGATCAAAACTTCAGAAAAATAAAGTGGAGATAAGCAATCTATCAGATGCAGAACTCAAAACACTGGTTATAAGGATGCTCAAGAACTTTGTAAGGATATCGACAGCATAAAAAAGATCCATTCAGAAATGAAGAATACACTAATTAAAATAAAGAACATTTTACAGGGAAACAACAGTAGAGTGGATAAAGCCAAGAATCAAATCAATGATTTGGAACATAAGGAAGCAAAAACAACCAATGAAAGCAACAAGAAGAAAAAAAGAATCCAAAACATGAGGATAGTGTAAGCAACCTCTGGGACAATTTCAAGAGGTCCAAAACTCATATCATAGGGGTGCCAGAAGGAGAAAAAGAGCAAGAAATTGGATAAATCTATTTGAAAAAATAATGAAAGAAAATTTCTCTAATTTGGTGAAGGAAATAGACATGCAAGTCCAGGAAGCACAGAGATTCCCAAACAAGATGGATGCAAGGAGGCCCACTCCAAGACACATGATAATTAAAATGCTAAAGGTTAAAGATAAAGATAGATTCTTATAAGCAGTAGGAGAAAAGCAGTGAGGTGCCTACAGGAGAGTTCCCATACGACTGTCAGCTGATTTCTCAAAAGAAACTTTGCAGCCTTGAAGGGATTGGCAAGAAATATTCAAAGTCATAAAAAGTGGGGACTTACAGCCAAGATTGCTGTACCCAGCAAAGCTATCATTTAGTAATGAACTATAGAAATGATCCCTGAAAGTATAGTCTTCAAAGCATCATTTAGAATAGAAGAACAGATAAAGAGCTTCCCAGAGGAGAAAAAATGAAAGGAGTTCATCATTACCAAACCATTATTATATGAAATGTTAAAGGGACTTACTTAAGAAAAATAAGATTAAAACTCTGAACAATAAATTGGCAGTAAATACATATCTATCAACAACTGAATCTGAAAAGCAAGCTAAGAAAACAAGAATAGGGACAGAATCATGGATGGAGAACATTTTTATGGTTGCCAGATTGGGGGTGGGTTGGGGTAATGGGTGAAGAAGTGGGGGTATTAAGAAGTACAGATTGGTAGTTACAGAACAGCTATGGGGATGTAAAGTACAGTGTAGGAAATGGAGTAGCCAAAGAACTTACATGCATGACCGATGGACATGAACAAAGGTGTGGGTATTGGATAAGGGAGGGTGGGGTGCTGGGTGGAGGGAGGCAAAGCAGGAAAAAGTGGGACAACTGTAATAGCATAATTAATAAAATATAATTTTTTAAAAATTAACAACTTAGTTAAGAAACAGCCCTAGCTGGTGTGGCTCAGCGGACTGAGCACTCGCCTGCGAAACAAAGTGTTGCTGGTTCAATTCCCAGTCAGGGCACATGCCTGGGTTGCAGGCCAGGTCCCCAGTAGGTGGCACACATGAGGCAACCACACATTCATGTTTCTCTCCTTCTCTTTCTCCCTCCCTCCCACTCTGTCTAAAAATAAATAAATAACTAAAATCAGTTAAGAAGAAAGGTGAAGACTGTCAAAATGGATTTAAAAATAAGACAAAACTGTATCTTGTCTCTAAGAAACTCACTTTAAATATAAAGGCAGGTTAAAAATTAAAAGACAAAGAGAGATAAACCGTGCTAACCTTAATCAAAAGAAAGCTGGAGTAGCTATATTCATTTTAGATGAAGCAGACTTCAGTGAAAGAAAAATTATCAGGGATTAAAGTGGGGCATTATATTACAATAAAGAGGTCAATTTTCCAAGAAGATATAAAAATGCTTACTGTATATGCAGCCAGCAACAGAGTTTGGAAATACATGAGGCAAAAGCTTATCGAACTACAAGGAGAAACAGAGAACTCTACTGTTATATTTGGAGAGTTCAATACCCCTCTTTCAGTAATTGATAAATTGAGCAGGCAGAAAAATCAGTTAGAATACAGTTAAATTGAACAGTTCTAGCAATCAACTTGATCTGACTGACACCCATATAGTACTTCATCCAACATCAGCAGTATACATATTTCTCTTAAATTCACATAAAACATTCACCAAGATAGACCACACTCTGGTCTATAAAACTACCTTAAAACTGAAGCAATAGATATCATACAATGTCCACTTTCAGACCACAGTGGAATTAAACTAGAAATCAACAACAGAAAGATAACTAGGAAATCCCCAAATATTTAGAGGTTAAACAGTGTATTTCTAAATAGTACATGGATCAAAGGAGACGTTTTCAAACATTAAAATAGTTTAAAATAGATTAAAATACAGCTTATTAAATTTGGGGGGGGTGCAGCAAAATCATTGGTTAAAAGGGGATTTATATATCAGCAATGACCAATTGGAATTTGAAATTAAAAACAGAATACCTTTCCTAGCATCACCAAAAAGGAGATATTTAGATATAAACTTTACAAAATATGTACAGTATCTATATGAAGAACACCAAAAAACCTTGATGAAAGAAATCAAAGAAAATCTAAATGGAGAGATAGTTCATATTCATAGATAGGAAGATTCAATATTGTTAAGATGTCACTTCTTCCCAACTTGAGCTATAGATTCAATGTAGTCTCAGTCAGTAGCCCAGCAAGTTATTTCATGGATATTGACAAACTGATTCTAAAGTTTACATAGAAACACAGAAGACTCAGAATAGCAAACACAATATTGAAGAAGGGCAAAGTCAGAGCACTGACACTACCCAATTTTAAGACTTACTTTAAAGCTACAGTAACTGAGACAGTATAGTATTGATGAAGGAATAGACAAATAGATCAATGAACAGAATAGACAAACCAGAATTAGACCCATAGAAATATAGCCAACTGATATTTTCCAAAGGAGCAAGGACAATTCAATGGAAAAATAACAGTGTTTTTTTTTTTTTTTAATGGGGCTGGAATGATTGGATATCCATATGCAAAAAAAGAAGAAGAATCTAGACATAAATTTTATACTTTCTTAAAAATTAACTTGAAATGGATCATAGATGTAAATGTAAAATATAAAACTATAAACTTCTAGGAGATAATGAGGAAGTTTAGGTTAACTTAGGTTACAGATAACTTTTTGGATGTAATGCAAAAAGTATGATCCAGAAAGTAGAAAATGGATAAGTTGGATTTTTATTAAAAGTAAAAACTTCTGCTTGTGAATCAAAAGACTAGCTACAGACTGAAAGAAAATATTTACAAGCCCTGGCTGGCGTAGCTCAGTGGATTGAGCGTGGGCTGGGAACCAAAGTGTCCCAGGTTCGAGTCCCAGCCAGGGTACATTCCTGGGTTGCAGGCCATAACCCCCAGCAACCGCACATTGATGTTTCTCTCTCTCTCTCTCCCTCCCTCCTTTCTCTCTCTAAAAATAAATAAATAAAATCTTTAAAAAAGAAAAGAAAATATTTACAAAACACAACCTAATAAAGGGCTGGTGTCCAAAACATACAAAGAACTATTAAAAATCATCAATAAGAAAATAATCCAATTAAAAAGTGGGAAAAATCTGGACAGTAAAGAAAAGGAACTATCAGAAAGAGAAACAAAGAAAACAATCCAATTTACAATTGCAATAATACTAATACTACTAATAATAAACCTACGAATAAATTTAACCAAGGAGGTAAAAGACCTGTACTCAAAAAATTAGAAGACACTGAAGAAAGAAATTAAATAAGATGCAAATAAGTGGAAGTATATGCTGTGTGTTGGGAACAAGGAAATTAACAACTAAATTTAACCTTAATAGACAAGAACCACATTGTAGCCAAAAAGAAATGATAAAAGAGACAAAGTACAGTTAAAGCAAACATCCTGTGTCTAGCAGACGCTCTCCCCTGGGTAGGCTAGATAAGCAGTGCTTTGTAGTTTTTAATGAGAAAATAGAAAACTAGCCAGCTAGAGCCAGGAGATTACTAGGTTAATGAACAAACATCCTGCCTTCCTGCCTTATGAAAGAATGCTTGGTTTGAAATTCCTGCGCGCGGTCTTTGTAAGCGAATTACTAACTGCCACGTCTGCTTCTGTATAATGCTTGCTTGCCCGCCCATATATAAGAACGTAGTTGTAAGCGCTCGGCGCGGCTCTCGTTTGCAGCTCCTTGTGGGCACTGTGTCGCTGGACACTTTGAGAGTTCGCCCCTGCGCAGGTTAAACTTGGCCAATAAAGTAACATCTTTGATACCCTGAAAGTCTCCGATATTTGTTCTCGAGTTTGCTGGATGCTACACTGTGCCCAGGGAAAGAAAGAATTAACATGTTTAAAATGCCCATATTACCCAAAGCAATGTATACATTCAATGCAATTCCTATCAAAATACCAATGGTGTATTTCACAGAACTAGAATATTCCAAAAATGTATATGGAACCACAAAAGACCCTGAATAGCCTCAGCAATCCTGAGAAAGAAGAACAAAGTTGGAGGTATCATGTTACCTGACATCAAACTATACTACTAGACCATGGTAACCGTAACAGCATGATACTGGCATTAAAACAGATCTAGAGATAAATGGAACAAAATAGAGCATCCAGAAATAAACCCATGCCTTTATGGTCAATTAATATTTGACAAAAGAGGCAAGAACATACAATGGGGTAAAGATAGTCTCTTCAATAAATGGTGTTGGAAAATTGGACAGATATGTGCAACAAATGAAAGGAGACCATCTCCTTACACCACACAAAAATAAACCCAAAATGGATTAAAAACTTAAATATTAGACCTAGAAGAAACCATAAAAATCCTAGAAGAAAACAGAGGCAGTAAAATCTTTGACATTTCTCACAGCAATATTCTTTCTGATATATTTCCTTGGGCAAGGGGAACAAAAGAAAAAATAAACATATGGGACTACATCAAACTAAAAAGTTTTGCACAGCAAATGTAAACATCAACAAAACAAAAGACTACCTACTGAATGGGAGAACATATTCACCAATAATACATCCTTTAAAGATTTAATATCCAAAATATATAAAGAACTTAAACAACTCAACACCAAGAATGAACAACACTATTTAAAAAATGGACAAAGGAACTGAATAGACACTTCTCTAAAGAGGACACACAGATGGTCGATAGACATATGAAAAGGTGCTCAATGTTGTTACAGAACAGATCCGGGGGCGGGTGAATGATATACTATTACCGAACGGACCCCCACCTTGTGCTCCAGGGGTCCCGCCCCCAGCATACTATGTTTGCCTTGCCTGCCACCAGGAAAAGATGTCTCTCAATGACAGAGATTAGTGAAAAGGAAAGAAATTATTTGTTTAAAAAGTTATAGACTTACAGTAATGACTTAATGTCTTCATTAAAGTAGTAAAGTCCTTTAGAATACTCACAAACACACACAGTCCTTCCTTTCCCTCTGCCCAGTCCGGGGTACCATATCTCAGGAAAAGAAGTAGAAGTCTGTGGCTCAGGTAGCCCCTCCATTCCTGACACCATCAGCTGTGTTGCCGCTGCAATCTTCAGTTAGTCCAAAACCATTTGACACCTTCTCATGGCCCACCAACAAGAGTCCTTTCACTCCTTTTCTTTCCAGCAAGATCTCTTCTGATTCCTAAGCCAAGTGGCAAGAGGGAGCACCCCAAAGCTGCTGGTCCAAACTTTCACCAAAGCTACATAATCCTCACCCTCCAGCATGGATGCTGCGCCTGGGTTTAAAGCCCAGCACCAATCTTCCTCTGCATCCCCATTTCTGACTCCTCCCACAATCAGTTACACCTGCCAGCATTCCCGTATTTTTTTCAGTCTTTCTTGGCTGCCATAGGAAGTCTGGGCAGTTGTGGCCTCATGGCGTGGAGCCAATCACTCCAAACTCTCACACAAGTGAGATGTAATCAGGGGGAGTTGCCTCCCAGTTACATCCTGGGTAAAAGTCACTCCCATTCCCCTGGCTCCAAGCATGGCCACAGCTATTTAACATATCCATGAAGCCAGTTAAAACTTATAGGTATGTTAAATGACCATGTCTTAGGTTATTTGCAAAACTGTTGCTATGCAAAACAACTCTCAATGCCCCTGATCCATCCATGAGTCCCATCCCCCAGTTCAAACCTGCGAGGGTGAGGACATCCCATATATTTGTAATATTTCCCAGACACCCTGATTTCTGGACCCCATTACAGATTCCTATTTGGGGTCCCCCTGGCTGCACCCTGTTACAATGTCACTAATCATAAGAGAAATACACATTAAAACCACAATAAGATATCACCTCACACCTGTCAGAATGGCTATCATCAATAAATCCACAAATGACAAGCGTTGGTGAAAATGCGTAGAAAAGGGAACCCATGTACACTGTTGGTGGGAATGCAGACCAGTGCGGCCACTGTGGAAAACAGTATAAAATCCTCAACATATTAAGAATGAAACTGCCTTATGACCCAGTGATTCCACTTTTGAGAATATATCTGAACAAATCCAAAAGCACTGATTTGAAAGAATATATGCACCCCTATGTTCATTGCAGTGCTATTTACAATAGCCAAGATTTGGAAGCAGCCCAAGTGCCTTCCCATAAGTAGATGAGTGGACAAAAAGCTGTGATATGTTTATACAATGGAATATTAATCAGCTATAACAAAGAAGGAAATCTTACCTTTCATGACAGCATGGATTGACCTTGAGGGTATTATGCTAAGTGAAATAAGCCAATGAAAGACAAATACCATATGATTTCACTTATATGTGGAATCTAATGAACAAAATAAACACTCATAGAAACAGAGAACAGGCTGACATCTGTCAGAGGGGAGGGGATTATGGAACTGGGTTAAATAGGTAAATAGATTAGGAAAAAAATTTAAAGGCACAGACAACAGTATGGTGATGACCAGAGGGAAAGAGGGGTGGGGGCAGGTAGAAGAGGACAAATGAGGGATAACTGGTGATGGAAAGAGACTAGACTTTGGATGGTAAACACACTATACGTAGATGATTTATTATAGAATTGTACACTTGAAACTTATATAATTCAATTAACCAATGTCACCGCAATAAATTAAATTAAAATGATCTGAACAGAAACTATATAAAATAAGACATGTACATGGCTAAATAAGCACATAAAATGTTCAACGTAATAAGTCATTAGGAAGTTGCAAACTAAAGCACCAATCAGATTCTACTACACACTTATTAGAATTGCCAAAATTCAAAACACTCACAACACAAAATGCTTGTGAGGATATGGAGCAACATGAACTCTCATTCACTGTTGGTGGAAATGCAAAACAGTACAGTAACTTTCAAAGACAGTTTGCAGGTTCTTACAGAACTAAACATACTGTTACCATATGACCCAGCAATCATTTTCCTTGGCATTTATCCGAAGGAGTTGAACACTTATGTTCACAGACACTTCACATGAATGTTCATAGCAGCTTTATTCATAATTGACAAAAACTGGAAGCAACCAAAATGTCCTTCAATAGGTGAATAGATAAACAAACCATGATACATCAGACAACATAATATCATTCCTCAATAAAAATAAATGCACTATCAAATAATGAAAAGACATGGAGAAACTTTAAATGCATATTATTAAGTGAAAGAAGCCAACATTAAACTGTTAGGTACTGTATGATTCCAGCTTATATGATATTATGGGAAGGGCAAATCTATGGAGGCAGAAAAAACCCAGTGGTTGCCATGGATTAGGGGGTTGAGCTAACAACAAAATAGGTGGAGTACAAGGGATTTTTAGGGTGATGGAAGGATTCTACATGATCCTGTAAGGTAGATGCATGACAAAGCTTTTGTCTGAACCCATACACTATACAACACATGGAGGGAAACTTAATGTAAACTGTGGACTTTGGTTAATAATAAGGTATCAATATTAGCTTATCAATGGTAACAACTGTACCACAATAATGCCAGATACTAATGATAGATGAAACAGGGAAGGAGGTGACAGGGAACTGATATGGGGACTATATCTTTTCAATTTTTCTGTAAGTCTAAAATTGTTCTAAAACATAAAGACAATTTAATTTTTCTTTTTAAATTGATTTTAAAGAGAGGAAGGGAAAGAGAGATAAACACACAAAAATAAACTTCGACTTATGCTCCACCCATATATGCACTCATTGGTTGCTTCTTGTATGTGCCCTGACCAGGGCAGCCTTGCCATATTGGAACAATGCTCCAGCTAACTGAGCCACCTGTTCAGAGCCTAATTTTTTTCTAGTATCTAGTTAAAAGGAGAGGTCGAAGTGAGGCAAAATTGTCATAGAACATGTCATAAAATAAGTGAGGCTTTAGCTGGGTCCTAGAGGGTATGTATGATTTCTGGAGTTAGAAAGGACAAGATATTTCGGATAGGATTGAGGCATGAAAAAGACTCGGAGGGCTCAACTTGAGAAGGAGCAGGGAATATAACACAGAATAAATCAATGCAACAGGCAGCAGTTTGATGAATGCTAAAAGCCATGGCAAGGCCAGAATTGCTGATGCATCATTTCAATATAGATAAATATAGGCATGGAAGTGGACTTGACCAGGGCTGTGTCCTTGATAAATATTCATTCCTTCAATAAATATTGAAATATTGTGCAAGCACCTACTATGTTCCAAACATTGTGTTGTAGTAGGCACTGGGAACAATTACTAACTAAAAGAAAGAAAAATTTCTGTTCTCATTGAGCTTACATTCCAGTGAGAGGAAACAGACAGAACCTGCCTTGGTCTTTTCAAGGAACAGCAAAGAAGCCAATATGGCTGGAATGGAATGAAGGAGAGAGGTAGAAGATGAGATAGAGGAGAAAATAGAGGCCAGTATGCGAAGGACATAGAGGCCAAAATAGATAAAGACTTAAAGTTTTACCCTAAGACATTCAGGAACAATTAGAGGGTTTTGAGTGGCAAAGTGACTTGATTAACACCTGAATTAGGTTACTCTCTCTTCTGTGTTGAGAATAGAATATAAGAGTGTCTGCAGGTAGACCAGAGAGGTTGGTATAATAACACAGATTAGAGATGATGGGGGCTCAAACCATAGTTTTGGCAGTTCAACTAATGAGAAATAAATTGTGGACTCTAAAAGGGTTTGCTGATGATGTATTAGATGTGTGAAAGAAAGACAGGGTCAAAATGAATGAGTCAGTTTTAGGCCTGAGCAAGTAATTCAAAGAAGGAGTTGCCAGTGACTGAGAGAAAGAAAAATAATGGAGGAGCAGGCTCACAAGCAGGTGCACAAGCAGGGATGTGCCCATGTCTGAATTCAGTGGAGCTCTCTTAAAAGGGGACATTTCAAGAGCTAAAGATCAGAGAGAGACTGAGATGCAAAGTTAAGTGGGGAAGACCAAGTCACAGTACATACAGGTACCAAGGATAAGCATGTTGATTCACCAAACAGTTCCTAAAATCAACCACTTTGTATGTGCCAGTGACACAAAGGTAAATAAGACATCTTTCTTGCCTGGAAGAAAAACACAATCCAATGAGGAAAACAGAAATATAAATAAGTGATTCCAGTACATTAAGTATCATAGTAGAGGTATTCAACAATTACTGAGTCCCTGCTATATCAAGCAGTATGGCTAGGAAGCAGGGGTTAAGACTAAAGTTCTATAAGAGCACAAAAGAAATTCTTGCAAAAATGTTTATAAAGACATTTACAAGGGTTTTTGCCATGGTGTGACATCAGGGAGTCAGTAACCTAGACACCCATCCCTCGGAAAATGTATCAGTAAAAACTATGGAATATTCAGCAGCAGTTAGAAGTGAAAAACCAGGTATACACACAGCAATGTGGATTATTAGCTCAAGGATATAGTGTTGAGTGGAAACAGTAGGAAACAGATTTACAGTATAATATCATCTCTGTAAATGTAAAAGGCATACATAAAACACTGCATGTCTTAAATTATCAAGGATATGTATCAAACAAATTGCAGTTTGCATCTAGAAAAAGAATGAGGGTGGAGAATGGAAAAGTCAAGGAAAGATAATATTAATAACATAAAATAATATAAATAAGGGAAGGATCTTGCAGGTACTGATGATGACAATATGCTGAGAATTGAAGAGTGAAGTTAACCCACCTCTCTGCACTTGAGGTAAAAGAATGAGCTAACAGGAATCCAGCTGATAACCCTAAGGAGAAGTGTATTTCTGGGGCACCAGGAAGGGTGAGAAGAAATAGGAAGTCATGAAAGTGCATTCAAGTGTCAGGGAACAGCACCCGGTTTAATGGGGCTTGTGGTTGTGAAAAGCAGATAATAATTGAAATCCTTGGGTAAAGTGAACACATCCTACACTTGGAAAGTATTATTTTCATTGATTTGTCCCCTTTTATACCATTGGGGTTAAAGATCATGCTGTGCTCCCATTCAGCCTATTGTAAGATTTTCTTTCAGTCCTGTCCATGTCTCTACATCTAGTGACTACTCCAGAACCTCTAGTCCAACGAGTCATTCCTGTTTACTATGGTCTCAAGGAATGTAGCCCTTGATCCACTGCTTTTAAAGTAACAGTGGTACTCTGGCTAGGAATGGGGTAGGAAGGAAACTGGAGGTTGAAGGATGCTTCTCATTCTGGGACACCTGCCTGTGATTGTTCACCTTGTTGCCACCAACTCAGTGCTGCCAGGTCACTCTCACTGGTCATATCCCAGGTGGAGTCTATTTCAGCTTTGACACCCCCCGCCCCACGTTGGATCCTGTCCCACTATCATAGGTGTACCTATTATTCATATCTCTTATCACAGTTGCAATTTCACATTAACTTTTCTGATCATTTGATTTATGTCCATGTAGGCCTCTGGGATCCAAGTTCAATGTTGACAGTCTTTTTTTTTTTTTTCTTCACCAAGGTTTCATTAGCACTCAGCACAGTGCCTGGCATATGATAGAGGCTCAATAGCATCTCAGTTGGATACAAGCCTCCCAAGAGAAACCTAGGTTGAGGTGGATACAATTACACTGCAGAAGCAAGGAGAAAGTTGGGGTTTGTTTTTCTGTGGAGGGGAAAGGGAAAGAGCTGCAAGGAAACAAGTGTATAGACCCCTGAGCATCACGACTGCTATAAAAATTGCCTCCCCTCACTCTTTGGTACAGGGTGGGCATAAGTAAAATACTAGGAAAATAAATTGATCAACTGTATGTAAATTCACAAATGTTTAACACATTCTCTCTCTTTTTTGGTATGACAAATAAAACTATGAAACTAAATCAATGGAAGGGAAGAGTATGAGTCAGTGCTGGGTCTGCGGAAGGACTAACATTTCCAGAGGTCCAGACACAATCCATTGCTCCTCAGAGGACACAGGATGTATTCACAGGACAGCCTAAAATATCTTGGGGAGGGGCGGCGTTACTCTCACAGTCTGCTTGTAAGAATCACAAAAGCCTGGGTCATTTTGGTTGCCACCGTTACTAGTTCATAGTCTTCAATACAATTCCTCACCTTTATTCCTGTCCCTGCACTCCACCTCCACCTCAATTAGGCTCGGCCTCACTTACGAAACAACAAAAATCCTCCAAACCAAGCCAGCCAGAACTCGAAGAAGTGAAATGCAAATATGATCGCTCTTGCAGGCCCCTTCCCACGCCTCCTTTTGCCCTTCTACAAGAATGGGCACTCTAGTCTTCGCCAGGGGACGCCAGGCGGCCCGACCTCCGCCTGTACGACCGGTCGGGGACCTTCTGGCCTTCCCGCGTTCCTCTGGGTCAGAGCACCCAAGGCGCGCGCCTAATGGTGGGCCTAGCCTTCCCATTCCACCAGATTCTGAGAAGAGCGCACGCGTGCGCTCCGGGACGGAAGAGGAGAGAGGGGGCGGGGTTGAGGGGGCCCAAAGCCTTGGGGGTGGGGCGGCGTCCCTCACGTGACACGGTTTCACTGTTTACACGCGGAACGACCAGCGGAATTGGCCTCAGCTAGGCGTTCTGCTCCGTTTCGGTTTCACTTCCGGTGAAGGGTAGTCTCAGAGCTGGCGGTGAGCCGACGTTTAGAACAGGAGGTGGCGGTGGCGGCGGCGGCGGCGGCGGCGGCGGCGGCGGCGGCGGCTGGGCCTTGAGCTCCCGCAGCCCACCTCTCCTGGGCGGGCTCCTGGCGCCAGTAAGGCTGTCGAGAAGATGGAGGAGCTGGTGGTGGAAGTGCGGGGCTCCAATGGTGCTTTCTACAAGGTACTTCGGTCTAGGGCAGGCCCCATCTTCTCTCTTTCCCTCCCTTTTCTTGTCGGCCTTGGTGGGAGGCAGGCTTGCGGCCCTGTTCCCCAGCGCTGCGCCAGGGGAGGCAGGGCGCGCTAGGCGGGATGTTGTTTGGGAGGGAAGGACCAGACTTGGGGCCTGTAGGAAGCCACTGGAGCCCCTCTTCTTCCTGCTAGAGGCCCTGGGTCCTACCAGAATGAGAAGCGGGCAGGGAGGTGAGGGTAACCTTTCGGGGGCCGAGACCTGCCAGAGAGAGCTGGGGATAGGAGAGGGCCAGCTGCAGGTTGGAGATCCCTGCAAGAAGGGCCCATGTCGGCATGAAGTGACTGCGAGGGCTTATTTGCCTTTTTCTAAATATCCTCTCCCGGTGGGTATCCCGGCCGAGGTGTGGGTAGTTGCTTAGGAGGGGGTCGCATCTGTCGCCGCCTCTTGCCTTACAAAGAGGGTTTGAGATCTCCTTTGGCTTCTTTTTCTGGCCAGCATGGAGACTTCCGAGAGCTCCACTGTTTTGGTCAAGGCGTGTGAAGAAAGGGTAGTAAGCTGTAGTCAGTATCACATTACAGTCGCAACTGATTTTTAGTGGCTTCTCTTCATATATTTCAGACATTTTAGATCCAAAAGTTGCAGGAAGACACTGACAAATCTGAGTAATGCCTTAAAGAAGTTGGTAATCTTGAATATTCTTGTACCTCCCTTGTTATAAGATGTGGGAAAATTCAGGAATAAAGAAGCTTCAGCTTCTAAAATCATTAGCAACTTTGCTACTTAAAAAAATTTTTTTAACTCTCCAAAGACCTGAATATATGCCATGGAACTTCAGAAAGTCAACTGAATGTTATTACTGGGGGATTTTTTTAAGTGAGTCAGAATAATTGTTTTCCGCTCCCAAGTACTTAACTGTCTGCACTGAATGTTCAGTGTTGCAGTGGACTATTATTGAAGTTTTAAATAGGCCTGATTATTTTACTCTGTTTTTCTTTTTTAAGTTATGCCACTACATATCAACTAATACCTTACATTTTTGAAAGAAGATTAAAAATATTTTGATGTATCAGTCGTGCATTTGTTGGTACATACTAACTCTAGATCTGGTAATCTATAAATTACTGTTTCCTGTTCAGCGCTCCTCTATAACTTCTGCAAGTAATATCTTACCATACTACAGTCTTGGCAATAGAAGGTGTGTATGTCAGGAAGCATGGAAATTAGCTGTTGCCATTGCCCAACAAGATTCTTAAATTTATTATGGAAGAACTTAAATGTTTCAGATGAGACTGGTTTGGCTGAAGGAAAATGAACAATTGACTCAGCTCTATGTGTATTTACCAATTTTAATGGACATATTTGGAGATCAATATATTTCGTAAGTGAGTAAAGTATATAAACTGTTCCACACTTTTGGCAAAAAGATTAAACCTTTTGCTATAAAAGGAGGAAAAAATAACCCAGCATTTATGTTTGTTTTTAAGTCTCACCAATATAATTTTTTTCCCTCGACCCTACAGTCAGAATTTTGGTTGCATTTATTTTGGTGATTCTTAATTTCTGCTAGTTTGTGTAGAATCATTCTGGTTCCAAGATTAGTAGTTTGTTTTTTTTTTAACCAGATTTGTGGTGCTAAGTATTAATAAATAACAGCAGGAGCTAATGGTTGCACAATATTCTAACCTTGATAATTAGTTTAGATTGGATGCCACTCTTTGTCTTGTAGTGGAGTTTGCTTGCTTTAGAGTGCAAATAGCACATTCTGCTCTTGAAGGATTTCTCAGCCTCTTCCAGCAACCTATGCTTTGTTCCCGTGATTTTGCTTGCAAAGTGATTGAAATATAAGAAATGCTATCAATCCTTCTGCTTGTTGTTTGACAATGTTGCTTAATTTGAAGTTAAATAAAAAGTATATGTTGTCCTGTACTTTCCTGAGAAGAAATATGAACAAGTGTGTGTAAAGAAATTGCTGTTATATTTATTAGGTTTATTTAAAAAAACACCCTCTAATGGTCTGTATTGGTGAAAAAATAGTTTCTGTAATGAAAAAAGGTTTGAACTTTCATAGGACTTAATGCTATGAGTTATAAAAGTAAAGCAAAACTGAATTAAGTTGCTTGTCCAGTGGGAATTGGCAGACAAGATGGAAAATAAAGACCAAGAAAAAATGAACTATAGTGGCAAAATGATAGAAAAGTCTTTAAAAAACTAAACAACTCAAACAACTTCAGTGTAATTGAATTCAGACTTTGATTTGTCTAACAGAACCACGATATCACAAGGGACAATTCTCCATCTTCTGGGCCCATGATACAGTGTTGCCATGTACACTGGATAGAGTATATATTAGGAACAATTGAATTCTTTTTCTAAAAAATAAGCTCAAATTGCAGAATTAACAGAACCATGAACCCTAAACTCTAAGATTGTAACAGCTCATTTCTGTTTTTCACTCTGGTGTATGTTCTTAAAAACTGGGAAGTTAGAATTATTAATTATCAAAGCCCGCAACTATTATGCTTAGGTATTTGACTTAGAAAAAAAATCAGTCACAAGTACATTTTATAGAGCCTTATGTTATTTAGAACATGGAGACACTTGCATTATACCTAGCAAAATGTTTTCAAAGCAGCTTCTAAATGAGTAATGCTGAAATAAGTTCTTCATTCTAGGGGCATCTGCCTAAAATAGTATAGTGAGGGTTTTATTGTGGTCGTTGATGGGTTGTTTTTTTTTTTTGACTCAGTTATATGTTGAAAATGGTAATGAAATAACTCCATTTTAGATGTAGAATGTATGTCATTACAATATAAATGTACTAATATATCTTAAGATTCCTAGGTTTTGTATACTAGTATGAAAATTACTAAAGAAGGATAAGTAGTATGTAAGAAACGTAAGATACAATACCTTGCCCTGGCCAGTGTGGCTCATTTGGGCGTGGTCCCACAAACTGAAAAGTTGCCAGTTCAATTCCCAGTCAGTCCACATGCCTGGGTCACAGGTTCAGTCCCTGGTCAGTATGTGTACGGAAGGCAACCAATCAATGTTTCTCTCTCACATCAATGTTTCTCTCCCCTTCTTTCTCCTTCCTGTCCCTTCTCTCTAAAATAAAAAAAATAAAATTCAATTTTAAAAAACAATACAAAAATTTTTGTTTTCTGAAAATATACTGACTTATATGTAATGTGGTATAACTATATTACATTTTTATTGTTAGGTTATATTTTAATATATTTTATGTTTTTAGATTTGGTATCTGAGGATAGACTTTAATTTGGTAAGTAGTAATATGGAACCAGCAGTTAAATAGGAGAAAATCTGCAATCGAGGAAATTTTTTTAATGAAGACATAAGTAGACCAAAATGTCATATCAACTACATAGCCTGCTAGAAATCAGTTTTACTAAACTTGTATAAGGCACTGTTCATGTTTCCTCTGAAGTCATTAGACCTAACTTTGCATACAGGTGATATTCTGTACTTTGCGGAAGTGCATTATTCAGGTCAACCACATGTTTTTTCTTCCCAGATTCTAAATAACCTTTTTAGTGTTTAGTATGTTTGTGGAAGCATTATTTTTTCCCCTTCTAAACTATGCATTTTCCAAGTTCATACCCAAACATTCTGAAAATTTCCAGATAATTAAACACAGAATTCAGGGATATACCGCTGGCTGGATTGTTCTTTGGTTGAAGTGTTGTCCCGTGCTCCAAAAGGTTGAGGGTTTGATCCCCATCTGGGCACATACCTAGGTAGCAGATTCAGTTCCTGGTCAGGATGGTACAAGAGGCTGATCCATGTTTTTCTTACAATGATGTTTATCTCTCCCCCTTCCTCTCTCCCTAAAAAAAAATTAATAAACATTAAACATATCCTTGGTGAAGATTTAATTAAAAAAAAAATCAGTGATATAGCCCTGGTTGTGGTGGCCCCGTGGATTGAGCACCGGGGTGGGAAGCAATGGGTCACTGGTTCGATTCCCCGTCAGGACACATGCCTGGGTTGCATGCCAGGTCCCCAGTAGGTGGTGCACAAGAGGCAACCACACAGTGATGTTTCCCTTCCTCTCTTTCTCCCTCCCTTCCCTTACCACTGTAAAAATAAATAAAATCTTTAAAAAAATTCAGTGATACAATAACTAGGTTTCTCATTCCTGCCCACTATGGGAATGTGCTTCCTGAGATGATTACAATCATGATTATCATAGCTATTAACAGGTGCTGAGAGCTTTCTAGGTACCAGGCACTGTTCTAGGCACATTCTCTCTGTTAGTTTAATCTTCTCCCACATTCTGAGGTACTGTCATTATTCCCATTTTATAGATGAGTACAAGATGTACAGACAGATTAGGTAAGTGACTTACTGTGGTGTGTCAGAGCTAGTAAGGATCAGATCCATGATTTGAGATCAGGTAGTCTGATTTCCTGAAATGATGAAATTTAGCTTGAAGAAATGAGTTATATTTGATTTCCTGCCCACTTTTCGACTTCGTTATAATCTTTGATTGCATTTATTATTGTATCACTTCCTTAGCATTCTATAAGTGCAGTTGCAGTTATGTTGCCATTTTTTACTGTTGGGACAATGATGTGAAATGTAATAAAATGGTTAACTAATGTATCGGCCTCCTTTTTATTTTTTAAAGATTTTATTTATTTTTAGAGGGGAAGGGAGGGAGAAAAGGAGGAAGAGAAGGAGAGAAATGTCATTTTGTGGTTGCCTCTCACACGCCCCCTACTGGGGACCTGGTCTGCAACACAGGCATGTACCCTGACTGGGAATCGAACCAGTGACCCTGTGGTTCGCAGGCCAGTGCTCAGTCCACTAAGCCACACCAGCCAGGGCTCAGCTTGCTTTTTATTAACTCTTGCACCATGGCATATATTACACTGTAATTCTTCATGTGAATGCCTATTAAGGAAGGGTAAAGCTAGAAATCTTTGGCCCTGCTATGAAATTGACTTTTGTTACATTGGGGGCACATAAGAACTGAAGTATTCAAAAGTTAGGATACATACACACAGGAAAATTAATAATCCTTTTAATATTCTCTCTGTACTTGTGTCTTGTCTTTGGTTCAGGGTGAACCAGAAAGACTGTATTTTCCTAAAAATTTGTGGTAAATGCCCAGGTGAAGTCAAGTATTCCTAGATATTCAATGTAGTTGGAAGGGCTGTTGATAAGATTTAATATGCTTTTCTGTTTTCATTGTTCATTCCCTTATTTTGTTAGTTCCCACACACAGAGGGTGACAAAGCAGTAAGTCACTTTATATATGAGATCTTGGGTTTGAATCCTATTTTATCCCATATGTCTCTATTCTCGATATCTTACAGGTTTTTTTTTGAAGGATTATTTTGCAGAGCTCTAAGTTTTCTCTAATGAGAATAATCATTGCACTACGTGTGCTGTCTTCAGTGATAATGTAGTGGTTGTGTTTATTGGTGGTCAGGGGCTTATGTTGAAATTTTTGTACATGACAGCCTCTCTTGCGATCAGTGACACATATTTGTGAGAGAGTTTACTATAAACTAAAGGATGTGACACAGTAGAGGAGGAAGAGTTCACCCAAAAAGGGATGGATTTTCTTCTTAATTTCATTAATCTGGTAATGTAATGTTTGAATTGGATTTCTAGTCATTACACATTTTGGTAAGGTTTTTCTGATTGCCTTTTTGGGCCAGTTACCAATAAGTTGGGAATCTCATAATTACTTTTGATGTCCTGTTTATTCCCCCAGATAAGGAGCCTGTGTCTGTGTTTAGCTGCACTTTAGCACCTTTCTAAGACCCCAAAGATATTCATTACATTTTTCCTTTCTCAGAGTCTAAATAACATTTCAGTATTTAGTATCTTTGAGGTAACAGTAATTTCTTTTTTTATCTTAATTTTTTAAACTTTTTTAAAATGTGATTTTATTGGGATATAACTTGCTCAAATGCAAGAGCCTTTATGTTTCTGTATTTTTTATAAAATATGCCCCTCTCTGCTTTACCTCTGTTATTTAATGCCAACTATGTGCCAGGCATTGTGCCAGGCAGTGGACATGTGTGATTTCATTATAGCAACCTTAGAATGTAAGTCCAGTCCCCCTGCATCCATTCGTTACCTGCGGATGAGGGATGTGAGGACCAAAGACCACTTCTTGAGAGCCCCATAGCTGTGCTGTGGTAAAACCAAGATTTTGAACCTAGGTCTCATTCATAGCACAATTCTTAACCATTAAGTTTATTGACTGTTACAAGAAGAGACCTGGCTCTCATTCAGTACAGCTTCCTTTATGTATTCATTCAAACCCCTTCAATTTGCCTTCTTTGGTAACATCTCAGAAGTCCCCTCCCCAAAACCAACATGACTATCTTCTCCCCAAATGCCGGCTTTGCTTGCTACAGATAGGTAGGGATCACAACAAAATGTAGTTCTCCAAGTTGGTGATGGGTGGGGTGATAGTGCTCTGGAAGTGGTCAGGAATGGCGAGTATGAATGTTGGGGTAATAGAAGGGCAGAGACAAAAGAAAAGGGTATTGGAGAAAGTATAATAGGAAATAGGAAGATGGGACCCTTGTTGGAAGTGACAGTTTAGTAAAAGGCCTTAGAAGTCATAGGAGATAGTTGTTCTTGGTGTAAGTACTGGTCAGAAGAAACTAATGAGGTTTTTTTTTTATTCCACTTTTTACAACAACAATGAGAAGGTATTACGTGCCTTCTGTATTTACTTAATATGCACTGACCAAAAAAAGACAGATTTTGGAGCAGCCATGCAAACATCCAATACAGATAAGCCTCATTTACTCAAAGGCAGGCCCTGGTAGGCTGTGATGATTACTCAAACCATTTCTGACACTATGTCCAGAATTGCTTTCAGAGCCTTTGAAAGCTTTTTTGTTTGTTTAGTTTAAATAGTCACAAGAGTTGCAGATCTTCCTCCTTTGAGGGAATGTTTGATTTGGGAAATGGACTAATGTGGTGAATGAGTATGATTAAACTGTGCAGTAACTTCTTGGCAAATAAAAAAATATATAGCACTGAAATTATGAGACTAATTTTCAGAGTACTTTTAAGGTTATTTTGAAAACAGTCCCTGGCATCTGTGAATATTTTAAATCAGTGTCATCCAGTGGAACTTGCTGAGATGGTGGGAATGGTTTCTGCTTGCACTGTTCACTGCAGTAGGCACTAAGCCATGTGTGGCTGGCTGGTAAACACGAAATGGGGCGAGTATGAGTGGGAGACTGATTTTTAATTTTAGTTAATTTAATTAATTTAAATATAGTCACATATGACCAGTGGCTGCTTTGGTGGACAGCACAGTTTTACACAAGGGTAATAGTATTGTAAGATACCTGATTTAACAACAGTAGTTCTTCACCCAGATGTAGCAAGGTTCTCCTAGCTAACTAGTGGACTTCTACATCTGTGGACTCTCAAGTATGGATTGAAAACAGTACAGGTATTGATTGAAAAAAACCTGTATGTAAGTACACCCATGCAGTTAAAATCTATGCTTTTCTATTATTTTTTATTTTTTAAAGCCAGTGTGATTTTTAACATTTTTATTACCTTATTTTGTAAGAGAACTTATTTTTTTAAGATTTTATTTATTTATTTATAGAGAGGGAAGGAAGGGAGAAAGAGAAACATCAATGTGCGGTTGCTGGGGGCCGTGGCTGCAACCTAGGCATGTGCCCTGACTGGGAATTGAACCTGCACCTGTAATGCTCTGGTTCACAGCCTGCGCTCAATCCACTGAGCTGTGCCAGCCAGGGCTAATCTATGCTTTTTTAAATTAAGGATTTTATTTATTTTTAGAGAGAGGGAAAGGGAGAGAGGGAGAGAAACATTGATGTGTGGTTGCACCTCGTCCCCTATTGGGGACCTGGCCTGCAACCCAGGCATGTGCCCTGACTGGGAATCAAACTGGCAACCCTTTGCTTTGCAGTCTGGTGCTCAATCCACTGAGCAACACCAGCCAGGGCTAAAATCTATGTTGTTTAAGGGTCAACTGTACTTCTAAGACATGCAAACAAAACTTTAGACAAGGATGAAGATGAAAGCAACATCCCTTCTTGGTAAATAAGAGATGGCCTCCTAATAAGAGTTTTGATTTTAGCTCTTATCCCACCTATCAAAAGCAGATTGTTAATTCGGTATTAGCGTCGTGTGAATAGAGAAAAGTGGGGAAGAGCGGTCTGTTCTTCCCATTTTCCATAATTTTGGGGACTTTATAAATCTAAGAGCGACCACTTCCTGCAGTTTAATTCAGAATCAAGCCATTGTGCTCCTGAAATAATAGAAGGGAAAGATCCCCTTAAAACACTGAGGCCTTGAACCCTTATGAAATCTAGTATATCCTGAAAAGTCATGATCACTCTTAGAGTTCTCAAAATACACTGTAGAAATTGTTCATGATTTAAATATAGCAGGGTAAATGTAAGCAAGATCAAAATAAGAAGAAGAAAATGGCCCTGGCTGGCGTAGCTCAGTAGATTGAGTGCGGGCTGGGAACCAAAGTGTCCCAGGTTCGATTCCCAGCCAGGGTACATTCCTGGGTTGCAGGCCATAACCCCCAGCAACCGCACATTGATATCTCTCTCTCTCTCTCTCTCTCTCTCTCTCTCTCTCCCCCCGCCCCCACTCCCTCCCTTCCCTCCCTAAAAATAAATAAATAAAATATTTAAAAAAAAAAGAAGAAGAAGAAAATGTGGATCCCCCCCATCTTAAACCAGCAACTATAAACTTTTATATGTATGTTTAAGTTAGAAATAATAATTTAGCCATGTTGGGTATTGCAGAGCACCTAAATTCCATTTTAAGTACACCTTGCACTCACAAGAAAACTTCCTTTAGCATAGCTTTGCATTTTTTTTAAACATAATTGCAGGAGTTTGGTGTCTCTATTTATGTATCTTTAATATAAATGTTTTCCAGGGCCCTGCCTCACTTGCCATTATTTTTGTTAGGAGCAGCTAATTAATACTTGCCTGATAAGTTTTAATTTTGCATATTTGGTTGTTTCAGTTTTTTAAAAAATGTTCTCACTTCCATCCTTTGAAGACATATTCATTTACCAAGACATTTGCATTGAATCACTTGTTTTGCACATTTATTGCGCACCTACTATATACCAGAAATTGTGCCAGTTAGTGAGGATATAGACGTTAAAGAATGGTCTTAAACTAGTTATGTTCCCAAAATCCAAAGTAATCAGGGTTTGCCACTATGTTTTCTTCTAAGATTTTCACAGTTCTTTCTTTTTAAATTTTTATTGTTCAAGTACACTTGTCTCCATTTCCCTCCACTACTCCCCCCCCCCCCACACTTAACCTCCTACACTCAATCCTATCCTCCTTTGGCTTTGTCCATGGGTCCTTTATACATGTTCCTTCATGACCCTTCCCTTTCTCTCCCCTTTGGCTCCCTCCCCTTTGACTCTGGTTACAGTCAGTTCTTTACTTCAATGCGGGTGGTTTTATTTTACTTGCTTCTTTGTTTCATTGATTAGGTTCCACTTATAGGTGAGATCGTATGGTATTTGTCTTTCACCAAGTGGCTATTTCACTTAGCACGATACTCTCCAGTTCCATCCATGCTGTCGTGAAGGGTAGGAGCTCCTTCTTTCTTTTTGCTGCATAGTATTTCATCATGTAAATGTACCACAGTTTTCTGATCCACTCATTTACTAATGGGCACTTAGGTTGCTTCCAGCACTTGGCTTTAATAAATTCTGCTGTTATGAAGATTGGGGTACATAGGTTCTTTTGAATTGGAGTTTCAGGATTCTTAGTACAGTCCCATCAGTGGAATTGCCGAGTCAAAAGGAGCTCCATTTTCAGTTTTTTGAGGGAATTCGATACTGTTTTTCACAGTGGTTACACCAGTCTGCATTCCCACCAACACCTGCACTAGGGTTCCCTTTTCTCCACAGCGTCGTCAGCACTTGTTGTTTGTTGATTTGTTTATGATGGCCATTCTGATCAGTGTGAAGGGGTATCTCATTGTGATTTTAATTTGCATCTCTCTAAGGGCTAGAGATGCTGAGCTTCATTTCATATGTCTCTGGGCCCTCTGTATGTCCTCCTTGAAGAAGTACCTGTTCAGGTCTTCACCCATTTTTCAATTGGATTGTTTGTCTTCCTGGAGTGGAATCGTGGGAGTTCTCTATATATTTTGGAGATCAAACCCTTGTCTGAGGCATCATTGGCAAATATGTTTTCCCATACAGTTGGTTCCCTTTTCATTTCACTGATGTTTTCTTTAGCTGTACTGAAGCTTTTAATTTTGATGCAGTAACATTTGTTTATTCTTTCCCTTATGTCCCTTGCTTTAGGGATATATTGAAGAAAATATTGCTGCATGGAATATCTGAGATTTTCCTGCCCATGTTCTCCTCTAGGACTTTATAGTGCCATAGCTTATATTTAAGTCTTTTATCCATCTTGAGTTTATTTTGGTGTATGATGTAAGTTTGTGGTCAAGTTTCATTTTTTTGCATATACCGTAGTTTTCAGACTGGTAAGATGTACTCCCCCCAAGTTTGGGGGTGTAGTGGGGGTGTGTCTTATAGTCCGAAGGTAGCTTTACGTTTACATTGGTGAAATATTATGTTATTGATGTTATTAAATATTTTACCACATTTTTTGCTTCAAAATTTCTTTTTCTATTTTCCTCTAAAACCTAGGTGTATCTTATAATCCAAAAAAATATGGTTGCTGTCCAGCTCTCCCAACACTATTTCTTGAAGAGGCTATTTTTACTCCATTTTATGCTTCTGCCTACTTTGCAGCACATAAATTGACCATAAAAACATGGTTTTAGTTCTGGACTCTATATTCTGTTCATTAATCTATGAGTGTGTTCTCATGCCAGGACCAGACTGTTTTGATTACTGTGGCCTTGTAATACAGTTTGAGCTCAGGTATTGTGAACCCTCCTGCTTTGTCCTTCTTTCTCAAAATTGTTTAAGCTATTCAGGGTCGTTTATGGTTGCATATAAACTTCTGAAATGTTTTTTCTATTTCTGTGAAATATGTCCTTGGCATTCTAATAGGGATTGCCTTGAATCTACAAACTGCTTTGAGTAGTATGGACATTTCGATTATGTTAATTCTTCCAATCCATGAGCATGGTATATGCTTCCATTTATTTGTGTCTTCCTTAATTTCTTTCTTCACTGTTGTGTAGTTTTCTGAGGACAGGTCCTTTACTTCCTTGGTTAGTTTTATTCCTAGGTAATTTATTTTCCTTGTTGCTCTAGCAAATGGGATGCTTTTCCTGATTTCTGTATTTGATATTTTGTTGTTGGTATACGAAAATGCCTTTGATTTCTAAATATTGACTATATATCCCGCTGTTTTGCCAAATTCACTTATTAGGTCGAGTACATTTTTTGGTGGAGTACATAGGGTTTTCAATGTATGCTATCGTGTCACCTGCAAACAATAACAGTTTTCCTTCCTCCTTTCCATTTTGGATGCCTTTTATTTCTTTTTCTTGTCTGATTGCTGTTGCTAGGACTTCAATACTATGTTGAATAGAAGTGGGGAAAGTGGACATCCTTGTTTTGTTTGTCATCTTAGTGGGAAACCTTTTAGTTTTTGCCTGTTGAGTATGATGTTGGCTGTAGGTTTCTCGTATATGGCCCTTATGTTGTGGAATGCTCCCTCTACTCCTACTTTGCTGAGTTTTTTCATCATAAATGGGTGCTGTACATTTTCAAATGGTTTTTCTGCATCTATTGATACGATCATGTGGTTTTTGTCTTTCCTTTTGTTTATGTGATGTATTATGTTTATTGATTTGTGAATATTGTACCATCCTTGCATCCCTGGGACCAGTGCCACTTGATCATATTGTAAGAGCTTTTTAATGTATTACTGGATATGGTTTACCAATTATTTGCTGAGAATTTTAGCATCTAGGTTCATTAGTGATATTGGTCTGTAGGTTTTTCTTTGTTGTGTCCTCATCTGGTTTGGGGATTAGGATGATGCTGGCTTCATAAAAAGAGTTTGGGAGTCTTCCATCTGTTTGGATTTTTTGGAATAGTCTGAGAAAGATAGGTATTAGCCTTTTATTAAGTGTTTTGTGAAATTCTCTTGTTCTAGAATTTTTGTGTACTGGGATTTTTTATTACTGCTTCAATTTCACCAGCTATTATCAGTCTGGTCCTTCTTTCTGCATCTTCTTGATTCAATTTTGGAAGATTGAAGTTTTCTAGAAGTTTGTCCATTTCACCTAGGTTTTCAAATTTTGTGGCAAATAGTTGTTTGTACTAATTTCTTATATCCTTTGTATTTCTGTGATATCAGTTCTATTCTCTCCTCTTCCATTTCTGATTTTATTTATTTCGGTTCTCTTTTTTTCCTTGATGAGTTAAAGGCTTGTAGAGTTTTTTTTTTATCTTATCAAAGAACCAGCTCCTGGATTTGTTGATCCTTTGAGTTGTTTTTTTAGTCTCTATGTCATTTAATTCTGCCCTCATATTGATTATTTCCTTCCTTCTACTAGCTCTGGGCTTTGTTTGTTGTTTTTCCTCCAGTTCTAGTAGATGTAGGGTTAGGTTGCTTATTTGAAATGTTTCTTTTTTTTTTTTTTTAGATAGACCTGTATTGCTATGAACTTCACTCTCAGGTCTTCCTTCGCTGTATCCCATAGGTTTTGGACTCTTGGGTGTCCATTCTCATTTTTTTTCCCCAAAAACTTTTGGTTTCTTCTTTTATCTCATTATTAAACCATTCATTGTTTAATAGCATGCTTTTCCGTCTCCATGAGTCTGACTGTTTTTGTTTTTTTGGTTTTTTTTTCCTTCAGGCTTGTTTTTAGTTTCAAGCCCTTTTGGTCTGAGAAAATGCTTGATATGATTTCAATTTTCTTGGATTTATGAGTCTTGCTTTGTGTCCTAGCATGTGGTCTATCTTTGAAAATGTTCCATGTGCATTTGAAAAGAATGTATATTTTACTTCTTTGGGACGAAAGTTTCTATATATTTGTGTCAGTTAAGTCCACTAGATGTAATGCATTGTTTAGTTCCACAGTATCCTTGTTGATATTGTGGTGAAAGATTTATGGATTGTTGACAGTGGAGTGTCAAAATCCTCTTCTATAATTTTGTTGCTATCTATATCTTTCTTGATGTCTTTCAAGAATTTCCTTATATATTTGAGTGCTCCAATGTTGGCTGCATATATGTTTACTATATATATGTCTTCTTGATGGACTCTTTCCTTTAGTATTACAAAGTTTTCTTCTGTGTCTCTCTTTATAGCTTTTGTTTTGATGTCTGTTTTATCTGCTATAAGCATTGCTACCCTGGCTTTTGTTTCCTGTCCATTTGCATGGAATATTTTTTTCCAGTTGTTCACTTTCAGTCAGTCTGTGTAGGTATTTGTTGTGAGGTGGGTCTCTTGTAGGCATCATATGTGTGGGTCATGTTTTATCTGTTCAGCCACCCTGTGTCTTTTGATTGGAGCATTAAACCATTTACATTTAAGGTTATTATCGATAGGTACTTGTTCATTGCCATTTTACCGCCTTTTGGAACTGTGTTCCTCTCTCTCTCTCACTCTTTTTCTTCCTCTTCTTAAAGCAGTTCCTTTAGTATATCTTGCAGTGCTGGTATGGTGGAGGTTATTCTTTAAGCCTTCTCTTGTCTGGGAAGTTCCTTATTTGGTCTTCCATTTTAATTGAGAGCCTTGCTGGATAAACTAGTCTTAGTTTCAGGCCTCTGGTTTTCATTACTTGGAATATTTCTTGCCAGTCCCTTCTGGCTTGCAGCATTTCCATTGAGAAGTCAGCTGCTAGTCTGATCAGGGCTCCCTCATGTGTTACTTCCTGTTTCTCCCTTGCTGCCTTTAAGATTCTCTCTTTGTCTTGAAATTTTGCCATTTTAATTATGATGTGTCTTGGAGTGGGCCTCTTTGTGTTCCTGTTGATTGTGACCCTCTGTGTTTCCTGGATTTGTGACTTTCTCATCAAATTAGGGGCATTTTCCATCATTATTTTTTCAAACAGGTTTCTCTCCCTTCTTCTTCTTCTCCTTTCTTCTTTCTTCTTCTTCTCATTCTGGTATCCCTATTATATGGATAGTGTTACATTCCATGTTATACTGCAGTTCCCTTAACTCTTCTCTATTCTTTTTTCCTTTCCTTGTTCTTAGAAGTTTTTCATATCTTGTCCTCCAGCTCACTGATTCGAACCTGTGCTTCATTTAGCCTGCTTTTGATTCCTTCTGCTGTGTTCATCAGCTCAGAAATTATATTCTTCATTTCCTCTTGGTTCTTGTTGATCATTTCTGTCATTTTTGATGCTGATACAGTTTTCATTTTTGATGCTGTCATTTTGTTTCTATGTCATTTTTTATGCTGATAATAGTTTTTCTTGTAGCTTCCCTGTAGCTTTTGGTAATTCTCACCATGCTCATTGAGCTTCCTTATAACCATTGTTTTGAACTTAGTATATGATAGTTTACTTGCCTTTATTTCATTTAGCCCTTTTCTGAGGATTTCTCCTTTCCGTTTGATTGGTGGATGTTTCTTTACCTTTCCATTGTTTGTTAGACTTCTTGTTTGCTTCTACTTCTTAAAGTGATATGTTCTGGCACCCTCACTTTGTGGCGTGGACTTCTATGGTAGGAAACCTGTGAGATTCAGTGGTGCAGTCTCATTGATCTCCTGAACTTGGTGCTCTTGGGATGCCTTTATTCCATTTATTTGGATCTCTGGATGTAATTGGTTTTTGGTTGTTGTTGGGTGCTTCCCTCCAGGTGGTTGACTGATGGTCATTCCGCCTACCACGTATTATGTGCTGTTGTGCTGATGCTGCCAGAACAAAACAGCTCAGTCCAGGAAACAAACCCACACCCACAAAAATAACTCCCTTCCATAATCCCACTATCAACTGCAAATGATCCAGTATTAATAAGGATGTAAGGAGATTAAGAGTATTATAAGAAAGGAGAGCTAATATGAGAAGAACTACTTAATGAAAAATGATTTTGGGAGGGTAGAGGTAGGAGCACCAATAAGAGGTGGGAGTCAGAGCAATGCAAATAGAGAAAGTAAAATTTACATCATGAATATAAAAAGGAATGGAGAAGCCAGAATATGCTCAAACTTGATGGACAAGAAGTGAATGTTAAAAAGCTATACAGGAAAGAAAATATCACCAATCATGTAGAAGACCTCAGTGGATTTCATCTTGGTAGCCCCTGGTATTTACCACTGTTTTTTCTTTCTGGATCCACCTTTGGTGATGTTAGATGTTGACCCTGTCTGACCTTAGGGAGCCTGTTCTGAGACTGCCAGGGATCTACTGTCTGTGGCTATTTCCTTAAATTGTAAATCTAGGCACTCAGCAGTCACCTTTAATCCCCATAGGGCAGGGCAGAATCCCTCTTGGGGTTGGGGCTATTATTTCCCCTTAGGCTGCTGCCACTTTGAGGGGATTGGTGTGTGTGAGCACATGGCTGCTGCCATGTGGGGGATGACTCAGCACTGGGTTCCTGAAGGCTACTCTCTCAGCTTTCTCCCCAATGCTTCTGTCCCTAGTCTCTCCTCAGGCATCTCTAGCCCACTCTCCTCCCACCTTTGACACTGCCCGGAGTAAGTGGCTGCAAATGATAATTTGTGTGTTGGCCCTTTAAACAGCTCTTGGCATCTCCAGTCATCCATCTCTGGCAGAGAGTAACCCGGCTGCTTTTTGCCGCTGGTTGTTTTCTGTGTACTTTTTGGGCTCTGGTGCTCTAGGCTGGGGATCCCAGCTTAGGGTTTAGACCCCAGACTTCTCATGGGGATCCAACCAGTTGCTTAATTATCTCTGTGGCTCTGCTGCCTGTGGCTCTTCAGCCATCCCTTTTGAGTCTCCACTGCGCTCCTTACCAAACAGGTTGTGCTGAAGCTGGGTGTTCTGTCTTTCCAAGGTTATAAGGCTTCTCTCTAGCTATTGTTCACTTGTTTGTTCTGGGTGATTTCTCCACAATTTAGTTTTAACTCGATTCATTCTGGAAGGAGGTTAGTGTGACTTCCATTCACTCCTCTGCCATCTTGCTGCTGCCGAGTTCTGTAGTTCTTACTCTTACATTTAAGTCTCTGATGCATTCTCTTAGTTAATTTCTGTATATGGTATGAGGTAAGGGTCAAATTTTATTCTTTTACATATGGATATCCAGTGGTCCTGTTTGTTGAAAACAGTATTCTTTTTCCCATTAAAACATCTTTGCTTTCTTGTCTACAAAGGATTTATTTCTACTACACCCATTCCTCCAATTCTAAGCTTTTGTTCCTGCTGCCTTTTATGCCTTGCCTGCCTCCCCATCCTCTGCTCTTTTGTTATGCTAATTCTTTCTTTAAAAATTTATAGGAGCCTCACCTTCTTGGGTGTCTTCCCTGATCAACACATACACACACCTTCCCTCCAACACGTATAAGTTTCCTCCACATCTAGCATAGGAACCCCTTAGACAATGATTCACTTAATAACTGTTCATTGAGTTTTTAGTAAGCACTCTGAAGTCCAACAGTAAATAAAATAAGACCTGTCATCCACCCCGCCCCTTGACCCCAGAAGTTTGCTGTTAGTGGGAAGATAGGCAATAATAAAAAAGTGTGGTAAATTCATAGTAGGGGTAAGCATAGGATGCTGTAAGAATGTAGAGGACCAAATTTCACCTATCTTCAGGGTTTTCTCAGAGGAGGTGAGATCTGAACTGAAACCTAAAAAGACCAGTAGGAGATTTGGAAAGAAGCAACATTTACAAAGAGAGGCCCAAGTATTTTAGCAATGCTGAATCGGAACCTCCAAGGATGTTAAAGATGAAGCTGGGAGAGATGAGTAGTGGGGCCAGGTCATAAAGTGCCTTTTACAGCCAGAGAAGGAGTTTGGCCATAATCCTTGCAGGTGGGGAAAAATCGTGGAAGAAGAGAAACATGTACAGAACAAATTTGAGTCAGAAGCTTAAATCTCTTGAGCCATTATAAAATTAATTAAGATATAAAGGCACTTGGGTTTCTTTATGCTTTATTCTAATTGTCAAAACAAAAACAAAACCTCCTGCACCTGTTAAAAAACAACTTTACAGAATTACAGATAGCATGCCGATGGACAAGTTCTTGGTAATTAGTGATTTCTTGTGTTATGCCATTTTATAGAATTACGGGCTTTGTGCTGATTAAAGAATTGTCTGTAATGAGCTATTACTTTTGTTATGTCTTTCTGTAGATTATTGACAATTATGTTATCAGGTTTAAAAGATTTAAACCTCTGTACTTTATATTACTACTTTTTTCTCCAAGTGCCTGTGAGATTGAAAATTTAATTAAACTGTGGTAATTGGACTTTTTAGCAGTATTAGCAGCATATTGTTGTTAAAGAAAATGTAGTGTACTTGTGTATACATAGATTTTCAGCTATATTTAGTAATTTACCACTGTATACTAAAATTTTACTAAGGAGGAAAAGATAGGTTACAATATATCTATACTGGCTGACATACAGCTCTGGAACAAGTTTTATAGTTTAAAATAATTGACGCCTAAAGCATACCTTCAGCTTTGCACTCACTACCAGCATTGTAATTTTCAGTTTACTGTGTCCCTCCCTCTGTCGGCCTCTCCTTCCCCTCTGCTATTGCATACAGAACTCTGGAGTACTTTTTTTCATGTTTTGTTTTAACTAATCAGTATTCCTAGGGCCTAACACATAGTAGGTGGCTACATATGGATGTGATTCATGAATGAATTATTCCCACAAAATTACAAACTTTCATTTGAAGCTCCATTTTATTCTTAAACAAAAAATGTTTGGTGTCTGTAAAATTTAAAAACAAATGGTCTTTAGGTTTAGAAGTTAATTTAACTTTTCTTTTTACAGGCATTTGTAAAGGATGTTCATGAAGATTCAATAACCGTTGCGTTTGAAAACAAGTAAGTGTCTTGATACAATTTTAGGTTCAGGTTCTTTTATATTTTATGCTAATTATTCTTTTTACTCCTCACTAAAATAAATTAAGCCTAGTTTGAGTGTTTTCCAGGAATGGATCTTCATGTTACTAACCAGGAAGTTCCTGAACAATTCCACATTAAACCAATGGAAAAACTGTTCCAAGAGACCTCAGAGATCCTGTTTGTATAATTTTGATCCTTACATCTCAGTTTCCTTGAATGTGAAGAAAGAAACCAGATCCTTTTGTATTAGTATCGAGAGTTTGTATAGGAATGTTTGTAATTGTTAAAAGATTAAAGTGAATGGATTCATGGGTATTAGAAAATTGACATGAATTTTGTAACATTAAATCTAAAATCAGTGGTATTAGTTTTCTATTATGTTTTTTTACTTTATTTTTATTGTTGACAGTATTACAGATGTCCCCATTTCCCCCACCCTTTTCCCACCTCTACCCAGCCTTTGCCCCCCTTCCATCAGGCCATTACTTAGTATATTTTATTGGAAATAATCATGTTTACCCATTAAGTTATTTTTTATCTGTTTCTTATATTTATAATCAATAGTAGTGGTAACTGAATTTTTTTTTTTTTGCTTTCTTCTGCCAGATGCATAAATAAAAATACTTACAGGCCTAGGAACATTAGCTATATGAAAGCATCAATAATATAGATGTTAACATTTTATTGGGGGAGACAAGTCTCTTGACTAAATTTTTTTTTTAATTATAGTCCACATTTTGTACCAGTTTCAGATGTATAGCAAAGTGGCCAGAAAATCATGCACTTTATAGAGTGATCCCTCCAGTGTCCCAAGGACCCACTTGGCTGCACACAGTCATTATGACGCTGTATTCCCTATGCTACAATCCACATCTCTATGACTATTCTATAACTACCAATTTATACTGATTAATTCCTTCACTCTTTTTGTGCAGTCCTCCTACCCCCTCCCTTCTGACAAACTGTCATTCTGTTCTCTGTATTTATGTTGACTAAAATTTTTGATTGCTAATAAAGGCTGTTTTCAGAGTAGCCATTCAAGATTGTGAAGTATAATAAACTCCTTAGCCAAAGTATAGATGTGGTCATAATCTTACTGACTCTTAATTTTACTGAACTCTGAAGAATGCTCAACAATTGTAATATTTTGGCTTTTATGTACCAAGATAATTAATAGTATAACAAAAGCAAATTACAAATTTATAGAGAGAAGAAATAGATTAGTGATTGCTTAGAAATGGGGGAATAGGGAACCACAGCTAAAGAGTATAGTGTTTTTGAGGCAATGAATATGTTCTAAAATTGGCTGGTAACAGTTGCACATATCTTTTAATATACTTAAAACCATTAAATTTTACATACACTTAAGTGGATAGATTATATGGTATGTGAATATGTCAATAAATCTGTTAAAATATAGTATCTGGAGCCCTGGCTGGTGTGGCTTGGTGGATTGAGTGCTGGAGTGTGAACCAAAGGGTCGCCTGTTCAATTCCCAGTCAGAGCACATGCCTGGGTTGTGGGCCAGGTCCCTAGTAGGGTGTGCGTGAGAGGCAACCAACCACACACATTGATGTTTCTCTCCCTCCTCTCTGTCTTCTCCTCTCTAAAAAATAAATAAATAAAATATTTTAAAATATATAACAATAATAGTATTTGGCCCACACATACTGTAAGTGGATTGTTTGCAAATTATTTTACCTATCAACAGAACAAAGTAGTGTCCTGTGATGCATGAAATACATTTAGGGGGATAGAGATAAAAATGACTTAGTGTATCTGACCCTACTGTTAGCTCTAGACTAATAATTTCTGTCCAAATTACAGACTACCTCTCACAGAATACGTAGATCCTATAGTTCCAAATCTGCCTCTTTGTTGTTTCTGGTATCTAAAGTTATACTCTAGACAACAGTGTCACATGTCTTATGGACAAATCTTTGATAACTTGGAGAGTAATTTTTTTCCTTGTAATTATATTCTTTACTGCTTGCTTCCATCACTAGGTAAACACTGTTTCCCCTAAAAGGAGAGTTATCTTTATTTGCCACTCTTAGTTTTTCCTGTAGTCCCTAATCTCTAGAGTATTAACACTAAGCAGTCATTTTCTCTTCATTTAACAGTATATCTTTGTTTACACACGGATTTATCACATCAGTTCTCTTTTATTTTCAATCAGAGTTCTGCTATAAACATGAAATTATTATGACCTCCCTCCTGCTTCTCTCGTATACCATAGCTGTATAAAAGTTTCTCTTCAAACTATCTGTCATGTGTGGAATTTGAAATAAACTGTTTTTCCTTGAGTTCATGAAATATGTTTGAGAGTCAACACTGGGTTTAAGCATATCACCAGGATTTGATAGGGTCCTACCAAAGTAGTCTCTTTGCCCTTTGTTTTCTTTTTGATTTTCTTTTTAAAAAGCCTTAATATTTTATAAAACTTCAGACTATATTTACCCTTTCTTTTAATTAAAACATCCTATTACAATAATACCAAACTGTTTTAGATGCTTTGTTTTTACCTTCCCTATTTCACATTTTTTTATTGACTTTTTAGAGCGGGGAAGAGATAGAAACATTGATTTGTTTTTCCACTTACTTATGCATTTATTTGTTGATTCTTGCCCTGACCAGGATTCAAACCTGCAATCTTGGCATACGGGGACCATGTTCTACCAACTGAGCTACCTGGCCAGGGCCTTTACATTTTTTGAATAAAGAATTTGAATTTTTATCTTTGTACATGTAAGACTTAAAATAATTGTTCCTTATTTGAACTAAGAAAATAATATTGTATATTATTATTTGCTTTACCAATCTTACCAGATTATCAGTGAATTTGTAACATGTTAAAAGGTGAAAGATTTATATATTCCGAAGAGAAGCCAGAGTATGTAACATGTTAAAAGTTACTGTTTTTTCAGTAAGTTTAAAAAGGCTTTTCTGAGGTAAAGGCAGTTTTTTTGTTTGTTTGTTTTATGGTTTTCAAGTGTGTATAATTCAGGGAAAGAGTTCAGTCTAATATAGGCCCTAATCAGATTTCCACAAATTCTGACTTACCTACCCTCCTGTCTTATATCTCTTCTTTTTTTTAAAAAATGCACTTTCCTTTATAGGATTTTACTTAGAAAGCTCTTTAGTTAAAAACAAAATAAAAATGGAAATGACTGCTCTAGCGGTTGAATCCTCCAGTGTTTTTGCAAAGATTGTCTTTAAGTGTTTCATATCATTGTGGATATAATAGAATAATTTGGGGTTTTTCAAAATTGTTTCATGTCATTTTAAATTAAAGACATAGTTAACTTACCAAACTCCTATAGGCTGTCTCCACTGGGTTTCGGTGGTTTAGAAGACCCCACCAAGGCCAGTGCATGCTGGTAGGTCATACTGATCAGCAGTCAGCTATCCATGGCAAGAATTGACCACCTCGTGGGATCTAAAATTTAAATGGGGAAAAGTGAGTTCTGAATTGCTGATGTGCTGACTGCCCCATTTTGCTTGGGAATTAGGGGGCATTTAGTACCAGTTTTTGTGGTAATTGGAATGTGGTTAAAATTCCTTTGCAAGTAGAAGTCTGGTGATGATATTACTAACACTTACTGATACTAACATTTAATTTAAGCATCAAAGGACATTGCTGTTGTGGCCTTAAATTTAGAACTCTTAAAGGTTGGAATTATTGGGGAAAAAGGCTCATTTGGGAAATTATAATGTTGATCTGTTGTGTTTAGATAAATATTCCAAATAGAAAACTACAAGGCTGTTGTGCTGCATGCAGACTTTGTTGAAATGTCTCTATGTTGCCCTTAAGCCCCACTTCCCAAAATACTGACAGTTTTAAAGCACTTGCTTCTTTAAATTAGATTACCAGAAGGTCATACCTAACCAAAGTTGATGGTATCATGGTCATTGTTTTCATTAAACAGAAAAGCTGGCTAAATAATTATGTGTTTTGTTTACTTGCAGCTGGCAGCCAGAGAGGCAGATTCCATTCCATGACGTGAGATTCCCACCACCTGTAGGTTATAATAAAGATATAAATGAAAGTGATGAAGTTGAGGTAAGTTTCTCATGTCATCAAGTTATTAAACACTGAAGGAATGGGAGCATTTAAACTGCCTATGCCTTTTGTACCCCTTATCTTTAAAACTTTAAAACTACCTTGAGAATTTTAGCTGTGATGGATATGAGCCTTTGATTGAGCTGTCTTAATAATGATTTGAAATAATGCATGATGCTTAAATGTGGCTGCCTGAGCAGCAGTCTGGGCATGTCTTGAAAAATCACCACTCATTTCTTTTGCCCACTATTACTTATTTTCTCACTTTCCTCAATCTCTGAATCTTTGGATTAGGAAAATTAGTTTACAAAGGAAAAAAAATCATGACTTTATCATAGAGCTTCATCATAGGATTTATATAAGTAGTAGTAAATCCTCCTGGTATATTTTTAAAAAGTCATCTATGAGTTTTAGTCTGTACACATATAGGTAAAACATCTTTTCACAGGGTATGCTGTGAACCAGCAGCTCATGTGCCATTGATGTGTTTGACCAAAGAGTGCTGTGGAAATGTAACATAATTAACAGAAACATTGCATTAGTGCTTTCTCTAGTTAATGAAAATTTGGGGTTGGGTGGACTTAAGGCACTTGGGTCCAGTTTATATTATAATTGGTCTCTGTAGTTTCCTCTCTTTCCTCCCCTTTCACACACTCTGTTTTAAGCTGCTTCTTTCTTCACAATGCCTTGTTAGTAGTTGCAACTTTATGCATATTTGTGGTATTAAGGAAGCAGCTAAGTAGACATTTGTACAGGTAAGGTTAAATGTACTAGGTATTTGAATTCTTATTTTCTGTGCTAGGTACAGACGATGCAGTGAAACAGAAGAGTCCCTGCCTTTGATGAGGTCACATTCTAATGAGGATTGCTAACATGGCAGGTGTAAGTCCTAGGAAGAAAAATAAGTAAGAGGATAGAAGGTGATATAGGGGCAGGAGTGCTATTTTGGAGAGTGCTCAGAGAGGTTCTCTGGATATTCAGGTCTCTGTTCTTTTCTCTACAATTTGAAATCAGAAATAGATTAAAGTACTATTTATTTACCAAAAATGTACTCAGTGCCTACTAGGTGTAAGGAACTGGGCTCAGTTTTGTGAGGGATCCCAGTAGGGAACTAAACACTATTTATATTTGAAGACCTTTAAATATTCATTTTCTTCAGCAGACTACAAGCTCCCTGAAGGCAAGAATCAGGACTTTTGGTCTGTCTATATTAGGATTGTTCATAATAGTGTTTGGTTGGATAAAGGGAACTTTTTCTCAATTGTATCACATGACAGGTGGTGACCAATGAGTCACTGTTGCTAGGTTGACCTCACAATATTGCCTGACATAACAGGTTATTGCTCTGGCTAGAGCAGAGTTGAAAGGAAATGATGGTAGCAAGAGGGAAAGGTAGGTTAAATTAAGTTGTGTTTATTCACTGTATGATATATCCATTAATTTTAAGTTATAAAAGAGGTAAGACACCAGGTATTTTGATCTGTATGTATCAGAAATTCTCATAATATGAATGGATAGAGGGGCTTTTTTCCTCCAACCTAGTCACAGACAGGTGGGGATCAATGAGACACTGTTGCAGGGATGACCTCTTTGTTTTACATAACAATTACCAGGTTATTTCTCTGGCTAGAACATAGTTAAGAAGTCGTGGGTGGAAGAGGGAAAGGTAGGTTGGGTTAAGTTGTATTTAGTCACCTGTGTAACTATTAACTTCAGTTGTAAAAGGAAGATAAGAGTTGGGGCATTGAGTTCCTTGTTAGCCTTAGGCTCTGTACTTCTCTCTGTTCGCTCCTCCTCACCCCCCTTGTCCTCCTTGCTTCTTCTTTCTGCTTCTGATTATTACTGCTTGTCTATGTATACTATATTATCTTTTTTCTTATTAACTTTGATTTGCTAGTGTTTTCACAAAAGGTTCCATGCTGCACATCGTAAATGAACTTTGAAGTGGTCACGAGAGAGAGTGGTTAGAAGAACTGATGCACAGTGTGTAAGAGCAGGAAGGTGGTATCCAGAGGATTGCCAACATGGAGTTGTCCATTTTAGTGGAGAGGGTACAAGAGACCAGCGAGTGACCAAGGATCTGTTCATTCAGTCCCTAGGAGACATGAATGCCAGGATGGTATTTTTAGTGGGCTGTGAGTAGTCTGCAGCCTTATCCATTTATTTAGTGACCATGCAGCCAGATATAGGCCCGGATCAGTGACTTCCAGTTACTTGCTTATTAAAATAAAAAAAAAAAAAGTTTGTACATTTTTAGATTTTTTTTTTAACTTTCAAAGTACTGAAGAAAAGTATGCCCAGGTTTATGAATAGTCAGCTTATTGCTGAATTAAAACAGAAATAGAAAAGCTCTTTACAGGGCTCTCTCAGGTAATCAGGCAGTTACCGATTATGTAGCTCTGTCTAGCTATAGAGGTACCATCTAGTTTAAGGATACAGCATATGGGTTTGAAAGACACCTAAGGTCATTTTTAAAAATTTTCCTCAATGTCTGATCTATAAATTTCTGAATGATGTTAATCATGAAATATTCTGTTGTAATCTTTGTGTAGGTTTATTCCAGAGCAAATGAAAAAGAGCCTTGCTGTTGGTGGTTAGCTAAAGTGAGGATGATAAAGGGTGAGGTAGGAAAATGCATATTTAACATTTTTTCCTATACTGTATCTCTTTTCTAAACTCAGGTACAACAGTTCAGCCTGGATTTGTATTTTAAAGAAATAAATAACTTGAGTCATTTTATTAAACTGTTTTCTCTACATGTTTAGTATGTTTCATGTGTTTCAGTTAGTTGATCAAATACAGTTTTTATACTCTAGAGAATTAAAAAAATTGCTGAATAGGTATAGCTTATTGCTCTTACTTTAAACGCTATGACCAGGAATGAATTTTATTTATTTCTCTCAGTTTTACGTGATTGAATATGCAGCATGTGATGCTACGTACAACGAAATTGTCACAATTGAACGTCTACGATCAGTTAATCCCAACAAACCTGCCACAAAAGATACTTTTCATAAAATCAAATTGGATGTGCCAGAAGACTTACGACAAATGTAAGTTGATATGCAAGAAATGCTGAGAATGTACCGGTGATGAGCAATTAGTTTATAAGAGTAAACATTTTAAAATAAGAAAAAATCAGTTTTTTAATTCAGTGAAAATGGTTTGCAAAAAAGTGTCCAGTTATATAATTAAACCAGCATTGCACTTGTTTAAACCTACTTGTCTGGATACCTGGCTAATGTACATTTGTTTTCTAAAATAAACTTACTTTGTTCACAGGCTTTTAAGATTTTGAACTGATTCATACAGATTTTGTCATAAGTCACAAATCAAATTCTAGACAATGAAGATTACTCCAGGTTTTTTCCCTTTTAGCTAATATTTTCAGATAAATATGTAATAACTAGAGCTAATGAAGCTTGAAAAGATCATCTCTTATCTTTTTTTTTTTTTTTTTACAGGGACATGTTTTGGGGCTATGTGTCAGCAGGGAGACCTGCATGTGGTGTGCATGGCTGTGAGAGGTGGGGTCAGTGCTGGCACATGTTTGTGGCTGGGCTGAGGACTCTTCCTTTGTTCCTGCCTGTCCTCCCCGAAGGTTCAGTGGGATGAACAGGGAAGGTCCCAGGCCAGGAGCTGCAGGAATGGGGCAGTGGGCAAGGGCAGGCAGAGATATGGGGGCGTATCTTTCTCCCCCATCAACTTCCCACCTACAGGCCCTCTGAATAGGAGATGGTCACAATCCCTACTTGAAGGGAATGGAGGTGTGTGAGTGCGTGTGTGTGCATGTGTGTATCTTTCTTTGGCATCCTCTTTTTTTTATTGTATTTTTCCCCATTACCATTTAGTCCCCTTATACCTCCCTCCCCCACTGCAATCACCACAATGTTGTCCATGAGTCCTTTTTCCCAAAGATCATCTGTATCTTGATCTGGAGTAAGGCTTAAAGACTTTTTATTTATTTTTTTTTTAAGATTTTATTTATTTATTTTTAGAGAGGGAAGGGAAGGAGAAAGAGAGAGAGAAACATCAATGTGCGGTTGCTGGGGGTCATGGCCGGCAACCCAGGCATGTACCCTGACTGAGAATCAAACCTGCGACACTTTGGTTCGCAGCCCGCGCGCAGCCCGTACTCAATCCACTGAGCTACGCCAGCCAGGGTGCTTAAAGACTTTTCAGTTAAGAGATTTTTAAAGATTGTATCCAAGGGATATAGTAAGTTTGATTTGGGCATGCTGCACTTTAAACATTAATGTGCAGTTCAAAATGCATAGGAATCTTGCATTTTGACTATACAGATTTCATAGGCATGTGCAGTTTTGTGCCTTGTGATTCATGTATATTTCCTTCTCTTAAACTGGTCAGCAGTTTTTCTTTACAAAAGGAACAACAAAACAAAATTGGGTCCCCTGTAGCTATCCCCAACAGTTTTCAACAGTTAAGAATATTACTTATATTTAGTTGAAATGAGGAAGTCTGCAAAGGAAGAATGGCTTCCCTAAATATGTCACTTTTGGTAATATCAGAACATCCATAATCCCTTAAGCACATAACTGTTTTTTTTTTTCCTTTCCGTATAACCTCAAATGCTTGATTAAGTTGAGTATTTCAGAGGTTCACAGCAAAGGAACTAAACCTTTAAATAGATATAGTATATCTTGCATAAATCATCAAATTTGAGTCCACAATTCTAAGTACAGATCTCTCTGCATATATTTATGCCAATAGTTGATAATCATTCATCTTAATTTTACAATGGGTATTTATTTTTAGGTGTGCCAAAGAATCGGCACATAAGGACTTTAAAAAGGCAGTTGGAGCGTTTTCTGTAACTTATGATCCAGAAAATTATCAGCTTGTCATTTTGGTGAGTGTTTTTGCCTTATTTTGGTGTTCATTATTTGGGACATTTGCTTTGATAATAATGGTGTTACTTTATATCTTTTAGTCTGTCAATGAAGTCACCTCAAAGCGAGCACACATGCTGATTGACATGCACTTTCGGAGTCTGCGTACTAAGCTGTCTCTGATACTGAGAAATGAAGAAGCCAGTAAGCAGTTAGAGGTATGTGGCTTTCCCTAGTGCTGCTTGTAATGCTTTCTAGAAATGGTAGCTGTTCAGTTACAAAACTTGAATAAGGGCTGATTGTTCTTTATTTAGTGTTTGTTAGCAATTCCTTATATTTTATATTTAAAAAATTAAATCAGGCCAAACATAATCATACTAAAGTTTTTTAGCATGAGACTTTAAAATTAAGCAACAGTTATGTATATTAAGGAACTTCTAGAACTTGCTTTTACTAGAATTTCATCAAAGCTGCTAATAAAACAAGAAAATGCTTCTTCCATATTACATTATCAATAAACTATTAGAGAGTATTTAAATATCAAATCATATTCTTTTCATTATGTATGTTTATCTCTGTTTAAAAGGGTATAGATCTTCTTCATTCTAATTAGTTGTCACTCTTCAGAAGTCCTGTCTTCAGATTCCTGCCAGAAGCTATTTCTCTTACTTACTATTTCATCTCTTACAGTGCATTTTATCTGCTTTTGTTAATCCTTCAATAATTTCTATCACCATACATTTGTTTTCATTGACAACTATCTAGTACTTCCATCCATTACAATAGAAACTAAGTTTTAAAAAAAGGAGTTCCAAACTACATTTTAAGAGAGAAAATAGTCAAGACTGTATTCTTGTAAAATCCTGTGAAACTTGCCACCTTCCAGTTTGATGTGTGCTTTCTAAACTCTTAGAAACAGAGGAGACATTTGAATCTTCTGTTGGTATATCTCCTTTCATTACTTTGCTTTCCTTGTGGCCACAGAGGTCTGTTAAATGGGTTTTTACTCTCATTCTTTCTTAATGCCCTTGTGTTGATAAGTTGGTGGATTCTTTTTTTTTTTTTTTCAATATAAGATTGCTTTTAATCACATTGATATTTAACATTTATGGCAGATTTCTAGTAAATGTGCCCCTTGATTACTAAAGTATTTTTTAATTGAACTTTTTTTTTAAAGAACAAAGATATTTACTAACAGATTATGAATTTATGATGGATACGCTTGAGAATACAAAGGAATTTTGTTCTTTTTTAATTTTTTTACTTTTATATCTATTTTTCTTTTTTAAAAAAGATTATTTTAATCATTATTTAAGTATAGTTTTAATCCTTTACTCCCATCCCAGCTCACTCTCCCATCCCTCCCCACCTCCCTCCCATTTCCACCCCCCCTAGTTTTTGTCCATGTGTCCTTTATATTTGTTCCTGTAAACCCTTCCCCTTTCCCCCTGAAATTCCCCTTAAATGCCCCTGAAATTCCCTCCCCTCTCCCCTCTGGTCACTGTCAGCCTGTTCTCTATTTCAGTGTCTTTGGTTATATTTTGCTTGTTTGTTTGTTTTGTTATTTAGGATTCTATTAAAGGTGAGATCATATGGTATTTGTCTTTCACTGCCTGGCTTATTTTGCTTAGCATAATGCTTTCCAGATCCATCCGGGCTGTTGCAAAGGGTAGGAGCTCCTTCTTTCTTTCTGCTGCATAAAATTCCACTGTGTAAATATACCCTAGTTTTTTGATCCATTCATTTACTGATGGGCACTTAGGTTGCTTCTAGCACTTGGCTATTGTAAATTGTGTTGCTATGAAGACTGGGGTGCATAGGTTCTTTTGGATTGGTGTTTCAGGGTTGTTAGGATATAATCCCAGCAGTGGAATTGCTGGGTCAAAAAGCAGCTCCATTTTTAGTTTTCTGAGAAAATTCCATACTGTTTTCCATAGTGGTTGTACCAGTGTGCAATCCCACCAACAGTGCACTAAGGGTTGGCTTTTCTCCACAACCTCTCCAACACTTGTTGTTTGTTGCTTTATGATGGCCATTCTGACCAATGCAAAGTGGTATCTCATTGTGGTATTAATTTGCATCTCTGATAGCTAGCAATATTGAACATCTTTTCCTGTGCCTCCGGATCCTCTGTGTCCTCCTTGGAGAAGTGTCTGTTCAAGTCCTTTACCCATTTTTTAATTGGGTTGCTTGTCTTCTTAGAGTGGAGTCATGTAAGTTCTTTATATATTTTGGAGATTAAACCCTTGTCTGAGGTATCATTGACAAATATGTTTTCCCATACAGTGGATCCTCTTTTAATTTTAATACTGTTTTCTTTAGCTGTGCAGAAGCTTTTAATTTTGATGAGGTCCCATTTGTTTACTCTTTCCTTGATGTCCCTTGCTCTAGGGGACATATCAATAAAAATGTTGCTGCGTGTCATATCTGAGATTCACCTGCCTATGTTCTCCTCTAGGACTTTAGTTGGTGGATTCTTTAGTAGTGATTATCTCATAACTTTCAGTTCAAAACAACCTCCTTACTTTTCATTGTATGATGGAAATATATGCCTCTTGTTAGACATCTTAGACATCTAATTCTTAAATGAACTATTATTATACCTTGGGCTTATCATGTATCAGTGCATTATCAATGAAAATAATAAACTAGGTAAATGAACCCAAACTAAAAAAAATTTTCTTAAAAACTCCTACAAATATTTGATACATTCTGTTAAGCTAATCTACAAAAAAGGTATTATACTTTTTAAATTATATTTTATTGGTTATGCTATTACATTTGTCCTGATTTTTTTTTCTCCCCTTTATTCCCCTCAGACCAACATTCCCTGTCCCCTTCATTCATGTCCTTGGGTTGTACGCATAACTTCTTTGGATTCTCCTTACCCTAAACTATTCTTAACCTCCCCCTGTCTATATTATACCTGCCAATTATGCTGCTTATTCCCTTACCTTTTCCCCCAATATCCACGTACCGCCCTCCCCCGACCCCACTCCCTTTCCACTGATAACCCTCCATGTGATTTCCATTCCTGTGATTCTGCTTCTGTTCTAGTTGTTTGCTTAGTTTGTTTTTGTTTTTGTTTTTTTAGGTTCAATTTTTGATAGTTGTGAGTTTGTTGTCATTTTGCTGTTCATAGTTTTGAACTTCTTTTTTTAGATAAGTCCCTTTAACATTTCATATAGTAAGGGCTTGGTGATGATGAACTCCTTTAACTTGACCAGATCTGAGAAGCACTTTATCTGCTCTTCCAATCTAAATGAAAGCTTTGCTGCATAAAGTAATCTTGGATGTAGGTGTTTGCCTTTCATAACTTGGAATACTTCTTTCCAGCCCCTTCTTGCCTGCAAGGTCTCTTGAGAAATAAGCTGGTAGTCTAATGGGCACTCTTTTGTAGGTAACTCTTTTTCTCTTGCTGCTTTTAAGACTCTCTTCATCTTTAATCTTATGTAATGTAATGATGATGTGCCTTAGTGTGTTCCTCCTTGGGTCCAACTTCTTTGGGACTCTCTGAGCTTCCTGGACTTCCTGGAAGTCTATTTCCTTCACCAGATTGGGGAAGTTCTCCTTCATTATTTCTTCAAATAAGTTTTCAATTTCTTGCTCTTCCATTTCTCCTTCTGGCACCCCTATGATTCAGATGTTGGAATTTTTCAAGTTGTCCCAGAGCTTCCTAAGCCTATCCTCATTTTTTTTTTTTTTTTTGAATTCTTGCTTCTTCATTCTGTTCTGGTAGAATGTTTCTTTCTTCCTTCTGGTCCAAATCATTGATTGGAGTCCCAGTTTCCTTCCTTTCAGTGTTGGTTCTCCGTGTATTTTCTTCATGTCACTTGCCACATCCTTCACTTTTACCTCTATTTTGCGTTTACACTCAATCATTTCTCTAAGTGTCCTCATTACCAGTGTTTTGAACTGTGCATCTGATAGGTTGGTTCTCTCTTCATCACGCAGTTCTAGTTTTGGAGTTTTAACTGTTCTTTCATTTAGGCCAAATGTCTTTCACTTAGCACACCTGTTATGTTGTAATGGGTGGAGCCATAGTTATTGGCCAGGGTGTGGCAACCCAAGTCACTGTATTGTTACAGTGTATGTGGGGGAGGGGTCTGAGAGGGAACAAAGCTGCTTGCTGGGACCTCAGCAGGCTTTCAGTCACTTCCTCTGCTACCCACAAGCGAATTGGGCTTATCTGGTGCTGATTCCCAGATGGGTGGGTTTGTTCTATGACCCTGTAGGTCCCTGCAACAAACTCTCCTATGAGACTGGAAATTTATCCTGCTGTCACAAACCCCACAGGTTTTTATAGCCAGAGGTTTTGAGACTTTCTTTTTCTGCGCTGGAACTCTGGTTTGTGCGGTCTGTGTTTCTCCTCAGTTGTTCCTCCCAGTTTATCTGCATGCAAATGTGGGAATGCGCAGTCCTACACCTGCCACCTTGCTGTGCATCTTCTGTGCCCTGGCTGCCCGTCTCTGCCGCTCCTACCAGTCTGAATGAATATTTTTTCCTTAACTCCTTGGTTGTTGGACTTCTGTACAGTTCAATTTTGTCACAGTTTGGGTTTTTGTTTTTAAATTTGTTGTTATCCTTCTTTTGGTTGTGTAAGGAGGCAAAGTGTATCTACCTACACCTCCATCTTGGCCGAAAGTCAGATATTATACATTTAAAATTCTTTATGGTAATTGTACTCATTCAAATTATCATGCGTGCTGAATGAGGAACTAGTATGCATGCCTGTCTTCACTATTAATATAATAAAGAGATACACACATTCATATAAGAAATTTTCATTTTTCAACGTTAGCCACTAATGTATTTGGGTTTCATTAATGGCATATTAGGACTAAATATTAAATTATGATAATATGATCTAAAGAGAATGGTTATCCACAAGTTATGGGTGTTTAACTTAGTTTATAGTCATCAGTGAATATTTGAAAGATTCCATCATACTTGCAGATCCAGATCACAAAGTCTTATACACTTTTACCTCATTTTAGGTGGCAGGAGCATATGTAAGATAAGTTGTAAATCTTTCACATTCTTTAACTATTCAATTTAATTTAATTACTGTACCAACATTTTTTGCATTGTTTTCAAGTACAGTTGTCTTTATTTTACCCCCAAGGTTCTCCCCTGCCACACCAAGCCCCACCTCCCACCCTCAATCTTACTCCCCTTTGGTTTGTCCTTGAGTCCTTTATATATGTTCCTTCATGACCCTTCTTCCCCTTTTATCTCCTGTTACCCCCCTCCCCCCTCTCCTCTAGTTACTGTCAGTTTTTTCTTTATTTCAGTGTCTCTGGTTATATTTTTGCTTCTTTGTTTTGTTGATTAGGTCCTATGTATAGGGGAGATCATATGGTATTTATCGATACATTTAAAAACTTTTTAGCATATATATTATTTTTAAGTATACTTTATTAATTATACTATTACAGTTCTCCCAATTTTCCCCCTCTATCCTCCCTCCCCCCTGCACCCCTCAACCCTCCAGCGTTCCCCCCTTAGTTCATATTCATGGGTTGTACTTCTAAGTTCTTTGACTTTTCTGTTTCCTATACCATTATTAACCTCTCTCCATCTATTTTATGCCTACTAATTATGCTTCTTATTCCCTGTACCTTTGCCCCCGTTCTTCTCCTCTCCCTCCCCACTGAAAACCCTCCAAGTGATTTCCATTTCTCTGGTCCTGTTCCTGTTCTAGTTGTTTGCTTAGTATTTGTTTGCCTTTTTTTTTTTTTAGGTTCAGTTGTTAATAGTTGTGAGTTTGTTGTCATTTTGCTGTTAATGGTTTTTGATCATCTTCAATTTCTTAGATAAGTTCCTTTATCATTTCATATCATAAGGGCTTGGTGATCATGAACTCCTTTAACTTGACCTTATCTGGGAAGCACTTTATCTGCCCTTCCATGCTAAATGATAGCTTTGCTGGATAGAGTAATCTTGGATATAGGTCCTTGCCTGTCATGACTTGGAATACTTCTTTCCAGCCCTTTCTTGCCTGCAAGGTTTCTTTTGAGAAATTAGCTGATAGCCTTATGGGCACTCCTTTGTAGGTAACTATCTTCTTTCCTCTTGCTACTTTTAAGATCCTCTCTTTATCTTCAATGTTGGGTAACTTAATGATGATGTGCCTTGGTGTGTTCCTCATTGAGTCCAACTTCTTTGGGACTCTCTGGGCTTCTTAGACTTCCTGGAAGTCTATTTCCTTGACCAGATTGGGGAAGTTTTCTGTCATTATTTGCTCAAATAAGTTTTTGATGTCTTGCTGTTGTTCTCCTTCTGACACACCTATAATTCAGATATTGGAATGTTTAAAGTTGTCTTGGAGGTTCCTAAATCTGTCTTCACTTTTTTGAATTCTCGTTTCTTCATTCTGTTCCAGTTGGATATTTTATGTCTTCCTTTTGTTCCAAATCATTGATTTGAGTCCTGGTTTCCTTCCTGTCACTGTTGGTCCCCTGAATATTTTGCTTTATTTCACTTTGGGTGTCCTTCATTTGTTCTTCCATTTTTGAACAAGCTCAATCACTTCTGTGAGCATCTTGATTACTGTTTTGAATTGCATGTCAGATAGGTTGGCTATCTGCTCATAGCGTAGTTTTTATCTGGAGTTTTGCTCTGTTCATTCATTTGGGCCATATTTCTTTGCCTTAGCATACCTGCTAAGTTGTAAGGGGGTGGGGCCTTAGGTATTCTCCAGGGCAGGGCAACCCTCTTTGATGTGTTGTGATGCTGTCAGGGCGGGGTCAAAGAGGGAACAATGTGGCTTGCTTACTGGGCTCTAGCCCCACTTTCCAACAAACTCTACTGTGAAACTGGGAATGAGTCCCACCCTGGCAACCCCTACCGTAATCCACAGTCAGCTCTGAGTCTCAGTTCAGCTAGCCCTGCCTTCACGGTCTGCCGCCTTGCTGCGGGTTCTCTGTGCCAGCCCCATCCACACAGTCTGCTTCCTTGCCCCAGGTTCTCTATGTCCGCTGGTCTGCCTGTCTCCCTCCTACCAGTTGGTTGACTGTTTCTTTAATTCTGTGGTTGTTGGAGTTCCACGCAGTTTGATTTTCTGGCATTTGTGGTTGTTTATTGTTTTTAGATTGGTGGTTATCCTCCTTTTGGTTCTGCAAGGAAGTGAAGGGTTTCTACCTACACCTCCATCTTAGCCAGAACTCCTAAAAACTTAGAGATCAAACCATTATCCAAGGTATCATTGGCAAATATATTTTCTCATATATTTGGTTCCCTTTTCATTAGATGTTTTCTTTAGATGTGCAGAAGCTTTTAATTTTGATGAAGTCCTATTTGTTTATTCTTTCCTTTATGTCCCTTGCTCTAGGGGACATAACAGTGAAAATATTGCTACGTGGAATATCTGAGGTTTCCTGCCTATGTTCTCCTCTAGGACTTTTATGGTGTCGTGACTTATATTTAAGTCTTCTGTCCTCCTTGAATTTATTTTGTGTTGGTATAAGTTGGTGCTCGGGTTTCCTTTTTTGCATGTAGCTGTCCACCTCTCCCAACACCATCTGTTGAAGAAGCTATTTTTACTCCATTTTATGCTTCTGCCCCCTCCGTTGAATATTAATTGACCATAGAGACATGGGTTTATTTCTGGGCTCTATCCTCTGTTCCATTCATCTGTTTCTGTTCTTATGCTAGTACCAGACTTGTTTTCATTACAGTGGCATGTTAATATACTTTGATATCGGGTATTGTGATCTCTCCTACTTAGTACTTCATTCTCAGAATTGATGCGGCTGTTTGAGGTTGTTTATGGCTCCAAAGAAATTTTTGAAATGTGTGTTCTATATCTGAAGTATGTCATTGGCATTTTAATAGGAATTGCCTTGAATCCATAAACTGCTTTGTGTATTTTGGACATTTTGATGATGCTTATTCTTCCACTCCATGAACATGGTATATGTTTCCATTTATTTGTGTCTTCCTCAATATCTTTCTTCTATCTTCTCTAGTTTTCTGGGTACATGTCTTTTATATCCTTGGTTAGGTTTATTCCTAGGTACTTTATTTTTCTTGTTGCTATAGCAAATGGGATTTTTTTCCCCTGATTTCTATTTCTGGTATTTCGTTATTGGTGTGCAAAAATGGTTTTGATTTCTAAATTTTGACTTTGTATCCTGCTGTTTTGCCAAAAACACTTACTAGGTTAAGTAGTTTTTATGTGGAGTCTATAGGGTTTTCTATGTACGCTATCATATTATCTGTAATCAGTGACAGTTTTACTTTGTCCTTTCCAGTTTGGATGCCTTTTATTTCTTTATGTCACCTGATCTCTGTGGCTAGGACTTCCATTGCTATGTGGAATATAAGTAGTGGACATCTTGTTAAAGTCTTATTCCTGACCTTAGTGGGAAAACTTTCAGGTTTTGTGCACTGAGTATGATGTTGGCTGTAGGTTTCTCGTATATGACTCTTATGTTGCAGAATGCTCCCTCTACTCCCACTTTGCTGAGTATCTTTATCACAAATAGGTGCTTTACCTTATCAAATGTTTTTTTTTTTGCCTCTGTTGATATGATCATGTGATTTTTGTCTTTTCTTTTGTTTATACGATGCATTCCATTTATTAATTTGGGGATATTGTACCATCCTTGCATGCCTGGGACGAATCCCACTTGATCATGATACATGATCTTTTTAATGTATTGCTGGATGCAGTTTGCCAATATTTCGTTGAGGATTTTTCATCTCTGTTCATCGTTGATACTGGCCTGTAGGGTTCTTTCATTCTCCTGTCTATATCTGGTTTTTGGATTAGGATGATGCTGGCCTCATGAAAAGAGTTTGGAAGTCTCCCCTCTTCTTGGAGTTTTTGGAATAGTCTGAGAAGGATAGGGGTTAGCTCTTAATTAAATATTTTGTGAAATTCTCCTGTGAAACTGACTGGTCCAGAGCTTTTGTGTGCTGGGGGTGTTTTCATTAGTGCTTCAATTTCACCAGCTGACATCAGTCTGTTCAGGTTTTCTGCTGCTTTTTGATTCAGTTTACAAGATTACATGTTTCTAGATAATGGTTTGTTTCAACCATGTTGTCAAATTTTTTGTCATACATTTCTTCATAGTAATTTCTTACAATCCTCTATTTCTGTTTGATCAGTTGTAATTTCTCTTTCATTTCTGATTGTGTTTATTTGGGTCCTCTCTGTGTTTTTCTTGATCAGTTTGGTGAAAGTCTTGTTGGTTTTGTTTATCTTTTCAGACAACCAGCTCCTGGATTTATTGATCTTTTGAATTGTTCTTTTAGTTCTGTATCATATAATTGTGCTGTGATAGTGATTATGTCCTTCATTCTACTTGCTCTGGTCTTTGTTTATTTTTGTTCCTCCATTTCTTACAGTGGAGGAACACCATAAGTGGAGATAGGGTTAGGTTTGTTTTTTTGTTTGTTTTTGTTTTTTTCTTGTTTTTGAAATATTTCTATCTTTTTTATGTAGGCCTGTATCACTGTGAATTACTCTCTTAGGACTGCCTTCACTGTGTCCCATAGATTTTGGAATGTTGTGAATTTATTTTCATTTGTTTCCAGAAACTTTTCGATTTCTTCCCTAATTTCATTCTTGACCCATTCATTGTTTAATAGCATGCTATTCAGTCTCCATGAATTTGAGTGTTTTGAGTTTTTCCCTTGAGTTTGGTTTTTAGTTTCAGTTTCTTGTGGTCAGAGGAAATGCTTGATATGATTTCAATTTTCTTGAATTTGTTGAGGCTTGTTTTGTGTCCTATCATGTGGTCTGTCTTTGAAAATGTTCCATGTGCACATCAAAGGAATGTGTATTTTGCTTCTTTGTTATGAAAGGTTCTGTATACCAGTTAAGTCCATTCGGTCTAGGGCGTTGTTCAGTGTCACAATATCCTTGTTGATATTTTGTTTGGAAGATCTATCCATTGTTGATAGCGGGGTATGAAAATCTCCTACTGTAAATGTGTTGCTTTCTGTATCTTTCTTGAAGTCTTCCAAGATTTTCTTTATATTTTTGGGTGTGTTGCAGGCATACCTGTTTATAATTTTTATGCCTTCTTGATGGGTTCTTCCCTTGAGTATTATGAAGTGTCCTTCTGTGTCTCTTTTTATGGCATTTGTTTTGAAGTCTATTTTGTCTCATATAAGTATTGCTACCCAAGTTTGTTTGTTTTTTTTTTTTCTGTGCATTTGCCTTGAATATTTTTTCCCAACTCTTCACTTTCAGTCTGTGTAGGTGTTTTGTTCTTTGTGGGTCTCTTGTAAGCAGCATATGTGTGGGTCATGTTTTCTTATCCATTCAGCTGCCCTATGTCTTTTGATTGGAGCATTTAATGCATTAGCATTTAAGGTTATTATTAATAGATACTTATTCATTGTCATTTTTTACCTTTGTACCAGTGTTCCTCTCTGTCTCACTGTTTCTTCCTCTTCTTTTTTTAAATATATTTTATTGATTATGCTATTACAGTTGTCCGATTACCCCCTTCATTCTCCTCCACCCTGCACACCCTCTCCCACCCACATTCCCCCCCTTAGTACATGTCCATGTGTCATAAGTTCTTTAGCTTCTACATTTCCCATACTATTATTGCCCTCCCCCTGTATATTATCTACCTACCATCTATACTACTTATTCTGCGTTCCTTTTCCCCCTCTCATCCTCCCACTCCCCTGTTGCTAACCCTCCATGTGATCTGCATTTCTGTGGTTCTGTTTCTATTCTAGTTGTTTGCTTAGTTTCTTTTGGTTTTGTTTTAGATGTGGTTGTTAATAATTGTGAGTTTGCTGTCATTTTACTACACGTTTTTTTTTTTATCTTCTTTTCTTAGATAAGTCCCTTTATCATTTCATAAAATAAGGGCTTGGTGATGATGAACTCCTTTGACTTGACCTTATCTGAGAAGCACTTTATCTGCCCTTCCATTCTAAATGAAAGCTTTGCTGGATAGAGCAATCTTGGATGTAGGTCCTTACCTTTCATGACTTGGAATATTTCTTTCCAGCCCCTTCTTGCCTGTAAGGTCTCATTTGAGAAGTCAGCTGACAGTCTGATGGGAACTCCCTTGTAGGTTATTGTCTCCTTATCTCTTGCTGCTTCTAGGATTCTCTCCTTCATTTTTATCTTGGCTAATGTAATTATGATGTGCCTTGGTGTGTGTTTCCTTGGGTCCAACTTTTTGGGAACTCTTTGGGCTTCCTGGACTTCCTGGAAGCCTGTTTCCTTTGCTAGAATGGGGAAGTTCTCCTTTATTATTTGTTCAAATAAGTTTTCCACTTGTTGCTCTTCCTCTCCTCCTTCGGTACCCCTATAATTCAGATGTTGAAACATTTAAAGATGTCTTGGAGGTTCATAAGTCTCTCCTCATTTTTTTGAATTCTTATTTCTTCATTCTTTTCTGATTGTATTTTTTTTTCCTCCTTCTGGTCCACTCCATTTATGTGAGACCCAGCTTTCATTCCATCACTGTCGGTTCCCTGTGCATTTTTCTTCATTTCACTTAGCATAACCTTCATTTTTTTCACGTAATTTGCAACCAAAATCAACCAATTCTGTGAGCATCCTGATCACCAGTGCTTTGAACTGTGCATCTGATAGGTTGTCTATTTCTCAGTCACTTAAAAGTACTGGTTCTGAGGCCTTAATTCTGTTTGAACCATCTTTTTTTTTTCCTCCTTTGGTGTGGTCACACCTGTTACATACGAGGGGTGGAGCCTGAGGTGTTCACCAGGGTGGAGCACCCCAGTCGCTGGGTTGTGACTTTATATGTGGGGGCAGGGTCCAAGAGGGAACAATGGGGCTTCTCCACTCTCCGTCGGACTTCAGTCCCTACTGCCATTTCCCCCGAGCAAACTGGGCCACTCTGGTGCCAGTTCCTCTGTGCGTGGGCTTGTGCACCCCGTGGGACTTTCCAACAACCTCTCCTGTGAAGCTGGGAGTCTCTCCCTGACCCTCAACCCCCACAAGAGTTTTCAATCAGTGCCCCAAGGCTCTATTTCCCAGCAGTGGAATCCTGGGTTGTGCGCAATGCCTTGCTTCACAATTGCTGCCTCGCTGGGTCTGCCGGTTGCTTTCCCTTGGCCGGGGTCTGCCAGCTGCTACTTACATGCTCAGGGTCCTCCTGCTGTGGTCTTGTACGCCCCAGATGCCTTTTGCACCCAGTCCCAGTGCTCTCTGCTCTCCATGTTGTGACCTGTGCCCAACTCTGCCCCTCCTACCCAGTCTGGATGGATGGGTCTGTTTTAACTTCTTGGTTGTCTGACTTCCATACAGTTCAATTTTCTGTCAGTTCTGGTTGTTATTCTGGTTCTGGATTGTTGTTGTCCCTATCTTGGTTGTGTGAGGAGGCACAGTGTGTCTACCTGTGCCTCCATCTTGCCGGAAGTCCTCTTCCTCTTCTTAAAGCAGCCCCTTTAGCATATGTTGCAGTAGTGGTTTGGTGGAGCTGTATTCTTTTAGCCTTCTTTTGTCCTGGAAACTCCTTATTTCACCTTCCATTTTAATTGAGAGGCTTGCTGGCTGGAGTAGTCTTGGTTTAGGGCTTTGCCTTTTTTTACTTGGAACATTTCTTGCTATTTCCTTCTGGCTTGTTGTGTTTCTGTTTAGAAATCAACTGCTAGCCTTATCTGAGCTCCCTTGTATGTTACCGTACTTCTTTTTTCCCCCTTGTTGCCTTTAAGATTCTCTGTTTGTCTTTAAAATTTGTTATTTAAATTATGATGTGTCTTGGAGTGGGCCTCTTTGGGTTCATCTTGATTGGGGCCCTCTGTGCTTCCTGTAGTTGGCGTGGCTTTCCCCCTGTCTGGATTAGCAAACAGTTTTCTGTCACTATTTTTTCAAATAGGTTTCTATCCCTTGCTCCTTTTCTTCTCCTTCTGGGATTGCTGTGATTCAAATTTGTTGCATTTCATGTTGTCCAGAAGTTCCCTGAAGCTGTCTTCATATTTTTTTAGTCTTTTTTTGTTCAGCTGTCTACGTCGTATTTCTTTCTACTTTGTCTTCCAGCTTAGTAATTCAGTCCTCTACTTTATGCAGGCTGATTGTAATTTTTTCTAGTATATTTTTTATTACAGATACTGTATTCTTCATTTCTTTCTAGTTCTTTTTTTAGTTTCTGTTTCCTTTTTCATACTGTTGTAGTTCATACTCAGTTCCTTTTAGTTGTCAGGAAGTTCTTTGAGTATCCTTATAACCATTCTTTTGAATTCTATATCTGATAGTTTGCTTGCTCCCATTTCATTTAGCTCTTTTACTGGGGATTTTTTCATTCCTTTTCATTGCGGGTTCTTACTTTGTCTCCCCATTTTAGGTGACACTTTCTGTTTGTTTCTGTGATTCCAGATGCTCTTCTTTGCCAGCTGTCTTCATAGGGTAAACTTCTGTGGTAGGAATTCGGTGGGACTCAGTTTTGCGGTCTCTTTGATCTCCTTGTGTGGATGCTCCAGGGTTGCCCTTTCTTTTGTTTGTGTGTGCTCTCTTGTTGTACTTGAGCTTTTACCTGTTGGTGGCTTTTTTGTTGACGGGTTCTCCCCTTCAGCAGGTTTACTGGTGTTCGAAACTCCCACTTTTTCTTGTATGCTGCTGTACAGGTGTTGGTTAACAAAGCAGTATAACCAGACCACCACACCTACACCAGCAAAAAAAAACCCCTCCTACCGCAACAACTCTTTCAACCACAGTTGAACTAAGATTAATAAAGGTGAAGGAGGATTGTGGATATTATAAGAGATGACAAAGGGAATATGAGATGACTGAAAGAGGGAAAATTGTTTTTTTTGTGGTAAGGGGGAGAATTGGTAAGAGTTGGGATGGAACCGAGATGAAGAAAGGGAGAGAACAAAATTTATAACATAAATAAAACATGAAAGGATGATGGGAACAATGGGGTAAATAAGAGGGAAAAGGAGTATACTATGAGGGTTGGAGTAAAATTGAAAATATACTGGACCAAGGGGAGCAAAATTGCAGAAAAACCACAGCAGCAAATGCTGAATGAAGTTTAATATAGTTGAAACAGGAATAAGAATATTGTAGAAATGCAGGAAGTGTATATGAGATCTCTACAGTAAAGAAAAATGATTACAAGAGCCTGGGGGAAGCAAAGTAAAAAGAGTAAGGAGTAAAGCCCAGTTTGAGAGAGGGGGAATAAAGAAATAAAAGAAAAGGAAAACAATAGGGAAAGAGAAAACAATGAAATAAAAATTCCTTACTCAACTGATCATCGGCAGGGCAAAGACGATTTGGAGTAAAGACAGTGGGAGAGTATTCTGTAGGATTTAAAGTACCAAGTACTGAACAAATAGGAGTTCCTTTGGAGAAGTACAGCAATAACCATGGTATTTCACCCAACTAGCCAGTATTTATTAAAAAAGGTGAAAAAGAAATAAGGCTCTTATTAGAAGGGAAAAATAATGTGAGCTGATGTTAGAAAGCAGAGCGCTTAGGAGAGTTTAGATGGATGAGAAATAGTGAAAGTAAGGGATAGAAACTTAGCATAGTGTGTAAGAGAGTAAAGTTAACTACAACAGTAATAAAGCTCAGGAAGATGGTGAAATGGATTAAGGCCAGGGAAGGATGCTATATGGGATTTGGAATAACAGTAGTGTGATAAGAAATATATAATCTGAATAAAAATAATGAAAACTGTAAGGCCAGTGTGTTATTTGGAATATGAGTGAAGTGAAAGAAGAAGAATTAAAATGCCACGTGAAAAGGAGAACAAAAAAACAAATCAAACAGCAAAAACAAACAAACGTAAAAACCCACATAAACGGAAGGAAGGGAAAAATCATGCAAGTTCTAAAAGGTAGCAAAATGAAATTTGTCTCAGCTGTTGTTTTCCTTTTGACTTCTTTCTGAATCCCTCTCTGGTTTGCTCACAGCTCTAGGTCTTATTGTCTTAGCCTAAAAAAAAAAAAAAAAGAAAGAAAGAAAGAAAAAAGAAAGCCAGCCAGCCAGCTAGCCTCTTGCTGATTTTACACTTGTCAAACCAGTTTTGCATGTCTTCCCAGATCCTGCAGACAGAGGGGAACTGGGCTCTGCTCAGTTATTTTCTTTTCCTGTGGTTCAGCAACGATGTGGGCTCAGTCTGGGCTACAACAATTACAGGTGCCTTTCCTCTCCTGCCCACGCCCTCAGAGCACTGTGCTGCGTGTGCTCTGTCCACTCTGTGCATTCGCACCTGGCTGACCAATAATCTCCCTCATTTTGCAAGCCTTTGATCAGTCCATAAGGTACGCTGAGTGGGAGCAAATCGAGCTCCCTCCCTCCGCCCTTGTTGGCCTGGCCTCTGGGCCACCTAAAGTCCCTGCTTGGATGCTCAGTTCTTTTCTTGAGAAAATTCCCCTTGGGTGCCGTCTGCTGCTCCCAACAAAAGCCTGACTTTCCACACAGTCCAACTCTCTGACCAGCCCAGTGTCTCTGGGTCACAGCCAGTTGTGGCCCATCTCTTCTCCCCCCCCCCCAGGTGTCACCCCACTCCCCAGTGTTAGGTCAGAGTAGCCCAAGAAACCAGACAGACGCAGCGAGCCAAGGAGCACGGTTTATTAGCTGGGAATAAGAGGGGAACGTTGAGCCAACCAAGGGAGGTTAAGACTCGCTAGGTTGTTCTTAAGGCAGGGTTTTTAAGCGCCAAAACCTGCGAAGGGTAACTGGTTGGGGTGTCAGAGTCTGATTGGCTAGAGCTGGTTGCTGGTTGCCATTTCTGCTGAGCATTTTTCTTGATACATCTTGTCAGACCTCACGTTAAAGCTGCATCCTGTTATGCAGGCTAGGCTGACCCCAGACCCCAGTCTTAGCCAACCGAGCATCTGTCTGTTCTGGGTAGGGTCAGCAGGCAGTTTCCCAGGCAGGCATTTTCCCAGGCTACAGTTTCCCATGGTGCAGTTTTCCTGCCTGGTGATCTTCCATTACTCCTAAGCCTGCCTAGGTTTGTCACCCAATTTCTCTGGTACTGTGCCAGCCAGTGACCACTGCCCCAGCCAGCGACTGCTGTCTGGCTGTGTGTTTCTTACTGCTTCTTTATCCCCCGAGTGACTTTACATATCCAGGTCTCTCCTGTCTCAGGTCTGGGACTTCCCTGCCTTGGGAGGGGAGAGAGGTGGTAGGCTGCTATCACTGACCCAACTCTACTCCAGTGCCTTCGTGGCAGTTGCAGTTTTTGGTGTATGGCTCAGGGAACTTCCCATAAGCCTACAAAATCTCCTTATTGGCCATTTTTAAGCATCTTCTGCACACTTTGGCTTCCAGAATTCATATCAGCTGGGATTCTGTTGGCTGTTCCCTCTGTTCTTTGGAAGATTGGCTAGGTGTCCCATTTGAGTACACGAGCAAGTAGGCTCAACTCCCACCTGCCTCGCAACCATCTTCCTCCCCCTCACTCTGTACCAACAGTTTTTATGAATCCCTTTCCTCGGGTTGGGAGATGAGGCTGGAGGATGTCATTGTAATGTTGTCACTACATGAAAGGGATGTCTGGGCCACAGTATCTAGTAATAAGTTATATAAATGGCATTGTTTCAGAATATCTATCGCTATATCTATATCTGATATATATGTACAGATACATACATACACACACACACACACTTATGCAGGGGTCTGTGTGTGTATATATATATATATACACCAATATCCTTTAATAAAAATGAAGCTAATACAATTTTTTTAGAGATGGTATTTATTTAATTTATTTTTTACTTAAAAAACATTGTGTCTTTCAGACCCAGTGAACTGGTTTTTATTTGGGAACATTTGATCTGCTTCCTAATCACTATGATGTTGATGTCATTGGTTAACTAAGTCAGTCTTGCAAATATGTTTTCAAAAGTACCTTGGAAAATTGTCAACAAGCCCTTTCCTATTAACAAAAATATATCAAATAGCATAGACCTTCAGTAACCTAAAAAGAGCTTATGCTGTGTGTGGGTGTTATTTTCTAAAACTTGCCACTTTCCAACTGAAACTAATTTATAGGCCTCTGGTATACATGGTCAAGGTAATTTACATGGCTGGCTTAAATACAGTTGTCTCAGTAGTTGATAAAGCATATTAATCAGATTACATTTCTCTTCAGAGTTCAAGGCAGCTTGCTTCAAGATTTCATGAACAATTTATTGTACGAGAAGATCTGATGGGTCTAGCTATTGGTACTCATGGTGCTAATATTCAGCAAGCTAGAAAAGTACCTGGGGTCACTGCTATTGATCTAGATGAAGATACCTGTACATTTCATATTTATGGAGAGGTAAATATTTAACTAAATATTTTCCCCCTAAAATAAAAGCTAGTGTTTCAGGTGGCTCATATTTTGGCTTACATCTTTTTCCCCTTTTTAATAGGATCAGGATGCAGTGAAAAAGGCTAGAAGCTTTCTTGAATTTGCTGAAGATGTCATACAAGTTCCAAGGAACTTAGTAGGTGAGTCAAATTGCTGTTGGCATACACTATAAATACAAAAGTTATGTAAATTCTTTACAACTATATGATTTCTTTTGTCCCCCTAGATGTGCAGATTTTATTTTTTTGTTGTTGTGTAATTACAGTTGTCCCCATTTTTCCCTATTACTTTTCCCTTCCCACCCCTCTTCCCACATTCAGTCCTCCACCTCCCATTGTCCTTTTTCATGAGTCCTTTATACATGTTCCTTGACTTGACCCTTCCATTTTAACTTACTTAATTGAAGCTTAATCTTTGAAATATGGTCTGTTGCTATAGTGTACAGCAAATATTTGGTAAATATGATACTTAAAGATTACATTTAGAAAGTATACAAGATATAATTCAAACCTACTTGTGCCAAGAGAGATACATTTTGCATAGCCTCTTCATTGTATATTTTATGTATATTAAAATTAAAAATGTATTTTTCAAAATAAATGGCATTTGAGGGCCTTTATAATTTGGATAGGTTGATATTTGATGCTTTTAATGGAGCTAATAGCATTCTTAATCATCTCAGTGTTGAAAATCTCAATGTAGGTTACTTAAATGTAGTAACTTTCAAAGCTGTAAGTAATTCCAAATGTCTCTGGGGCTTTCTACAACTTGCATGGTAATGTTTTCCCCACCTATCCCCCACTCCCCTCCAGTTTTGCAACCATTATTAGCTTGTTCTCTGTGCCTGTGGGTCTGTTTATGTTTTGTTTTGTTTGTTTTATTTTCTTCAGGTTCCATATATAAGTGAAATTATGCAGTATTTGTCCTTCTCTAACTTATTTCACTTAGCATAATACCCTCTAGGTCCACATATGTTGCAAATATAACGAGATACCATTCTTTTTAACAACTGAGTAATATTTTATTTGTGTGTGTGTGACATGAATAACCACTCATTTATCAATAGAAACTTAGGTTGCTTTCATATCATAGCTGTTGTAAATAATGCTGCAATGAAAATAGGGGTGCATATATCTTTTTGAATTAGTGTTTTGTTTTGTTTTGTTTTCTGATAAATACCCAGAAGTGGTGTTGCCAGGTCATAAGGCACTTTGATTTCTAATTTTTTGAGGAAATTCCATACTGTTTTCCACAGTGGCTACACCAGTCTGCATAACTACCAACAGTGCACTAGAGTTCCCCTTTCTCCACATGTTCAGTAACACTCCTTTGTTGATTTTTTTATGATAGCCATTCTCACAGATGTGAGGTGATATCTTACTGTGGTTTTGATTTGCATTTCTCTGACAATTAGAGATGTTGAACATCTTTTCATATGATTGTTAGTCATTTATATGTCCTCTTTAGAGAATCCTGTTGAGGTCTTCTGCTCATTTTTTAATTGGATTTTTCATATTTTGATGGTAGGTTGGATGAGTCTCTTATATATTGTGGATATTAACCCCTTACCAGATATATCATTTGCAAATAACTTCTCCCATTCAGTAGGTTGTCTTTTCATTTTCTTGATGGTTTCCTTAGCCATCATTGTCATTCTTCATTGTGACTTGTTGACTGTTGTTTCATGACCATGATGAGTACCAGCAACTACCTGGGAACTCTTCACTAATACTCTCAAACACTGCAGATATCTTTAGTAGAATGTACCAAGGTGCAGTTTTATCAAGAACACTACCTATGTTTTTAATATATAAATAAAATTTGGACATAGTACCTATACCGTTTTTTAAGCTTTATATCATGACTAATTATAAAAAGTAAGTCATACCTTTTGGAAAGTTTAAAAATGAAAAATAAGGACTTCCTATACATTTCATTCACAGTTTCCATCCTATTTAGTCTGCTTTTTGTCAGCATAAAATTATAACCATCTTCCTATACCATTTAAAAAACACTTGGAAGAATATTTTTCTCCAAAGAAAATTAGTTGTATTGAAGAAACAGCATAAGTACTAGTGAAATAATATATAATTATTCACTCAAGTATATACTACAAACAACTAAAGAACATGACTATGTAACTTGCACACCAGTTGTGCACACTACCTGATTACCTCAGAGGGGTGTTATGAATGGTATTTATTTTTCTCTTTTTTACAGTTTGTCAAGCAATATTTAACAATTAGAAACTTACTGTGTCAAATTCATTAGAGTTCATTTTGCATATAGCATGATAATGGGGGAAAGTTCTCAGATATTGTAGTTGGATCTAGATTTCAATCTTATTTCACTTGTTGGTAGCTATTTGACCTTAGTAACTGATGTAGCCCCCCGACTTTTTCTTTCCTCACCTCTAAAACAAATGTGATAATAGTGTCCACCACACAGGGGTGTTGTGATTAAGTAGGAATATTTAGATAGCTAGGTGTCAGTATATAGATATATATTGCTTAAGCTGTGGGCATAGTAGGGGACCCTAAATGTTAGTTCTTTTTCCGTCCCCTTGTTCAAAACAATTCCATCCAGTTCAGTAGAGTAGAATTATACTAAACTGTCCATTGGGGTTTTGAAATAACTATGGAATGTAGAATTGCACTATTTGCTATCAAACATAGAAGCAACCTGTGATCTTAGAGAAGAGGGTTCCAGAACTGACCTTTCACCAGAAAACCTGCTGATGTGTAATCAGCCTGATTTTTGTTTTCCTTCTAGTTAGTAAAATGAGATTATCTACTTCAACACTAAGAATGTTAGAAGTTTTCAGAAATCATTCTTATATAATATGATTTGGCAGGTAAGATCTTTTGGAGATATCTAATAAGTATTGTATTGATGCGGATCCTGGCCAGCAGGATCCGTGTGTGTTGTGGTTGCTATGAACAAATACACACAGACAACAGAAGTCCTGTGGAGAAAAAGGGACAGCATGGCCGCTCTCTAAGAGAGAGAGAGAGAGAAGGCGAGAGGGCCCCATTCCCTTTCCTAGACAGGCTTTTATTGCTTTTCTGGGTACAGTATATGGAGGATGGTCATCATTTACTATGCACAAGTTCTCTGTAGGTGATTACCTTTTACAGATAACAAAGGAAAGAATGTTGCTAATTACTTCAAAGAGAAGGATGTTACAGATCAAGGGGAAATATGGTTGAACTGGTTACACTCCATACTTGGGAGGTTTAGCACAGATTTGAGGAAGTTACAGTAAGCCCTTGCTGCCTCAATTCAGGGTGAGGGAGTTTTAGCAAAAGCAAGTCTCATAGCAGTCTAGGTACAATGAGGCCTGATTCCCTACAGGAGAACCTATCCGTGGGCATGGCTCCTGTGTGCCAGGACCTTGCTCCCCACTGGTTTTCCACATGGAAGCTGAGCTACATTCCCACGACACGCAGAACAGCTCCCTATAATGCATGAGTTTTCTTGGGGGCTCACAATGTGATTTATGATCTCTTTATTTTTTATAAACCCTTAATATGTACAGTGATTTTGCTTTCTTTTCTAAGTATTTGCTTGTTCTTCACACACTTTGACAGTGAATTGGTTTAATTTTCCATCAGCAATAGTTAACACACAGTACTTAGGATAGTTACGATATTAATAGAAACATGTGCCAAAATCTCAAATTTTTTGCTAACTCATTTAGAGCTTTATTCAAATCATTATTAATTTATGAAAATATGCTCTATAGATTAAAAACAAACTGGGAAGACTCCGTGTAACTTCTCTACTCCCCCCATTCCTTTACATTTTTTTTCTTTTTTAAATTTTCATGTAGAATTTATATTCTTTTTTATTTTATTGTTATTTCAAGTCTCACCTTGTAACCTTCCCTTGTCTTACTCTACTTTGCCTTCTTCCTGCCCTTATTTTCACTATAAATACTATTTTCCCCATGCTATGCATTGCTACTATTCCTTACTCTTACTATTTCTCCTCCCTCTGTTCTCTCAAAAGCATTCTTTCTCTGTTAGCTCACATTCTTCTTCACCTTATTATAGTATTCTTTATTTAATTGCTGTTTAAGTACAGTTGTCTCCATTTTCCCCCCACCACCCTAGCCATCCCCACTTCCCACCCTTAATCCTGCCCTCCTTTGGTTTTGTCCATGTGTCCTTTATAGAGGTTCCTGACAACCCTCCCCCCCCATTATCCCCTCCCACCTCCCATCTGGTTAATGTCAGTTTGTTCTTAATTTCAATGTCTCTGGTTGTATTTTGCTTGCTTGCTTGTTTGTTGATTAGGTTCCACTTATAGGTGAGATTATATGGTATTTGTCTTCCACCGCCTGGCTTATTTCACTTACCATAATGTACTCCAATTCCATCCATGCTATTGCAAAGGGTAGGAGCTCCTTCTTTCTTTCTGCTGCATAGTATTCCATTGTGTAAATGTACCATGGTTTTTTGATCCATTCATTTACTGATGGGTCCTTAGGTTGCTTCTAGCACTTGACTGTTGTAATTGTATTGCCATTCCTTTACATTTGAAGAGAAGAACAGAAATAACTACCAAAAGCACCTAGGTCAGGAGTCCTGTTTTAGTGTTAGTTCTGATCCCTGACCACTGGTTAGTCAAAGTTATCCAGGTAAGTGATGGTACCACATGCAGTATGAGTACTAAGGCAGTGCTGATTAGAAGAACCACACAATCCTGTTGTGAGAAGGTTTTCCCTGGAGTCTTATCTTAGACTGTCTTAAAATAAATTTTGGGCTTCCAGATATTTCCCCATCCCTTCCTTAGATGAGAGGGTGGGGCAAGCATATAATGAATGCAAGAGTGCTTTGAGTACTTTGGGAGAGCACTTGGAATTAGAAGTAATTTACATGTAGATTTCTAGACGCAGTAGTTGTTACATTTGTAATGTGTCACTTTACACTAATGCATGATGATGGTTATGAATTCCCAGTTAATTATATGACTGAATTTTATAAAATGAGGGAAAGAATTGTGTGCCTGACATCTTAGAGCTTTAACAGATGTTGTTAAATAATACTTAATCTTAAACAGATTTTGAGCTTTTTCATATTTACCATGAGCAAAGAAACAGATTTAAATCAGGTACAGATAGAATTGAAATTGTCAAATAAATATGCAGATGCATATTTACTATATATAATTTTTCTTAATTTTTAAATAGAATTTTGAAAAAAAGAATGATACACACCAGTGTACTAGCAAGCTTAAAGTGTACCCTTTTGTGCAAAAGAAGAGCTTGTCTTTGAACTTCCTTAAAAATTCAAAATTATCCAGTCAATTCATGAGTATTAATCAACTACAATACCTAAACAAAAGAGAAGTGTAAGCAACAATGACTGATAAAATGGAAAGCCAATTTAACTGTTTCTTTTCATTCGAAGACTGGTCTTGCAGTTTTATATAAAATAACATGATAGTTTACAGTGGGGTGTGCTTACTGGTTTAAGATAGGTATTCTTAAAACCAAACATGAATTATTCATTTCTTAACTTAGGCAAAGTAATAGGAAAAAATGGAAAACTGATTCAGGAGATTGTGGACAAGTCAGGAGTTGTGAGGGTGAGAATTGAGGCCGAAAATGAGAAAAATATTCCACAAGAAGAGGTATGTTCTAGTGCATATATTTCTGGTTTGCCTGAGAAAAGTTTTTTATTGTTTTATTTGACATTAATTTAGAGGCCTCTGTGATATGCACATAATGTGGATATAAAAATTCTGATTATGAGGCATGCCAGTTAATGATATAGTTGTAGATAATGGCCTCTGTCTATTCTGTAATGCTGTGACTTTGTATTAGTCACTTTAACCCCTTTAAATCTTATTTCTCAGTCTTTAAAGTTATTGTAATTGTAAAAAAAAATAGTGTAAAGCACTTTTCAAATGTCACTTAATGTTACTGACTGAGACAAAATTGGGATACTGCTTAGGTTTTATGGCTTTTATCCTTTGGTTTTCTTAGTTTATGTGTATATTTAAGTATTGTATGGGATGGGGGAGGTGAGGGCATGCTCTTCTGTACAGTAGTAGTACAGTGTTTAAAGTAAAATCCACCCAAATTGTCATAATTTTCACATATTGTCTAACCTTCTTTTCTTTTGTGAAAGGTTCTTTTGGTTGGAATGAAATGTTTTGAGGTTTTTACTTTTTACTGCATGAATTTTCCATTCTATTTTGTTTACCAAAACTGTTTATAATAATTTATATTCTTAAATATGATCATTGATACTGTTAATAGAGCTAAATAAAGTCTTAAAAATTGGTTCTTTTTTTCTTGTGTTTTACGAAGGAAATTATGCCACCAAATTCCCTACCTTCCAGTAACTCAAGGGTTGGATCTACTCCCTCAGAAGAAAAAAAACATATAGATATAAAGGAAAACAGCACTCATTTTTCTCAACCTAACAGTACAAAAGTTCAGAGGGTAAGAAATATTTGTCACTTTGAATTACACTAAAAGTAATTTCTTTTACTCAGGTGTTATAATTGGTGTTCTAGAAATTTTCTCTGGTTAGGCTAATAGACTACCCATATTGTTTTTTTTTTTTTTGTTTTTTTGTTTTTTTTCAAATCTGATTGCTAGCTTATGAGATACTATAAACCAAAATTGATACCTACTTTTCAGTTTGTTCACAGTGACAAAACTTTTGCTGTAAACATAAAATATGGGGTTGCTTTTAATGGTCACATTTTTCTTTTGAGGGTGTACTTTAATTTTTTCATGCCTTATCTCAAAATTTTGCAGGTTGTAATAGCTCAAAATGCACCATCTGTTAGATGCATTTGTTACTACTAAAAACCATATTTTACAAACTGGTTTTCAATATTTGAACTAATCTGACTGTTTAGAAATCAGTTTGGAAGTCCTACAGTCAAAGTCCTGCATTCAGACTTCTGTGTACAGATCATTTCTTATAGTTAATGACATCACTTGCATTCCTTATACTGCTTTAGGTGTTAGTGGTTTCATCAATTGTAGCAGGGGAATCCTAGAAACTTGAACTCAAGGCTTGGCAAGTAGGAAAACATTCCTTGAAAAATATGTTTGAATTTTATATTTTAATGTTTATCCCCCTTATTAAGAAAGACTACAAACAATCACCCAGGTTGGAGGCTGGTGGAGGAGTGTTTGTGGATATGTGGATTTATTGCCCCTGTGGAGAAAGCTCTGATTTCTTCCTGTTGCTTATAAGGCCTTTCTTTCATGGTCACCTGTCCAGTATCATCTCTTATAGCTCCTCCCCTTGTACTCTAGAGAGGCTTGAGCCATACTGAAGTACTTGGAGGTCTCTGAACAATTATACTATCCGTTGTTTCTAGACAGATGTATATGTTTTCTCCATCTAGAGCACTCTTCTTCCTGCCACCTTGTTTTGACCTTACTCCTTATACAGTTTTTCATGGGTACTTGCCCCAGGTCACCTCCCGCTTGACTGACAAGAGCCTTTCTCCCTTCCATGCTCCAATGAATGTGCTGACCCTGTTGTAGCACCTCAGCCACACTTGTGGGTTCCTTGAGTGCAGTGAAGGGACCTGTATATGGCTTATGAGAACTATGGGAAAAATGTTATGACTTACAAGAGATTCAAAGCAAAAATGCCATTTTATTAAGAGACATATAACCTCAGGTGAATTGGATATGTCTGTCTGCTGGTCATGTCAGTTCTCATCCCAGAACAGGGAATCTCTCTTTCTTGGTGTCAGTATAGAAGGACACCATTCTACTCTCACCTTTTTTTCATTTTAATATACTGTTCTGATCTATTAGCAATATGCTTAATTTAGAGTGGTACATGGGTACACCAGCAGTTTGGACATGTTAAAAGAAAATGTTTTAAAATTATTTGTTCCACAGTCAGTCAAACTAAATCTGCAACATGGGGTTTCAAATCTTATTTTGGTTGTGTATGATCCAGAGGGAAGGGCATAACATTTTATATGACACTTTGGAAAATAGTGTGGTTAACTGTTTGGTAACAGACACAGTTAGGGGAAAAACTCAACAGTCAAAAATGTTTTTGAGAAGAAGATATGATCCATGGACCTGATAATTTCCATAGTTCATATATATATATTTGATGCAAAAAAAAAAAAAAAAAGTTCATTATGAAGCCCGTGGGTTTTCAGTCTCACCTGATTCCTCAGGTGGTCATTGCTAGTGAGAAGTAGTGCCTTTTGTATCAGATAAAGTCACTCTTCTAGCTATATTTCCTAATTGTTCAGTTTTGTTCTGCATCAACAATCATGTTCATGTGGAAGGAAAAAATAATCCTGTTCCAGCTCTATATCCATTTAAGATGCTGTGTACTGAATGCAGGCAAGCAGCAGTAGCCCAGCAGTAGCCACATCTATCAAATGAATGCTCTATTTAAAAGAGTGATGCTTGCTAAAGAGATAGCTTCTTGGCTTCCAACTCCTAAAAACTTTGTCTAGAAAAGTATAATATTATACCCACATCATAGCCGTTATATGCTTTTTTTAGTCACTTGTGAATATCAGTAACTATGTGTATTTCTTCAGCAAAATATTGAAATGTTCTCAACTATCAATGTCATAATTGCCAGCTATTAGTTTGCACAACTGACCTGTGCTTCTCTATAACCTGTGACAAGAGTGTTTTTTTTCTCATTTGCACTGATGGATTGGAAGTATAAAATTTTAATATAGTACTTTTTAAAAAACTATCCTTATATTAATGAAACTTTACTTATGACTCAGCCTCTTATAATTTTCAGAGCACATTGTTGAAATGTGTTGAAATACTAAATTTTATGCTCATGGGTATGACAATTTTTTTCCCTCACAGAATAATTACTCAGTACATTTTAATGTATCTTAATTTCTTTCATGTTTTGTTTGTACTCTGTTGACTTGGTTAGCAAAGTTGATTTAGTTTTTTACTTTTGTGTCTTAGTATCTAATTATGAATGATTTTTTAAAATAATTTGATTTTGATAAAAAATTCTAGATGAATTATTCATTTTGTTTATACATCTCACGTCAAAGCCTGTATAATTTTGAATTACATAATTTCTGATTTTGACAACGTTTGATTTTAGTGTTTAAAATGTAATAACCTGATGCATTGAGGGGGTTGTTATATTGATCTGTCCTTATTCACAGTAAATGTGTAAAATATACTAGCTACTTTTGTTTTCATGTATTGATTTATATTTTCAACAAACATCTGTGTACCGTATTTAGTTATTATTTGCATTTTTCAGATTAACCCATTATTAATTTTATAGGGTTGTTGTTGCCATTTATTTTCCAGGGTATGGTACCATTTGTTTTTGTGGGAACAAAGGACAGCATCACTAATGCCACTATTCTTTTGGATTATCACCTGAACTATTTAAAGGTGAGAATAGAAAAACCTTTAGTTTCTAATTCTTTTTGCATTAAAATGTGAAAACTTCATGGTAAACCTTTTAGGAGTTAAGGTTCATTCTATAGATTACAATGAATGAGCTGTAAAAAGTAATAGAGAAAACACTCACTTTTTTAGCTTATTATATTCCTTCTGTAAATACAAGTCAATTTTCATCATTATGAATTTAAGGACCAGTATCCCAGTTCTCAATAAATTACCCTATTTTTCATTATTCTTCTGTTAAAGCCTTACATTTGATTTAGGTAAATCCTGCACATACATAGCTTATTCATTCAGTTGATCTTTTCTAGCCTCTGTGGCTTTTCCACTTGCCTTTGTTGTCTCTTTTATGTCGTTTATTAAAGAAATCCCAGTATTTCATGAAGTCTTTTTTTTAAATGTGTCCCCCTCATATTTTTCTCTATACTCTATTATACAAGATAGAAACGATTTGTGTCTTCTTGTAAGTTCTTATTTTAGTTAGTATTTGTAGCATTTATGCCTCCTCTAGATTGCAAAAATGAAAGCAGCAACCGGGGGGCTGTAAGTTGTAAATGGAAAGAGCATTGGATTGGCAGTCCAGCCATTTGATTCTAGAGTCTCTTCTGCCATGACCTAGCTGTGTGACTTAAGGCAAGTCACTCTCCTAGACTAGATGCTTTTTAAAATTTCTTTTGGCCAAAATGTTCTATAAGTCAATGAAATGGAGTCTTATCTGCGTCACTTTTGTAATTTCTTCTTTCTGTCCATGTGTATCAAAATTATAACTGGTGCTAAATAATATTTTTAAAGTAGCCCAACTCTATTTTATTTATAATGCTATCCTAAGAATTCATTACTGATTTCTTAAATAAAATTAAACAATTTCTACCTGAATGCAAAAAAGGAAGAAAATTGTAATATTTAGGCATGTTATTCATTCTTATAGTGGTCAGTTAATATTTGAAAGTGGGAAAGTTTTATCCAGCAAGGCTTACATGGGTAGGTTACTCCGTTGATGTGCTTATTTGTTTTTGTTTTAAAACATGTTTATGTGTAATCTGTTGTATGTGTCTTCGTATTCTTAGCTTAAATTAATTATGAAGACCTGGAGAGTTAGTATTGCCTTGTATCAATCTCTCATGCTTTTGACTAATCTTCTTTCTTAGATCTTTTGATTTATTACTCACAGTACCTTCAATATCTTTTTCTGGTTATCAGCAGCTTCCCTGTTGCCATTCTTTCTATCACCAGATCGTCACTTGATTGGGCCTGGCATCTTTCACCAAAAGGTGACTGCTTTGCCCCAGTGAGAAAACCTGGATTATCATTCTGTTTTGCAAGATATACCCATTCCATGAGCTATAACTGTAATTTTGGAGTAAGCCACTCACTTGGCTTCAGTCTGTTCTTTATTCAAGTCCTTTTTAAAACTAATTCTAGTTCAGAGCTCAGATTATATACACCCAAATCCTTACCTGCACTTTCTTTTTTAGAAACTGCCACAAGAAAGATTTTAGTAGGTTCCCTTTTCAGGGGCTTCTCTAGCAACTGTTCAGGTAGACAGTCTCTCTGATGGCTTCTGCTTGACTGAGACACCCATTACTACTATAGTTATGGATCTAGCTCCCTGTAATCCATAAATTAGATGTTTATAGGTAGATAAGAAGGACAAGGGTTATAATTGAGACTTTATATGGATTTGAAAGAACTCAACATATTGGAAGCACTGTGTGTAAGAATCTGTCTGTGGATCCCAGGGGCATATTTTGATGAACTAAATTTATACTATTTGTCATTCTTGTTCTAGCAGAGTTGTACTCTTTGAGGTTTGCAATGCATGATGTAAGGCCTAACTTTTTTCATCAGCTATTAAATAGCTTTCTCCCCTATAAGAGGAATTTGAGCATTTCCAGTTCATTGAAAATAACTGTTCTTTAATTGTATAATCATATCAAAGACCTATTGTGTAGTGTATGTTCTTTGAAAACAGAAGATGACCCAGACTCAATGCTTTGTAAATTAAGATGTTAACTGGCAAATCTATTTTAAAAAATTCAGATAATTTACAGTGTGTGATATTTTTAGGGTTAGCTGGTTAAACCTTAAATGTCTGTTTTCTGTATTCATACATCGTAGAGTTGTTTTATTCAATGTCCTGTCATTAAGAAGTCCAAAATCTAGCATATCTGTGCTTTATCAGATTCTATTGGATAGTCGTGACAAATCAAAGAACTTTAAATTCTGTTAATGCTGAGTATTTTTGTTATATCTCTAATTCTGGATATCAGTAATCTGTTATTTATAGTAATTTTCTTTTTAAGGAGATCATTCAATTTCCTGATAATTCTGTGTAACGATGTTTACTATAAATTTAGAACTGAAATTGAAATATTTCCAGTATACTTTTTATCTGATAAAAAGGAGAAAGATATGATTAAGTAAAATGTCAAATTATTTTTACTGTTATCTTGTATATTTTAAATAGGAAGTAGACCAGTTGCGTTTGGAGAGATTACAAATTGATGAGCAGTTGCGACAGATTGGAGCCAGTTCTAGACCACCACCAAATCGTACAGATAAGGAAAAAGGCTATGTGACTGATGATGGTCAAGGAATGGGTCGAGGTAGTAGACCTTACAGAAATAGGGGGCACGGCAGACGCGGTCCTGGATATACTTCAGGTACAAACTAAGCATTTTACTCAGTACTTTATCTGTTCTTAGGCTTAATAGCTGCTAATCTCTACTATTCATTAGAACCCTATTATAACGATTTCTCATTACATGGTTTCCAATTCACAGTGGGTCAAATTGTGTTGGAAGAGACATAGAGTGAAAATCTGATAATAACACATAGAGTTTACAGGGCAGGTGTGAGTTCTGTCCACCCTCTGGGGATAAATCTGCTTAAGCCCTTGTGTGTTGACCACTTTCCTAAGGACTTTCCTGATTTTATTACTGTATATCCAAAACTTTTTACATTTGTGTACTGTGGCTCATTTTTTTTGTCAGGCATGTGCTGGTCATAGTGGCTGGATGGACTGTGTAAATCAGGGGTCTGCATCCTATGGCTCATAAGGTGATTTTGTATGGCATGGCCAAAGTCAGCCCTAGGCACAATCAAGAAGTCGGCAGAGTTTCTCTTCCCAGCCTTCCCAGCTCTTCTGTCAGTGCTTCTTTCTTATCTCCTACTACCTTTCCCTGAACACTGTCCCCACCTGCCAGTGCCTACTGTCTTTCTTGCTCAACTGTATATCTACTATGTAACTTGCTGATGATGGTATAAGGTATAATCCATTTCATACATATTTGCATTTCAAAAAGGAACTCTTTAAGATGGAAAGCCTTCAAGATCCACAGGAATTGAAGCTATAATGGTGAAGCTATAATTGGTCATTAGCTCCAACAGAGGAAAAGAGAGGTAGTAGAGTTTATATTGTGGAGTGGGGGAGAGACATACCTACTCCTAAGGCCAACCTTGAACCTAACCCCTAACCCCTCTTTCAAAAGTCTGTTCTTTTTGCTGTTGAAGTCCCACCTCACTATGGGGCTCTTTTCTTCCACTCTCATTCCTTAGGTCTTTAACCCACCCCTTCAGGCATAATGTGTTTACTAAAATAATTATTTTATTAATAATAAATTATTCCAGTGGGAATTGGAGGGAAGGTTGTAGACCAAACATCAGGCAAGCATGTCCCCATTCAGCTACATCCATTCCCTGTTCCCACAAGGAGACCCTTCCTTAAGGCAGTTGCCATGATAGTCTTCTTTGCCACCCTCTCAGAAGTGACCAAAATGTGTATATGCCCCTCTGTTCCTTAGCCAAACCTTACTAAAAGGAACTCTATAGAGTTTTTGTTTATCAAGGTATTACATTTAACTGTTGTAGACAACGTTTCCTCCAGAGAGCACAGATGGTTAAAGGGGCACAGCTGTTTAATGATGTGACATACTCAGGTTTGAACTTAGATGACTAAAAAAAACCTTTTACTTTTTTAAATAGAACAAAAAATGTTTACCAAAATTGCCTCAAATATTCTAAAACCCTTTATTTTGAATTTAAGATAGTTTGTTTTATAAAACAGAAGGTGATAATACTCTTTGGAGGGCTTATAAATTGGGAAGAGTATTGGATCACCCCTGAAACATCTCTGGAAGCTTCTATTAACCTAACTTTTTGTTTTAAGTCAGACAATGGTATATAACTTTTAACTCTCGATAGGAACTAATTCTGAAGCATCAAATGCTTCTGAAACAGAATCTGACCACAGAGATGAACTCAGTGATTGGTCATTAGCTCCAACAGAGGAAGAGAGGGAGAACTTTCTGCGCAGAGGAGACGGACGACGACGTGGCGGTGGCGGAAGAGGACAGGGAGGAAGAGGACGTGGAGGTGGCTTCAAAGGTACAGAGGTTCTCATTTGTTGATAAATAGAGGTGAATTGTGAAAACTGCTTGAAGTTATGTGAAAAATCTCAGTGATTAAATGACATATTACCAAGACCTCATTTCTCTTGTACTAATTACCATAGGAAAGGAACAGCCTTTATTCATCCAGTTATTAACAGAATATTATTAGCCTTATTTATGGTTTATGTATAATATATGAATAAACACTGGTAAGTTCAGCTTCTTTGTGGGTTCTAAACATAACAAACATGACATCTGATTATTAGCTCAGATTGACCTGTGACAGTTGATGCAGAATTGTAATGACTTCAAAAATATTTTGTTTTTTTGGTAGAATGCTACAATATTAACTGTTATGTAACTGGAATCACTAGGTTGCTGATTATATTTTAGATTTAATGATTGCTCTAAGTTAATTGAGAATATAGGAATAAACAGCTTCCATTAAGCATGTTAGAATCAGTAATTGTTGAACCTTTTTAAAATGTCTGTATAGGAAATGACGATCACTCCCGAACAGATAATCGTCCACGTAATCCAAGAGAGGCAAAAGGAAGAACAGCAGATGGATCCCTCCAGGTAAACCTGTGTGCCTCTTTTCATCTGAATTGTTTCAATTACAGTAGTTTAAAATATATGAGTTTATTTTACTTTTTTAAAACATATTTAAAGAATGTAAATTTGATATATATGAAATAATTTCCTTTCAGTATTACAGTTGTGCAATCTTAGTCTTTTGTGCAAGTATACAAAGATTTCTCTAGGGAATATACAGTCCAAGGATTTGTGAAGACTTTGACAGCTACACTGTGACTTTGATATACCACATTAGTGGTCCCTACAATTCCCCCAAGAAAAGAACAGCCCAGCATATACTGAAAGAGAGACTTGAGTAAGCCCTGTGGGTCCCTTCTCCCCTGAGTAGCAGGAATAAGGTATCCTCTTTAAGTGGAAAGTAATGAAAAGAAGGTGTCTTTTTCAAGGGTAATAATTATGATAGGCAGGCTCATGATACTCAGCCAGAACCTGCTGAATCAGTCAGCTGCTTGTTTATAGCTAGCCTCTATTCTGAAACTCCCGTATCAATTGTTCATCACCTGTGCTGATCCCATTGTTAAATAATTTTAAAACTACCACTGAGCATGTCCACACACCTTTGCTGTTTTGTGTGTGTTGTATCTAATTTCATCTTACAGAAGCCCCTAAGGTAAGTCATTTTACTATTCTCTTTTACAGGTAAGTAAACTGAAGTTTAGAAAGATTCAGTCCTTTGCCCAAAGTGACAGAGTTACCATATGGTGCAGTGATATTCAAGTCCTGCTGATTCCAAGAACCCACTTTCTCTTCTACTTCCTTGACTCTTAATTCTTAACCCAACTAGTTAGGGTTCCATCTTGACTGTGGATTGGTTTGGAACCAATACACAAAATAAGTGAGAAATGAGTTTTTAAGAGCAGAACCTTTGTGATAGAATGTTCTTTAGAATTCATAGCAGTTGTAAGTATTCTTACCTGTTGATGGGTTCTTCAGGGCCAACATAGAAAAGACCTTAGACCTAAATAAAAACATGAATAGAATAATATACTTTTATGTGGTTTATGAAGATGTAAGGCATTTATATGTACCAGTTTTATAATTCCCTACTTAAACAGACATGTTCAATGAACTAGGCTTTGTGATCACATTGCTTAAAAGGATGTGTATTTATAATTAAAATGGTGTATTGAAATGAAAGAAAGGTGGTGTTTTCTATGTAAGTATGAGAACAGATCTAAATCAAAGCACTGAACCCTTGACACAAAACATTTAAAACACACACCCAGACCCATCACTTAAACATGCTTTGAAATTACAGTGAACCATTTTGGGATATATGAAACATATGTACTTGAAGCAGATCGATATTTGTCATTAGGTTCATTGGTCAATATTATCTTCCTTTTGTACAGCATCTAGAATTCTGTTAGCAGTGTTTTAAGTGTTTAGTGTTGGCATTTAAAATTTTGTATAAATCTTAGAATGCTATTTTTTGTTTTTTTAAAGATTTTATTTATTTATTTTTAGAGAGAGGTGAAAGGAGGGAGAAAGAGAGGGAGAGAAACATCAGTGCATGATTGCTTCTCAAACAACCCCTACTGGGGCCCTGACCCACAACCCAGGCACGTGCCCTGACTGGGAATCAAACTGGCCACCCTTTGCTTCGCAGGCTGGCATTCAATACACTGAGGCACACCAGCCAGGTCAAAATGTTATTTTTTCCATAACATTTGTCTTTACACTCTTCCTGGGATTCCAGTCCCTCTACATATTAGTATCTTCAGATTTTCCTGTACAATATACAATTCTTATTCTTCAGACAGGGTTCAAGTTATATGATCATCTGACTTGCCTTACTGAAATATAAGCTGCTAGAAACTAGTGCTCATATTTTTCTACAAAAGACAATGGGAACCCTCAGTATAGAGAAACTTAATCATACCCATGATATCAAGTTGTAAACTAAAGGCTAGTTAATGAGTTAGTTGAGTTATTATCCTGGTAAAGTCAGAATAGGAAGGCATTAATTTGTCTCTTTTTCTCTTGCATTTCATAGTCTTTGAAGAATAACCCATTCTTTTGAACTTGAGTATTATAGCCATGTATATTTTATAATCAGTAATAGTAATTCATTTTAACTATTTGTTTCTCACTGTTTTCTGCTTAGAAGAAGACACGGTAGGATTGTGAGTTTTTATCTAACTTTGGATGCAGTGAGATGACCAGTGTGTTCCAGTTAAAGAAGAAGAGCGTTTTAAAATCATAAACCAAATAAAGATCCTACCTGACCTAATTTCTTGCACTTCTTCTATTCTTCCCCCCACCCCCATTTTCTTTTTTAACATGTTGAATTTGAACTTCAGGCTTAAATTTCTTGTCAGGCCAATTACAGATTACAATAGGATATGGTCTGTGTATATAACAACTATAACTTGTTTTAGATCAGAGTTGACTGCAATAATGAAAGGAGTATCCACACTAAAACATTACAGAATACCTCCAGTGAAGGTAATCGGCTGCGCACGGGTAAAGATCGTAACCAGAAGAAGGAAAAGCCAGACAGCGTGGATGGTCAGCAACCACTTGTGAATGGAGTACCCTAACCTGCATAATTCTGAAGTTACATTTCCTATACTGTTTCCATAATTCTTATTCCATATAGAAAACTTTGTTAGGCCAAAGACAAATAGTAGGCAAGATGGCACAGGGCATGAAATGAATACAAATTCTGCTTTAGAATTTATTTATTTATTTTTTATTTTTTTTTTTTTTTGGTATTGGCCATATGCAGCAAATTTCAGATTTGCACCAAAAAAAAAAAAGTGAAATTTTGAAACACTGCTTTTAAGTATACTTAGCACTTCAGGACAGGATTTTAGTTTGGTTTACTTTTTAAACAGCTGAGAAGTGATATCCTTTGTTAATTCAGATTATTTTCCTGCATAGGGTGATAGCTACTGATACAGTTCAGATTTTCTGAATAAATAGCACTTATGTTAATCTTACTAGACTTCTGTTTTCAGTCTCATATGGAAGTCCATGAAATACTGTGTCATTTCATGTCCTGTGTCAGTTTATGTTTTGGTCCACTTTTTCAGTATTTTAGTGGACTGTAAGATGTGTGTGATGTGACATTTGTCATTTCATTAGCAAAAAAAAAGTTGTATGATCTGTGCCTTTTTTATATCTTGGCAGGTAGGAATATTATATTTGGATGCAGAGTTCAGGGAAGATGGAAACACTAAATGTTAAAGATGTTGCAAACCCTGTCAAATATTAGTACTTTATAGAAGAATGCATGCTTTCCATATTTTGTTATTTGCATAAACATCAGGTTAAGCAGTGTAAAGAATAGGACTTGTTTCTTTATGTTTTGTTGCACTGAAGTTGACAAATAGTGTTATTGAGAGGGATGTGTAATTTTGTCTTTATAGACAGAAGACATAATTATCTTTTCATTTGAGAGAGGCTAAAATGTTTTCAGCTAAGAACAAATTTTTTGGTTGAATGTTAGTAGGATATGCCTGCTCTTTGGCCTGATGACCAGTTTTAACTTAGAGCCTATTTTATTTTGCCCCACCCCCCATTTTGTGAAGTTTTTCATACTTTAATTTCAAGCTTATTTTGCGGAGATAGGAGGGTCATTTCCATGTGTGCACAATTACTCTGTGAAGTACAGATACTTTAAGAAATATTGGAAACAGGTTAAATGTTTTGTAAACTTTGAAATATTAAGCCTAATGTATGAGCAGAATTGGAAAGCAGACTAACATTGGTTAACAAACAACTTTGTAAAGTTTCCTTTTGTTTTTTGACATGTTGGGTTTCGTTTTGTTTTTAGTCTTTTTTTTTTTAATGGGTGAAATTTACTGAGGAATAATATGTGAAGGATCTTCACTGTAAGATGTTATATTTTTCTTAAAAAATAACTCCAAGTTGGGGTACCACTGAATTTGTACAGAGCCGTATACAAACCGAAGTTCTGCCTCTGATGTATTTTGTGAGTTTGTTTCTTTGAATTTTCATTTTAGTTACTTTTCCTTGCATACAAATAAGCATATAAAAATGAAAACAAACTGCACATGATTTCAAGAATATTAAAAAAGTCTTTAAAAAGTATTGCCAAACATTAATGTTGATTTCTAGTTATTTATTCTGGGAATGTATAGTATTTGAAAACAGAAATTGGTACCTTGCACACATCATCTGTAGGCTGTTTGGTTTAAAACACTGTAGATAATTAACCAAGGTAGAATGACCTTGTAATGTAACTGCTCTTGGGCAATATTCTCTGTACATATTAGCGACAACAGATTGGATTTTATGTTGACATTTGTTTGGTTATAGTGCAATATATTTTGTATGCAAGCAGTTTCAATAAAGTTTGATCTTCCTCTGCTAAATTGATGTGGATGCAATCCTTACAAATGATTGCTTTTAAAATTTTAAGGTAGGAAAATAAATCTATAGAAAGTGTTCTGTTATAAAGTGTAACTGTTCCCATTGGAAATTTCACATCATAGAAAGTTAGCCATTATCAACCAACTTCCAAGAAATTGATCTTGTTTAATCTTGTTTAATAAGGTGAAAAAAATCAACAAAATGGTACAGAAGCACATTGTGCCATTACAATATGCACTAAGTCTCTTTTTTACAAAGGCTGAATTCAGCAAGGCGCTAACTTGCTTAAATGTGAATTATTAACTTCTAAAACTGTAATTTGATTCACATGTTTTCAAATGGATTTGAAGTTGATTCATATTACGATATTTGTGCTATATGTGTATGTTTTTTTTTTCAGTTCAAAGTCATGATGTTTTTAAAGTCTTATTAAAGTTTCAAAAATCTGAAGATTGTTTATCTAGATGTAAAGTTTTATTAAAAAGTTGCACCTCTGAAAAAGCAAAAATTAGTCTGACAGATATTTGCTCCTGGTCTTAAATTTCTAAATACTGTATATTGAAAAAAAAAAATAATGATATGTGGGGGTGGGAGGAGGGAGTTATTCTCCATGCAAAGCATATATGCCTCGAAAACAATCCTTTATGGGTCCTTAAAAGGCAAAAATATTGATGTTTGAAAATACAATTGTCCACATTCCCAGTTATAAGATTTCAACACATTAATTACATAGAATGCTGCTAAACCATATTGAATACATACTTTAGTCTGTATACATATAAACATACCCTGCCATTTAGAAAATATTAAATGTGTCTATGTAAGTGAAAAAAAAAAGCCTTTGATGTCAATATCTCAGTATTAAAATAAATGACAAGATTGAGATAGAATGTGCCTGAATTGGCTGTTCTGGTCATTTCAAGGTGTTAAGAGTCCAAAATAATCCAATAATGCAGGATAGTCTCCTCTAAATTGATGTTTTTTGTTTTGTTTTTACAGATAGATTTGTGTTTTCTGCTTGTCTAGTTTTTCATTGTGGTACGTTTTTGGTTCTTTGCTACCTGTTTTGCTTAGTTCTGGGCTCTTCCAGAGCCAAAAGAGCTGAGCACAGTCTGTTAGAAGTGGTAAGTAGAAACTATCCTTAAGTAACTTGTTTGGGTTTTCTTGGTTTCACAGTAGTTTTCAGTGCTGCGCTTGAACAGCCTATTGGCAGCAGTGGGCTTGAGACTCAATTGGGCTCACTCGGAGCCATTTCTCTCATCTGATAATGATTTTAGGGTTCCTGGTAGCTAGGAGTTTAGCACCCTTTTAGAGTCAATATACTTATTTGATTTCTGTTGAGCCAGTTTTCTCCATGACCATAAACAGCACCTTTTTTCTCATAACCCTCTGATCCCTCTGATAACCAGTTATTCTGAAATAGCTATTACCAGATGGTAGACTTGATTTTTAGAAGGCTTAAGGGGTACCAGCATTAAAATCTTGAACATCTTTTCCTCCGTGTTTATTTAGGACTATTTTAAATTTTTATTTGGGGATATTTAGTTTTCCATTTCTTTCTCAGAACTTTCCATGATGAAACAGGAAAGGTCTCTTTTTATGCTAAGAGGTTTTTTTGTTGGTGGGAGAGGCATTTTAAAAGGTCTTTGCAAGTTAATTACAGGGTTTGGTTGAAAACTGTAAGAAAGATTAAGTATCAACAGAAGATGGTTGCATGGAATCCTGGGAATTAGGATCTATTATCACTATTCAGTGTCATAGAGAACTTGAATGGCTAATGCTAAAAGAGGAAAAAAGAAGAATTCCTGTGTTATTTCAGTCTTGACCAGAGCATAGAATAGTTTTGTGATAACTGGATAAGTCATTTCACCTCTCTAGGACTCAATCTCTTCATGGGTTAAAAAGATGTTGCTGAGGTATCTGAAATATAAAGTTGTGTATGCATTAAAAAGGTATTCATATTTTATATGGAAAAAACTAGAGAGAGTATTAATGAACCACCCACCTGATTTTGTTTTCTCCTTAACTATTCAATATTGACTACATAGCAGACATTTCACAAGCTTTTTAGAGATGTAAGCATTCTGTTTTAATGCCTTCTGAAAGCTCAGTGTTGAGTGAGATAGAATAGTCAATGGGAAGTTCCAGTATATGGTGTAGTAAGTGCTACGATGCTCAGGTTGAGGTGGGAGCCTACAGGAGAAGCAGTGAAGTCAGGGGTGCTCTTGAGTCAGTCAAGGGCTTTTCAGGTGAAGTGGAATCTTACCGATGAGGGAGAACAGATTGGAAGAGTTAGCCAGGAGAAAAAGTGCTAGGGACATTGATTTAGGCATGAAAAAGTGTAATTGTGAGTTAAGGGTGACTCAGACGTAGAAATTTTTTTGATAATAAGTAGCATTAATTTTTTAATGAAAGATAGAAAACTATTTCTGGATTTGATAAATTATATGACATTTTTAAAATAACATGAGTTGTTAACATGCTTGATTTTCATTTTTTCTTCTCTTTTTTTAACTTGTTCAAGTACAGTTTTCTGCCTTTTCCCCAGCCCCTCCCCACTACCCGTCCTCCCCGCCTCCCTCCCCCTTTTCCACTCCCCCTTGTTATTGTCCATATGTCCTTTATAATTGCTCCTGTAAACCCTTCACCCCTTTCCCCCATTATCCCCTCCCCTCTACCCTCTGATCACTGTCAGCCTGTTCTCAATTTCAATATCTTTGGCTATACTTTGCTTGCTTGTTCATTTTGTTTATTAGATCCCAGTTAAAGGTGAGATCATATGGTATTTGTCTTTCACCACCTGGCTTATATCACTTACCAGGATGCTCTCCAGTTCCATCCATGCTGTTGAAAAGGGTAGGAGCTCCTTCTTTCTTTCTGCATAGAATTTCATTGTGTAAATGTACCATAGTTTTTTGATCCGTCATTTACTGATGGGCACCTAGGTTGCTTCCACCACTTAGCTATTGTAAATTGTGCTGCTATGAACATTGGGATGCATAGGTTCTTTTGGATTGGTGTTTTAGTATTCTTAGGATAGAGTCCCAGCAGTGGAATTGCTGGGTCAAAAGGCAGATCCATTTTTAGTTTTCTGGGGAAGTTCCATACTACTTTCCATAGTGGTTGTATCAGTCTGCAGTCTCACCAACAGTGCACTAGGGACCCCTTTTCTCCACAACCTCTCCAACACTTGTTTGTTGCTTTGTTTATGATGGGCATTCTGACTGGTGTGAAGTGGTATCTCATTGTGGTTTTAATTTGCATCTCTCTGATAGCTAGCAATACTGAACATCATTTCATGTTCCTTTGGATTTTCTGTATGGCCTCCTTGGAGAAGTGTCTGTTCAAGTCCTTTGCCCATTTTTTAATTGGGTTGCTTGTATTAGAGTGGAGTCATGTGAGTTCTTTATATGTTATGGAGATCACACTCTTGTCTGAGGTATCATTGGCAAATATGTTTTCCCATGCAGTTGGTTCTCTTTTCATTTTGCTGCTGTTTTCTTTAGCTGTGCAGAAGCTTTTTATTTTGATGAGATCCCATTTGTTTATTCTTTCCTTTATCAGACATAGAATTTGAAGCAGGGAGTGAGAGAGCGGAACTAGATATACTGTCAAGGAAGGCCTGTGGTGCCACAATGGAGCTACTTTTGGAAGCCTTCGAAGGATTTGAAGTGGATTTGGATTTGCACTTGATGTGCAGAGGGACAGACAGGATTGCCCAACAACTGGGACCTCTGTCAGGTTGCTGGGTAACCAGCTGACAGGAATGACTGGGCCCAAATTTAGCTTCCCCCAAAGTCACAGGTGCTGGCAGTCTATTCCCAGACAGCTCCCCTTACAGATGGTATTTAAGTCATGATTTGAGCTGGGTGCAAGGCTGTTGTCGGGGTTGTGCTGTGGAAATACAGATTCAGATTTTTTAGGTTAGCCCCAAGGGGCAGCCAGCAGTGCCCCGGCCTTTGCATGTCTCTGCATGAGTGAATGGGTCTGTTCTTTCTGACTCTCCTTGCTTGTCTTTTTCCTTCATTAAAATCTTCCCCTTTTTACATGGTAGTGTATTCTTTACCTTTACCCACTGGTTCATAGTTGGTGCCCAACAGGCAAACTCCACTTATTCCATCTCTGGCCTTTTGGAAGCTACAAAAGGGATCAACTAAGCATAAATGGACAACATCCCTCCTAGGGCTGGTGGTGGAAAACCTAACTGAGCTGAAATCACTGGTGAACATGTTATTGCAGTCCTTCTTTATGGCCATGTTATGTGCCACAAAGGCCCTGGAATGTTCTCCATGTAAGGCAGATAGAGTTTTATTCCTTGGTACCCCCTTACAAGTCAGTGAGACATGTGAGCCCTAAGGAAGAAGAAAGTAGGAGAAAACAGCCCTTGGTCCCAAGTGCCATTGCAACCTAACCTCTTAGATTTGAAATCTGTCATGCAGTGTACCATCCAGGGGGTTGGGTAGGAGGTGAGGAACATACAGCCTGAGGAGCTTCAATGTACTAACAAGGAATTGGACTCACAACAGTGGTCACAGGAGTCCATTGAGGTTTGAACTGCTTACATAATGAAGCTACCCATGAGATAAAGGACACTGGGCGGCCAGCATTTGGGGTTTACTGCCAGATTCCCTCTTGCTGAATAAATTGGCTAGTCTGACCAATGGGGAGAGGGTAAATGTGCCTGTCCTGTTCTTGGATTGGGTGCTTCTCGAAGTCAGATTCACATTCCCAAAAAGAAGAGACTTGCCCGAGACACTGAAAACTGAAATATCCCTACTGTGGTCACAGTTGCCTTGAGGCACTCTGGCATATATCACCCTTGGATGAAAATCCCAGGCATCAGAGATAACTCATGACCAGATGAACTTAATTCAGAGATGCTGTCTTCCATGAAGACATCCCTAACTTTACTCCTGCCATGGAGTAAGGGATAGGATAATACTTTTGAGCTGATGTAGGCCCCACCCAAGAGTGACAGAATAGGCCCTGTAAGGTTTCCTACGTCTCATTAGAAATAAAAAGGCAGGAAAAGGGCACAACTCAAACTTCCTTCTGAGTCTCCCTCAGGCAGCAAGCATGGTATGGACTCTGGGTCTTGAGCAAAGGGATTGCTAGGTAAGGAGAGAGATGAGAAAATCAGAGTCTGGTGGCCTGATAAGCAACCTAAGTCACTCCAAGGAGGTTGCAGAAAGAGAACCAAAAAATGACTGATTATTTAGAGTGAGCATGAAGGAGACAACTATGGAGAGCCAAAGCAAGGAGGTCCTGGATGGAGGAAGATTCCCTTTGGAGATGTAGGCTATTATTTTTCCCTACTGCCTGACCAGCAAATCTCCAAAGCTTTCTGTGTCCTTTGGAGAAGGGTCCAGAGGAGGAAGCTAAGTAGTTAACCACATCTTAATGCTGCTGAAGCAAGACTCTCAGACACTACTCATCCCCACAGGCCTCTGCACCACCCAGGAGTATGATTTTCCAGTCTGACTGCTAGAAGACCCAGAGTTCATTCAAAAGCAAACTTGGCCTTGGGCCAGGTTTTCTGCCCACTTCCAGTGGATTGCTGACTTTCTGTCCTAATCCATGTAGCCTGGAACGTAAGTGCAGGGTGGATTCAGCATAGCTGGACCTACCAGATACTGGAGCCTGAAGAAATGTTCTTGGACCTGTGAAGTCCACAGTAAGTTAACTTTCTTGGAAGGATTTGGAAATGATTTTACTTACAGCCAAGAGACTTGACGCAATTACTGTAGATGTCATTGGCCCCTTTGATGAGACTGCTCATGGTCCCTTTGCCACACTGCATAGTTGGTACAGACATGCAGGGTTTTGTCAGCCTCACACATTACACTGACCTGATGGGTGGGTGCAGGCATTGCCATCCTTCCTGGTGAATGCAGAGCCTCATATTTCCCAGCCTTGCAGGATTGTGGGTTTGAAAGTATCACAGACCAGTGCAAGGCTTATTCCACCACCAAGAGCAAATGGTAGGTTTAGTCAGTGAGTAAATCTAGCGTCTTTGACCCCTGATTACAGATTATTGTGTTTTTAATAGTGGTCACCATGGAACTAAAAGCACCTGATATATCAACAAGTGACTAAACTGCAGCCATTACTTGCACTTGGTGGCCTTAGACCTCGACTGTCCAGTTCTTCAGCTACTAGCCACATGTGACTGTTGAGCACTTGAAACATGGCTGGATGGCTGGTCTGAATTGAGATATGCTGTAAGTAAAACAACCTTATTTTGAAGAGTTTGAAAAAGTATGAAAACTAATTTTTACATTTAGATGCCAAAATGTTAATATTTTGGAGCTTTTGTGTTAAATAACTATGTTTTTCATTAAGACTAGTTATACCTATCTCTTTTATGTTTTTTTTTTTTTTTAAATAGTGGCTACTAGGAAATGTAAAATTCTATGTGTGGCTCACATTATATTACTCTTGTTTTCCTTTCTAGATTTCTCTAGGGGAAAAAAGGTAGTTTATTTTCACCTGACAGAGCATTAAGGTCACCTTGACTGTCCTGCCTCAGGCATTTTGGACTTTCCAAGCAATATTTAATAACTAATATATCAGTAATAAGTTGGGAAAGCCATTCTATTATATTGATTATATTTTGATAGCAGCACTCCCAGAGGAAAGTACTCTCACCGTAATTCATGCTCTCTAAGTACAGCTGTCCATATGTGGCAGAGCCTTGAATGAGGAGAGACACCAGGGCCAAGCCACTTGAGTGCCTGTCTTGGGGGCTATATGAGCAGCAGCCCAAAGAGATACTCCACAGCCTAATAAGGAAAGACGGCTGGTCTTGCAGATATTAACTACACAAAAGAATCTTTACTAAGGCACCAGACTGGTAGCCAAATTTGATTGGGGAGCCCTACAATAAGAAGCCACAGAAGCAATACAGACAGCAGTAAAACAATACCTGCCCACCCTCCAACTCATTCTGAACCCAGTCCTACATATAATACCTCAGGCGATAAGATTCTACCAATATTGGGAGTGGGTCATCTCTCCACTTCTGAATGATACATGCCTTTTACATGACAGTTACTGGCCCTGGTTGGACAGATTGTCTCACTGAAGGAAAAAGTGTAACTCTGAAGTCTAAATTCCATCCTGCAATGGGTTGTCCCTAAACCAAATTCTATCAGACATGTGTATCACTTATGGTCCAGTCAGGAACACAAATCACACTAGTGATTTTGCCTGATAATTTAATGCAGAGGTTGGTTAAACTGCCATTGAAGGACTGAAAATGCAAATTAGAAACATTGAAGTAACCGAGTGGGATCGGCAGGACGCATTCACCATCCTGTGGTCTGGGTGAATGAGGAGATTATTTTGGGATGATGAGAACCTAACAGCTCAAAAGAGTGGCCCAGAATTAAAACCCAGACCCCTAGGAAAGGGGCATCTTCAGTCAGTACTGGTACCTTGGTAACTCACAGGCAGACCCCTAAGGAAGGGGTGCCAGCAACTGGCTGATACTGATTTTTCTGAGGAGTCTTGATGATCCTGTTTCTGAGAAAAGGGTAGGGGGTTGGGGATCTAGAAATTGGATTCAGCTACTGTTACTGAACCATTCCTGCCAAAGTAAAGACCCATGGTCTTCCAGTCTCCCTGCAGAGGCATCCAACCTGCGGCCTATGGGCCACATGTGGCCCAGGATGGCTATGAATGCAGCCCAACACAAAATTGTAAATTTACTTAAAATCTTTTTTTCTAAACAGTTTTCACTAGTGTTTGTGTATTTAATGTGTGGCCCAAGACAACTCTTCCTCCAGTGTGTCCCAGAGATGCCAAAAAGGTTGGACACTTGTGCGGTCCTCTTAACAACAGGACCTAAGAGGCAGCACTGACAAAAGAGAAATGTGGTGTGCAGATTCCCAGCCTAGCTTCAGTGTATAGAAAGAAGGATGGTGTGGAACTGAGAGTCAATAGCTTAATAATTGACAAAGTGCAAGAAGAAAAAAAACTGAAATGAAAATCTTATATTCAATTGGAGTTCAGGCTAACTTCAAGAATAGGTAGCTGCCCACCTAATAGGTACTGAGATGGCCCCACTGCCTGCTTTGCCTGAGCTACTGGCTCAATGGGGGTCTCAATTTTGAGTCTAGGTACCATACAAGGAAGCCCATTTCACTGATGGGTGAGCAATTTCAGTGGAATACTAAGCCATCTGTTATAATAATTGTACAACCTGTGGCATTGGCTGCTCTGCACAATGGGTGGAACTTCAAGTGGTGCTTTTGATAATAAAGCATTCTTCTCCTCAATGAATGAGTATACCTATACATTGATTCATGGGTTGCTTCTAATGGCCTCACTCTTTAGTCAGGCAGTTAAGCTACCCAGGATGAGACTACTGAAGTCATATCCTATGGAAACTATTTAACTCACCAACAAGCTCAATTAAGTCATATATGTATTTATCTCCTAAGGAAGGACCACATCCTGAGAAAAGCAAGGCATCTGCAATGAGAAAGTCAAAAGATCCTGTTAGCCATCATACCCATGGTGACCTATTAGATGCATGTCCACACCAACTTCAGTAACAAAACCACCATGAAGGGCTGTCATTTGACACACAAAGAAGCTACCATCACCCCCAGAGCCTACGCCCTTTGGCAGTTTCAGAAGCATGTAATTTATAATGAACTTGGTCTTACCATAGAAGACACAACTGGCTTATACTGGCACATATACTTCACAGGTCCCCTGCCCCTACATAGTTTGGAGATAGGATTTGTAGGTATGGGGTTGCTGCCCATCTCCCCAGATAGCGCACACAGATTTAAGGTTTTGATGGACTACCTTTGCCCCATGCCAGAGAAATTGAGGAGAGACTTTCAGACCATGGTGCAGATTGTGCATTTATGAAGGAAAAGGAAGAAAGAGGAATTGGGTAGGAAGGATTTTAGACTACAGTGCAATTCCAAGTAAGTTTCAGCTAGGCTGATGGGGAGTTCTTCAGCCTGTCACCAGTTAAGGGAGTTCTTTTACTCAAAAGAGTAGATCTGCATTAGTACCCCCACTATACTGAGTTATTGGTTGGAAGTAGTCTATAGGAAATACAACTTTTGCACAGAGTAATAGATGCAGAAGAGCAGCAACTGGGACTGTCAGACAATTATAGTCCCCACAACAGGTTGGTGTGGCACACTTGTGTGGCTGCCACACGACATAACCCCATTCCTTTTTTGGACCTGCACTGACCATTATGAGTTTCTGGGAAGTTTTTACTGCATGGGTAACAGAAATGCAAATGAATGAACAACAAATTTGAAATGGCACTTGGTGTCCTTTCCCACTGGGCAAAGAGCTATGATACTGGGTTTGCCACATACTTCCTCTGCAATTTGGGGACACTGCTGTGGTTCTTTATGATCATCTTCCTCAATATCAAGAGAATGCTTATGGTAAATGAATTGTTATCCTTGTGTCTCTATGGAGCTTTTTATTCCAGGCTGTAAAATAAGGCCTGATTAATTCCCGAGGAGAGCTCATGGACCCAATCTGGATGGGCATGGACAGATCCAACTCTAGGAAGTAAGTACAGGATAAAAAAAGCTAATGACCTCTTTGTTTTCTCAGTCCAGATATGGATAGACTGTATGTGTCTTTGCCACAGTGACAATGGTGGCAATGATTGCAAAGCTAGACATGTCACCCCCAACTTAATATGGCTATGAGGAATCATATTAGAATCCCACTATCAAACAGTGCCTTAGGTTTTGCTTCTACCAGGCAGTGGTCTCAGCCATTGTTTGCCTTAACCTTCTCTACTCATGTCCATCTTAGAGATGTCGAGGCTAACAGTAAGCAGAGGATCATCTTGGATCCAACTGAAAGAAGCATTTGTGTGCTTCCCATCCACTTCCAGGACAAGTTTTTCTGTGTGGGAAGACAGCCTCCTTTGCTTCCCCCCATGCCTCTCTCTTGGACACAGGGTTCCTGAGAATAGTCATTCAACTCTTTGCTAATCAAAGATCCAGTGGCCACAAGCCATATATCCCCAGTCTCTGGTGCCAGTGCCACCAGCAGGATCTCCCTGGGGGCATTAGGGAAACAATTTGTCACTATTTTACACGTGTTTCCCCCCATCAAGAGGTGATTCTAAGGCTCACTTGGAAGATAGCCAGGAGTTTTACTACCAAAGATATTGACTTTCACCTCTGATTGTGCTGGATACCTGCATAGCTTTGGGTTATCTTGTGACTAGGCAATGTGCACTGTGGTCAACAGCTCTTGCTGCTGCTGGCTAAATACCTCACTGCAAGTGGAGCTATCCAAGAGCAACTATAGAAACTACCATATGGCTCTAAACCACCCCCATCTAAGCCCTGGGGTCTTTTTCTCATGGCTTGGACTAGAGTCTATGACTAGAGCACAGGTGGCAAACATAAGGCCCATGGGCTGAATCCAGCCCTCCACCTTGTTTTATCTGGCCCGGCACCTGGTTTCTACCTGGCAGCAGCACTGAACTCTTGCTTAACTGTTAAGGAGTAGTTACATTTATCCAGTCCTAAAATTACATTCGGCCCTTTGAATGCATCCGAGGCTGATGTGGCCTCTGGTGAAAATGAGTTTGACACCACTGGACTAGAGGTTTCAGAGAAGTCTCCAGCTTTCATAATGAACTTCGGACTCATACTCAGAGCCCTTTTCATCTTACAATGTCTTCTTTGCCATAGCTACCAACTCCAGAAACCCTATTGAAAAATCTAATTTCTGACCCCAACAGGAAGGCAGGTCTCACTGTGGGATAATAATAGAACATGAGACCATGTACCTCATCTTACTAACACCTGGGATTGTAAGTTACCCCAACTTAACCTATTCTTGTGCCCATTCTACACGATGGTGATGGTTTCTTTCACTCCCTTTCAAAGGCAGATTAAAGGGGGCAAGATGAAAGGCAGGGAGGCCAGATTTTGGGAATAATGAGCCAATGCAAGAGCAATGAGAATGGAAAGGGGTGGCATTGTTATGATATTTAGGAGATAAAATGAGTGAGACTCAGTGATTATTACAAGTGGGGAAAAGGGGAGGGGAGAAACTAAGGTTATAATTCACAGAGTCTTGGCTTGAGTAATATTATTCTTTTAGGGGAATGGAGATTCACTCATTCAACTAGTATTTATTAAACATAAACTATGAGCCAGGCAGTATATTTGATGCTTGAGATGCAGAAGAAAAAGATGCTGGGAGACAAAAATTAACATAAAAGATAATTATTGGGGCTTCCTTTCAGGATAGAGTAGGTAAATATGGTACTCACATCCTATCACAGTCCCATCAAAACTACAACTAAACTACACCACAACCATCACACAGAACTGTCTGATCTGGGGGAAAAAAAAAAAAAACTCTGCCTGATCTGGCTGAACAGAAGTCCTACAACTAAGGATATAGAGAACGAGCCACCTCAAGACTGGTAAGAGAGGCTGAGACCCCAAACAGGCTGGTCCCACACCCACGTGCAGTGTTTAAAGCTTGAAAAGGCTATGTCAGCCTTGGAAGTCATCCATGAGGAGCAAGGGTTCTCAGCCCCACACCAGAACCCCCAGACCATGGTTCCAGTGCCAGGAAGAGAAGTCCCCATAACTTCTGGCTGTGAAAACCAGTGGGGACTGGGGCTAAGTGAGACAGAGGGATTCTGGAGTTCCAAGTGTTCCTTTCAAAGGTCCAACCCTCAGACTTAAATTCAGACTCACTTTCTCTGAGCTACAGTGCTGGGGCTGCAGCTTGAAAGATGCCAGAGGAAGATGAGGAAGAACTGAATAGTCTGGCATCAGGGCAAGGGCTGGAAAAGCAGATTTTTTTCCAGACAGAAGTGCTAGTAGAAGCCATTGTTCTTTGCTGAGCCCTCTCCCAACAGAGCCAGCAGGTGGGTGCCCTATCTCAGTCTCCATCAACCTGGTTAACAGGATTCACCCAGACCTGATGATTCCCTGAGACCCTGCCCCACCTAAATTTGAGGCTTACCCAAGACATTTGCTGTGGCTTTTCCATACAAATGGCCTGTCTTGGCTCATGCTGAAGACTTACCTAAAATCTATCAAACAGGCAGCATTGGGCCTTAGTGTATCCCATGCCACTTGATAAGTGGTCCCAGGCCTGCCACTAGCAGCAGCCAGCCTTGGTTTGAAGCTTGCCTTCTCCTGGGCCCCTTCAAGTACAGCACAAGTAGCAGTCATCTGCAGATCATTTTATAGCTCATACCAAGTGGCTCTGGCCAGGACACAGGCAGTAGCTAGTCTTAACCTGGGTCTGTAGCTTTCAGGAGGCCCCAGATCCAGCACATTCTGTGGACAGCTTCAGACCATACTAAAGTACCATCCAATAGCACACTCCACATGTAACACACACAAGGGTTGGATTCAGTGGGCACCAGAGCACTGTTAAAGTGAATCCTGTGGAAGGGCTGACCTGCTCTGTGGGGTCAACCCCTACAAGCAGATCCCCCACATTGGTTGTGGCCAATCCTCACAGCCAAAATGCCTTGAGATAAATCTCTCCCATTGATATGACAACAATCAAGACTTAATTACAATAGGATGGTGTACACAGGCCACGTAGTGGAGTGCACCTGGAGCACCCAGTTTGGATGACCAGGTAAGCTATGCCACTGGGTCCTATAGGGCACCTACTACCTAAGACCACTCTACCAAGGCTGGGAGACATAGCAGCTCTACCTAAAAAAGAAACATAGGGAGTCAGCCAAAATGAGAAGACAGAGAAATATGTCTCAAATGAAAGAACAGAACAAAACCCCAGAAAAGGAACTAAACAAAATGGAGACAAGCAATCTACCAGATGCAGAATTCAAAACACTAGTTATAAGAATGCTCAATGACCTTAGGGGAAGAGCAGATGAACTTAGTGAGGACTTCAACAAAGAGATAGGAAACATAAAAATGGAGGTAGAAAATATAAAAAAGGCTCTTTCTCTTCCGGTCCCAGGTGCTTTAAGAGCCACAGGCTTTGCTATGGCCAAGTTCAAGAACCACATCATACACAACCAATCCTCAAAATGGCACCGAAATGGCATCAAGAAACCCTGATCACAGAGATACAAATCTCTTAAGGGAGTAGACTCCAAGTTCCTGAGGTACATGGACTTTGCTAAGAAACACAACAAAAAGGGCCTGAAGAAGATGCAGGCCAACAACACCAAGGCCATGAGCAAATGTGTCAAGGCTATCAAGGACCTCATAAAGCCTAAGGAGGTCAAACCCAAGATCCCAAAGGGTGGCAGCTGCAAGCTCATTTGACTTGCCTTCATCACTCACCCAAGCTTGGGAAACATGCTCATACCCACATTGCCAAAAGTCTCATACCCTGCCAACCGAAGTCTAAGCTCAAGGCTCAAACCAAGCCCTACACTATGGCTGTGGCTCAAGCTCTGGCTCTGGCTCTGGCTCAGGCTCTGGCTCAGCCTCTGAAAGGTGCACAGGCCCCCATGAAGGCTCAATAGTAGAGGCCTCTGTTTCCTGATGTGAGTGAGGATAAAAGGACTGGTGTGACCCCTGGGCTGCTGTTTGCATGAAGCTGGTGTCCTCCGGTGCTGTTTGAATAAATAAACCTGAGGCAGAATCTGTGAAACAAAACATAAAAACCAGTCAGAAATGAAGAATGCATTATATGAAATCAATAGAGTAAATGAAGCAGATGATCAAATCAGTGATTTGAAAAATAAGTAAGCAAGACATACCCTATCAGTACAGCAAAAAAAAAAAGGGGGGGTCCAAAGATGGTGGAGAGATAGGTGAGAGCAGAGTCCACTGCCCCCCACGCAGGGGTGGAACACTTAGCCAATCTGCTGAGAAATAGAGTGAACAGCCAATGGTATCCCAGCATATATGAAGGTTGGAGGCCAAAACTGTAGAGCACATTGAAAAATCAGACGGTAAGGAGATTATTTTGGGACAGTAAGGTCCCTGGGACCAGCATGGGGACCAGAGTTGCTGCAGCCCCAGGCCTGGCACCTGCCAGGTCTGGCACAGGAGTCTTGGGAGAGAGCCAGGTCAATGGCTCCCTCCTCTGCCAAACTGGGTGTTTGAGCAGCACCAGAATGGACCTGGATGCTTGAAGTCACTGGGGGGAATAAGGACGAAGTGACAAACACTGGGGTGGTGTGCACCTGCTGAGACTGTGGATACTATCTGGGAAGAGTTGGGTCGTTACAGACCCTCATCCAGATAGTCCCAGGTCTGGTTGGAGTGTTGGGCTGTGTGAGAGGCCAGGTGCTTGTTTGAAGCAGCAGGCTTGAACAGGAGGAATTTTTTCAAAAAGAAAATAAAAAAAAAGAGGCACTAGTTGGCTGTTTAGGGAATTCTCCTGCAGCAGCCACTGTGCCTCCCCCTGCCCCCAACCACCAGCTACATCCCCATAGCATCAGCCAGGGTCCCATCTCTAATACTAGGATGGTTGCTGTGCCCTTATCCTCCCCCAAGCCATGGTGGCAGAGGGCACCCAACCACGCCTGTGACCCCAGTGGTGCACCACCGACCCGGCTGCCCCCCACCCCACCACAGGTACCTCCTTCACACATGCACCCAACACTGCCCTGCGACTGCACTTCCACTGTAGCAGCAAAGGCTGAGCCCTCATGCCTGCAGCCCCAGAAACAGTGCAAGCCCAACTCTGCAGCCCTACAGCTGCAATCCTGCCATAGTAGTGGAGGCCCAGTGCTCATGCCAGGGTCACACCTGGTGCACACCTGACCCTGCCACCCAGAGGAACTGGACACCCGACCCTACCACCCCAGCCAAAGCAGCAGAGGAGGTGTGCTTGGCATCCGCCCCTGCAGCCACCACAGCACCTTGTCCCAACTGGGCAACAGGAGCTAAGAGGAGAGCAGCAAGGCTCAGGGAGCCAGCAATCCCCAGAAAGACTTAACCCAGTGGGTGAACTGACCTACCCTGAAGATTCTTTGAGAATCCCTAGCATCTAGGACAGCAAAGATCAAGGTGGTATGTGAGTTGTCCCTAATTGGTGCACCTCAAGGAGAGCACAACTGGTGGACTGAAGGCATAGGCCTGGCGCAGAAGGGTGCTGGGGGCTGGCAATGAACTGAGGGACTGGGCTGGAGGCTGGGCAACTGCAAAGAGCGCGGCTCAGACCTGGCACCCATCTCCGAAAAACCACAAGAAGGGAGAAAAACAAAACCAATCCCCCATCAGGCTGCTGCAGCCAGGAAGACAAGCAGAACTGGTTTGGCCTGTTAAAAGCCAGAAGGAAGCCCCCCGCCCCTTCCTTCCTTCCTCCCTTCCTCCCTTCCTCCCTTCCTCCCTTCCTCCCTTCCTCCCTTCCTCCCTCCCTCCCTCCCTCCCTCACTTCCTTCCTTCCTTCCTTCCTTCCTTCCTTCCTTCCTTCCTTCCTTCCTTCCTTTTCTTTTTTTTAATTCCCACAAGTGAGACAATAAAACCTGGAGCTGTGAAAGGACCAGAGTGAGACCCAAAGAGGAGTCATCCCAACAACTGAGACAGTGAGACAAATTTCAATTTGCTACTCCAGAGAACTTGCAAGTTATTGTATATTTGTATTATTATTAGTTTTTAATTATTCTTACATCTTTTATTTTATTAATATTTTTGTATTCCTTTTCTTTTTGTTTAGTCCAATTCATTTGGTTTGTTAAATTGCATTATTTGACTGGTTTTCCTTGTTCTCTCTTTCATAGTGTATTTTTAATTTTCCATCTTTCATTTCACTTGTGTTCCAATAGTACACTACTCTAGGTCCTGTACTTACTATTCTTGTTATTCAGATCATATAGATTTGGTCATGTGATTGTTGCTCCATTACTATTGTAAATATTGCTATTCCATACAATTGTAAATACTACATAGCACCTCTCCCGGATCTTAGCTCACTTCACTGCTTCTGGAACTTTATCACTGTTGTGGTTAACTCTATTCTCTTGCACACTGTACTTTTTTCTATCCTTTCCTCTCACTTTATCTCATAATCTGACCTCCCACAAGCTCACTGCTTTCTAGATCCAACTCACAATATCTTTGTTGCACTCTTTCTAAAAAGTGGCTAGTTGGGTGAACTATCATAGTGAACACTATGCATTCCAAAGCATCTCCTGTTTCTTCTCTATGGATTTGTACTTTAAATACTAAAGAATACACTCCCACTGTATTAAATTCTTTTGTTTTCCCAATCCAAGTGATCACAAAAAAGGATAGGTGGGAGCTGTGAACAAGAGTGTACTTGCTGGAAGAGGAAACCCACCAACAAATGAACCACCAACAGATAACAACGGAAGAAAGTGAAAGAGGGAGTGGAAGCCGCACTAACCTCCACCCAGGACTGATCTAGAAATACAACTAAGTGGTGGAGAAATTACCCAAACCAAACAACTGAATAATAGCAAGAGACAAGTCTCAAAACCTTGTAGAGACAGAAGAACCAGCTTCAACACAACCTGTCTATATATGCACAACAGAATACAAGATGTGGTGGATGGAGTGACCCTCAGTTAACCACTTGGAGGGAAAAACCCACCAAAGAAAGACCAAACAACAATAAAAACCAAAAGACATGCAGAGAGCCAATATAAATAACAGCCCAACACCACAGAGCTCAGGAGACCAAGAAGACTGCATTACACAGTCTCACAGGTCTTCTACCATAGAAGTTCACACCATAAACCCAGGGAGTCAAATCAGGTTAATTTCAGAAACAAAGGCTACCAAGAAAAATCTCAAAAACAATAGGAAGAAAAAGAAACAACCCCCAAATGAAAGGAAAGGAGGAAGCCTCAGAAAGAATGCTGAATGAAATACAGGCAACTCAACTATCAGATATTGAGTTCAAAACAATGGTTATCAAGAAGATTAATGAGCTCATGGAGAATTATTGAAAACTACAGGGAAAGTACAAAGAACTCACTGCAAACTATATCAACATGAAAAAGGATATAGAAACTATCAACAAGGGCCAAGAGGAAATGAAGAATACAATTTCTAAAATGAAGAACAGAGTATAAAGAATCAAAAGCCAGCTAGATGAAGGATTGGATCACAGAGCTGGAGGACAAGGCAGAAGAAAACAATGAGAAAGAGAAAGAAAAGGAACAGCGACTCAGAAAGAATGAAGAGGGATTAAGGGAAATGCAAGACAACATGGAATGTAATAATATCTGTACAATAGGGATACCAGACAAAGAAGAAGAGCAAAGGATGGAAAACCTGTTTGAAAAAGTAATGATGAAAAACTTCCCTAATTTGATGAGAGAAAAAGTCACACAAATCCAGGAAACAAAGAGAGTCCCAATCAAGAGGAATCCAAAGAGGCCTATGACAAGACACATCATAATTAAAATGGCAAAATTCCAAGACAAAGAGAGAATCTTAAAGACAGCAAGAAATAAACAGGAAGTAACATACAAGGGAGCTCCAATAAGGTTAGTAGGCAGATGACTTCTCAATGGAAACGCTCCAAGCCAGAAGAGATTGTAAATTAATATTTCATGTAATGAAAACCAAAGGCCTGTAACCAAGACTACTCTATCCAGCAAGGTTCTCAATTAAAATGGAAGGCCAAATAATGAGCGTCTGAGAAAAAAGAAGCCTAAAAAAATATACCTCCTCCAACCTAGCTCACAAGGGATGCCAAAGGGTCTGCTTTAATAAAAGCAAGAAAAGGAATGAGAGAGGGAGGAACACCAATACGAAAAAGTGTCAATGAATAAGCACATATCAATAATAATCTTAAATGTAAATGGATTAAATGTTCCAATCAAAAGAAACAGAATAGCTGAATGGATAAGAAATCATAACCCACACATATGCTGTCTACAAGAAATCAACCTCAGAACAAAAGACCTACACAGACTGAAATCGAAGGGCTGAATACAAATATTATAAGCAAAAGGACAGGGAAAAAAAAAAAGCCGGGGTAGCAATACTCATATGAGACAAAAGAAACTTCAAAACAAGAGCCATAAAAAGAGACCCAGAAGGTCACCTCATAATACTCAAGGGGAGAACCCATCAAGAAGACATAAGCATTGAAAATATATCATGCACCCAATATAGGAGCACCCAAATACATAAAGAAAATCCTGGAGCACTTCAAGAAAGATAGTGACTGCAACACAAATATACTGGGGGTTTTGGCAGAAAAGATGGTGGCTTTAATGTAGGCAGCGTGTTTCCGGGCTTCTGTGAAGAGGAGGGAACCTCCCGGATCGGTGGAGAAACAGAACAAGTGGCCTAGGTTACCGAATCATTTTTGAAAACAGGACATCAAAAATTATTGCGATCATTGAAAAAACCAGACGGTAAGGAGACTGCTTCAGGACAAAAGGGACCCAGAGATCAGTGCGGGGAACAGGGGGGTTGCAGTCCCCAGGCCCGGTGCTCCTGGGTCTGCATCAGGGCTCCCAGGAGAGGGGAGTAGCTGCTCCCTCCCCTGAATACGGGGGTTGAGCAACACCAGGGGAGACCTTGTTGCTTGAAGGCACAGGAGGCCAGTTGGACTGGGAGGAAAAAAATCATCCAGGGATTGTGAACACCCACCAAGAACCCTGGGAGAAGTGAGTGCCTCCAGCCTGCACGACCAGGGGTGGCCTGGACGAGCACCCACACCCCTAGCCCAGTGGGAGTGTGGATCGGTGGAAAACCAAGTCATCGCAACCACAATCCAGAAAAGGGCGCAGGGGTTCTCAGGTTTCATTATATATGCTGCATACAAGAGATCCACCTCAGGATAAAAGATCTGCACAGAATGAAAGTTAAGGGCTGGAAACAAATCTTCCAAGCAAATGGACAGGAAAAAAAAGCCGGGGTATTAATACTCATATCAGACAAAATAGACTTCCAAAAAGGTCCATAAAGAGAGACCCACAAGGCCACTTCATAATACTGAAGGGAAGAATCCACCAAGAAGACATAAATATTGTAAATATATATGCACCCAACATAGGAGCACCCAAATACATAAAGAAAATCTTAGAGGACTTGAAGAAAGATATGGAGAACAACACAATTATAGTGGGGGATTTTAACACCCCACTATCAAAAATGGACAGATCTTTCAAACAAAATATGAACAAAGATATTGTGGCATTGAACACTACCCTTGATGAAATGGACTTTACTGATATATACAGAGCCCTCCATCCAAAAGAAGCTAAATATACATTCTTTTCAAATGTACACAGAACATTTTCAAAGATTGACCACATGATAGGACACAAATCAAGCCTAAAGAATTTCAAAAAAATTGAAATCATACCAAGCATTTTCTCAGACCACAAGGGACTGAAGCTAGAAACCAACCCAAAGAAAAAAACCCTAAACACTCAAAATCATGGAGATTAAATAGCATGCTATTAAACAATGAATGGATCAAGAATGATATTAGGGAAGAAATCAAAACATTTCTGGAAACAAATGAAAATGAACTCACAAAAACCCAAAACGTATGGGACACAGCCAAGGCAGTCCTGAGAGGGAAGTTCATAGCAATACAGGCCCACCTAAAAAAGTTAGAAACATTCCAAACAACCTAACCCTACGTCTACAAGAACTCGAGGAACAACAAAAAAGACAGCCCAGAGCACGCAGAAGGAAGGAAATAACCAAGATCAGAGCAGAATTAAATGACATAGAGACTAAAAGCACAATTCTAAGGATCAATGAATCCAAGAGCTGGTTCCTTGAAAAGATAAACAAAATCGACAAGCCTTTAAGCAGACTCATCAAGAAAAAAAGAGAGAAGACCCAAATAAACACAATCAGAAATGAAAGAGGAGAGATTAAAACAGATACCACAGAAATACAAAGGACTGTAAGAAATTACTACAAAGAACACTGTGCCAAGAAATTTGAAAACCTAGATGAAATGGACAACTTTCTAGAAAAATATAATCTTCCAAAACTCAATGAAAAAGAAGCAGAAAGCCTGAACAGACCAATAACAACAAAAGAATTGAAGCAGTAATCAAAAAACTCCCAGCACACAAAAGCCCTGGGCCAGATGGTTTCACAGGAGAATTGTACAAGGCATTTAAGGAAGAGCTAACCCCTATCCTTCACAGACTATTCCAAAAAATCCAAAAAATGGGAGTCTCCAAAACTCTTTTTATGAGGCCAACATCATCCTAATTCCAAAACCAGATAAAGACACAACAAAGAAAGAAAACTCCAGGCTAATATTGCTGATGAACATTGATGCTAAAATCCTCAACAAAATACTGGCAAAGCACATCCAACAGTACATTAAAAAGATCATACACCATGACCAAGTGGGATTCATTCCAGGGATGCAAGGAAGGTTCAATATTCGCAAATCAGTAAATGTAATACACCACATAAACAAAAGTAAAGACAAAAACCACATGATCATATCAGTAGATGCAGAAAAAGCATATGGTAAGGTAGCGCACCCATTCATGATAAAAACACTCAGTAAAGTGGGAATAGAGGGAGCATTCCTCAACATAATAAAGGCTATATATGAGAGACCTACAGGCAACATCATACTCAATGGGCAAAAATTAAAATCTTTTCCACTAAGATCAGGAACAAAAAGACAAGGCTGTCCACTTTCACCACTTTTATTCAATATAGTACTGGAAGTTTTAGCCATAGCAATTAGACAAGAAAAAGAAATAAAAGGCATGCAAATCGGAAAGGAGGAAACAAAACTGTCACTGTTTGCAGACGACATTATAGTGTACATAGAAAATCCTATACACTCCAGCGAAAAACTGTTTGACTAGTAAATGAATTTGGCAAAACAGCTGGATACAAAGTCAATATCCAGAAATCAAAGGCATTTCTGTACACCAACAATGAAACAGCAGAAGCAGAGATCAAGGGAAAAATCCCATTTGAAATAGCAAAAAGAAAAATAAAATATCTAGGAATAAACCTTACCAAAGAGGTTAAAGACCTGTATTCAAAACTACATAACACTCAGGAAAGAAATCAAGGAAGACATAAACAAATGGAAACATATACCATGTTCATGGATTGAAAGAATTAATATCATCAAAATGTCCATACTCTCCAAAGCAATTTACAGATTCAATGCAATTCCTATTAAAGTACCAATGGCATATTTCACAGACATAGAACAAACACTTCAAAATTTTATATGGAATCATAAACAACCCCGAATAGCTGCTGCAATTTTGAGAAAGAAGAGTAAAGTAGGAGGAGTCACAATACCTGACACTAAATTATACTACAAAGCCACTGTAATCAAAACAACCTGGTACTGGCATGAAAACAGGCACATGGACCAATGGAACAGAACAGAGGGCCCAGCAATAAACCCAAGTCTCTATGGTCAATTAATATTTGACAAAGGATGCAGCAACATAAAATGGAGGAAAAATAGCCTCTTCAACAAATGGTGTTGGGAGAACAGGACAACCTCCTGCAAAAAAATGAAACTTGAGCGCCAACTTACACCATATACAAAAATAAATTCAAGGTGGATAAAAGACTTAAATATAAAATGGGACACCATTAAAGTCCTATAAGAGAACGTAGGTAGGAAAGTCTCAGATATTTCACTGACAAACTTTTTTACTGACTTGACCCCTAGATCAACGGACATAAAGGAAAGAATTAACAAATGGGACCTCATCAAAATTAAAAGCTTCTGCACAGCTAAAGAAAACAGTATCAAAATTAAAAGAGAACCCACTGTATGGGAAAACATATTTGCCAATGATATCTCAGACAAGGTTTAATCTGCGAAATATATAAAGAACTTACACGACTCCACTCTAAGAAGACAAGTAACCCAATTAAAAAGTGGGCAAAGGACTTGAACAGACACTTCTCCAAGGAGGACATACAGAAAATCCAAAGGAACATGAAACGATGTTCAGTATCGCTAGCTATCAGAGAGGTGCAAATTAAAACCACAATGAGATACCACTTCACACCAGTCAGAATGCCCATCATAAACAAAGCAACAAACAACAAGTGTTGGAGAGGTTGTGGAGAAAAGGGGTCCCTAGTGCACTGCTGGTGGGACTGCAGACTGGTGCAACCACTATGGAAAGCAGTATGGAACTTCCTCAGAAAACTAAAAATGGATCTGCCTTTTGATCCTGCAATTCCACTGCTGGGACTCTATCCTAAGAATACTAAAACACCAATCCAAAAGAACCTATGCATCCCAATGTTCATAGCAGCACAATTTACAATAGCTAGATGCTGGAAGCAACCTAGATGTCCATCAGTAAATGAATGGATCAAAAAACTATGGTATATTTACACAATGGAATTCTATGCATCAGAAAGAAAGAAGGAGCTCCTACCCTTTGCAACAGCATGGATGGAGCTGGAAAACATTATGCTAAGTGAAACAAGCCACGCATTGAAAGACAAATACCATATGATCTCACCTTTAACAGGAACTCAAACAACAAAACAAAGAAACAAGAAAAATCTAACCTCAGACACTGAAATAGAGGCCAGGCTGACAGTGACCACAGGGGAGAGAAGAGGGAAGTTCAGCGGACATTGGGAAGGGTTCACGGGAACAAACTTAAAGGACACATAGACAAAAACTAGGGAAAGGCTGGTAATGGGAGGGAAGTGGGGATGGTTGGGAGCGGGAGCTGGATTTGTAATAAAAGGGAGAAGACTGAACTTGAACAATAATTAAAATAAAATTAGAAAAAGAAGAAAAAAGAAAAAAACTCACAAATATACCGGGGGTTTTAACAACCAACTGACAAAATGCTTAGCTCTTCCAAACAAAATATCAACAATCATATTGTGGCATTGAGCAATGCCCTAGATAAAATGTACTGAACAGATACATTTAGAGCCTTTCATCCCAGAGAAGCAAAATACACATTCTTTTCAAATGCACATGGAACATTTTCAAAGATAGACCACATGATAGGACTCAAAACAAGCCTCAACAAATTCAAGAAAATGGAAATCATATCAAGCATTTTCTCTGACAAGATGCAACTGAAACTAGCATCCAACATCAAGGAAATAACTGATAAACACTCAAAGTTCATGGAGAATGAATAGCATGCTATTAAAAAATGAATGAGTCATAATGAGATTAAGGAAGAAATCAAAAAGTTTCTAGAAACAAATGAACATGAACCCACAACAATCCAAAACTTATGGGATACAGCTGAAGGCCGTCCTGAGAGGGAAATTCATAGCAATACGGGCCTACCTAAACAAGATAGAAACATTTCAGGTAAATTACCTAACCCCACGCCCAAAAGGACTCAAGGAACAACAACAAAGACAGCCCAGAGCAAGTAGAAGGAAATAAATAATCAAGATCAGAGCAGAATTAAATGACATAGAGACTAAAAAGCACTATTCTAAGTATCAATAAATCCAGGAGCTGGTTCTATGGAAAAATAAATAAAATTGACAAGCTTTTAAGCAGACTTATCAAGAAAGAAAAGGACCAAAACAAACACAATCAGAAATAAAAGAGGGGAGATAAGAACTGATACCACAGAAATACAAAGGATTGTAAGAAATTACTATGGAGAACTATATATGCCAAGAAATTTGAAAACCTAGGTGATTGGGACAAATTCCTAGAAACATATAATCTTCCAAAACTCAGTTAAGAAGAGGCAGAAAGCCTGAACAGACCAATAACAGAAGATGAAATTGAACCAGTAATCAAAAAGCTTCAGACATACAAAAGCTCTGGACAGGATGGTTTTACAAGAGAATTTTACAAAATATTTAAGGAAGAGCTAGCCCCTACCCTTCAAAGCTTATTCCAAAAAAATTAAAGAAGATGGAAAACTCCCAAACTCTCTTCATGAAGCCAGCATCATCCTAATCCCAAAACCAGATAAAGACACAATAAAAAAATAAAACTTCAGGCCAATAGCACTGATGAACATAGATGCTAAAACCCTCAACAAAATATTGGCAAACTACATCCAGTAATACATTAAAAAGATTATACACTATGATCAAGTGGGATTCATCCCAGGGATGCGAGGAGGGCACAATATTCACAAATTGATAAATGTAATACATCACAGACACAAAACAAAAGACAAAAATGACATGATCGCCCTGGCTGGCATAGCTCAGTGGATTGAGCGCAGACTGTGAACCAACGTGTTGCAGGTTCGATTCCCAGTCAGGGTACATGCCTGGATTGCAGGCCATGACCCCCAGTAACTGCACATTGATGTTTCTCTCTCTCTCTCTATCTCCCTCCCTTCCCTCTCTAAAAATAAAGAAATAAAATTTTTTTTAAATGACATGATCATATCAATAGATGCAAAAAATCACTTGATAGTGTACATTACGCATTTATGATAAAAGCACTTATCATGGGAATAAAAAGAGCATTCTTCAACATAATAAAGGCCATGTATGAAAGACCTACAGCTAACATGATACTAAATGGGTAAAAACTTAGAGCTTTCCCACTAAGATCAGAAACAAGACAAGGATGCCCACTTTCAACACTCCTATTCAACATAGTATTGGAAGTCCCAGCCACAGCAGCCAAATAAGAAAAAGAAATAAAAGGAATCCAAATTAGAAAGGAGGTTGTAAAACTGTCATTGTTTGCAGATGACATAATAGTGTACCTTGAAAATCCTATAGACTCCATCAAAACAGTACTCGACCAAATAAGTGAATTTAGAAAAAATAATGGTATACAAAGTCAATATTCAGAAATCAAAAGCATTTTTGTACACCAACAATGAAATATGAGAAAGAGAAATCAGGAAAACATCCCATTTGATAGAGCAACAAGAAAAATAAAGTACCTAGGAATAAATCTAACCAAGGATGTAAAAGACCTATACTCAGAAAACTACACAACACTGAAGAAAGAAATTAAGGAAGACAGAAATAAATGGAAGCATGTATCGTGATCATGGATTGGAAGAATTAACATCATCAAAATGGCCATACCACCCAAGGCAATTTATTGATTAATTGCAATCCTTATTAAAGAACTAATGATATATTTCACAGATATAGAACAAACTTTTAATAAATTTATATGGCCCTGCCTGGCGTAGCTCAGTGGATTGAGCACGGGCTGCGAACCAAAGCAACACAGGTTCGATTCCCAGTCAGGACACATGCCTGGGTTGCAGGCCACAGCCCCCAGCAACTGCACATTGATGTTTCTCTCTCTCTTTCTCCCTCTGTTCCCTCTCTAAAAATAAATAAACAAAATCTTAAAAAAAAAGAAGTCTAACAGTTTAAAAAAAAAGAATTTTATATGGAACCATAAATGACCCCGAATAGTCTTAGCAATTTTGAGAAAGAAGAACAAAGTGGGAGGGATCACAATACCTGATATCAAAGAGTATTAAAAGGCCACTGTAATCAAACAACCTGGTACCAGCATAAGATCAGACACATACACCAATGAAACAGAGGAGAGAGCCCAGAATAAACCCAAGTCTCTATGGTCAATTAATATTTCACAAAGTGGGCAGCAGCTAAAAATGGAGTAAAAATAGCCTCTTCAACAAATGGTGCTGGGAGATCTGGACAGCTACATGCAAAAAATGAAACTTGATCACCAACTTATACCATACACAAAAATAAATTCAAGGTGAGTACAAAACTTAAATATAAGTCATGACACTGTAAATGTCCTAGAGGAAAACACTGACAGGAAAATATCAGACATTCCATGCATCAACATCTTCACTGATATGCCCCCTAAAGCAAGGAACATAAAGGAAAGAATAAACATATGTGACCTCATCAAATTAAAAAGCTTCTGCATAGCTAAAGAATACAGTATTAAAATGAATGGAGAACGAACTATATGGAAAAACATATTTGCCAATGATACCTCAGACAAGGGTTTAATCTCCAAAATATATAAAGAATTCACATGATTCCACTCTAGGAAGACAAAAAATAATTAAAAATTGGGCAAAAGAGTTGAACAGACACCTCTCCAAGGAGGACATACAGACAGTCCAGAGACATATGAAAAGATGCTCAGCACCACTCACAATCAGTGATATTCAAATTGAAAGCACAATGAGGTACCACTTCACTCTGGTCAGAATGGCCTTCATAAACAAATCAACAAACAAGTGTTGGAGAGGACATGGAGAATAGGGAATGCTGGTGCACTGCTGGTGGGAATGCAGACTGGTGCAGCCCCGGTTGAAAACAGTATGGGATTTCCTCAGAAAACTCAAAATGGAACTGCCTTTCAATCCAGCAATTCCACTGCTGAGGTTATATCCTAAGAATCCTGAAACACCAATCCAGAAGGACCTATGTATCCAATATTCATAGCACTATTTACAATTGCCAAGAGCTGGAAGCAACCTAAGTGCCCATCAGTAAATTAGTGAGTCAAAAAACTATATTACATTTACACAATGGAATTCTACACAGCAGAGGGAAAGAAGGAGCTTCTACCCCTTGAGACAGCATGGATGGAACTGGAGAGCATTATGCTACATGAAATAAGCCGGGCAGTGAGGGACATGTATCATATGATCTCACCTTTTGCTGAACTTACTCAACAAAATAAAAAATCAAGCTAAATATAAAGAGAGACATTGAAATTAAGAAAAATCAGACAGTAACCAGAGGGGAGGTGGAAAGGGTTAATGGGAGGAAGGGCTTTCAGGAACACCTATAAAGGACACATGGTCAAAACCAGGGAGGGTGGAAGCAAGGGAGGGAGGTAGGTTTGGCTATGGTGGGGGTAGTGAGATGGAAATGCAGACAACTGTAATTGAAGAAAAATACAATAATAATAAAAAAGAAAAACAGGATAAAAAATGAGGATAGTTGAAGGAGCCTCTGGAATAATTTCAAGCTTACCTTTGTTTCATGGTGGTACCTGAAAGCAAGGAGAGGTGGCAAGGAATTGGAAATCTATTTGAAAAATGAATGATGGAACACTTCCCTAACCTGGAGAAGGAAATAAACATATAAGTCCAGGAAGTACAGAGAGTACCAAACAAGATGAACCCAAAGAGGCCCACTCCAAAATATATCATAATTAAAAAGGCAAAGAGGGAATCTTAAGAGCAGCATCAACAACAACATAAAAAAAAAACAGTAGTTACTCTCAAGGGGGATGGCATAAGGCTGTCAACAGACTTCTCTACAACATCTTTGCTGGTAGGAAGGGATTGGCACAAAACATTCCAAGTTATCATAAGGAAGAATCTACAACCAAGATTACTCTAGCCAGCAAAACTTTTACTTAGAATCAAAAAACAGATAAAAAGCTCCCCAGACAACAACAAAAAAATAAAGGTGCTCATCACTACAAAACAAGTATTACATGAAATGTTAAAAGGTTTTCTTTAAGAGGAAGAAAACAATTAAAATATGAATAATAAATACATGTCTATCAACAATTACTTTAAATGTAAATTAATTAAATGCTCAGTCTAAGGACATATGGTGGCTGAATGGATAACAAGATAAAACCCTTGCATAGGCTGTCTATAAGAGATTCATTTTATATGGAAAGACACATACAGACTAAAAGTAAAGGGATGGAAAATGATATTGCATGAAAATGGAAACAAACAAAAAGTATCCAACAATAATAGTCTTTAAAACAAAGGCTATATAATAAGAGACAAAAAAAAAAAAGGATGTAGCAATTCCACTTCTGAGTATTTATCTAAAGAAACCCAAAATACTAAAGCAAAAATACATATGCATCCATATGTTCATTGCAGCAAATTTACAATAGCCAAGATACAGAAACAATCTAAGTGCCCATCAATAGAAAAATAGATAAAGAAGTGGTGCACATATACAATAAAATATGACTCATCCATGCAAAAGAATGAAATTTTGCCATCTGCAACAATATGGATGGACTTAGGGGGTATTGTGTTGAGTGAAATAAGTAAGACAAAGACAAATACCATAGGTTTTCACTTACATGTGGAATCTTAAAAACAAAAACAAACAAGCAAAACAGAAACAGAGTTCATTTTGCAAGATGGGAGAAGGTTTGGGGGATGGTGGAAAAGGTGAAGGCTTTAAGAAGTACAAATTGGAAGTTACAGAATGGTTATGGGGATGTGAAGTACAGCATAGGGGATATAGTCACTAACACGGTAATAACTATGTATGGGATCAGATAGATACTAGATTTATTCATAAGTTATATAACTGTCTAATCATTTGGCTGTATACCTGAAACTAATATAATATTGTATATCAAATTCAATTATAAATTAAAAATAAATTAAAAAATAATTACAGGACAAATAGGTATCATGTGCTTCCTCGTATGATACACTGAGAATGACACAACACACTTCTGGAATGTTTCTACTAAAAATATTAAGCTAAATATAATCATATGGAAACATCAGACAAGCTGAAATTGATGGACAGTATACAAAGTAAATGATTTATACTCTTCACAATTAGTGAGATCATGGAAGACAAAGAAATACTGAGAAACTGTTTATGATCAAAGGATACTAAAAAGATATGACAGTTAAATGCATCATATGATTCTAGAATGAATATTGAACCAGAAAATATTGTTGTCTTTTGTTATGAAGGGCATTATTTAAAATTGGCTATGAATGAGGTCTGTAGATTACATAATAAGACAATGCTAATTCTCCAATTTTGATTATTGTACTGTGATTCTATAAGAGAATGTTCTATGCAATACAAAAAGTATTTAGAAACAAAGGACTGAGATATGTATAAGCTGAAAAAAGGTTTGAGTAGTAGCATAGTAGCTAAGTATGCTTAGGCCCTGGGGTAGAGTCCCTGAACAAAAGAATTACAGAACAGCTCTTAACTACCTATGCCTAAGGTTAAAGATAAATAGGTAATCTTAAAAGCAGTATGAAAAAAGCAGTTAGTTAGCTACAGGGAAGTTCCCATAAAGCTTTCAGGTGATTTCTAAAAGGAAACTTCACAGGCTAGATGGGATTGGCAAGAAATATTCAAAATTGTGAAAAGCAGGGACCTACAGCCAAGATTGCTCAACCTAGCAAAGCTATCATTTAGAATCGAAGGCAGATAAAGAGCTTCCCAGACAAGAAAAAAATTAAATGAGTTCATCATCACCAAAACATTATTATATGAAATATTGAAGGGACTTATGCAAAAAAAAAAAAGATCAACATATGAATAATAAAATGGCAATAGGTAAATATCTATCAATGGCTGAGTCTGAAAAACAAACTAAGCAAACAAGAACAACAGAGACATAATGATGGATACAGAGAGCATTTTGATGTTTACCAGATGGGAGGGAGTATCAGAGAATGGGTGAAAAGGTGAAGGGATTAATATTTACAAACAGATAGTCATAGAATAGCCTTGGGGATGTAAAGTACAGTATAGGAAATGGAGTAGCCAAAGAATTTATATACATGACCTATGGACATTCATAATAGTGTAGGGATCATCTCAGGGAGTGGGGGTTGCTGGGTGGGAGGAGGCAAAGGGGGAAAATTGGGACAACTGTAATAGCATAACCAATAAAATAATGAAAAAAACAAAAAATAAACATACTATAGATTACATTTCTTTTTTTAAATTTTATTTTAATCATCATTCAAGTACAGTTTTCTCCCTTTTACTCTCATTACAGCCCACCCACCCAATATAGATTACATTTCTTAATCAAGAAAATGTATGATGTTAATAATAACACCTGTCTTATAGAGATGGTATGAAAGTGAAAGTCATGAGCATATATAAAGCACTTAGACCTGTGTCTGACACATATGTATAGTCAATATTGCCTGTATTGATTCAATGCAATACCTATTAAAGTACCAATGGCATATTGCACAGACATAGAACAAATACTTCAAAATTCATATGGAACCATAAGAGGCCCTGAGTAGCTGCTGCGATTTTAAGAAAGAAGAATAAAGTAGGAGGGATCACAATACCAGATATCAAACAGTATCACAAGGCCACTGTAATCAAAACAGCCTGGTACTGACATAAAAACAGGCACATAGACCAATGGAACAGAACAGAGAGCCCAGAAATAAACACAAGTCTCTATGGTCAATTAATATTTGACAAAGAGGGCAGCAACATACAATGGAGTAAAAATAGCCTCTTCAACAAATGGTGTTGGGAGAGCTGGATAGCTACACGCAAAAAAATAAAACTCAACCACCAACTTACACCATACACAAAAATAAATTCAAAGTGGATAAAAGATTTAAATATAAGTCGTGACACCACAAAATTTTACAGGAGAACATAGGCAGGAAAATCTCAGATATTTCACTCAGCAACATTTTTACTGATATGTCCCCCAGAGCAAGGAACATAAAGGAAAGAATTAACAAATGGGATCTCATCAAAATAAAAATCTTCTGCACAGCTAAAGAAAACAGTATTAAAATTAAAAGAAAACCAACCATATGGGAAAACACATTTGCCAATGACACCTCAGACAACGGTTTATTCTTCAAAACACATAAAGAACTTACATGACTCCACTCTAAGAAGACAAGCAACCCAATTAAAAAATGGGCAAAGGACTTGAAAAGACACTTCTTCAAGGAGAACACACAGAGGATGCAGAGACACAGGAAAAGATGCTCAATGTCGCTAGCTATCAGAGAGATGCAAATTAAAACCACAATGATTTACCACTTCACATCAGTCAGAATGGCCATCATAAACAAAGCAACAAACAACAAGTGTTGGAGAGGTTGTGGAGAAAAGGGAACTCTAGTGCACTGTTGGTGGGATTGCAGACTGGTACAACCACTATGGAAAACAGTATGGAATTTTCTCAGAAAACTAAAAAGGATCTGTCTTTTGACCCAGCAATTCCACTGCTGGGATTATATCCTAAGAACCCTGAAACACCAATCCAAAAGAACCTATGTATCCCAATGTTCATAGCAGCACAATTTACAATAGCCAAGTGCTAGAAGCAACCAAGATGCCCATCAGTAAATGAATGGATCAAAAAACTATGGTACATTTACACAATGGAATTCTATGCATCAGAAAGAAAGAAGGAGCTCCTACCCTTTTCAACAGCATGGATGGAACTGGAAAGCATTATGCTAAATGAAATAAGCCCGGCAGTGAAAGAAAAATACCATATGATCTCACCTTTAACAGGAACCTAATCAACAAAGCAAACAAACAAGCAAAATCTAACCTCAGACACTGAAATAGAGAATAGGTTCACAGTGACCAGAGAGGAGAGGGGAGGGAATTTCAGGGGGAAAGGGGAAGGGTTTACAGGAACAAATATAAAGGGCACATGGACAAAAACTGGGGGGTGGGGGTGGAAATGGGAGGGAGGTGTGGAGGGATGGGTGGGTGAGCTGGGATGGGAATATAGGACAGAAAACTGTATTTGAACAATGATTAGAATAAAATTAAAAAAAAAGTTTGTGAACTAGAAAAAGAAATTGGCTGTATTTAAGCTATTCTGCCTCTGTCCTGTGAGTACAGAAAGAAATGGAACATGACTCTCTTGCTCAAGGAGACACAGTCTAGTGGAAGAAATAGAATTTAGCAGGGTTATATATTTTAAATAAAGTTTTGGATGATTCTATATGAGACAATAAATGAGTTTAAAAGGGAATCAAAGGATCTTTTGTTCTCTGTGTTCCTACAGTTCTGTGCTCATACCTTTGTTTTAAAAAGCATTCATTATACTGTATTTTACATGCCTGCTTTTCACACTAGACTGGAGCTCCCAGAATGCAGGACTTCTGACTTATTTCATTTGGTTCTACTAGAAGAAAGAACATTGATGTTAGCTTAATTGATCTCCAGTTTGGAGTTTAGGACAGAGATGAGGCTAGAGATTTAAATAGGCAAGCATCACTGACATAATGGTGATCTCTGAAGAAACAGGAATAAACATATCAGTCAGGAGAAAAAAAAACTAGTGAACACAAAAAGTAGGTAGCAGTGGGCTAAATCTTGGAGAATGCCTATATTTAGCCAGTAGGATGAGGATAAGAAGGATCTGAGAATCCTGTTTTGTCATAGCAATTATCCATTAAAATACATTTAGTCAGATGATACTATGTGGCACTCACTGTTTAGATACTCAAAATACATTGATAAAAGAAACAAACAAGATATCTACTCTCATAGAGCTTATAGTCCAGTAGGGACATATAACTTTCCTCATGGAGAGAGGGAAGTTAATAGTTTCAAATTCTGTAAAGAATTTGAGGAGCACAAATACTTCAGTGGTCTTGGAATTTGAAAATTAGAAGGTGAAGTAGTCATGCAACCAGTTTCATTCCAAAGATAACAGTCAAGAATTGTAATGGAAGGAAAGCCAGAAATTCAGTTGCTGAAATGTGACAGGATAAAATTTTCTGGAATTTAGTAGGTCCTTGAATGCAGAAAATAAAGCAGAGAGTATCATCAGATAATGTGTGCTCCAAAAGAGAGGAGATTGACCACAAACATTGAAACCACGGCCTAAAGTAGCATAGTGGTCTAAGGAGTTTACTGACCCCTTCTCTTCATCTGGAAGTGGGAGGAGGGTTTCCAGGGCAGTCATGAACCCAGGGAGCATTATTCAGTAGGAAGTTAAACTTCACCTAATTACTGTTGTATAAACTAGAGAGTGCTCAGGCATGATTTTAGGAATGTTGTCCCTCTGAGTTCTTGTTAGAAGTGTGGTTTCTATTGGTATTATGTGGGTTGCTCAGGAGTACTGCAGTGTTGTAGAACTGCCATGCTTTGCTTTTACATAAAACACAAATGCTACAGTCTAGTCCTAGTCATAGAAAGCCAAAGCTGGAAGAAACCTTCACAATCAGGCCATCCATGTCCTGTTTCTGCAGAAGAGAAAGCAAAGCCTCAGAGAATGCAATCCATGAGGTGGTCAAGAGCTGAGTTCCCAACCTGCGTGCTTTAGCTCAATCCCTTGTTCCCTCAGAGCAGCTGTGTGGTGCCCAGCCATACCATCATTTTCCACATATGCTATGACATGAACAAGGTTTCTGTTGGGTTGGCAATTGTTCATGGATCTGTTGAGTTTCTGCATAGAGTCTCAGGAGAGCTTTTGTCCATTTTGTGTGTCCTAATAGTCCTGTATCCTCTGTCAGTATCTATTAAACTGTAGTAGGTTACCTTGTAACTCACAAATGGAATAAAATCTCAGACAATTCACAGTTCCAAGTAGTAGTTTCAAGAAGCTGTTAATTGCTGTTTTGTGGGACAGGGATCTTCTGGTCAAATTAATTTGGAAAAAACTGAGGCAAAAAATTGCAAAATATAAAAGTAAAGAACAGCAGTTTATTTTTCTCATCCTCTAAAAAACTAAAAAAAAAAAACAACAAAAAACAAACAACCCATTATGAATTGCTCCTGTACATGAGCATGGGGCAAGGTGGAGTGTGCTTTCAAGAATTATTTGCATAGGAAACCTTCCTCCTTCTTTCCCCTTGTGGAATACCTATTAATTTCGTGAAGAAAAACAGCGCAAACTTAGTAGAAAGCCATTTGGGAAGTCAGAGTAAAATACAGTAAGAATAAGGATGGAAATGCAGTTGAGAGGGGTAGTTTTCACATCTCTTGGAAGCTCAAATGAGGTAGGTTAACAAATATCCAGCATCACCTACAATGTCCTTTTGCAGGTGTGCCTAAACCAAGTAATTTCACGGGATTTTGCTCAAGGGTTAGATTTTCGAGCAAGCAGAGGGCTTAGAAACAATGCTAACTCTCATTTTACACATGCAGCACTGGGGCCAGGCAGGAGGAAGGCACTTAGGACCATTTAATTTATTAGTGGAAAATGATGGGAGATCTAAGTGTTTTGCATCACTCTTTACTGTTTCTCACACACTCTTTGTTCTCATGTTTCCTATATTTTCATTAATTAAGGTCTCTGAAGTCAAATACCATTTTGTTCCACTTAAAAGCACCTACTACAGTGTAACAACCTGTTGAATATCTAGCATATTCACTATAGTCACGGTTCACAGTCAGTGCTGCCCAACACAACTCACAGCTTTCTGCCATGATGGAAATGCTTCACAATCACACTGGCCAATATGATCATCATGATTTTATATACGCACACACACTCAATATATGGATACTGTGACTGAGGAACTGATTTTTAAAATCTGTGTAATATTTATTAATAAAATTTACATTTAAATAACCACACTTGGCTAGTGAATACTCTAATGAACAACTGTAGTGACCATAGATGCTGTAGTGCCTACCATAGGACCAAATCTGTGTAGGAATTAGCCATCAAGGCTGTAGTCTAAATTCCACTGAGGCCATTTTGTTGATCTGTGACAAGCAGCCATGATCCTGGTGCAGATCTCAGGCCCCATTCATTTATTCAATAACAATTAACAAGAGCTGAAGGGGCCAGAACTTGAGTAGGAGAGAGGACACAAGATACCCTGCCAAACATAAAAAAAGGATGGGGCCTGGGATCGAGGGCTAGCACATTCCTGGTGGAGGTACCACTCATACGTCCACTCCTGGGGGCTTCTGGATGAAGGGCTGCTGGCAGCTAGGCATCCTCTCAGCTAGTCAGAAGCTGAGGCATGCCTTCAGAGAGGAGATGGATGAAAGGGAGGACCAGAGCTTTGAGAGGGGCACATGTGAGGCTTATCAGATATGATGCATTGTGCCTTGTGGACAACCTGTGGTAGGGTCATACCTCTGTGGCAGTAGTGATCTTGGGTGCCATCCCATCATGGATGCCATGCCTTAGCTCAGTTGGCAGGCATCCATTCGTGGCCTCTGAGCCTAGAGGCGCCATTCTCTGTTGAAGATATACATTCACAATGGCTTGGTCCTGTTCTTGCTCACCATCTGTGTCATGATGCAGCTGTGCTACTTACCTGGATTTTGGTGATGTCCTCCCTGAGCAGGGTGGGAGGCCACCAAGGCAGGGTTGTCCAGGTACCCTAAGGCATCTATCCACAAGCCTGCCTGACCCCCTCCCCTCTGCCCTACAGTCTTCTCTATTTCCTGGTCTCCTTTCATACCTCTAATACATCTCAGAACCCTCAGAAAGCCCTTTTGTCCCCAACTGTCCTTCACCAAATACTGGTCCCTCACCTCTCTGCCTTTACAGAAAAATAGAGGCAAAATGTACAGAATATAAAATTAACCATTTTACAGTAGACAATTCTGTGGCATGTAGTATATTTATACATTGTGCAGCCACCTTAAAAATATTTTCATCACTCCAAATGAAAATCCACACCCATTAATAATGTGGTTCCTCTGCATTCCTTAGCCCCTGGTCACCCCCAAACTCCGTTCTGTCTCTATAGATTGATCTAGACTGGACATTTCATAGAAATGTTAACATATACTATTTGTCCTTTTGTGTCTGATTTACTTTACTAGCATAGTGTTTTGGGAATTTACCCATGTTGTAGTGTGTATCAGTACTACATTCCTTTTTATGGGTGAATAGTATTCCATTATATGGTTATACTGCATTTTGTTTATTTATTTATAATCTTATGGCCATTTGGGTGTTTCCACTTGTTGGCTATTATGAATAATATTGCTGTAAATATTCATGTACAAATTGTTCTGTCAACATGTTTTCAATTCTTTTGGGTATACACCTAGAAGAGGAAATGCTAAGAGAGGTTTTCTCACTGAATTGTAAGAATTCTTTGTATATATGTTGGATATATGTTTTGTAAACATATTCTCCCATTCTGTAGGCTGTCATATGGGAATTGCATGGTGAATGCTCTGAGGAAGTCCCAAACTGGTTCCCAAAGTAGCTAAACCATTTCATATTGTCACCAACAACATAAAAAGGTCCAAGTTTCACAATATTTATTACCCTCCCTTTTTGACTATCACCATCCTTGAGGGTGTGAAGTAGTATCTTATGGTTTTCATTAGTATTTCTAAAATGTCTAATGCTGTTGAGTGTCTTTTCATGCATTTTTTGACTTTTATATATCTTCTTTGCAAAAATATCTATTCAAGTCCTTTGGCCATTGTTAAAAATAGTATAACATTCTTTTTTAATGTTTATCCTTATTACATTTATTGGAGTACCACTGGTTAATAACATTATATAAATTTCAGGTGTGAAACATAATATGAAATCTATATACACTATTGTGTACTCACCATCTGAACTTTAGTTTCCTTTCTTCCTTTACCATATATTTGACACCCTTTACCCTCTCTTTTCACTGTTTTAAACTGTATTGTTGAGGTTATGTTATTGACTTGTAAGAGTTCTTTGAGTGTATATGTATATATATATATGTGTGTGTGTGTGTGTGTGTGTGTGTGTGTGTGTGTATGATATATGTTTTGTAAGCATTTGCTCCCATTGTGTAGGCTGGCTTTTCACTTTCTTGATAAATTTTTTTGATGCACACAAGTTTTTAATTTTGAAGAAGTCCAGTTTATCATTTTTTAGACTTGTCATTTGAGCTTTTTGTGCTGTATCTAAGAATCTATTGCCAAATCCACAGTCATGAAGATTCATACCTGTGCAGATAGGTAGCTACAAAATAGTCCTGGGGATGTAAAGTACAGCATGATAAATATAATCATTAGTATTGTAATCATTGTAATAACTTTGTGCAGTGCCAGTTGGGTATTGAACATTAGGCAGAACACATAGCAAAGTATATAATTGTCAAACCACTATGCTGTACACATGAAACTAATACAAAATAATATTGAATGTAAACTGTAATTGGAAAGATTATTAAAATCTTTGAAAATATTAATTTCTATGTTTTCTTTGAAGGTTGTTGATTTATTTTGAATTATTGTTTTTGTGGTTTTCTTTTTTCTTTTTTAAACATATTATATTGATTATGCTATTCCAGTTGTCCCATTATCCCCCCTTCATTCTCCTCCACCCTGCACACCTTCTCCCACACACATTCCCCCTTTTAGTTCATGTCCATGTGTCATAAGTCCTTTAGCTTCTACATTTCCCATACTATTCTTACCCTCCCCCTATTTTCTACCTACCATCTATGCTACTTACTCTCTGTACCTTTTCCCCCTCTCTCCTCCTCCCATTCCCCTGTTGCTAACCCTCCATGTGTTCTTCATTTCTGTGGGTCTGTTCCTGTTCTAGTGGTTTGCTTGGTTTCTTTTTGTTTTGTTTTAGGTGTGGTTGTTAATAATTGTGAGTTTGCTGTCATTTTCCTATACATTTTTTTAATCTTCTTTATCTTAGATAAGTCCCTTTAATATTTCATAAAATAAGGGCTTGGTGATGATGAATGCCTTTAACTTGACCTTATCTGAGAAGTACTTTATCTGCCCTTCCATTCTAAATGAAAGCATTGCTGGATAGAGCAATCTGGGATGTAGGTTCTTGCCTTTCATGACTTGTAATACTTTTTTCCAGCCCCTTCTCGCCTGTAAGATCTCTTTTGAGAAATCAGCTCACAGTCTGATGGCAACTCCTTTGTAGGTTATTGTCTCCTTATCTCTTGCTGCTTCTAGGATTCTCTCCTTCATTTTTATCTTGGCCAATGTAATTATGATGTGCCTTGGTGTGTTCCTCCTTGGTTCCAACTTCTTTGGGACTCTCTGAGTTTCCTGGACTTCCTGGAAGTCTATTTCCTTTGCCAGAGTGGGGAAGTTCTCCTTTATTATTTGTTCAAATAAGTTTCCTACTTGTTGCTCTTCCTCTTCTCCTTCTGGTACCCCGATAATTCGGGTGCTGGATCGTTTAAAGATGTCCTGGAAGTTCGTAAGCCTTTCTTCATTTTTTTTTTAAATTCTTATTTCTTCATTCTTTTCTGATTGTATGTTTTTTTCCTCCTTCTGGTCCACTCCATTGATGTGAGACCCAGCTTTCATTCCATCACTGTCGGTTCCCTGTGCATTTTTCTTCATTTCACTTATTGTAGCCTTCATTTGTTCATCTAATTTGTGACCAAAATCAACCAATTCTGTGAGCATCCTGATCACCAGTGCTTTGAACTGTGCACCTGATAGGTTGGCTATCTCTCAGTCACTTAAAGTACTGATTCTGAGGTTTTCAATTCTGTTTGAGCCATCTTTTTCCCCTGCCCCCTTTGGTCTGGTCACTCCTGTTACACACGACGGGTGGAGCCTTAGGTATTCACCAGGGTGGGGCACCCCAGTCACAGGGTTGTGACTCTGTATGTGGGGGCAGGGTCCGAGAGGGAACAATGGCACCTGCTCTGCTCTCCATCAGACCTCAGTCCCTTCCGCCGCTTCCCCCAAGCAAACTGGGCCACTCTGGTGCCAATTCCCATGTGGGTGGGGTTGTGCACCCCGTGGGACTTTCCAACGACCTCTCCCATGAGGCTGGGAGTTTCTCTAAGCGCCTCAACCCCCACAGGTGTTTTCTTTTCTTTTTCAAAAAATTTTATTTTAATCATTGTTCAAATACAGTTTTCTACTTTCTACTCCCAGTCCAGCCCCCCATCCCACCCCTCCCCACTTCTCTCCCATTACCATCCTCCCCCTAGTTTTTGACCATGTGTCCTTTAAGTTTGTTCCTGTGAACCCTTCCCAATGTCCCCTGAAATTCCCTCTACTCTCCCCTGTGGTCACTGTCAGCCTGGCCTCTATTTCAGTGTCTGAGGTTAGATTTTTCTTGTTTCTTTGTTTTGTTGTTTAGGTTCCTGTTAAAGGTGAGATCATATGGTATTTGTCTTTCACTGCCTGGCTTATTTCGCTTAGCATAATGTTTTCCAGCTCCATCCACGCTGTTGCAAAGGGTAGGAGCTCCTTCTTTCTTTCTGCTGTATAGAATTCCATTGTGTAAATGTACCATAGTTTTTTGATCCATTCATTTACTGATGGGCATCTTCGTTGCTTCCAGCATCTAGCTATTGTAAATTGTGCTGCTATGAACATTGGGATGCATAGGTTCTTTTGGATTGGTGTTTTAGTGTTCTTAGGATAGAGTCCCAGCAGTGGAATTGCAGGGTCAAAAGGCAGATCCATTTTTTAGTTTTCTGAGGAAGTTCCATACTGCTTTCCATAGTGGTTGCACCAGTCTGCAGTCCCACCAGCAGTGCACTAGGGTCCCCTTTTCTCCACAACCTCTCCAACACTTGTTGTTTGTTGCTTTGTTTATGATGGCCATTCTGACTGGTGTGAAGTGGTATCTCATTGTGCTTTTAATTTGCATCTCTCTGATAGCTAGTGATACTGAACATCGCTTCATGTGTCTTTGAATTATCTGTATGTCCTCCTTGGAGAAGTGTCTGTTCAAGTCCTTTGCCCACTTTTTAATTGGATTCCTTGTCTTCTTAGAGTGCAGTCGTGTAAGTTCTTTATATATTCTGCAGATTTATCCCTTGTCTGAGATATCATTGGCAAATATGTTTTCCCATACAGTTGGTTCTCTTTTAATTTTGATACCGTTTTCTTTAGCTGTGCAGAAGCTTTTGATTTTGATAAGGTCCCATTTGCTAATTCTTTCCTTTATGTCCCTTGCTCTAGGAGACAAGTCAGTAAAAAAGTTTCTGCGTGAAATATCTGAGAGTTTCTTGCCTACGTTCTCCCCTAGAACTTTAATGGTGTCCCGTTTTATATTTAACTCTTTTATCCACCGTGAATTTATTTTTGTATATGGTGTATGTTGGTGTTCAAGTTTCATTTTTTTGCACGTAGCCGTCCAGTTCTCCTAACACCGTTTTTGTAAGAGGCTATTTTTCCTCCATTTTATGTTGCTGCCTCCTTTGTCAAATATTAATTGACCATAGAGACTTGGGTTTATTTCTGGGCCCTCTGTTCTGTTCCATTGGTCTATGTGCCTGTCTTTATGCCAGTACCAGGCTGTTTTGATTACAGTGGCCTTGTAGTATAGTTTAGTGTCAGGTATTGTGATCCCTCCTACTTTACTCTTCTTTCTCAAAATTGCAGCAGCTATTCGGGGTTGTTTATGATTCCATATAAAATTTTTTAAGTGTTTGTTCTATGTCTGTGAAATATGCCATTGGTACTTTAATAGGAATTGCATTGAATGTGTAAATTGCTTTGGGTAGTATGGACATTTTGATGATATTAATTCTTTCAATCCATGAACATGGTATATGTTTCCATTTGTTTATGTCTTCCTTGATTTCTTTCCTGAGTGTTATGTAGTTTTCTGAATACAGGTCTTTTACCTCTTTGGTTAGGTTTATTCCTAGGTATTTTATTTTTCTTTTTGCTATTTCAAATGGGATTTTTCCCTTGATCTCTGCTTCTGCTGTTTCATTGTTGGTGTACAGAAATGCCTTTGATTTCTGGATATTGACTTTGTATCCAGCTGTTTTGCCAAATTCATTTATTAGGTCAAGCAGTTTTTTGGTGGAGTGTATAGGGTTTTCTATGTATACTATCATGTCATCTGCAAACAGTGACAGTTTTGTTTCCTCCTTTCCGATTTGGATGCCTTTTATTTCTTTTTCTTGTCTAATTGCTGTGGCTAAAACTTCCAGTACTATTTTGAATAGAAGTGCTGAAAGTGGACAGCCTTGTCTTGTTCCTGATCTTAGTGGAAAAGATTTTAATTTTTGCCCATTGAGTATGATGTTGGCTTTAGGTCTCTCATATATGGCCTTTATTATGTTGAGGAATGCTCCCTCTATTCCCACTTTGCTGAGTGTTTTTATCATGAATGGGTGCTGTCCTTATGAAATGCTTTTTCTGCATCTAATGATATGATCATGTGGTTGTTGTCTTTGCTTTTGTTTATGTAATGTTTTACATTTACTGATTTGCGAATATTGAACCATCCTTGCATCCCTGCAATGAATCCCACTTGGTCATGGTGTATGATCTTTTTAATGTACTGTTGGATGTGCTTTGCCAGTATTTTGTTGAGGATTTTAGCATCAATGTTCATCAGTGATATTGGCCTGAAGTTTTCTTTCTTTGTTGTGTCTTTATCTGGTTTTGGAATTAGGATGAATTTGGCCTCATAAAAAGAGTTTGGGAGACTCCCATCTTTTTGGATTTTTTGGAATAGTTTGTGAATGATAGGGGTTAGCTCTTCCTTAAATGCTTTGTAGAATTTTCCTGTGAAACTATTTGGTCCAGGGCTTTTGTGTCTTCTCCACAGGTGTTTTCAATCAAAGTCTCAAGGCTTTATTTCCCAGCACTGTGGTCCTGAGTTGCGTGCAGGGTCTTGCCTCACAATTGCCGCCTCACTGGGTCTGCGGGTTGCCACCCCTGGCTGGGGTCTGCGAGGTGCTGCCTGCATCCTCAAAGTCCACCCACTGCAGTCTTGCGCGCCCCAGATGCCTTAGGCACCCAGCCCCAATGCTCTCTGATCTCTGCACCTGGCTGCCCGACTCCGCCTCTCCTACTGGTCTGGATGAACGGGTCTATTTTAACTTCTTGGTTGTCCAACTTCCATACAGTTCAATTTTCTGTCAGCCTGGGTGTTATTCTGTTTCTAAATTATTGTTGTCCCTATCTTGGTTGTGCAAGGAGGCACAGTGCATCTACCTATGCCTCCATCTTGGCTGGAAGTCTCTATTTTGAATTAATTTTTGTACATGGGGTATGTTATGGGTCTGACTTCATTCTTTTGCATGCGGATATCCAGTTGTCTCAGCACTATTTGTTGAGATATATTCCCCATTCTCCACTGAATGGTTTTGGCACCCTTATTGAAAATCAGTGGACCGTATACTTATGGGTTTTTTTCCTGGACTCCAAGTTCTATTCTGTTGATCTATATGGCTATCCCTACATTAGCACCATACTCTTTGGATTACTGTAGATTTGCAGCAAGTCAAGAAATTGGAACATATGAGTCCTCAAATTTTGTTCTTTATTCATGATGTTTTTACTATTTTAAACCCCTGGTAATTCCATATAAATTTGAGGATAAAATTTTCCATTTGTGTAAAAAGGCTATTGGAATTTTGATGGGCATTATGACGAATCTGTTGATCACTTTGGCAGTATTGGCATTTTAGCAATATTAAATATTTAAGTCCAGAATATGGGAAGTGTTTCTGTTTATTTATGTCTTCTTTAGTTAATTTCAGCAATGTTTTGTAGTTTTTCAGTGCACAAGTCTTTAATATCCTTAAATTTATTCCTATATATTTTGTTTGCTTGGATGATATTGTAAATGGAATTTTTTTTTCTTAACTTCCTTTTAGTATTGTTCATTGCTGGTATATAGAAGCACAACTGATTTTTTTTTGTGTTGAACTTTTACCTTGTAACTTTGTTGAATCGAATATATTTATTAGCTCTAGTAGTTTTTGTTGTGGACTTTTTTGAATGTCCTCCATATAGAATCATGTTATCTGTGAATGGAGATATTTTTCATTTTTCTGTTACATTTTGGATGTTTTTTATTTCATTTTATGTCCTAATTGTTTTGGCTAGACCTTCCAGGACAATATTGAGTAGCAGTGGTAAAGTAAGCATCCTTGTGTTGTTCCTGATCTTTGGAGGGACGTTTTGTCTTTACTATCGATTATGATGTTGGCTGTTCATTTTTCATAGATGATCTTTATCATATTGAGGAAAAGACCTCTATTTATATTTTGCTGGGTGCTATTTATCATGAAAGTTGTTGGATTTTGTAAACTGCTTTTTAGAAAAGATTTATTTATTTTTAGAGAGATGGCAAGGGAAGGAGAAATAGAGGGAGAGAAATATTGATGTGAGAGAGAAACATCTATCAGTTGTCTCTTGTATGCACCCCAACCAGGGACGGAACCCACAAGACAGGTATGTAGCCCGATTGGGAATCAAACAGGCAATTATTCTGTGGGATGACACCCAAGAAAATGAGTCACACTTGTCAGGGTCAGGGCTGTCAACTGCTTTTTCTGCATCAGTTGAGATGATCATGTAAATATTTTTCCTTCATTCTATTAATGTGTATTACATTGATCTTCTATGTTGAGACACTCTTGAATTTTGGGATAAACCCCATTTGGCCAATGTGTATGCTCTTTTTAATATGCTATTGCATTTGGTTTGATAGTATTTTGTTAGGGAATTTTGCATTTATATTCATATGTGTAGCTTTCTTTTGTTAAGGTATCTCTGGCTTTGATATCAGGTTAATAGTGGCACCATAGAATGAATTAAGAAGTGTTCCCTCATCTTTTACTTTTTGGAAGTTTGAGGATTGGTGTTAATTCTTCTTTAAATATTTGGTAGAAATCACCAGTAAAGTCATCTGCTTCTGGACTCTTTTTGTTAGGAGGTTTTGATTAGTATTTTAGTCTCTTTACTTGTTATAGGTCTTCCCTGAAAGGTTTTCCTTTCCTAACTCCCTGTCACAAACTACTAAATCCTCTCACAAACTCTTTGAAAGCCCTTTCTTTCTTTTATGAATGGCTTCCCTCTGTCACTTCTCCTAAAACCTTCTTTTCATTATCTCCCATCACATAGTACTAATCCCTTTCACCTCACCATTCAGAGTACTAACCTTCATGACCTCCTCTCTTAAACTTCTACTTCTAATCTCACCTTCCTTACCTTCCTTTACCTCAACTGTAAAATTTTTGTTTTCCATCATCTCCCTTCACAGAGACCTTTCTTTGCTCACTTCCCCCCACAAAGGCCTTTCCATCTTTCATGGTTGCATTCCCTGTCTCCTCTACCTTCACAATGAACTTTCCTCTTTCAATTCTTCCCTCAAAGGCCTCCTTTCCTCAAGCCCCCTACTTGCTTATGTTCTTTCTGAAAGAACTAACCTCCTTTATGTATGCTAACAGAGGCCTTCTCTTTATCACCTTACTTTAAAAATACCTTCCTGCCCTGAATGGTGTGAATCAATGGGTTGGGCATCATCCCATGAACCAAAATGTTGCTGGTTCCATTCCTAGTCAGGGCACATGCCTGGGTTGCAGGCCAGGTCCCCAGTTGGGGCTGTGCAAGAGGCAATCGATGGGTTTCTCTCACACATCGATGTTTCTTTCCCTTTCTTTCTCCCTCCTTTCCCCTCTCTCTAAAGATAAATAAATCTTTAAAAAATATCTTCTTTCTCTTACTCTTAATGCTTCCCTTCCCTCATCACAACTCCAAAATTTTTCTTAATTTTCACTGAAGACTCCCTCATTCCTCACCTCCCAATGCTTTTTCTTTACTCACATTACAAGCATCATCTCCCATTACTCAAAAGCCTTCTTTCTTACCTCATAAAGCCCTTTATTCCCCACACTCAAAAGTCTACCCTTTCTCACCCCCCCCTTTTAAAATGCCTTCATTCTCTTACCTTTCTCTTGTCTTTCTCTCTCTAATTTACCTTCAAAAAGACTTTCCTTCCCTCAGTCAAAATCCTTCCCTTATCTCCTTATTTACCTTCCTGTAGGCCTTCACTCATCCCTTCTCAGTTGCTTCATTTTAGCCCTCCAAAATTCCCCCTTCTTCAAACTCACAGGTTTCTCCTCCCTTACCACCTATGACACTTTTCCTTGTCCCCCAAAAGTCTTCTTTTCCTCCTTCTACTCAGTGGTCTTGTTGCCTCATTGTCTTCACTCAAAGTCTTTCCCAACTCCTCCTGCAACTGTTTTTTGCCCTTCCCTCATCAAATACTTTTTCTTTTTCCATGGCATGTTTTTCTTAGCTCCAAGATAGCATTGTCAAAAGGGCCTGCTCTACTTTACCTTTGCCTTATGGCTTGCCCTCCCTCCTAACCCCTTCACAATGATATTTTATTTATGAATCTACATAAAGGTCTTAGATTTCTCAGTCTTCCTTTCTCCCTCAAGCTCCAGCCTCAAGCTCAAAGACATTCCACCATCTCCACCTACAACTCAGTGACTTCTCTTTCTCTGTCTTCCCCAAAGGCCTTCTGTCCCCCCAACAAGGTCCTCCCACAGTCAAAGAAGGAGGCAAAAATTGGGCAGAAGAATTATAAGTGAAAGGAACAGAGTTCCTATCACTTATATATTATGAGTTTATATATTATGTTACAAGTGTGTGGGTTTTATAACTTTTTGTGAGGGATGACATTGGAAGGGAAATAAAGTATGCATTATGCATTCTTTTATTCAACCATTTACAATAAGTTAGAGAAAATGATTTTTGTTCTCCAAAAATATTTTAAGATACTTTTAATGATCATTTACAAACCATATTAGTTCAAATCATTCACATTTATTTTTTCTACTATTCATTTAAAACACCAGAGTATTTTGTGAGGCTTTCTGAAAGAAAGACAGAAGACCAGGCCAGACTCTACTGAGAGAAGTTGCAGCAACTTGAGTTTCACATCAGGCTATGGCCAACTGTGCTGGGCAGGAGTTGCAGGCTAGTGTATTAGGGGTTGGGGGGTAAATCTCTATCCTGGAGCAACTCCAAAGAGCATACCACCTGCAGAACATAGCCCAGAGTGAAGACAGGCTGCAGTGTGCTACTGCTAACCAACACTTCCTTCAGATGATGTGCTGACAAGGCAGAAGGAGGGGTACCAGGTAAACAATTTCAGTATAGAACACAGGTCCTATCAAGGCTGTTTCAACTGTAGTTCCTTCCCTTTAAGGTGTAGGGCAGCAAGCCCTGTAATCTGACAAAGCGTGCCTGGCAATATATTAATCTCATTTATTTTCTTCCATGCTGGAAACACTCTTCCAATTCTTTTTTTTTTTAGCTTAACATTTCAGAGATGCCAGTCCTATTTAAAGTAGGTAACCTACCTTTTACTCTATTAGTATCCACTTACTTCATAGCACTCATTACAATTTTTAATTATTTAATTTGTTAGTTTACTTCATTTTTTGTTTGTTTCTTTACTATATTTTAAGTTCTTTGAAGGCAGAGATCTTATCTGATTTGTTCACTGATGTATCTCTAAAATCTTTAATAGAGTAGGCATTAAATACATATTTATTTGAATGAGTAGGAATTAGGAAAAAAAACAGGACAAAATAGGCTCTTTAAATATTGTCAAGGCATATAATACAGAGTGAAAGTGAAACTAATGAGTGAACATTTATGCACAATGTTGAAATACATAAAACAAATGGTTTTAGAAATTCTATAAATGGACAAAATTACAGTTGTGGTGAGGAATTAATATATATCTTTTAGTCATTGACAGAGAACATAAAAATCAAACATTTGAATAATACAATTTAGTTTGATTTAACATGTATAATAAAGTTCATATTCAAATAATAAATTTCATATAATAAACTAACCTACAAGCTGAGAATATGTTATTCAAGTGGATATGTATGAAAGTTGGCCTCATTAAAATGTGGAAGTAGATATTATCATTGATATAAAGGAGATTAAAAATCATAGTGAATATTCATATTAGTACATACAAATATTTTTTAAATCCAAATGAAACTTAACATTGTAACCACTTTATTTAAAGATTTTATTTACTTATTTTTAGAGAGTGGGAAAAGGAGGAAGAATGAGAGAGAGAAAAACATCAGTGTGTGAGAGATATAGCAACTGCTTGCCTCTTAAATGCCCCTAAATGGGGACCTGGCCCGCAACTCAGGCATGTGCCCTGACAGGAAATCGAACTGGCTACCTTTTGGTTTGGCACTCAATCTACTGAGCCACACCAGCCAGGGCCAAATAATCATTTTATAAGTGAATGATTCCCTAAGAAAATTAAAATCAAAATTGACTACTGAGCACAATGGAGTGAGATGTTGTTAAGGAACTATATCCTTCCATAAAATAACAGATTTGTACTGTTTATGAATGACTTTTCCCAAATTTCTGATAGATTAAATATTTTTCATCTTGTTTAAACTGTTTCAGTATAGAGCAAAGATAGAAAACTTCCCAGATTAATTTTTGGAGCAGATATAGTCCTCAAGCCAAAACCTACAGAGACAGCACAAAAAAGAAAACTGCAGACATACTTTAGTTATGAATATTGCTTCATGAAACCTACATAAAATAATAGCACTTGTGGGCTTTATTTAAGAAATGTAAGAATATTTTAATATTGCAAAATATTAATGTTCAATAATTAATAAGCCAAATGAAATATGATCATGATGGTAAGTATTAAAAGCATTTTATAAATTCCTACTTCCATTCTTGATTAAAAATAAAACAGCAACAGAAAATTTGTATTAAACTAGGCCTAAAGAAATGCATTCATAATGTGATTTTAAACAATCTATCTTAAGCGAGCAGCCAAAGTTTAATGATGAAGCACTGGTGCATTTCCAATAAAGTCAAGTTTAACTTGAGAGTACGCACTACCACAGCTATTGATCAACATAGTTTCAGAAGTTCTAGGCAACGCAATGAGAGAAGGAAGCTGAACAAGTTGTTAATATTGAAAAGAAAGGAGAAAAAAACATTTATATTTAGTGATGATGTGATTATATGGATCTAGAATGAAACTGAAGAACAGTGAGAACTATCAAGAGTCAAATAAAGATAGTAAGTTAGAAAATACATGAATCAAAATTAGACATTGTCTTGCATACCAGCAGTGATCAGCTAGAAAATGTGGTAAGCTAGATTATATTCACATAACAACAAAGTACATATGATATACAGGAATAATTATAATAAGAAAGTGGTATGGGACCTGTATGTATGAATGCCATTATAAACCTTATGCAAGAATATAAAAAGAGATTTGAATAAATGGAGAAACAAACCTACTCTTCAGTAAGAAAATTTTGTAGTTATCAGTTTTCTCCAGATGAGTCTCCACTTTACTGAATTCATGCCTAGCACACAATATATACAATAAATGTGTTTTGAATGAATGTTAAATAACTGAACATAATTACAATAAAATATTACTAAGATTTTTATAATTGACAAAATAATTCTAAAGTTCATCTAAAAGATTTTTAAGAGTTAAAAATAAAGTTCTGGTAATGAAGACTAAAGAAGTAATTGCCACATCAGTTACTAAAACATATAGCAATACAAGATAAATTATAACAGTGGTATTGGTATACAAACAGATTGAATAGTGAAACAGAATAGAAAGTCAAGAAACAGAATGTGATAGTGATGTTATAAATAGAAAAGAATGGAATTAATAAATGGTATCACAACAACTGAAAAACAATGTATTCCTACTTCATTTAAATTTAGCCCTGGCTGGTATGGTTCAATCGATTGAGGGATGGCCTGCAAACCAAAGTGTCACCAGTTTAATTCCCAGTCAGGGCCCATGCCTGGGTTGCAGACCAGGTCCCTAGTAGGGGCCACATGAGCAGGAACCACACGTTGATGTTTTTTTCTCCCTCTCCTTCTCCCTCTCTTCTTCTCTGTCTAAAAATAAATAAATAAAATCTTTAAAAAATTAAATTTAAAAAGTAAAACAAACCCTGGCTGGTGTGGCTCAGTGGATTAAGCATTGGCCTGCAAATCATAGGGTCACTGGTTTGATTTCTAGTCTAGGGAACATGCCTGGGTTGTTGCAGGCCAGGTCCCCAGTAGGGGGTGGACAAGAGGTAATCACACATTGATGTTTCTTTCCGTTTCCCTCCCTTCACCTCTCTAAAAATACATAGATAAAAATTTTAAAAATAAATAAAACTATGTAACTCTTAGAAGGAAATATTAGAGTGTGGAATGTCTTTCTATACATGACTTGAAAGGCAGAAATAGTGAAGGAAGAGATTTATACACTTTATTGCATAAAATATGTAAACTTCCTGAAGCACTATAAAAATATAAAGGTAGTTGACTATCTTAAAAATATTTGTAACACACCCTGGCTGGTGTAGCTCAGGGGACTGAATGCAGGCCTGTGAACAAAATGGTCACCAGTTTGATTCCCAGTCAGGGCACATGCCTGGTTTTCTGGCCAAGTCCCCATCTGGGGGTGTACAAGAGGCAACCATACATTGATGTTTCTCTCCCTCTTTTTCTCCTTCCTTTCCCTTCTCTCTAAAAATAAATGAAATCTTAAAAAAAAAATTTGGAACACATGGACAAAGCCAAAAGGTGGTATAATTGAGGGTGGGATGTGGGGGTGGGTGGGGTGGAGGAAAGTGGTGGTTGGAAAATGGAGACAACTGTATTTAAACAATAATAAAAAACTATTAAAAATAAGAAAAAGTTGAAAGAGTTAAAAAATATTTGGAACATATGTGGCAGATTAATGGTTAAATAAACTCACTGATGACTGAAGATACAAATGAAAACAAAAGAGATGTCTTTATTTTTGCCATCAAACTAGCAAACAACAAAAATTCTATGGTGCAAGAAAATTGGTACTTGTCCACACTGACAATAGAAGTGTATCTTGGGGTAGCCTTGATGGAGGATAGTGTGGATAGTGTGGATCAAGAGCCACTTCTTAAGAATTAAACCTAAGGAATTTTTCATGAATATCTGAAAATATGTAGCATCATTGATAATAATTCCAGTGTTTTTTTAAAAATGGAGGTATAATTCACATATAACATTCTATTACACTTTCAGGTGTACAACATATTTTAATTAGGTATTTGTATATCTTGTGAAATGATCACTGTAAGTATAATTAACATCTGTTAACATACATAGTTCCAATTTTTTTCTTGTGATGAAAATTTTAAGATTTATACTTTTGCAGCTTTCAAATATGCAACAGAGTATTGTTAACTATAGTCATCATGCTGTGCAGTACATCTCAATGAGTGATTTATTTTAGGACCAAAAATTTGTACCTTTTAACTCCCTTAAGCCATTTTTCCCATCCTCACCCACACCTCTGGCAAACACCAATTTATTTTATGTATCTGTGAGTTCTATACAGTGTTCTTTGTAATACTAACAAATTGTAAACAACCTAAATGTTTTTATTTGGGAAAATAGTTTGCTCTGTTGTAATACAGTCATATAATGAAACACTGTGAAGTTATTGAAGATAGTTTTGGAGAATATTTAATGATATAAAAAATTCATGTTACATGAACAAAGGTAGATATTATTTTCTCTTATATAGGAGGTAATCATGCAAATGAAACTAAAAATAGTTTGATGAGATACCACTTCACACTGGTCAGAATGGCCATCATAAACAAATCAATGAACACAAGTGCTGCAATGTTGTGGAGAAAAGGGAGCCCTAGTACACAGTTGGTGGGAATGCAGACTGGTGAAGCCACAGTGGAAAACAGTATGGAATTTCCTCAAAAAAATTAAAAATGGAACTGCTTTTTGGCCCAGTGATTCCTCTGCTGGTATTATACTCTAAGAATCCTAAATACCCAATTCAAAAGAACCCATTCACTGCAATGTTTATAGCAGCACACTTTATAATAGACAAGTGATGGAAACAGCCAAAGTGCACATCAATAAATGAATGGATCAAAAAACTGTGGTGTATTTACACAAGGGAATACTATGCAGCATAAAGAAAGAAGGAGCTCCTACCCTTCATGACAGCATGGATAGAACTGGAGAGTATTATGCTAAGTGAAATAAGCCAGGAAGTGATGGACAAATACCATATGATCTCACCTATAAGTGGAACCTAATGAACAAAACAAACAAGCAAACAAAATAGAACCAAGGACTGGGAAATAAAGAACAGTGACCAGAAGGTAGGGCGCAAGGGGATAAGAAGGTAAGGAGGAGTAGGGTCAAGTCAAGGAACATGTATAAAGGACCCATGGACAAGGACATCAGAGGGGAGAATTGAATGTAGGAGGTAGGGTGGGTAGGGCACTGGAGAAAAACGGGGGAAAAACGGGAACAACTGTAATTGAACAACAACAAAAAATTAAAAAAGAAAAAGAAGTAGATTGAAGTACTGAGGAAAAAGGATAAGAAGGTTTTAAAGTGTCTCCTAATGCCTTGATTTTTATCAGTGAGTAAAAAATCCAATATATTTACAGTGGCCTTGTAATACAGTTTGGAATCAGGTATTATGATCCCTCTTTGCTCTTCTTTCTCAAAATTGCAGCAGCTATTAGGGGTTATTTATGGTTCTGTATAAATTTTTTTGAAGTATTTGTTCTATATCTGTGAAATATGCCATTGGTACTTTAATAGGCATTGCATTATGTCTGTAAATTACTTTGCATAGTATGGACATTTTGATGATGTTAATTATTCCGATCCATGAACATGGTATATGTTTCCATTTGTTTGTGTCTTCCTTGATTTCTTTCTTCAGTGTTGTGTAGTTTTCTGAGTACAGGTCTTTTACTTCCTTGGTTAGGTTTATTCCTGGGTATTTTATTTTATTTGTTGTTATATCAAATGGGATTTTTCTCTTGATTCCTGCTTCTGCAGTTTCATTGTTGGTGTGCAGAAATGCCTTTGATTTCTGGATATTGACTTTGTATCCAGCTGTTTTGCCAAATTCATTTATTAGGTCCAGCAGTTTTTTTGGTGGAGTCTATATAATTTTCTATGTACACTATTATGTCATGTGCAAACAATGACAGTTTTGTTTCCTCCTTTCTTATTTGGATGCATTTTATTTCCTTTTCTTGTCTCATTGCTGTGGCTAAAACTTCCAATACTATATTGAATAAAAGTGGTGAAAGTGGACAACCTTGTCTTGTTCCTGATCTTAGTGGAAAATATTTTAATTTTTGCCCACTGAGTGTGATGTTGGCTGTAGATCTTTCATATATGGCCTTTGTTATGTTGAGGAATGCTCCCTCTATTCCCATTTTGCTGAGTGTTTTTATCGTAAATGGGTGCTGTACCTGATCAAATGCATTTTCTGCATCTATTGATATCATGTGATTCTTGTCTTTACTTTTGTTTATGTGATGTATTCCATTTATGGATTTGCAAATATTGTACCATCCTTGCATCCCTGGGATCAATTCCACTTGGTCATGGTCAAAACAGCCTGGCACTGTCATAAAAACAGACAGATAGACCAGTGGAACAAAACAGAGAGCCCAGAAATTAACCCATCTATATGGTCAATTAATATTTGATAAAGGGGGCAACAACTTAAAATGGAGTAAAAATAGCCTCTTTAAAAATGGTGTTGGGACTTCCAGCAAGATGGAGGCATAGTGGATGCACCGTACCTCCATGAACAACCAAGATTGGAACAACAACAATTTAGAGGCAGAATAACACCCAGAACTGATAGAAAATTTATCTGAATTTAAGTTGGACAGCCAAGAAGTTGAAATAGACCCACTTATCCAGACTGGTAGAAGGGGCAGAGACAAACAGCTGGGCAAGGGGCGTGGCACAGAGAACAGGGAGAATTGGGCACATAAGGCAACCAGGAGCATGTAAGGCATCTGGGGTGCGCAAGATTGCAGCGGGTGGACCCTAAGTATGCAAGCAGAAGCCGGCAGACCCAGTGAGGCAGCGATTGTGGAGCAGGGCAGAGGGTGCAACAAAGGACCCCAGGGAAGGGACTGAGGTCCCACGGAGAATGTAGCTACCACCATTGTTCCCTCCCACCCCTGCCCCTACATACAACGTCACAATCTAGCGACTGGGGTGCCCAGCCCTGGTGAACACCTAAGGCTCCGCCCTTCACTGTAGCCTGAGCAACCAGACCAAAAAGAAAGAGAGAGAGAGAGAGAGAGAGAGAGAGAGCGAGAGATGGCTCAAACAGAAAAACAAATCAGTGCCCCAGAACTCATCCTTTTGAGTGACTAAGAGATAGCTAACCTATCAGATGCACAGTTCAAAACACTGGTGATCAGGAAGCTCACAGAATTGGTTGATTTTGGTCGCAAATTAGATGAACAAATGCAGGCTATGATAAGAGAAATGAAGGAAAATGTACAGGGAACCAATAGTGATGGAAAGGAAACTGGGACTCAAAAGAGTAGAGTGGTCCAGAAGGAAGAAAGAAACAACCAAACAGGAAAGAATGGAGAAATAAGAATTCAAAAAAATGAGGAGAAGCTTAGGAACCTCTAGGACATCTTTAAATGTTCCAACATCTGAATTATAGGGGTACCAGAAGGGGGAAGAGGTAGAGCAACAGATTGAAAACGTATTTGAACAAATAATAAAGGAGAACTTCCCCATTCTGGCAAAGGAAATAGACTTGCAGGAAGTCCAGGAAACTCAGAGAGTCCCAAAGAAGTTGGAACCAAGGAGGAACACACCAAGGCACGTCATAATTACATTAGCCAAGATAAAAATGAAGGAGAGAATCCTAGATGCAGCAAGAGATAAGGGGACAGTAACCTACAAAGGAGTTCCCATCAGACTGTGAGCTGATTTCTCAAAAGAGACCTTACAGGCAAGAAGGGGCTGGAAAGAAGTATTTGAAGTCATGAAAAACAAGGACCTATATCCCAGACTACTCTATCCAGCAAAGCTTTCATTTAGAATGGAAGGGCAGATAAAGTACTTCTCAGATAAGGTCAAGTTAAAGGCGTTCATCATCACCAAGCCCTTATTTTATGAAATGTTAAAGGGACTTATCTAGGAAAAGAAGACTAAAAAAAAATAAACATGTATAGTAAAATGACAGCAAACTCACAATTATTAACAACCACACCTAAAGCAAAACCAAAAGAAACTAAGCAAACAACTAGAACAGGAACAGAACCACAGAAATGGAGATCACATGGAGTATTAGGAACAGGGGAGTGGGAGGAGGAGAGAGGGGGAAAAGGTGCAGAGATAAGTATCATAGATTGTAGGTAGGAAATAGACAGCGAGAGGGTAAGAATAGTATGAGAAATGTAGAAGCTGAAGAACTTATAATTATGACACATGGACATGAACTAAAGGGGGGGGGAAAGTGGGTGGGAGAGGGTGTGCAGGGTGGAGGGGAGTGAAGGGGGAAATGGGACAACTATAATAGCATAATAAAATATATTTAAAAAATGGTGTTTGGAGAGCTGGACAGCTACAGGCAAAAAAAAATGAATCTCAAGCATTAACTTGCACCATACACAAAATTAATTTCAAGGTGTATAAAAGGTTTAAATATAAGTCGTGACACCATTAATGTCCTAGAGGAGAACATAGGAAAATCTCAGATATTTCATGCAGAAATATGTTCACGGATATGTCCCCTAGAGCAAGGGACATAAAGGAAATAATTAACAAATGGGATCTCATCAAATTGAAAAGCTTCTGCACAGCTAAAGAAAACAGTATTAAAATAACAAGAGAACCAACCATATGGGAAAACATATTTGTCAATGGCACTTCAGACAAGGGCTTAATTTCCAAAATATATAAAGAGCTTACAGGACTCCACTCTAAGAAGACAAGCAACCCAATTAAAAAAATGGGCAAAGGACTTGAACAGACACTTCTCCAAGGAGGACACACAGAGAGTCCAGAGACACATGGACAGATGTTCAGTATCGCTAGCTATTGGAGAGATGCAAATTAAAACCACAATGAGATACCACTTCACACTGGAGTTTTGTGGGGATGTTTAGATACACTGGATTTTTCTCTAAAATGAACTCCAAATGATTATTCTTGATAAGTGAAGAGTATGTACATTTTTTAAAGATTTTATTTATTTATTTTTAGGGAGGTAGGGGGAGGGAGAGAGAGAGAGAGAGAGAGAGAGAGAGAGAGAGAGAGAGAGAGAGAGAGAGAGAGAGAAACATCAATGTGTGGTTGCTGGGGGTTATGGCCTGCAACCCAGGAATATACCCTGGGTGGGAATCGAACCTGGGACACTTTGGTTCCCAGCCCACGCTCAATCCACTGAGCTACGCCAGCCAGGGCTTGAGTATGTACATTAAACACCATAAAATTTTCTTTGCTTTGGTTAATTACTTAATAAACTTACTTTTCTGTTTTAGAAGAGTGATATATTCCTTAAGTCATCCTGAGCTGATTATTGCAACCCTAGAGCAGATGTCATTTTCAGCTGGATGTTTAGCTGAATTTCCAAGAACAGTGGACAATTGAGGGTGAATGAAGCACTGTCAGCTTTTTCTAGAAAGTTAATTTTAGAGGCAAGGGGAATAATTGTATTAGAACAAGATCCTCCTAGCTGATGTAGCTCAGTGGATTGAGCACAGGCTGCGAACCAAAGCATCACAGGTTCGATTCCCAGTCAGAGCACATGCCTGGGTTGCGGGCCACGGCCCCCAGCAACCGCACATTGATGTTTCTCCCTCTCTCTCTCCCCGCCTCTCTCTCTCTCTCTCTCTCTCTCTCTCTCTCTCTCTCTCCCTTCCTTCTCTAAAAATAATAAATAAATAAAATAAAAAAAGAACAAGATCCTGTCCTTGATACCAAACAAAAAGGTTAAATGTTGTCCAAGCCTGCTGAAATCCCCCTTCTGTGTAAAAGATATCTCTTTAGAACTATCACCTAAATTCACTTCCTGTTCTTAATTTCAAAGAATAAAGAGATAAAAATTACAATAGACAAAATAAGTGATCCCATAAAAGGGAAATAGATGCAAGAGTAAAATCAATATGCAGTGTGATTTTTTAAGAAATAAGTCAAACGCAGTTGTTTGTTTAAATCAGAAGGGCTAAAAGCCATGTTGGGATCTGAAGTAATGATCCAGGCCTGCTTGTTAGAAGAACTTTTGAGACATTAGAACATACTCTTAATTTCCTCTTCTTGCTGAATCCTGTCCTACGAGTCAAATATGCATTACTTCAGGAAAAAGCTCTCCTTTCTTGACTTTCAGTGGTAAGCCAAAGTAAATGATGTCAGGACATTCCCCAGCTCCTGCAATTTGGACAGTGCCTCTTATTTACAGATTATATAAGGAGCTAATAACTAGCAAGAGTTGGAGAAATAAGAAATGAGAAATAATATGAGCAGGTAGGAGAAATGAAAGCAGTTTAGATGAAGCGAGTAATCACTTTCCAGAGTCAAATATATCTTATTCTTTTGGTGCCTAATTCATGCTCTCAACAATTGACCACATTCAGTCATTGTTTGCTTGTGCTAGGTATTGTAGAGAGTACAGAAATGTCTAAGAAATAGACCCTACTTTTAAGAAGCTTAAATCTACCTTAAAATAAATACCAAGCATGACATATTAAATAACAATATAATATGGAATATAATTAAGAATGAAAATGGAATGGAAGATGGCAGCGAGGTAGGTGGGAGTGGAGCCCACTCCCTCCTGCACACAGGTGGAACACCTAGTCAACCTTCTGAGGAACAGAATGAACAGCCAATGGAATCCAAGAATATATGAAGGTTGGAGGCCAAAATTGCAGAGGACATTGAAAAACAGATGATAAGGAGATTGCATTGGAATGGTAGGGTCCCTAGGACCAGAGCGGGGACCAGCACTGCTGCATCTCTTGGCCTGGCTCCTGCCACAGGATTCCTGGATGAGAGCCAAATCAACCTGACCCTCCCCTGCTAAACAAGGATGACAGAGAGGCACCAGGATGGACCTGGATGCTTAAAGTCGCTGGGGGGAATAAAGACGAAGTGGGAGATGCGCACAGGGGTGGTGTTTATTCGCTAGGACTGTAGATGTCTGCTAATTCATTACCAGAGAGATTGGGGAGCTGGGTGGTGCCTCAGGAAGGGAGAAGAGTTGGGCCATGATGGACCCTGACCCCAATAGTCTCCAGTCTCGTTGGAAAGTTGGATTGTGTGAGAGGCCAGCCACTTATTAAGAGTGGCAGGCTTAAACAGGAGGATTTTATTTAAAAAAAAAATGCTCTCCATGGCCACACCCTTGCCCATGCACCACCCTCTCCCCTGCTTGGCTGGCTGGCTGGCTAAGAGGAAGGAGAAGGCACCTCACTCACACAGAAGAGAGCAGCTGGGCTGAGGGAGTTAGCCGTCCCCAGAAAGACTTAACTCAGTGGAAGCGTTGAACTACCCTGAAGAGAATTTGAGAGTGCTTAGCACCTAGGACAGCAAAGAGGGAGAACTTGGTGTGTGAGTTGCCCCTAATTAGTGCACATTAAGGATGGCACAACCAGTGGATTGAAGGTGAGACCCTGGAACAGAAGGGCAGTGAGGGCCTGGCAGTGAATGGAAGAACTGGGCTGGAGGCTGAGCAAATGTGAAGATTGTGGCCTGGACCTGGCCCCCATCCTCACAAAACCACAGCAAGGGAGAAAAGCAAAACCCAATCCCCCTTAGCCTGCAGCAGCCAGGAGGACCTTTAGCCAGTTTAAAGTCAGCAGGAAGCTTTTCTTTCTTTCTTTTTTTTCTTTTTTTTCCCCCAAGTGAGACAATAAGACCTGGAGCTGTGAAAGCACCAGAGCAAGATCCCAAGAGGGAACACAAGGCTAACCCCAACTGCAAAACAGACAAATATCACTTTGCTTTTCCAGATAACATGCATGTTATTGTTTATTTGTATTATTATTATTATTTCATTATTTTTACTTTTTATTTTATTACTACTTTTTAAATTCTTTCCGTTTAGTTTTCTTCTTTTATTTATTGTTTAATTGTATTGTTTGTTTTTCCTTGTTCTCTCTTTCATAATGTATTTTTAATTTTCCTTCTATCACTTCACTTGCCTTCCAATAGCACACTACTCTAGGTTGTGTACTTCCTAGTCTTGTTATTCAGATCATACAGTTCTTGTCATATTATTGTTACTCCAGTAGTATTGTAAATAATTGTTGTTCCATATAATTTTAAATACCACACAGCAACCCTTCCTGATCTCAGCCCATTTCACTATCCTCCAGAGCTTTATTGTTGTGGTTAACTCTATTCTCACACACACCATGCCTATTTCTATCCTTTACTCTCACTATATATCATAATCTGACCTCCTACAAGCACTCTGTTTTCTGGATTCAGCTCACAAGGATTCCTCCCTCTAACAAGAGTCTTATCTCTTTTCCTCCTTTTATAAAAAGTGGCTAGTTGATTGAAATATTATGGTTAACACTATGCATATCCAAAGAATCTCCTATCTCTTCTCTACATGTTGCTACAATAAATCCCATAGAATAAATACTCTCTGGCTGTCTTAATCCATTTTGCCTTCCCCTAGAAACTGACCACATACAAGAGTAGGTGGGAGGTGTGAACACCAGTATACCTTCTGGAAGAGATAATGAAAAAACAAAAGAACCAAATAATTAAGAAAGGAAGATGGTAAAGGAGTGAGTGGAAGTCACACTAACCTCTTTCCAGGACCGATCTGGAATTACAACTAAACTGTGGAGAAATTACCCAGAACAAACAACTCAACAATAACAAGAAAGAAGTCTCAAAACCTGGACACACAGAAGAACCAGCTTTGGCATAACTTGTTTGCACTTGCTCACAGGTGCATCATACAAGATGTCATGGGTAGTGTGACCCTCAGTTAACCAGCTGGAGGGAAAGACCCACCAAAGAAAGAGCCAATGATAACCAAAACCAAAATACGTCCAGATAGTCAACATAAATGACATCCTAAGAGCAACAAGTTCAGGAGATCAGTTAGACTGCACCACTGAAACTCCCAGGTCTCCTGCCATAGAAGTTCACACCATAAACCCAGGGAGTCAGAACAGATCAGTTTAAAAAGCAGAGGTTAACAAGAAGAGTCTGACAAACAATGGGAAGACAAAGAAACAAACCCAAAATGAAAGTAAAGGAGGAAACCTCAGAAAGAGTGCTAAATGAAATAGAGGCAAGTCGATTATCAGATATTGAGTTCAAAACAATGGTTACAAGGAAGGTCAATAATCTCAGAGAGAAATACCAGAAACTTCAGGGAAACTAAGATGAACTCACTGCAAACTATAGTAACATGTAAAAGGAAATAGAAACTATCAACAAGAGTGAATAAGAAATATAGAATACAATTTCTGAACTGAAGAACACAGCAGAAGGGATCAAAGGCAGGCTAAATGAAGCAGAGGATCAAGTCAGCGAGCTGGAGGACAAGGTAGAAAAAACACACAGAAAGAGCAAGAAAAATAAAAAAGACTCAGAAAGAAAGAAGAGGTGGTAAGGGGACTTCAGGACAACATGAAACATAATAATATCCATATAATAGGGATACAGGAAGAGAAGAAGAAGAGAAAGAGATAGAAAACCTGTTTGAAAGAGTAATGATGAAAAACTTCTCTAATTTGATGAGAGAAAACCTCACACAAATCCAGGTAACACAGAGAGTCCCAATCAAGAGGAACCCAAACAGGCCCAATTCCAGGTACATCATAATTAAAATGTCAAAATTCCAAGACAAAGAGAGAATCTTAAAGGAAGCAAGGGAGAAACAAGAAGTAACATAGAAGGGAGCCCCAATAAGGCTAGCAGCTGGCTTGTCAAAGGAAATGCTGCGAGCCAGAAGGGAATGGCAAGAAATATTCCAAGTAATGAAAACCAAAGGCCTGTAACCAAGACTACTCTACCCAGTACGCTTTCAACTATAATGGAAGGCCAAATAAGAAGTTTCCATGAGAAAAGAAGACTCAAAGAATGCACCTCCACTAAATTAGTACTACAACAGATACTACAGGGATTGCTTCAACAAGAGGAAGAAAAGGAGTGAGAGAGAGAGGAACACAGGTACAAATGGAGTAAAATGGCAATGTATAACTATCTATCAATAATAACCTGAAATATAAATGGATTAAATGCTCCAATCAAAAAACATGGAATAGCTGAATGGACAAGAAAGCATGACCAACACATATGCTGCCTACAAGACACCCACCTTAGAATGAAAAACCTATACAGACTGAAAGTGAAGGTTTGGAAAAAGATATTCCAAGTAAATGAACAGAAAAAAGAAGCCGGGGTAGCAATACTCATAGCAGACAAAATAGACTTCAAAACAAGGGCAATAAAAAGAGACCCAGAAGGTCACTTCACAAGACTTTAGAAAGAATCCATCAAGAAGATGTAAACATTATAAATATATATGCACTGAAATATATAAGAAAAATCTTGAAAAACCTCAAGAAAGATATTAACAGCAACACAATTACAGTAGGGGATTTTAACACCTCACTGTCAAAAATGGATAGATTTTCCAAACAAAATATCAGCAAATATTTCATTCCAAAGGAACAAAATACACATTTTTTTCAAATGGCTATGGAACATTTTCTTTCTTTTTTTTTAAGATTTTTTTTTATTTATTCACTTGAAAGAGATAGAGATAGAGATAGAGATGGAGATGGAGATAGAGATAGAGATAGAGAGATAGAGAGATAGAGAGATAGAGAGAGAGAGAGATAGAGAGAGAGAGAGAGAGAGAGAGAAACATCAATGTGCGGTTGCTGGGGGTTATGGCCTGCAACCCAAGCATGTACCCTGGCTGGGAATCGAACCTGCGACACTTTGGTTCGCAGCCCATGCTCAATCCACTGAGCTATGCCAGCCAGGGCGGAACATTTGCAAAGGTAGACCACATTACAGAACATAAAACAAGTCTCAACAAATTCAAGAAAACAGATTATATCAAGCATTTTCTCTGACCACAAGGGACTGAAACTAGAATTCAACCTCAAGGAAAAAAACTCAAATTCATGGAGACTGAATAGTATGCTGTTAAACAATGAAGGGGTCAAGAATGAGATTCCTTGAAGAATGAGATTCCTCAAGGAAGAAATAAAAAAGTTTCTGGAAAAAATGAAAATGAACTCATAACAACCCAAAACTTATGAGACACAGAGAAGGCAGTCCTAAGAGGGGACTATATAGCAATACAGGCCTATCTAAAAAGGATAGAAACATTTCAAATAAGCAACTGAACCCTACACCTACAAAAACTGGAGAAACAACAACAAAGACAGCCCAGAGCTAGAAGAAGGGAGGAAATAACCAAGATCAGAGCAGAATTATGTGACATACAAACTAACAGAAAAATTCTAAGGATTAGTAAATCCAGGAGCTAATTCTTTGAAAAGATAAACAAAATCAACAGGTCTTTAAGCAGACTCATCAAAAAAAAAAAAAAAGAAAAAAAAGAGGAAGGACCCAAATAAACACAATCAGAAATGAAAGAGGAGAGATTACAACTGATACCAGAGAAATACAAAGGATTGTAAGAAATTACTACAAAGAACTATATACCATGAAAACCTGGTTGAAATGGAAACATTTCTAGAAAAATATAATCTTCCAAAATGGAATAAAAAAGACGCAGAAAGCCTGAAGGGACCAATAACAGCTGATTCAAAATTGAAACAATAATGAAAAAACTCCAGACACACAAAAACCTTGGACTGGACAGTTTCACAGGAGAATTTAATAAAACATTTAAGGAAGAACTAACCTCTATCCTTCACAGACTATTCCAAAAATATCCAAGAAGACGGACAACTCCCAAACCCTTTTTATGAAGCCAGCATCATCCTAATCCCAAAATATTATAAAAAATCAAACAAGGAAGAAAACTTCAAGTCAATATCACTGGTGACACAGACTCTAAAATTCTCAACAAAATGTTGGCAAACCACACCCAGTAATATATTAAAATGGTCATACACCATGATCAAGTGGGATTCATCCCAGGGATGCAAGGGTGATACAATATTCACAAATAAATAATTGTAATACACCACATAAATAAGAGGAAAGACAAAAATCACACGATTATATCAATAGATGCAGAAAATGCATTTGATAAGGTACAGCACCCATTTATGATAAAAACACTGAGCAAAGTGGGACTAGATGGAGCATTCCTCAACATAATAAAGGCTATATATGAGAGACATACAGCTAACATCAAACTCAATGGGAAAAAGCTAAAAGCTTTTCCCCTATGATTGGGAACAAGACAAGGATGCCCAAATTCACCACTTCAATTCAACATAGTATTGGAACTCCTAGCCACAACAATCAGACAAAGAAAAGAAGATAAAAGGCATCAAAATTGAAAAAGAGGAAGCAAAAATGTCTTTGCAGATGACATGATAGTGTACACAGAAAATCTTATAGACTCCACTAAAAAACTACTTGACATAGTAAATGAATTGGGCAAAATGGTTGTATACAAAGTCAACATTTAGAAATCAAAGGCATTGTTGTGTACCAATAATGAAATAGAAACTGAAATCAAGAAAAAAACTCACTTGTTACAGCAACAAGAAAAATAAAATATCTAGGAATAAACTTAACCAAGGAGGTGAAAGACCTGTACTCAGAAAACTACACAACACTGAAGAAACAACTTAAGGAAGACACAGAAAAAAATGGAAGTATGTATCATGTTCATGGATTGGAAGAATTAACATCATCAAAATGTCCATACTACCTGAAGCATTTTATTGATTCAATACAATCCTTATTCAATGGATAATCCTACTGAATTATAATCCTATAAACCTATTCAATTATAATCCTAATACAATGACATATTTCACAGATATAGAAAAAACATTTCAGAAATTTATATGGAACCATTAAGGACACCAAATAGCTGCAGCAATTATGAGAAAAAGCAAAGTAGGAGGGATCACAATGCCTGATATTAAAACATATTACAAGGCCACTGTAATCAAAACACCCTGGCACTGACATAAGAACAGACATATAGACCAATGGAACAGAACAGAGAGCTCAGAAATAAATCCAAGTCTCTATGGTCAATTAATATTCAACAAAGGGAGAAGAAGAATAAAATGGAGTAAAAATAGCCTGCTCAGCAAATGGTGTTGGGAGAACTGGACACCTATATGCAAAACAAAACCAAAAAAAAAAAAAAAAGAAAAAAAGAAAAGAAACTCAACTACCAACTTACACCATACAGAAAAATATGTTCATGGTGGGTAAAAAAATGAAATATAAATTGTGACACCATACAGGTCCTAGAGCAGAGCATAGGTAGGAAAATCTCAGATATTCCACACAGCAATATTTTGCTGATATGTCCCCTAGGGGAAGGGACATAAAGGAAAGAATTAACAAATGGGATCTCATCAAAATAGCTTCTGCATGACTAAAGAAAACAACATTAGAGTGAAAAGAAAACCAACTGTCTGGGAAAACATATTTGCCAATGATACCTTGGATAATGGTTTGATCTACAAAATATATAAAGAACTTACACAACTCCACTCTAAGAAGACAAGCAACCCAATTAAAAAATGGGCAAAAGACTTGAAGAGACACTTCTCCAAGGAGGGCAAACAGAGGTTCCAGAGACACAGGAAAACATGCTCAATGTCGCTAGCTATCAGAGAGATGCAAGTTAAAACCACAATGAGATACCACTTCACACCAGTCAGAATGGCCATCATAAACAAAACAACAAACAAGTGTTGGAGAGGTTGTGGAGAAAAAGGGATCCTAGTGCACTGTTGGTGGGATTGCAGACTGGTGCAATCACTATGGAAAACAGTATGAAATTTTCTCAGAAAACTAAACATGAATCTGCCTTTTGACCCAGCAATTCCACTGCTAGGATTATATCCTAAGAACCCTGAAACACCAATCCAAAAGAACCTATGCACCCCAATGTTCATAGCAACACAATATACAATAGCCAAGTGTTGGGAGCAACCTAGGTGCCCATCAGTAAATGAGTGGATAAGAAACTATGGTACATTTACACAACGGAATTCTCTGCAGCAGAAAGAAAGAAGGAACTCCTACCCTTTTCAGCAGCATGGATGGGACTGGAAAGCATTATGCTAAGTGAAATAAGCCAGACAGTGAAAGAAATACCATATTATTTCACCTTTCACAGGAACTTAAACAAGAAAACAAAGAAACAAGCAAACTATAACCAAAGACATTGAAATAGAGAGCAGGCTGACAGGGTCCAGAACAGTGGGGGGAGGGAATTTCAGGGAAATTTCAGGGGAAAAGGGGAAAAGTTTACAGGAACAAGTATAAAAGACACATGGACAAAAACTAGGGGTGTGGGTGGAAATGGGAGGGAGGTGGGGAGGACTGGGTGGGTGGGCTGGGATGGGAGTAAAAGATAGAAAATTGTACTTGAACAGCAATTAAAAAAAAACCTACAATGAGATACCACTTCACACCAGTGAAAATGGAGATCACAAACAAATCAACAAACAACCAGTGTTGGAGAGGACGTGGAGAAAAGGGAATGCTGGTGCACTGTTGGTGGGAATGCAGACTGGTGCAACCACTGTGGAAAACAGTATGGGATTTCCTCAGGAAAGTAAGAATGGAACTGTGTTTTGACCTAGCAATTTCACCGCTAGGATTATATCTTAAGAGCCCTGAAACACCAGTCCAAGAGAACCTGTGCACCCCAATATTCATGGGAGCACAATTTATAGTAGTCAAGTGCTGGAAGCAACCTAATTGCCCATCAGTAAATGAGTGGATCAAAAAAGAATGGTAAATTTACACGATGGAATACTACTTAACAGAAGGGAAGAAGGAGCTCCTACTTTTTGCGACAGCATGAATGGAACTGGAGAGCATATGCTACGTGAAACAAGCCATGTGGTGAAGGACAGATACCATATGATCTCACCTTTAAGTGGAACCTAACCAACAAAACAAACAACTAGTAAAATATAACCAGAGACATTGAAATTAAGAGCAAACTGACAGTAACCAGAGGTGAGGTAGGAGGTAAATAATGTAGGGGGTAGGGCAAAAGACTTTCAGGAATAATTATAAAGGACAGATGAACAAAACCAAGGTCAGGTAGGTTTTGGGGAGGGATGTGGTGATGTCTCGGGTGGGCTGAGGGGAAAATGGAAACAACTGTACTCGAAGAACAATAAAAAAATAAAAATATAAATTTCAATCAGTGTATTAGTACATTTACAAAAGTTTTCATTTAAATTAAACAATTAAGCATTAAAAACAATTTTATAAAAAGAACTAAAATGACTGCTGGGAATGACTTTTTAATATTCTGAGGCAGTGGGGATCAGGATGAGTGATATAAGGCAGGTTGGACTCTAGAGTGGAAGTGCTACTCCAGTTGAGGTTTTATTTTTGTCATCTAATTATCACTCATTTTATTTTTTATTTTAAAAATATATCTTATTAATTATGCTATTACAGTTGTCCAATTTCCCCCCTTCATTCCCCTCCACCCTGCACACCCTCTCCCACCCACATTTCCCCCCTTTTTAGTTCATGTCCATGTGTCAATAAGTTCTTTAGCTTCCTCATTTCCCATACTATTCTTGCCCTCTCCCTGTCTATTTTCTACCTACCATCTGTGCTATTTATTTTCTGTACCTTTTCCCCCGTCTCCTCCTCCCACTCCCCTGTTCCTAACACTCCATGTGATCTCCATTTCTATGGTTCTCTTCCTGTTCTAGTTGTTTGCTAAGTTTCTTTTTGCTTTTGTTTTAGGTGTGGTTGTTAATAATTGTGAGTTTGCTGTCCTTTTACTATACATGTTTTTTATCTTCTTTTTCTTAGATAAATCCCTTTAACATTTCATATAATAAGGGCGTGGTGATGATGAACTCATTTAACTTGACCTTATCTGAGAAGTACTTTATCTGCCCTTCCATTCTAAATGAAAGCATTGCTGGATAGAGCAGTCTGGGATGTAGGTCCTTGCCTTTCATGAGTTGGAATACTTCTTTCCAGCCCCTTCTTGCCTGTAAGATCTCTTTTGAGAAATCAGCTGACAGTCTGATGGGAATTCCTTTCTATGTTACTGTCTCCTTATCTGTTGATGCTTCTAGGATTCTCTCCTTCATTTTTATCTTGGCTAATGTAATTATGATGTGCCTTGGTGTGTTCCTCCTTGGTTCCAACTTCTTTGGGACTCTCTGAGTTTCCTGGACTTCCTGCAAGTCTATTTCCTTTGCCAGAATGGGGACGTTTTCCTATATTATTTGTTCAAATAAGTTTTCCACTTGTTGCTCTACCTCTTCCCCTTCTGGTACCCCTATAGTTCGGATGTTGGAACATTTAAAGATATCCTGGAGGCTCCTAAGCCTCTCTTCATTTTTTTGAATTCTTATTTCTCCATTCTTTTCTGGTTGTTTGTTTTTTTCTTCCTTCTGGTCCACTCCATTGATTTGAGGACCAGTTTCCTTCCCATCACCATTGGTTCCCTGTGCATTTTCCTTCATTTCTCTTATCGTAGCCTGCATTTGTTCATCTAATTTGTGACCAAAATCAACCAATTCTGTGAGCTTCCTGATCACCAGTGGTTAGAACTATGCATCTGATAGGTTGGCTATCTCTCGGTCACTTAAAAAAACTGGCTCTGGGGCTTTTAATTCTGTTTGAGCCATCTTTTTTATTTTATTTTTTTTTCCTTTGGTCTGGTCACTCCTGTTACATACGAGGGGTGGAGCCTTAGGTTTTCACTAGGGTGGGGTACTCCAGTCGCTGGGTTGTGACTTTGTATGTGGGTGCGGGGTCCAAGAGGGAACAATGGTGCTTGCTCCACTCTCTGTGGATCCCCAGTCCCTTTCGCTGCTTCCCCCAAGCAAACTGGGCCCCTCTGGTGTCAGTTCCCATGTAGGTGGGCTTGTGCACACTGTGGGACCCTCCAAGGACCTCTCCTGAGAGGCTGGGACTCCCTCCCTGCTCCTCAATCCCCACAGGTGTCCTCAATCAGTGCTCCAAGGCTCTATTTCCCAGCGCTGTGATCTGGGTTGCTCGCAGTGCCTTGATCCACAATCACCACCTCGCTGGGTCTGCTGTTTGCCACCCCTCTGCTGGGGTCTGCCAGCTGCTGCTTGTGCACTCAGGGTCCACCCGCTGCAGTCTTGGTGCGGATGCCTTACAAGTCTGGTCCCAGTGCTCTCCACTCTCTGCTCTCTGCTCTCCACGTGCTGCAACCAGAGCCCAGCTTCCCAACTCTGCCCCTCCTATAGGTCTGGATGACCTCGTTTATTTTCCTGGCTGTCTGACTTCCATTTAGATCAATTTTCTGTCAGATCTGGTTGTTATCCTGTTTCTAAATTGTTGCTGACTTTATTTTGGTTGTGCGACATGGCACAGTGTGTCTACCTATGCCTCCATCTTGGCCGGATTCTCAAGTTGAGTTTTGATGGAAGGGCCAGATTTGGCTTAGGTGGGGAGGGCGGCCCTGACATAGAATTCATTACATCCAAAAGAAATCTCTTCCCTGTAGACCCCTTAACTGCCTGTCATTTCTAACCAGAGGTGGCTTTGATTTGCCCCTTAAGTAATCTATAACTGAATTTCTAGTTTACTTCTATTGGACCTGATTTCAGGTGTGAAATGAACCAAGTACACAGAGAACTCAAGCCAGCTTGAACTGGTTGTACATTATAAAAAGAGGAGGAGCAGAGAGCATTAGTGAAAAGCTTTCTAAGACTTTGCTACTAATAGCCTTATTAAACTTGCATTAAGGTGTGTTTTGAAATTCATTACATCCTCAAGGTTATTTTAGATCTATTTTTATTTTCATTAATAAGTATCAGAAGCCTCATTATGCTTAAGTATCACTGGTAGGCTTAGGATTTATGTAGATATGAAGGAAGGAAAAGATCAAGTAGATGGAGACAAACGGAAGCAAGGGACAGGGGCTTCTAGGGGGAGAGAGAAGAAGGAGGTGGTTGAATTGTTCTTATAGTAATAGAGCACCAATAACATTAGTCTGAGTGCCAAATTCAGTTTCTAATCTTTATCTTTTTAAAATAAAGTTTAAATCTGTGTGCATATGCCAGTTAAACATCTGTGTATTATATAACATGTGATACTTCATTGTGTACATAGCTTTGTAAGGTGGAAAATTTCAAGCTTTATAATACCATGCTTTTTAAACTTAGACTAAATGCATTTTTTATGTTCTTTTTCTTCTTATCTGATTGAATTTGTCATTTGGAATTAAGGAAAAATTCAGAGCTCAGTCTGAAAATGACAATACTATGTTTTCTTTTAATTAATTAAAACATGTTTTAAAAGATTATAGATCATTTGATACACAGATGATGTAAATAGCACACCCCCATACACTTTCAGTGTTGCTACTTGCCAGATGGTTGTTACTGAATGTTTGTACATTTAAACAAATCCTGCTGTGTGATTCTCTGTATTATACTGTGGTTTTCATTACGCAGATAGTCCTCATTCCACTTTTTTAGAATGGGAGGTAAAGAATTGGGAGTAAATATGCCAAAAATATCCTGAAAATCATTGCTCATTGAACTTTAAACATAGCCATTTACATTTTCAAATCCCCATGTTTGTGTGTCTCATCATAGAATACAATATAATTAGAAATGTTATTTTGAGAAGCTTTATAGAGTAATTAGCCAACTGCTGAAAGGTTTGAAGTTCTTAGGATTATATCTAAATGAATTCAGAGAAAGAACATAAAGCCTATAAGTTTTATAAGTACTGCTAGGCTCTAAGAATGATGTAAAATATGAGATGAGAGTGTAAACAAACTGGAACTCTGCTCTAACATGAGTCATTATAGATTTGAAATTTGCATAAAGTCAGTTTTTTTTGGACCCTGTTCAAGGTAATTTAGTTACTGAACTGATAAGAGAACCTCATTTTACCTGGGTTATATATCTTATGTGTTCCCATTGCAAGGACTCCAAGGGTAGCATTTGAGAATTCTGGTATAGTAGATACTATTAAAAAGAGCAGTTTGTTGCCATGTAACTAATGACCTCATGACCAAATATAGTGGCCTTCCCTCAATTCCCATCCAACTTCACCATTTTTTTTTTTTTTGTCACCTGGGACTGCTTCTTTCTTGAAACTTTCCTTCAATGGATTTCATTGTTCTCCTTATCATTCTGATCTATCTCAATTTGTTTTTTTTTTTTTTGCTTTATCAACTGTAATTTCCCAAAGCCTTATTCTCATTGACCAGAGAATATTATGTTTGTAGCAGAAAGAACATTTAAAGATCTGTGTAATACTTATAGTTCTGTCTTTACTACCAGTTTTATACTGAGTTTAATTTCTTTTTGTGTTGCTTTTTTCATAAAATTAGAATAGAGAATTGAGTTAGGTAATTTTTAAGGTCTTTTCTGACCATAAAATCTGTGCTTCTCTGGGTGAATGACTTTTAATTCTGAGTCCTGAAATTTCCACCTCTATCCGTTCCATATTTCTACCTGCTCTCACAAATTAGATATTCTATCAGCACTTTAAATGCAACATATACAAAACTGAAGTTATCTTCTTTTTCTCCCAAATCATCTTCCTCGACACCTATCAGTTTCTGTCAGTGACTTCTTTAGTCTCTCAAGCTAGAAGTCCTGGGCTATTCATTTTCCCTTATCCTTAATATGTAATTTGTTCTCTTAGTCTCCCTGTCATTTTTATTTCTTTGTTTCCTTTGAAATGAATCTGGGATTTTCCTCTTATCCCATTTTATTGCCACTGCTTATTCCAGGCCTTGTATGCTTTCAAATGATGTCCTGAGTAAGTGGTTTCAGGAAAGAAGCAAAAGGGAACCAAGGTGTATTAGTCTTCTAGGGCAGTTATAACAAAATACCACAGATGGGGTAGCTTAAACAGTAAACATGTATTTTCTAATTGTTCTGCAGGCTAGAAGTCCATGATCAAGGGACCAGTTGATTTGGTGAGGGATTTCTTCCTGGCTTGTAGATGGCCACCTTCTTGCTGTGTTCTCACGTGGTCTTTCCTTGATGCATGCAAGAGTGGAGAGAGAGAGAAAGAACAAATTCTGGTTTTTAGTAAAACACACACACACACACACACACACACACACACACACACACACACACACACAACAAACTAAAAAAAAAAAACCCTAAAATTCCTTTTTATCATGACACTAATTTTACCAACTGAGGCTCCACTCTTATAACCTTAATCACATTTTTGGAGGCTCCATGTTCAACTACAACAAAACTGGGAGTTAAGTCTTCAACATATGAACTTTGGGGGCACAACCAATCTGTCCAAAACACAAGGGAAGTTATCATCTAATGGCAAAAACAAGACTGGGTACTGAAGAGAGCATCAAAATGAGATGTCTAATCCAAAGAGTCATACAGGAGTGTGGAGGAGCTTTGCCTGCAGAGCACCCTGTCCACTGCAGATGAGAATAAGTCTACCAAGACATCATCTGCTTGGGGAGGAAAGGTGGTCAAACTCTCAAAGGAGAAGGACCAAGAGCCTGTTCCTCAATGGGCTTTTATTGGGTTCATTTTATGCAGGAATACAGATAAAGCTTATTAATCATTGTCAGGCAGTAAGGATCAAACAAGAGACAACATACAAAGAACTCTGAGGGCTTATTCTGAGTCAGGGTCTATTAGCTAAAGGGCTACAAAACTTTGGGGAACGAAACTCATTTCCTGCTCAGACCCTTGTCATTTAATTAAGAACATTCTTAGCAAAGCAGGTTTCACAGGATTTTATGTATTCTTTTTCAGGCCTGATCACCCAGGGAACCCGCCCTTTCCAGCACAGGGCTTCAATGCCCTTTGTCATTGTTTCAGGCTTAAGTCAGGCAGGGAAAGTAAGGCAGCCAAGAGATTAGGAGACTTCTTGCAGACAGAAGGAGGACTCAGGCTTTGTCAAAGCTGTGGGGTGAGAATTAATCACCCCCTTTCTCCATAGCCCCCCAAGTCCTTCCCTGGGGCCTCCACATGATCGTGACTGTCTTAGGTTGTTCCCCTCTTGGGGAATCTTACCCATCATTGGCTAACTGACGAAGCACTGGGGGCCAGTTATGGATGAAGTAAAAGGAGCAGAAGTGGCACTCCTACCAGGGAGATAAGTTTTGTTTCCTTAGTGGCTTCTGGTCCGGAGGTTGCTCACTCAGCCTTAGCAATGGCGGGGGTGGGGGGGTTTACAGCTTCTGAAACCAGGCAAGGCAGTTCCTAACACAGGAGTGACAGTAACTGGGATAGGACTGCAAGTGGAGTTTGGGAGACGGCTAGGAGTTGGATCTTGAAAAAGTTCTCTGGCTATTCAATAGGAATGTATGGTTGTGACCTTAGGAAGGAGGTAATGAGTAAGAATGTTTGCCAATGGCGGGGGGGGGGGGACTAAGATGGCGTCGGAGTAGGAAGGAGCAGATTTGGCTTCCCTCTGCTCAGGGGAGAAAATCCTGACTGATCTGTGGAGTAGAGAAGCAAGCAACCAACATACTTCAGCATTTGTGAAAATAGGGGACCAAGGATTGTGGCAGAACCGAAAAACCGGACCCTAAGAAGAGTGCTGCAACAAGGTAGGGTCCCGGGGACCAGCGTGTGGTCCGGAGGCTGCAGGCCCAGGCCCAGTGCCCGCTGCTAGGTTTGCCACAGAGTCCTTGGGAGAAAGCTGGGACAACTGCTCCCTCCCTAGCCAAACAAGGTCTGAGCTGCACTGGGAGGAATCCAGGTGCTAGCAAACACACAGGGGCTGTGAGCACCTTTGGAGGCTGTAGACACTGGAGAGGCTGGGTCAAGCAGCAAGCCTGAACCCCCACAGTCACTGGTCTGGCTGGAGCATTTGCTGGTGGGAGAAGCCAGGCCACTGTGGGGAGCTGCAGGCTTGAACAGGAGGAATTTCTCAAGAGGAAGGAATGAATAGACAGACACTGTTTGGGGAATTCTCCTAAACTGATCAATTGCTTCAGCCTCCCTGCCACCCAGCTGTGGGCGCTCAGGCACGTGGGCACTCGTGCAGGGAGAGAATCCCCGCACCCCAGTCCACAGCAGTAACCCTGGGGAAAGAACTGATTCCCACACCCAGGGTGCAAGGCTGAGGAGCCAGTGTGAGCTCTGCCGAGGAAGAAAAGCCATACCAATCACCCCTCAGCCTGCTGCAGCCAGCAAGAGCAGAAAAACCAGTTTGGCCACTTTGAAACCAAGAGACTTTTTAATTCGATTCTATTTTTTTTAACAATTTTTCATTTTTATTGTTTTTATTCTCTTTTGATTTCTTTTCCCTCTCTTACCTGATTTCTTGTTTTATTCCTTCCTCCTTCATGTCCTCCAATTTTATCTCTTCTTCCTTCCTTCGTCTGCCTTTTCTATTTTTACTTTTTTAAATTTTTTCTAAATACCTACAAGTGAGACAAAATCCTGGATCTGTGAAAAGACCAAAGTTGAACCCAAAGAAGGGGTATCACAACAGCTGGGACAGTGAGATAAATCTCACTATGCTATTACAGAGAACCTGCAAGTTATTGCATATTTGTATTATTATTTTTCCAGTGTTCCTACATCTTTTTAAATAGTATTTTTGTATCCCTCTTCTTTTTGTATTGTCTGCTTTGCTAGGCTGGATATATTGTATGACCTGACAGCTTTCCCCTGATATCTCTTTCCACACTGTATTGCTAATCTACTGTCCTTTAACTCACCTGTGTCCCATTAGCACACTACTCGAGGTTCTGTACTCCCTATTCTTGTTACCTAGATCTCATAGATTCTGTCATATGATTGTTGCCATAATATTATTGTAAATAACTGCTGTTCCATGCAATTGTAATTACTTCACAACACCGCGCCCCCCCAGATCTTAGCCCATTTCAAAGTTTCCTGAACTCTGTTACTGTAGTGGTTAACTCTATTCTCTCACATACTACACCTATTTACTATCCTTTACACTCACCTTACTTCAGAATCTTACCTCCCACAACCTCCCTGCTTTATAGACCCAACTCACAATCCTTCCTTCCGCAACAAGAGTCTTATCTTCTTTCCATCCTTTCTAAAAATCAGCTAGCTGGGTGGAAGGTCACGGTTAACACTATACATAGTCAAAGGATCTCCTATCTCTTCTCTACTTGCTGCTACTGTAAATATCATAGAACACTCTCTTGCTGTCTTAAACCATTTTGCCTTCCCCATCCAACTGATGACAAAAAAGAATAGGTGGAGGTGGTGAACACCAGGATACCCACTGGAAGAGGAAACCCAACAACAAAGGAACCACTAACAGATAACAACAGAAGAAGGTGAAGGAGGGAGTAGTAACCACACAAACCTCAATCCAGGACCTATCTGGAAATACAACTAAGCAGTAGAGACAGTACCCAATACAAACAACTGAACAAGAGTTCTTTAAACCTTATACACACGGAAGAAGCAGCTTCAACACAACCTGCCCTCACCAGCACAACAAAATACAGGAGGTGGTGGACAGAGTGACCCTCATTTAACCAACTGGTGGGAAGGAACCACCAAAGGACGACTCAACAACTATCAAAACCCGAAGGCAAACAAAAGCCAACTTAAATGACAGCCCAAAACCAGTGAGTTTGGGAGATCAAGGAAACTGCACCACTGAAACTCACTGCTATTCTACTAAAGAAGTTCACAACATAAACCCAGGGAGACAGAACAGATCAGTATAAGAAGCTGAGGCTAACAAGAAGAGTCTCACAAACAATGGGAAGACAAAGAAACAATCCCCAAATGAAAGGAAAGGAGGAAGCCTCAGAAAGAATGCTAAATGAAATAGAGGCAATTCAACTATCAGATATTGAGTTCAAAGCAATGATTGTCAGGAAGCTCAATGAGATCAAAATGAGCTACCAGAAACTACAGGGAGGCTACAATTTCTGATGTTGAAAACAACATCAGAATAAAAAAGGAAATAAAAACTCTCAACAGGGGTCAAGAGGAAATAAAGAATACAATTTCTGAACTGAAGAACACAGTAGAAGGAATGAAAAGCAGGATCGATGAAGCAGAAGATCGGATCAGCAAGCTAGAGGACAAAGTAGAAGAAAACACCCAGAAAGAGCAAGAAAAGGAAAAGACGCTCAAAAAGAATGAAAAGGGATTAAGAGAAATTCAAGACAATATGAAATGTAATACTATCCATATAATAGGGATACCAGAAGGAGAAGAAGAAGAGCAAGGGATAGAAAACCTATTTGAAAAAGTAATGAAGGAAAACTTCCCTAATTTGATGAGAGAAAAAGTCACACAAATCCAGGAAACACAGAGAGTCCCAATCAAGAGGAACCCAAAGAGGCCCACATCAAGACACATCATAATTAAAATGGCAAAATTTCAAGACAAACAGAGAATCTTAAAGGCAGCAAGGGCGAAACAGGAAGTACCATACAAGGGAGCCCCAATAAGGCTAACAGCTGACTTCTCAATGGAAACACTCCAGGCCAGAATGTTACAGGGTGGCGCCAAGAGGGGGACCCCAAATGGGCATTTGAAATGGGGTCCAGAACTTAAGGTGTCCAGGAGATTTTAAAATGTCTCCACCCCGCCCCCCATGGTGTGGGTTGGGGGAAGGGACAAATGGAGCAGGGCCATTGAGAGCTGTTTTGCATAGCAACAGCCTTGCAGCTGCCCTCTGGCATGGTCATTTAACATATCTATAGCCTTTGGCGGGTTGCATGGATATATTAAATAGCTGTGATCATCTCTGAGCCAGGGGAATGGAAGTAACTTCCCCACCAAGATGTGACTGGGGGCAGATCCCTCAAGCTACAGCGCCTGCGTGGGAGCTCGGAGAAGATTGGCTCCAGGACATGGGGCCACACCTGCCCAGACTCAAGATGGCAGCCCAGTAAAGCTGGAAGGATATGAATTCTGGCATGTGAAGCCGAGTGTGGGAGGAGTTGGACATGAGGCTGCAGAGGAAGATTGGCCACGGGGATTTAAAACCCAGACTTGGTGGCCATTAGGAGGGAGAGCCATGTGCAGCCCTGAGGAGGTGAGCCATGCGCAGCCCTGAGAGGAGAGAACCATGCGGCTTTAGCAGAATAGGGAGGACCTCAGCCATTGAAGGAGAACCGTGCTGCTTTAGGAGGGAGAACCATGCTGCTTTAGGAAAGAGAACCATGCTGCCTTAGGAAGGAGAGCCATGCGCAGCCCTGAGAGGGAGAGAACCATGAGGCTTTAGAAGAATAGGGAGGACCTCAGCCATTGAGGGAGAACCGTGCTGCTTTAGGAGAGAGAGCCACACAGCTTTAGCAGAGTGGAGACTCCCGCAGCCCTGAGAGGGAGAACCACGAGGCCTGGACAGAGTGGGGACCCCACAGCTTTAGAAGGGGAACCACCACCTGGTTTTAGCAGAGATCCCGGCGACTCAGAGGAGGGTGCTGGGAACCCAGGGAGGTCTCCCAGTCGAGAAGGAGAACTAACTGTGAAGAACCAGAGGACTGCCTGAGCCATGGACTTCTATTTCCTTTCCTGAGATACAGTACTCTGGACTGGGCAAAGGGGGAAGGAAGGAAGGACTGTGTCTGTTTGTGGGTGTTTTGGGGGACTTTGGGATTTTTGATAAAGACATTAGGTCACTACTTTAAGTTTGTATAGCATTAAATAAACATTTCCTTTCCTTTTCACGAATCTCTGGCATTGAGAGACGTCTTTCCTCTGGCGGCGGACATAACGGACCCGGGGCCTTCTTTCAATAATAGTATATTGTCTCAGGGCCCCCCTTGTTGTGTTCTGTAACAAGAAGAGAATGGCAAGAAATATTCCAAGTAATGAGGACCAGAGGCCTTCAACCATGACTACTTTACCCATCAAGGCTCTCAATCAAGATAGAAGGCCAAATAAGATGCTTCTCAGACAAAAGAAATCTAAAAGAATACAACTCCACTAAACCAGCTCTGCAAGAGATGCTAAAGGGACTGCTTTAGGAAAGAAAGGAAAAGAGAGAGAGTGAGAGAGGAACACACGTACATAAGGGGCAATGAATAAGTACCTATTAATAATAACCTTAAATGTAAATGGATTAAATGCTCCAATCAAAAGACATACAATAGCTGATTGGATAAGAAAACATGACCCACACATATGCTGCCTACAAGAGACCCACCTCAGGATAAAAGATCTGCACAGGCTGAAAGTGAAGGGCTGGAAACAAATTTTCCAAGCAAATGGACAGGAAAAAAAAAGCCAGGGTAGCAATACTCATATCTGACAAAGTAGACTTCCAAAAAAAGGACCATAAAGAGAGACCCAGAAGGCCATTTCACAATACTCAAGGGAAGAATCCACCAAGAAGACATAAATATTGTAAATATATATGCACCCAAAATAGAAGCACCCAAATGCATAAAGAAAATCTTAGAGGACGTCAAGAAAGATATTAACAGCAACACAATTATAGTGGGGGAATTTGACACCCCACTACCGAAAATGGACAGATCTTCCAAACAAAATATCAACAAAGATATTGTGGCATTGAACAATACCCTAGAGGAAATGGGCTTTACTGATATATACAGAACCCTCCACCCCAAAGAAGCTAAATACGCATTCTTTTCAAATGTACATGGAATATTTTCAAAGATTGACCACATGATAGGACACAAAACAAGACTCAACAATTTCAAAAATATTGAAATCATACCAAGCATTTTCTCAGATCGCAAGGGACTGAAGCTAGAAACCAACCCCAAGGAAAAAAACCAAAACACTCAAAATCATGGAGATTAAATAGCATGCTATTAAACAATGAATGGATCAAGAATGATATTAGGGAAGAAATCAAAAGGTTTCTGGAGACAAATGAAAACGAACTCAAAACAACCCAAAACTTATGGGACACAGCCAAGGCAGTCCTGAGAGGGAAGTTCATAGCAATACATGCCTACCTAAAAAAGGTAGAAACATTCCAAACAAACAACCTAACCCTACGCCTACAAGAACTCGAGGAACAACAAAAAATACAGCCCAGAGCACGCAGAAGGAAGGAAAAAACCAAGATCAGAGCAGAATTAAATGACATAGAGACTAAAAACACAATTCTAAGTATCAATGAATCCAACAGCTGGTTCTTTGGTAAGATAAACAAAATCGACAAGCCTTTAAGCAGACTCATCAAGAAAAAAAGAGAGAAAACCAAAATAAACACAATCAGAAATGTAAGGAGAGACACTACAAGAGATACCACAGAAATACAAAGGATTGTAAGAAATTACTATGAAGAACTCTATGCCAAGAAATTTGAAAACCTAGATGAAATGGATAAATTTCTAGAAAAATGTAATGTCCCAAAACTCAATGGAAAAGAAGCAGAAAGCCTGAACAAACCAATAACAACAAAAGAATTGAAGCAGTAATCAAAAAACTCCCAACACACAAAAGCCCTGGGCCAGATGGTTCCACAGGAGAATTCTACAAAGCATTTAAGGAAGAGCTAACCCCTATCCTTCACAGACTATTTCAAAAAATCAAAAACGATGGAAGACTCCCAAAGTCTTTTTATGAGGTCAACATCCTCCTAATTCCAAAACCAGATAAAGACACAACAAAGAAAGAAAACTTCAAGCTAATATCGCTGATGAACATTGACGCTAAAATCCTCAACAAAATACTGGCAAACCACATCCAACAGTACATTAAAAAGATCATACACCATGACCAAGTGGGATTCATTCCAGGGATGCAAGGATGGTACAATATTCCCAAATCAGTAAATGTAATACATCACATAAACAAAAGCAAAGACAAAAAACACATGATCATATGAATAGATGCAGAAAAAGCATTTGATAAGGTACAGCACCCATTCATGATAAAAACACTCAGCAAAGTGGGAATAGAGGGAGCATTCCTCAATATAATAAAGGCCATATATGAGAGACCTACAGGCAACATCATACTCAATGGGCAAAAATTAAAATCTTTTCCACTAAGATCAAGAACAAGACAAGGATGTCCACTTTTACCACTTCTGTTCAATATAGCACTGGAAGTTTTAGCCACAGAAATCAGACAAGAAAAAGAAATAAAAGGCATCCAAATCAGACAGGAGGAAACAAAACTTTCACTGTTTGCAGATGACATGATAGTGTACATAGAAAATCTTATAGACTCCACCAAAAAACTGCTTGACCTAATAAATGAATTTGGCAAAAGAGTGGGATACAAAGTCAATATCCAGAAATCAAAGGCATTTCTGTACACCAACAATGAAACAGCAGAAGCAGAAATCAAGAAAAAAAAATCCCATTTGAAATAGCAAAAAGAAAAAATAAAATACCTAGGAATAAACCTAACCAAAGAGGTAAAAGACCTGTATTCAGAAAACTACATAACACTGAGGAGAGAAATCAAGGAAGACACAAACAAATGGAAACATATACCGTGTTCATGGATTGGAAGAATTAATATCATCAAAATGTCCATATTACCCAAAGCAATTTACACATCCAATGCAATACCTATTAAAGTACCAGTGGCTTATTTCACAGACACAGAACAAACACTTTAAAAATTTATATGGAACCACAAACGACCCCAAATTGCTGCTGCAATTTTGAGAAAGAAGAGTAAAGTAGGAGGGATCACAATACCCGACACTAAACTATACTACAAGTCCACTCTAATCAAAACAGCCAGGTACTGGCAGAAAAACAGGCACATCGACCAATGGAACAGAACAGAGAGCCCAGAAATGAACCCAAGTCTCTATGGTCAATTAATATTTGACATAGGAAGCAGCAACATAAAATAGAGGAAAAATAGCCTCTTCAACAAATGGTGTTGGGAGAACTGGACAGCTACGTGCAAAAAAATGAAACTCGAGCACCAGCTTACACCTTATACAAAAATAAATTCAAGGTGGATAAAAGACTTAAATATAAACCGTGACACCATTAAAGTCCTAGAAGAGAACGTAGGCAAGAAAATCTCAGATATTTCATGCAGAAACTTTTTCACTGACATGTCTCCTAGAGCAAGGGACATAAAGGAAAGAATAAACAAATGGTGCCTTATCAAAATAAAAAGCTTCTGCACAGCTAAAGGAAACAGTATCAAAATAAAAAGAGAACCAACTGTATGGGAAAAAATATTTGTCAGTGATATCTCAGACAAGGGTTTAATCTCCAAAATATATAAAGAACTTACACGACTCCACTCTAAGAAGACAAGTAACCCAATTAAAAAGTGGGCAAAGGACTTGAACAGACACATCTCCAAGGAGAACATACAGAAAATCCAAAGACACATGAAACGATGTTCAATATCACCAGCTATCAGAGAGGTGCAAATTAAAACCACAGTGAGATACCACTTCACACCAGTCAGAATGGCCATCATAAACAAAGCAACAAACAACAAGTGTTGGAGAGGTTGTGGAGAAAAGGGGACCCTAGTGCACTGCTGGTGGGACTGCAGACTTGTACAACCACTATGGAAAGCAGTATGGAACTTCCTCAGAAAACTAAAAATGGATCTACCTTTTGATCCTGCAATTCCACTGCTGGGACTATATCCTAAGAACACTAAAACACCAATACAAAGAACCTTTGCACCCCGATGTTCATAGCAGCACAATGTACAATAGCTAGATGCTGGAAGCAACCTAGATGCCCATCCATAAATGAATGGATCAAAAAACTATGGTACATTTACACAATGGAATTCTATGCATCATAAAGAAAGAAGGAGCTCCTGCCCTTTGCAACAGCATGTATGGAGCTGGAAATCATGCTAAGCAAAATAAGCCAGGCAGTGAAGGACAAATTCCACATGATTTCACCTCTAAGAGGAACCTAAGCAACAAAACAAAGAAACAATCAAAATATAACCAAAGACACTGAAATAGAGGACAGGCTGACAGTGACCACAGGGGAGAGAAGAGGGAATTTCAGGGGATAATGGGTAGGGTTTACAGGAACAAATTTAAAGGACACATGGACAAAAACTAGGGGGAGGATGATAATGGGAGATAAGTAGGGAGGGTTGGGTGGATGGGCTGGAATGGGCATAAAAGGGAGAAAACTGTACTTGAACAATGATTCAAATAAAATAAAAAAAGAATGTTTGCCAATGCAGTTTGGACATATAGTGGACTCCTAATATATTTTCCTTCTAATTCAACATGGCAGACATGGCTTCTAAGTCCTGCTAGACATATCTTCCTAAAATAGTATTGTTTCATTTCTACATATTATTCAAGAACTTCTAATGCATCCAAGAATATCTGGATTCCAAGCCTTGTGTTAGGTGCTGTGAAGTATAAAAAGGTGAATCAAATCATGTTCTGTGCTTCCAAGGGACACATAGTCTAATAAGGTTTATATACAAATATCTAAGGTAGGAAGTCACACTTCATAAAAAAGAATTATCATATTTGGCCTTTTCCAGTTTATATAAAATTTTCATACATACTATCTTATGTGACCTTCAAAACAGAGGTGCAAGGAGATTTGTCCACTTGTTCAAGATTATAGTGATAGAACAAAGATTCCAATTTATCTTCTGAAGTTCTTGCTTTTCCTACTATAGGAAATAAAAAGAAAATAAATATAGATTAAAACACACAATAGCATCTTATTGTTTCAGCTTTACTCAATTGGACTCATTCTATAGCTCCAATATTTCTTAGAACACTTCATATACCTTTTTCTCCAACCAGGGAACTATCTTCATTTCTTGGCATACCCCAGACATTATTCTTTCTTCTGCTCTTTACCCACGTTGCTCTCAGATTTGGAATTGTTCTTCATCCTCTTCAGTTACCTGAATTCTTTCTGAATATCAAATTGCAGCTGCTTCAACTCTCACATGAAGTGTTCTGCATGTGCTCCAGGGCCCAGTGTCGTCTCTTTTCTTGGAACTTTTTTCTGCACTTGTATTCTTATTCATATAATCTAACATAATTATCCTTTTTGTTATTAGTTTTCTTTCTGTAACTAAGTTGAAACTCCCATAAGTATAAGAAACCAAGCTTCACACTTTTTTTTCAGTTTAAAACTGTTTCCCCAAAGATGATACTGGTGTGTTCCTGTACCAGTATCATCCTCTTCCTCCTCCTCATCATCCTGTGGGAACATGCAAGAAATGTATGTTCTCAATCCCCACCCTAGATCTATAGAATAAGACACTCTGGTTGAAAGCCAGTAATTTGTGTTTTAACAAGCCCAACAAGTTATTCTTATGTACACCCAGGTTTCAGAACCACTGGTCTTTAGACCATGTTGTAGGCAACTTGGTAAATAATGGTTGGAATAATCTAGTTAGTTATTTCTGTTTATTTTTTATCTTTGTGATGTTGTAAATGATAACTTAAACTTACAAGGTTTCCTATCTGTGAAATTGATGTTATGTTTTTAATTGCCTTAAATAATATATAGTCATGTAATGAATTAGTGTTTGTTAAGAAACATGGCAAAATCAACCTACTAGATCAGTGTTTCTCAAACTCTGGTCTTTAGGTGGCTTCTATGGAAGTAACCTTGGGAATATTTAATAATAATATTGATTACTGGGCTTTACCCAAGAGATTTTGATTTAGGAAGTTTGTGGTTTGGTCCTGAAATTTGTATTTTTTAAAGCATTCCACGTGAATCTAGTATGTAGACCATTTGAAAGTACACTAAACTCTTAAGTTTAAACATTTATTCATTTATTCTCTGTGAAAATGTTAATTGAGCTCCTCCTTTAGTTTATGCACTTGCTAGATGTTGTGTTCTTCTCCATCAGATCATCTTTCTGGGCAGCCTCATTGTCCATGTTATGTGCTATCTAGGTCCATAGCCTCAGAGTTCCTTAATGCACTCAATTCTGAGGAATCTCTTCTGTACTGTGCATTGGTAACCCATTTTTCATGTCCATATCCTGAACCTTGACATTCATCAAAAATTGAACCTCTGAGTCTCCAAAATCTTAAACTTTGAAACTCTATTCTTTAACTGAAGGTTCCTTGTCCTCTAGGTATTTATTGTCTTTATTGTTGCTATCCCTGTTCTCATTGAGACTTACAGGCTCTTTGGCTCTCTGTTTTTCCCTAGTCTTCTATCTTTTCAACATCATCTGATTTATTTACCCACCCTAGATCTTATTGCTTGATACATTAATTAATCCATTTTTTCCAGCTCCTTTGTTTCATTGCAACTGAATCCACACATGATTTCTTTGTTCCTAGGTCTAGGCTCCCAGAAATTCCTAGATAAAGGAATTTTCACAACTGTATAGATCTGTATCACCAGAAATTCCCACTGGGCCCACTTAAGTGTTTCTAGCCACACCAATCCCCTTGATGTTAACAAAAAACATGCTGCCTCACTACTCTGAGCTTTTCACCCCCTATGCTTACTGATTAAAATGCTCTTAAATATATCCTCATCTACACTTTCCTTTTTTATAGCTTACTCCACTCAGGATGCAGGCCTCAGCTTAGACGTCACCTCCCCTAGAAAATTTACCTCAAACCTGCTTCCCAGACTGGGTTAGGCTTTTTCCTGCTTGTCTCCTAACAACTTGGTTACCTTTACTTAGATTATCTCAATTTGATATAATTATCAACCTATATATCTCTCTTCCCTTCTAAACTTTATGCTCCTTGAAGGCAGATCCCATGCCTTATTTATCTTTATGTCTGTAGTATTTAGAATAGTGTTTATTTCACAAATGAACAAATGTATCAGTGAGTAAATGGACAGGTGATAAGTTGATCCGTCCATGTTAAGTGTGAGTATGTTGGCCATGATATATGGCATTTTATATGAAAAGAAGAAAATTAGCTCTAGGACAATGAATAAATCTTCACCCATACTCTTCACTTTGGGCATTCTTATTACATATTGGCTATCATATCTAGCTTTGCATCTTAATTATGCACGTTAGAAGTCTGAATCTAAAACCAAGTCCTCTGTTCCTAGAGCAGTGGTGGACTTTGAAGTAATGAAGCCATGTTACATTTTTTTTGTTACTTAATGTAAAATGTACACCATTAAATTTAAAGTAAAATTTATGGATAAAGAAAATGTTCTTATTTTAATCATGTGAAGTAAGATATATTAAAGTCAGAGAATATTAGAAGTACATGTAAACCCCCAATTTTGTATCTAAAATTCTGAAATTAAAAAAGTTTTGCACACCCAAAGCTTTTGTCTAACTCATTTGACCTGACCTGGTACACTGTATAGTTGTTATTTAATGCTTAGAGTAAATATTCATATACTTTGTTGTAAAAATATTACTGTGTTTGAGCTTCTGTCCAAGACCCCATAAGAGTGTCATGTAATATTCAGTTTATCATGTCATATTGCCTTTTTGAAATCCAAAATATTCTTTCAGGTGGGCACTAGACTTATCAGTGAGAACACTTTATAAGTTATATAAATGTCTAACCACAATGCTGTACACCTGAAACTAATATAATATTGAATGTCAACAGTAATTGAAAAATAAATTGAAATGAAATATAAAATGAAATTCAAAATGTTCTGTATTCTGAAACACATTTGGCCCAAAGGAACTGAGAATTATGTAGGTTGCTTCAGTTATTATTTCTTGAGACTGCAGTTAACAGCACTGCAATATAAAGGGACCATAGGAAAATCATATAAATATAATTTTGGCCTTCAACCAGTATTTCATTTATGCCTGGAGACTATTTTTATGATTAATTGGGAAAAAGATGTTTATTTACTTCATATCTGTCTTACCTAGTGGAGCTCAGTGACATCAAGTAATATAGTTTTAGTGGAGAAAAATGAGTATTTCCTTCAAAGTCATCATTTCAAAGGCAGGCTTATCTATCTCTAGGCCCCAAATGCTCAGAACCTGGTTCCTGTATATAGCTAAGTAGCACTGTCAGGTACCAGGTGTCTTATTCTGCACATTGAGCTGAGGATAAGCATATATTTGTTATTGCCTCAATAACATTATATACAAATCTTTCTTCTTTTCTTTCTCTTGTGGGCTTCCATCCTTATCTCTGCTTTGAATATTCTTTTTTTTTTACTTTAAAGATTTTTATTTATTTATTTTTAGACAGAGAGGAAGGGAGGGAGAAATAGAGGGAAATAAACATTAACGTGTGGTTGCCTCTCACGTGCCCCCTACTGGGAACCTGGCTTGCAACCCAGGCATGTGCCCTGACTGGGAATTGAACCAGTGACCCCTTGTTTCGCAGGCCAGTGCTCAATCCACTGAGCCACACCAGCCAGTGCTGCTTTGAGCATTCTTATTTTTTCTCCTTGTCTTGTGTTTAGGAATTTAGAAAGTGAAAGTTCTATAAATATAAAAATCAACTAAATTTTTGAGCCCTCATTGGTTACCAGGTTCTGTGGGGTGTATAAAGTTACAAGATAAGGCTTTTGCCTGAAGTTATTTCTAAGCAACAAGGGGGGAAAGAGGCAGGTTAGCATAGTGGGTGAGAGATTGTGTTTTAGATCTGGGCAGGTCTGGATTTTCATTCTGGCTCTATTATTGAGTAGTGTGGTGACCTCACGCAAGTATTTTCCTTTTTTGGTACCTCAGTTTTCTCATATGAAAATGGAAATGATGAAAATAGTACTTGCCTCATCAAGTCATCATGATTGTGCAAAAGAAGTGCTTATACAAAAGCTTTGGCACATACTCGTTATTACTAGTCATTATTTGCTAATGGTGCAGTGTGATCTAATGGAAAGACTCTGAACTTTCCATTAGAGTTAGGCAGACCTAGCATTTCCATTTACCAGCCAGATGTAACCTTGGTTGATTTATCTAACCTCTTGAAGCTCCAGTTTAATCACTTGCAAAATAGGAAGTACAATATTCACCTTGTAGGATTGTTGTGAAGATTAAATGAGACAAATTATATAAAGCACCTGGCCAAGTTTTTGACCTATGATAAGCTCTCAGGTGCCCCCCTGTAACACTGTCCACATAAATGCAAGGAATACAGGACTGAATACCAAAGATAGCAATAGTTAATGAAAGTGCAAAATTTTAAAATTATAGGTGATAATATAGTGTGAAGTATTAACTATTTAATTTTGAAGTTCATAGGAGGGAGAAATCCATGCAATCTAGGAATGAAAGGGAAGACTTATACAAGCTGAGCCTCAAAAGATGGGTGACATTGATATCAGCAGAGGAAATTAGGACAGCATTCCTGTTGTAGAGGATGAAATCATCAAAATGACACTATGTAGAATAATAATAATGGATATAATGATACGCATCAGTAGCTCAAGTGTAATATTTTCTATTAGATTTATTAAATTTGTTTAGTTAAACAATCAGGTGGGAATGTGTAAAGAGTCGTTTGGGCAGATAGCTTTTTCCTGATGACCTGCTGTTATTATTGTTCCATCACTGTTGAAAAACAAGGTTTCATTTTGAACTTTTAATATTACAGCAAATGGGCTGTATATTTCCTTTATGAAGGAAAGTTAAGAGGATTTTTGAATAAGTAAAGAAAAAGGCTAAAGAGAGATGCTGAAAAGTTTGAGCTAGCAATGCAAAATGAGGAAAGACTAAGTGATGAAAAGGAGCAAGAGAATAAAGGTAATGACAATAGAATCTAAAGTTGAAGTACTTAATATTTTGTTCTTGGTACTATCATTTTGATTCATTTAGTGCTTATTTTTTACCACAAATGTTTGGATCACAGGAGTACCAGCTTCTGAGATGATAATATCACTAGGAATATTTGTATGGTAGAAAGGTAAACAAGAAATGTACCACATTGTTTGGATGCCACATTATTTCTTATACATAGTGCAACCCTTTGTGGGAAACAAAAATATGTAATCTTCCATCTCTGACTCTGAGGTTCCTTGATAGACAGTCTTGCAGAATAATAATGGCCATAGTCCCCCATGTATGTTGACCACACCACATATCAAAGAGATGGAACATATAGCCTCAGGAGTCTGACAGGTCTGAGATTGAATCCTAGGTTCTAGGTCTTAGTTTCAGCTACTTGCCTCCCCAAACTTATGCTATGCAGTATTAGAAGAGATTGAGAGTGTGGATCCCAGAATTATACACTAGGGATGACCTGGGCCTCACTTGCACATCCTTACCTATCCTGTAGCCTTGGCCTGTGTCTCCTTCATGTGATGGGCCAAGTAAAAATAAAATGGTTGGTGAGAAAATAAGTGTACTCCATGGAGTAGAGTACTGGAACAGGAGTCAGGAACCTCAGGCCATTAACTACTGGCATTTCCATAGGCAAGTAACCTTTCAGCTCCTTAATACCATACACTGCAATTTTTCTGTAGCTTAAACAAGATCCAGTGCAAATGTTTTGAAAATTGCAATGTGTTACTCAAATTTCAGGTGTTCATTTCTAGCCTCAGTTACAAGGAAGCAGAAAAGTGGGATAACAGATCATTGAATTTAGTGTCAGGGGACTCTGTGTCTCTAGTCCCAGTTATGCTATTATTTACAGTGAGAGCTTGGCCAAGTCGCTTAACTTTTCTGAACCTGTTTACCAAACTGTAAAATAAGAGGTTTGGACTAGATAAGTGGGAAAATTGACTTATCTCAGAAGAAACAAAAGAAAATCTTTCTATAAAGTATTATGTATACATATGTGATATTATTCATGTAAGGTAATGTAATAAGTATATATAAAATAATCATAAATGTGTATTATTACACATACCTATATATTACTTTGTATAGTTTAATACAATACATACATGTACTTGTATATGTACCCACATGTGCATATATGTGATATTATAGCTAAATTAACAAATCAAACTCTGTGGGCTATTCACTGGGGCATGGGAGTTAACTTTGTTATTCAGAAATTGTCATTGTAATGGTATTTACTTTAGCGTATTTTGTCTGTATGCCTCACAGTAAGGTAAGATAATAGACTGGTAAATGGAAAATATGTAAGTTAATCATAGTTATTTCCTTTTATAACAAAGTGTGATGTATATATGCTGGTCTTTTCAAGCTGTTTAATTCTCCTTTACTTTTCTCCTGTAGCATTATTTTTCTGTTGAGAAGAATGCAAAACATTCAGAGCAGAGGAGACTAAACCTGATGGAGCATTTTAGAAGGATAACAATTAGTTTTTAGTTTTGTCATGTTTACTTCCAAATATAAAATAAAGTTGATAGTTCTGTTTTTGTGCATCAAACCAGAATTTGAGATCTTTTATTAAAAATGGTTTCTACAGAATTTTAAAAATGATATGAAAAATACTCATGGCATTTGCGATCCTAGATAGTTGTTGGGAACCGCCCTGACTGGTATCAGAAGCTGAAACCCCCACCTAGGCTAAGGCTAAGGGAACGCCCTTGGAACCGTAAGCCAGCAAGGAGACAAAAGCTTATCTCCCTGGCAGGAATACTGCTTCTGCTGCTTTATTCATAACTGAACCCCAAAAAGCTTGGTCGGTTAGCCAAAGACGGATAAGATTCCCCAAGGGGGGAATGACCTAAGACAGGCACGATCACTTGGGAGGCCCCCCAAAAGGACTTGGGGGGCTGCAGCAAAAGGGGGTGATGGACCCTCGCTCCTCGGCTTTGACATAGCCTGAGTTCTCATGGTCTGGGAGAAAATCTCCGTATCTCTTGGTTGCCTTAGTTCCCGTGCTCCACCTAAGCCTGAAACAATGACAGGGTGGTGCAGCTCTGTGCTGAAAAGGGCGGATTCCCCGGGTGATCAGGCCTAAGAAAGAATATGTAAATTATTGTGAAACCTTCTTTGTTTAGAATGCTCTCAGTTGAATGAGAAGGGTCCTAGGAGGAAGTTAGTTTGTTCCTCAAAGTCTTACAGCTCTTTTACCCCGACTCAAAATAGACCCTCAGACTTCCTTGTTTTCTATGGTTCCTTACTTCCCCCTAATGAGTACTGTACTTTACCTGAATTATTATGCAAAATGAGCCCAATAAAAGCAGGTTTGGACGGTAAATCGGCGCGCTCCCCACTAGAGGGGGTGGCCATTTCGTCCCTACTTCTCCACAGAAACTAGTTTGTCTCTGTGCATGTTTTTTCTCGTGTGTTTTCGTCGAGCCATCCGCAGCGTTCCGTGATTACTGCTGGTCGGTGACCCACGCATCAGCTGGCACCCAATGTGGGGCAGCTATTCAGGACCACAGAGGTGGGACCCCGTTCGAGACCACTTGGAACCAGCGGCTACGAGCTGTTGCTGTGGACAACGCATCAACTTTGGGTGGATTTGCGCGCTAATATCCCAGGTAAGGGCCGACAACCCTGTACTCTTTCTCGGGCATGTCGTAGGATGTGTTGAATTATCAGGGAAGTAGGTCTTTCTTTTGTAGGTCGTTTCTCTCTTCGCGACCGCCTATAATTGGGCAAGTAGTAATTTAATTCTCAAATTTTGGGGGAACAAACGATTTTCCTTGAAAAAAGTAATCAGGTGATTTGTTTTGGCCAATTAAAAATAAATAAAAGGAAGCTTTTTCTTTAAAAAAAAAGAAGGTAAACATGGGTTGTAACTATCTAAAGGGCAGAAAGCTTTTCTGCGTATATTACAACAAGTTCTTAAAGAAGAAAATATAAGGTGAAAGAAAAGCATCTGGTTCAGCTTTTGCAATCTGTAAGAAAATATTGTCCTTCATTTCCTGATAGAGGGACGTTAGACACTGATGTTTGGGAAAAAGTGGGTGAAAGGTTGAAATCTTTGCAAAACAGTGGTATATCTATTGGTGTGCACACCTTTGTAACCTGGAGGCTTGTCAGGGATTCTCTTGAGTTCATTTGGGCAAAGAAAACTGCTAGATGACGAGGAATCTGATTCTGACAGTGAAACGGTGTGGGGATTGAGAGAGCAGATCACAGGGGCCCCTCCTACACCCCCCCACAGAGAAGGCAGGTTAGGGAGGTCCTGCCTCCACCCCCACGGAGAGGCTTGTCACAGCCATGGGAAGGCAGTTCCTCCCGAGAGGGGTCACAGCCGAGTAAGCAAGAAGATTCAGACGAATCCCCCAATAGGTCTATGGGGAAAGTCCTCTGCCAGGCAGCGGAGAAAGGGGACTGGGAGGCTTTGTCCGCTTACCCCATCATCGTCAAGGGACAAAGGAATGTCCACGAGTCCCTCCCTTTTCCATTTTATAACGATATAAAGAAAAGCATCAAAGAGAACAGACTCCGATCTCCCTATACCAGTGGTTTACTGCAAGCTATTACTGATAGTTATAAAATGGCTCCCTGTGATTGGTTCGCTCTTGCCAAGGCAATCTTAACTCCAGCTCAATACACTGTCTGGTATTCAGAATATGGCCAGCAAGCCAGCACGCAGGCTGCCGAGAATGAAGTAGCACAGAATCCTGTTACTCTTCCCATGTTGATTGGGTCTGGTGATTTCGTTATGGCCGCAGCTCAGGCACGACTCCCTCCTCTTGCCTACAATCAGTGCGCGCATATTGCCTTAAGAGCTTTGAAAATTGTGCTTGATTCTCAGACTAGGGAAGTTTCTTCCTTTGTTAATATCCATCAGGGTGTTTTGGAGGCTTATATAGATTTTATCGATCGCCTCCAAGAAGCCATTGAAAGGCAAATAGACAATGAAAGAGCAGCCAAATCCCTTTTACTTCAGTTGGCTTATGAGAATACCAATTCAGATTGCAGGTCTGTTACAGGCCCTCTTCGGGCGACTAAAGATATTGGTGAATTTATTAAAGCTTGCCAAGATATCGGCACCCAGCAGCATAAAGCTTCTCTTTTAGCTGCTGCATTTAAAGAAAATTCTAAATGTTATAATTGTAATCAACTTGGTCACATGTGCAAAGACTATCCAAATTTACAGAAAGGAGGAAAGAGTAACCATACACTTCCCAACAGAAATTGTCCACGCTGTGGCAAAGGCAAGCATTGGGCTAATGAATGCTGTTCCAAATTTACTAGAAATGGCCATCCCCTGAGGGCAACGGGGTGCGGCCGAAAAGGAGGCTGCCCCCTCACCCGTCACGCACCACACATTCCTGGGGAACCTGGCACTAAGCCATTCATAGACAACCTGCTTCTTGGTCAGGGTTTCATACGTAGCAGAGCAGCTCCCTCGCTGCGATCTATAGAAAGTCAGCCCTCGACACTAGGGGGGCAAGGCCTAGCCGCTAAAGATAATGCCTCTTATATCTATTGGGGTCATATTATCGATCCACCGGTGTTTAAGAGGCATACCTGGTGGAATGTTGAGCCTCCTTTTTCCACTAACGATACTCAGTGGATGGGAGGAGTGTGGATGTCCCCTGATGGCCCTTTGGAGGAAAACAAACATTGGTTACCGGTACCTAAAAATACTATTTATGTTGCTGAACATCTACCAGCTTGTTTCTCTGTTCTTCCAGGCCTCGTGGTTCTCCCTTTCAGGGCTGCGGGAAGGGGAGAGTCCCCACTCTGCCAAAGCCGCGTGGTTCTCTCTCCTAAAGCAGCACGGTTCTCTCTGGGATGCAGGAGGCTCCACTCCGTCAAAGCCACGTGGTTCTCTCTCTTATGGCTGCGGGAAGGGAGAGTCCTCACTCTGCCAAAGCCGCGTGGTTCTCTTTCCTAATGGCCGCCAAGTCTCGGTTTTTAAATCCCCGCGGCCAATCTTCCTCTGCAGCCTCATTTCCGACTCCTCCCACACTCGGCTTCACTTGCCAGAATTCATATCCTTCCAGCTTTACTGGGCTGCCATCTTGAGTCTGGGCAGGTGTGGCCCCATGTCCTGGAGCCAATTTTCTCCGAGCTCCCACGCAGGCGCTGTAGCTTGGGGGATCTGCCCCCCAGTCACGTGTTGGTGGGGAAGTTACTTCCATTCCCCTGGCTCAGAGATGATCACAGCTATTTAACATATCTAAGCGACCAGCCAAAGGCTATAGATATGTTAAATGACCACGCCAGAGGGTAGCTGCAAGGCTGTTGCTACGCAAAACAGATCTCAATGGCCTTGCTCCATTTGTCCCTTCCCCCCAACCCACACCCTGGGTGGGGGGATGGAGACATCTTAAAATCTCCTGGACACCTTAAGTTCCGGACCCCATTTCAAATGCCCATTTGGGGTTCCCCCTCTTGGCTGCACCCTGTAACAACACTAGCCCATGGCATTATAATTCTTGGAAAATGGGCTTGCCTTTTATTACTAGAAAACATCTGTATATAAGGGTTAATTGTGACCCCAAAAGAGCTCCAGGATGTTGGTACCAGGTTGACCCTCCAGAACAAGATTGGGTCATGGTTTGTACTTCTCACGCTTATTTGTTTTTGGCAACTCCAGGGACAGCCCAGGTCTTTTACAATGAATCAGCAAGAATTTATTCTCTACCTGTCCCTGAAGACTCTATACGTGCCAGTTGCCTTACTCACCTTAATGTTACTCAGTTAAATCTCACTACAATTTATATACTTAGAAGACAAACTCAGGTATGGGTGGCAGTCAATATGACCAGAGAATGGGATGATCCTAGTGGTATAATAGAGCTTAACAATGCGCTGTCCTCCAAATGAGTCCGACGATTTGTTGGCACCCTGATTGCATTTATTGTTTCTGCAATCATCATTGCAGTCACTGCTGCTACGGCAACCACTGCCCTTGTGGACTCAGTCCAAACTGCACATACAGTTGATGTTCTCTTAACAAATACTACTTTAGAATTATTCCAACAGGCCCAAATAGATCAGGAGATCCTGACCCGCCTTTCTGCCGTTGAATCAGCACTGGACTGGATCGGCGAACGCCAGGATGCATTCGTGACTCGTCATCACCTAACTTGTGACCCTGGTTCCTCCAGACTGTGCGTCACACCGCTACAATGGAATTCCAGCCAACATACTTGGACTGATATACAGCATCACTTGAGGGGAGCTTTCTCCACTAATTTAAAAGGACAAATTGATAAATTGCAGTTGGAGTTGTATCAGCAGCTGCAGGACATTCAACGTTTAACCAAACAGGACATTTTTCGAGCCCTTAATGAAAATATTAGTTGGCTGAATCCTAAAACATGGTTTGATGGAATTAATTTGAGAATTTGGGTTTTTGGAGCTGCTGGTTGTTTACTGATTGTAATATTGATTTGTGTACTTTGGTGTATTTGCAAATTGTTTTCCCAGGGTCGTATCAGAGACCAGCAAGTAGCCACCTTTATGGAACCCTTAGCAGTCCTAACTGAATACAAGGGAGAAGGTATGAAAAACCACTCTGGCAGACGTAAAATTAAAACTAAACACCCACGTAAGAAAGTAGGTGATGAGTCAGTGCACAGAACTGCACCTGTTAAGATATCCTCTCGTAAGAAGTCAGGCTTGTATTATGCTCAAAATGCCATGTGATTTGCCTTTCCTGATATCTATGTAATTTTTCCCAAAGATTGAAATATAATCAGACCTATCACTCTTGTTTTTCCCTTAATATGTTTTCTTACACTGAATTTAGAAATTTAGGTATTCATAATCCATAGAATTTAGTCTCTGCTTTAATTTCTATTATTGCCTTATGATGTATGTAGATGTTGCTTTTCTTCTGATTTGCATTCGAAAACAGCAAAAGTAGGTTTCACAGGCTTAACAACCACAATTGATTTTAAAAACTAAAAAAGGGGGAGATTTTTACTGATGCGTGGGTCACCAGCCAGTAGTGATCACGGAATGCTGCGGATGGCTCGACGAAAACACACGAGAAAAAACATGCACAGAGACAAACTAGTTTCTGTGGAGAAGTAGGGACGAAATGGCCACCCCCTCTAGTGGGGAGCGTGCCGATTTACCGTCCAAACCTGCTTTTATTGGGCTCATTTTGCATAATAATTCAGGTAAAGTACAGTACTCATTAGGGGGAAGTAAGGAACCATAGAAAACAAGGAAGTCTGAGGGTCTATTTTGAGTCGGGGGTAAAAGAGCTGTAAGACTTTGAGGAACAAACTAACTTCCTCCTAGGATCCTTCTCATTCAACTGAGAGCATTCTAAACAAAGAAGGTTTCACAATAATTTACATATTCTTTCTTAGGCCTGATCACCCGGGGAATCCGCCCTTTTCAGCACAGAGCTGCACCACCCTGTCATTGTTTCAGGCTTAGGTGGAGCACAGAAACTAAGGCAACCAAGAGATACGGAGATTTTCTCCCAGACCATGAGAACTCAGGCTATGTCAAAGCCGAGGAGCGAGGGTCCATCACCCCCTTTTGCTGCAGCCCCCCAAGTCCTTTTGGGGGGCTTCCCAAGTGATCGTGCCTGTCTTAGGTCGTTCCCCCCTTGGGGAATCTTATCCGTCTTTGGCTAACTGACCAAGCTTTTTGGGGTTCAGTTATGAATAAAGCAGCAGAAGCAGTATTCCTGCCAGGGAGATAAGCTTTTGTCTCCTTGCTGGCTTATGGTTCCAAGGGCGTTCCCTTAGCCTTAGCCTAGGTGGGGGTTTCAACTTCTGATACCAGTCAGGGCGGTTCCCAACAGATAGTGATGTGTTTTTTGCCACTTGGGTTATGTTAACACTGTATACTTCTGTTGGTGTTAAGTAAGGCAGAGACGTTGTTATTTATCTTCCAGCAAAGTGGGTAAAAAAACCCAGTGATCATATTTCACTGTATATGATACTCTGTTTATTTTGAGGAAAAGAGGTAAAAATATTTTGTAATAAAGTTCTTTTTATTTTATAATTTCTAAAATTTTTTCACCATAAAAATGTCACACTCATTATAGAAAATTTGGTGAATAAGGTTACATAGAAGAAAGAAAAAAATCACACTATCCAGAGCTGAACACTGTTGTTTTATTTACTTTTCATATATTTTATTTACTTTTTAAAGAAAACAATTGCATTCTGTGATATACATAATTGATTTTTTAAATAAATATTTTTTTATGCTGCACTTCCTCCTTTTGAAGTGTGTAGGGCTAAAGCTCACATGGACTTGTTGCTCATTCATTCAAGAAACATTGATGGAGTTCCTGCTATGGGCCATGAAATTTATGTGTACTAGGGATATACACATATAGTCATGAACAAAGTAAACTTAGCCTTTTCTTCATGGAGTCCAGATAGGGAGGAAGCTAGGTAAAGAAGTAATAACAGGGCTATAATAGGAGGAGTACCAAGTTCTATGGGGGTACATAGCAGGGACATATAATCCAGACTTCAGGAAAATGCATAACATGAAAGATAAGGAGGATCAACAGGTGTTTGTCATGTAATCACTGTGTGGTGCGAGGAATGTTTCAGGTACAAGGCCCAAATGCATGGAGTATTTGGAGCACTGCAAGGAGTTCAGGTTGGCAGCAACCCAACTTAGATGTTAGATCAGAATATAACCCATATTAAAGGGTTGGGTTTTATCCTCTGGACAGAAGGGAACCAATGAAGGATTTTAAGCAAAGGGATGGTATGCTTAGATCTATAACCCTAGAGGTCACTCTGACTGTTGTGTGGAGAATTGGAAGTAAGCAACGCTAGGGACAAGGGAACCAGTTGTGAGGCCATTGTATTTACATGGTTGAGAAAATATGGTATCCTGGATTACAATAGTAGAACTATGTATAGAAGTACATAAATTTGAGAGCTGTTTAGCATGCACATCAACAGGACTTAGTGATAAGTGGTTCGGGGAAAGAAATGAGGGAGTTTAAAGGAGAGTATGAATTTCAGGTTTCTAAATGATTATGCTAACTGGAAAAATATTGGTGTTACTACAATGGGAAAATGAGAAGGAGGGCTGGTTTGACAGGGGAAGATGTGTCATATTTGGATAGGGTATTTGGGTGCCTATGGGCCATGTAAGGAGAGATGACTAGTTGACAGGTGGATATATGTCTGGAGCTCAGGTAAAAGGTCTGTTTTGATAGTTTAGGATTCATCAATATATAGATGATAATTGAAGTCATAGTGAATGATTTAAACCAGAAAGAATAAGAAAAAAGAAGTTAGTGGAATAGAATGCAGAGAAACACAAGCATTTAAAGGATGGATGGTCAGAAGTAGTGTAGCTGTCAGTGGAGACTTGAGAATGATGAGGATAAGCAGGAGAGAGCAGTATAATGAAGTCCAAGAGGATGATATGTTTCAAGGAGGAAGGAGTGTCATCAACAGTATCAAACGCTGATTCATTTCCAGTGGATTTGGTAACATGGAAGTCACTGGCTCCTTTGGTTATAACTGTTTTGGTGAAAAGGTAGGAGCAGAAACTAGATAACTTTGATTTGCTGTGATTGGGAGGTGAGAAAGTGAAAGCAGAGTCTGTAAACAACTTGTTGAAGTTTGGCTGTGAAGGGAATCAGAAACAATGGTACAGTAATTGATTGGTAGTATAGGATGCAGAGAAGAATTATTTTAATAGAAGAATAGAGGAACACTGAGTATAAAGACTGGGGTTGTAGGTAAGTTTCAATCTGCCCTCCTGATGCCTACCTTACCCTGCTATTATTTCCATAGCATTTATCACCTGTGAGCATACTATGTAATCTAGTTATTTATTATGCTTATTGTTTATTTTCCTTCACTTACTAAATATAAGCTCTCTTGGGGAATAAATTTTTGTGCATTTGGGTCAGTAATGCACCCCAAGTCCCTAGGCCAGTGTCTGGCACATAATAGGCGCTCAACAAATAAAATACTTATTGGGTGACTGGGTTAGAAAATAAAGATAGTTTTGTGGGATTTTTCACTTTTGTTGTGATGAATAGGTACTTTGAAGGTGAACTGAAATCTTAGAAAACAAAGTCAAACTGTACAAAGTGATCACCAGAGTTAAGTAAACAAGTGGTTGCTTTTAAAGCTGTTCCCCAGTAATCTGATATTGCTCTGAATTTTAAAAGCTGCATTCAGGGGAAACTAAATGAAATAAAAACAATTAAAAATATTTCTTTTAGCCCTGGCTGGTGTAGCTCAGTGGATTGAGCGTGGGCTGCAAACCAAAGCATCGCAGGTTTGATTCCCAGTCAGGGCATATGCGTGGGTTGCAGGCCATGGCCCCCAGCAACCACACATTGATGTTTCTCTCTCTCTCTTTCTCCCTCCCTTCCCTCTCTAAAAATAAATAAATAAAATCTTTAAAAAATTATCTTTTAGTAGAAATAAGTAATAAAACAACTACATAAAGAAACAAATATTTTAGAATATAACATTGAAATTTTAGCAAAAGCATTCTGAAGCAGTACTTTGAAAGCAGTGGAGAAGAGCATTTGTAACTATTCCCTGTCTAACAGATTAAAAGCTACATTGAAGGGAATCTTGAGGGGAAAGAATGTGAGTTCAGATTGGAAGTTGAACAATTAGAAATGCAGAATAAATGTTGGAACACAGATGAAAAGTTGAAGCAATTGAAGGTTGTTATTATTAAGATTAAGGGACCCTCACAAAAGTGGGAAGGAAATAAGTCTGTTCAGAATGCTGTCTCCAATACCAGTGCCTAATGCATTACTAAATCACATCTGGCACAGGTGATCAAGCCCTGTAAGAGGTATATGGGTACACATAAGCGTGTCACTAACGTGCAAACATTTACAGTCACAGAGTCATTTCCCTCAAGCCATTACTGTATCTGTTCTGAATGAAAAGACACTAGATCAGAGAGAAGTACCTCTAATACACAGCTTGAAATTATACTGATTAGCATGACTGCTTTAAAACCAGAGATAATGGACAACTCCATGGACATTGTAACTTTAAACCAATCACCAAATGGTCAAATCAAAGATCTTTTCATATTAGCCCCTACCCAACCAGATATTGGCAGATAATCTTGATAGATTTAAACTGCAGTTGCTTGGAAAACGAGGACAGATCACTCTCAGATATCTGCATCACAAACAATGGAGGATCTCCATAAAATAAGGGCATTTCTTTAATATAAAAAGGGACATTTTATCCCTGATAACATTTTGTGAATATTTCTTATCTATTTATGGTCTAAATGATGCATAACTTTCCCTTGGGGGACTAGGAATACTGGTAATGCTTACTATGGGATTACTGGGTTGACCAAGCTGTAATATGTGGGTTATCCAGGTTAGCTGCTGCCTACCCCAGATCTTAGGCAAAGAACTAGCCAAGAAAATGTAGCTTGTACATGGGTTATAACTTTAGGGTAGAGGGCAGAGCAAAGTGAGGTGAAACTCAAAGGGAATGATATTCAGGAATAGCAGAGCTATCTGTGCAATGTGTAGTGCCTAGTGAAAAATGAAAATGTGGGGCTCCTGTCCAAAATTATTAAGAATTTCATGATGGCAACAACAGAACATTGAATCAAGTACAGAGCCCTTCAAAGAGTTGGTCCCTGTGTGACTGCAAGGTTGTACACCTATGAAAACAGCCTAGGTAGATAGTAATCATATATGAGAAACCAAGTTATTATATATAGATCCCTCCCCAACCTTCACCCCTGCACAGTGGTAAAGAAGTTAATGGAACTCAATGCAAAACTTAACTAAAAATCTATCATAGGCTTTCAGGGAGGGTCAGTTTATGAAGGGAAATATAAGAGATGGCCAGGGCCTTCAGATAACAGAGTAGTTATGGTAAAGGCTTTTAGTTTTATTCTTTACATTCCCTTCATTGTCTCCAGGGTCAGACCCCAAGTTTTTAGGTGAATATTACTGAAATTTTAAGAACAGATGTTATACAAATTGTTTCAGAAAGTAAAATAACATAGAAAGCAGTTAATCACTTTTATGAAACTAGTGTGCTGTAGATACCACAGCTAGAAGACAATGTAAGAAAAGGATATTAGAAGTCAATTTAACTTCAAGACATAGTGTGGGAGAGGGGAAAATGTCACCTCTTTTCCCTGTTATTTCTCCTGGCTGGCTAAGAATTAAATTGACATGAGACAGATTAACAAGAGAAAGTAACCATATTAATAATGTATGTACATATGGGGATTCCATAAAAAATATAGGACCTGAAGACAAATCAGGTATATGAGGCTGATATGTCATATTGAGCTAAGGAGAAAGGAAGGTAGTGGTTTGAACTTCAAAAGGGAGGAAAGAGTTCATTGAGCTTCCTGATAATCATTGTTTTGAACTCAGTATCTGATAGTTGAGTTGCCTCTATTTCATTTAGCATTCTTTCTGAGGTTTCCTCCTTTCCCTTCATTTGGGGATTGTTTCTTTGTCTTCTCATTGTTCATGAGACTCTTCTTGTTAGCCTCTGTTTCTTAAATTGATCTGTTCTGGTTCCCTGTGATTATGGTATGAACTTCTGTGGTAGAATACCTGTGAGAATCAGTGGGGCAGTCTCCTTCGTGTATCCCAGTGTTCACAGCTTCCCCCTACTTTTTTGTGATCAATTGGAGGAGTAAGGAAAATTGGTTTAAGACAGCAAGATAGTGTTCTATGATATTTACATTAGCAGCCAGCAGAGAAGAGATGGGATATGCTTTGGCTATTTATAGTGTTAACCATGATCTTCCACCCCACTAGCCACATTTTAGAAAGGATGGAAAGAAGATAAGACTCTTATTGGGGACAAAAGGATTGTTAGTTGGATCTAAAAAGCTGTGAGGCTGTGGGAGGTCAGATTCTGAGGTAGGGTGGGAATAAAGATTAGTAAATAGGAGTAGTGTGTAAAAGAATAAAGAAAAAAAAGTCAATATACAGTCTCCATTAACTAGAATGTCACATGGTGGACTGTAGGTCTGCCTCATGACCCTCAAATCCTGCAAAGCACAAAGTTCCAGAAAGAACAGGAGAGCAGAGCAGGCTCAAAAAAAAAGGGAAGAAAGAAGCAAACATTTGGTAAACAAATTCTTACCAGGCCACCTAGAAGCAATGGGACAGGGAGGGGAGTTTAACAAACAGACTTTGCTAGGTTCTTCCTCTCTGCCTTACCTAGTTCATATTATGCTAAGGTGATAGTTCCCATCTTGGAGCAGGTTCTCTTTTTTAATTCTTTTTAGACTAGGGATGGTCAAAGGTTCTTCTTCAGTCTTTTGTTTCTTAAAATAATCAGCTAAAATAATCAATATTACAACTTAGACATTTGGAGGATAGCAAATTCTGGTACCCCTCAATAGATACAAACATTCTACAAGTATATGTGTGTGTATGTATGTGTGTACCAAATTCAACAAGGTGTTAAGTAGGCTTTGTTACAGAAGTGCGTGGATGTTTTAATGCTGGAATGCATTGGAATATAGTGACATTTATGTGCTGAAGGGAAAAATATAGTTGATTTCTGAAAGGTGCAGAAGACAGAATATGTTAAATACCACCACCCATTTGTGATTTAAAGAAATCTTAAACTAGAAATAGAGGGAACACCCCTAACCTTATAAATGTAAACTAAAATAAATATACTTAAGGAAAAAATCGAGAAGCATTAAAGGTCAAGCACAAAGACATGATGGTTGATATCATAGCTGCTATTTGACATACTACTTGAGAATCTAGCAGAAGAAATCATATAAGAGAAACAAATGACTTCTAAAGACTAAATGGGGCAACCTCTGTAATTTGCATATAGTACCATCATTTACATAGAAAACCCAACAGAATCAAACAATTGAGACTAATAAGACAGTTAAGAATATTAGATCCAGCCCCTAGAGTACACATCTGGCCTGAAACAATTCCATTGTATGTCAGCTTCCCCTTAGTGCACTGGGCAAGAATGGCCACTGTCCTGGTTTCTTGGGACTGAAAGATTTCTCTAAATGCAGGTGTGTCCATGCTAAACACAGGGAAGTCATCCTAGCTCTGGCTCTTGATTTCATTCTTACCTTATGACTCCCGGGAATTTCCTTTACTTTCAAGCCAGGGTATGTATTAAAATTTGTTTCTTTGGGTATTATATTTTACCTAGAATTCCTAGATATGTTTAACATAAAGTATGAACCCACATCAGCTCAACCTGCTCTTTTGCCAGAATTATCTTCATTAAGCCTTTAAGAATAATGAAATGCTTAATGACATGAGAAAATGTTCATGTGTAGAGTGAAAAATACAGATTATAAAACTTTATATATAGTTGGGTGCTCTTTTTATTGTAAAAATATATCATGTATTCATATCTTTGAAAATTTTAGGTAATGAAACCAGAAAAATTGGTGTTCATGCTGCCTGTCACTACCAGAACCAATAAGCAGAGACAGGGATTGAAACTCTATGTGCATTTTATTCAGATGGCTGATGATCTGAGAAGATGGCAGGTTATATACCTTAACAGACTGTGTTACATTTCTTTTCAAGCCAGCCTTTTTTTTAGAAGGAGGAAAAAGTATAGATAAGGGATTTGGAGTTCAGGAAAGAAGGTAATCATATAAAAGCTGCAGTCCAGCAATTTCCCTAACACCCCTTTGTAATAGAACCACTGGGTTCTATTGCTCTGGGATCTAATGCTTACTACTGATAAGAACCTTACTTCCAATGCCAGAGTCTTGTGAAAAGGAAAGGTACCATATATTAAAAAGTTATACAGGTTACAGCCTTGGTTGGTGTAGCTCAGTGGATTGAGCACGGGCTGCGAAACAAAGCATCGCAGGTTCGATTCCCAGTCAGGGCACATGCCTGGGTTGCAGGCCACGGCCCCCAGCAACTGCACATTGATGTTTCTCTCTCTCTCTTTCTCCCTCCCTTCCCTCTCTAAAAATAAATAAATAAAATTAAAAAAAAAGAAAAAGAATACAAGGAAATTTAAAAAAGTTATACAGGTTTAGAATAATGGCAGAATTCTGCCATTATATCTTGCTCCTTTTAGAAAGAAAAAAAAAAAACATTCACACATAGTCCTGTCCTGCTTGTCAAACCAGGCTAGTAAGACATACCATCTCTCAGGAAAAGAAATAGAAGTCTGTAGCTTAGCTGGGAAGATTCCTGTCTGTATTCTGGCTTCCTCCAATTGTTTGTGCTCAGCTTTCTAGGATCCAGCCTTTAATCCAAAACTGCATCCTCATGGTGGGCCGGTGAATCCTTCTGCACCCTTTCAAGGTGCCTGGCCAAGACCTAACACTGTAGCTACGTGGTCAAGAGGTTTCTCCTTCCCCAGCCACGTGGTTGAGAGAGAGAGAGGGGGAGAGGGAGAGAGGAGAGAGGGATGGGGAACAAGAACCTCTCATGGTTCTCCTACTCTCTTTCTCACATGGTCTAGAGCTCCAGAGCTCCAGCATGACTGAGAGAGAGAGTGGGAGACACTGGCTGCTCTTGCCCCTGGGTTTAATGCTGGCATGGATCTTCCTCCATAACCCCATTTCCTACTCCTCTCACAAAGGATTATACCTTATAGCATTCTGTTTTTTGGCTGCCATTGTTAGTCCCGGTAGGCATGGTCCTTTGACTTAGGAGCTGCTACTCTTTCATGTGCAGAAGCCCCTGCAGCTACATCACATCACACGTTAGAATCACACTCATCTCCCTGGCTCTGAGCACAAGCACAGCTTTTAACATTATTAAAACACTGGCCAAGTTCTTGAGATATGCAAAATAACTCTCAATGACCTTGCTCCTCTTCCCCTATCCCCCAAGTGATAGCTATATGGAGTTTCTCCATTTTGGAGTACCTGTAGCTCAGTATCCCATTACACTTTCATTCATTGACTGGTGACTTTCTATCCAGGTCCTGTGTCCTGGGCTGCAAGATGTCTCTCTCTCTGGAACACAATGGCCCAGATACCATCTTGATCGCTTATGGTCTTTTCTGGAGCACAAAGGTCAAATTGTTTGTGGTCTCCTGGAGTCAGGGTGGGCCACACCTTCAGTTCCTGAAATAATAGCTTTTTACATGCCTTAGCTACTAAGCTTATTAACTGTTACCTAAAACAAAAATTTCCTAACTCCTGAGTTCCCCTGTCATCCCCCAATGTTAGTTTAAACTATCTTATTTCTATGAGATCAGTTTCATATGGAAATATTCATCTTGCTGTTGGGTATGTATCTTAGCATTAGATTGTCTGGTAGGGTGCTTAGGAATACACTTAATTGCAGATCCACATAAGGTGTCACATTTCATACAACAAGCTATGATGCTGAAAACAATGAAAAGAATAAACACAACAAATGCCTCTCTAAAACCAGTAATACCTGGCAGGCAGGTGGTTAGTTTAGACAAATCACTACCCAAGAATCCCTCTCTGTTTTATATTGTACACTGCTTCATTTGCTTGCTTTACTTATGCTCTATAAGCTGTGAATTATCAGTCAGGTTGAAATAGCAGTCATTTAAATTCTTCACATCCATGACTATGTCTTGAAAGGAGGTAGTCTATAGCTGCATGATTCTCTAATACTGTTTCTCTAGCTTGTCCTAGTTCTTAACTAATAGCACTAATGGCTTGTGAGGTGGCATTCAAAGCTTTTGCCACAGCACAAACTAATCTACTTATTTCTACATTCAGAATGGTCATTATGGATGGTATTACAAATATATCAAAGATACATATTCAGTGGGGCTAAAAAGCTACAAATCACTGCTGCAATTAGGCACAAGGGAGAGTTGCTATCAAGCTGGCATGGTGTGGGGCTTCTGATGCATAAAACCCATCAGTCTTCCCAGAAAGCATGGTTCCCCAGAACTATTTGCTGGAGCATAGGAATAAACAGTCCTTCCACAATTTAGAAACCATCCTGCAGGCAATTTGATGCATTAGTGGTGGTGGTACAATTCATCTCCACATCTGCTGAAAGCACAAAACAGTTTTTAGTACAGTTGACAAAAGTTTCACACTCTCTGGCTGGAGCTACATTAGTAATTTTTAAGGAAAACATTTCCTTGTCCTTTAGAGTTACCACAAGTCCCCAATTATAAATATCAGAGTAGGTCATTTTCTTACTGATATGCTTAAACAAAGTATAATTTCAGAGGCTTTTCAGGGGAGTACAAATTCTTGTAAGACATGAAGTGAAAATTTGTTCAATGTAAGTTCATCCTTAATGACAAAGGTCAGAGATGTTTAGAGCATGTTTTGCTAAGTGTACCCACATATTTTCATCTTGTTTGAAAGGAATAAGTTCTCCATAACATGAGGTCAAACAAAAAGTAATGAAAAGAACATAATCCATTGATTTCAAAAGATGACTTTCAGGTCTTCTTGCAGTTTGGTGGTCCATTGTTCCTCCAGTGCTTTCTTTACTATGGTATGATGAATCCAAGATTTTATTCCTGCTAGCTTTGCCATGGTTGGGGTGGGGAGGAGCACATCCCAAGGTCCAGTTCACTTTTCTTCTATTTGGCTTTCTGGAGATGCTGTCATCCAAGTCTTGAGCAGCACTTTGTTTCCAGGCTCAGATGAGTGTTGTGAACCGGTAGGGAAGAGGTCTCTAATATTGGCAAGTCTATTAATTACAGCTAAGGTCTGACTTAAATGTTGTACACATTTATTTATCTTCACTTCTTGGTCTCTATACATATCTCCCACCACAGTTGTAGCCTGAAATGGTCACCTGCACACAATTTCATAGAAACTCAACTGAATCCCATTTCAAGGAGCCACCCTTACCCTGAGCAGTGCAATGGGCAAAGCTTGATCCCAATCAAGATGAGTTTCTTGACACAGCTTGTCTATACTTTTCTTTTTCTTTTTTAACTGTAAATTTATTTATTTATTTATTTATTTATTTACTTTTGGCTGTATATTTTTAAGACATGAGTTGTCTTCTCTTCCTTCCCAGAAGCCCAAGGTCTCCATGCTATGTGGAGTCTTCACTTGATTCCTAAAAATGTACTAACCTTCAGTGTAATTTCTGAAATAAACACAGGTCCATTATCACTTTGTATGCTGCCAGAGAGGCCAAAGCAAAGAATTATTTCCTTCAGTAAGCCTTTCACTACCTCAGGAATTTCTTCCTTCTAGTAGGATAGGCTTCTACCTGTCCTAAAAAGGTGTCAACAAAGACTAACAAATTTTTCCACCTTCACCCTTGGCATCTGGGTAAAGTCTATTTGCCAGTCCTCAAATAGGTACTATCCTTGATATTGTTTCCCTTCTTTCTTTTGATGGGGATCTGTCTTGGGATTATTATTCTGGTGCACAACACATCTAGCAATTACAATTTGTATAGCTTTAGAAATTCCAGGACCTGAGAGCCACAGTTTAATACAGGTGGTTAATGAGTCTCTTCCATAATGAGAGGTCTCATGCAAATGCTTCATGAGTAGCTCTACTAAATGTTCAGAGAGTAGTATAACTCCTTTCTTACTCTTTCTCCATCCACTATCAGGGCCTTCTTCATCAAAACCCCAACTCTTAGCTTTCTCTAAGCCTGAAGTTGAATATTCAGGTTCAAATTATGATAAGTCTAAAACAGGTACCAAAGGTTTTATAAATGTCCCTTTACCTTTACCCTGCCCCAGATCATATACAAGATAAGGTGGGAGTTGCAAATATCAGTAAACATGCTGGAGGAGAGAATCCACCAGTAAAGGAGCCACCAATGTGTAAAACCTAAATACAACAAGAAAGCCAACTCAAATGAGAAAAAAAGGTCAACCCTAGTGCATCCAGACAAGGACATCAAAGAGACCATGCCACTGAGTCCCACAGAACCCCTACCATAGAAGTTCAACCTACGAAGACAGCAAGCAAGGCAAACCACTGGGATTCACAGAAACAAATGAAGAGAGTCACCTAAAATGGGGAGACAAAGAAAGAACATGAAATCAAAAGTAATGGAAGACTTCCCACTAAAAGAGATTAATGAAATGGAGGCAAGGAAATTTTCAGATATAGAATTCAAAGAAATGGTTATCAGGATGCTCAAGAAACTCACAGACAACTACAAGGAACTGAATGGGAACTACAACAGTATGAAAAAGGAAATGGAAAATATAAACAAGAACCAGGAAGAAATGAAGAATGCAATTTCTGAAATGAAACAGACACTAGAAGGAATTACAAGCAGGCTGGATGAAGAGAGGAGCGAAATAGCGACCTGTCAGGGAAGATAGAAAGAAACACTGAGATAGAGCAGCTGCTTGAAACAAAATAAAAAAAAATATGGAGACAGCTTAAGGTAACTGCAAGATAATATGAAATTCAACAACACCTGAATTGTAGTAATATCAGAAAGAGAAGAAAAGGAGCAAGGGATAGAAACCCTGTTTGAAATACTAACAACAGAAAACTTTGCCGAACTTGGAGAGAGGAAAAACCATGCAAGTTCAGAAAGCACAGAAGGTGTCAATCAAGATGAACCCAAAGAAGCCTACTTCAAGACACATCATGATTTAAATGCCAAGTTTTAAAGACAAACAGAGAATCTTAAAAGCAGCAAGGGAGACACAAGGAGTAACATACAAAGGAGCTCCGATAAAGTTAGCAGCTGATTTCTCAACAGAAACATTGCAAACCAGGAGAGGATAGCAAGAAATATTTCAAGTAATGAAAAACAAAGGCATGCAACCAAGATTACTCTACCCAGCGAAGCTCTCAATTAAAATGAGGGAAAATAACGAGTTTCCCAGAAAAAAAAATGAGGCTGAAAGTATATACCTCCACCAAACTAGCACTGCAAAATATGCTAAAGAGACTGCTTTGAGAAGATGAAGAAAAACAGTGAGAGAGAGAGAGAGAGAGGAACACAGGTACAAAAGGAGGAAATGAATAAATATCTATCAATAATAACCTTAAATGTTAATGGATTAAATGCTCAAATAAAAAGACATAGGGCAGCTGAATGGATAAGAAAACATGACCTACACATATGCTGCCTACAAGAGACCTGCCTCAGAAAAAAAAAAAAATACTTACACAGACTGAAAACAAAGGGTTGAAAAAAGCATTCCAAATGAATGAACAAGAAAAAAAAAGGTAGGTACCAATAATGATATCAGACAAAATAGGCTGCAAAAAAAGGTGAAAGACAAAATTTAGGACACTTCATAATACTCAAGGAAATAATTCATCAAGAAGACATAAACATTATGAAAATATATGCACCCACCATAGCAGCACCCAAATATATAAGGAAAATCTTGGAGGACTTCAAGAATGATGTAGACAGCTGACACTTACTACAGGATTTTATTACCCCACTGTCAAAAATAGACAGATCTTCCAAATGAAATATCAACAAAAATATTGACACATTGAACAATATCCAGATCCAATGCACTTAACAGATACATATAGAACCTTTCATCCCAGAGAAGAAAAACACATTCTTTCCAAATGCACAAGGAACATTTTCAAAGATAGACCACATAATAGGACACAAAATCAGCCTCAACAAAATTCAAGAAAATTGAAAGCATATCAAGCATTTTCTTGGACCACAAAGTCTTGAAACTAGAAACCAACCTCAAGAAAAAAAACTCAAAAAGACTAAAATTTGTGGACATTACATAATACGCTATTAAAGAATGAATGGGTTAATAATGAGATTAAGAAAGAAATTAAAAAACCATGGAAAAAATGAAAATGAACTCACAACAGTCCAAAACTTATGGGGCACAGTAAAGGCAGTTCTGAGAGGGGAGCTCACAGCAATCCAGGCTTACCTAAAAAAGAGAGAAATATTTCAAATAAACAACCTAACCCTACCTACATCTACAAGAGCTAGAGGAACAACAACAAACACAACCCAGAGTGAGTACATGGAAGGAAATAACCAAGATCAGAGCAGAATTAAATGACATAGAGACTAAAAGAACAATCCAAAGGATCAATAAATCCAGTAACTAGTTCTTTGAAAATATAAACAAAATTGACAAACCTTTAAGCACACCCATCAAGAAAAAATGAGAGAGGACTTACTACTTAAAATCAGAAATGAAAAAGGAGAGATTACAACTTATGCTACAGACATACAAAGGATTGTACAAAATTACTATGAACAACTATGTGACAAGAAAGTTGAAAACGTGGATGAAATGGACAAATTTCTAGAAAAACAAAATCTTCAAAAACTGAATGAAGAAGATTAAGAAAGCCTGAACAAACCTATATCAGTTAGTGAAATCAAAGCAATAATTAAAAAAAAAAATCATGGCACACAAAAGCCCTGGACTGGAGGGTGTCACTGGTGAATTTTACAAAACACATAAGAAAGAGTTAACCTTTATTCTTCTCAAACTATTCCAAAAAATCCAAGAATAAGGAAGACTCTCAAACTCTTTTTACAAAGCCAGCATCATCTTAATCTTCAAATCAGATAAAGACACAACAAACAAAGAAAACTAACAGCCAATATTGCTAATGAATATAGAAGTGAAAATCCTCAACAAGGTATTGGCAAACCACATCCAGCAACACAATAAAAAGATCATACATCATGATCAAGTGGGATTTACCCCAGGGATGCAAGGATGGTATAATTTTTAACACATCAATAAAAGTAATACATCACATAAACTACAGACAAAAATCACATAATATGAATAGATACAATAACAACATTTGATAAGGTACAGCACCCATTTATAAAAACACTCAGCACAGTGGGAGTACAATGAGCATTCTTCAACATGATAAAGGCCATTTACAATAAATCTCCAGCTAACATCATACTCAGAGGGCAAATCTCACAGTTTTCCCACTAAGATCAGCAAAAAGAGAAGGATGTCCCCTTTCACCCCTTCTAATCAAAATAGTATTGGAAGTCATAGCCACAGTGATCATACAAGAAAAAGAAAAGGAGTCCAAATTGGGAAGGAGGAAGCAAAACTTCCATTGTTTGCATGTGACATGATTGGGTCCACAGAAAACCCTATAGAGTCCATCAAAAAACTACTCAACATAATACATGAATTTGGAAAAATAGCGGGATACAAAGTCAATATTCAGAAATGAAAGGCATTTTTGTACACCAACAATGAAATATCAGAAGCAGAAATCAAGAAAAAAAATCCCACTTGACATAGCAACAAGGAAAATAAAGTACCTAGGAATGAAGCTAACTAATGAGGTAAAAAACCTGTTGTCAGAAAACTACACAACACTGAGGAAAGAAATTAAGGAAGACACAAACAAATGGAAGTATGTATCATGTTCATGGGTTGGAAGATCATCAAAATTTCCATACTACCCAAAGAAATTTATAAATTCAATTCAATTCATATTGAAATACAAATGATTGTCACAGTTATAGAAAAATATTTCAAAAAATTATATTGAACTACAAAGAACTCCAAATAGCATCAGCAATTTTGAGAAAGAAGAGCAAAGTAGAAGGGATCACAACACTTGATATCAAAGTGTATTACAAGGCCACTGTAGTCAAGACAGCCTGGTACTGGCATAAGAACACACACATGGACCAATGGAACAGAGTAGAGAGTCCAGAAATAAACCCAAGTCTCTGTGGTCAATTATTATTTGACAAAGGGGACAGAAGCATAAAATTGAGTAAAAATAGGCTCTTCAACAAATGGTGTTGGGAGATCTGGACATGTACATGAAAAAAAATGAAACTCGGTCACCAACTTACACCATACACAAAAATAAACTCACAGTTGATAAAAGACTTAAATATAAGTTGTAACACCATAAAAGTCCTAGAGGAGAACATAGGCAGGAAAATCTCAGCTATTCCATGCAGCAATATTTTCACTGATATGTCCCCTAAAGCAAGGGACATAAAAGAAAGAATAAGTAAATGGGATCTCTCCAAATAAAAAGCTTCTGCACAGCTAAAGAAAACAGCATTAAAATGAAAGGAGGACCAACCATATGAGAAAACATATTTGCAAATGATGCCTCAGACAAGGGTTTAATCTTCAAAATATATAAATAACTCACACAACTCCACTCCAGGAAGACAAAAAAAATTAGCAAAGGGCTTGACAAGACACTTGTCCAAGGAATACATACAGAGGGCCCAGAGACACATGAAAAGATGCTAAATAACAGTAGTGTACAGAGAGATGCAAATTAAAACCACAGTGAGATACCACTTCACACCAATGAAAATGGCCATCATAAACAAATCAACAAATGAGTGCTGGAGAGGTTGTAGAGAAAAGGGTACCGTAGTGCAATGTTGGTGGGAATACACACTGGTGTAGCCACTGCAGAAACAGTATGGAATTTCCTCAGAAAACTAAAAATGGAGCTACCTCTTGACCCACCAATACCGCTGTTGGGATTATATACTAAAGATCCTGAAACACCGATCCAATAGAACCTATGCACCCTAATGTTCATAACAGCATGATTTACACTAGCCAAGTGCTGGAAGCAACCCAAGTGCCCATCAGTAAATGAGTGGGTCAAAAAACTGTGGTACATTTACACAATGGAATACTATGCAGCAGAGAGAAAGAAGGAGCTCCTACCCTTCATGACAGCATGGATGGAGCTGGAAAGCATTATGCTAAGTGAAATTAGCCAGGTGGTGAAAAAGAAATACCATATGATCTCACCTATAAGTGGAACCTAATCACCAAAACAAATAAGCACGCAAAGTATAACCAGAGACATTGTAATAAAGATCACACTGACAGTCACCAAAGAGGAGTGGGGAGAGAGATAATAGGGGATAACAAAGGAGTGGCCATCAAGGAACATGTATAAATGACACATGGACAAAGGCAAAGTGGGTATGTTCAAAGGTGGGAGGTGGGGATAGTTCACCAGGTGGGTGTGATGGGGTGAAAATGGAGACAACTGTACTTGAACAACAATAAAAAAAGAACAAACTGACAGTAACCAGAGGGGAGGGGGCAGAAGGATAATGAGGTAAATAGGGGAAGGTCCGTCACGGAACACATATAAAGGGCAGAGGGAGAAAGCCAAAGGGGGTAGGTTTGAGGTAGGGATGGCTGGGTTGGAGGGCCATGGTGGGTTGAAAATTTGCATAACTGTACTTGAACAATAATAAAAATAAATAAGTAAATAAAAGTAAATGTTCCTTTAGCAGCCTCTTTCACTGCTTGATCAGCCAGATAGTTTCCTCTAGCCACATCAGTATCCTCTTTCTGGTGCCAGGAGCAGTGCAGAACTTCCACTAGAAAATGTACCTAGACAGCTTCTTACAATTTTAAAATTTCTGCTGCATGCTTAATCTCCTTTTTATTGGATGTTAATAGTACTCTTTCTTTCCAGATGGAATTATATGCATGCAAAATTAGGAAAGCTTACTTAAGTCAGTATACACGTTCACTCTCTTTCCATGTGATAATTCCAATACCCTCATTGGTGCAATCAGTACAGCTTTCTGAGCAGAGATTTCTGGCAGCAAGGCCTTGACCTGTACTCTTCTTTCAAGAGTCACAACTGTGCATACCTAGCCTTTCTGTTTCCTTTGTCCATATAATTGCTTCCATCTACACAAAGAGTCCTGTTTGCCTCTTGTAGAGGATGGTCCTGTAAATTAATTCTGCTAGAACAAACTTCCTCAATTATCTCAGCACAGTCTCCTCGAAAAGAGAGGCATAATTTAACTTATTTACAGTTTTGGGGGAGATATTGTGATTGTTGAGAATGGCCTGCACCTGCCCATTCTTCCAGCAGTTGATAGCCTGTCCCAACGAAAATATTTCAGCTTCCTGTAAGAGCTTGCAGGTGGTTGCCACAACTCTCAAGCAGGCTGGCCACCCCAGGACAGTGTGATCTAATTTTCTTGACAAGTATGTGATGGGTTGCAATATGTCACTAAGCATTTGGGTGATGACTCCTGGGGCAATGCCATGCCTTTCATGAATGTATAATTGAAAGGGCTTTAGTAGGTTTGGAAGCCCCAAGGCTGATATAGAAGCCAGGCACACCTTCAGGGACTCAAAAGCCTGAATGCACTTTCATCCATTCTAAGAGGCTATAGTCTGGTCTTTTCAGAGCTTTTCCAGCTTAACAGATCTGATGTAGAAAATGGATTATGTACCCAGTAATATCCAGTAGACTGACCCTCTTCCCCTACTCCCATAGGAAGTTTTTGCAAAGGGTATTGTCCTGCCCAAGTAGGGGTTTGTCCTTCACCGTATTTGACTCTCTGATGAGTTCAAGACCTATTGACCAGCTCAGGCTCCCTTTCCCAGTTGCCTCAGCTAAGTAGGGAGGAATATCCCCCAGGCCTGGAGGGGCCATGGGAACCCTGACAATGTTCACAACAGCCAGAATATATAGATCTTCCTTGCCCTGCTCCTATGAGCTTCTGTCTTTTACAGGCAAATTCCTCTTTTTCTGTACCATTAACTTATTTCCTTTTGATCCCACATCTTTATTATATAAAATCATGAAAGTTTCTGAGTATTTTGTCCCACTCCCCTGATCTTTGACAAAACAACTCTGATTGCAGTGTAGTATAGTAGTTTAAAAACCCTTTCAGCAGCCAGAACTCTCCTGAGTCTAGATAATCTAATATATAAGACAAATAGTATTACAATAAAAAAAAATTCTTTTTAGTCATAGGTTTCTCAGCATAGGCCAACCAATCAGCCAAAACTCTCCCCAAAGGGCTGTTTCCCGGAATGGAGTCTCCCCCCGACCCATTCTACCAGATGGAGCTCTGTAAAATCACACAAACCAAACCAGAAGGCAGGTTAATTCAACCAGAAGACATCTTTTTACCAGACAGAGCTCTGTAAAACAGAAGGCACCTTAATTCCTGCTGATCCAAGTCATGACCTGGGATTGTAGCCTTAAGAAAGCATAGTGAATCAATCAAAAGTGAAGATAATGGGGGTGCCAAGAGTTGCAGGTGGAGAGTCTCTAAGTGAAATCACTTGGCAGTTGCTAGGGAGTCTCCAGATCCACACCTTGGAGGCCCCTCAGTCCAAATAGCCAGTGGGATTCCCTGCCAAATACCCAGACTTACTGGATAGTCCCAAAGTCTCTCCCAGTGAAATGTAGAGAATATGAAACCTGAAAAGTTGGCATTCACGATGCCTATCATTACCAGAACCAATAAGCAGAGACAGGGATTGAATTGTTATGGGCCCTTTATTAAGATGGCCAGAAATCTGGGAAGATGGGTTATGTACCCTAACAGACCATCTTACATTTTCTTTCAAGTCAGACTTTTTTATAAAGAGGAAAAAGTGTAGGTAAGGGATTTGGAATTCAGGAAAGATTAATCAGATAAAAACTGAAGTATAGCGATTTCTCTAACACCCTTTCATCTGTTGACTGGAGGATTTCTATTTGGGACCTGTGTCTTGTCTCCTGGATGATTTTTTCCCCTTCCTTCCTTCCTTCCTTCCTTCCTTCCTTCCTTCCTTCCTTCCTTCCTTCCTTCCTTCCTTCCTTCCTTCCTTCCTTCTTTCTTTCTTTCCTTTTCTTTTCTTTCTTCTCTTTCTTTCTTTTATTGTTCAGTTACAGTTGTTCCGCCTTTTCCCCCATTGCTCACCCCTACCTTATCCCCCCATGCACACAGTCAAACTACCCCCACTGTCCATGGTCATGAGTCCTCTATTCATGTTCTTTTCCTTGCCCCTTCCCCTTCTTTCCCAATCCTCCCCCTCCCCCTTTCCCTTTGGCCACTGTCAGTTTGTTCTTTATTTCCAAGTTTTTTGTTTTATTTTGCTCATTTGTTGTTTTGTTGATGAGACTTCACTTATAAACATATGGCATTTGTCTTCACCTCCTGGCTTATTTCACTTAGCATAATGATCTCCAGTTCCATCCAGGCTGTCATGAAGGGTAGGAGTTCCTTCTTTCTTTCTGCTTCATAGTATTCCGTTGTATAAATGTACCACAGTTTTTTGATCCACTCATTTACTGATGGGTAATTAGGCTATTACAGCACTTGGCTATTGTAAATTGTGCTGCTAGAAACATTGGGGTGAATAGGTTCTTCTGGTATTTCAGGATTCTTATGGTATACTCCCAGGAGTCGGATTTCTGGATTGAAAGGCAGTTCCATCTTTACTTTCTTGAGGAAATTCTATACTGTTTTCCACAGTGGCTGGTCCACTTTGGATTCCCAACAACGTTGTACTAGGTTTGCCTTTTCTATGAAACCTCTCCAGCACTTGTTTGTTGATTTGTTTATGATGGCCATTTTCACTGGTATGAAGTGGTATCACATTGTGGTTTTAATTTGCATGTCTCTGATGGCTAGTGATGTTGTGCATCATTTCATGTGTCTATGGGCCTTTTGTATGTCCTCCTTGGATAAGTGTCAGTTCAGGTCCTTTTCCCCATTTTTTAATTGGATCAATTCTTTCTCTGGTGTGGAGTCACATGAGTTCTTCATATATTTTGGAGATCAAACCCTTGACTAAGGTATCTTGGCAAATATGTTTTCCAATATGGTTAGTTCCCTTTCCATTTTGTTGATGTTTTTAGTTGTGCTGAAGCTTTTTAGTTTGATGTAGTCCCATTTGTTTATTCTTTCATTTATAACCCTTGCCTTAGGGGACATATCAATGAAAATATTGCTACATGGAGTTTCTGAAATTTTCCTGCCTATGTTCTCCTCTAGGATTTTTATGGTGCAATGGCATATATTTAAGTCTTTTATCCATCTTGAATTTATTTTGGTGCATGGTGTAAGTTGGTGGTTGAGTTTCATTTTCTTACATGTAGCTGTCCAGCTCTCCCAACACCATTGGTTGAAGAGGATATTTTTATTCCATTTTATACTCCTGCCTACTTTTTCAAAAATTAACTGACCATATTGACATGGGTTTATTTTTGGATTCTATATTCTGTTCCATTACTCTATGTGTCTGTTATTATGCCAGTACCAGGCTCTTGATTGTTGCGCGTGGGTCACCGGCTAGCAGTGACCACGGCACACTGTGGATGGCTCGACAATACGCGAGAAAAAACACACATGCACAGAGACAAACCAGTTTCTGTGGGGAAGTAGGGACGGAATGGCCACCCCCCCTAGTGGGGAGCGCGCTGATCCACCGTCCATACCTGCTTTTATTGGGCTCATGCTACATAATAACTCAGGTAACGTACAATACTCATTAGGGGAAGTAAGGAATATAGAAAATAAAGAGCTCTGCCGGTCTATTGAGTTGGGGGGTCAAAGAGCTGTAAGGCTGAGGAACAAACTAGCTTCCTCCTAAGACCCTCCTCATTCAACTGAGAGCATTCTTGAACAAAGAAGGTTTCACAGTAATTTACATGTTCTTTCTTAGGCCTGATCACCCCGGGAAATCCGCACTTCCCAGTACCGAGCTGTACTTCCCCGTCATTGTTTCAGGCTTAGGTGGAGCGCGGGAACTAAGGCCACCGAGAGATAAGGAGATTTTCTTCCGGACGCTGAGAACTCAGACTTTGTCAAAGCCGAGGAGTGAGGGTCCATCACCCCCCTTTGCTGCAGCCCCCCCAAGTCCTTCTTTTGGGGGGCCTCCCAAAAGTGATCGTGCCTGGCTTGGGTTGTTCCCCCGTGGGGAATCTTACCCGTCTTTGGCTAACCGACCAAGCTTTTTGGGGGTTCGGCAGCAGAAACAGCATTACTGCCAGGGAGATAAGCTTTTGTCTCCTTGCCGGCTCACGGTTCCAAGGGCGTTCCCTTAGCCTTAGCCTAGGCGGGGGTCTCAGCTTCTAATACCAGTCAGGGCGGTTCCCAACATATCTCCCCTTTTTTAGTTTTTTTAAAATCAATTGTGGTCGTTAAGCCTGTGAAACCTACTTTTGCTGTTTTCGAATGCAAATCAGAAGAAAAGCAACATCTACATACATCATAAGGCAATAATAGAAATATAAAGCAGAAACTAAATTCTATGAGTGGTGAATACCTAAATTTCTAAATTCAGTGCAAGAAAACATATTAAGGGAAAAACAAAAGTAATAGGTCTGATTACATTTCAGTCTTTGAGAGAAATTACATAGATATCAGGAAAGGCAAATTACAAGGCAGTTTGAGCATAATGCAAGCCTGACTTCTTACGAGAGGATTTCTTAACAGGTGCAGTTCTGCGCACCGACTCATCACCTACTTTCTTACGTGGGTGTTGAGTTTTAATTTTACGCCTGCCAGAGTGGTTTCTCATACCTTCTCCCTTGTTTTCAGTTAGGACTGCTAAGGGTTCCATAAAGGTGGCTACCTGCTGGTCTCTGATACGACCCTGGGAAAACAATTTGCCAAAACACCGAAGTAAACAAATCAATATCACAATCAGTAAACAACCAGCAGCTCCAAAAACCCAAATTCTCAAATTAATTCCATCAAACCATGTTTTAGGATTCAGCCAATTAATATTTTCATTAAGGGCTCGAAAAAATGTCCTGTTTGGTTAAACGTTGAATGTCCTGCAGCTGATGATGTAACTCCAACTGCAATTTATCAATTTGTCCTTTTAAGTTAGTGGAGAAAGCTCCCCTCAAGCGATGTTGTATATCAGTCCAATTATGTTGGCTGGAATTCCACTGTAGCGGTGTGACACACAGTCTGGAGAACCTAGGGTCACAGGTTAGGTGTTGACGAATCACGAGAGCGTCCTGGCATTCGCCAATCCAGTCCAGTGCTGATTCAACTGCAGAAAGGCGGGTCAGGATCTCCTGATCTATTTGGGCCTGTTGGACTAATTCTAAAGTAGCATTGATTAAACCATAAGTGCAACCAGGTGTTAACAAACTGTCGGACTCATAAAGAGAGCAGTGCATTGTTAAATGCTATAATGCCATTTGGATTCATTCATTTTCTGGTCATATTCTGGAGATAACAGATTTGGAAAGAGTTGGAAGGCACAATTAAATCATAACCACTATTAACGACTGGTCTTGTTAGATTTATGCAAAGAAACCTTATGTCATTATTCACTCCTTTAGAATGCCAAATTCTGGAGGGATCAGGTAGGGAGAAAAATATAAAGTGTGAAGGAAAATCCTTTTCCTTCTGATATCTACCAGGCTTCTTAAAACTTTCACTTCCACAGACCTTCTGCAACATTCACAAACTCTCTATTCTTTTTCATTCACTTTCTGATATCCACCAAGATTGCATCTTCATGCCTTAGACCTTCCATTACTAACACACACCACATAATTCTTTCTTAAAACATTTACTTCCACAGACTTTCTGCAACATTCACAAACCTTCTAATCTTTCTTTCATACTCCTTCTGATATTCACCAAGATTGCATTTCCATGCCTTATACCTTCAATTATTAACTAACATCACATAACTTCTTTCCTAAAACTTTTACTTTTCCATTTATCTTTACAGTTTCCCATTTACATTCCTAGAGTGTGAAGTTTCAACCTTCCCTGGAATCCTCAATTTCCTTTTCAGAGCAGATACAGAGCAAAATCCATCCCTTCTCTGTGGGGGGGGTGAAGGTGGGGCCTCCGTGATCTGCTCACTCAATTTGCACATCGTTTCACTGTCAGAATCATATTCCTCATCATCTAGCTCTGTTTTCTTTGCCTAAATGAACTCGAGAGAATCCCTGACAAGCCTCCAGGTTACAAAGGTGTGTGCACCAATAGATATACCACTGTTTTGCAAAGATTTCAACCTTTCACCCACTTTTTCCCAAACATCAATGTCTAACGTCCCTCTACCAGGAAATGAAGGACAATATTTTCTTATAGATTGCAAAAGCTGCACCAAATGCTTTTCTTTCACCTTATACCTTGCTTCTTTAAGAACTTGTTGTAATATACGCAGAAAAGATTTCTGCCCTTTAGATAAGTTACAACCTATGTTTACCTTCCTTCCCTTTTTTTTTAAAGAAAAAAGCTTACTTTTATTTACTTTTAATTGGCCAAAATAAATCACCTGATTACTTTTTTCAAGGCAAATCGTTTGTTTTTTCAAACTTGAGAATTAGATTACTATTTACCCAATTATAGGCGGTCGCGAAGAGAGAAACGACCTAGAAAAGAAAGACCTACTTCCCTGAAAATTCAACGCATCCCACGACATGCCCGAGAAAGAGTTCGGGGTCGTCGGCCCTTCCCTGGGCTGTTAGCGTGCAAATCCACCCGAAGTTGATGCGTTGTCCACAGCGACGGCTCGTAGCTGCTGGTTCCAAGTGGTCTCGAACGGGGTCCCACCTCTGTGGTCCCGAATCGCTGCCCCACGTTTGGGCGCCAGCTGTTGCGCGTGGGTCACCGGCCAGCAGTGACCACGGCACACTGTGGATGGCTCGACAATAAACACGCGAGAAAAAACACACATGCACAGAGACAAACCAGTTTCTGTGGGGAAGTAGGGACAGAATGGCCACCCCCCTAGTGGGGAGCGCGCTGATCCACCGTCCATACCTGCTTTTATTGGGCTCATGCTACATAATAACTCAGGTAACGTACAATACTCATTAGGGGAAGTAAGGAATATAGAAAACAAAGAGCTCTGCCGGTCTATTGAGTTGGGGGTCAAAGAGCTGTAAGGCTGAGGAACAAACTAGCTTCCTCCTAAGACCCTCCTCATTCAACTGAGAGCATTCTTGAACAAAGAAGGTTTCACAGTAATTTACATGTTCTTTCTTAGGCCTGATCACCCCGGGAAATCCGCACTTCCCAGTACCGAGCTGTACTTCCCCGTCATTGTTTCAGGCTTAGGTGGAGCGCGGGAACTAAGGCCACCGAGAGATAAGGAGATTTTCTTCCGGACGCTGAGAACTCAGACTTTGTCAAAGCCGAGGAGTGAGGGTCCATCACCCCCCTTTTGCTGCAGCCCCCCCAAGTCCTTCTTTTGGGGGGCCTCCCAAAGTGATCGTGCCTGGCTTGGGTTGTTCCCCCGTGGGGAATCTTACCCGTCTTTGGCTAACCGACCAAGCTTTTTGGGGGTTCGGCAGCAGAAACAGCATTACTGCCAGGGAGATAAGCTTTTGTCTCCTTGCCGGCTCACGGTTCCAAGGGCGTTCCCTTAGCCTTAGCCTAGGCGGGGGTCTCAGCTTCTAATACCAGTCAGGGCGGTTCCCAACATATCTCCCCTTTTTTAGTTTTTTTAAAATCAATTGTGGTCGTTAAGCCTGTGAAACCTACTTTTGCTGTTTTCGAATGCAAATCAGAAGAAAAGCAACATCTACATACATCATAAGGCAATAATAGAAATATAAAGCAGAAACTAAATTCTATGAGTGGTGAATACCTAAATTTCTAAATTCAGTGCAAGAAAACATATTAAGGGAAAAAACAAAAGTAATAGGTCTGATTACATTTCAATCTTTGAGAGAAATTACATAGATATCAGGAAAGGCAAATTACAAGGCAGTTTGAGCATAATGCAAGCCTGACTTCTTACGAGAGGATTTCTTAACAGGTGCAGTTCTGCGCACCGACTCATCACCTACTTTCTTACGTGGGTGTTGAGTTTTAATTTTACGCCTGCCAGAGTGGTTTCTCATACCTTCTCCCTTGTTTTCAGTTAGGACTGCTAAGGGTTCCATAAAGGTGGCTACCTGCTGGTCTCTGATACGACCCTGGGAAAACAATTTGCAAATACACCGAAGTACACAAATCAATATCACAATCAGTAAACAACCAGCAGCTCCAAAAACCCAAATTCTCAAATTAATTCCATCAAACCATGTTTTAGGATTCAGCCAATTAATATTTTCATTAAGGGCTCGAAAAAATGTCCTGTTTGGTTAAACGTTGAATGTCCTGCAGCTGATGATGTAACTCCAACTGCAATTTATCAATTTGTCCTTTTAAGTTAGTGGAGAAAGCTCCCCTCAAGCGATGTTGTATATCAGTCCAAGTATGTTGGCTGGAATTCCACTGTAGCGGTGTGACACACAGTCTGGAGAACCTAGGGTCACAGGTTAGGTGTTGACGAATCACGAGAGCGTCCTGGCATTCGCCAATCCAGTCCAGTGCTGATTCAACTGCAGAAAGGCGGGTCAGGATCTCCTGATCTATTTGGGCCTGTTGGACTAATTCTAAAGTAGCATTGATTAAACCATAAGTGCAACCAGGTGTTAACAAACTGTCGGACTCATAAAGAGAGCAGTGCATTGTTAAATGCTATAATGCCATTTGGATTCATTCATTTTCTGGTCATATTCTGGAGATAACAGATTTGGAAAGAGTTGGAAGGCACAATTAAATCATAACCACTATTAACGACTGGTCTTGTTAGATTTATGCAAAGAAACCTTATGTCATTATTCACTCCTTTAGAATGCCAAATTCTGGAGGGATCAGGTAGGGAGAAAAATATAAAGTGTGAAGGAAAATCCTTTTCCTTCTGATATCTACCAGGCTTCTTAAAACTTTCACTTCCACAGACCTTCTGCAACATTCACAAACTCTCTATTCTTTTTCATTCACTTTCTGATATCCACCAAGATTGCATCTTCATGCCTTAGACCTTCCATTACTAACACACACCACATAATTCTTTCTTAAAACATTTACTTCCACAGACTTTCTGCAACATTCACAAACCTTCTAATCTTTCTTTCATACTCCTTCTGATATTCACCAAGATTGCATTTCCATGCCTTATACCTTCAATTATTAACTAACATCACATAACTTCTTTCCTAAAACTTTTACTTTTCCATTTATCTTTACAGTTTCCCATTTACATTCCTAGAGTGTGAAGTTTCAACCTTCCCTGGAATCCTCAATTTCCTTTTCAGAGCAGATACAGAGCAAAATCCACCCTTCTCTGTGGGGGTGAAGGTAGGGCCTCCGTGATCTGCTCACTCAATTTGCATATCGTTTCACTGTCAGAATCATATTCCTCATCATCTAGCTCTGTTTTCTTTGCCTAAATGAACTCGAGAGAATCCCTGACAAGCCTCCAGGTTACAAAGGTGTGTGCACCAATAGATATACCACTGTTTTGCAAAGATTTCAACCTTTCACCCACTTTTTCCCAAACATCAATGTCTAACGTCCCTCTACCAGGAAATGAAGGACAATATTTTCTTATAGATTGCAAAAGCTGCACCAAATGCTTTTCTTTCACCTTATACCTTGCTTCTTTAAGAACTTGTTGTAATATACGCAGAAAAGATTTCTGCCCTTTAGATAAGTTACAACCTATGTTTACCTTCCTTCCCTTTTTTTTTAAAGAAAAAAGCTTACTTTTATTTACTTTTAATTGGCCAAAATAAATCACCTGATTACTTTTTTCAAGGCAAATCGTTTGTTTTTTTCAAACTTGAGAATTAGATTACTATTTACCCAATTATAGGCGGTCGCGAAGAGAGAAACGACCTAGAAAAGAAAGACCTACTTCCCTGAAAATTCAACGCATCCCACGACATGCCCGAGAAAGAGTTCGGGGGTCGTCGGCCCTTCCCTGGGCTGTTAGCGTGCAAATCCACCCGAAGTTGATGCGTTGTCCACAGCGACGGCTCGTAGCTGCTGGTTCCAAGTGGTCTCGAACGGGGTCCCACCTCTGTGGTCCCGAATCGCTGCCCCACATTGGGCACCAGCTGTTGCGCGTGGGTCACCGGCCAGCAGTGACCACGGAACGCTGTGGATGGCTCGACAATAAACACGCGAGAAATAACAACATGCACAGAGACAAACTAGTTTCTGTGGGGAAGTAGGGACAGAATGGCCACCCCCCTAGTGGGGAGCGCGCTGATCCACCGTCCATACCTGCTTTTATTGGGCTCATGCTACATAATAACTCAGGTAACGTACAATACTCATTAGGGGAAGTAAGGAATATAGAAAACAAAGAGCTCTGCCGGTCTATTGAGTTGGGGGGTCAAAGAGCTGTAAGGCTGAGGAACAAACTAGCTTCCTCCTAAGACCCTCCTCATTCAACTGAGAGCATTCTTGAACAAAGAAGGTTTCACAGTAATTTACATGTTCTTTCTTAGGCCTGATCACCCCGGGAAATCCGCACTTCCCAGTACCGAGCTGTACTTCCCCGTCATTGTTTCAGGCTTAGGTGGAGCGCGGGAACTAAGGCCACCGAGAGATAAGGAGATTTTCTTCCGGACGCTGAGAACTCAGACTTTGTCAAAGCCGAGGAGTGAGGGTCCATCACCCCCCTTTTGCTGCAGCCCCCCCCCCAAGTCCTTCTTTTGGGGGGCCTCCCAAAAGTGATCGTGCCTGGCTTGGGTTGTTCCCCCGTGGGGAATCTTACCCGTCTTTGGCTAACCGACCAAGCTTTTTGGGGGTTCGGCAGCAGAAACAGCATTACTGCCAGGGAGATAAGCTTTTGTCTCCTTGCCGGCTCACGGTTCCAAGGGCGTTCCCTTAGCCTTAGCCTAGGCGGGGGTCTCAGCTTCTAATACCAGTCAGGGCGGTTCCCAACATTGATTACTGTGTCCTTGTAATATAGTTTGATATCAGGTATTGTAATCCTCCTACTTTGTCTTTCTTCCTCAAAATTGCTAAGGTTATTTGGGGTAATTTATGGTTACATATAAATTTTCAAAATATTTGTTCTACTTTTTATGTTTTACTTTATATGTCAACATAAAGTAATGATGATCATTTATATATAGCCTTTAGAACAAACACTTTGTTCACACTGTATTACATAAGTAATGTAAAGGTAGTATTCTTTTTTTTTTACATTTTTCTTTTTCTTAATTGTGGGAGTATGACTTAGTGAAGATTTACTCTTTAAACTTACTGGTGCTAGTAGTATGAATGCCTGATTTTGCAGACCAATTAAATACCACTTAGTGATAGGTTTCTTGAGTTGGATCTAAGATACTGACATTGTAACAGTGCTAGGTAGCAGAAATTAACACTTTTAGAAGACAGCAAGTAACTAGAAATTACTTTGATCTTATATATGATTATAAATGCTTGATTCACTAGCCCATTTCTAAAATGCTTGTAAGACTTGCTGTAATTCTGTGGTTTTTTTTTTAATTTCTTGATTTTGAGAGAGAGGAAGGGGGGGAAGAGAAAGAGATACATCAGTTTGTTGTTCCACTTATTTGTACATTCACTGGTTGATTCTTGTATGTGCCCTTACTGAAGATCCAACCTGCAACCTTGTGCATTGGGTTGACATTATAACCAATTGAGCCTAGGGCCTGTAATTCTGTGTTCTGAGAGGAAACAAAACATGTTGCCCGAACTACCTTGTCAGTCCCCACCACCCTCTTATCACCTCAGTGTGTACTAAATTGCCTAATAAAGCAGTGACCTGATACTGGGAAAAAGTGGTAACTGAGAGTAGAAATAGCAGGGTGAGGAAGACTGTAACCTTAGTTGTCTAATATACAAACTGTGTATTCATTGGTAACATAAACTAGCTTTGAAATGTGAGAATCTGTTCAAGCAATTCAGAATTACAATGATAAAGAGAAAGTATAAGAACTTTAAAAAGTGCACTTAATAGAAATCTAGATAGTACATAAAAGAAAGTAAAATGTGAATTACAATAAAAATGGCACACTGTCAATGTGTTACAGTGTTCTTAACTACTGTGTATAGATTATATGCCACCTGGGAGAAAGAAAGGGTTCAAGTGAAAAGTATTTTTCACTTTTCTATAAAAGCTTAAAAATTATGTATATTTTATTAATAAAACAAAAAACGTTCATATAAACTTAATTTTGCTTGATTATTTTTCTGAGTTTTCATTTAAGTTATGTTAAGAGTTAAATAATTAACCTTTATTCCCTGACTAGTGTGGCTAAGTTGCTTGGGCATCATCTAGAAAATTGCAGAGTCACCTGTCAGAGCACATGCCTAGGTAGTGGCTTCAGTCGCTGGTCGGGGCATGTGAGAGAGGCAACCAAGTGTTTCTGTCTCATATGGATGTTTCTTTCTATCTCTTTCTCCCTTCCTACCCCTTTTACTAAAAATAAATTAATATAAATAAAACACCTTTGTAACTACTACTTACATAGAATGGTTGTACTATAATTCTCACTTTAGGAACTGCCTAAAAGAAAGCTTCTAGTTGCTGAAATAGCACTTAAATAGTAATAGGTGGAAGAGACTGGTTTGTTATTGGGCCTAAAAATAAATAATTAGGGGAAAAGGTTAAGGGGAAATAAGTAAGGGCAAGAAATGTAGTACAGTATCCAAAAAAATGGAAGATGGAGAGGATATGTAAATATTGTTATATATTACTAGATTCATAAACTATAACATGAATAAAATACTAATGATCTAAAATTTTTTACCAGTTGCTATACTAAGCAGAAAGTTTAAGATGGTTTATGTTTTTTTGCTAGTTATGAGAGAAAATGATTATAATATGAAGCTACTGGTGAAATTTAGACATTTTGGAAGGAAGGAATTTCCATAATTGTATATAATTATTGAGAAGAAACTTAGATTTCATTTAGACTCAAAATTCCAAGTAATGGAGAGGTGTGTTAAAGAGATTACTGGCCCACTACTGGGCCTCAATCTGTGGGTAATTCTTTGCTGTGAGGAAATGTCCTGTGCATTGTAGAGTAGTTAGCAGCATCCCTCTTCCATTAAATGCCATTAACAATGCCCCCAACCACAGCTTTCACAATAAAAAAAAATGTCTCCATACATTGCCAAGCATCCCCTGCAAAATTGCTCCCTGTTTGAGCACCATTGTAATATAGTGTGCCTAGCTGTGTTACCACTTTAGAATTTTTTACATCAGAAAAATTAAGGCCAGCATTAAAGCTATATAGCCATGTCCTGAACCATTATCCTGCTACATAACAAGGGCTCCCAGGAGTCTAGGATAATTGACTGATGCTGATAAAATTGAGTGGTTGTATTAAGAATCAGTTAAGAAAGAAACAAAACTTTTTATTTTATTTTTAAAATATTTTATTTATTTAATTTTAGAGACTGGAAGGGAGGGAGAAAGAGAGAGAGAGAAACATCAATGTGTGGTTGCCTCTCATGTGGCCCCCACTGGGGACCTGGCCCACAACTCAGGCATGTGCCCTGACTGGGGATCGAACCTGTGATGCTTTGGTTCGCAGCCCATGCTCAATCCACTGAGCTATGGCAGCCAGGGAGAAACAAAACTTTAAAAAAACAGACTTTGTGGAATGAGTGTATTTGCTATATCCTGTCTTTCAGTGATTTTTTTTCACCTTAAATTGATTAAAACTAAAGAAAAAGTACAGGAGAAAATTTGAACAGAATTTTACTTAATTTCAACAAATGTATCTTTATATTTATTCAATAAATTCTCATGTTATTGATAATGTATTAACATACCACATTATGTAATTATAAAAGTTAAGGAATCTTTTTTTAAATTACTTTATTTTTCTTCAATTACAGTTGTCTGCATTACCCTCCACCACTCCCCCTCATCCCAGCCATTCCCACCTCCACCTTGCTTCCACTCTCCCCCTTGGTTTGTTCATGTCCTTTATAGTGGTTCTTCGTTGGGAACAGCCCTGCCTAGTTTCAGGAGCTGTAACCTTCCCATGGCTAAGGCTCAGTGATCGACCTTCAGAGCAGAAACCACTAAGGAGACAAAGCTTATCTCCCTGGCAGAAGCGCCACTTCTGCTCCTCTTTTCATAACTGGGCCCCAATGCTTGATCAGTTAGCCAATGATGGATAAGATTCCCCAAGGGGGGAATGACTTAACAGGCATGATCACGTGGAGTCCCCAGGGAAGGACTTGGGGGGCTATGGAGAAAGGGAGTGATGGACCCTTGCCCCTTGGCTTTGACAAAGCCTGAGTCCTCATTATGCCTTCGAAGTCTCCTATCTCTTGGCTGCCTTACTTCCCCTGCCTGACTTAATCCTGAAACAATGACAGAGGGTGCTGTAGCCCTGTGCTGGAAAGGGCAGGTTTCCTGGGTGATCTAGCCTGAGAAAGAATACATAAACTCTTGTGAAACCGGCTTCACTAAGAATGCCCTTAATTAAATGATAAAGGTCTGGGAAGGAAATGAGTTTGCTTCCCACAGTTTTGTAGCCCATTAGCTAACAGATCCTGACTCAGAATAGGCCCTCAGAATTTTTTGTATGTTATCTATTGTTTGATCCTTACTGCCTGACAATGATTAATGAACTTTACCTGTATTCCTGTGTAAATTAAAAGCCAATAAAAACCCTGTGAAGGAAGTATTGGGGTGCTCTCCTCTTGAGAGAGTGGCCATGCTGCTTCAAGGCACCCTCCCACTGAGAGGGTAGCCGTGCTGTCCCGTCTCCTCCACACAAGACTCGGTAGTCTGTATGAATGTCTCATGTCTCATCCATGATGCCACGGACACTGTGGGCTGGTGTCTGTGTCAGTTCCTGAAAACCCTTCTCCCCACAGCTCCCTCCCCCCTCCCCTCTGGCCATTGTTAGATTGTTCTTAACTTCAATGTCTCTGGTTATATTTTGTTTGCTTTTTTCATTTGTTCATTATGTTATAGTTAAAAGTGAGATCATATGGTGTTTGTATTTCACTGCCTCGCTTATTTCACTTAGCATAATGCTCTCCAGTTCCATCCATACTGTTGAAAAAGGTAGGAGCTCCTTCTTTATCTCTGTTGCTTAGAATTCCATTGTGTAAATATACCATAGTTTTTTGATACACTCATTTACTGATGGGCACCTAGGTTGCTTCCAACACTTGACTATTGTTAATTGTGCTGCTATAAACATTGGGTTGCATAGGTTCTTCTGGATTGGTGTTTCAGAACTCTTAGGGTATAATCCCAGCAGCGGATTTGCTGGATCAAAAGGCAGATCCATTTTGAATTTTCTGAGGAAATGTCATACTGTTTTCCATAGTGGCCGCACCAGTCTGTATTCCCACCAACAGTGCACTAGGGGTCCCTTTTCTCCACATTCTCTCCAACACTTGTTTGTTGATTTCTTTATAATGGCCATTCTGACTGGAGTGAAGTGGTATCTCCTTGTGGTTTTAATTTGCATCTCTCTGATGGCTAGTGATGCCGAGCATCTTTTCATATGTCTCTGGGCCCTTTGTATGTCCTTCTTGGAAAAGTGTCTTTTCAAGTCCTTTGCCCATTTTTTAATTGGGTTTTTTGTCTTTCTGAAGTGGAGCCATGAGAGTTCTTTATATATTTTGGAGATCAAACCCTTGTCTGAGATATCATTGGCAAATAGATTTTCTCATATAGTTGGGTCTCTTTTCATTTTAATGCTGTTTCCTTTAGCCATGCAGAAGCATTTTATTTGGTGAGGTCCCATTTGTTTATTCTTTCCTTTACATCCTTTGCTTTAGGGGATATATCAGTGAAGATGGTGGTGCATGGAATGTCTGAGATTTTCCTGCCAGTGTTTTCCTCTAGAATTTCTATTGTGTAACACCTTATATTCAAGTCTTTCATCCACCTTGAATTTAGTTTTGTGTATGGTGTAAGCTGGTGCTGGAGTTTCACTTTTTTGCATGTAGCTGTCCAGATCTCCCAAAACCATTTGTTGAGATGTTATTTTTACTCTGTTGTATGCTTCTGTCACTTTTGTCAAATATTAATTGACCACAGAGACATGGGTTTATTTCTGGGCTCTCTATTCTGTTCCATTGGTCTATGTGCCTGTTTTTATGTCAGTACCAGGTTGTTTTTGTTAGAGTGGCCTTGTAATACAGTTTGATATCAGGCATTGTGATTCCTTCTTCTTTGTTCTTCTTTCTCAAAATTGCCGCAGCTATCTGGGGTCATTTATGGTTCCATATAAATTTCTGAAATGTTTGTTCTATATCTGTGAAATATGTCATTGGTACTTTAATAGGGTTTGCACTGAATCTGTAAATTACTTTTGGTAGTGTGGACATTTTGATGATGTTAATTCTTCCAATCCATGTGCATGGTGTATGCTTTCATTTATTTGTATCTTCCTTAATTTCTTTCTTCAATGTTGTATAGTTTTCTGAGTACCAGTCTTTTACCTCCTTGGTTAGGTTTCTTCCTAGGTACTGTATTTTCCTTGTTGCTACACCAAATGGGATTTTTTCCTGATTTCTCTTTCTGATATTTCACTGTTAGTGTACAAAAATGCCTTTGATTTCTGAATGTTGACATTGTTATCCAGCTGTTTTGCCCAATTCATTTTCTAGGTCATGTACTGTTTTGTTGGAGTCAATAGAATTTTCTCTATATACTGTCATGTCATCTGCAAACAATGACAGTTTTACATCCTCCTTTCAAATTTGGATGCCTTTTATTTCTTTTTCTCATCTGATTGCTGTTACTAGGATTTCCAATACTATGTTGAATAGGAGTGGTGAAAGCAGGCATCCTTGTCTTGTTTCTTGTTGCGCGTGGGTCACCGGCCAGCAGTGACCACAGAACACTGTGGATGGCTCAACGATAAACACGCGAGAAAAAACACACATGCACAGAGACAAACTAGTTTCTGTGGGGAAGTAGGGACGAAATGGCCACCCCCCCTAGTGGGGAGCGCGCTGATTTACCATCCATACCTGCTTTTATTAGCTTCATTTTGCATAATAATTCAGGTAAAGCACAGTACTCATTAGGGGAAGTAAGGAACTATAGAAAACAAAGAACTCTGCCGGTCTATTGAGTTGGGGGTCAAAGAGCTGTAAGACTGAGGAACAAACTAACTTCCTCCTAAGACCCTTCTCATTCAACTGAGAGCATTCTAAACAAAGAAGGTTTCACAGTAATTTACATGTTCTTTCTTAGGCCTGATCACCCCGGGAAATCCGCACTTCTCAGTACCGAGCTGTACCACCCTGTCATTGTTTCAGGCTTAGGTGGAGCAAGGGAACTAAGGCAACCGAGAGATAAGGAGATTTTCTTCCAGACGCTGAGAACTCAGACTTTGTCAAAGCCGAGGAGTGAGGGTCCATCACCCCCCTTTTGCTGCAGTCCCCCAAGTCCTTCTTTTGGGGGGGGCCTCCCAAAGTGATCGTGCCTGTCTTAGGGTCGTTCCGCCCGTGGGGAATCTTACCCGTCTTTGGCTAACCGACCAAGCTTTTTGGGGTTCAGTCATGAATAAAGCAGCAGAAGCAGCATTCCTGCCAGTGAGATAAGCTTTTGTCTCCTTGCTGGCTTACAGTTCCAAGGGCGTTCCCTTAGCCTTAGCTAGGCGGGGGTTTCAGCTTCTGATACCAGTCAGGGCGGTTCCCAACAGTTTCTGATCTTAGTGGGAAAGCTCTAAGTTTTTGCCCATTGAGTATGATGTTGCCTGTAGGTCTCTCATATGTGGCCTCTATTATGTTGAGGAATGCTCTCTGTATTCCCACTTTGCTAAGTGTTTTTATCATAAATGGGTTCCATACCCTGTGAAATGCTTTTTCTGCGTCTATTGATGTGTTCATGTGATTTTTGTCTTTTGTTTTGTTTATGTGGTATATATGTTTATTGATTTGAGAATATTATACCACCCTTGCATCCTTGGGAAGAATCCCACTTGATCATGGAATTTTTAATGTATTTTTGGATGAAATTGACAATATTTTGTTGATGATTTTAGCATCGATGTTCATCAGTGATATTGGCCTGAAGTTTTCTATCTTTGTTTTGTCTTTGGTTTTGGGATAAAAAGAGTTTGGGAGTCTTCTATCTGTTTGCATTTTTTTGAGTTACCTCTGAATGATGGGGGTTAGCTGTCCCTTAAATGGTTTGTAAAATTTTTCTGCGAAACCATCTTGTTCAAGGTCTTTGTGTGTTGGAAGTTTTTTGATTATTGCTTCAATTTCATCAGCTGTTATTGGTCTGTTTAGGCTTTCTGCTTCTTCGTCATTCAGTTTTGGAAGATTATATTTTTCCAGAAAATTGTCCATTTCATTGAGGTTTTCAAATGTCTTGGCATATAGTTCTTCATTGTAATTTGTTACAATCCTTTGTATTTCTGTGGTATCAGTTGTAATCTGTCCTCTTTTACAGGAGACCCTTCTCGTGATGTGAGCCCAGCTCCCACTTGGAGATGCACAGGACCCATGCCCACTGACAGGTTCTCACATGGGGAATTAGGTCTACATTGTACCTAGACTGCTATGAGACTTGCTTTTGCCAAAACTCCCTCACCCTTAATTGACACAGTAAACATTTACTGCATATCTTTAATTAACTTCCTAAATGTGCTAAACCTTCCAAAGGTGAGTATAACCAGTTCAACCAGTTTTCCCTTTGCATTTGCAAATATCCTTCTTCTGTGATGTGATTAGCAGCATCCTCTCCTTTGTTTTCTGTAAAAAGTAACCACCTGAAGCGAACCTCTGCATAGTAAATGAGGATCATCATGTATATGTGCCCAGAAAAGCAATAAAAACTTGTCAAGGCAAGAGTTGGGGTGCTCTCCCCTAGAGACTGGCCATGTCATCCCTTTTCCTCCGTAAGATTCAGTAGTCCATGTGAATTTGTCTCATTTCATCCACAATGCCATGGACACTGTTTGCCAGTGTCCACATCACTCTTTCATTTCTGATTGTGTTTATTTGGGTACACTATTTTTTTTTTCTTGATGAGCCTGATTAAGGGCTTGTTGGTTTTCTTTTTCTTTTCAAAGAACCAGATCCTGGATAAATTGATCCTTAGAATTTTGCTTTTAGTCTCTGTATCATTTAATTCTGCTCTAATTTTGGTTATTTCCTTCCTTCTACTTGCTCAGGGCTGTCTTTGTTGTTGTCCCTCGAGTTCTTATAGGTGCAGGGTTAGGTTGTTTGTTTGAAATGTTTCTATCTTTTTTAGGCAGGCCTGTATTGCTATGAACTTCCCTCTCAGGACTGCCTTTGCTGTGTCCCATAAGTTTTGGATTATTGTGAGTTCATTTTAATTTGTTTCTAGAAACATTTTTATTTCTTTCCTAATCTCATTCTTGACCCATTCATTGTTAGATAGCATGCTATTCAATCTCCATGAGTTTGTGTGTTTTTTTCTTCTATAGGTTGGTTTCTAGTTTCAATTCCTTGCGGTCAGAGAAAATACTTAATATGATTTCAATTTTCTTGAATTTTTGAGTCTTGTTTTGTGTCCTATCATGTGGACTATGTTTGAAAATGTTCCATGTGCATTTGAAAAGCATGTATATTTTGCTTCTTTAGGATGAAAGGTGATATACATATCAGTTAAGTCCATTTCATCTAGGACCTTTTTCAATGCCACAATACCTTTGTTGATATTTTGTTAGGAAGATCTGTCCACTTTAGACAGTAGGGTGCTAAAATCCCCTACTATAATTGTGTTGCTGTCAGTATCTTTCTTGTAGTCCTCCAAGATTTTCTTTATGTATTTTGGTGTTCATATGTTGGGTACATATATGTTTACAATGTTTATGTCTTCTTGATGGATTCTTTCTTTGAGTTTTATGAAGTGACCTTCTTGGTCTCCTTTTATGGATCCTTTATTGAAGTCTATTTTGTCTGATATGAGTATTGTTACCCAGGCTTTTTTTTTTTCCTGTCCATTTGCTTGGAATATTTGCTCCCAGCCCTTCACTTCCAGTCTGTATAGGTCTTTGGTTCTGAGGTTGCTCTCTTGTAGGCAGCATATGAGTGGGTCATGTTTTCTTATCCATTCAGCCTTTCTGTGTCTTTTGATCCATTTATGTTTATTTAATCCTTTTCTGTTTAAGGTTGTTATTGATATGTACTTATGCATTGCCTTTTTTCATACCTGTCCTCCTCTCTCTTTCACTGTTTTTCTTCCTATTCTTAAAGCAGACCCTTTAGCATCCCTTGCTGAGATGGTTTATAGGAGGTTTATTCTTTGAGGCTACTTTTGTCCAGGAAGCTCTGTATTTGTCCTCCCATTTTAATTGAGAGCCTTGCTGGGCAAAGTAGTCTTGGTTGCAGGCCTCTGGTTCTCATTACTTGGAATATTTCTTGCCATTCCCTTCTGGATTGGAGCATTTCCATGAGAAGTCAGCTGCTAACCTTATCAGGGCTCCCTTGTATGTTACTTCCTGTTTCTCCCTTGCTGCCTTTAAGATTCTCTCTTTGTCTTGGAATTTTGCCATTTTAATTATGATGTGTCTTGAAGTGGGCCTCTTTGGGTTCCTCTTGATTGGGACTCTCTGTGTTTCCTGAATTTGTGTTACTTTTTCTCTCATCAAATTATGGACGTTTTCCATCATTAGTTTTTCAAACAGGGTTTCTATCTTTTTCTGTTCTTCTTCTGCTTCTGCTATCCCTATTATACAGTTATTATTACATTTCATGTTGTCCTATAGTTAGCTTAAACCATTTTGGTTCATTCCAAGCCCCTTTTCCTTCCTTGCTCTTTCTGGGTGTTTTTTTTTTTTTTTTATAACTTGTCCTCCAGCTCACTGATCCAATCTTTGGCTTCATTAAGCCTGCTTTTGATTGCTTCTACTGTGTTCTTTAGTTCAGAAATTGTATTCACCATTTCCTCTTGGCCCTTTTTGATACTTTCTATTTCCTTTTTTATATTGATATAATTTGCAGTGAGTTCATATATCGTTTCCCTGTAGTTTTTGGTAATTCTCTGTGATCTCATTGAGCTTCCTTATAACCATTGCTTAGAACTCAATATCTGATAGTTGACTTGCCTCTATTTCATTTAGCATTCTTTCTGATGCTTCCTCCTTTCCATTCATTTGGATATTGTTTCTTTGTCTTCCCATTGTTTTTGAGACTCTTCTTGTTAGCCTCTGCTTCTTAAATTGACCTGTTTTGCCTCCCTGGGTTTATGGTGTGAATTTCTATGGTAGAAGACCTTTGATATTCACTGGTGCAGTCTCATTGATCTCCTGAGCTTGTTGGTGTTGGGCTCTCATTTATGTTGGCTCTCTGTAAGTCTGTGGGATTTGATTGTTCTTGGGTTTTTCTTTGGTGGGTCCTTCCCTCTGGCTCTTTGACTGAGGGTCACTCCATCCACCACATCTTTTATTCTGTTTGCAGGTGTGGGAAGGTTGTGTTGAAGGTGATTCTTCCATGTTTTGCCACTTCTTTCTCATTCTTGTTCAGTTGTTTGTTCTGAGTAATTTGTCCATCATTTAGTTGTATTTCCAGATCGATCCTGGGTTGAGTTAATGTGGCTTCCATTCCCTCTTTAACCTTCTTCTTTTGTTATCTATTGGTGATTCCTTTGTTCACCAACAAAGGAATTTTTCTCTTCCATCAGATATCCTGGTTTTCACAACTCCCACCATCTGATTTTTCAGTGTCTTCTACAATTTTTGGTCTCCAGTCTTCATATATGGTGGGAAACCATTGACTGTTCACTCTGTCCCTCTGAAGATCAGCTAGGTGTTTCACCAGTGCACAGGAGGAAGTGGAATCTGCTCACACCTGCCTCAGTGTCATCTTCTGTGTTCCCCAAGCTATCACTTTAAATATCATCTCCAGCTTCTGGAAGGGAGGAGCTGTGAAGGAGAATGCTGTTCTGGGCAAACTGTAAATGTGACCAAAAGTTAAGGAATCTGAAACCAGCTTATTACCCCCCCAAAAAAAACCCAACAAATTACCCTGAGTAGCTTCTGTCCCTTTGACCTGAAGACATTATGTTAATACTGATGTACATGTGGATTATAGATGTATAAATACAAGTATAATGTGTTGTAGTTGGATTTATGTTACATTTTTATTATAAAAATGGGCCTTTTTTCTACTGATTTGTGCTATTTTTTATTTAATAAACTTTTTCTGTCAGACACTTGAATACTTTATAATTGTCAGAGTGTTCAAATGGTATACTGAAAGAAACTAATACTGCAAGTATAAAAAAAGAAATATTTGTTCTATATCTGTGAAATGTGTTATTTGTATTTTGATAGGGATTTTGTTGAACCTACGGATTGCTTTGGGTAGTATGGCCATTTCAATGATGTTTAATTCTTTGAATTTGTGAACATGGTTTATGTTTCCATTTATTTGTGTCTTCCTTAATTTCTTTCTTCAGTGTTCTGTAGCTTTCCAACTACATGTCTTTTACCTCTTTGGTTAATTTTTTTCCTAAGGGTTTTATTTTTCTGTTGTGATCATAAATGGGATTTTTCCTAATTTGCTTCTGATATTTCATTGTTGGTGTACAAAAATGCCTTTGATTTCTGAATATTGACTTTGTGTCCCCTTGTTTTGCCAAATTAAATTAGGTTGAGTAGTTTTTGGTAGGGTTTTTTTAATGTACCCTGTCATGTCATTTGTAAACAGTGACAGTTTTAATTGTTCCCATCCAATTTGGATGCATTTTATTTCTTCTTGTCTCATTGTTGGGGCTAGAAATTCCAATACTGTGTTGAAGAGACGTGGTGAAAGCAGACACCCTTGTCTTATGCCTGATTTTAGGAGCAAAGTTGTTTTTTATTTTGCCCATTGAGTATGATGTTGACTGTAGGTTTCTTATATATGGACTTTATTATGTTGAGGTCTGCACCCTCTACTCCCAAGTTGCTGAGTGTTGTTTTTTTTTTTAACAGAAATTGGTGCTGTATTTTATCAACTGCTTTTTCAGCATCTATTGATATGCTCATGTGGGTTTGTCTTTCATATTTTTTATATGGTGTGTTACATTTACTGATTTGCATATATTGTACCATCCTTGTATCCATGGAATGAATCCCACTTAATCATGATGTATTATTTTTTTGTTGTTGTATTGATGGATTCAGTTTGCCAATATTTTGTTGAGGATTTTACCATATATGTTCATCATCGATAATGGCTTGTAATTACTTTCCTTGTTGTGTCTTTATCTGGTTTTGTAATTAGGATAATACTGGCCTCATAAAAAGAGTTCAGGGGCCTTCCTTTTTCTTGGATTGTTTGGAATAGTTTGAGAAGAATTAGGGTCAGCTCTTCTAAAAATGTTTGGTAAAATTTTCCTGTGAATACATCCAGCCCAGTGCTTTTGTGTGCTGGGAGTTTTTACTGCTTCAATTTTACTAGCTGATATAGATCTATTCAGGCTTTCTGCTTATTCTTGACTCAGTTTTGGAGGATTGTATGTTTCTAGAGATTTGTCAATCTCTCCCAGGTTTTCAAATTTGTATTTGCATGTATTTGTTCTTAGTAATTTTTTTACAATCCTTTCTATTTCTGAAGTATCAGTTGTAATTTTGCCTCTTTATTTTCTGATTTTATTTGTTTTGGACTGCTCTCTGTTTTCTTGACGAGTCTGCTTAAAGTCTCGTCAATTTTGTGTATCTTTTCAAAGAACCATCTAATGGATTCTTTGATCCTTTGGATTGTTCTTTTAGTCTCTATATTATTTTATTCTCCTCTGATCTTGGTTATTTCCTTTCTTCTACTCCCACTGGCTTTGTTTGTTGTTCTTCTTCTAGATTTTGTAGATGTAGTTTTAGGTCATTTATTTGAAATTTTCTTATCATTTTTGGGTAGGCCTGTCTTGCTATGAACTTCCCTCTCAAGATTGCCTTTGCCATTTCCCATAAGTTTTGGGTTATTGTGTGTTCATTTTCATTTTTATCCAGAAATTTTTTTGATTTTTTACTTGATCTCATTTGTTACACATTCATTGTTTAATAACATGGTATTCAGTCTCCATGTAGTTGTTGGTGTTTGAGTTTTACCTTGAGGTTGCTTACAGGTTTGAAGCCATTGTAATCTGTGAAAATGCTTGATATGTTTTCCATTTTATTGAATTTGTTGAGGTTTGTTTTGTGTGGTATCGTGTGGCCTATCTTTGAAAATGTTCCATGTGTGCTTTAAAAGAATGTAGATGTGAGGCAAGGTGGTGATGAAGTAAGTGGGAGCAGAGCCTACTTTCCCCTATACCCAGCTAGAACATCTAGACAATTTCTGAAGAACAGATTGAAAAGCCAAAGGAATCCAAGCTTATATAAAGTTTGGAGGCCAAAATTGTACAGGGAATTAAAAAAACAGATGGTAAGGATATTTTGATGGGATGGTAAAGTCCCTGGGACCTGTGCAGGGACCAAGGCTGCTGTAGTTCCCAGCCCAGCATCTTCCACTGTGGTTGGTGGTGGCCGCAGGATCTTTGGAGGTCAGCTGAGTCAGCAGCTCTCTCCCCTACTAAAGAAAGGAAGAAAGAGTGTATTCAGGAGAGACCTGGATGCTTGAAGTCATTGAGGGGAAGAAAGATAAAGTGGGAGACACACAGAGGTAGTGTTCACATGCTGGGACTGTGGAAGCCAGCTAGATCATTACCAGAGAAATTGGGGAGTCAGGTGACACCTGGAGAAGGAATAAGAGTTGGGCTGTGTCAGACCCTGACTTGGATAGTCTCTGGTCAGGTTAGAAAGTGGAGCTGTGTGAAGCCCAGTGCTTGTGAAGAACAGCAGGCTTAAACAAGAGGATTTTCCTAAAAAAATGCGATTGGTCTCTGTTTAAGAAACTTTTGCACAGAGGCTGGCTAGCAAAGACAAAGAGGAGTTGTGGTGCATGGACCATTCCGAGGAGAGCAGCAGGGCTCAGGGAGTTACCAGTCCCCAGAGGGACTTAATTTAGTGTGGGAACTGAACAGCCCTGAACAGCCCTAACATACATTGAAAGTGTGCAGCACTCAGGCCAGAAACAAAGGAGGAGGTGGGTTGTGAGTTTCCCCTAATCCTCATGGGTGGTGCAACTGGTGGAATAAAGGTGCTGGGCCTGGTGCACATGGACAGTGGGGACCCAGCAGTGCATGGAAGACCTGGGCTGGAGGTTAGACAACTGTGAATATTGCAGCCCAGACATGGCCCCCATCCTCAAAATACCACAGGAAGGTAGAAAAGTGAAGCCTAGGTCCCCTCTGCCTACAGCATCCAGGAAGACCACCAGAACTCCTTGGTGGATTTAAAGTCAGCAGGAGGCTTTCTCTCTCTCTCTCTCTCTCTCTCTCTCTCTCTCTCTCTCTCTCTCTCTCTCTCTCTTTCCAAGTGTGAGACAATAAGATCTGGAGCTGCAAGTAGTTCAGAGACAGATCCAAAGAGTGAGCACAAGGCTAACTCCAACAACTGAGAAACAGATAAATTTCACTTTGTTACCCTATAGAACTTGCATGTTATTGTTTATTTGTATTATTATTATTTTACTTAGTATTTTAATTTCTCTTCTTTCTGTTTAGTTTTCTTTGTTTAACTGCATCATTTGAGGGGTTTTTCTTATTCTTTCTTTCATATTGTATTTTAATTTTCCTTCTTTCACTTCACTCGTGTTCCAATAACACACTATTCTTGGCTGTGTACTTTCTATTCTTGTTATTCAGATCATATATTTCTTATCATATTATTGTTTTTCCAGTATTATTGTAAATAATCTTTGTTCCATATAATTGTAAGTACAACACAGCACCCTCCCTGATCTTAACCCACTTCACTATCTTCCTGAGCTTTATTACTGTTGTGGTTAGCTCTATTCTCTCTCACACTACACCTACTTTCTATCCCTTATTCTCACTATATCTCATCGTCTAACCTCACACAAGTGCTCAGCTTTCTGGATTCAGCTCACAATACTTCTCCCTTCTAACAAGAGCTTTATCTCTTTTTTTGCCTTTTATAAAAAGTGGCTAGTTGGGTAAAATATTATGGTTAATGCTATACTTATCCAAAGGATCTCCTATCTATTCTCTATTTGTTGATACTTTAAATTCCACAGAATACTCTCCTTCTTTCTTAATCCATTTGCCTTCCCCCTGCAACTGATCACATATAAGAGTAGGTGGGAGTTGTGAATAGCAATATACCTGCTGGAGGCTAGAACCCACCAACAAAGAAACCAGCAACAGTTAAAAACCCAAGTGCAACAGGAGAGCTCACACAAACAAGAGAAAGGGAAACTCTAGAGCATCCAGACAAGGAGATCAAAGAGACCACATCACTGAATCCCTTAGAATTCTTACCATGTAAGTTCAACTTAAAAATACAGCTAGCAAAGTGGAATGCCAGGAAGCACAGAAACAAACAAAAAGAGTCACCTACAATGGGGAGACCAAAAAGTACCTGAAATCAAAAGGAATGGAAGGCCCACCACTAAAAGAGCTAAATGAAATGGAGGTAAGCAAACTATCAGATACGGAATTCAAAACAATGGTTATAAGAATGCTCAAGATACTCACAGACAACTACAAGAAACTGAGTGAGAACTACAATATGAAAAAGGAAATAGAAACTATAAACAAGAACAAGGAAGAAATGAAGAATACAATTTCTGAAATAAAAAACACACTAGAAGGAATAACAAGCAGGCTGGATGAAACAGAGGACAGAATTAGTTTGCTGGAAGACAAGGTCGAAAGAAACACCCAGGTAGAGCAGCTGCACAAAAGAAGCTAAAAAATATGAAGATAGCTTAAGGGAACTCCAAGATTACATGAAACAACAACATTCAAATGATAGGAATACCAGAAGGAAAAGAAAGTGGACAAAGTGTAAAATCTCTCTTTGAAAAATAATGGCAGAGAACTTTCCAGATCTGGAGAGGGCAAAAATGTCTCAAGTTCAGGAAGCATAGAGAGTCCCAATCAAGGTGAACCCAAAGAGACTTACTCTAAGACACATCAAAATTAAAACACCAAGTTTTAAAGACAAAGAGAGAATCTAAGAAGTAGCAAGGGAGAGAGAAGAGGTGACATACAAAGGGGCTATGAAAAGGCTAACTGTTATTTCCTTAACAGAAACGCTCCAAGCCAGGAAAGAAAGGCAAGAAATATTCCACATAATGAAAATCAAAGGCCAGCAACTCTGCTCAGCAACACTCTAAATTAAAATGGAAGGCAAAATAAGAAGTTCCCCAGTCTGAAGAAGTGTCTAAGAATACACCTCCACCAAACCAGCAATGCAAGATATACTAAGGGCCTTCTATAAGGAAAGGAAGGAAAAGAGTGAGAGAAAGAGAGGAACACAGGCACAAAAAAGAAAAAATGAATAAGTACCTATAAATAATAACCTTAAATGTTCATGATTAAATGCAGTAATCAAAATATATAGGGTAGCAGAATCGATAAGAAAACATGATCCACACATGTATTGCCTACAAGAGACCCACCTCAGAAAAAAAGACCTACACAAACTGAAAGTGAAGGTTGGAAAAATATATTCCACACAAATGGACAGTAAAAAGAAGTGGGAGTAGCAATATTTATATCAGACAAAATAGACATCAAAACAAAAAACTTAAAAGACACACTGAAGGGAATTTCATAACACTCAAGGGAAGAAGACAAAAAACACTGTAAACATCTTTCCATCCAACATAGGAGCACCAAAATATATAAGGAAAATTTTGGAGGACCCCAAAAAGATATAGAGCAACACACGTATGCTAGGGGATTTTAAAATCCCACTCTAAAAATGGATTGATCTTCCAAACAAAATATCAACAAAAATATTGTGGCATAGAACAAGATCCTAGATCAAATTGACTTAACTGATTATATATTACCTTTCAACCTAAACAAGCAAAATACACATTCTTTTCAAATGCAAATGGAACATTTTCAAAGACACACCACATGACAGGAAACAAAACAAGCCTCAACAAATTCAAGAAAATCTAAATCATATCAAACATTTTCTCTGACCACAAGGGACTGAAACTAGAAACCAACCTCAAGGAAAAAACTAAAAACCCCTAAAGTTCATGGAGCTTGAATAGCATGCTATTAAACAGTGAATGGGTCAATAATGAGATCAGGGTGCAAATCAAAGAGTATCTTGAAACATATGAAAATAAACACACAAAAGTCCAAAAGTTATGGGACACAGCAAAGGCTGTCTGTCCTCAGAGGGAAGTACATGGTAACACAGGCATACCTGAAAAGGTAGAAATGTTTCAAATAAACAACCTAACTCCACAAATGCAAGAACTAGAGGAGCAACAACAAACAAAGCCCAGAGCTAGTAGAAGGAAAGAAGCAACCAAGATCAGAGCAGAATTAAATTACATAGAGATTAAAACAACAATCCAAAGGATCAACAGACCCAAGAGGTGGTTCTTTGAAAAGATCAACAAAATCAACAAGCCTTTAAGCAGACTCATGAAGGAAAAAAGAAAAAGGACCCAAATAAACACAATCAGAAACGAAAGAGGAGAAATTACAACTGATACCACAGAAATACAAAGGATTATCAGAAATGACACTGAACAACTCTGTGTTAAGAAATTTGAAAACCTAGGTAAAGTAGACAAATTTCTAGAAAAATATAATCTCCTGAAACTGAATGTAGAAAAAGCAGAGAGCCTGAACAATTACAGCTGATGAAATTGAAGCAGTAAACAAACAAACAAACAAACAAAAAACTTCTGGCACACAAAAGCCCTGGACCAGGTGGTTTCACAGGAGAACTTTTAAAAAACATCTAAGGAAGAGCTAACCCCTATCCTTCACAGACTTCTAAAAAAAATCCCAGAAGACAGAAAACTCTCAAAGTCCTTTTACAAAGCCAACATTACTGTAATTCCAAAACCAGATAAAGATATAACAAAGAGAGAACTATTGGACAATATCACTGATGAACATAGATATCAAAATCCTCAAAAAAAATATTGGCAAACGACATCCAACAATACATTAAAAAGATCATACACCATGATCAAGTGAGATTCATCCCAGGGATGAAGGACGGTATAACATTCAGAAATCTATAAACGTAATACATCACATAAACAAAACAAAAGACAAAAATCACATGATCATATCAATAGATTTAAAAAAAAGCATTTGCTAAGGTACAGCACCCATTTATGATAAAAACACTCAGGAGAGTGGGGATAGAGGGAGCATTCCTCAACATAATAGAGACCATATATGAGAACCCTAAAGCCAGCATCATACTCAACCGGCAAAAACTAGAATTTTTCCCACTAAGATAAGGAACAGGACAAGGATGTCCACTTTCACCACTTCTTTCAATACAGTATTGGAAGTCCTAGCCACAACAATCAGACAAGAAATAGAAATAAATGGCATCCAGAATGGAAAGGAGGAAGTAAAACAGTCACTGTTTGCAGATGATAAGGTAGCATACATAGAAAACACTGTAGACTCTACCAAAAAACTACTCAACCTAATAAGAAAATTTGGCAAAACAGCAGAGTTCAAGGTCAATATTCAGTAATCAAAGGCATTTTTATATACCACAACAAAAGACCAGCATCTGAAATCTAGAAAAAAACCATTTTCTATAGCAACAAGAAAAATAAGGTACCTAGGAATAAACTTTACTGAGGAGATAAAAGACCTGTACTCAGAAAGCTATACAATACTGAAAAAGAAATTAAGAAAGAAACAAATAAATGGAAGCAAATGCCGTGTTCATGGATTGGAAGAATCAACATTATCAAAATGTCAAATTACCCAAAGCATTTCATAGATTCAATGCAATCCCTATTAAAATACCAATGATAAACTTCACACATATAGAACAAGCACTTCAGGAATTTATATGGAACCATAAATGACCCCGAAGAGCCATGGCAATTTAGAGAAAACAGAACAAAGCAGCAGGGATCACAATACCTAATATCAAACTGTATTACAAGGCCCCTGTAATCAAAACAGACTTTACTGGCATAAGAACAGACACATAGATTAGTGGAACAGAATAGAGAGCCCAGAAATAAACCCATGTTTTTTATCATCATTTTTTATGCTGTAATCCACCAATCCCAAAGAACCTATGTACCTCAATGTTCATAGCAGCACAATTTACAATAGCCAAGTGCTGGAAGCAACCTAAGTGCCTATCAGGAAAAGAATGGATCAAAAAACTATGGTACATTTACACAATGGAATACTATGCAGCAGAAAGAAAGAATTTTCTACCCTTCACAACAGCCTGGATGGCACTGGAGTGCATTATGCTAAGTGAAATAAGCAAGGCAGTGAAAGAAAAATTCCTTATGATCTTCCCTATAAGTGGAACCTAATCAACAAAACAAACAAGCAAGCAGAATATAACCAGAGACAGTGAAATTAAGAACACACTGACAATAACCAGGGGGAAGGTGGGAGGAGATAATGGGGGAAAAAGTGGGTAGGGTTTTCAGGAACATGTATAAAGTACACATGGACAAAACCAAAAAGCAGGGTAGGATCGTGGGTGGGAAGTGTGTATAGCTGATGTGGGTTGGAGTGCAGGGGGCGGGGGATGGAGACAACTGTACCTGAACAACAATAAAAAATATTAAAAAAAAAAGAAATACCTAATGATCTCACTGATAAGTGAAACCTTATCAACCAAATTAACAAGCAAGCAAAATACAACCAGAGACTTTGAGATAAAGAACAACCTGACAATAACCAGACAGGTGGAGAGGGAGAGATAATTGGGGATACTGAGTGGTGCATCAAGGAACATGTATGAAGGACACATGGACAAAGCCAAAGAAGGTGGGTTCAAAAATGGGAGGTGAGGATGAGTGGGGTGGGGGTGGCATGGTGGGGTAAAAATGGAGACAATTGTATTTGAACAACAATAAAATAAATAAAAAGAAGTGAAAATATAAAAAAAGAATGTTGATTTTGATCCTTTGGGGTGAAAGTTTCAGTATATATCATTTAAGTCCATTTGATCTAGGGTGTCATTCAGTGCTACAATGTCCTTGTTGATTCTTTGTTTGGAATATCTGTTCATTGTTGACTGTGGGGTGTTAAAATTGACTACTGTAAGTATGTTGCTGTCTATATCTTTCTTGAAGTTCTCCAAGAGTTTTCTTATGTATTTGGGTGCTGTTATGTTTGCTGCATATATGTTTACAATGTTTATGTCTTCTTGATGGATTCTTCCCTTAGTATTATGAAGTGTTCTTCTTTGTCTCTTTTTATGGCTTTTGTTTTGAAATCTATTTTGCCTGACATATGTATTGTTACCACAGCTTTTTTTTCTTGACCACTTGCTTGGAATATTGTTTTTCAACCCTCCACTTTTAGCTTGTGTAGGTTTTTTGTTCTGAGGTGAGTCTCCTGTAGACAGTGTATATGCAGACCATGTTTTCTTATCCATTCATCAATTCTATGTCTTTTGATTGGAGCATTTAATCAATTTACATTTAATGTTAATTCTGAAAGGCATTTATTCATTGCAATATTTCCTTCTGTTCCTATGATCCTCTATCTCTCACTCCATACTTTACCTTCTCAAAGTAGTCCCTTTAGCATACCCTTTAGTGCTGGTTTGGTAGAGGTGTATTTTTTGAGTCTACTTTTGTCTGGGAAGCTCCTTATTTTGCCTTCCATTTTAATTGGGAGCCTTTCTGGGTAGAGTAGTCTTCATTGCAGGCCTTTGCTTTTCATTGCTTGGAACATTTCTTGCCATTCCCTTCTGGCTTATAGTGTTTCTGTTGAGAAATCATCTGCTAGCCTTGTTGGAGTTCCCTTGTATGTTACTTCCCGTTTCTCCCTTGCTGCTTTTAAAATTAGCTTTTGTCTTTAAATTTTGCCATTTTAATTATGATGTGTCTTGGGGTAGGCCTCTTTGGGTTCATCTTGATTGGGACTCCCAATGCCTCCTGAACTTGCATGACTTTTCCCCTTTCCAAGTTAAGGAATATTTCTGTCATTATTTTTTTCAAACAGGTTTTCTACCCCTTGCTCCTTTTCTTCTTCTTCTGTTATTCTTATGATTTGAATATTGTTATGTTTCATGTTGTCCTGGCATTCCCTTAAGCTGGCCCCATAGTTTTTTGAGTCTTTTTTTATGTTCTTCCGGTACCTGAGTATTCCTTTCTACCTTGTCTTCCAGCTCACTAATTTGGTCCTTTGTTTCATCCAGTCTTCTTGCAATTCCTTCTAGTATGTGTTTTATTTGAAATATTGTGCGGGGGAGCTCCATCCAGCAGAGCTCTCCCAGCTACTGAAGATGAGAATAAATTTACCAAGACATGATCTGCTTGAGGAGAAAGGGCTGACCAATCTCTCAGAAGAGAAGAGCCTCAAGCCTTTTTCTCAATGGGCTTTTATTGGGTTTAGTTGGCATAAGAATACAGGGTTCATAGGTAAAGCTCATCAATCATTGTCAGGCAGTAATGATCAAGGAACAGAAAACATTCAAAGAACTATAAGGGCCTGTTCTGAGTCAGGGTCAAATAGATAGAGTGATGCCAAAGGACCATCAAACTTTGGGAAACAAATGCATTTCATGCTTGGGCCCTTAACATGTAAATTGAGGGCATTCTTAGAAAAGCAGGTTTCACAGGATTTCATGCACTCTTTCTTAGGCCTGGTCACTCCCCTGCCAGGAATCACTCATTCCTGCACTGGGCTACACCCCACTTCAGCATTGTTTCTGGCCTGAATCAGGTAGAGGAAGTAAGGCAGCCAAAAATTAGGAGATTTTTTATAGATAGAATGAGGACTCAAGCTATGATATAGCTGAGGATGAGGGTCTTTTCTCCCTCCTCCACAACCCCCTAAATTCTTCCCTAATGGCCCCTTCATGACTGTGCCTTTATTAGGTTGTTCCTTCCTTGAGGAATCTTACCTGTCATTTATTATACAGGCATCCTCTGGAGCCCAAGCAGGGTGAAGATGCTTCGTCCTTGCTGGGTGGATAAGTTTTGTCTCCTTAGTGGCTTGTGGTTCCAAGGTCTTTTTTATTTAGCCTTAGCCATGGGGGGTTATAGCCTCTAAAACCAGGCAGGGCACTTCTCAACAACAGTGTATTTTTCATTTCTTCCTGGTTCTTGGTTATATTTTTTATTTCCTTTTTCATGCTGTTGTAGTTCCCGCACATTTCCTTGTAGTTGTCACTGAGTTCCTTGAGCATCCTTACAACCATTTTTTTTAGTTCTATGTCTGATATATTGCTTGCCTCAATTCCATTTTGCAGTTTAACTGTGGATTCTTTTGTTCTCTTCAATTTGTGTTCTTTCTTTGTCTCCCCATTTTAGGTGATTCTTTTGTCTGTTTTTCCACCTCAGTGTGCTCTACTTTGCCTGCCTGTCTTCATGGGGTGAACTCTTGTGGTAGTAGTTCTGTGTGACTGAGTGGTGCAGTCACTTTTGTCTCTTTGTCTGGATGCTCTAGGGCTGTCATTTCTTCCATTTGTGTGTGCTCTGTTGTTGCATTTGGGCTTTACTTGTTGGTGGCTTCTTTGGTCGTGAGTTGTCCCCTCAAGCAGGCTTACTGGTAGTCACAACTCCCACTTTGTCTTGCATGCTGTTGTTCAGGTGTTGGTTAATACAGAATTATTACCATTCAACCAAATGTGTTACAGCAAAGACAACCTTCAACCACATCAGCAATATCATCTGCAATTTAGCAAAGATTAATAGTTGAAGAGAGATTTAAAATATTACAAGGTATGACAAAGGGAATATGAGATGACCAAAAAAGAGTAAAATGTTATTGAGTGGTAAGAAGGTGGAGAATTGATAAGAGTAGGGATAGAACAGAGGCAAAGAAAGGAAGAGAACAAAAATTTAAAATGTTAGTAAAACATGAAAGGGTGATGGGAACAATAGAATAAGAAAAAAAAGAGTATAATATGAGGTTTAAAGTAAAACTGAAAAGATATTGGATCAACAGGAGCAAAATTGCAGAAAATCCACAGCAGGCTTGATTGTAGTGACAGCTGAGTGAAGTTTAATAAAGGTGGAATGGAAATAAGAATATTTTACAAAAGTGCAAAGTAAATATGAGATGTCTACAATAAAGAAAAAAGGTTTTGAGCAAAAGAGGGATGCAAACTAATAAGAATAAGGAGTAAAGCCCAGGTTAAGAGAGGGAGAAAAATGAAACAAAATTCCTCACTCAACTGATCAGGGGCCACGAGAAGGCAAAATGGAGTAAGACATAGGGAGAGTATTCTATAGGATTTAAAGTACAGAGAAATAGTGAACAAATAGGAGTTCTATTGGAGAAGTACAGCAATCACTGTGGTATTTTGCCCAAGTAACCACTGTTTATAAAATGTGTAAAAGAAATAAAACTCCTATAAGAGGGGAAAAAGAATGTGAGCTGACTTAAGAAAGAAGAGCACTTATGCAAGGTTAGATGGAGGAGAAATAGTGAGAGAAAGGGATAGGAACATGGCATAGTGTAAGAGAAAATAAAGTCTACAACAACAGCAACAAAGCTCAGGAAGATGGTGGAATGGCTTAAGACCAAAGAAGTATGCTGTGTGGGATTTGGAATAACAATAGTATGACAAGAAATATGTAATATGAAAAAAAGAATAAAAAGTAAAAGACCAGGAGTAGTGAGTTGTTTGGAATATGAGTGAAGTATAAGAAGAGAAATTAAAATGCAATATGAAAGGGAGCAAAAACAAAACAAACAAACAAACAAAAACAAACAGCAAAGAAAGAACCTAAAAAATGAAAACAAGAAAGAGAAATTTAAAAACAACATGCAAGTTCTGATGAAGAACTAGGTGAAATTTGTTTCAGTGTTGGTGTTTACCTTCTGACTTCTTTCTGGGTCTGTCTCTGGTCTTCTGTCAATGCTAGGTCTTACTGTGTTAGTCTTAAAAAAAAAAAGCCCCTGCTTGTTGTTAGGCCTTCCCAGATGGTTTTGCAGACCTTCCTGGCTCCTGTAGGTGGTGGGGGACTGGGCTCCATTTTTACTTCCTGGTGGTTTGGCCAACACGGGGTCTCAGTCTGGGCTACATTAATCACAGGTGCCATTTTCCAGCCCACACCATCAGAGTGCTGTGCAGCCTACACTGGCTACTTTGTGCATTTGCACGGGGCTGGCTCCAATAAGCCACCTGACTTTGCACCCCTTTTATTAATTCATGAAGTGCACCAAATGGAAACAACTCATGCCTATTATCCTCGCTTTTTCTTGGCTGGGCAGCTGTGTGAGCAAGGTCCATGCCCAGTGTGCCTCAGGTCCCTCTTTGAAAAGTCTCTGTGGGCTCCACTGCCACTCTGAGCAGTCTTGGATTTCCACACACTCCAACTCTCTGGAAAGTCCAGAGTCTATCTCAGTCATGGCCAGTTGCAGCCGTCCTCTTCTCCCAGATCCAGGTGCCCCCAGGATCCCCTCCACTATCTGGCACTGTCCTGGCTGTGGACCACTGCCCCATCTTGGGTGCTACACCAGTTGTGTGTATGGTTGCTGCCTTTACCCCCTTCCAGTGACTTTATGCATTCAAGTTTCTCCTGGCATGTGTCTGTGATTTGCTCATCCTGGGAGTGGAGGGAGCCCTTAGGATGTTATCACTGACCCAGCTCTCCTCTGATGCTGTCCCTAAAGCAGCTGTGGTTTCCAGTGCCATGCCTGGGGACTTTCTCCATTTGCCTATAAAACCTCCTTACAGCTTGTTTTGAAGTGTCCTCTTCACAATTTGCCTTCCAAACTTCATATCAGCTAAGATTCTGTTGGCTGTTCATTTTGTTTCTTGGAAGATCAACTAAGTGTCCCACTTGAGTGCATGAGCAAGTGGGCTCAGCTCCCACCTACTTCACCACCATCCTCTCTCTCCCTGGGTGATTTTTTTCATCTGTGTCCTTGGCTACAGGATGTCTCTCTCTGGAACACAATGGCTTAGATATCATCTTGATTGCCTATGGTCTTTCCTGGAGCACAAAGATGGAATTGTTTGTGGTCTCCTGGAGTCAAGGTGGTCCATACCTTCAATTCCTGAAACAATAGCTTTTTACATGCATTAACTACTAAGCTTGTTAACTGTTACCTAAAACTAAAATTTCCCAACTCTTGAGTTCCCCCATCATTAGCAGAAGTTCTGCAGATAGGATTGACTTCACTGTCTTTTGGGGGAATTATGCAGATGAGAGGTAAAGAAATCATAAAATAAACTGGTGGAAAAGGGGAAGGATGGTAGGGTAGGAGAAAAGAAATGGTAATGATTGGGAGAGGTAACAGAGTGGAATGTTTCCATTGTAATGAGAATACTTGTATTTTGAATACTTATGACCTATAGCTCTTTCTCTTTTTTCAAATTGTATGACTCTTCTTTCACATTGGAAAGAGAAAGCAATTGAATTTATTCCTCAGAGCTTTGGCTCCAGATTACATTGTCTTATTGAGTATGTAACTAGGTCATTGGAACAGGCATTTTAAACAATTGGTTGTTGAGGGTTTTTTTTTTAAAAAAGGTCCATACTTAAACCAGAACAAGAATAGAATAAGTTAACTAAAAGATATTTGATATTTCTGTAGAGGCTATAGTATATCTCAGGTTTATTATGGCAATAAAACAAATGAATAGCTGTGAGCTCAGGCTCAAAAAGGAGTTTTAATGAGTTGTCAGAGATTTCTTGGTCATGAAAATTATGGGGGTCTGTCCTTGGAATTTTTAAGTATACATGGGTCACAATAGTTAAATTCCATATGAGACAGTATATTCCTTAAATATATAAAAATAGGTCATGTAAAGAGGAGGAGGTTGGTTTAACTATAAAGAAGTACTACTAGGGAGACCTTTGTGGTAATAGAATAGTTCTGTATCCAGATTGCAGTGATAGTAAGAGTAAATCTGCACATTTGATAAAATGATATATAACTCTACACACACACTGTACCAATGTTGATTTTCTTGTTTTGATATTATGCTGTAATTATGTGAGATGTGCCCATTGGGGGAACCAGATGAATAAGGGGTCCCTTTGTTCTACTTTTGTAACTTCTTGTGAATTCATAATTATTTCCAAACAAAAGGTTTTAAATAATAGAGAAACAAGAATATAGGTTTCACAGACTAGCATCTCCCAAGAAAGCCAACATGATTCACAATTATTCTGTTTACTTTGTCTTAGTTGAGCACCAAGGCTGGGAGACAAGGTTTTGGCTGACTGTTGCCTGTGTGCCTTGCCAAATAATGCATTAGACAACAAAAAACTAAATATAGCCTTAAGAGCCTTGTTCATTTTCACTTTTATATGTGACACATTGTCTTACTGCACTTAAAGAAATGGCCTTCCAAAACATCCCTCTACAACTGGTTTATTTATACAGTTCAACCAAATGACCAGTTGATTCACTGGAAGGTGAAAAAATCACCTATCTATTGAATGATTAGTCAGAAAGCTAAGCCCTTTACCCATTATAGATTGACATGGAACGTATGTTCATGAGACAATAGCTCATGGGGCAGCTTTCAAGTAATTTGACTTACAAGTTTTATTAAGTAGATGATCAAACTTAGAATAAGCATTAAAAACATTAGCACATTGAAAATGGATCTTAACTGTTTAAACTAAATTTAAATATAATAAGAACTAGCCTTGGCAGGTGTGGCTCAGTGGATTGAGCACTGGCCTGCAAACCAAAGGGTCACTGGTTTGATTCCAAGTCAGGGCCCATGCCTGGGTTGTGGGCCAGGTTCCCAGTTAGGGAGGGGTGTGCAAGAGGCAACCACACATTGATGTTTTGCTCCTTCTCTTTCTCCCTCCCTTCCCCTGTCTAAAAATAAATAAATAAAATATTTTAAAAAATAAATAAATGTAATAAGAATGAGAAAAGAACAAAAATTGTCTAATCCAATCACTTCATTTTATATGTAGCAGAAGTTTATATCTGAGGAAAATTTCAGATTCAGATGTATCTGGGCAACCATTTTTATAGGTTCCTTATATGAGGCCTGGGGCCTGGTTTGGTTTGTATCTGGCCCTTTGGTGAGTTGGGTTTATGCCTGGTTCCTGTGGGAAGACTCTTGGTGATGGATCAATGCACAGAATGCTAGTTCCTGTCATTGGCCCCACAGACAATCCCAGAGTCTTCTGGAGAAAAGAGCAGTCTTTCCATTTCTCCTTGTAACACAGTGTACATTTAGTGCAATAAGGACTGAATGGAAGCTACAGGTTGGGAGCACTGGAAGGCAGCATTTTGAGCAAAGAAGTTTCTCAAGGTGCACAGCACCAGTGACAGTTACTTTTCCTGGAAGTACAAGAACAAATTTGTTCACTCATTCAACAATGTTTATTGAGTACCTATTGATTCTTGGCATTGGTCTAGGTGTTTAGGATACCTTATAAGACAAAATAAAGAACCCTGCCCTCAAGGAGATTACATTCTAATGAGGATCAGGGTAAGATACAAGAGAAACAATAGGCATAGTAAATAAGTAAATTATGTGGTGTATTAGAATGTCAAACACTATGGAAAAAAGTAAGAGTAGAGCAGAAGTTGGAGTGCTCAGAGTGGCATTAAGAAGAAGTACAGGTTGTACTACTGAATAGATAGGATAAAATTCACTAAGCAGGGAAAATTTGAGGAAATGTTTGAAGGATGTAAAGGAGTTAACTGATATTTAAGAGAAGTACGTTCTAACAGAGAGGACAGATAGAGCAAAAGCTCCAAGGCAGGAATGTGCCTGGTATGTCTGTAGAACAACAACAAAAAAACCCTGTGTGGTTGACTTAGAGAGCAAGAGAAAGTGTATGAGCTGAGGAAGTGAGAGTGGTGGTCTGAGACAGAACATAGATAGGGCTTTGTTGGCTATGGGGAGGACTTGGGCTTTCACTCTGTGAGATGGAGGCTGGTGTGGAGTTTGGAGCAGAAGAGGATGGGACCTAGCCTGTGTTTTCATAGAATCACTTGGATTATTGTGTTGAGAATAAACTGTAGAATGACAAGAAGAGAAGCAGAGAAGTGATGAGCCTGTTGTAGCAATGTGGTTAGCTCAGACCAGAGCACAAGCAGGTGAGAAGTGATGTTAAGATTTCATTTTAAAGATAGTTTGAAGGAAGTGATAGGATTTTCTGACAAATGGGATGGGAGGTTTCAGGTAACTCAGGACATGGCCACTCCACTGCGGAGGACAGATGGCTGCCTGGCCAGCAGCCATAAGGAACAAGGAAAACAGTCTGTATCTTGATGTACCAGCCCTCTCAAGGTCCTTGTGTTTATCATAACAATGTAAAGCTTTCACAGGTTACCCCCACCCCCTTCCTAATCCTATAAGTAGCACCAAGGCCAGAGGTGGGGTGCAGCCTCTCCTGCCTGACCTGCCATCATTAGGTACTCTCCTGTAATGTGAGTAATAAATGTAATAAATGGCATGTCCACATCTGTTGGTCCTTTGGGTGGATTTTTTTTAATATCACAAACACAAGTGCAGCTCCCTGATTTGGAGCTCCTGTATCACAATTGGCATCACAAACAGGACATTCTGGAAAATACCCCTGTTGAGTTGACTGAGAGTTCCAATATGCATGGTGGGGAAGTCACAGGGGGTTGTGTGATGGGGGAGGAAATCCCAGAGACATCACAGTGGGGAATCTGAGAGAAGTTGCCAAGGGGAATCCCAATGTGGTCCACTGGCTCAATGTGGTATGAAGTGATAAGCCTGTTAGATTCCTGGGTCCCTCCTCAGGATTGATGGGATGCTCCCAACACTTTCATGGGCCTTGTAGAACCTTTAAAGATAGTGGAGTAGTGCTACCACTGGGAAAAGAAGTAGCCAAAGCAAAAGTACAGCAGTTAGAGGGTGAACTGAAATTGAGGGAGAAGATTTCATTCCTTTCTCAGACAATAAAACTCAGGAAGAAAGAAATAAATGAACCTTTAAACACTCTAAATTCTCCTTCTAGAGGCCCAGGAGCTGTGGTCCCAGGAAAAAGTCCAAGGGTGATACCTTCCCTCACTCTTCTCCAGCCTCTGTAAAAGTTGTCAAAGACAGTAGATAACAAACAGTTCATTTTTGAGCAAACTAAAGGAATATAGTAATCACCAAAAGTAAAAATGCGAGTGCATTTACCAATGGGGGAAAATGTTCTGAAAATTATGAAATGTATTCATGAATTTGTCAGTCTATAAAAATGGTAATTACTTTTAGTTGTCACTAAAAATGAAGATTCTAATTAAGTTGGAAACAATATATGGTTTTTATAATATAGACTGTAAATTATGACAACATATTTTGAAGGAAGTAGAATTAAAAGTAAATTGTAATCTCTGCCTGAGTTAAAAGAGCAAACTAAAAGGGACTAGCTAGGAAAGGTGCAGAGAGTCTGTGCAAGTTGAAGGATTGTGTAGACATAAGAAGCAAAAAGACAAGCAAATGAGAAAATCTTGTGCTTTCTCTACAAAAATTTTTAATTCAAATTATGTGTATAGTGTTTATGTGTTCAGTCTTCATGTGTATGGTCTTTATGTGACATGTATTTATCTGTGCATTACATGTGGTACATTTTCTGCCTCCAGATGGCATAACTAAGGTGTAATATATAATTGGCCTAAAGAAAGTAAACACATATAAATTAAGCAGGATCCTGTGTTCTGGACACATTATTTGATGTGAAAACTAGTTTTAGGTATTGTATTTTAATGCTACAACTGTAAAAATGTGTTGGTTTTACAACAAGTTTATGTTATACTCTTTTGATTAAGTTTGTTTGGCACCCTTCCCAAAGTTCAAATTTTAAGAGACTTTTTAATAGAGAAATGACTTTGAACTATTTTAATGGGCCCCTGGAATACCTCAAGGATTTGTTCTCCTCCTTTTATAAAAAGGAAATATTTGAACTAATTAGGCCTATTTAATATGCTTAATGTACATGGGAAGCTTTGTCAAATAAAGAAAGAATAAGTGTGTTGTATTTGTATACACATATTTTTATTATTAAAGTAGGTGTTCTAGAGATTATATAAAATCTCCAAGATTCTACAAAGTTCTGATATACTTTCTTTTGTAATTTTAGTTGTTATTTTAAAATTTTGTTTCAGGAAAGCAATTTCCCTTGTCAAATGCACTATAATAAAATCTATAACGATGTCATTTTAAGTTTTGTTATTTATAAACAGCCATTGTTTTACTCTGATGCATTTGCAAAAATGTATTATGTCTTTAGAGGGGGTCATGGAGGAGACTCTGACTTGTTTTTGGATTATATATTTCTGAGAATGGATCTTCAGATCATACCTTTGAAATGTATACAATAGTTCTGGAGGTCTGTGAAACAACTGGATTTATAGAGGTACTTGCAGATAATCAGAAGAAACAAAAATTAATTATAGAATATCATATACTGAAGATAATTGTGGTTTTTATAACTTTTGTTGAAAAGTATTACTAATTTTTAATCTTGTGTTTCATACATAAGAAACCTTTCTTTTTCTTAAAGCAACTTGGTAAATTATACTTTAATAAGCAATATTGAGGCATTTATATTTTTTCTTCTTACCTAATCCCTCTGGAATCTGGAAATTTTTAATGAGTGAGTAGTATTCTTTCCATGGTGATATGTTTATTTGCAATAGGAATCTGATTTCCTCATAACAGGATACAAAAGGCCAATTCCCAATTGTGGTTTTATTATCCAAGTCTTTGTCTAGAATGCCTGAACTCTGGATGTTACGAGAAAACCTAAAGGAATCGAGATTGACTTTCTTTTTTAAATGATTTTTAATGGTATTTTTCCCATTATCATTTAGTCCCTTTTTACCCCCTTCTCTGCAATCACCACACTGTTGTCCATGTCCTTCAGTCCTTTTTTTTTTTTTTTGCTTAATCCCTCCACCCCCTACCATCCCCCTTTTAGCTGTCATCCTGCTCTCTGAGTCTCTCTATTTTACTTGTTAGTTCAGTTTGTTCATTAGATTCCACATATTAAGGAAATCATATGTCATTTGTTTTTCTCTGACTGGCTTATACCAGTAAACCAAACCACCCAATTAAAAATGGGTGAAGGACCTGAATGAACATTTCTCCAAAGAAGACATACTGATGGCCAATAGACATATGAAAAGATGCTCAAGTCAGTAATCTTCAGACAATTTCAAATTAAAACCACAATGAGATATCACTCACACCTGTCAGAACAGCTATCATCAATACATCAACAAACAAGTGCTGGAAAGGATGTGGAGAAAGGGGAACCATTTTGCACTCTTGGTGGGAATGCATATTGGTGTTGCCACTGTGGAAAGCAGTATGGAGATACCTTGAAAAATTAAAGATGCATCTGCCTTTTGACTCAGAGATCTCACTTCTGGGAATATATCTGAAGGAACCCAAAACACTAATTTGAAAGAACATAAGCATTGCTATGTGCATTGCAGCATTATTTACAATAGCCCAGATATGGAAGCAGCCGTGTCCATCAGTAGGTGAGTGGATAAAACAACTATGGGGCATATACACAATGGAATACTACTCAGATGTAAAAAAAGAAGAAAGTTTTACCCTTTGTGACAGCATGGATGGACCTGGAGAACATTATGCTAAGTGAGAATGATTTTCAAAGCCAATAAAAACCCCTTGGAGAAATGGCCTAGTACCTGCTTTTCAGAACATTCATTTCAGTTTTTCCAGGTAAGAGAAAAGGTTGCTTTCCCAAAAGATGGCAAGAAAAGAACCCCAAGACATTTTGGGGACCTTGACAACTTGAGAAACTGACCCAAACTTGTAGATAGTGCAGGCAAAGCCTGATGACAACTGTGAAGATTTGCTTCCCAGCCCTGAGGGGCTAGTTAAAGCTCAATCTAAGAATTACTTGTAATGTTCCAGCAAAGTAGATTTAAGAAAGCCTATATGATTAATTGCTATTCCTCTCGTGTTAATGAAAATAATGAAGCCAAGCTGAAACTCGACAATGCAATAAATGAACTGGTCTTGATTTGGCTCTTAGATAAAAATAAGGGTGATTTTAGGAGAAAAATATGCTTCAGTAAATCTATTATACATATACATAATCATGGAAATTAGATTCTAATTTTATGAATTGTTTGTAAAATTTTATTTCTCAACTATATACTAGACTGGATCCTGAATTTCTCTAGTTTTCTTTTCAAACACACTTAAACTACAGATAAAGAGGATCTATCAGATTGTCACTGCTCAATATCATTCCAGCAAAAGCCTTGCATTTGAGTCTTCTCATCTGACACTCTTACAGACTCAGAAACTGTTTTATGATTTGCTGTGTTCATTAACCTTTGTGTTCTTTCTGTTTTCATACTTGGTGGCTTGTTTACACAGTATAGGTGTCCTTTGAATCCCAACTGCATCACCACCTCCTGAAAGGAGACTCAGTTGTTTGACTGAATGGACTTGTTGTTAGGACTAGATGGTTGAAGTGGATACAACAATTCCAAATCAAGATGATGATGCTTCAGGGATTCTACCCTATCCTTACTTTGGAAGAACCAGCTAACAGCCTCTCTGTTCCAGTCTCAGATCCCATTCCCTTGTCTCCTTTAGATCATATAGGAAGAAACTCCCATACCATATGTATGCAGGGGTCTGGTTTCTCTGTCAAATTCTTCAGGTGATGTGGTTAGGAAAAATAAAAGTCATGTCCTCCTTGGCCTTCTCAGCCTCTGCCTTCTTCTCTTCTTAGAGTGTAGTCTATACTGTATTTGTGGCATATGGATATAATGCGCCAACATTCTCACCACCCTAGGACTCCCTCTCTGGAAGAACTAATGTGAAAATTGTGAGGAGGAGGAACAATGTTGGGGTTGAGTGTGGGATAACTGAAGACATGGCCCCTCCACCACAGAAGACAGATGGCTGCCTGGCCAGGAGCCATAAGGAACAAGGAAAATAGTCTGCATCTGGATGTCTCAGCCCTCTCAAGGCCTCTATGTTTATCATAACATTGTAGAGCTTTCACAGTCTACCCCTTTCCTAACCCTAGAAGTAGCACCAATACCAGAGTTGGGGTGCAGTCTCTCCTTCCTGACCTGCTGCCATCAGGCACTCCCCTTGTGACATGAGTAATGAATGGCATATCCATATGTGCTAGTCCTCTGACTATTTTTTTTTGGTGGGGGGAATATAATGAACACAAGTGCACCTCCCTGGCTTGGAGATCCTGCATTACAGATGTGTAAGAGAAAGGGAGTAGTCCAGGGAGAACTGGAAGGATGGAGTTGCTTTCGGTGCTGATATGGAGAAACCTGCAGGAAGAGAAGGTTCAAGGGGATGATTGGGAATTTGCTATGTTGATGTTTAGATGATTATTAGATATCTATTAAAAGGGAGAGTTGAGTAGGTTGTTGGATAGATGATCCAGGAGTTCAGGGCTGGATAAAAACCTTTGGGAATTGCTGGCCTATAGATGCTCTTTAAAGCCACAGGGTAGATTGAATAAAATGTTTTAAAAAGAGGACCAGTTATGCTAAGCAAAATAAGCCAGGTGGTGAGAGACAAATACCATATGATCTCACCTTTAACAGGAACCTGAACAACAAAACAAACAAACAAGCAAAATATAACCAAAGGTACTGAAATAGAGAACAGGCTGACAGTGACCAGAGGGGAGAGGCAAGGGAATTTCAGGGGAAAAGAGGAAGGGTTTACAGAAACAAATATAAAAGACACATGGACAAAAACTAGGGGAGGGTGGAAATGGGAGGGAGGTGGGGAAGGCTGGGGGTGGTGGGCTGGGATGGGAGTAAAAGACAGAAAACTGTACTTGAACAACAATTAAAATAAAAATAAAAATAATAATAAAAAAAAGTAAATAAAAAATAAAAAGAGGACCAGGAGTGTTGCCTGGAACATGCCAAAATTGATGTGGGGAAAAGGGGAGAATCTCTAAAGGTGACTGGAAGTTTTGAGGGAGGTAGGAGGCCACCCAAACTATAGAGTGTTCTGGAAGTCAGGTAGGAAAGGAGAAAGGTGTCATCCATGGTGAAGTACTGCTGATATAAGATGAAAGCTTAGGCTTGAAGTATTCTTAATGTGGAAGTCTTCTTAGACTTGAATGAGAGCAGTGTGATGGAGTGGAAGGAGGGAAAGCCTGATTTGAATGATTTTAAGAAAGACTTAGAGGAATTGACAATTTGCTTCAGAGAGGAACAAAGAAATGAAGCAGTTGTTGGTAGGTGGAAAGAAGTATGATGAAGAGAAGTGTTGGGTTTTTTAAGGTAAATGTATCTTATAATTGGAAAAAAGATAATTTTCCTATTTAAAGTTTATTGACAAATGCACAGTTAATGAAGATTGTGTTGAATTAAGAGATGATGTGTCAAATGAAAAACGAGGGTGTAGAGCAGTGGTTTTTCAAGTGAAGTCCCTAAAATAGCAAGACCAGTATCACTTATCACTTGGGGGTATGTTGAGAATTCAGATCCTAGGACACCACCCCCAGGACCTACTGATTCAGAAACTCTGTGCTTCAACAAGCCCTTAAGGTGATTCTGTGGCATATTAAAATTTCAGAACCACTGGACTAGAGCACTGTTATCAAGTGAGTTTACTTCAAAATTATTAGTAGAGAATGTCTCCATTTCTTCATTAAGAGCAGAAAGTAAGTTTTCACCCCTGTTGGGAGTTGCCCTGCCTGGTTGTAGAAGCTATAACCCCCCATGGCTAAGGCTGAATAAAAAGACCTTGGGACCACAAGCCACTAAGGAGACAAAGCTTATCCTCCCAGCAGAGGTGCACCCTCTGCCCCTTTTACTTCACTCTGCTTGGCCCTAGGCTGATGACTGGTTAGCTAATGATGGGTAAGATTCCTCAAGGAAGGGGAGACCTAAGACAGCACAGTTGTGCTGTCATCAGGGAAGGACTTATACAAAAAGGGATTTATAGAAAAGGGAACTATAGAAAAGGGGTGATGGACCCTCAACCCTCGGATTTTCAAGGGCCTGAGTCCTCATCCTACCTGTAAAAAGTCTCCTAATCTCTTAGCTACCTTACTTCTCCTACACTGACTTAAGCCTGAAACAATGCCAGAGGTAGGTGTGGCCCTGTGCTGGAATGGGAGGTTCCTGGGAGTGGGGGGCAATCAGGCCTAGGAAACAACGCATAAAATCCTGTGAAACCTGCTTTGCTAAGGCTGCCCTCAATTTAAATGATAAGGGTCCAAGGATAAAATGAGTTTGTTTCCTAAAGCTGTATGGCCCTTTGGCTATCTGACCCTGACTCAGAATAAGCCCTCATAGTTCTTTGAATGTTATCTATTGTTTGATTATTACTGCCTGACAATGATAGATGAGCTTTATGAATATGCCCTATATTCCTATGCAAATTAAACCCAATAAAAGCCCATTCAGGAACAGGCTCAAGGCCCTTCTCCTCTGAGAGACTGGCCATTTTTCCTCCCTAAGCAGATCACGTCTTGGTAGACTTATTCTCCTCTGTGGCAGCTGGGACAGGGTAGCTCTGTATGTGGAGACCCCTGCTAATTCCTTAGGCTATATCTTACATCCCAGTGACTCTTTTATAAATACCAAAATGTAGTTTTTTTGTTGTTGTTGTTTTAATATGTTTTACTGATTATGCTATTACAGTTGTCCCATTCCCCCCCCTTTATTCCCCTCCACCATGCACACCCCCTCCCACCCACATTCCCCCACTTTAGTTCATGTCCATAGATCATACATATAAGTTTTTTGGCTTCTACATTTCTTATACTATCCTTAACATCCCCTTGTCTATTTTATACCTACCATTTTTTGGTTTCTCTTCAGATCATATAAATCTTTCGCCTTTCGCAAAATGTACTTTTTAATCCATTTACCTTTTTCACCTACACACACAACCACCCTCCTCTCTGGCAAGCATCAGTCTGATCTCTCTGAGTTTCTTTTTGTTTTTTTTGTTTGTTTATTTTGCTGTTTCTATTCTACAATATGTGAAATCATGGTATTTGTGTTTTTCTGTATGACTAATTTAATTTAGCATAATTTCCTCCCCCACACCCCTCCCTTCCAATTCCTGTGTTGTTTATGTATCTCCATCCTAAAGGAAGTCTTTGCCTTCATCTCTGCCATGGGAGAAATAACAGCATATGTGTATGCTGATGGGAACAATTCAGTAGAGAGCAAAACAATGAGAGGATGTGGAAAATTGTTGGAGTCATGTGCTTTAACAGATGAGAATGCAGAGATCTAATGCATAAGTTACTTTATATAGGAGCAAGGAAAACTCTTCTATGGTAATAGCCAAGAAGGCAGAGAGCATGGGCACAATGACTCTGGCCTTGGGGGCCTGTTGATGTTCTTATTGCTTCAATTTTCTCAGTTAAGTAGGAAGCCAAATTATTAGCTATGAATGAGGATGGAGGAGTTTTTGGCACACTTGGCAACAAATTCTGTGGGCAATACTCTGAAAATAGTCACCCTCAAACATTGCTAGTGGCAGTGTGGAATTATAATGACTCCTATGGAGAGAGATTGAGCAATATTTTTATCCTTTGACAAAGCAATCTCACTTTTTGTAATTTAGCCTGATGACACCACTCCAGAAATATGAAGCAACACATGTAGAAGGTTATTTATTGCAGCATTATTTGTAATACTAAAATATTGGAAATAACTTGAGTGACCATGCATAGGGGACTGGTTGTTGGAATACCATGCAACTGTAGAAAGAATACTGAAGATCTCTACAAGCTGATATAGAGTGATTTCATGGCTGTGTTTTTAAGTGAAAAATGTAAGGTGCAAAAGAGTTTATATAGTATGCTATCTTTTGTGTAATAAAGAAAAGGAAATGAGAACATATATTTATTTTTATAAAAAGAAACAGAAGGTTAATCCAGAAACTAAGAAAAATGATTGCATAGAGGGGGTGGGGACAAATAGGGTAAAGGAAACAGAGACAGAGATAAGACTTCTCTGACTATCTCTCAGTACAGTACTATTAAACAACCTTATTGAGATATAATTAAATATATAAAGTTCACCCTTTTAAGGTATATTATTAAGTGATTTTAGTATATTTACAAAGTTTTGTATTAGTTACCACCATCTAATTTCAGAATACCTCCATCAATCCCAAAAGAAATCCCATACCTATTATCAGTCATCCACCTTCCAGACTTCCCTTGCTCCACTTTCCCCATCACCTAGCAAACAATACTATACTTTTTGTCTCTATCAAATTGCCTATTCTGAATACTTTATATAAAGAGTCATATCATATGTGTTCTTTGTGTCTGCTTCTTTCACTTAGCATAAGGCATTTAATGTTCATCCAAGTTGTAGTATATACCAGTACTCTTAGTAGCTCAATAATATTTCATTGTGTGAAATATTATTATTCATATATTCATAAAATTCATGGAAATTTTGGTTGCTTGCAATTTTGGGCTATTGTGAATAATACTTTTTGAACATTCATTAACAAGTTTTTTGTTTTTATATTTCTTGAGTATATATTTAGTGTGTACCTGGAATTGCTGGATCATATGGTATAAATATGTTTAACATGTTGAAGAATAGCCAAACTAGCAACCAAATCATTTGTTATGTTATACCTCACAATCATTTGTTATGTTATACCTTTTGACTGTAGCTATTCTAATGAGTGTGAAGTGATATTATATTGTAGTTTTGATTTGCATTTCCCCGATGGTTTTTGAGGTTGGGAATCTTCTTAGGTGTTTATTGCTGAATTCCATATCCTCTTTGGGAATAAAAGGTTGTTCAGACCCTTTGCCCAGTTTTATATTGGGTTATCTGTCTTTTCATTGTTGACTTATAAGCATTCTTTACATATTCTGGATGAAAACCTCTTCTCAGGTATATGATTTGAAAATATTTTCTCCTATTACATGGGTTGCCTTTCACTATCTTGATAGTGTCTTTTGAGGCACACCTTTTTCATTTTGATGGAGCCCAATTTGTCAATTTTATTAGGTTATTTATGTTTTTGGTGTCATATTTAAGTATCCATTGCCTAATCCATTTTTATAAAGGCTTATGCATAAGTTTTCTTCTAAGATTTTTACAATTCTACCCATTACATTTAGGTGCATGATCCATTTTGAGTTTATTATTCTATATGGTGTAAGTTAGGAATTCATATGCATTCTTTTGCATGGAGATATGCAGTTGTCCCAGTACCATTTTTTTAAAAAGGGTAGTCAATACTGTGGTTTCTCTTCAGATCATATAAATCTTTTACCTTTTTACAAAGGTTATTCTTTTCCAATTTAACTGTCTTACCACTCTCCATTGAAAATCAGTTAACCATAAATATAAGGTTTTATTTCTAGACTCTCAATTCTAAAGCCTTAATCTTTATATCTGTTCTTGTCTTGACTATTCTTACTTGTAGTGGGTTTTGAAATCAGGAAATGAGTCTTCCAACTTTGTTCTTCTTTTTCAGATTGTTCTGGCTTTTTTGTGCCCCTTGTATTTCTATATGGGTTTTAGGATTTGATTATTAATTTCTGTAAAAAAAGCAGGTGGGATAGGGCTAAGAATTTCATTGATTCTGTAGATCATTTGGAAGAGTACTGCTGTAGATCATTTGGAAGAGTATTTCATTGATTCTGTACATCATTTGGAAGAGTTCTGTAGATCATTTGGAAGAGTATCAAAATATTAAATCTTCCAATTCACAAATATAAGATGTCGTCTCATTGATTTAGATCTTTAGTATCTTTCAATGATGTTTTCTTTCTAGCTTCTAGTAAATAAGCCTTGCACCTCCTTGGATAGTTTAGTCCTACAGATTTTATTTTTTGATGTTATTTGATTATAAATTTAATTTTTTAAATTTCATTTTCCATTTTTACTGCTATTGTATAGAAGTACACTATTTGTATATGGATTTTTATATCATAAAACCTTTCTGAACTCATTTATTATTTTAAAGTTTTTTTTGTGGATTGCTTAGGATTTTATATATAAAAGGTGTCATTTTATATATAGATAGAAATAGAATACAGAGATAAAAATACTGATAGTTTCACTTTTTTTCTTTCTAATCTGGTACTTTTTTTTCTTGCCTAATTGCTCTTTCTAGAACTTACAATACAATGTAGAAGAGAAGTGGTAAGAGTGGACAGCCAGTTTTGTTCTTGATCTTTAGTGGAAGCATCCAAGATTTCATCATTAAGTTTGATATTATCTGTACAGTTTTCATAGATGCCTTTTTATCAGGTTGAAGAAGAGTCATTTTCTTCCTAATTTGTCATTGACAGGGTGTTAGATTTTGTTAAATGCTTTAATATTTTTCTGTGTTTATTGCAATTATAGTGTGTTTTTCCTTGATTTTATTGGCAGATTGTATTACATTGATTACTTTTCTTGTGCTGAATCAACTTTGCATTCTTGGTGATGGTATATAATCATTTTTTCCCATTTTTATTGAATATATTGGGGTGATGTTGGTTCACAAACCATACAGGTTTCAATGAAACATCATCAGCACACTACATCATGTGTGTGTCACCCCAAGCAACATCTCTTTTTGTCCCCATTCTCCCCCCCTTTGCACACCTCCACCTTCCTTTCCCTCTGGCTGACAAAACACTGTTGTCTGTGTCTGTGTTTTATGCATTTATATCTTCTGTGGTTAATCCCTTCACCTTCTTCCATCCAGTCCCTCAATCGCCCTCCTTTATGAAAGCTGTCAGTCTGATCAATGTATTTATGTCTATGTCTCTGTTTCTATTTTGTTCTTCAGGGTTTTTTTGTTGTTGTTGTTCATTAGATTCTACATTTAAGTGAGAACATATGGTATTTGTTTTCCTCTAACTAGCTTTCTCCACTTAGCACAATAATATCCAGGTCAATCCATGGTGTCACAAAAGGTAAGATTTCTTTTCTTTTCATTTCTTTTCTTTTCTTTTTTCTTTCTTTTGTTACAGCTGAGTAGTATTCCACTATGTAAATGTACCATACATACTCTTTTCATCCATTCATCTATTTTTTAAATATATATTTATTTTTGTTTTTAGAGAGGGGAAGGGAGGGAGAGAGAGAGAGATATCAATGTGTGGTTGCCTCCTGTGTGGCCCCTATTAGGGACCTGGCCCACAACCCAGGCATGTTCCCTGACTGGGAATCAAACCTGTGACTCTTTGGTTCTCAGCCCATGCTCAATCCACTGAGCTATCCCAGCTAGACCTCATCCATTCATCTATTGATGGGCATGTCAGCTTTTTCCAAATCTTGGCTATTGTAAATAATGCTGCAATGAACATAGAGGTGCATATTATTTTGAATTAGTGTTTCAAGTTTCTTAGGATATATTCCCAGGAGTGGGATTGTTGGGTTAAAACACAGTTCCATTTTTAATTTTTGAGAAAACCCTATACTGTTTTCCACAGTGCCTGCACCAGTCTGTATTCCCACCAAAAGTGTACTAGGGTTCACTTTTTTTTCCACAACCTCACTAGCACTTGTTGTTTGTTAATTCATTAATGATGGTCATTCTTTTTTAAAATTTTAATACATTTTATTTAATCCCTATGTGCCCCAAGTATTAGCATTTTAACATGAAATCAATATAAAATATTATTGAGATAGTTTGCTCTTTTAAAAAATTTTTAAAATTGTTGTTCAAGTACTGTTTTCTACCTTCCTCCCTATCTCCTCCCCATACCAGCATTCCCCACCTCCCTCTCCCGTTTCCATCCCCCCTTGTTATTATCCATATGTCCTTTATAATTGTTGCTATAAACCCTGCACCCTTCCCCCCCATTATCACCTCCCCTCTTCCTTCTGATCACTGTCAGCCTGTTCTCAATTTCAATATCTTCAGCTATACTTTGCTGGTTTGTTCATTTTGTTGATTAGGTTCCTGTTAATGATGAGATCATATGGTATTTGTTTTTCACCACCTGGCTTATTTTGCTTAGCATAATGCTCTCCAGTTCCATCTATGCTGTCACAAAGGATAGGAACTCCTTCTTTCTGCTGCATAGAATTCCATTGTGTAAATGTATCAGTTTTTTGATCCGTTCATTTACTGATGGGCACTTTGCTTCCAGCACTTGGTTATTGTAAATGTGCTACTATGAACATTGGGGTACATAGGTTCTTTTGGGTTGGTGTTTCAAGGTTCTTAGGATATAACCCCAGCAGTGGAATTGCTGGGTCAAAAGGCAGTCCCATTTTTAGTTTTCTTAAAAAAATTGCATACTGTTTTCCATAGTGGTTGCACCAGGCTGCAATCCTACCAACAGTGCACTAGGGTTGGCTTTTCTCCACAACCTCTCCAGCACTTGTTCTTTATTGATTTGTTTATGATGACCATTCTGACTGGTGTGAAATGGTATTTCATTGTGGTTTTAATTTGCATTTCCCTGATGGCTAGTGATGATGAGCGTCCTTTCATATGTCTCTGGGTCCTCTGTATGTCCTCTTTGGAAAAATGTTTATTCTTGTCCTTCGACATTTTTTTTTTAAAAATAGGGTTGTTTGTCTGCCTGGGGTGGAGTTGTGTGAGTTCTCTATATATTTCAGAGATGAAACCCTTATCTGAGGTACCATTGACAAATATATTTTCACATATGGTTGGTTTCATTGTCATTTTGCTGATGTTTTCCTTTAGTTGTGCAGAAGTTTTTTTTTTTCTTTGATGAGTTCCCATTTGTTTATTTTTTCCTTTATTTCCCTTCCTTTAGGGGCCTTATTGGTGAAAATAGTGCTACATGCAATATCTGAGATTTTCCTGCCTATGTTCTCTAAGACTTCTATTGTGTCACAACTTATATTTAAGTCTTTTATCCTCCTTGAATCTATTTTTGTGTATGGTGTAAGTTGGTGGCCAAGTTTCATTTTTTGCATGTAGCTGTCCAGATCTTCCAACACCATTTGTTTGAAGAGGCTATTTTTACTACACTTTATGCTTCTTATCCCTTTGTTGAATATTAATTGACCATAGAGACCTGCGTTTATTTCTGGGCTCTCTACTCTGTTCCATTGGTTTATGTGCCTGTTCTTATGCCAGTACCATACTGTCTTGATTGCCATGGCCCTGTAATATAGTTTGATATCAGGTATTGTGATTCCTTACACTTTGTTCTTATTTCTCAAAGTTGCTGTAGCTATTTGAAGTCATTTATGGTTTCATATAAATTTTTGAAATGTTTGTTCTATATTTGTGAAATATGACATTAATATTTTAATAGAGATTGTGTTGGGTCTATGAATTGCTTTGGGTAATATGGACATTTTGATGATTTTAATTCTTCCAAGACAGGAACATAGTATAGATTTCCATTTATTTGTTTCTTCCTTAATTTCTTTCTTTAGTGCTGTGTAGTTTTCTGAGTACAGGTCTTTTACCTCCTTGGTTAGGTTTATTCCTAGGTACTTTATTTTTTCTTGTTGCTACAGCAAATTGGATTTTTTCCTGATTTCTCTTTCTGATATTTCATTCTTGGTATACAACAATGCCTTCAATTTCTAAATATTGCCTTTGTATCTTGCAGATTTGCCAAGTTCACTTTTTAGGTCAAGTAGTTTTTTGGTGGAGTCTATAAAATTTTCTATGTACATTATCATGTCATCTGCAAACTGACAACTTTACTTCATCCTTTCCAATTTGGACGCCTTTTATTTCTTTTTCTTGTCTGATTGCTCTGTCTAGGACTTCCCATACTATGCTGAATAGACATGGTGAAAGTGGGCATCCTTGTCCTGTTCCTGATCTTAGTGGGAAAGCTTTTAGTTTTTGCTCATTGGGTATGTTGTTGGTTATAGGTTTATCATATTTGGCCATTGTCATCATTTTGAGGAATGCTCCCTCTATTACCACTTTGCTCAGTGTTTTTATCATAAATGGGTTCTGTACCTTATCAAATGCTTTTTCTGCATCTGTTGATAATGTCATGTGATTTTTGTCTTTTCTTTCTCTATGTGATGTATTCGTTTTATTGATTTGCAAATATTGATACATCCTTGCATCCTTGGGATTCATCCCACTTGATCATGGTGTATGATCTTTTTAATGTATTGCTGGATGTGGTTTGCCATATTTTGTAGAGGATTTTAACATTTATATTCATCAACAATATTGGGGTATAGCTTTATTTGTTTGTTTTGTATTTTTCTAGTTTGGGAGTAGGATGATCCTGTTTTCAAAATGGTGTTTGGAAGGCTTCCCTCTTCTTGGATTTTTTGGAATAGTCTGAGAAGGATAGGGGTTAGCTCTTTCTTAAATGGGTTGTAAAATTCTCCTGTGAAACCATCCAGTGCAGGTCTTTTGTGTACCAAGAGTTTTTTTTATTACTCTTTTGATTTCATCAGCTGAGATTGGTCTGTTCAGACTTTCTGCTTCCTCTTCATTCATTTTTGTGAAAATATATTTTTCTAGAAATTGACAGTTTCACCCAGGTTGTCAAGTTTATTGGCATACTGTTTTTGTTGTAACTTCTTCAATCCTTTGTATTTTTGCCATTTCAGTAGTAATTTCTCATCTTTAAAATCTGATTTTGTTTATTTTGATCCTCTCTCTGTTTTTTTCTTGAGTCTGCTTAAAGACTATATATATATATTTTTTTTTCAAAGTACAGGCTCTGGTTTTGTCAATCCTTTGAATTGTTCTTTTAATCTTTATGTCATTTAATTCTGCTCTGATTTTGCTTATTTCCTTCCTTCTACCCTTTCTGTAATTTGTTTGCTGTTGTTCCTCCAGTTCCTGTAGATGTCAGGTTAAATTGCTTATTTTAAATGTTTCTACCATTTTTAGGTAGGCCTGTATTGTAGATGATACCAGCCAGCAGTATCCATCTCGGCTACGGATGTTCATCGAAACATGCTAAAAACATACACAGAGACAGCCAGGTCCTGTGGGGGAATAGGAACAGCAGGGCCACTCCTCACGTGGGGAGTGCCTTGGCCACCCTCTCTCCTGGAGGGCACCATGGCCACTCCTCACGTGGCGAGCATGCCGTGTCCATACCCAAGCAGATTTTTATTGAGAAAACAGACTTAGTTTGTGGATTCACAGTCTGGCAGAAAAGATAAAAAAATGTAAACAACTTACAAAGGTGGGGACAGCACTCCTGTTGAGATTCTGGGGAAAGTTTGGGGTTTTTAACATATTGCCTAAAGGGCTAGTTTTGGTTTCCTGTCTGTGCTTTTAAACTCCAAGATAATAACATCCTCCAGCAAACAGATCTCACAGGATCTTGCATATTCCATGTCCCAGGCCTCATTACCCCAGGGGCCCGCCGTTTCTGGTCTAGGCTGTTTCACCTCTGCAGGTCTCAGAAGACAAAGGCATCCAGAAGACTCAGATTTCTCACATCCAAGAGCAAAGACTCAGGCTTTGACAAAGCCAAGGGGGGCAGGGGTTGATGTCCATCACCCCTTCATTTCCACAGCCCCGTGAGTCTTGTCCTTGTCATTCCTCCGTGAATGTGTCTGTCTTAGATTCATTCTCTCTCCAAGAGAATTGTTACCCATCATTGACTGCCGTTCAAGCCAGGGAAATAAGTTTTGTCTCCTTCAGTGGTTCCTGGTCCGGAGGTCTTTTACTCAGCCTAAGTCACGGGGGGTTACAGCTTCCTAAGACCAGGCAGGGCAGCCCACAACACTGTATCACTATGAACTTCCATCTGGAAACTTCCTTTGCTGTGTCCCTTAAGTTTTGGAGTGTTATGTGTTCACTTTCATTTGTTTACAGAGACTTGTTGATTTCTCCCTTGATCTCATTATTAACCCATTGTTTGTCTAATAACATGCTATTCAACTTCATGAATTTGAGTATTTTTGTAGTATTTTCTTTCAGTTGGTTTCTCATTTCAGGCCTTTGGTCCAAGAAAATGCTTGATATGATTTCAATTTTCTTCAATTGGTTGAGTCTGGTTTTGTGTCCTCTCATGTGGTCTATCTTTGAGAATGTTCCATGTGCATTTGAAAGGAATGTGTGTTTTGCTTCTTTGGGACGGCAGGTTCCCAAACTTTATATATATATATATATATCTTTTTATATATACTTCATATATAATAATATATCATTTATACATCTTTGTATATATCAGTTATGTCCATTGATCTAAGGCATTGATGAATGGTGCAATATCTTTTTTGAAATTTTGTTTGGAAGACCTATCCATTTTTATTAGTGGGTTATTAAAATCTCTTAGTATATGTGTGTTGCTGTCTATATCTTCTTTGATGTCCGTCAAGATTTTCCTTATATATTTTGGTGCTCCTATATTGGATGCATATATGTTCATAGTATTTATGTCTTCTTGATGGATTATTCCCTTGAGTATTATGAAGTGTCCTTCAGTGCCTCTTTTTATGGCCTTTGTTTTGAAGCTCTTTTGTTATGATAGATATATTTTATGTTAGCTTTTTTTCTCTGCCCATTTGTTTGCAATACTTTTTTTCAACACTTCATTTTCAATCTGTGCAGATCTTTTGTTCTGAGGTTGGCAGCATATGTGATTTCATATTTTCTTATCCATTCAGCTATCTTATATCTTTTGATTGGAGCATTTAATCCATTTACATTTAAGATTATTATTGATAGGTATTTATTCATTTTTCCCTCTCTATACTTGTGTTCCTCTCTATTTCACTCCTTTCCTTTCTCTTCTTATAGCAGTCCCTTTAGTATATCTTGTAACACTGGTTTGGTGGAGAGGTATTCTTTCAGCCTTCTTTTGTCTGGGAAACTCCTTATTTAACCTTCCATTTTAATTGAAGGCTTCATTGGGTAGAGTAATCTTGGCAGCAGGCCTTTGTTTTTCATTGCTTGGACTTTCTCTTGCCATTCTATCTTGGATTGTAGTGTTTCTGTTGAGAAATCATCACTATCCTTATTGGAGCACCTTGATATGTTACTTCTTGTTTCTCCCTTGTTACTTTTAAGGTTCTTTCTTTGTCTTTAAAACTCAGCATTTTAATTATGGTTTGTCTTGGGGTTGACCTCTTTAGGTTCATCCTGACTGGGATTCTCTGAGCTTCCTGAACTTGCATGGTTTTTCCCTCTCCAGGTTTGGAAAGTTTTCTGTCATTGTTTTTTCCAAAATGGTATCTATTCCTTGTACCTGTTCTTCTTCTTCTGGTATTCCTATGATTTGAATGTTGTGTTTCATGTTATCTTGTAGTTCCTTTAAGCTATCTTCATATTTTTGAGTATTTTTTTGTGTAGCTGATATACCTGGTTGTTTCTTTCCACCTTGTCTTCCAGCTCACTAATTTGGTCCTCTGTTTCATCCAGCCTGCTTGTAATTTTTTTCTGGTGTGTTTTTCATTTCAGAAATTTTATTTTTCATTTCTTCTTTGTTCTTATTTATACTTTCTATTTCCTTTTTCATACTGCTGTAGTTCTCACTCAGTTTCTTGTAGTTGTGAGTTCCTTGAGCATCCTTATATATTTTTTTTGAATTCTATATCTGATAGTTTGCTTACATCCATTTCATTTAGTTCTTTTTGTGGGGAGCCCTCCATTCCTCTTGATTGAATGTTCTTTTTTTGTCTCCCCATTATAAGTGACTCTTTTTGTTTCTTTCTGTGCTTTATGATGTTTCACTCTGCTTGATGTCTTTGTAGGGTGAACTTCTGTAGTAGGAATTCTATGGGATTCAGTGATGAGGTCTCTTTGATCTCCTTGTCCGGATGCTCTAGGGCTGCCCTTTCTCCTGCTTATGTGGGATCTCTTGTACTTTGGTTCTTACTTTTCAGTGATTCCTTTGTTGGTAGAATTTCTCCTCCAGTGGGTATACTGATTTTTACTGCACCCATCTTATATTGTGTGTGATCAGTGGCAAGAGGTAGACAACATGGATTAAGATGGCAGAAGAGTATTTTATGGGATTTAAAGTGTCAACAAGTAGAGAAAAGATAGGAAGTCCTTTGGATAAGTATAGTGTTAACTGATATTTCACCCACTAACCACTTTTTATAACAGGAGAAAAAGAGATAAGACTCTTGATAGAGGAGAGAAGGATTTTTCTATGTATCCAGAAAATAGAGCTGTTGTGGGAAGTCAAACTATGAGATATAGTGAGAGTAAAGGATAGACAGTAGGCATAGAGAATAGAGTTAACCACAACAGCAATAAAGCTCAGGAAGATAGTGATATTGCCTAAGATCAGGGAACAGTGCTGTGTAGTATTTACAATTATATGGAACAAAAATAGTAAGTATGGACTTAAAGATATGATTTTGATAACAAGAATAGACAGTATATTATCAAGAGTAGTATATTATTGGAATATGAGTGAAGTGAAAGAATAAAAATTAAAATATAATAAGAAAGAATAAAGAAAACCAGTCAAAAATGCAATTAAACAAAAAAACAAAATGAAGAAAACCAAATGGAAAGAAGGGAAGTAAAAAAATACTAGTAAAATAAAAGAAGTAAAAATAATGAAAAAAGTAATACAAATAAACAATAAAATGCTAGTTCTATGGAATAGCAAAGTGAAATTTGTCTCAGTTTCTTAGTTGTTAGGATTAGCTGTGTATTCTCTCTTTTGATCTGTCTCTGGACCTTTTACAGCTCCAGGTCTTATTGTCTCAGTTCGGGGAAAAAAAAGAGAGAGAGAGAGAAAAGGTGAAAAAAATCCTCTGTTGGGAACTTTCCTGCCTGGTTTCAGGAGCTGTAATGCACTCCCCCCGACCCCCGCTCCCATGGCTAAGGCTGAGTGAGTGACCTTCAGACCATCTTCAGACCATAAGCCACTAAGGAGACAAAGCTTATCTCCCTAGCAGGGATGCCACCTCTGCCTCTTTTACTTCACTCTGCTTGGCCCCCAATGCTTGATCAGTTCTCCAATGATGGGTAAGATTCCTCAAGGGAGGGATGACCTAAAGCAGGCATGATCATGGGGGTGCCCAGGGAAGGACTCGAGAGCTACAGAAAAGGGGTGATGGACACTCGCCCCTTGGCTTTGACATAGCCTGAGTCCTCATTCTGTCTGCAAGTAGTCTCCTAATCTCTTCGCTGCCTTACTTCCCCTGCTTGACTTAAACATGAGACAATGCCCTAAGCCTTAAACAATGCCAGTGGTGGGTGCCACCCTGTGCTGGAAAGGGCAGGTTCCCTAGGGCAATCAGGCCTAAGAAAGAATATGTAAAATCCTGTGAAACCTGCTTTGTTTAGAATGCTCTCAATTAAATGATAAGGATCCAAGCAGGAAGTGAGTTTGTTCCCCAAGTTTTATGGTCATTTAGCTACCTGACCCTGACTCAAAATAGGCCCTCAGAGTTCTTGGTATGTTATCTATTGTTTGATCCTTACTGCCTTATAATGATTAATGAGCTTTACTTATATACCCTGTATTCCTATGCAAATTGAATCCAAGAAAAGCTTCTAGAGGCAATGGTCTGGGCACTCTCCTCTTGAGAAGGTAGCCAAAGTGCTCTGAGGCTTGCTCTCCCCTTAAGAGAGAAGTTGCATTGCCCCTTTTCTTCCACATGACTCAATAGTCTGTGTGAATCTGTCTCATATTTCATCCATAATGTTGCGGGCACTGTGGCCAGTGTCTGTGTCAATCTTCCTGTTGATTTTAGACCTGAAGAGTGAGTTCTGCTGGTCTTCCTGGATGGAACAGGAAGAGGGGGGCTGTGCTTCGCTTTTCCCCTGTCCTATGATTTTGTGAGGATGGGAACCAGGCTTGGGCCACAATGTTCACAGTTGCCCTGCCTCCAGCCTACGTCCTCTGTGAGGTTCTGGGGCCCCCCACTGTCTATTTGAGCCAGGCTGGAACCTTTAATCTACCAGTTGTGCCAAGGTTCCTGTGGTGCTCATCCTCCTTACTTTTTGTGAGTCTGCCATGGCTGCAGCCCACCGCTGGGCAAGTGGCTCCAGTCACCTGCTGGGTAAGCAGCCTAAATCAGCAACCGGGCAAGTGGTGCAAATCAGCCATAGGGCAAGTGGGACCAGTCAGTCACTGGGTGGGCTTCATTGATCAGCTGCTGGAGTAGTGTGCTGAGTCAAGTCTGTAATCATAATTTTAAAGGCTACTATTTATTGACATTAGGGAGGCTCCATTTTTTTCCAAATTTGCTAAGAGCTTTTTCTTTTTAGCACCAGTGGATGTTTAATTTTATTAAATCCCTTGTCTGCATTTATTGAAATAAGTAAAGATGAATCTATTAATTATATCAGGATTTCTTGAGGGAATGGGTAATTTCAAGGAAAATACAAGTAGAAAATGAGTCTGGTTATCTGACTATACCAGAAAGTAAGCAAATGTCTGGACTAGAGAATAATTCAAACATGTAAGAACACAGGAGCCAACTTGAAGGCTAAGCCTAGAATAATTTGAATATCAAAAATAACAATGATGATAATAATTCCTAATACATGGAGTTAAAAAAAATCCATGCAACCATGTGGTATTTAAAGTAAAAAGAGAGGAAAACTATGTTTTTGTTTTTATTTTTACAGAAGAATGGCAGCTACCAAACATAGAAGACATGGTATAATGAAAAAATGCTGTTTTGTAAGTCCAAAGTAATAATAGGTTCAGGTAAGTATCATCAATTGATGCAAATATGACTGGGTAAAATAATGTTGGGGACAAATATCAAATTAGCAATCCACAGTTTACTTTTATTAATAAATATTTAAATTTGTATTTATTGATTTTGAGAGAGAGGGAGAGAGAGAGAGAGAGAGAGAGAGAGAGAGAGAGATCAGTTTGTTGTTCCACTTATCTATGCATTCATTGGTTGAGTCTTGTATGTGTCCTGACCAGGGATCAAACCTAGAACCTTTGTGTATCAGGACAATGCTCTGACCATCTGGCCTACTTAGCCAGGACTGTAATGTTAACCCACATATTACTTTTTTTGAAAGTTTTTATTTATTTATTTTTAGAAATGGAGAAAGAGAGAGAGAGAAACATCAATATGTGATTGCCTCTCACATGCCCCCCACTGGGGATACCAGGCCTCCAACCCAGGCATGTGCCTTCCCTGGGAATTAAACCAGCAGTTCTTTGGTTTGTAGGCCAGCACTCAATCCACTGAGCCATACCAGGCAGGGATCCACAGATTGCTTTTAGTAAAAGGGAAAATATGCTCTTACAGTGTAAAAGTCCACTGGTCACCAAGAGTGATTTGACTTGACACTGTGTGCTTTCAGTATGTATGATCCAATGGGAAGCACACAGTGTCATCTATGTGAGGTTTTTGCTGAAAATGTTTGACCTGATTCTCATCATGAGGAAACAGACAAATCTATGACCTGGGATGTGATGAAGGAGAACTGATTTGGACTCCTCAAAGGATTTGATGTCATGAGAAACAGAGAGAGACTGGAGAGGGGTGAGTATTGTTATGGATTGTAAAAGTCTAGAGACGACAGCCAAATGCTCTGAGTGACTCTTGAGTGGACTCTGGATTAGAAAAACAGAATCTATAAATGATATTTTGAGGACAATAGAAGAAAATTTAGTGTATATTGGACACTAGATGTTGAATTCATTGTAATTTTTAAAGATGTGCTGAGGTTGCAGTTAAATAAGGGAGTCTTATTCTGGAAAATGCATACTGAAATATTTCATGAAGTGTCATGAGGAAAATACTTTTCTATGATTTGGAAAAAAGGGAACTGTGAGTGTGGGTATGTTGTAAGATGGAGTGGGTATAACAAGATGTTAAGAGTTGGCAAATATAGGTGAGGAGTATATGAGTTTTGAAAATTGGAAGAAAAAAACCAAATCCTGTGTCTCTTTACTATTTTTTCAACAAAGAATCCACAAGATGGCAGTGGAGGATCACTCTTAGCATGTGTTTCTTTCCTGCTTTTTATTTTTGATTTGAAAAGCAGGTTGCGAGAGTCCATAAAGGACTGTGTTTGCTTTGTGAATACATTTATATGAAAAGTTGTACAAAAGTATTAACACAGTCCTGGCTGAGAGGCTCAGCTGATAAGAGCATCTTCCTGTGCACCAAAGGATTGTAGGTTTGATTCCTGGTCAGGGCACATACTTAGGTTGTGGGTACGATCTCCAGTTGGGACACTTATAGGAGACAACCCATTGATGTTTCTCTCTCACATCAATGTCTTTCTTCCTCTATCCTTTCCTCTTCTCTAAAATCAATAAACAGAAAAGATGGCAGCGAGGTGGGTGGGAATGGAGCCCAGTTCTTCCTGTGCCCAGCTAGAACACCTAGCTCATCTTCTGAGGAACAGATTGAACAGCCAACAGAAACCCAGAATATATGAAGCTTGGAGGCCAAAAACTTCAGAGGACATTGAAGACAGTGAGGGGATTGTGCTGGGATGGTAAGGTCCCTGGTATCTGCATGGGGACTAGTGCTGCTGTGGCCCCCGGCCTGGTGCCTGCTGCAGGATATGGGGAGGAGAGTTAGACCATCAGCTCCCTCCTCTACCGGAGCAAGGAGGGCAGCCCAGCACCAGGAGGGACCTGGATGCTGGAGGTCATTGGGGGGAATAGAGACAAAGTGAGAGACACACAGAGGTGAAACACATCCACTGGCGCCTTGAACGCTGACTTCAGAGAAATTGAGGTGCCAGGTGATACCTGGAGAAGGGAGGAGTTGGGCCATGTGGGACCCTGACTCAGATAATCTCTGGACTGGTTGGAAAGTTAGGCTATGTCAAAAGCTGTGTTCTTGTTTAAGAACAGCGGGCAGCGGCTTTGTAAGGAACTCTCCAGCAGCAGATGGCTTGCCCTCAGGGTGATTTCATCTGGGCATGCCCAGAGACTGAGTGGCTGAGTGGAACTAGGCACCCCACTTGTCCCGTGCTGTGCGCCCAGAAGCTGATCACCCCAGGCACCCCAAACTGAGTGGCTAAGTGAAACTGTGCATCTGAGATGACTCACACTGTGAGGAGCTGAGTGGCTGACTTGAGCCAGGAAGCTCATGGACGACCTGGGCTTGAGGCCTGGAAACTGTGAATATTGCCACCTAGACCTGGTCCCCATCCTCTTAAAACCATAAGAAGGGAGAAAAGCAAAGCCCAGCCCTCCTCTTCCTGTGGCATCTAGGAAGACCATCAGAACTCGCTGAACAGGTTTAAAGTCAGCAGGAGGCTTATTATTTATTTATTTATTTTATTTTTTTTTATTGGTTCCTCTCCTTTTTCCTTTTTTTCCTTCCCCCAAGTGAGACAATAAGACATGGAGTTATGAAGGGTCCAGAGGCAGATAGAAAGGGGGAGCACAGGGATAATCCCCAAAACTGAGAAACTAAGACAAATGTCACTTTGCTATCCCATGGAGCTGACATTTTATTGTTTATGTGTATTATTATTTTTCATTATTTTTATCACTTTCACTCCATTAACATTTTATTTATTTTTCTTCCTTATGTTTTAATTTTCCTCATTTTACTTATCTGTTTCATTGCATTGTTTGACTGGTTTTCCTTGTTCTCTCTTTCATAGTGCATTTTTAATTTTCCTTCTATCATTTCACTGGAATCCCAGTGAAACACAATTCTTGACTGGGTACTTCCTATTCTGGTTATCCACACCATATATTCTTTGCCATATTATTGTTCCAGTACTATTGTAAATAATTGTTATTGCATACAATTGTACATACTACAAAGCAACACTTCATGATCTCAACCCACTTCACTTTAATCCTGAGCATTATTATTGGCGTAGTTAACTCTGTTCTCTGTCATACTACACCTATTTTCTATCCTTTAATTTCACTATATGGCATCATCTAACATTACATAGGCACTCTGTTTTCTGGATTCAGTTCACAATCATTCTTCACTCTAATAAGAGTCTTATCTCTCTTTCACCTTTTATAAAAAGTGGCTAGGTGGGTGAAATATCACAGTTAATGCTATACTTATCCAAAGAATCTTCTATCTCTTCTCTACTTGCTGGTACTTTAAATACCATAAAATACTCTCCCACTGTCTTAATCCATTTTGCCTACTCCTTGCCACTGATCACATACAAGAATAGATGGGAGCTGTGAACATCAGTATACCTGCTGGGGGAGAGAACCCACCAAAGGAAACACCAAAAGGTAAAAACCCAAGTAAAATAAGAGAGCCCACACATACAGAAAAAAGGGCAACTCTAGAGCATCCAGACAAGGAGGTCAAAGAGACCACATCACTCAACCCCATAGAATCCACCATAGAGGTTCACCCTACAAAGACAGCTAGTAAAGTGAAACATAAGGAAGCACAGCAACAAACAAAAAGAGTCATCTAAAATGGGGAGACAAAAACAATGCAATTAAAAGGAATGGAAGACTACCCAGTAAAAGAACTCACAGACAACTACAAGCAACTGAGTGAGAGCCACATCAGCATTAAAAGGAACACAGAATCTATAAATAAAAAACAAGAAGAAATCAACAGTAAAATCTCGGGAATAAAAAACACACTAGAACGTATAATAAGCAGGCAGAATAAAGCAGAGGGTCAAATCAGCAAACTGGAGGATAAGGTAGAAAAAAACCACTCAGATAGAGCAAGAAAAGGAAAAGAGAAGAATGAAGAGGTGTTAAAGGAAATGAAGGGCAACATAAAACATAATAATATCTGTATAATAGGGACACCAGAAGGAGAAGAAGAAGAGCAAGACCTAGAAAACATGTTTGTAGGAGACCATTATGCATGGCATGGGACCAGTGCCCACTCAGAGATGCACAGGACCCATGCCCACAGATAAGTTCTTCCATGGGGAATCAGGCCTGCAATGTGCCTAGGCTGCTTTGAGTCTTGTTCTTGCTAAAAAACTCCCTCACCCTAAATTGAGGACATTTACTGCAAGTAACTTCCTAAAATCCGTGTTAAACCTTCTAAGGAAGAGTGTAGCCGGTTCAACCACTTTTGCCTTTTCATTTCCAAATATCTCTCTTTTGTGATGTGATTAGCAGCATTGGCTCCTTTGCTTTCTGTATAATGTAACCACCTAAAGTGAGCCTGTACATAGTTAATGAGGACCTTCATATAATGTGCCCAGTAAGACAATAAAAGCTCACTGAAGCAAGGGCCCAGGCTTTTTTTCCCCTTGAGAGCAAAGCCATGCTGTCCCTTTTCCTCCACCGGACTTGGTAGTCCATGTGAATGGCTCATTTCATCTATATTGATGCAGACACTGCAGGCTGGTGTCTTAATCACATGTTTAAAAAAGTACTGATAGAAAACTTCCCTAATTTGAAGAAAGAAAATGTCACAAAAATCCAGGAAACACAGAATCCCAATTAAGAGGAACTCAAAGAAGCCTACTCCAAGACACATCGTGATTAAAATGACAAACTTCTGAGACAAAGATAATCTTAAAAGCAGCAAGAGAGAAACAGTAAGTAACATACAAGGGAGCCCTGATAACGCTAACAGCTGACTTCTCAATGGAAATGCTCCAAGCTAGAAGAGAATGACAACAAATATTCCAAGTAATGAAAACTAGAGGCCTGCAACCAAGACTACTTTATCCAACAAGGCTCTCAATTAAAATGGAAAGCTAAATAAGGAGTTTCCTAGACAAAAGCAGTCTAAAAGAACACACCTCAACCAACAAGCCCTGGAAGATATTCTAAAGGAACTGCTTTAAGAAAAAGAAGGAAAACAGTGAGAAAGAGAAGAACACAGGTACAATAAAAGGGCAATGAATATGTACCTATTAATTATAACCTTAAATGTAAATGGATTAAATGCTCCAATCAAAACACAAAGAACAGATGAAAGGATAAGAAAGCATGACCCACACATATGCTACCTACAAGAGACCCACCTCAGAATAAAAAACCTACACAGACTTAAAGTGTTGGAAACAAATATTCCAAGCAAATGGACAGGAAAAAGAAAGCCAGTGTGGCAATACTCATATCGACAAAATAGGCTTCAAAAAAAGGACCTCAAAGAGAACCAGAAGGTCTCTTCTTAATATTCAAGGGAAGAATCCACCAAGAAGACATAAACATTGTAAATATATATGCACCAAACATAGACGCACTCAAACACATAAGGAAAATTTTGGAGGCCTTTAAGAAAGACATTGACAGCGATACAATTATACTAGGGGATTTCAATACCCCACTGTCAAAAATAGATACATCTTCCAAACAAATTATCAGCAAAGATATTGTGGCATTGAACAAGTCCTAGATCAAATGAACTTAACTGAAATATATAGAACCTTCTGTCCCAAAAGAGCAAAATACACATTCTTTTCAAATGCACATGGAACCTTTTTAAAGACACATGACATGATAGGACACAACACAAGCCTCAACAAATTCAAGACAATTAAAATCATATCAAGCATTTTCTCTGACCACAAGTGACTGAAACTAGAAACTAACCTCAAGAAAATAACCTCCAAACACCCAAACTCATGGAGATTGACTAGCATGCTCTTAAACAATTAATGGGTCATAATGAGATCAAGGAAGAAATGAAAAAGTTTCTGGAAACAAATGAAAATGATCTCACAGCACCCAAAAGTAATGAGACATGGTGAAGGCAGTCCTGAGAGGAGATTTCACAGCAATACAGCCTACCTGAAAAAACACAGAAACTGTTCCAATAAACAAACTAAACATACACCTACAAAAACTGAAGAAACAACAACAAACGCATCCCAGAGCAAGGAAGAAAATAACAAAGGATAAAGCAGAATTAAATGAGTTAGAGACTAAAAGCACAATTCTAAGGATCAATAAATCTAAGAGCTTTTTCTTTACAATGATAGACAAAATTGACAAAACTTAAAGCAGACTGATGAAGAAAAAAAGAGAGAGGACACAAATAAACACAATCAGAAGTGAAAGAGGAGAGATTACAATTGATACCACAGAAATACAAATAAATGTAAGAAATTACTGTGAAGAATTATGCCAAAAAATTTGACAACCTAGGTGAAATAGACAAATTTCTAAAAAAATATAACCTTCCAAAACTCAAGAAGAAGCAGAAAGTCTGTGCACACCAATAACGGTTGACAAAATTGAAGCAGTAATTAAAAAACTCCCAACACACAAAGCCCAGGATGGAATGGTTTCAGAGGAGAATTGTACAAAGCATTTAAGGAAAAGCTAACCCCTATCCTTCTCAGACTACACCAAGAATTACAGGAATATGGAAGACTCCTAAACTCTATTTATGAAGCCAGAATCATCCTAACCCCAAAGCCAGGTAAAGACAAAACAAAGACAGAAAACTTCAGGCCAATATCGCTGATGAACATAGACACTAAAATCCTCAACAAAATATTGGCAAACCGCACCTAACAATACATTAAAAAGGTCATACCCCATGACCAAATGGGATTCATCCCAAGGACGCAAGGATGGTACATTATTTGTAAGTCAATAAACATAATACATCACATAAAGAAAACAAAAGGCAAAAATCACATGATTTTATCAATAGATGGGGAACAACATTTTATAAGGTACATCACACATTTATGAGTAAAACAGCAAAGTGGAAATAGAGGGAACGTTTCTCAACATAATAAAAGCCATATATGAGAGACCTACAGCCAATATCATACTCAATGAGCAAAAACTGAAAAATTTTCCCTTAAGATCAGAAACAAGACAAGGTTGTCCAGTTTCAGCACTTCTATTGAACATAGTATTGGAAGTCCTAGCCACAGCAATCACACAAGAAAAGGAAATAAAATGCATCCAATCAGAAAAGAGGAAACAAAACTGTCATTATTTGAAGATGACATGACAGTGTAGATAGAAAATTTTATAGACTCCACCAAAAACTGCTCAACCTAATAAATGAATTTGGCAAAACAGCAGGATACAAAGTCAGTATTCAGAAGCCAAAGGCATTTTTGTATACCAACAATGAAATATCAGAAACCAAAACCAAGAAACAAATTCCATTTCATGCAGCAAAAAGGAAAATAGAGTACCTCAGAATAAACCTAACCAAGGAGGTAAAAGACCTGTACTCAGGAAAGTACACAACACTGAAGAAAGAAATTAAGGAAAACACAAACAAATGGAAACATATATGATGTTATTGAATTGGCAGAATTAACATCATCAAAATGTCCATACTACCCAAAGCAATTTATAGATTCATTGCAATGCCTTTAAAAGTAACAATGGCATATTTCACATAGATAGGGCAAGCACTTCAAAAATTGGTATGGAACCATAAATGACCCCGAATAGCTGCAGCAATTTTAAGAAAGAAAAGTAGGAGGGATCACAACGCTTGATATCAAAGTGTATTACAAGGCCACTGTAGTCAAGACAGCCTGGTACTTGGATAAGAACGCACACATGGACCAATGGAATAGAATAGAGAGTCCAGAAATAAACCCAAGTCTCTAGAGTCAATTAATATTTCACAAAGGGTACAAAAGCATAAAAGGAGTAAAAATAGCCTCTTCAACAAATGCTCTTGGGAGAGCTGGACACCTACATGGAAAAAAAATGAAACATGACCATCACATTACACTACACACAAACATAAATTCAAAGTGGATAAAAGATTTAAATATAAGTCATGACACCACAAAATCCTAGAGGAGAACATATGCAGGAAATATCAGACATTTCAGGCAGCAACATCTTTATTATATATCTCCTACAGCAAGGGACTTAACAAAAGAATAAATAAATGGGAGGACTTCCAGCAAGATGGAGGAATCGGTGGACGCACCGTACCTCCTCGCACAACCAAGATTAGAACAACAACAATTTACAGCTAGAATAACACTCAGAACTGATAGAGGATTTATCTGAATGGAAGTTGGACAGCCAGGAAGTTGAAGTAGACCCGTACATCCAGAGTGGTAGGGGAGGACGAGCCGGGAGGGCGCGGGTTGGCAGTGTGCGGAGGCCAGGGAAAACTTGGTGTGAAATCAGCGCAAAAGCCATCTGGCACGCAAGAATGTAGCGGTGGTCCCTGAGTACGAAAGCTGCTGCTGGTGGACCCAGTGAGGCTGCGACTGTGGACCAGGGCAGAGCTCACAGCCCGGGATCCCAGAGAAGGGACTGAGATCCCAGGAGAACGGAACTACCCCCATTGTTTCCACCCATCCCCACTCCTGCCCCCGCCCCCACATATAACGTCACAATCTAGGGACTGGGGTGCCCAGCCCCGGTGAACACCTAAGGCTCCGCCCTTCACCATAACAAGAGTGACCAGACCCCCCCCCCCACAAAAAAGAGGGAGTGATGGCTCAAATAGAAGAACAAATCTGTGCCCCAGAACTCATCCTTTTGAGTGACCAAGAAATAGCTAACCTATCAGATGCACAGTTCAAAACACTGGTGATCAGAAAGCTCACGGAATTGGTTGACTTTGGGCACAAATTAGATGAAAAGATGCAGGTTACCATAAAAGAGATGCAGGAAGATACACGAAGGAGAGCCAATAGTGAAGGGAAGGAAACTGGGTCTCAAAACAATACAGTGGACCAGAAGGAAGATAGAATCAACCAAGTAGGAAAGCATGATGAAATAAGAATTCAAAAAAAACGAGGAGAAGCTTAAGAGCATCCAGGACATCTTTAAACGTTCCAACATCCGAATTATAGGGGTACCAGAAGGGGAAGGGGAAAAGCAACAAATTGAGCATGTATTTGAACAAATAATAAAGGAGAACTTCCCCAATCTGGCAAAAGAAATAGTCTTCCAAGAAATTCAGGAAGCTCAGAGAGCCCCAAAAAGTTGGACCCAAGAAGAAACACACCATGGCACATCATAATTACATTAGCCAAGGTAAAAACGAAGGAGAGAATCTTAGAAGCAGCAAGAGATAAGGGGACAGTAACCTACAAAGGAGTTCCCATCAGACTGTCAGCTGATTTCTCCAAAGAGACCTTACAGGCAAGAAGGGGCTGGAAAGAAATATTCCAAGTCATGAAAGACAAGGACCTACATCCCGGATTGCTCTATACAGCAAAGCTCTCATTTAGAATGAAAGGGCAGATAAAGTGCTTCTCAGATAAGGTCAAGCTAAAGGAGTTCATCATCACCAAGCCCTTATTTTATGAAATGCTAAAGGGACTTATCTAAGAAAAGAAGATAAAGAAAAGACATGTATAGTAAAAGGACAGCAAACTCACAATTATTAACAACCATACCTAAAGCAAAACCAAAAGAAACTAAGCAAACAGCTAGAACAGGAACAGAACCACAGAAATGGAGGTCACATGGAAGGTTAGCAACAGGCGGGTGGGAGGAAGAGAGAGGGGAAAAAGGCATAGAGAATAAGTAGCATAGAATGTAGGTTGAAAATAGATAGGGGGAGGGCAAGAATAGTATGGGAAATGTAGAAGCTAAAGAACTCATAAGTATGACACATGGACATGAACTAAAGTGGGGGGGAATGTGGGTGGGAGAGGGAGTACAGGGTGGAGGGTAGAGAAGGGGGGAAATGGGATAACTGTAATAGCATAATCAATAAAATATATTTAAAAATTAAAAAAAGAAATAAATGGGTCTCATCAAAATAGAAAGCTTTTGCATGGCTAAAGAAAACAGTATTAAAATGAAAAGAGAACGAACCATATGGGAAGACCTATTTGTCAATGATACTTCAGACAAGGGTTTGATCTCCAAAATATATAAAGAACTCACATGACTCCACTCTAAGTAAACAAGAAGCCCAATTAAAAAATGGGCAAAGGACTTGAATAGACACTTCTGTAAGAAGGACATACAGAGAGCCCAGAGACATATCAAAAGATGCTCAGTACTGTTAGGCATCAGAGAGGAGCAAATTAAAACCACAATGAGATACCACTTCACACCGGTCAGAATGGCCAACATAACCAAATCAACAAACAACAAGTGTTGGAGAGGTTGTGGAGAAAGGGGAACCCTAGTGAACTGTTGCTGGGATTGCAGACTGGTGCAACCACTGTGAAAAACAGTATGAAATTTCCTCAGAAAACTAAAAATGGGATTGCCTTTTTACTCACCAATAGCACTGCTAAGATTATATCCTAAGAACCCTGAAACACTAATCTAAAGGAATCTGTGCACATCAATGTTCATAGCAGCACAATTTACAATAACCAAATGCTGGAAGCAACCTAAGTTCCCATCAGTAAATAAATGGATAAAAAGACCCATGGTACATTTATGCAGTGGAATACTACATAGCAAAAAGAAAGAAGTTCCTACACTTTGCTACAGCATGGAACGTACTGGAGAGCATTATGGTAAGTGAAATAAGCCAAGCAGAGAAAGACGAATTCCATATAATCTCTCCATTAACAGGAACCTAATCAACAAAATGAACAAGCAAACAAAATATAACCAAAGACACTGAAATTGAGATCAGGCTGACAGTGACCAGAGGGAATAGTGGAGGTGGTCATGGCAGAAAAGGGTGGAGGGTTACAGGAACAAATATAAAGGACACGTGGACAATAACAATGGCAGAGTGGAAACAGGGAAAGGAGGTGGGGAGGGCTGGGGTGGTGGGGACAGGTTGGGGGAAAGCCAGAAAACAACTTGGACAACAATAAGAAAGGTGTTAAAAAGTAAAAAAATGAAAATAAATTTAAAAAATAAATAAATTCAATAAACATGCTTGGGAAAGGATTTATTTTTACAGTATGAATACAAAATACCGTGTGATTCTATCATTCTATGGATTGTTTTTTATTGAAATAAACATAATTTTATTAAACCTGGTCCACAAAACTCCTGAACTTTATATAAAATATTGTTGCTATGAATATTTTGCTAATACTTTCACTATTTCTCAAAATAGTCCGTTATTACCTGATGCAGACACCAACTCACGGTATCCCTGGCGTTATGGATGAGAAAAAATAAATTCACATGGGCTACCGAGTATTGTGGAGGAAAAGGGACAGTGGGGCCACTCTCTCAAGGGGAGAGGGTCTAGACCCTTGCCTAGAGAGGCTTTTATTGGATTCAATTTGCATAGGAATACAGGGTATATAAATAAAGCTCATTAATCATTATAAGGCAGTAAGGATCAAACAATAGATAACATACCAAGAACTCTGAGGGCCTATTTTGAGTCAGGGTCAGGTAGCTAAATGACCATAAAACTTTGGGGAACAAACTCACTTCCTGCTTGGATCCTTATCATTTAATTGAGAGCATTCTAAACAAAGCAGGTTTCACAGGATTTTACATATTCTTTCTTAGGCCTGATTGCCCTAGGGAACCTGCCCTTTCCAGCACAGGGTGGCACCCACCACTGGCATTGTTTAAGGCTTAGGGCATTGTCTCATGTTTAAGTCAAGCAGGGGAAGTAAGGCAGCGAAGAGATTAGGAGACTACTTGCAGACAGAATGAGGACTCAGGCTATGTCAAAGCCAAGGGGCGAGTGTCCATCACCCCTTTTCTATAGCTCTCGAGTCCTTCCCTGGGCACCCCCATGATCATGCCTGCTTTAGGTCATCCCTCCCTTGAGGAATCTTACCCATCATTGGAGAACTGATCAAGCATTGGGGGCCAGGCAGAGTGAAGTAAAAGAGGCAGAGGTGGCATCCCTGCTAGGGAGATAAGCTTTGTCTCCTTAGTGGCTTATGGTCTGAAGATGGTCTGAAGGTCACTCACTCAGCCTTAGCCATGGGAGCGGGGGTCGGAGGGAGTGCATTACAGCTCCTGAAACCAGGCAGGGAAGTTCCCAACAATTAGTCTCTAAACTGAGAATCTTGAGGGATTCAAAATGTAGCACTTACTCAGTTTTAACCACCTCTATGTTGGTAGTAGTTTAAGCCCTTTCCCTTTAATAAATTCTCTGAAATTGTTAGAGTTTAATAAATCCACCCAGCAGTTATAATTTATTAAATGGGTTGATGTTGGAATGAATGGATGTGCATAATGGTGGTCAAAAGGCCTAAGTATGAATGTGACACTTTTGTGTCTTTCCCCCCACCCTACTCCTCAAACTCACACATCAAGATAAAATGTATTTAGTAAAATATTTGTGATCACAAGAAGTAAGTTCCTACCAAACAGAAGCAGTCATTTGCCTGTGTGTATTTTTCATTTTTTACTCTTCATAGAAAAAGTTTATTGGTCAGTGGAGATTCTAGCTGCATAAGGATTTCTCTTTATCACTATTTATCAAAAGAGTTGATTTTTTAGGGTTACATGAAAGAAGCTTCTAGTGATTACAGAAAGCTTCTAATCTCCTGTGTGTCACCTGTATGTCTTGTTTTCTTACAACGATTCCTGGTTTGCATCAGGACTAAGTTTTTACAAATTGCAATGTGAGCAGCATGCAATGTGAAAGCCAAGCCACATAACACTTTTCTACTTTTGATACCTTAACCAAAGAGTGGGCTTTGTTTCCTGTGGAATTGAAAACAACTTGGAAGATAGCTATCTTAAAACTTGTGTATCAACTTGATTCTAAAAGAAGATCCCTGCCAAGTGTCATGATCTAGCTACCTGGATGGTACAGATTTTTTTTAAAAGGATCATGTATTAGAGTCAACCAAGGGAAATAAAATGCCCTTAAATTTAAGATGCACTGGCAGGACAGTTGTCTTAGAAGAATATTTACGTGGTTCTTATCATTTTCTGCTCTATCACCTTCATTAGTGTTAGAGAATTTCTTATTGAAGGACTATGATTAGATAGCAATGTGACTGGAAATGAAAGAATATAGTAAAATTGTCTTGTCTTTATAAAGGAAATTTTAACTTCTCTCGCCCTGGACTCCCCATGGAAACATCATGTCACGCTATCTTGTTAGCTAAAAGAGCTTATGTTCAATAAAGAACAGTGAAATAAATTGATACATCATACAGATTATAAATAACTTGAAAATTATGACATAGATTGATAAATATTGGCATGGAAATGTATCTAAACTGAATTTAAGAGAAACAGAGCAAGTTATGAAAGGATGTGTTAAATATGAACTGAGTTTGAAATATATATTTGCTATTATGCATTTAGAAAATAAGACCTGGGAGATGATACACTAGGTTTTAAAGTCTTCCCTATATAACTTCTTTAATATCTGCTGTTTGTAAATTATACATTTTTTGCATGTAGTTGTCTTGTTCATTCTCATTGCTACTTACAATTCCATTATAAGAAAATATTGTCATTTATTTTACCATTATACCATTGCTCAGCTTATTGGTGATTTTAGAATAGTACTATCATGAACAGTTTAGTATTTCTTTCTCATGAACATATACATTAGTATTCACATCTGTACTATAAGAGAATTCTGACTGCCATGTCCTGTCCAACATTTGTGGTTTTATGTTTTTTTTTTGTTTAGTGTAGTATTAACACCTTGTAGTCTACTGTGTATTTTTATGAATAATAATGCCCAGTATCTTTTCATATCCTGATAAGCCATTTGGATATATTTTTCTTTTTGTGCTTGTTCAAGTATTTCACCTATTTTTTTTCCCTATTGAGAGACTATAATTTTTATATTGAGTTGGAATTCTCTATATATTTGGGACATACGTCCTTTCTCAGATATATATGTTGGAAATCTTTTGCCTCAATCTAAGGGTTAACTTTTCATTCTTTTCAGTCTTTTGCTCTTGATTTTCTTTTTAATTAACTAATTCATTCATTCATTCATTGTTTTTCAAGTACAGTCGTCTTCATTGTCCCTCTTCCACTCCCCCACCCCACCCATCCTTGCTTCCCACCCTCGATCCTACCCCCTTTGACTTTCTCCATGTGTCCTTTATACATATTCCTTGACGACCCTTCCCCTATTTTCCCCATTATCACTTTTCATCCTCCACTCTGATTATGATCAGTCTGTTCTTTATTTTAATGTATCTGTTTATATTTTTCTTGATTGTTTATTTTGTTGATCAGGTTCCACTTATAGGTGAGATCATATGGAATTTGTCTTTCACTGCCTGGCTTACTTCGCTTAGCATAATGCTCTCCAGTTTCCTCCATGCTGTCACAAAGGGTGTGGGCTCCTTCTTTCTTTCTGCTGCATAGTATTCCATCATGTAAATGTACCATAGTTTTTTTAATCCACTCGTTGACTGATGGGCATTTAGGTTGCTTCCAGCATTTGGTTATAGTAAATTGTGTTGCTATGAATGTTGGGGTGCATTGGTTCTTTTGAATTGGTGTTTCAGAGCTCTTAAAGTATATCTCCAGCAGTGGAATTGCTGAGTCAAAAGGTAGTTTAATTTTTAGTTTTCTGAGGAAATTCCATGCTGTTTTCCAATAATGGCTACACCAGTCTGAATTCCCACCAACAATGTACTAGGATTTCCCTTCTTCGACAACCTTGCCAGCACTTGTTTGTTGATTTGTTTATGATGGCCATTCTCACGTGTGTGAAGTGGTATTTCAATGTGGTTTTAATTTGCATCTCTCTGTATGCTAGTGATCCTGAGCATCTTTTTATATATCTCTGGGCCCTTTGTATGTGTTCCTTTGAGAAGGGTTTGTTCAGGTCTGTAGGGTAAGTGGAGGAAGTCTGACTTCCTCATCCAGCTGTCTGGGTAACTCAGGAAAGCAATGTTCCCATAGCCTTGAAGGGAGCTGATAGGTAGTGTCCTCATTGGCCTTGATACTGGGTCTGATGAACTGTTCCCATAACATGAAGTGGACTCTCTTCCACAGAATTTGATATATTATATAATTTCCTGGCTGGAAGCTGGCTTTTTTCAACTCTAGTATTTAGTAGGGGCTTCTCACTAGAGACATGTAGCTTGCAGCATGCATGTTTAACCAACCTTGAATAAAGGTATGTCAAGCATCCACACAGCTCCGTGAGTTTTCTTCCATCTTCCTGAAGTTAGAGTGGAACTGCCAGGCCTTGACAGTCTACAAAACAAGGTCCTTTGCACATTTTTAAATTGGATTGTTGGTCTTTTTGGTAATGAATTCATCTGAGTTCTTTATATATTTTGGAGATAAAACCCTTGTCTGAGGTATCATTGGCAAATATGTTTTCTCATACAGTTAGATCCCTTTCCATTTTATTGATGCTTTCTTTAGGCGTGCCGAAGCTTTTTTCTTTGATGTACTCACATTTGTTTATTCTTTCCTTTATAACCCTTGCCCTAGGGGATGTATCAGTGAAAATATGGTTGTGTGGGATATTGGAAGCGACTTTTTAAAAAAAGTTTTATTTATTTTTTTGCTGTTCAAGTACAATTGTCTCCATTTTCACCTTACCAAACCCCACTGCCCCACCCCTCCCCACCTCCCACCCTCCATCCCACCACCTTTGGCTTTGTTCATATGTCCATTATACATGTTACTTAATGCCCCCTCATTATCCCCTATTATCTTTCCCCCTCCTCCTGCTCCCTGTTTACTGTCAGATTATTTTGTATTTCAATGTCTTTGGTTGTATTTTCCTTGTCTGTTTGTTTTGTTGATTAGGTTCCACTTATAGGTGACATCATATGGTATTTCTCTTCCACTGTTTGGCTTGTTTGACTTAGCATAATGCTCTCCAGCTCCATTTATGCTGTTGCAAAGAGAGCTCCTTCTTTCTTTCTACTGCATAGTATTCTATTGTGTAAATATACCATTGTTTTTGGTCCATTCATTTACTGATGGGCTCTGAGGTTACTTCTAAAACTTGGCTATGGTGAATTGTGCTGCTATGAACATTGGGGTGCGTAGGTTCTTTTGGATTGGTGTTTCATGACTCTAAGTGCATAATCCCAGCAGTGGAATTGCTGGGCCTTTTGGCAGTTTCATTTTTAGTTTTCTTAGGAAATTCCATAGTGTTTTCCACAGTGGCTGCATTAGTCTGCATTCCCACCAACAGTGCACGAGGGTTTCCTTTTCTCCACAACTTCTCCAATGCTTGTTTCTTTATTTGTTTATGATCGCCATTGTCATCAGTAAGAAGTATCTCATTGTGGTTTTAATTTGCATCTCTTTGATGGCTAGTGATGCTGAGTATCTTTTCATATGTCTCTGGACCCTCCCTATGTCCTCATTGGAGAGCTGTCTGTTGAAGTCCTTTGCCCATTTTTGAAAAATTATTTTACTTATTTATTTTTAGAGAAAGGGGAAGGGAGTGAGAACGAGAGGGAGAGAAACATCAGTGTGTGATTGCCTCTCACATGCCCCCAACTGGGGACCTGGCCTGCAACCTAGGCATGTGTCCTGACTGGGGATCAAACCAGCAACCATTTGGTCAGGGCTGGCACTCACTCCACTAGGAGCTACACCAGCCAGAGCCTTTGCCCATTTTCTAAAAATATATTTTATTGATTATGCTATTAAAGTTGCTCATTTCAACCCTTTCAGTCCTCTCCACCCTGAACACCCTCTCCCATCCACATTCCCCCCTTTAATTCATGTCAATGCATCATATTTATAAGTTCTTTAGCTTCTACATTTCCCATACTATTCTTACCCTCCCCTGACTATTTTATACCTACCATCTATGATACTTATTCTTTGTACCTTTTCCCCTTCTCCCCCCTACCATTCCCCTGTTGATAACTTTCCTTGTGATCTCCATTTCTGTGGTTCTGTTCCTGTTCTAGTTGTTTGCTTAGTTTTGTTTTTGTCTTCATTTTAGGTGTGGTTGTTAATAATTGTGAGTTTGCTGTCCTTTTACTGTACACATTTTTTATCTTCTTTTTCTTAGATAAGTCCCTTTAACATTTCATATAATAAGGGCTTGGTGATGATGTACTCCTTTAACTTGACCCTATCTGAGAAGCACTTTATCTGCCCTTCCATACTAAATGAAAACTTTGCTGGATAGAGCAATCTTGGATGTAAGTCTTTGTCTTTCATGACTTGGAATACTTCTTTCCAGCCCCTTCTTGCCTGTAAGGTCTCTTTGGAGAAATCAGCTGAAAGTCTGATGGGAACTCCTTTGTAGGTAACTGTCTCCTTATCTTTTGCTGCTTCTAGGATTCTCTCCTTCATTTTAATCTTAGCTAATGTAATTATGATGTACCTTGGTGTGTTCCTCCTTGAGTTCAACTTCTTTGGGACTCTCTGAGTTTCCTGGACTTCCTGGAAGTCTATTTCCTTTGCCAGATTGGGGAAGTTCTCCTTTATTATTTGTTCAAATAACTTTTCCACTTGTTGCTCTTCCTCTTACCCTTCTGGTATCCCTATAATTCAGATGTTGGAAGGTTTCAAGATGTCCTGGAGGTTCCTAAGCCTCTCATTTTTTTTTAATTCTTATTTTTTCATTCTTTTCTGATTGAATGTTTTTTTCTTCCTTCTGGACCACTCCACTGATTTGAGTCCCAGTTTTCTTCTCATCACTATTGGTTTCCTATGCATTTTCCTTCATTTCACTTAGTGTAGCCTTCATTTTTTTCATTTAATTTGCGACCAAATGCAACCAATTCTGTGAGCATCCTGATCACCAGGCTTTGAACTGTGCATCTGATAGGTTGGCTCTCTCATCGTTACTTGGTTGTATTTTTTCTGGAGTTTGATCTGTTCTTTCGTTTGGGCCATTTTTTTTGGCTTGATGTGCCTGTTACATAGAGAGGAGTGGATCCTTAGGTGTTCACCAGGGTGGGGCAACCCAGTCTCTGGGTTGTGATGCTGTCTGTGGGGCAAGGATCTGAGAGGGAACAATGGCACTTGCTGTGCTCTCTGCTGGATTTCAGTCACTTCCACCACTTACCCCAAGCAAATTGGGCTCTTCTGGTGCTGATTCCCATGTGACTAGGTTTGTATACATTCTAGGACCCTGTGGGTCTCTCCAATGAACTCTCCTGTGAGTCTGGGAGTTCCTCCCAGCACCTCAACTCCCACAGGTGTTTTCAATTTTTGTTTTGAGGCTTTATGTCCCCATGCTGGAACCTTGGGTTGTGCGGTCTATCTTGTTCCCCAGTTTTGCCTGTTTCATCTGCATCTGAATGTGGGACCACCCAGTCCGGCAGCCACCTTACATGCACGCACTCCTCCACAATCTGCCACCTCTCTGGGTCCTTCTGCTGCAGGCTTGAGCACCCAGGTCCACCAGCCACGTCTTTTTTTTGCCGTGACACCTCTCCAACTGGCTGCCAGACTCCGCCCCTCCTACTGCTCTGGATTAATGTGGCTACTTTAATTCCTGGTTTATCAGAGTTCCATACAGTTCAATTTTCTGTCAGTATTGTTTTTTTTGTTTGTTTCTAAATTTTTGTTGTCCATATTTTAGTTGTGGGAGGAGGCACAGTATGTCTACCTATGCCTCCACCTTGGCCAGAATTCCCCTTTGTCCATTTTTTAACTGGGTTGTTTGTCTTCCTGAAGTAGAGACATGTGAGTGCTTTATATATTTTGGAGGCCACACCCTTTTCAAGGTATCATTTGCTAATATGTTTTCCTACATAGTTGTTTCACTTTTCATTTTAATGAGGTTTTCTTTAGCCATGCAGAAGCTTTTTATTTTGATGAGGTCCCATTTGTTGTTTTTTTTTTTTCCCCCTTTATGTTCCTTGCTCTAGGGGACATATCAGTGCAACTATTCCTGGGTGTAATGTCTGAGATTTCATTCCTCTATTCTCTTTTTGGCCTTTTGGGTGTCATGACTTATATTTAAGTTTTTATCCACCTTGAATTTATTTATGTGTATGATGTAAGCTGGTGGTTGAGTTTCATTTATTTACTTATAGCTGTTCAGATCACCCAACACCATTTGTTGGATAGGCTGTTTTTACTCCATTTAATGTTTCTGCACCCTTTGTCAAATATTAATTGATCATGATGACTTGGGTTTATTCCTGGGCTTTCTAATCTGTTCCATTGCTCTGTGTGTGTGTTCCTGTGCCATTACCATACTGTTTTGATAATAGTGGCCTTATAATATGCTTTGATATCAGATATTGTGATCCTTCCTACTTTGTTCTACTCTCTCAGCATTGCTGTGGATAATCGGGGTCATTTATCATTCCATATAAATCATTGAATTTTTTTTTGTATTTGTAAAATATGTCATTGATATTTTAATAAGGATTGTCCAGAATCTATAAATGGCTTTCGGTAATATGGACATTTTGATGAAGTTGATCCTTCCAATCCATGAACATGGTATATGCTTCCATTTATTTGTGTCATCCGTAATTTATTTCTTCAGTGTTCTGTGTAGTATTCTGAGTACAGTCTTTTACCTCCTTGGTAAGGTTTATTCCTTGGTACCTTATTTTTTTGTTGTTGCAATAGCAAATGGGTTTTTTCTTGATTTCTGATTCTGATCTTTCATTTTTTTGTGTATAAAAATGCCTTTGATTTCTGAATATTGACTTTGAATCCTGCTGTTTTGTCAAATTCACTTATTATGTCAAGCAGTTTTTTTATGGAGTCTATAGGATTTTCTATGTATACCATCACAACATGTGCAAATAATGACAGTCTTGCTTCCTCCTTTCTAATTGGGATGCCTTTTATTTCTCTTTTCTAGTCTCTGGGGCTAGCACTTCCAATACTATATTGAATAGAAGAGGTGACAGTGGACATCCATACCCTGTTCCTGAACTTAGTAGGAAAACTTTTAGTTTTTGACCATTGAGTATGAGGCTGGCTGTAGGTTTCTCTTATATGGGTATTATCATGTTGAGGAACGCTGCCTCTAGTCCCACTTTGCTCAGTGTTTTTATCATATAAGTGTGTTGTTTCTTATCAAATGTTTTTTCTGCATCCATAGATGTGATCATGTGATTTTTGCCTCTCCTTTCATTTATATAATATATATGTTCATTGATTTGCCAATATTGTACCATCCTTGCATCCCTTGAATTAATCTTACTTGATCATGGTATATGATCTTTTTAATGTATTGCTATCTGTGGTTTGCCAATATTTTTTTGAGGATTTTGACATCTGTGTTCATCAGCAGTATTGTCTGTAATTTTCTTTCTTTGTTGTATCTTTATCTGGTTTTCAAATTAGGATAATGCTCATTTCATGAAAAGAGTTGGGAGTCTTCCTTATTCTTGTGGTTTTTGGATTAGTCTTGTAACAGGGTGCAGCCAAGAGAAGGGTCACAAACAGGGATTTGTAATGGGGTCCAGAATTCAAGGTGTCCAGGAAATATTAGAAAAAATGTATCTAGGATGTCCTCACCCCTGCAAGTCTGAGCTGGGGGAATGGAACATATGGAGAAGAGCCATTCAGAGCTGTTTTGTATAGCAACAGCTTTGGAGCTAACCTCTGGCATGGTCATTTAATGTATCTATAACCTTTAACTGTTTTCATGGATGTTATATAGCTGTGGCCATGCTTTGAGCCAGGGGGATGGAAATGACTTCCATCCAAGATGTAACTGGGAGGCAACTCCCCCTGGTTACAGCACCTGCATGAGAGCTTGGAGATGATGGCTCCGTGCCATGGGGCCACACCTTCCCAGACTCACTATGGCAGCCCAGAAAAGCTGGAAGAATTCAGGAATGCTGGCAGGTGTAACTGATTGTAGGAGGAGTTGGAAATGGGGCTGCAGAGGAAGATTGGCATGGGGATTTAAACCGAGCCACAGCAGCCATGCAAGAGAGAATCACACAGCTTTGGCAGAGTGGGACCCCACAGCTTTGGGATGCTCCCTTTTATCATATGGCTTAGGAAGCAGGAGAGACTTTGCCTGGAAGAAAAGGGGTGAAAGGATTCTTGCTGGTTCCCTGTGACAAGGTGCCACATGGCTTTGGATTAACTAGAGATCATGGCAGTGACACAGCTGATGGTGCAAGGACCCCGAATTACGAACTTATACTTCTTTTCCTGAGATACAGTGCCCCAGACTAGGGCAGAGGGAGAAGGAAGGACTGTGTGTATCTGTGGGTAATCTAAAGGACTTTAGTATTTTAATGAAGACATTAGGTCACTACTCTAAGTCTGTATAGACTTTAAATAAATAATCCCTTTCCTTTTCACAAATCTCTGGCATTGAGAGACGTCTTCCCTCTGGCAGTGGGCATAGCAAATCTGGTGGGGGTGACACCTGGAGAAAAAGGGAAGGTCATTTTGGTAATAGTATTTCATCCACCCCCCCCCCGCCCCACCTAGTCTGTTCGGTAATAGTCTGAGGAGGATAGGGGTTAGCTCTTTCTTGAATGTTTTCTAAAATTATCTTGTGAAACCATTCGGTCCAGGGTTGTAGTATGTGGGGTGATTTTTATTTACTGTTTTGATTTCCTCAGCTGTTATTGGTCTGTTCAGGCTTTCTGCTCCATCTTCATTGAGTTTTGGAAGATTATATTTTTTAGAAATTTGTGCATTTCACTCTGGTTTGAAATTTTTTTGGCATATAGTTTTATGTAGTAATTTCTTACAATGCTTTGTATCTCTGTGGTATCAGTTGTAATCTCTCCTCTTTCATTTCTGATTGTGTTTATTTGGGTCCTCTATCTTTTTCTCTTGATGAGTCTGCTTAAAGGCTTGTCTATTTTGTTTATCTTTTCAAAGAACCAGCTCCTGGACTTGTTGATCCTTAGAATTGTGCTTTTAATGTCTATGTCATTTAATTCTGCTCTGATTTTGGTTATTTCCTTCCTTCTACTTGCTCTAGGCTGTCTTTGTTTTTGTTCCTCCAGTTCTTGTAGGTGTAGGATTGGGTTATTTATTTCAAATATTCCTATCTTTTTTATGTTGGCCTGTATCTCCATGAACTTGCCTCTCAGGACTGCCTTGGCTGTGTCCCATAAGTTTTAGAATTTTGTGTGTCTATTTTGTTTTGTTTCCAGAAACTTTTTTTATTTATTCCTTGGTCTCATTATTAACCCATTCATTGTTTAAGGACATGTTATTCAATCTCCATGCATTTGAGTGTTTTTGAGTTTTTTCCTTGAGTTTCCTTTTTAGTTTCAGTCCCTTGTGGTCTAAGAAAATGCTTAATATGATTTAAATTTTCTCGAACTTGTTGATGCTTTTTTGGTGTCCTGTTATATTGCCTATCTTTGAAAATGTTCTATGTGCATTTGGAAAGAATGTTTATTTTGCTTTCTTGTGATTAAAGGTTTTGTATATATCTGTTAAGTCCATTTGACCTAGGGCATTGTTCAATGATGCAATATCCTTGTTGCTATTTTGTTTGGAATACCTCTCTATTTTTATTAGTGGGTTATTAAAATTTCCTAGTATATGTGTGTTGCTGATTCTCTTTCTTGAAGTCCACCTAGACATTCCTTATGCATTTGAGTGCTCCTAAGGTGGGTGTATATGTATTTAAAATGTTTGTGTCTTCTTGATGGATTCTTCCCTTGAGTATTGTGTCTTTCAGAGTCTCTTTTTATGGATTTTGTTTTGTATGAATATGTCTTCTTTAACTCCTTGGGTGCCAGACTTCTATACAGTTCAATTTTCTGTCAGTTCTGTTTTTTTTTTTTTGTTTTTTAAATTGCTGTTGACCTTTTCTTGGTTGTGTGAGGAGGCACAGTGTGTCTACCTATGCTTCCATCTTGGCCAGAAGTCCCAGAATATTTTTTTCTAGCCCTTCACTTTCATTCTGTGTAGGTCTTTTGTTCTGAGGTCCATATCTTTTAGGCAGCATATGTGTGGGTCATGTTTTCTTATCCATTCAGCTACTCCATATCTTTTAATTGGAGCATTTAGTCCATTTACATTTAAGGTTATTATTGATAGGTTTATTCATTACCATTTTACTCCCTTTCTATATGTGTTCCCCTCTATCTCTCACTCTTTTTCTTTCTCTTCTTAAAGCAGTCCCTTTAGCATATCATGCAAGCTGGTTGGTGCAGGAGTTTTCTCTTAGCCATTTTTTTTCCAGGAAGCTCCTTATTTCGTCTTCCCCTTTAATTGAGAGCCTCACTGTGTAGAGTAGTCTTGTTTCCAGGTCTCTGTTTCTCATAGAATATTTATTGCCATTATTTTCTGGCTTTAGTGTTTCCATTTAGAATTCAGTCGCTAGCCTTATTGGGGCTCCATTGCATGATGTTTCCATTTTTCTCCCTTGCTGCCTTTAAGAGTCTCTCTTTGTCTTGAAATTTTGCCATTTTAGCTATCATGTTTCTTGGAGTGGACATGTTTGGGGTCCTCTTGTTTGGGACTCTCTGTGCTTCCTGGATTTGTGTTACTTTTTCTCTCATCAAGTTATGGAACTTTCCCATGGTTACATTTTCAAAGAGGTTTTCTATCCTTTTTTCCTCTTCTTCTCCTTCTGGTATCCCTATTACATGGATATTATTCCATTTCATGTTGTCTTGCAGTTCCCTCAACCCCTATTAGTTCTTTTCATGTCTTTTTTTCCTTTTCTTGCTCTTTATGGGAGTTTTCTTCTACCTTGTCCTCCAGCTTGCTGATTTGATCCTCCACTTCATCAAGCCTGCCTTTGATTTCTTCTACTGTGTTCTTCAGTTTAGAAATTGTATTCTTAATTTCCTCTTTTCTCTTGTTGATAGTTCCTGTGTCCTTTCTCATGATGATATAGTGTGAAGTAAGTTACTTGTAGTTTTCTTGTAGTTTTTAAGTTTCTTTTGAGAAGTCAGCTGGCAGTCTTATGGGAACTCCCATGTAGGTAAGTAACTGCTTTTCTCTTTCTGATTTTAAGTTATCTCTTTAGTCCTGGCTGGTATGGGTCAGTGGATTGAGTGCTGGCCTGCAAGCCAAAAGTTCACCAGGTCAATTCCCAGTCATGATACATGCCTGGGTTGCAGGCCAGGTCCACACTAGGGGTCATGTGAGAGGCAACCACACATTGAAGTTTCCCTCTGTCTCTTTCTCCCTCCCTTCCCCTTTCTCTAAAAACAAATAAATAAAATGTTTTCTAATAAACATTCTCTATATTAACCTTTGGCATTTTAATTTTCATGTGTCTTGCAGTGGGCCTCTTTGCATCCATCTTGTTTGGGATTCTCTGTGCTTCCTGGACTTACATGTTTATTTCATTCACCAACTTAGGGAGGTTTTATTTCATTATTATTTCAAATAGATTTCCAATTTCTTGCTCTTTCCCTTATCTTTCTGGCAACACAGTGATGTGATTGTTGGAATGCTTGAAGTTGTCCCAGAGTTTGCTTACACTATCATTATTTTTTTATTCTTTTTATTTCTTGTTTCCTGATTGGTTGTTTTTTGCTTCCTTATTTTCCAAATCATTGATTTGATTCTTGGCTTTACCCATTCTATTATTTCCCTGTAAGTGTTGTTTATTTTGATTAGTGAATCTTTCACTTGGGACTGGGTCTTTCTTATGCTGCTGTGGTCATCACTAAGATCATTGAACCTGCTTATAACCATTGTTTTGAAATCTGTGTCTTATAGATTTTTTATCTCCATTTCATCTAGCTTCTTTCTGGAGTTTTTATCTGTACTATCATTTGGGCCATGCTTCTTTGTCTCCTCATTTTGATAGCTTCCCTGTGTTTGTCTCTATGTATTAGATAGAGCTTCTATGACTCTGTGTGTTATTAGTGTGACCTAACAAAGTAGGTGTGTATAATCCAGTGGGACATCCTCCCTTATCATCCAAGCTGGGTACTCAAGGTGCAGCCTTCATGTGGGCTGAACGCACCCTTGTCTTGTAGTGAGCTTTGGTTGCTGTTAGTAGGCCAATGGGATGTATTTACCCAGGCCAGTCAGCTTTAAGGACTGGCTTCTGCCCTCTGTGGAGGACCAGGTGTGCAGGCACAGGGTGGTGCTACTGTGACATGGTCTGTAGCTGTCCACTGGGGGCACAGGATCTGGGGTTTCCTGGGTGGTGCAGGTCAAGGTCAGCCTTCACCTATGTTTTGCCCATGGCTATCCTGTATGAACTATAAAGTCATGTGAGGTGGCTGCTACTTATGCACTGCTCAGAGATTCTCAGGCAAAGCTAAGCTGTGAATCTCGGCTGGCTGCTGCTAGTGCTGGTCTTTTGGCCACTTAACAAGAATTATGGGGGCTGGGGGATCACTGAGACTGGCTGTGATTTGTTTGATATGATTCAGCAATTTGTGGAGCATGAGCCAAGTCCATCCATTCATATGGAAAAGCCACTGTTAACACTTTTGGCCCATAAATTGGGTGGAATTGAGTATCAGAGGATCTCAAGGGTGGGACAAAGTGTTATCTAGGTTGATGGAGTCTCGAGTATGGCACAAGCCTGCTGGCTCTGTTGTTCTGTAGGGGGATGGCTCAGAAAGGGACAATGGCCTCTGCCTGCCTTTCTGTCTGAGAGAAAACTGTCTTCCACCTCAAGTCTTTATGTTGGACAGTTCAGTTATTCCCTATATTCCACTGATGCCTTTCAAGTTTCTACCCCGGTGCTGTAGCTCAGAAGAAGTGAATCTAAGTAAGTTCATATGTGGGTTCTCTAAGAGGCATTGCTTGAAAATCTGGACATTTCTTATATTGATCTCCTAATCTAATATCTCAGAGTGTAACTTACTTGGGAATAGGATAATTTCATATGTAGTTAGTTAAGATGAAGTTATGTTGGAACAGTGTGAGCCCTTAAGCCAATATGACTGGCATCCTTATAAGGAGAGGGTAATTTGGACACAAGGACATTCAGAAAGAAGAAGGACATGTGACTATGGAGGCAGAGATTGGAGTGCTACAGCTCCAAGCCAAGGAATGCCTGTCACTATCAGAAACTGGCTGAGGCAGGGGGAAACTTCCTCTATAGCCTTCAGAGGGTGTGTGCCCTGCCAACATATTGATTTCACTTTTTCAGCCTCCAGAACTGCAAGAGAATAATTATCTATTATCTTAAACATCCCAGTCTATTGTAGTTTGTGAAGGCAGTCACAGAAAACTAATACACATGGGAAAAGGGACTTTGCTGATGTGATAAAGAGTACAAACCTTGAGATGGGGAGATATTCCAGATTTATGTGGATGAGCCCAATGTAATTATAAGGGTCCTTGTAGGAAGGAGGCAGGACAGTCAGAAACAAAGAGATTTGAGGTTGCTCTGATGCTGTTTTGAAGATGAAGGAAGGGGACATAGCTAAGGAATATGGGTGGCCTTTAGAAGTGAGGAAATGTATTCTTTTCTATAGCGTCCAGGAGAAACAAGGCCTTGACAACTTCATTTGAGCCCGCAGACACCCATGTTGGACTTCTGACCTCCAGATAGATGTATAGGATAACAGATTTACATTACTTTAAACTAATAAGTTTCTTGTAATTTAATACAGTAACCATAAGTGATGAACATGCTGTAAAACCTGGCATCCTGACCTCTGGCCCATGTCCAACAACCAGCTGCTGTCTTGGATACTGGAGTTAGAATGAGGACCTGAACTATTTAACTCACATGACCCTAGATATATTCTATGAAAAAGAGCACAACATATTATAAAGCAGATGTTTCTCCAGACATTGAAAATAATATCCAAATTGAAAATAATCCCTAGCTGGTGTGGCTCAGTGGATTGAATGCCAGCCTGTGAATGGAAAGGTTGCCAGTTTGATTCCCAGTCAGGGTATATGCCTGAGTTGTGGGCAAGGTCACCACTTGTGGCCATGTGAGAGGCAACCTATTGATGTATCTCCCAGACACCGATGTTTCTCCCACATTTCTCCTTCCCTCTCCCTCTCTCTAAAATAAATTAATAAAATATTTTTTAAAAGGGAAAGGATGTATAAAAATGTGTGATTGATAAGCACACAATGTTTTTAGAGAGCTTTACACTTTGCAAAATGATTTCTCTTGTATAATTTTATTTCATTTTCAAAAAGACACTACGAGGAAAACAGGAAAAGGATCCCATTTTATGGATGAGGAAACTGTTTCAGAAACATTAAGTTACTTATTCAAAATCACAAAGCTAATAAGTAGCACAACTGGAAAGTGAAGATAGAGGTTCTGATTCTAAATAGAAGCCTTATCATCAATTCTCCTGATAATGTGATAATATTTGCTTTAAAAATAATCATATAGTAAATACAAATGTCATAGCTCGCACAATTTCACAAGTTAAGTTACTATTTGTATAACTGAATTCAGCTTATTTTTTAAGTCCCAAATCTGTCACATGGCACAAATTATTATCTAACTTTCAGGTCTTAGTTTATGCCAGAATCTTCTTCCCCATTCTCTTCCCCCAAATGCCTTCTAGGTTATAAGGGGTTTATAAAACTTTATGGCATGGGGAATTGGAGAGCCATGGCAGCCACTGTTATGATGAGCAGTATCCTCTATGGTTCTTCTCCACTTTCACTTCCACGGAGCACCTCTGAGACAGTGGTATCCTCATCTGGCCTCTCACCATGTGGTTCATGCCACTTTATTCAGCACTATTCCCTACTCAAAACTACATGAGTATTTGGGGCTCACCAGTTCATACTTTGTCTCAGGAGTAACAGGATATCCCCCGCCCCCCCCCTCTCTCTGTATCTCCACACGTGTGCACGTGCGCGTGCGTGCGTACGCGCGCGCACACACACACACATACACACACACACACACACACCACTTGGAGCTATTTCATGGTCTAATTTTGCCTTTGGGATTTCCAGCAGTTATGTGTGGTGCTCCCATGCTGTATGGTGCAAGGAACTCCTGGCAGGCTGTCACCTAACAGTCATCATTTCTTGCATGGGCTTCAAAAGCTGAAATTCAAGAGAAGAACTTTAAGTGCTTATCTTCTCTATATCTCTGCAGCGACAGTCCTAATGTGTGTGTGTGTGTGTGTGTGTGTGTGTGTAATACTCTAGCTAATTGAATACTCTAGCCACTTGAATGGTGCAAGGGTATGTTAGTATGAGAAAACATCAATGAGTGTTTTAGAATATTCTATTATGAATTCATGTTAGCTATCAACTATGTGGAATTGCATTAGTGTTTGAGTAATTTTGCCATGATTGTAAATTTTGCCAAAATTTCACACTGACTTCAAAATAGTTAAGTAAGTCATGTTGTATACACATAATTGAAAGGCAATTAAATTTTGAAGAAGGTCTTTAATTTCACCCAGCCTTAGTTGCTATCTGTAAAATGGGAGTTAGCTAGATCAGATCCAGGTTTGCAAGGCTCAGAGCTTGAACTGTTTTGGGGCCCCTATTAAAGAAAAGTAATACAAATTACAAAAACTAGCTCTGGCTTGTAGCTCAGTGGACTGAGCATGGGCCTATGAACCAAAGGGTCACCAGTTAGATTCCCAGTCAGGACACATGTCTCGGTTGAAGGTCAGGTCCCCAGTAGGGGACACATGGTAGGCAACCATGCATTGATGTTTTCCCCTCTTCCTCCCTCCATTCTCTTTTCTCTAAAAATAAGTAAATAAAACGTTTAAAAAAACCTGGAGTTCTGGCCAAGATGCAGGCATAGGTAGAAACCCTTCACTTCCTTGCACAACCAAAAAGATAACAACCGATCTAAAATCAATGAATAACTAAAAGGTCCAGGAAATCAAGCTGCATGGACCTCCAACAACCAAGGAATTAAAGAAGAAATCAACCAGAACAACCAGACTGGAGCATTTCATACTACTGAAGATGAAGCTGAAGCTGACCCTGAGAGTATGACTCATATATGCATTGCTTGAAATTCCTCGAGATCAAAATGCTTCAGAATCACAGGAAACCTTAAAAGCAGACTTAGTCAACTGGTCATAGAATTCCATCTCCTAGTGAATTCTCAGCAGGAGAAGATTGACAGCATTGAAGACCATGTCAACACTGCCACTGTGAATGTTGAAGAGGGAACAAAAAACTTGGAGAAGGCTGCAAAATACAAGCTGGCATCTCTGCCTGTGGCAGGTGCACTCGTTGGAGGAGTGGTGGGGGTTCCGACCAGCCTCGTTGCAGGCTTCAAAGTGGTGAGAATTGCAAAGTGGTGGGAATTGGTGGCAGAATGTTGGGCTTCACAGGTGGAAAACTGATACAAAGAAGGAAACAGAAAATGATGGAGAAGCTCACCTCCAGCTGTCCAAATCTTCCCAGCCCAAATGACAAAAAAATGCAGTTAAAGACCAAACTTCAGTCTTACTGAAGCCAACATGTCCATCCTGATGGGCCTTTGCTGCTGTGGGACTCCTGGTGTTTGGAACCTGGTTATGTCAAGATAGTGTCTATAGATGCTCAAGCAGTGTTGAACTGTGAAAAAATAAAAAAATAAAAAAAAATAAAACCCCCCTAAACTAGGTATTTAATTCATTAGTTCCAGCTAATCCAGCTCTGAGGTTCTAACACTCTGGGTATCTACCTCAGGATTGGTGGAGAACCTAGAGATAATGTATGTAAGAATGTTTTATAAACTGTGAAGTGTGTGAAAATTGGTACAATATTGGGAAAAAAAATAGAATGGTTAATTTGATGTGTTATGTAGAAATTATATGTCTAAGTAATTACATGTAGTAAATATTATCTGACCTCTTTCCTGAGGTAAATCTCATGTTATCTTGGAAAAGATAATTTGAATGAAAAGGGGAACCTTTGAACTCAGGGCCTAAAAGAGATTGAGCTAACACTATGACAAATCAGGCCTTTCTAAAATAGGTATAGCAGAGACACAAGGAAAATGCTCAGGGTTGAGGACATGGCATTACTTTTGCTTTGTGTAATGAACCTGAACATTGTTTCAGAATTGGAGTGTGGTGAACTGAACCTAGAATTGGAGGTCATGAGAATTGGATTCAAGGCTGCCTCCCTTAACTCACTGTGTGACCTTGAAATGGTGCCTTATGACTTGGGTCTCATTTTCTTACATGTAAGATGAAATTATTATACTAGATAGTCCTCAAAGTTACTTACTCATTTATTTAAAAAAGTAAAAGTTTGAATTTTTTGGTATAAAAGACAATTCTAATTACAAACAATTTAAGGAATATAACAATGTACAAGACAGTTATAAAATCACCTTAAATAATTGAAATTGGAAGTTCAGTGACTGTATTAGACAATTAGATACAGCTGGAACACAAATTCATGAATTGAAAGATAGACCTGAAGAATTTCTTAAGAATATGGCTCAGGAGGACAATAAGGTGGGAAATATGAAAGGAAACAAGATCAAAGACGTGGAGGATTGAGTGACAGGTTTAATGTAATTGGTGCTTCTATTGTGATAATAGAGAAAAAGGCAATATTAAAGAATTAACTGCTGAGAATTTTCCAAAATTACTGAGAGAAATGTATTCTCAGGTCCAGGAAACCAAAATGAATCCAAAGCAGAAAAGAAAGTCTTCTAGAGATACTGCAGTGAACCCACAGAACATCTAAGAAAAAAGGGATATCTTAGAAGCAGGCAGAAAGAAAAGAGAAATAACCAAAACAAGATGAGGAATGAGAAATGACATTTCAACAGCAACAATTGAAGTGAAAGGGTGGTGGAACTGTATCTTCAGTAGGATTATAGAGAATAATCATCAACTTAGGTTGTACACACAACAAAAATATTTTTCAAAAGTGATACGATTAAAGTTATTTTCAGAGAAACAAAAATTGGGTGTCTATTATCAAAAACCCTCACAAATGGAAAATTTTCTGGTTGTACTTCAGACAGGTGGAAAATTATCTCAGAGAGAAAACCTGGCAGATAACAAGGAATATGGGTAAAGATGTTGGTTAATATGGATGTAAATCTAAAGGAACACAGCTGGTGTAAAGTAATAAAAACAATATCTACTGTGTAAAGTAAAGAAAAAAAAGCCAGAAGTAAAATATCAATTAATGAGAGCATATAGCATTATGAATTAGTCTGAGCCATGACTCTTATGATTTCAAGACTTAACAGTCCTGGTAGAGGTAGATCTGACCTGCAGCTCTTAATCAATATATGCTGCCATTTGTTGATACCATGGGAAACAGGAGATTCATGCAACTGGCTGCCCTTTAAACGTTGGACATGACTCCAAGTTGGTTGGCTGTGCTTTTATTACAGCTAGTTTAGCACTTTATCCTTGGGGATCTAAAAGTAAGGTTAAATTAAAGAATGGATGTTGGGTTAGATACCTTGAAGTATCTGCCACAGCTGTATAGCTATACCTGATTTCCTCAAGTTGCGGCTGGGGAAGATGAGGTTCAGAGAGGTCACAACATTGGTGGCTTGGCAGAGAAGGGGAAACAGTACTTTTTTTTTTTTACTCTGATTTTAATATCTTTTTTTTTCAGCATTATGTAATCTCTTCTCTCTTACAGCAAAGTTATTTCCAATCCATAACTTTCTGACACAAGGGTGTTTTGTTAGAGGCCAGTGTTCAGATCTGATGTCAGGCACTTGTCTGGATTACCATGTCAGTTGGCCATAGTCTACAGCCACCTCAAAGGAGATGAATTTGGATCTCTGAGCAGATTAGTCTGTTTGAGATCCCATGTTCATGACTTTCAGTCCACTCTGAAGAGAGCCTCCAATGAACTGAGAAATAGCTTTCTTCCTCCCAGGAGGTATTTCAAATACCAGTTCTCAGTGGTCTCAGATCCTTGAAAGCCTGGAGGGGGTTCATCTGACCTTGAAGTAACCAAGACTGTAGTTTGTCCAATTGACAAGAGGAGGTCCCTTTAAGTTGGAGAGACTCTCTTAATGAAGGCCAATTGTATGTTGTAACATTAGAAAATTTCTGGCTAGCTTTGATATTTTTAATAAGAGTTGACATTTCGGTAAGGATCTTTGGTAAGACCTCTTTGGTAAGAGATCTAGTTTGGGTTTTAGGTGGTCAAAACAACAGTGATGATATGGTGGTCTCAGCAATAATTTTTGCAGACTTAAGGCAGGAAAGTTGGTTGCAGAATTTATAAATACAGTAGATACAAATTAACTTCAGGGATTTCAGGAAGGGAACTCTCCAAGGTGCCAGGAATGTGACTGGAACACTTTGGAAATAATTAAATTGGCTTGTACCTTTACATTAACAACTGTTGGAGGGAAGACAAGGCTTCTTGAAGAGATCTTGGCATTCTGGTAGGAGTTCTTGTTTATACCACTCAACTTAACTCTATATTTTTATTTTTGATGAATTAACTTATGTTTATTTTTTTATTGTTGTTCAAGTACAGTTGTCTCCATTTTTGATCCATTCTCAGCCCACCATAGCCATCCCGGCCTCCCACACTCAATCCCATCCCCTCTGGCTTTGTCTATGTGTCTGTAATAGATGTTTCTGAAAATTCTTCCCCATTTATTCTCCATTATCCCCTCCTACCTCCCCTCTGGTTTCTGTTAGTTTGCTCCTAATTTCAATGTCTCTGGTTATATTTTGCTTCCTTGCTCATTTTGTTGATTAGGGTCCACTTTCAGGTGAGACCTTATGGTGTTTGTCTTTCACCACCTGGCTTATTTCACTCAGCATAAAACCCTCCAGTTCTATCCATGCTGTAGTAAAGGCTAGGAGCTCTTTCCTTCTTTATGCTGCATAGTATTCTATTGTGTAAATGTACCAGGGTTTTTTTTTTATCTTTTCATTTACTGATGGGCACTTAGGTTGCTTCCAGCACTTGACTATTGTAAATTGTGCTGCTATTGGGGTACATAGCAGCAACATTGGGGTACACAGGTTCTTTTGGATTGGTGTTTCAGGGTTCTCAGTCGAATGTCAGGTCAAAAGGTTGTTCCATTTTTAGTTTTTCAGAGGAAATTCTGTATTGTTTTCAAAAGCGACTGCACCAATCTGCAATCCTGCCAACAGGGCACTAGGGTACCCTTTTCTCCACATCCTCTCCAACACTTGTTTTTTGTTTTGTTTATGATGGCCATTCTCATCTGTATAAAGTGATATCTCATTGTAGTATTAATTTGCATCATTCTGATGGCTAGTGATGCTGAGGATCTTTTCGTATATCTCTGTGCCCTCTGTATGTCCCCCTTGAGAAGTGTCTGTTCTGCTCCTTTGCACATTTTTTAAATTGAGTTGCTTGTTTTGTTAGGGTGGAGTCATGTGTGTACTTTATATATTTTGGAGATCAAAGCCTTCTCTGAGGTACCATTGGCAAATATATTTTCCCATATGGTTTGTTCTCTTTTCATTTTTATGCTGTTTTCTTTAGCTGTACAGAGTCTTTTAGATGAAATCCCATTTATTTATTCTTTCTTTTATGTCTCTTGTTCTAGGGGACATGTTGGTGAAAATATTGCTGCATGGAATATCTGAGATTTTCCTACCTATGCTCTCCTGCAAGACTTTTATGGTGTCACCACTTACATTTAAGTCTTTCCTCAACCTTGAATTTATTTGTGCATGGTGTAAGTTGGTGATCAAGTTTCATTTTTTTTTTCATGTAACTCTCCAGCTCTCTCAACACCATTTGTTGAAGAGGCTATTTTTACTCCATGCATGCTTCTGCCTGCTTTGTCAAAAATTAATTGACCATAGAGACTTGGGTTTATTTCTGGGCTCTGTAATCTGTTCCATTGGTCAATGTGTCTGTTTTTACACCAGTACCAAGCTATTTTGATTACAGTGGTCTTGTCATACAGTTTGATATCAGCTATTGTGATCCTTCCTACTTTGTTCTTCTTGATCAAAATTACTGCCACTATCCGGGGTTATTTATAGTTCCATATAAATTTTTGAAATGTTTGTCCTGTATCTGTGAAATGTGTCATTGGTACTTTAATAGGGGTTGAGTTAAATCTATAAATTGCTTTGGGTAGTATGAACATTTTGATAATATTAATTATTCCAATCCAGGGAAACTGTATATTTGTTTGTGTTTCCCTTAATTTTTTTCTTCAGTGTTGTATAGTTTTTGAGCACAGATCTTTAACCACCTTGGTTAAGTTTATTCCTAGGTACATTGTTCATCTTGTTGCTGTATCAAATGGGATTATTTTCCTGATTTGTCTTTCTGACATCTCATTGTTGGCATACAAAAATGTCTTCAATTTCTGAATATTCACCTTTTATCACGCTGTTTTGTCAAATTCACTTATTAGTCAAAGAGTGTTTTTATGGAGTCTATAGGGTTTTCTGTGTACATTATCATGTCATCTGCAAACAGTGAAAGTTTTGCTTCCTCCTTTCCAATTTGGATTCCTTTTATTTATTTTTCTTGTCTGATTGTTGTGGCCAGGACTTTCAATAATATGTTGAATAGAAGTGGTGAAAACAGGCATCCTTGTCTTTTTCCTGGTCTTAGTGGAAAAGGTTTTAGTTTTTGCCCATTGAATATGATGTAGCCTGTAGGTCTCTCATATATGGCCTTTATCATATTGAGGAATGTTCCCTCTTTTTCCACTTTACTGAGTGTTTTTATCATAAATGGCTGCTGTACCTTATCAAATGTTTTTTCCACATCTATTGATATGATCATGTGATTTTTGTCTTCTTTTTGTTTATGTGAATTACTACTTTTACTGATTTGTGAATATTGTACCATCCATGCATCCCTGGGATATGCCTCACTTGATCATGGTGTATAATTTTTTAATGTATTGTTGGATGCTGTTCACCAATATTTTGTTGAGAATTTTAGCATCTATGTTCATCAGTGATGTTGGTCTGAAGTTTTCTTTCATTGCTATTTCTTTATCTAGCTTTGTGATTAGGATAATGCTGGCTTCAAAAAAGAGTTTGGGAGTCTCCATCTTCTTGGATTTTTTTAGAATAATCTGTGAAGGATGGGGATTAACTCTTCCTTAAATGCTTTGTAGTATTATCCTGTGAATCCATCCAGTCCAGGCCTTTTGTGTGTCAGAAGCTTTTTGATTACTACTTCAATTTCATCCGCTGTTATTGGACTATTCTGGCTTTCTGCTTCTTCACTGAGTTTTGGAAGAGTATATTTTTTTAGAAATTTGTTCATTGCACCTAGGTTTTCAAATTTCCTTTCATATAGTCATTCATAGTAATTTCTTATAATTCTATGTATTTCTGTGGTATCAATTGTAATCTCTTCTCTTTCATTTCTCATTGTGTTTATTTAGGTCCTCTCTCTTTTTTTCTTGATGAGTCTGCTTAAAGGCATGTCATTTTTTTTAAATCTTTTCAAAGAGCTAGCTCCTGGATTTATTGATCCTTAGAATTGTGCTTTTAGTCTCTATGTCATTTAATTATGCTCTGATCTTGTTTATTTCCTTCCTTCTACTTGCTCTGGGCTGTCTTTGTTGTTGTTCCTTGAGTTCTTATAGGTGCAGGGTTAGGTTGTTTGTTTGAAATGTTTCTGTTTTTAGGTATGCCTGAACTGCTATGAACTTCCCTCTCAGGACTGCCTTCGCTGTGTCCCATAAGTTTTAGATTGTTGTGAGTTCATTTTCATTTGCTGCCAGATACTTTTTGATTTCTTCCTTCATCTATTTCTTGACTCATTTATTGTTTAATAGCATGCTATTCAATCTCCATGAGTTTTAGTGTTTTGTTTTCTTTTCCTTGAGATTGATTTCTAGTTTCAGTCCCTTTTGATCAGAGAAAATGCTTAATATGATTTCAATTTTCTTGAAATAGTTGAGGCTTGTTTTGTGTCCTATCATGTGGTTTACCTTTGAAAATATTCAAAAATGTGTATTTGAGCAGAATGTTTATTTTGCTTTTTGGGGATTAAAAGCTTTATATATATATATATCACTTAAGTCTATTTGATCTAGGACACTGTTCAATGCCACAATATCTTTGTTGATATTGTCTTTTAAATATCTATCCATATTTGACAGTGGGGTGTTAAAATCCCCTACTATAATTGTGTTGCAGTCAATCTTTCTTGAAGTCCTCCAATATTTTGTTTATGTATTTGGGTGCTCCCATGTTGGGTGCATATATATTTACGATTTTTATGTATTCTTGATGGATTCTTCCCTTGAGAATTATGAAGTGACCATCTGGGTCTCTTTTTATGGCCCTTTTTTTTTGTTTTGAAGCCTATTTTGTCTGATATGAGTATTGCTACCCAGGCTTTCCCCCCCCCTTGTCCATTGGCTTGGAATATTTGTTTATAGCCCTTCACTTTCATTTTGTATAGGCCTTTTGTTCTGAGGAGGCAGCATTTAGGCAGCATGGCATCTTATAGGCAGCATTTCTGTGGGCCATGCTTTCTTTTGCATTCAGCTATTCTATATTTTTTTAATTGGAGCATTTAGCTCATTTACATTTAAGGTTATTGATAGGTACTTATTCATTACCATTTCTTCATATCTATGATCCTCTCTCACTGTTTTTCTTCCTGTTCTTAAAGCAGTCCCTTTAGCATCTTTTGCAGAGCTGATTTGGTGGAGGTGTACCCTTTTAAACTTCTTTTGTCTGGGAAACTTCTTATTTGCCTTCCATTTTAATTGAGAGCCTTGCTGTATAGAGTAATCTTGGTTGCAGGGTGTTGGTTTTTCATTACTTGGAATATTTCTTGCCATTCTCTTCTGGCTTGGAGCATTTCCATTGAGAAGTCACCTGTTAGTCTTATCAGGGCTCCCCTGTACATTACTTCTTGACTCTCTCTTCCTGCCTTTCAGATTCTGTGTCTTGGAATTTTGCCATTTTACTTGTGGTGTGTGTTGAAGTAGGTTTGTTTGGGTAACTCTTGATTGGGACTCTCTGTGTTTCCTGGATTTGTGTAACTTTCATCAAGTTACGAAAGTTTTCATCATTGCTGTTTCAAACAAGTTTTCTATCATTTGTTCTTCTTCTCCTTCTGGTATCCCTATTATACACATATTATTACATTCCATGTTGTCCTTCATTTCCATTAACACCACTTTGTTATTTCTGTGTCTCTTTTCATTTTCTTGCTCTTTCTGGGTGAATTTTTCTATCCTTGTACTCCAGGTCACTGATTTGATCCTCTGCTTCACCCTGCTCCCTTGTAATTCCTTTTAGGGTTTTTTTTAATATCCATTTTTGTTTAATTGTATATTAATTTCAACTTTAGGAAAACTAAATTTTTATATATTTGTTTGCCTTTGTATATTCCTTTTAAAAAATTGTTCAAGTAGCATTTTCTGCTTTTCCCCCCACCCCATCCCAACCTCCCAGCCCTATCTACCTCCCTCCAATTTCCACCACTCCCTGTTATTATTGTCTATGTGTCCTTTATAATTGTTCCTTTCACCCTGTTCCCCTGAATTCCCTCCCTTCTCCCCTCTGGTCACTGTCAGCCTGTTCTCAATTTCAATGTCTTTGGTTATATTTTGCTTGTTAGCTTGTTTGTTGATTAGGTTCCTGTTAATGGTGAGATCATATGGTATTTGTTTTTCTCTGCCTGGCTTATTTCACTTAGCATAATACTTTCCAGTTCCATCCATGATGTTGTAAACGGTAGGAGCTCCATCTTTCTTTGTGCTCCATAGAATTCCATTGTGTAAATGTACCATGTTTTTTCAATCCACTTGTTCACAGATGGGCACCTAGGTTGCTTCCAACACTTGACTATTATAAATTGTGCTGCTATGAACATTGGGGTGCATAGGTTCTTTTGGATTGGTGTTTCGGGGTTCTTAGGATATAATCCTAACAGTGAAATTGCAGTTCAAATGCAGGTCCATTTTTAGTTTTCTGAGAAAATTACATACTGTTTTCCATAGTGGTTGTACCAGTCTGCAATCCCACCAACAGTGCACTAGGGTTCCTTTTTCTCCACAACCACTCCAACACTTGTTTTTTTCTTGATTTGTTTATCATGTCTATTCTCACTGGTGTGAAGTGGTATCTCATTGTGGGTTTAAGTTCCATCTTTCTGATAGCTACTGATGCTGAGCATACTTTCATATGTCTCTGGGGCTTTATGTATATCCTTCTTGGAGAAGTGTCTGTTCAGGTTCATTGCCCATTTTTAATGGAATTGTTTGTCTTCCTGGTGTGAAGCCATGTGACTTATGTATATATTTCAGAGATCAAACCCTTGTCTAACATATCATTGGCAAATATATGTTCCCATACAGTTGGTTCCCTTTTTATTTTGCTAATATTTTCTTTTTAACCATGCAGAAGGTTTTGTTTTGTTTTGCTTTGCTTTGCTGAAGTCCCATTTCTTTATTCTTCCCTTTATGTCCATTGCTTTAGGGGACATAGCGAAAATATTCCTGAATATCTGAGATTTTCCTGCTCATGTTCTCCTATAGAGCTTTAATGATGTCATGACTTACATTTAAATCTTTTATCCACCTTGAATTTATTTTTGTGTATTGTGTAGGTTGGTACTCAAGTTTTATTTTTTTCATGTTGCTGTCCAGATCTCCAAACACCATTTGTTGAAAAGGCTACTATCACTTCATTTTATACTTCTGCCCTCTTTGTCAAAAATTAGTTTACTGTAGAGATTTGGGTTTATTTCTGGGTTCCCTGTTCTGTTCCATAAGTTTATGTGTCTATTTTATGCCAGTACAAGGCTGTTTGGATTACAGAGGACTTGTAATACAGTGTGGTATCAGATATTGTGATGCCTCCTACTTTGCTCTTCTTCTCAAAATTGCAGCAGCTATTCAGGATCGTTTATGGTTCCATATAAATTTTTGAAGTGTTCATTCTATATCTGTGAAGTATGCCATTGGTACTTTAATTTGTATTACATTGAAGTCGCTTTGGGTAGTATGGACATTTTGATGATGTTACTTCTTCAAATCCATGAACACAGCATATGTTTCCATTGGTTTGTGTCTTCCTTGATTTCGTTCTTCAGCATTGTGTAGTTTTTCCAGTACAGGTCTTTTACCTCCTTGGTAAGATTTATTCCTAGGCATTTTATTTTTCTTATTGCTATATCAAATGGGATTGTTTTCTTGATTTCTGTTTCTGATTTTTCACTGTTAGTATATAAATAGCCTTTGATTTCAGGAGAATGACTTTTTATCCTGCTGTTTTGCCAAATTCATTCATTAGGTTGAGCAGTTTTTGGCTGAGTCTATAGGATTTTCTATGTGCACTATCATGTCATCTGCAAACAATGACAGTTTTATTTCCTCCTTTCCAATTTGGATGCCTTTCATTTCCTTCTCTTCTCTGGGTGCTGTGGCTAAAACTTCCAATACTATGTTGAATAGAAGTGTTGAAAGTAGATAACCTTATCTTGTTCTGGATCTTAGTGGGAAAGATTTTTGTTTTTGCCCATTGACTATGATGTTGGCTGTAGGTCTCTCATATATGGCCTTTATTATGTTGAGGAATGTTCCCTCTATGCCTACTTTGCTGAGTGTTTTTTTAATCATAAATGTGTGTTGTACCTTATAAAATGCTTTTTCTGCATTTATTGATATGATCATGTGTTTTTAATCTTTGCTTTTGTTTATGTGATGTATTATGTTTATTGATTGGTGAATATTGTACCATACTTGCATCCCTAGGGTGAATCCCACTTGGTCATGGTGCATGGTCTTTTTAATGTATTGTTGGATGAGGTTTGCCAATATTTTGTTGAGGATTTTAGCATCTATGTTCATCAGCGATATTGGCCTGACCTTTTCTTTCTTATTTGTGTCTTTATTTGGAATTGGGGTTAGGATGGTGCTGGCTTCATAAAAAGAGTTTGGGAGTCTTCCATCTTCCTGCATTTTTTAAAATAGTCTGTGAAGGATATGGGTTAGCTCTACCTTGAATGCTTCATAAAATTCTCCTGTGAAATCATCTCTGGTACAGGGGTTTTGTGTGTTAGTAGCTTTTTGATTATTACTTCAATTTTGTCAGCTGTTATTGAACTGTTCTTGCTTTCTGCTTCTTCTTCATGCAGTTTTGGAAGATTGTATTTTTCTAGAAATTTGTCCATTTCACCTAGGTTTTCCAATTTTTGCATACAGTTCTTGATATAATTTATTACAATCCTTTATATTTCTGTGCTATCGGTTGTAACATCTCCTCTTTCATTTCTGATTGTGTGTATTTGGGTCCTCTCTCTTTGTGTCTTGATGAGTCTGCTTAAAGGCTTGCTGATTTTGTTTATCTTTTCATAAATCCAACTCCTGGATTCACTGATCCTTAGAATTGTGCTTTTAGTGTCTATGTCATTCAATTCTGCTCTGGCCTTGGCTATTTCCTTCCGCTTTTTTCTCTGGCCTGCCTTTGTTGTTGTTCCTTGAGTTCATGTAGGCATAGGGTTAGAGTGTTTGTTTGAAATGTTCCTATCTTTTTTAGGTAAGTTTGTATTGGTATGAATTTCTCTGTCAGGACTGCTTTCTCTGTGTCCCATAAGTTTTGTGTTGTTGTGAGTTCATTTTCATTTGTTTCCAGAAACTTTTTGATTTCTTCCCTAATCTCATTCTTGACCCATTGATTGTTTAGTAGCGTGCTATTCAATTGCCTTGATTTTGAGTGTTTTGGGTTATTTTTTTTTTAGTTGCTTTCTTGTTCCTGCCTCTTGTGTTCTCATAAAATGCTGGATATGATTTCAAGTTTCTAAACTTGTTGACAGTGGTTTTGTGCCTTATCATGTGGTCTATCTTTTAAATGTTCCATGTGCCTTTGAAAAGAATGTATATTTAGGTTTTTTGTGATGAAAAGCTCTATATAGGTCAGTTAAGTCTATTTCATCTAGTGCATTGTTCAATGCCACAGTATCTTTGTTGATATTTTGTTTGGAACATCTATCCTTCCAGGGAGGTGTTAAAATCCCCTACTATAATTGTGTTGATGTCAATCTTTCTTGAAGTACTCCAAGATTTTCTTTATGCATTTGGGTGCTCCTATATTGGGTGCATATATTTTTACAATTTTTATATATTCTTGTGTATTCCTCTCTTGAGGATAATGAAGTGACCTTCTGGATCTCTCTTTATGGCTGTTTTTATGAAGACTGTTTTGTTTGATTTGAGCACTGCTACCACAGCTTATTTTTCCTTTCCATTTGCTTTGAAAAGTTGTTTTCAGCCCTTCAGTTTTAGTTTGTTTAGGTCTTTTGTTCTGAGGTGGGTCTCTTGTAGGCCCCATATGTGTGGGTCATGCTTTTTTATCAATTCAGCTCTCCTATGTCTTTTGATTGGGGCATTTAATCCATTTACATTTAATGTTATTGATAGGTACTTATTCATTGCCATATTTGTACATGTGCCCCCCTCCATCTCTTTTCCTTCCTTTCTTCAAAGCAGTCCTTTTAGCATCTCTTGTCAAGCTGGTTTGGTGGAGGTGTATTTTTTAGACTTTTTTTTTTGGTCTCAGAAGCTCCTTATTTGACCTTGTATCTTGATTGAGAGACTTACTAGGTAAAGTAGCCATGGTTGCAGCTTCTGGTTTTCATTACTTGGAATATCTGTTGCCATTCTTTTCTGGCTTGAAGCATTTCCATTAAGAAATCAGCTGCTAGTCTTATCAGAGCTCCCTTGTATGTTGCTTCCTGTTTCTCTCTTGCTGGCTTTAAGATTCTCTTTGTCTTGGAATTTTGCCATCTTAATTATGGTGTGTCTTGGAGGGGACCTCTTTGGGTTCTTCTTGTTTGGTACTCTGTGTTTCCTGGATTTGTGTGACTTTTTCTCTCATCAAATTAGGGCAGTTTTCCATGATAGCTCTTTAAAACAGGTGTTATATCCCTTGCTCTTCTTCTTCTCCTTCTGGTACCCCTAATATACAATTATTATTATGTTTCATGTTGTCCTGCTTTTCTCTTAATCCCTCTTCATTCTTTCCGTGCCTCTTTTCCTTTTCTTGCTCTTTCTCTGTTTATTTTTTATTTTTTATTTTTATTTTTATTTTTTTTAACCTTGTCCTCCAGCTCACTGATCAGGCCCTCTGCTTCATTGAGCCTGCTTTTGATTCCCTCTTGTGTGTTTCAGTTCAGAAATTGTATTATTCATTTCCTCTTGGCCCTTGTTGATAGTTTCTATTTCTTTTTTCATGTTGATATATTTGCAGTGAGTTCATTGTAGTTTTCCTGCAGTTTCTGGTAATTCTCTGTGAGCTCATTGAGCTTCCTGATAACCATTGCTTTGAACTCAATATGTAATAGTTGAGTTGCCTCTATTTCATTTATCATTCTTTCTGAAGCTTCCTCTTTTTATTTCATTTAGGGATTGCTTCTTTGTTTTCCCACTGCTTGTGAGACTCTTCTTGTTAGTCTTTGCCTCTTAAATTGATGTTTTCTGACACTCTCGGTTTATGGTGTGAACTTCTATGAGATTGGTGCAGTCTCTTTAATATCCTGAGCTTGCTGGTCTTGGGCTATCATTTATTTTAGCCCTCTGTTTATCTTTGGGTTTTGATTGTTGTTGCGCGTGGGTCACCGGCTAGCAGTGACCACGGAACGCTGTGGATGGCTCGACAATAAACACGCGAGAAAAAACAACACATGCACAGAGACAGACTAGTTTCTGTGGGGAAGTAGGGACAAAATGGCCACCCCCCCTAGTGGGGAGCGTGCCGATCCACCGTCCATACCTGCTTTTATTAGGCTCATTTTGCATAATAACTCAGGTAACGTACAATACTCATTAGGGGAAGTAAGGAATATAGGAAACAAAGAACTCTGCCGGTCTATTGAGTTGGGGGGTCAAAGAGCTGTAAGGCTGAGGAACAAACTAGCTTCCTCCTAAGACCCTCCTCATTCAACTGAGAGCATTCTTGAACAAAGAAGGTTTCACAGTAATTTACATGTTCTTTCTTAGGCCTGATCACCCCGGGAAATCCGCACTTCCCAGTACTGAGCTGTACTTCCCCGTCATTGTTTCAGGCTTAGGTGGAGCGCGGGAACTAAGGCCACCGAGAGATAAGGAGATTTTCTTCCGGACGCTGAGAACTCAGACTTTGTCAAAGCCGAGGAGTGAGGGTCCATCACCCCCCTTTTGCTGCAGCCCCCCAAGTCCTTCTTTTGGGGGGCCTCCCAAAAGTGATCGTGCCTGGCTTGGGTTGTTCCCCCGTGGGGAATCTTACCCGTCTTTGGCTAACCGACCAAGCTTTTGGGGGTTCAGTTGCAGAAACAGCATTACTGCCAGGGAGATAAGCTTTTGTCTCCTTGCCGGCTCACGGTTTCAAGGGCGTTCCCTTAGCCTAGCTAGGCGGGGGTCTCAGTTTCTAATACCAGTCAGGGCGGTTCCCAACAGATTGTTGTTTGGTCTTACTTTGGTGGGTCTTTCCTTTCATCTGGGTAACTTAGGTTCACTCCATCTCTCATGTCCTGTGTTCTGTTGTGTCAGTGTGGACTAATTGTGTTGAAACTGGATCTTCTGTGTGTACAAGGTTTTGAGGCTTCTCTCTTGCTCTTGTTCAGTTGTTTGTTCTGGGTAATTTCTCCACCAATTGGTTGTATTTTCAGATAGGTCCTGTACTGAAGTTAGTGTGGCTTCCACTCCCTATTTCACCTTCTTTCATTGTTATGTGTTGATGGTTCCTTTGTTGGTTGGTTTCCTCTTCTAGCAGGTGTACTGGTGTTCAACGTTCCCACCTTGCAAGTTCTCTGGAATAGCCAATTGAAATTTTTGTCACTGTCTCCTTTGTTGGGATGACCCATGTTTGGTCTAACTCTGGTCTTTTCACAGCTCTAGGTTTTATTGTTTCACCTGTGGGAGAAGAAGAAAAAGAAAGGGAAGTAAGGGACAAGGATTAAAAAAAGAAAGAAAGGAAGAGTAAAAAAAAAAAGAGAGTAGGAAAGAAAGGAAAAAGGAATTAAAAAATTAGAGTTAAAAAAGGAAGGAATAAGAAAGAAACGAAAGGAAGGAAGGAAGAAGAAATAAAAAAAAACAAGAAAAGAAAGATGGAATTTAAAAAATTTAAATTAAAAAAATAAATAAATAAAAGAAGGAAGGAAGAAGGAATAAAAAAGAAAGAAGGACTAAAAGGAAGAAGCATTGAAAAGAAATGAGCCTTCTGCTGCCTTTCTGCCAGTCAAGCCAGTTGTGCTGGTCTTCCTGGCTGTGTCAGGCTGGGGAAGGATTGGTTTTGCTTTTCTTCATTCCTCAGCCAGTCTCTTTGCTGTTGTCCAGCCTCCAGCCCATTTTCTCAGTGCCTTTCTGAGCCCAGCCTAGGCTTTCAGTCCACCAGTCATGCTGTCCTTGAGGTGCACCGGTTAGGGGCAACTCACACACTACCTTCTTGCTCTTTGCTGTCCTAAATGCTAGGGACTCTCAGTGCCTCTTCAGTGTAGTTCAGCCACCCACTGAATCAAGTCCTTCCAGGGACTGCCATCTCCACAAACCCTGCAGCTCTACTCTGTAGGGTGTTTCTGCCTTCTTCCTAGAGAGCCAGTCATACCTGCGGGGCTCTGGGTGCAGGGGCCAGGTGGGAGGTGCTCTGTTTCTGGTGCTTTAAGCGTTTGTGCAGGCAGTCTGCAGATCAGGTGTGTACTGACCCTGGGGCTGTGCCGGTAGAGGCGTAAGTTGGGAGGCTGTTGTTGAGAATTCCCCAAACAGCTGTGGAGTGCCTCTTTTTTCTCTTTTTCTTTCTGAAAAATTCCTCCTATTCAAGCCCACCAGTTCAAACAAGAACCTGGCTTCTCACACAGCCCAACCTGGCTGTCTTCCAAGAATCTTGCAGCAGACCTGGTGGGCTCAGGGCCTGGGGCTGCAGCTGCCCTGGTCCCTGTACTTGTCTCCGCACTGGTCCCAGCACTGGTCCCAGGGACCTTATTGTCCTTAAGAACTCTCCTCACTGTATGATTTTTCAATGTCCTGTACAAGTTTTGGTCTCCAATCTTCATATATGGTGGAATACCATTGGCTGTTTGCTCTGTTCCTCAGAAGATTGGTTAGGTGTTTCACCCATGCAGAGAGGGAAATGGACTTCACTTCTACCTATCTCGCTGCCACCTTCTCTGCCTTAAAGTGTGTTTTTTTTTATTTCTGAGATTTTATTGTTCATTTCTTCTTGGTTTTTGTTTACAGTTTCTATGTCCTTTTTCATACTGTTGTAGTTCTCACTCAGTTCCTTGTAGTTGTCTGTGAGTTCCTTGAGCATCTTTATAACCATTCTTTTGAATTCTATATCTGATAGTTTGCTTACCTCCATTTCATTTAGCTCTTTTAGTGCGCAGTCTTCCATTTCTTTTGATTTCAGGTTCTTTTTTTGTCTACCCATTGTAGGTGATTCTTTTTGTTTGTTGCTGTGTTTCCTTATGTTTCACTTTGCTTGATGTCTTTGTGGGGTGAACTTCTATGGTAGAAATTCTATGGGGTTTAGTGGTATGGCCTCTTTGATCTTCTTGTCTGGATGCTCTAGTGTTGCAATATCTTGTGTTTGTGTATGTTCTCTTATTGGACTTTTTTTTAACCTTTTTGTGGTTCCTTTGTTGGTGGGTTCTCTCCCCCAGCAGGTATACTGATGTTCACAGCTCCCATCTATTCTTGTATGTGATCAGTGGAAGCAAGTAGGCAAAATGAATTAAGACAGTGGGAGAGTATTCTATGGTATTTAAAGTACCAGTAAGTAGAGAAGAGATAGGAGATTTTTTAAATAAGTATAGCATTAACTGTGATATTTCATCCACCTAGCCACTTTTTATAAAAGGTGAAAGAGAGATAAGACTCTTGTTAGAGAAGAGAATTGTGAGCTGAATCCAGAAAACAAAGCACTTGTGGATAGTTAGATGATGAGATATAGTGAGCCTAAAAGATAGAAAGTAGGCGTAGTGTCAGAGAGAATGGAGTTAACTACAACAATAATAATGCTCAGGAATTAAGTGAAGTAGGCTAAGATCATGGAGGGTTGCTGTATAGTGTATACAATTGTATGGAACAACAATTATTTACAATGGTACTGGAACAACAATAATATGACAAGAAACATATGATTTGGATATCCAGAATAGAAAGTACCTGGTAAAGAGTATTGTGTTATTGGAACATGAGTGAAGCGAAAGAAGGAAAATTAAAAATATACTATGAAAGAGAGAGCAAGGAAAACCAGTCAAACAATGCAATTAAACAGAGACATACAATGAGGAAAACTAAAGTAATGATGAGAAATTTTAAAAAAATACGAATGAAATGAAAGTGGTAAAAATAATGAAAATCATAAAAATACACATAAACAATAAAGTGCCAGCTCTATGGGATAGCAAAGTGACATTTGTGTCAGTTTCTCAATTTCTGGTGTTAACTCTGTGCTCCCTCTTTGGATATGTCTCTGGACCCTCTCTAACTCCAGGTCTTATTGTCTCACTTGGGAGAAGGAAAAAAAAAGAGAGAAAGGAAAAAAAAAGCCTCCTGCTGCTCTTCCTGGATGGCACAGGGAGGGGGAGGCTGAGTTTTGCTTTTCTGCCTTCCTTTGGTTTTGCAAGTATAGGGATCAGATCCAGGCCACAATATTCACAGTTGCCCATCCTCCAGCCCAGGTACTGTGTGAGCTTCCAGGCTCAAATCAGACGTTCAGTCTCTGGGCACCCAGCGCTGATCATGCCCGGGTGCATGGCTCCACGCAGCTATTCAGTTTCTGGATGTGCATCACAGGTCAAGTCTAGGCACACAGCTCAAATCACTCTCAGGGTGAACCAGCCACTCCTCTCCAGTTTCTTACAAAACAGCTGCCTGTCATTCTTAACAAGCACACGGCTTTTCACTCAGCCCAACTTTCTGACCAGTCTGGAGAGTATCTGAGCCAGGGTCAAATATGTCCCAACTCTTCTCCCTTCTCTAGGTTTCACCCAGCACCCCAATTTCTCATGTAATGACCTAGCCAGCATCCACAGTCCCGGGGGTATATACTGCCTGTGTGTTTCCTACTTTGTATCTATTTCCTCCAGCAACTTCTAGCATCCAGGTCCTTCCTGGTATGGGGCTGCCATCCCTGCTCAGGTAGGTTAGGGATCTGCTGATCTAACTCTCCTCTCTGTATTCTGTGGCATGTGCCAGGCCAGGGACCACAGTGGACTAGGTCCCTGTGAAGATCCCAAAGAACTTACCATCCCAGTGCAATCTCTTCACAGTCTGTTTTCCAATGTCCTCTACACTTTTTTGGCCTTCCAACTTCATATAAGCTGGGAGTCTGTTGGCTTTTCACTCTGTTCTCAGATCAGCTAGGTGTCCCAGTTGGGCACAGAGAGAACTGGGCTTCACTCCCACCAACCTCACTACCATCTTTCAAATAAAGTCTGTCCATTTGTTGTTTAATAACATGTTATTCAGTCTCCATATATTTTATTGGTTTTAAGTTTTTTTCCTTTAGTTTGGTTTCTATTTCAAGTCATTGGATCCAAGAAAATTCTTGATATGATTTCAATGTTACTGAATTTGCTGAGGCTTATTTTGCCTCCTATTATGTGGTCTATGTTTGAAAATGTTGAATGTGCATTTGAAAAGAATATATATTTTTATTATTTTGGGTGAAAAGTCTGTATATATCAGTTAAGTCCAGTTGATCTAGCATGCCATTCAATGCCACAATATCCTTGTTGATTCTTTCTTTGGAAAATCTGTCCATTGTTGACAATAGGGTGTTAAAATCCCCTCTTATAGGTGTGTTCCTGTCTGTATCTTCCTTGAAGTCTTTCAAGATTTTCCTTATATATTTGGGTGCTTCTATGTTAGGTTCCTATATGTTTATAATGTTTATATGTTTTTGATAGATTTTTCCCTTAAGTATTATAATGTGCCCTTCTTTGTCTCTTTTTGTGTCATTTGTTTTGAAATCTATTTTGTCTGATATAAGTATTGCTATCCCAGCTTTTTTTCCTGACCATTTTCTTGGAATAATTTTTTTTCAATACTTCACTCTGTGCATATATCTTTTGTTCTGAGGTGGGCCTCTTGTAGGCAGTATATATATAGGTCATGATGTCGTATCCATTCTGCTACCTTATGTCTTTTGATTGAAGCATTTAATCAATTTATGTTTAAGGTTATTAGGTACTTATTCATTACCATTTTTTTCCAGTTGTAGCTGTGTTCCCCTGCCTTTCATTCTTGCCCTTCATTTTCTTTAAGCAGTCCCTTTAGCATGTCTTGCAATCTTGGTTTGGTGGCAGTGTCTTCTTACAACTTTCTTTTGTCTGGAAAGCCTCTTATTTCACCTTCCATTTTAAATAAGAGCCTTGCTGAGTAAAGTAGTCCTGGTTGCACTCTTTTGCTTTTGATTAATTGGAATATTTATTGCCATCTTCTTCTGGCTTGTAGTTTTTCCATTGAGAAATCAACTGCTAGCCTTATAGGAGCTCCTTTGTGTGTTACTACCTGGTTCTCCCTCATAGCCTTTAACATTCCCTCTTTGTTTTAAAATTTGGCATTTTAATGATGATGCATCTTGCATTGGGTCTCTTTGGATTAATCTGCATTGGGACCTTTTGGGCCTCCTCACCTGTGGCTTTTCTACTCTTCAAGTTGGGGAAGTTTTCTGTCATTAATTTTTCAAATAGGTTTTCTATCCCTTGCTCTTTTTCTTTTCCTTCTGGTATTCCTCTGATTCAAATGTTATGTTTCATGTTGTCCTCAATTTCCCTTAAACTATCTACATACTTTTGAGTCTTTTTTATTATTATTATTTTGATACTCTACCTGGGTATTTCTTTCTACTTTCTCTCCCAGCTCACTAATTTGGTCCTCTGTTTCATTAAGCCTGCTTATTAATTCTTTCTAGTGTATTTTTTAAATTTCAGATATTGAATTCTTAATTCTTCTTGGTTCTTGTTTATAGTTTCTATTTACCTCTTCATACTTTTGTAGTTCCTACTCAGTTCCTTGTAGTTTTCACTGACTCCCTTGGGCATCCTTATAACCATTTTTTAAAAAAATTCTATATCTGATAGGTTCCATGACTCAATTTCATGTAATTCCTTTACTTGGGATTCTTTCATTCCTTTAGATTGGTTTTTTTTTCTTTGTCTCCCCACTTTAGGTTACTCTTCTTGTTAGTTTTTGGATCTCAGGAAGCTCTGCTTTGCTGTCTTGTCTTCATGCAGTGGCTTTCTGTGGTGGGAGTTCTGTGGGACTCAGTGGTGCAGTCTCTTTGATCTCCTGTCTGGATGCTCTGTGGTTGCCATTTCTTCCATTTGTGTGGGCTCACTTTTTGTATTTGGGCTTTGCTTATTGGTGGCTTCTTCATTGGTGAGTTCACCCCTCCAGCTGCCTTACTAGTAGTCACCACTCCACCCCATCCTGTATGTGCCCACTTTCAAGCATCCTGTGAATGCTTTGGCTTCCAAACTTCATATCAGCTAAGATCCTGTTGACTGTTCACTGTGTTTTTGAAAAGATCAGCTAAGTGTACCAGTTGTGTGCAAGAGTAAGTGGACTCAGCTCCCACCTACTTTTCTACCATCTTCCTCTCTTTTCCCAAAGTCAACTTTTAAAGATATAAAACAAAAAATCATTGGGTTTATGTGGAAACCCCCCCCCCAAAAAAAAATAGCCAAAGCAGCTCTAAGATAAAAGAAAAAAGTCAGAGGTATCACACTGCTTAACTTCAAATTCTACTACAGAGATACAATACTCAAAATAGCATGATATTGGCAGACAAACATATATATAGATCAGTGGAACAGAATCAAGAGACTAGATAGAAAACCAAACATGTATGGGCAAATAATTTTTGACAAAGGATCCAGAAACACACAATAGGGAAAAAACTTCTTTAATATATGGTGCTGGGTAAACTGGAAAACCACATGCTAAAGAATGAAACTATGTTACAGTTTGTCCTATGTACAAAAAGTAATTCAAAGTGGGTGAAAGGCTTAAATATAAGATCTGAAACAATAAATTACATAGAAGAAAACATAGGAATTACACTTATGGACCCTGGTTGTGGAGAACATTTTATGAATTTGACAATTTTATGAATTAGGAAGGTAAAGGGAAAAATAAATGAATAGGACTATATTAAAATAAAATGCTTCTGCACAGCAAAAGAAACTTACAACAAAATTAAGAGACAACTGACTAAATAAGAGATGAAATGTGCAAACAACAGCTGCAATGAAGGTTTAATACCAAAACATACAAAGAAGTCATAAAACTCAACATCATACAAACAAGCAATGTAACTGAATAATTGGTAGGGGACCTGAATAGACACTTCTCCCAAGACATACAAATGACAAATAGATATATGAAAATATGTTCAACCTCACAACTATTAGGGAAATGCAAATCAAAACTACCATTAGATGCTATCTCACACCTGTTAGAATGGCTATTATCAACCAGGCAAATGACAATAAGTTTTGGAGAGATTGTTGAGAGAAGTGAACCCTCATTTACTGCTGGTGGGAATGCAGGCTGATAAAGCCACTATGGGAAACCATCTGGTGGTTCCTAAAAATAATTAAGAATAGAGTTACTATATGCCCCAGCAATTCCTCTCTTGGTTGTCTACCTGAAAATCTCTAAAACATGTGTTCACAAAGATATATGCACCCCTTTGTTCATTGCTGCATTATTCATAGTGTCCAAGACATGCATTATATCAAAGTGCCTTTTGTTAGAGGATTGGATAAAGAATATATGGTACACATACACAATGGAATACTACTCAATCATAAGAAAAGATGAAATACTGCCATTTGTGACTACATGGGAGGATCTTGAGAATATTATGCTAAATGAAATAAGTCAGTTAGAAAAGGCTAAGAGCCACATGATTTCACTCATACATGAGAGGTAAAGCTGAAACTCATGTACACAGACAACAATGCGGTGGTTGCCAGAAGAAAGGGGATTAGGGTGGGGTTTGAGGGGGACCTAATATATAGTGAAGGAATAAGGTTTGACTTTAGGTGGTGAGCATACAGACAGGTGTAGCATAGAAATGTACACTTGAAAACTATATGATCTTATTAACCAATGTCACTCTAATAAATTTAATAAAACAAATTAAAATAAAATGGTACTTAGAAAAAGACAAAAAAAGAATGAACTACTGCCAAGCACAACATACATTAATTTACAGCTATTATACTGACATACTAGTCAAAAAAAAAAAAGATCAATTGGTCAAAAAAAGGAAGACCAAAAAGAAACATAGTGGTTCCAAAATAGTGTAACGGGAAAAGACACCAGCATTCGGGCTGCCTGTCACTACCAAATCCAATAAGCAATGACAGTGATGGAATCTTTTATGGGCACTTTATTCAGATGGCTGGTGATCCGAGAAGATGGCAGGTTCATACCCTAACAAACCATCTTCCCCTCTCTTTCCTGGCCAGATCTTTTATAAGGGGGTGGGAGAGGACAAACAAGGTGCAGTGAGGGCTTTGAAATTCAGGGAGGATTAGGTGAACAAAGCTGCAGCCTTCCTGTTCTTGGCAGTTAGCTGTTTCCAAGGGAGAGGTGGTCACACAAAAGGCCTGGATGCCTTCAACATGTCCCCAGGCAGTAATCTCTAGCCAGTGCCCCAGGAGGTCGGCTGCTTTTCCCAGGAGCCAGGATGGACCTTATCTGTAGTTTCTGAAACAAAAGCTTAACATACACATTACTTGCTAGACTTATAACTTTTTACCTTAAGCTAAAATTTTCCAAGTCTTGAGTCCCCTCTCATTTCCCACCCTTAGTATTAAACTATTCCATTTCTATGAGATCAGAACTTAGCACTGGACCATACGGTGGGGAGGGGAGGTTAGGAATACACCTAACTGAAGACCTACATAAGGAGGCACATTGTATGCAATAAGCTATGATACTGAAGAAAATGACAAAGATAAAAACAGTGAATTCCTCTCAAAGACCAGGTGTACTAGGCAGCCAGGAAGTTAGTTTAGACAAGTCAATGCCAAAGAATCTTTCTCTCTATTTTACATTAGACATTACATTATTTACTTGCTTTACTTTTTGTCCAATGAGCTGTGAACTATCATTTAAAACAGCAGAGTCCTTTTAAGCTTTTCACATCCATGATTATGCTTACAAGAAGGCAATCTATAGCTGCACAATTTTCCAGTACTACTTTTCTGACTGGTCTTAGTTCTTGACTAATGGCACTGATGGCTTGCAAGGTGGTATTCAAAGCTTTTGCCACAGTGCAGGCTAATCTGCTCATTTCTACATTAAATAAGTTACCATGGTTGGCATTACAAATATAATTAAGGACACATGTTCAGCAGGGCTAAAAGGTGTAAGTCACTGATGCAATCGGATGTAAGGGAGATCCTACTGAACCCAGGTCAAGTGGGGCTTCTGAGGCATAAACACTGTCAGTCTTCCCAGAGAGCATGGTCCCCCAGAGCTGTTTGCTGGAACATAGGAATAGACATTTTACATATCAGAAACCATCTTGTTGGCAGCTTAACATGGGCATAAGCATAAGATACATCAGTAGTAGTGGTACAATTCATCTTCACACCTGCTGAGAACACAAGACAGTTTTAGTACAGTTGACACAAGTTGCACACTCTCTAGCTGGGGTACATTAGTGACCTTTAAGGAAAACATTTCCCTGTCCTTTATAGTTACCACTGGTCCCCAATTATAAATATCAGAGTAGGTCATTTTCTTTTCAGTATCATAAAACACAATATAATTTACAAGGCTTTCTAAAGGAGTACAGATATTTATAAGACATGAAGTGAAACTTTTTTCAACAAGTTCCTTCTGCAAAGTAAAAGTTAGAAATATTCATAACAATTTTGCTAAATATACCTGTTGGGAACCACCCTGCCTGGTATCAGAAGCTGTAACCCCCACCTAGGCTAAGGCTAAGGGAACGCCCTTGGAACCGTAAGCCAGCAAGGAGACAAAAGCTTATCTCCCTGGCAGGAATCCTGCTTCATTCATAACTGAACCCCAAAGCTTGGTCAGTTAGCCAAAGACGGGTAAGATTCCCCAAGGGGGGAATGACCTAAGACAGGCACATTCACGTGGGAGGCCCCCCAAAAGAAGGACTTTGGGGGCTGCAGCAAAAGGGGGTGATGGACCCTTGCTCCTCAGCTTTGACATAGCCTGAGTTCTCATTGTCTGGGAGAAAATCTCCTTATCTCTTGGTTGCCTTAGTTCCTGTGCTCCACCTAAGCCTGAAACAATGACAGGGTGGTGCAGCTCTGTGCTGAAAAGGGCGGATTCCCTGGGTGATCAGGCCTAAGAAAGAACATGTAAATTACTGTGAAACCTCCTTTGTTTAGAATGCTCTCAGTTGAATGAGAAGGGTCCAAGGAGGAAGTTAGTTTGTTCCTCAAAGTCTTACAGCTCTTTGACCCTGACTCAAAATAGACCGGCAGAGTTCCTTGTTATCTATTGTTCCTTACTTCTGCCTAATGAGTACTGTACTTTACCTGAATTATTATGCAAAACGAGCCCAATAAAAGCAGGTTTGGATGGTAAATCATCGCGCTCCCCACTAGGGGGGGTGGCCATTTCGTCCCTACTTGTCCACAGAAACTAGTCTGTCTCTGTGCATGTTTTTTTCTCGCGTTTCGACGAGCCATCCACAGCATTCCGTGATCACTGCTGGCCGGTGACCCACACATCATATACCCAAATATTTTCATCTTGTTTGAATGTAATAAGTTGTCTATAACAAGGCTTTAAACAGGAGGTAAAGAAAAGAATATAAGTCATTGTTTTTCAAAGATGACTTTCAGATCTTCCAGTGCTTTCTTTATTCTGGTGTGATGAGTCCAAGTTCCCCCCCCCCACCCCCCCAGTTTCACCATGGTGGGGGTTGTGAGGAACATGTCCCAAGGTCCAGTCCACTTTCTCCCTAGTTGGGTTTTTGGAGATGCTGTCATCCAAATCTTGAGTAGCATTTTGTCTTCAGGCTCAAAGGAATGCAACAAACCCGTGGGAGAAAAGTCTCTAATACAGGCAAGTTCATTCATCACAGCTATGGTCTGACTTAAATGTTGTACATATTTTTTAACTTCAGTTTTTTTTTTTTTATCTACATACATACCTCTCACCCCAATTGTGACCTGAAATGGCTACCTGTACACAATTTTATAGGGACTCAACTGAATCCCACTTCGAGGAGCCACCCTTATCCTGAGCAGGGCAATAGGTAAAGTTGTAACCGGAAAAGACATGGGCATTCAGCTGCCTGTCACTACCAAATCCAATAAGCAATGAGAGCAATTGAATCTTTTATTGGGGCTTTATTCAGATGGCCAGTGATCCGAGAAGATGGTGGGCTCATACCCTAACAAACCATCTTACTCTTTCTTTCCCAGCCAGATCTTTTATAAGGGGGTTGGGAGAAGGCAAACAAGGTGTCAGCGAAAGCCTTTGAAATTCAACAGTTGCCTCCAAGGGGGAAGGGTAGTCACTTGCTTCTTCCTGGTACAGATGTCTCCAGGGAAGGTAATCTCCAGCTAGTGCCCCAAGAGGTCAGCTGCTTATTCTCAGGAGCCAGGATGGGCCTTATCTGTAGTTACTGAAACAAAAACTTAACATACACATGCTAGATTTATGACTATTTACCTTAAGCTAAATTTTCCCAAGTCTTAAGCCCCTATCATTCCCCACCATTAGTATTAAACTATCTCATTTCCATGAGATCAGCTTCCTATGGAAGTATTCACTTTGTTGCTGTGCCTGTTGCTGGACACTTGATTGTTCAGCATGGGTTTTAGGAATACATGAAACTGTGGACTTACATAAGGGGCAGATTGTATACAACAACAAGCTATGATACTGAAGAAAATGACAAGGATAAAAACAATAAAAGCTTCTCAAAGACCAGATATGTTGGGCAGCCAGGAGGTTAGGTTAGACCAATCAATGCCAAAGAACCCTTCTCCCTGTTTTATATCGGACACCACATCATTTATTTGCTTTACTTTATGCTCTATAAGCTTTGAAGTATCAGTTAGGTTAAAACAGCAGAGTCCCTTAAATTCCTCACATCCATGATTATGTCTCAAAAGAAGGTAGTCTATAGCTGCACGATTTTCCAGTACTGCTTCTCTGACTTGTCCTAATTCTTGACTAATGGCACTAATAATAGCTTGAGAGGTGGCATTTAAGGCTTTCACCATAGCGCAGGCTAACCTGCTTATTTTTATATTTAAATAACTTACCATGGTTGGCATCACGAATATAGTTAAAGACACATATTCATTAGGGCTAAAGAGGTATAAGTCACTGACACAATCAGGTGCAAGGGAGACATCCTGTCGAATCCGGGTTAAGTGGGGCTTCTGAGGCAAAACACTGTCAGTCTTCCCAGAGAGCACGGTCCCCCAGAGCTGTTTGCTGGAACATAAGAATAGACTGTTATTCCACAAATCAGAAACCATCCTGTTGTCAGCTTAACATGGGCATAAGCATAAGATACATCAGTAGTAGTGGTACAATTCATTTTTACACCTTCTGAGAGCACAAGACAGTTTTTAGTGCAGTTGACAAAAATTACACATTATCTAGCTGGGGCTACATTAGCGACCTTCAATGAAAACATTTCCCTGTCTTTTATATTTACCATCGGTCCCCAATTATAAATGTCAGAGTAGGTCATTCTCTTTTCAATACGCTTAAACACAGTATAGTTTCTAAGGCTTTCCAAAGGGGCACAGATGCCTATAAGACATGAAGTGAAAGTTTGTTCCACATAAGTTCCACCTGCAAGACAAAAGTCTGAAATATTCAGGACATTTTTGGCCAAGTATACCCAGACATTTTCATCCCGTTTGAATGGAATAAGTTGTCCATAACAAGGGGTTAAACAGGAGGCAATGAAGAGAACATAAATCACTGTTTCCGAAAAATGACTTTCAGGTTTTCTTGAGGCTCAGTGATCCATTTTTCCTCTGGTGCTTTCTTTATTCTGGTGTGATGAATCCAAGGTTTTATTCCTGCCAACTTCACTGCAGTTGGGGTGGTGAGAAGTATATCTCAAGGTCCAGTCCACTTTTCTTCTAGTTGACTTTCTGGGGATCCTGTCCTCCAGGTCTTGAGCAGCACCTTATCTCCTGATTTGAACAAATGCAGTGGACCTATGGGACAGAAGTCCCTAATACAGGCAAAGTCATTAGTTACAGGTAGGGTTTGACTTAAATGTTGCACATATTTTTTTATTTTCATTTCCTGATCTATATACATACCTCTTACCCCTATTGTAGCCTGAAATGGCTGTCCATACACAATTTCATAGGGACTCAACTGAATCCCACTTCGAGGAGCCACCTTTATCCTGAGCAGGGCAATAGGTAAAGCTTGATCCCAATGAAGATGAGCTTCTTGACACAGTTTGGCTATATTTTTCTTCAAGGTGTGGTTCATCTTTTCTACTTTCCCAGAAGCCTGGGGTCTCCATGCTGTGTGGAGTCTCCACTTAATTCCTAGGATTTTACTAACCTTCTGTGTGATTTCTGAAACAAAAGCAGGTCCGTTATCGCTCTGAATGCTGTCAGGGAGACCAAAGCGAGGGGTTATTTCCTCTAGTAATGCTTTTACTACTTCTGAAGATTTCTCTGTTCTAGTGGGATAAGCTTCTACCCATCTGGAAAAGGTGTCCACAAAGGTTAACAAATATTTCCACCCTCAGAGCCTGGGCATCTGGGTAAAGTTTATTTGCCAGTCCTCAAATGGGCACTGTCCTTGATATTGCTTTCCTTCTTTCTTTTGGTGGGGTTCTGTTTTGGGGTTGTTCTTTTCGCATACAACACATCTAGCAATTACTTTTCTTATTGCTTTGGAAATTCCAGGACCTGTGAGCCATGGTTTAATGTACGTGGTTAATGAGTCTCTTCCATAGTGTGTGGCCTCATGTAAATACTTCATGACTGGTTCTACCAAATGCTCAGGAAGCAGTATAACTCCCTTCTTATTCCTTTTCCATAGACTGTCAGGACTTTCTTCATCAAAACCTCAGCCCTTAGCCTTTTCTAAGTCTGAAATTGAATATTCAGGATCAAATTGTGACAAGTCCAGAATGGGTATCAAAGGCATCAGAGGCGTTCTTTTAGCAGCTTCTTTAGCTGTTTTATCAGCTAGATTGTTTCCTCTAGATGCTTCAGTTCCCTCTCTTTGATGCCCCAGGCAGTGCATGAGTGCCACTTGTAAGGGTGCCTGGACAGCCTCTAATAACTTTAGAATTTCAGCTGTATGCTTAATTTCCTTTTTATGGGAGGTTAACAGTCCTCTTTCTTTCCAGATCAAACCATGTGCATGCAAAATCAAAAAGGCATACCTTGAGTCGGTGTACACATTTACTCTTTTTCCCTGTGATAATTCCAGTGCCCTCGTCAATGTGATCAGCTCAGCCTTCTGGGCAGAGGTTCCTGGTGGCAGGGCGTTGGCCTCCACTACTCCTTCAAGAGTCACAACTGCATACCCAGCTTTTCTGTTTCCTTTTTCCATATAGTTGCTTCCATCTGTATAGAGAGTCCAGTCTGCTTCTTCTAGGGGATAGTCCTGTAAATCAATTCTGCTGGAATAAACATCATCAATCATTTCAACACAGTTATGCATCAGTGCAGCTGAGTTAGGCTCTGGGAGAAGAGAGGCAGGATTTAATTTATTTACAGCTTTGAGGGAGACATTGGGATTGTCAAGAAGAATGGCTTGATACCTGCCCATTCTCTCAGCAGTGAGCCACATGTTCCCTTTTCTCTCCAACAGGCTCAACACTTGATGAGGTGCATATATGGTAGTAGGCTGTCCTAAGGAAAACTTCTCAGCTTCCTGCAAGAGCTCGCAGGTAGCTGCTACTGCTCTTAGACAAGCAGGCCATCCTGGACAGTGTGACCCAATTTCTTTGACAAGTACGCAGTGGGTTGTGGAATGTCACCAAGCATTTGGGTGAGGACTCCTAGGGCAATGCCCTATCTCTCATGTACATATAGCTGAAAGGGCTTAAGAAGGTTTGGAAGACCCAAAGTTGGCACTGAAGCCAGGTGTGTCTTTAAGGACTCAAAAGCCTGAGTACACTCCTTTGTTCACTCTAAAGGGCCATATTCTGATCCCTTCAGCGCTTCATATAGGGGTTTGGCGATAAGCCCAAATTTTGGAATCCAGATGCGGCAGTAGCCTGCCATCCCCAGAAATCCCCTTAATTGTTTCTTAGTACTGGGAGTTCTCATGAGGGTTATGGCTTCTTTTCTGTTTCCAATGAGACTCCTTTTACCAGGTTCAAGCAGAAACCTGAGGAATTTAACGGCTTGTTGGCAAATCTGGGCTTTCTGTGCTGATACTTTACAGCCACAAGATGCCAGATGGTTCATAGTAGCTATGGTGTTAGTTAAGCATTGCTGAAATGATGCCCCGGTAATTAGGAGATCATCTACATATTGCAACAGAATTCCTCCTTCTAATGTTAGTTCTTTTAAGTCCTGGCTCAGGATTTCCCCCCAAATAGTGGGGGAGTTCTTGAACCTTTGTGGTAGGACTGTTCAGCAGTACTGAGTCTTGACTTGGGATTCTGGGTCCTGCCACTCAAAAGTGAACAACGATTGTGAATCCTGATCAACCAGAATGCAAAAGAAAGCATCCTTTAAGTCCAGTACTGAATACCAATGACTGTCCCCGGGTATACAGTTCACCAAAGTATAAGGATTTGGAACAGTGGGGTGGATACCTTGTACAATGTCATTTATGTCTCTTAGATCTTGTACAAACCTATACTCATCTGAATGAGGTTTCTTGATAGGCAAGATGGGGGTATTGTATGGAGAGTGAGAGGGCCGAATGAGTCCATATTCCTGGAACTTCTGAATTATTGGACATATTCCTTCTAAGGCCTCTTTTTGCAAAGGATACTGCTTCCTATTGGGGATTCCTGCCCCTGGTTTGAGGTCGACCTTAATAGGAGAGGCTCATTTAGCTCTCCCTGGCCTCCCAGCAGCCCATACAATGGGGTTTACCTGGTTCTCGATTTCTTCCAGCCAGCATTGAGAGTCCTCTGGTTCTCTGCTGGATCTCTGGAGAAACAGCCACGCATGCTCTGGAGGGACCTGTAGGTGGAGTTGTCGTTCCTCTGGAAGAAAGGTAATCTGAGCGCGAAGTTTTGACAGCAGGTCTCTCCCCAAAAGAGGTATGGGGCATTCAGGTATATATAGGAAACTGTGGGTTAAGACCGTGTCTCCCACGGCACATTCCAAAGGTTTCAAGAAAAACTGGCTTTCAGGGTTTCCGGAAATTCCGGTTACAGTCACAGCCTGTCGCGAAGATTCAGCTAGGGGTTTATTGACCACAGAATATGTTGCCCCAGTCTCAATTAAAAAGTCCACAGTCTGTCCCCCTACTGCTAGTTTTACCCGAGGTTCCTGGGGGGTGACATTAATAGGTCGCTGTAATGAGAGAACCTCTGGGCATCATCAGTCTTCATCATGATTATTTCCTCTCTTTAGCATAACTCTCAAATTCTCTGGCTTAATCTTTGTACTCCTTCTCTTGGGACACTCGTTTTTCTAGTACCCTGTCTCTCTGCAATAGGCGCATTGGTCGCGGTAAGTATTTTAAACTGGGATTGGCACCACCTGCCTGCTGATGAAACTTTCCAGGAGCCTGTTCTAAAAAAATGGTGGTTGTTTGGGCCTTCTTCTGTTCTCTGTTGTTGTAAACTTTGAAGGCAATATCTACTAATTGAGATGGATTCATGCCTATTCCTCCCTCTAACTTCTGAAGTTTCTTTCTGATATCAGGTGCACTTTGGGAGATAAAAGTCACGTTTACCATTCTAACATTTTCAGGGACTTGTGGATCCAAGTCTGTATATTTTCTAAAAGCCTGGTAAATTCTTTCAAGAAACTCAGAAGGGTCCTCTGTGGGCTTTTCTTGCACTGCCTGCACCATATTCAGACTTTTCTGCTTGGGAACCCCTTTCTTCATTCCCTCAAGAATGCATCTCTTATAGTGCTCTAAGAGATGTATGTCATCCCCATTAGCATCCCAGTTGGGCTCAGTTAGAGGTATTGCTCTAGTGGGGTCAGGGGTTCCATCTGGGTTTTGTTGATGTATACTTCGAGCCTCCTCATTTGCCTGATCCAATACTAGTCTCTTCTCATCCCCCGTGAGCAAGATGTTTAATAAAGCTTGTATATCTGCCCAGTTGGGATGATGAGTGGCAAAAATGGTTGTAACCAAATCAGTCATTTTAATAGGATTGTCTCTATAAGAAGGGCTTGAACTCTTCCAGTTTAACAGATCTGACGTAGAAAATGGAGTATGTGACCAATAATATCCAGCAGGGTGGCCTTCTGGCCCTACTCTTACTGGAAGTCTCCTCAAAGGATATTTCCCTGCTCTGGTAGGGGTTTTTCCTCCATCAAATTTGGTCCCCTGGCGTGTTAGAGATGGGGATACCAGTTCAGGCGCACTTTCCCTAGTTTCCTCCCCTGAATTGGGAGGAGGATCCCTTGGATGGAGGGGGGGACGCGTGGGAACCCTAACCATGCTTGCAGCAGCCATGACATCTAGATCTCCCTGGTCTCTCTCCTCTGCGCTTCTACTATCTTTTACATACAAACTCCCTTTTCTCTGAACCATTAACTTATTTCCTTTTAATTCTGTTTCTTTATTATACAAACTCATAAAGGCTTCTATGTAAGGCAATTCATCCAACTTCCCTGATCTTTGACAAAACAGCTCTAATTGTAGTATAGTATGGTAATTCAAAGACCCATTTAGTGGCCAGCACTCCCCTGAATCTAGATTATAAGTGAGCCAAACAGTGTTACAATAATAAAAAAAAAACATTCTTTTTCGTCATGGGTTTATAAGCATACCTTGACCAATTTACCAGAACCCGCCCCAGCAGGCTGTTTTTCGGAATGGAGGGCCCCCCCCCCATATTACCAGATAGAGCTCAGCAGAGCTCCAAACACAGAAGTCCTTTTGGACCAGACAGACGCCCTTTCAGACCAGACGGAGCTCCAAACAGATGGTACCCAAACAGAACAGATAATTTAAGTTGTGACCTGGGATTTCAACCTGAACCAGAAAGCACAAGGATTCAATCAAGTGTGATGAACAATGAGAGGTGCTGGGAGCAAGGGGTAAGAATCCCCAAGTGAAATCACTCAGCAGCTGCTTGGGATTCTCTGACTCCAAACCCACAGGGCCCCTCAGTCCAGGCAGCCAATGGAACTCCCCGCCAAATACCCAAACTTACTGGAGAGTCCCAAAGTCTGTCCAGGCAGAGTTGCCAAAATATGTAACCAGAAAAGACACCGGCGTTCAGCTGCCTGTCACTACCAAATCCAATAAGCAATGACAGAGATTGAACCTTTTATAGGTGCTTTATTCAGATGGCCAGTGATCCGAGAAGATGGCGGGCTCATACCCTAACAAACCATCTTACTCTTTCTTTCCCAGCCAGATCTTTTATAAGGGGGTTGGGGGAGGGCAAACAAGGTGTCAGCGAAAGCCTTTGAAATTCAACAGTTGCCTCCAAGGGGGAAGGGTAGTCCCCTGCTTCTTCCTGGTACAGATGTCTCCAGGCAAGGTAATCTCCAGCCAATGCCCCAGGAGGTCAGCTGCTTATTCTCAGGCACCAGTGTGGGCCTTATCTGTAGTTACTGAAACAAAAACTAAACATACACATTACTTGCTAGATTTATGACTATTTACCTTAAGCTAAATTTTCCCAAGTCTTAAGCCCCTATCAAAGCTTGATCCCAGTGAAGATGAGCTTCTTGACACAGTTTAGCTATATTTTCTTCAAGGTATGGTTCATCTTCTCTATCTTCCCAGAATCCTGAGGTCTCCATGCCATGTGGAGTCTCCACTTGATTCCTAAAATTTACTAACCTCCTGTGTAATTTCTGAAACAGGCAGGTGCATTAACAATCTGGATGCTGCCAGGAAGGCCAAAGTGAGAGATTATTTCCTTTAGTAAAGCTTTCACTGTTTCTGCCGATTTATCTATTTTAGTAGGACAAATTTCTATCCATCCTGGAAAAAGGTGTCAACAAAGACTAACAAATATTTCCACTGTCAGACCCTTGGCATCTGAGTAAAGTCTATTTGCCAGTCCTCAAATGGGCACTGTCTTTGGTATTGCTTTCTTTTTCCTTTGATGGGGTTCTGTTTTGGGATTGTTCTTCTGGCACATAACACATCTAGCAACTACTTTTCTTATGGCTTTAGAAATTCCAGGACCTGTGAGCCACAGTTTGACATAGGTGGTTAATGAGTCTTTTCCACAGCATGTGGCATCATGCAGATGCTTTATGACTGGCTCTACTAAGTGTTCAGGAAAACAGTATAGCTCCTTTCTTATTTTTTTCTATTGCTTATCAGGACCTTCTTCATTAAAACCCTATCCCTTAACTTTTTCCAAGTCTGCAGTCGAATATTCAGGGTTAAATTTTGACAAGCCTGGAACAAGTACCAAAGGCATTATAAATATTCCTTTAGCAGCCTCTTTTGCTGCCCGTTCAGCCAGATTGCTTTCTCTAGCCACTTTAGTGGCCTCTTTCTGATGCCCTGGGCAGTGCGTAACTGCCACTTGTAAAGGTACCTGAATAGCCTTTAATAATTTTAAAATTTCTGCTGCATGCTTAATCTCCTTTTTATTTGGAGGTTAACAGTTCTTTGTCTTCCCAGATGAAACCATGTGCATGCAAAGTCAGGAAAGCTTATCTTGAGCTGATACACACATTCACTCTTTCCATGACAGTACCCTTCCCAATGCAGTCAGTTCAGCTTTCTGAGCAGAGTTTGCTGGTGCAAGGCCTTGGTCTCCATGACTTCTTGAAGAGTCACAACTACATATCCAGCCTCTCTGCTTCCTTTGTCCATATAACTGCTTCTATCTGTATAGAGAATCCAGTCTGCTTCTTCTAAAGGATGGTCCCGTAAATCAATTCTGCTAGAATACACTTCATGAGTTATTTCAACACAGTCATGTATTAGTGCAGCCAAGTCAGGACCTGGGAGAAGAAAGGCAGTAATTACATACAGTTTTGAGGGAGACGTTGGGATTGTTGAGAAGAAAGGGCTTGGTACCTGCCCATTCTTTCAGCAGTCAGCCACATATTTCTCTTTTGCTCTAGCAGGCTCAACACTTGCTGGGACACATAACTGGCATAGGCTGTCCCAAGGCAAACTTTTTCAGCTTCCTCCAAGAGCTCGCAGATGGCTGTCACTCTCAAGCAGGCTGGCCATCCCTGGACAGTGTGATTTAATTTCCTTGACAATTATGTGATGGACTGCAAATGTCACTAAGCATTTGGGTGAGGAATTCTAGGGCAACACCCTGTCTCTCACACACATATCATTGAAAGGGCTTCAGTAGGTTTGAAAGCCCCAAGGCTGGTGCTGAAGCCAGGTGTACTTTCAGGGACTCAAAAGCCTGAGTGCACTCCTTTTTCCATTCTAAAGGGCTATATTCTGGTCCGTTCAGAGCCACACATAGTGGATTAGCAGTGAGCCCAGAGTTTGGAATTCAAATGCAGCAGTCACTTGCCATCCCCAGGAATCTCCTTAACTGTTTCCTGGTGTTGGGAGGGGTCCTCTGTGGACTTTTGCTGCACGGCCTGCACCATGGTCAGACTTTTCTGATCAGGGATGCCTTCCTCCATTCCCTCAAGGAGGCATCTCTTATAATGCTCTAAGAGAGAAAGGCCATCCCCATTAGGGTCCCAGTTGAGTTCAGTTACAGGTATTGCCCTGGGAAGGCCCAGAGCCCATCTAGATTTTCTTGGTATAACCTCCGAACCTCTTCATTTGCCTTATCCAACACCAGCCTCTGCTCATCCCCCTTACTGAAGCAAAGAATTCAGTAAGACTCCTATGTCTGCCCAATTGAGATGATAAGTGGCAAAAACTGACACAACCAAATCAGTCATTTTAGCAGGGTTATATCCATAAGAAGGGTTTGAGTTTTTCCAATTTAATGGATCTAATGTAGAAAACAGAGCAGGTGCCCAATAACATCTAGCAGGCTGGTCTTCTGGACTTATCCTCACCGAAAAGTCTCTGAAAAGCATACTGCCTTGCCCTGGTAGGAGCTTTGCCTCCACCAAATCTGGTTCCTTGACCAATTCAAGGCAGTCATGCCAGTTCAGGCACACTTTCCCCATTTCACTCATCGGAGTGAATCCCTTGCGGCTGCAGGAACTCTGATCAGCTTGCAGTGGTCATAATGATAGGGGCTTAAGACTTGGGAAAATTTAGCTTAAGGTAAATAGTCATAAATCTAGCAAGTAATGTGTATGTTAAGTTTTTGTTTCAGTAACTACAGATAAGGCCCACACTGGTGCCTGAGAATAAGCAGCTGACCTCCTGGGGCATTGGCTGGAGATTACCTTGCCTGGAGACATCTGTACCAGGAAGAAGCAGGGGACTACCCTTTCCCCCTTGGAGGCAACTGTTGAATTTCAAAGGCTTTCGCTGACACCTTGTTTGCCCTCCCCCAACCCCCTTATAAAAGATCTGGCTGGGAAAGAAAGAGTAAGATGGTTTGTTAGGGTATGAGCCCGCCATCTTCTTGGATCACTGGCCATCTGAATAAAGCACCTATAAAAGGTTCAATCTCTGTCATTGCTTATTGGATTTGGTAGTGACAGGCAACAAAACACCGGTGTCTTTTCCAGTTACAGTAATATCTAGATCTCCCTGGCCCCTCTCCTCTGAGCTTCTGTCTTTCACATGTAAATTCCCTTTTCTCTGAGCCATTAACTTATTTTCCTCTTTTTTTTCTTTGTAACTCTGCATGCATCTTTATCATGTAAACCCAAAAACTTCTAGACAAGGCAATTTGTCCCACTTCCCTGATTTTTGACAAAACAACTCTAGTTACAGTATAATACAGTAATTTAAAGACCCACTCAGTGACCAGTGCTCTCCTGAGTCTAAGTTATATGGGACAGAAACAGAACAGTACTACAACAAAACAATGTACGCTTTCGATATACACTCATAAGTCAACGAATTAGAACCGGTCCAAAAGGCCATTTCATGGAATAGAGGCTTTTCCCCACCATTCTACCAGATGGAACTCCATAGAGCCCCAAACAGAAGGTACCCAAAACAGACATCCTTATAGACACAGACAGAGCTCCAACAGAAGGTACCCAAAACAGAACAAATGACCTAAGTTGTGACCCAGAATTACAACCTGAACCAGAAAGCACAAGGATTCAATCAAGTGTGATGAACAATGAGAGGTGCTGGGAGCAAGGCGGGGGGAATCCCCAAGTGAAATCACTTGGCAGCTGCTTGGGATTCTCTGACTCCAAACCCACAGGGCCTCTCAGTCCAGGCAGCCAATGGGACTCCCCGCCAAATACCCGGACTTATTGGAGAGTCCCAAAGTTTGTCCCGGTGGAGTCACCAAAATATGTAACCGGAAGACACCAGTGTTCCGGCTGCCTGTCACTACCAAATCCAATAAGCAATGACAGCAATGGAATCTTTTATGGGCACTTTATTCAGATGGCTGTCTATCTGAGAAGATGGAAGGTTCATACCCTAACAAACCATCTTCCCCTTCTCTTTCCTGGCCAGATCTTTTATAAGGGGGTGGGAGAGGACAAACAAGGTGCAGTGAGGGCTTTGAGATTCAGAAGCTGTAACATTCCTGCCCTGGGCAGTTAGCTGATCCCAAGGGGGAAGGGTGCTTGTCTGGTCTCCTTGGAACAAAGGTTCGGATGTCTCCAGGCGGTAATCTTCTATCAGTGCCCCAGGATGTCAGCTGTTTTTCCTAAGAGCCAGGATGGGCCTTATTTGCAGTTTCTGAAACAAAAGCTTTAACATACACATTACTTGCTAGACTTATAACTTTTTACCTTAAGCTAAAATTTTCCAAGTCTTGAGTCCCCTAACTAGAACATTAAAAAACATGGGATACTACATTGAAAAGTTTGAAACTGCATACATATGTGATTAAACAATAAAGAAAAGCAAGAAAGGCAGGCGGGAAGATGGCAGTGATGTGGGTGGAAGCTCAACCTACTTGCTTGTGCACCCTACTGGGACACCTAGCTGATTTTCTGAAGAATAGAGTGAACAGCCAACAGAATCCTAGCTAATATGAAGTTTGGAAGCCAAAGTGTGCCCAGGACACTTAAAAATGGGCGGTAAGGTAATTTTGTAGGCCAACAGGAGGGTCCTCTGGCCTTGTGCAGGAGACCAGGGCTGCCACAGAAACATTGGAGGAGAGCCGAGTCAGTGATTGCAACCTAGTGGCTCCCTCCTCCCAGAGAGGGGACTTCTCAGACCCATGCTAGCAGAGACCTGGATGTGTAAAGTTGCTAGGGGGATAAAAAGGCAGTAAGTGACATGTAGCTGGTGACATATCCAGGCTGGGACTGCGGTCGCAGGGTAAGACAGTACGAGAGAAATTGGGGAGCAGGGTGACACCTGGAGTTGGGAAAAGAGATGGGCCACAACTAACCCTGCCCCAGATAAACTCTAGACTGGTCAGAGAGTTGAAAGCTGGGCATTTGCTACAATGGGACTTTTCTCCAAAGTGGAACTTGCCACTGTGCAGGGACCTCGTACCCACAGAGACTTTGCATGAACAGCAGCTGGGCCATCAAAGAGGAAGGAGTAGGGGTGGTGTTTGATCCCAATAAGGGTGCCTCATGCATTGATCAAAAGGGGGCAGTAGGAGTTCGGTGAGTCAGTGGCTCCAGGAGAGATTTTTTTCAGTAGAGGAACTCGGCTGAGGTGCAGGGACCTTGAATGCATATGCAGCCGTCAATCCACCAAAGAGGGAAGGGGGGTGCGATTTGCTCCCTCTCAGCGCACCTCGTGGACCGGTCAAAGGGTTGCAAAATGACGTGAATTATCAGCGCTGGCCTGGTGCAAATGTGAAGAGTGGACAGTGTGGGCTGCACAGTGCTTTGAGAGCATGGACTGGAAGCTTGTCATCTGTGATTATTGCAGCCCAGACTGAGCCCCCATTCTTGTGGAACCACAGGAAAGAAAAAAAAGAGTCCAGCCACCCTCTCTCTGCTGGATCCTCGAAGTCCTCCAAACAAGGTTGGCAGGTTTAAAATCAGTGGGAAGTGTTTTATTTATTTATTTACTTATTTATTTATTTATTTTTATTTTTTGCAAGAGTTAGACAATAAGACCTGGAGCTGTGAGAAAACCAGAGACAGATCCAGAAAGAAGTCAGAAGGCAAACACCAACAGTAAAGACAAATTTCGCTTTTCTATCTTAGAACTTGGGTGCTTTTTAAATTTCTCTACTTTCTGTTTATTTAGGTTTTTTGTTTTGTTTGTTTTTATTTTTTGATTCGGGTTTTTATTCTCCCTTCCATATAGCATTTCAATTTCTTTCCTTTCACTTCACTCACATTCCAAATAACACACTACTCTTGGTCTTTGGCTTTTTATTCTTTTCAATCAGATTATATATTTCTTATCATACTATTGTTATTCCAAATCCCACACAGCACTCTTCCCTGGTCTTAAACCATTTCACCATCTTCCTCAGCTTTATTACTGTTGTAAACTTTATTTTCTCTCATATTACACCAAGTTTCTATCCCTTAGTATCACTATTTCTCCTCCATCTAACCTCACATATGTAATCTTCTTTCTAAAGTCAGCTCACGTCCTTTTTTCCTCCTAATATGAGTTCTATTTCTTTTTCACCATTTATAAACAGTGGCTAGTTGGGTGAAATATCATGGTTATTGCTGTACTTCTCCAAAGGAACTCCTATTTGTTCGCTACTTTTTTGTACTTTGAATTCCATAGAATACTCTCCTGGTGTTTTACTCCATTGTGCTTTTGTCCTGCCCCTGATTAGCTGAGTAAGGAGTTTTATTTCATTGTTTTCCCCCGCCCTTTTTTCCCCTGTCTCTCAACCTGGGCTTTACTCCTTACTCTATTTTAAAGTATTTTACTTATTTATTTTTAGAGAGGGGAAGGGAGGGAAAAAGAGAGGGAGAGAAATGTCAATGTGTGGTTGACTCTTATGTGCCTTCCACTCGGGACCTGGCCTGTAACCCAGGCTTGTGCCCTAGACTGGAAATTGTGCCAGTGACCCTTTGGACCATAGGCTGGCACTCAATCCATTGAGCCACACTAGCCAGGGCTACTCCTTACTCTAATTAGTTTGCCTCCCCAATCTTCTCAAAATCATTTTTCTTTATTGTAGACAGCTCATATTTGCTTTTTGTTTTTCTACAATTTTCTTATTCCCGTTCCACCTTTATTAAACTTTATTCATAAGTTGTTGCTATTGATCCTGCTGTGTTGTCATCATCCTATGTACAATGTTTTTGTATCTTCTTCAATAAATGTCTCTATTTTTCATATGACATGACTGGATAACTTCTGGACAGACCTCATATATGTCAAAGTCATTTAATCTCTGAAAGAGGTGCTACCAATATTATCTTACGTAGCACCACTACTTAACCATCCTTGTTTTCAGATGTAGAAATAAAGATACAGAGAACATATTAGCTAACCTTATTGACCATTTACCCTCTATCAGTTGCTGGACTAATTTCTTCACACACATATAATCCTCACAATAATGAGGACAGTAAGGTAAATTCTTTTCCAAAGTTCATGCTGTTGGTAGCTGACAACACCATGACAGGAGCCCAGTTTTTCACTGATCTGAAAGTCAGTAAGCTCTCGTTATCAAGATAGGTTATTGGCTTTTTCTTTCTTTCCTTCTTTTTCTTAACATTCGTTTTATTCTTTATGTTTTGTGTTACTAAGTAACATGTCATGTTTCATTTTATTTATTTTTTAATATCCAACATTTTAATTTTTTTATTGTTGTTTAAGTACAGTTGTCTCCATTTTCTCCCCACCACTTCTCCCCACACCAGCCATCCCTTTTGCTTTCAATAATACGGAGAGTAATTATGTGGATATAACCATCATTGACTTGTTGACTATTTTATAATAAGATAAAAGAGTTGAAAAAGGTGGCATTCTTTGAAAAGACTTCTGAAGCCCTATCTTGATTAAAGTGAGAGGAATTTCATTTAATACATCCTGGAGATAGATCCCCCCAAGTGTGAATTTAATACTGATGGCAGATTCTTCTATCATGCCTCCCTCAAAGAAGTCTTTACTGAAATGTTCATGAAGCCCTGGCTTTTTCAAAAAATGACACAGCACAGAAGGGTTTAGTCAGATGGGCTCTCTGGCTAGGAATTTTCACTTCCTTCTAAGTCCTGATAATGTTTTGAAACAAACCTTAAGGAGCACATGACCAAGTGTGTTTGTGATGCATCTAGATATGAGAGGTAATATATTTGGGTGACAAAAACTGGAATTTTGGGGGACATTTTGGTGGATTAAGGAAACAGGAAATCCTTGAATTTGGAATTGGACTGGAAAATCTATTTACTATGCATTAGTTGGGAGGCTTAGTTTAGATTAGAAGGATTTTGGCTCATTTTTGTAGGAATTGTGTTGTCCTAAAGACAAAACAAAACCATTCTTCCTATAGTTCTTTGAGTGCTTAGGAAACTAAGAATATTCTTCTCTTGGACAGAATTTTGGATTGCCAGTGCTCTGTATAGGGAGCTGCATTTTGGACTGGATGAAATTCTGCAGACTTAAAGGGGTAAAACCATTTTGGGATATAGGCACTTCTGGACCTCCAAAAATATAATAAAAGAGGACAGATAATATTAATAAAAAGCAAAAAGAAACAAATATATGTAGTATACAATAAATAAATTATCTTCCAATGTATAGAAAAGAAAATAAAAGATATCAATTGGAGGTAGGAATGTACAAATATGATGGCAAAGCCCATGTTCACCTGTGGTGATTAAGATGGGCTCCTTTGCAGGAAGGAGTATGGTATTATGGTATTATGGTAATAGTGTAGACCTCTTACTACTCAAAGTAAAATTTGCAGAATAACCACATTGGTCTTACCTGAGAGCTTATTAAGAATGCCAAATCGTAGGCACCATCGTAAATTGGCTGGATCAGCATATGCATTTTAAAAAGCTCAGCAGATGATTTTTTTTTTCTCATATTAGAAGTACTGGGATTAAAGGCATATTTAAAGTCTCTATGATGTTTCCTGCTCCATTTCTGGGTTTCTTCTGCAAGGATATTCCTTCTTTTGTGTCGGGATAAACTTTTTGAATGGTGAATATTAAGAACAACTTTGTAAAAAGCACGAAAGGTTATTACTCCTTCTCTCATCCAGATAGTGAAAGTAAAATCAAGCAATGGGCTAAGTATTTCTATTTATGTTACTGTACATGTTGTAAATGAGAATACAAAGATCATCATTATTCTCTTTCTCCACAAATAAAAGCAAGGCTTTGTGGATGTGACAGTTATTTGATTGTGAGAATTGTGTTTATAGTTAAAAGTTAGTGAAAAGCATCCCTAAATTGGCTTCAAACTTGGTGTAGGTGAGGAACTGCTGGGGAAAGTTAAGTGAAGTTGGTGGAGAATCATTCTGACAGAATAGGTATTAAGACTGAGCACTTGTGTCATGGTGTGAGAGCCTAGAGAACTAGCTGTAATTGAAAAGCTGCATCTTCATTTTGTCATACAACTTGATAGTAAAGGCCCCATTCTAAACTTGTTTTTAGTATATATAGGGACTTTGTCTTACAATAAAATGCATCAGTATGAAACCTTTTGATGTTGTACAATAGACTTTGGACAAGTGGGATCTGTGTGGCTTTTCCAATCATGGAATTGAATGAAAAATACCAGCTATGCAGTTTGGATTCTTTTTTCTAAATAATTATTTTATTGTTCAATTATAATTGTCTGCATTTCCCCCCACCATCCCCCCCGCCACCCCAGACAAACCCACCTCTCCCTTGCTCCACCCTCCACCTTGGTTTTAGTCATGTGTCCTTTATAGTAGTAGTTCCTGAAAACCATTCCCCTCATTAACTCTTCCCACCTCCCCTTTGGTTACTATCAAATTATTTTTAATTTCTATGTCTCTGGTTATATTTTGCTTGCTTTTTCTTTTGTTTATTATGTTCTAGTTAAAGGTGAGATCATATGGTATTTGTCCCTCACTTGCTGGCTTATTTCACTTAGCATAATGCTCTCAGTTCCATCCATGCTGTTGCAAAGGGTAGGAGCTCCTTATTTTTCTCTTCTGTGTAGTACTCCATTGTGTAAATGCACCATAGTTTTTTGAGCAGTTTGGATACTGACTGTGGTTAAGTATATATTTTAGTTATAAAGTGATATTGGCAGTCAAAAACAGTTGAAGGGCTAATTGCCCCTAGTGGTAGGAATGGACTTGTGCTTCCAAATGTAACACTATTTTGAAGGACTTCTGGTGACTAAAGATCACCATGAAACATAATTTATTTTTATTTTTTAAAGATTTTATTTATTTATTTTTAGAGAGAGGGTAAGGGAGAGAGAAAGAGAGGGAGAGAGACATCAGTGTGTGGTTGTCTTTCATGTGCCCCCTACTGGGGACCTAGCCTGCAACCCAGGCATGTGTCCTGACTGGAATCAAAATGACAACCATTTGGTTCACAGGCTGACAATCAATCCACACAAGCCAGAGTGCCATGAAACATAATTTATGTGTATAAGTCTGTTATCATATTGTAGTTCCTAAGCAGTGTCAACAAATTATAGCTGGACTTCAGATTCTCAATGAAATGATAAATTTTATTGATAGTCTTGCTAAGTCTGTCAGCAGGCTAAGCTACTTGGCTAAGGCTAAATTTCTAAAGAGCGCACTTGGAGATGTTGAATCCAGATCCACCTTACTTGAGGCCTCATGATCATATTTTCTATCATTGTCATGGCCAATGGGTAATTGACCCTATTTGATTACACCTCCTGGAAAGAACTGAAGAATTATCTGCTTACATCTAGGAAAAACTACCAATCATTTAGGCAATTTACCTGAATATCAGCCAAGCCACCCAGCCACCCACCCACCAACCAACCAACCAACCAACAAATTAACCAAACCAAAATAACAGAATTACACAAAAATTTTTAAGTTCTTTTTATCAGACACTGTGCTAGTTGAAGATAGTATAAAATTCAATAAGTAAAGTCCATGGTCTTGAGGAAGGCACAGACATTTAAATAAATAATCATATTATATTATAAATTATAAAATAGAGAAGACCATGTTTTCTGCCTGGAAATAGTGGTGAGATGGTGGCGGGGGGAGGCCCAGGTAAGATACAGAAAGAAGATGACATTCCAATTTTATATCAAAGAATGAGTTCAAATGATGACATAAGCTTCTTCAGGCCTAGGTGACAGCATGAGCAAGATCATACAAGCATCAAAGCTCATGGTTTCTTTAGAGAGCAGCAAGGGTTGAGTATAGCATAGGGATGGGGAACTCATGTCACAAAAGTGTCACTTCCACATACCTGAATAAATTAATCTGAGCTCACATTACAGCTGTTCTATAGCTGGATTTTTCTAGAAATAATTAAAAAACAATCTTGAAAAATTGTCATTTCACATGTAGGAGGGTTTAGACTCCTACTATGTTAAGTATCTTTTTATGCATATTGAGGTGTTTGGGTAGCTAGATCATTTCTAAGCACTCTTCCAGCCCTGACATTTTTAGCTTCCATGTTTATGTCTGAGAGGTACACAATTAGATAGAAATATTTAAACCTTAAAGGAAGGAGCTATATCTCATGCTGAAATGTATCACTACACATTGGAATCTACTCTCAATTTCTCAAATTCACCTCTAAAATCTTAGTTTTGAACTGTAATAATTCTTAAGTTTGATAAAGATGCTAAGGCATGTGTATTGTCAATTCTTATGTTTATAGGTTTTTTTAAATATAAAGAATGGTTTGTAATGAAAATATATTTAAGTGTCTATCCATGTTATATATGGCACTATACTGACTTTTAGGAAAGTTCTTAGCTGCATGGTGATTAAAAATAAAAAAGTCAAGGCCCTAGAATAAAAAGCTATTATGAAACTTCCATAAAAGTCATTCATTATAGCCAATGTCCAGCCTTGTCTCCAGCCACATTGGACAAGGGAAAGTTTACCTGAGATGACTTCTCACTTCCCCATCCTATATCATTGCCCTTCTCATTCTCCTTTCCCTTACATAGTGCCATGTAGTTATCAGGAGAGAGAAGATATTTCTGGCAAGGAATTCATTGAAATTTCTTGAATATCATTACATGGAAACCAAACACTTATTCTACCTACTTACATGTTGAGCCCTGGATAGAACTGGACAGCCAGATATCTTGACAATGATTCCCTCCTTAACCAAACCTTAGCCAGGTTCTTCTAAGTCTTCTTGTCAACTAGACCTTGACCTTGGCCTGGTGAGCTGCATTTTAGCAAAGAATCTTGCTAAACCAATTTAGTGAGAATCTCCTCACCTTTGATGACAAATCAAGCTCCTCTTCTATTCTTTACTTGTGATCAACCTCGTCATCCTCCACACTCAGTATCTAAGTTTTTGGTCTGCTTTTAGCAAGAATCCTGTTGTTAGTTTAGTAAGAATCACCCTACCCTTGATATCTAATCAAGTTCCACTTAGTAATTTTCCATTCACTGTACTCATTGGTTCCAAATTCTCTGCTGTCTTTGCCATATTGGGAAGTGAGTACAGTCTCCCCCTAATTGTTATAGACTCTCCCCTATTGCAATAATCTTGAAAACAGTATTCTTACTATTTTAAAAAGTGTTAGAATAATTTATTTTTGATAGTGTACATGAGTCTGTGGTAGGAAAATTCTAAGATACCCCCATGATCTTCATCCATTGTTGTTGCTCAAATAGTTATATTGTTACATGGCAAAAGGAATTTTGCAGATGTAATTAAGGTTGTTAACCAGCTGACATTAAGGTAAGAAAATTATGGAGGCTGGCCTAACCTGATCACAAAAAACCTTCAAAAGCAAGTTAATTTTTTTCATCCTGTAGCATAATAGAGAGAGAGGGTCCAAAATGAGAATGGACTCAAAGTACTATTGCTGATTTGAATACAGAGGAACTATGAGGAAAGGATCTGAGAGTGGTCTCTTAATGCTGAGAGTAATACATGGCCAACAGCAAGAAAGAAAATGGGACTTCAGTCCTATCATTGCAAGAAACTACATTCTGCCAGCAACTTGAGTGAGTTTTCATCACAGAACATCCAAATAGGAGCCCAGGAGAGCTCAGTTCAATTTTTCAGTTACTGATACCTTGATTTTGGCCTTGTGCGACTCTAATCAGAGAACTTAGATGAGCTTCCTTCAACTTCTGACTTACAAAATGGTGAGCTCATAAATGGATGTAGTTTCAAGCCACCATATTTGTGGTTATTTGTTATACAGCAATCAAAAACTAATATATATTATTCATATATCAGGGAGAGGATTGATGAACTGGAATTCACCACTTAGGTCTGCATTACTGTCTGCATGGCATGAAATCATAAGGCCAGGTTTTATGTAAATTCAATAATATAAATTCTATTATTTAAAAGATAGGTAAACTCTACTCTCTAGGATTTCATATAGCATGAGGCATTTATATATATATATATATATATATATATATATATATATATTAATTTTAATTGTTGTTCAAGTAAAGCTTAATGTCTTTTACTCCCATCCCAGCCCACGCCCCCAGGCCTTGCCACCTCCCACCCATTTCCACCCCATCCCTAGTTTTCGTTCATGCGTCCTTTATATTTGTTTCTGTAAACCCTTCCTCCTTTCCCCTGAAATCCCCTTGCCTCTCCCCTCTGGTCACTGTCAGCCTGTTCTTTATTTCAGTGTCTTCAGTTATATTTTGCCTGTTTGTTTGTTTTGTTGTTTAGGTTCCTTTTAAAAGTGAGATCATATGGTATTTGTTTTTTACCACCTAGCTTATTTTCCTTAGCATAATGTTTTCCAGTTCCATCCATGCTGTCCCAAAGGGTAGAAGCTCCTTCTTTCTTCCTGTTGCATAGAATTCCATTGTGTAAATATACCATACTTTCTTGATCCATTCATTACTGATGGGCACCTAGGTTGCTTCCAACACTTAGCTATTGTAGATTATGCTGTTATGAACATTGGGGTGCATAGGTTCTTTTGGATTGGTGTTTCAGGGTTCTTAGGATATAATTCTAGCACTGGAATTGCTGGGTCAAAAGGGAGATACATTTTTAGATTTCTCAGAAAATTCCATACTGTTTTTCATAGTGGTGTACCAGTTTCCAATCCCACCAACAGTGCACTATGGTTCCCTTTTCTCCACAATCTCTCCAACACTTGTTGTTTGTAGCTTTGTTTATCATGGCCATTCTGACTGGTATGAAGTGGTATCTCATTGTGGTTTTAATTTGCATCTCTCTGATAGCTAGTGATACTGAGCATCTTTTCATGTGTCTCTGGATCCTATGTATATCCTCCTTGGAGAAGGGTCTGTTCAAGTCCTTTGCCCATTTCTTAATTGGGTTCCTTTTCTTCTTAGAGTGTAGTCGTGTAAGTTCTTTATATATTTTGTAGATTAAACCCTTGTCTGAGGTATCATTGGCAAATATGTTTTTCCATACAGTTGATTCTCTTTTTATTTTAATGCTGTTTTGTTTGGCCATTTAGAAGCTTTTTATTTTGATGAGATCCCATTTGTTTATTCTTTCCTTGATGTCCCTTGCTCTAGGGGACATATCAGTAAAAATGTTGCTGCGTGAAATATCCAGAGATTTTGCTGCCTATATTCCCCTCTAGGACTTTAACTGTGTCACAGCTTACATTTGAATCTTTTATCCACCTTGAATTAGTTTTTCTGTATGGTGTAAATTGGTGCTCGAGTTTCATTTTTTTGCATATAGCTTTCCAGCTCTCCCAACACCATTTGTTAAAAGGGCTATTTTTACTCCATTTTATGTTGCTGTCCCCTTTGTGAAATATTAATTGACCATAGAGACTTGGGTTTATTTCTGGGCTCTCTGTTCTGTTCCATTGGTCCATGTGCCTGATTTTATGCCATTACCAGGCTGTTTTGATTATAGTAGCCTTGTAATACAGTTTGGTATCTGGTATTGTGATCCCTCCTACTTTACGCTTATTTCTCAAAATTTCAGTAGCTATTTGGGGTCATTTATGGTTCCATATAAATTTTTGAAGTGTTTGTTCTATATCTGTAAAATATTCCATTGGTACTTTAATAGGTTTTGCATTGGATGTGTAAATTGCTTTGGGTAGTATGGACATTTTGATGATGTTATTTCTTCCAATCCATGAACACGGTATATGTTTCCATTTGTTTGTGTCTTCCTTGATTTCTTTCTTCAGTGCTGTGTAGTTGTCTGCATACATGGTTTTACCTGCATACATGGCTTATTCCTCTTAGGAATAAATACCTAGGTTTATTCGTAGGTATTTTATTTTTTTTTTGCCATATTGAATGAGATTTTTTTCTTGATTTCTGCTTCTGCTGTTTCATTGTTGGTATAAAAAAATGCATTTGATTTCTGGATATTGACTTTGTATCCCACTGTTTTGCCAAATTTATGTATTAAGTTGAGCAGTTTTTTGGTGGAATCTATAGGATTTTCTATGTACACTATCATGTCATTTGCAAACAATGACTGTTTTGTTTCCTCCTTTCTGATTTGGATGCCTTTTATTTCCTTTTCTTGACTGATCGCTATGGCTAAAACTTTCAATACTATATTGAATAGAAGTGTTGAAAGTGGACAACCTTGTCTTGTTCTTGATGTTAGTGGAAAAGATTTTAGTTTTTGCCCATTAAGTGTGATGTTGGCTGTAGGTCCCTCATATATGGCCCTTATTATGTTGAGGAATACTCCCTCTATTCCCACTTTGCTGAGTGTTTTTATCATAAATGGGTGCAGTACCTTATCAAATGCCATTTTCCCATCTATTGATATGATCATGTGTTTTTTGTCTTTGCTTTTGTTTATGTGGTGTATTACATTTACTGATTTGTGAATGTTGAAACATCCTTGCATAGCTGGGATAAATCCCACTTGGTCATGGTGTATGATCTTTTTAATGTATTGTTGGATGCAGTTTGCCAATATTTTGTTGAGGGTTTAACATCTCTGTTCATCAGCAATATTGGTCTGACGTGTGTGTGTGTGTGTGTGTGTGTGTGTGTGTGTGTGTGTGTGTGTGTCTTTATCTTGGTTTAGGATTAGGATGATGTCGGCTTTATAAAAAGAGTTGGGGAGTCTCCCACCATTTTGGATATTTTTGAATAATCTGTGTGGGATAGGGTTAGCTCTTCCTTAAATGCTTTGTAGAATTCTCCTGTGAAACAATCTGGTCCAGGGGTTTTGTGTGTCGGGAGTTTTTTGATTACTGCTTCAATTTCATTTACTGTTATTGGTCTGTTTAGGCTTTCTGCATTTTCACTGAGTTTTGGAAGATTATATTTTTCTAGAAATTTGTCCATTTCAAATTTCTTGGCATACATTTCTTCATAGTAATTTATTACAATCCTTTGTATTTCTGTGGTGTCAGTTGCAATCGCTCATCTTTCATTTCTGATTGTGCTTATTTGGGTCCTCTCTCTCTTTTTCTTGATGAGCCTGCTTAAAAGCTTGTCAATTTTGTTTATGTTTTCAAAGAATCAGTTCCTGGGTTCATTGATCCTTAGAATTGTGCTTTTAGTGTCTATGTCATTTAATTCTGCTCTGATCTTGGTTATTTCCTTCCTTTACTTGCTCTCGGTTGTCTTTGTTGTTGTTCCTTGAGTTCTTGTTGATGTAGGGTTAGGTTGTTTGTTTGAAATGTTTGTAAATTTTTTAGGTGGGCCTGTATTGCTATTAACTCCCCTCTGAGGACTGCCTTTGCTGTGTCCCATAAGATTTGTGTTGTTGGGAGTTCATTTTCATTTGTTTCTAGAAACTTTTTGATTTCTCCCTAATTTCATTCTTGACCCAATCATTGTTTAATAGCATGCTATTAAACCTCCATGATTTTGAGTGTTTTATTATTTTTTCCCTTGGGGATGGTTTCTAGTTTCAGTCACTTTTGGTAGGAGAAAATGCTTGGTATGATTTAAATTTTCTTGAATTTATTGAGGCTTGTTTTGTGTTCTGTAATGTGGTCTGTCTTTGAAAATGTTCCATGTGCATTTGAAAAGAATGTGTATTTAACTTCTTTGGGATGAAGGGGTCTATGTATATCAGTTAAGTCCATTTCATCTAGGTCATTGTTCAATGCCACAATATGTTTGTTGATATTTTGTTTGGAAGATCTGTCCATTTTTGACAGTGGGATGTTAAAATCCTCTACTATATTTGTGTTGCTGTCAATATATTTCTTGAAGTCCTCTACGATTTTCTTTATGTATTTTATCTTACAGATGTTTAAAGTATGTTTTATTTATTATGCTATTACAGTTTTACCAATTTTTTTCTCCCCTTTATCCCTGTCTTCTCTGCACCCATCAACCCTCCAGCATTCCTCCCTCCTTAGTTTGTTTCCATGGGTTGTGCATATATGTTATTTGGTTTGTCCATTTCCTGTACTGTTCTTAAATTCCCCCTGTCTATTTTGAGCTTACCTATTATGCTTCTTATTCCCTGTGCCTCCCCCCCCCAATTCTCCCCCTCTTCCTCCACACTGATAACCCTCCATGTGGTCTTGATTTCTGTGATTCTTTTCTATTGTCTTTGTTGACTTAGTGTTTTTTTTTAAATTAGGTTCAGTTGTTGAGAGTTGTGAGTTTGTTGTCATTTTCCTATTCATATTTTTTTATGTTCTTTTTTCTTAGATAAGTCCCTTTAACATTTCATATAATAAGGACATGGTGATGATCAACTCCTTTAACTTGACCTTATCTGGGAAGCACTTTATCTGCCCTTCCATCCTAAATGATATCTTTCATGGATAGAGTAATCTTGTATTTAGTTCCTTGCCTTTCCTCATTTCAAATACTTCTTTCCATCCCATTCTTGCCTGTAACGTTCCTTTTGAGAAGCCAGCTGATAGCTTTATGGGCACTTCTTTGTAGGTAACTCTATCTTTTTCTCTTCCTGCTTTTAAGAGTCTCTCCTTATCTTTAATCTCCTTATGTTTAAATTAATTATGATGTGTCTTGGTGTATTCCTGCTTGGTTCCAATTTCTTTGGGACTCTGGAGGCTTCCTGAACTTTCTGGAAGTCTCTCTTCTTCACCAGATTGCGGAATTCTCCTTCATTATTTCTTCAAATAAGTTTTCAATTTCTTGTTCTTCCTCTTCTTTTGGCACCCCTATGATTCAGCTGTTGGAGCATTTGAAGCTGTCCTAGGGATTGCTAATATTCCCCTCATTTTTTTGAATTTTTGTTTTTGCATTCTGTTCCAGTTGGATGTTTACTTCATCCTTTTGTTCCAAATTTTGCTTTTTGTCCTCGTTTCCTTCTTTTCACTGTTTGTTCCCTGTATATTTTCCTTCATTTAATTTTATGTAGCTATCATTTTATCCTTCATTTTGTGACCAAACTCAGTCAATTCTGTGAGCATCCTGAATACTAGTGTTTTTCACTCTGCATCACATATGTTGTCTTTTTCCTCATCTCTTAGTTGTTTTTCTGGAGTTTTTTTCATTTCTTTCATTTGAGTATATTTCTTTGTCGTGGTGTACCTGTTATGTAGTAAGGAGTGGAACCTTAGGTGTTTGCCAGGGTGGAGCATCCCTCTTTGCTTGGTTGTGGTGCTGTCAGTGGAGGAGGAGTCAGAGAGGGAACAATGCTGCTTGCTCAGCTCTTGTCCCACTTTCTGTCACTCCCCTCACTTCTTACAAGTGGAGTGTGCTCTTTCAAGTGCTGATTTTCAGGCGGGTGGGTTTGTGTACATTTTAGGACCCTGTGGGTCTCTCCAGTGGACTCTCATGTGAGACTGGGAGTTACCTACCCCCCCGCAATCCCTACAGATATTTTTATTGTCAGAGATTTTGAGTCTTTTGTTTCCTGTGCTGAAACCCTGGGTTTTATAGCCTTTCTTGTTCTTCCGTTTTTCCTACCAGCTTCTCTGGGCACAAATGTGGGATTGCTCATGTTGTCCACAGCCTTGCCTTGCTGTGAGTCCTCTCTGCCCAGGCTGCCCATCTCTGCCCCTCCTACCAGTCTAGATTAATGTTTCTTTAACTCCTTTGTTTTTGGACTTCCAGGAAAATGGTTTTCTGACAGTTCTGGTTGTTTTTTTGTTTGTTTGTTTGTTTGTTTTAAAATTGATTGTTATACTTATTTTGGTTGTGTGAGGGAGTGTAGCATTTCTGCCTATGCCTCCATCTTGGCTGGAACCCTCTTACACCTTCCTTTTTCCATAATTGGAACCAACATGGGGAAAATCAACTTTTTCCTTGACACTATGAGTCAGTGTTAGCCAGAGAAATGGAATCAACCAGTAGGATGAAGATATATTGTAGATAGATATGGAAATATACAAATAAATATAAGTATATAAATATAGATAGATACGTATATCTGTATATTTTTATCTATTATCTATCTATCATCTATCTATCTTCTAAAGATATATTATAAGTAATTGGCTTGTGAATTTGTAAAGTCTTGGCAAGTCCACAATCTGAATGGTAGGCCTTACAGGATGTAGATACCCAGAAGAGTTGCAGTTTGAGTTCAAAGAGCCAGCAGAGTTCTTTTCTTTTTTGGTGTGGTTAGTCTTTTTCTCTTAAGTCTCTCAACTAATTGGATAGGGCCCACCTAAATTATGAAGGGTATTTTCTTTATTCAAAGGTTACTGATTTAAATGTTATGTCATAAAAATACCATCAAAGAAAAATATAGAATAATGTTTGACCAAATACCTGGGTACCATGGCCTGGACAGGTTGACACATAAAATGAACCATCACAGGTGTAGCAGCTGGAGAACAGTAGGCTCCTGCCTTTCCTAGCAGTCAACATGGACAGCTTTGCTTAGTCTGCTCACCAGATAGAGAGTTTACTTCCAAAGAGAGAGTAAGGGAGTCTTCTTGCCTATACAGTGACTTCTGTCCCATATCTAGCAACCTGATGAACCCTTACTCTTTCCTTAGGGAGGATCAATGGGAAGGCTGGAATAAAGGTTGTGGAGTATATCATAGACTCCTGAGGTAACAGAAACATCCTGACTGAGACAGGAACTTAAGAAGAGGACAGGAATTCTTCCTAAAATCCAGTGTCTGCTTTTAAAGAATTTATATGCTAATTGGAATAACATGAAAATAAATGGGTGACCCTTTTTACTTGTTCTATCTATGGAGGAGATATCAAAGAATTTATATAATCAACAGTATAACTTATGTAGGGAAAATAATTTCAACTGTGAGTTATAAAATCAGTGGTTCCAAGTTATCAGTTAAGACACAGGAAAAAAATCCCTCTGCTGTTATGTTTAAGAAGATCCAAGTCCTGGCTGATGTGGCTCAGTGGATTGAATGCTGGCCTGTGAACCAAAGGGTCTCTGGTTTGATTCCCAGTGCCCATATGCCTGAGTTGTGGTCCAGATCCCCAGTAGGTGGCGCTCAAGAGGCAACCACATATTGAAGTTTCTCTCTCCCTCTTTTCCCCTCTCTAAAAATAAATAAAAAAAAATCTTTTAAAAAATCAAGATCAGGAGTCTTGGAAACAGGAGACTAACCTTGTACAGATCTGTGTTCAAACAATGGCTAGGACTACCTGCTCTGATTGTGTGTGTGTGTGTATCTAATCTATAAAATGAGGGTGTGCTTATATACTTCACCAGGCTTTTGATAGGATGGGTTGAAATATCATGAAAAGTACTTCAAACAGTGACCCCAACATAGTAGGTCATCAACAAACTGCAGATTGTATTATTATGAATAGTAGCAGTACTACCAGGAGAGATACCAGAATGGAGGTTATGTGAAATAAGTCCATTCTTTAACACCTTCTGAAAAGTGTGGGCTTGTTTATAGACCTAGTCATCTTTGCTAGTGGATAGCAGATGAGGAGCAATGATCTTTCCTCAGTCCTTCTTTCTTGTCTCATAAGTGACATTAACAGGACCTGTACAAGAAATAAGAATGAAAAATAAAAGTATGTAGTTTACCATACACATTATTTGCTGTCTGATATTGTGCCATGCCTTTTCAAGCTCTATGACTGTGAATGGAAACAGTAAGTTACTTGGATTTAATTGTTGTAGTTTATTGCTTTTTTTTTGCCTTCAGCTGATGACTGTAAATTTTTGTAGAGAAACAAAATTCACTTCCTGTTCTTGACACATAAAGGGATTTTCCCCCTAGTTATGCTCATAAATTTATGTTAGAGGACCTTTGCATCTGTGGCTTGGATTTATGTTTTAAAAACTGCTCTTCAGCTGAAAGAAAATCATGGAAATGATTTTCTGAAGCTAATGCAAATTTCCGGAGCCCAAGACAAAACACGAGTTCCTTTTTTAATATTTCTTGTTAATATTACCAATATCATGCTACCTACAAATCAATTAATCTGCTTTGGATGAGAAGCTCAAGTCCTGTGAAAACTTTGCTTGAGAAAATACCTTTGTCCCTATCAACATTCATTTATAACATAGAATTCCTATAAAATCATGTGAAGGGCAGTTGGAAATTACCAAATAATTAGTTTATTGTTTAGATAAAAGTCTCAGTTCTGATTTATAACAAGGTCTGTTTGAGATGGGGAGAAGAGTTTTTTGTACTGATTATTACTTGGTTGTGCCTGAAGCTTTACCTTCCTTTTCTTGCCCTGCTGTGTTGAAGTAAAGGAAGTACTACAGGTAATTGGAATGTAAAACACCACTGCCTTTTGATTGTGGAAACACAGGCCAAGGCCTGAGCATCTTGTTAACTCAGTTGAACAGATGGGAGACCTGAAGATTCACCCTCATCAGCAGGTTAGAATTTAGCAACTTGAGTTTATGAGATTCAATATGCATATAAATAAATAATAAGGAAGAAAAAGTATTTACCCTTACCAAATTTAAATAATTTTACTTTTCACAAAAATTCAATAAAAGCAAAATTAAAATAAGTATTTTATTTCTTCATAAACACTAATGAACAGGGGTAAAGTGGTGCTGGACTTGAAACTAGCTTATAACTCCCATTTAAAACCTTATCAACCCATTATTCCTTAGTAAACCAATTTCCTGTTGAAATCTATGGGGAATTAACTGAATTCTAGAGGAGAAGGTCAAGTCCTAGAGAAACTTCTGTTTGTAAATTCATTCACTTCCCTTTCCTATTTTTATGGTGCATATATTATGATGATTAATTGTTATTACTGCTAGAGCCATTTAAGAGAAAACAGAGTGGCAGATTATAAAGAATGACACGTCCAATGGTGAAGTTAGTGAGGTTATATCAAAGGCCTTGCAAAAAGCACAGTGCTAGCCTGTGTACAGCCTCATGGGATTTTGCATTAATTTATTTATATATTTTACACTTACATGGGAAAAAATATGAAAATAAAGGGGCAGAGCAGACTGGTTTGGGTTTTAAGGAGAGTATTTTTCCTTCGAGGTGTAGGCTTTTTGAGTTTAAGTATAGGCCAAGTGGATGTATGGCTGGGAGGTGAAGTGAAATAAAAATCCTGCTAAGTGCCTGTTTTAAAGTTATCAACCAGGGATGTGCCAAACCTACTGGTGATCAGGTTCTTCCAAACAAGGACACTCCAATCCAAGGACCAAGGATAGCAAAGGAACTATGTTCTTGGTCTCTTCCCATATAGGCCCATTAAGGAGGGGTCACCATTTTTAATAGGACTTATTCTCTGTGTGCTAATGATATTCACCTGGAAAGAGTAAGTCCAAATTTGGGATTCTTGAGGGTCATTAGGATGACAAAGGAACAACTACAACAATGCCAAAAGAGTGATTGAGTTAGATGGGGACAAGAGTACAGGTGTATTTAAGAAAAGGTGTTCTGAGTGTCTGTGATTCATAGAATCCATTTGAGTAGTGGTAATGAAAACATAAAATGCTTTAGGAGGTTTCCAAATCATATGTGCATGAATGTATGTGTGTGAAAATATGCACATATGTGTGATGTCTAGGTTTGTGAATGTGTGTATCTCAAGATGTCCTGATGATATTACTTTGGAGAGAAACATTATCATCAGCTATTGATGGGGGTTTGAAGGCTACATCCAGTCAAGCTTCTGAGTCCCTCCAATTTGAGCAGGCCCCAAAAAATTTCGTTGCGGTTGCTGCATTTTGAAATTAACCTCATTTCCATTGACACTTAATTTAATGTGCTTAGTGGTGTTTCTTGTTCCCTTATATGCTCACCAATTCGCAGGCTTCCTACTTCCACCATGTTAGTCTAATATCTCTGCCTGAGATCATATTTTCATTTCAGGTTCACCACTGGTTTGTTTTGAATACCTGCCCAATCAACTGGGTTCCTATACCTAGATACTGATTCTTCTGTACCCAGTATTGCATGTAATTTTTCCTGAAAACTTAGGATATTGAACTGCCTGCTGCTCTAACAAGCACTCTACATTTGGATCAGTGCTTAGGTTGGACCTACTCACTTGAAAAGATTGAAGAAGTCTCAGCATGCCATTCATTGATATTTTCTGTTTGATTGACAATCAATATATGAGAGTTTATACTTGTACAAAAAGGGATCATTTTGGGGTTTGAATAATTTGATGTGTCAAAATAAATGGGAATATTAATTAACCAATACATTTAATGTGTTTTAGTAATATATAGCCTAGTCACATATAATTTCTAGTCACATATAGTCACACACATAAACAACTATCCAGCAGTCTACTATTCCTAGTTCTTGCTCTGATTTGGTGATTAGGAATATCACTTTATTTTTAACTATATTTTACTGATTATGCAATTACAGTTGTCCCAATTTTTCCTCCTTTGCCCCTCTCTACCCAGCAACTCCCACTCCCTCAGGCAATACCCACACAATTGTTCATGTCTATGGGTCATGTATATAAGTTCTTTCGGTATTCAATTTCCTATACTGTACTTTACATCCCCATGGATATTCTGTAACTACCTATTGTACTTATTAATCTCTTCAACTTTTCACCCATTCTTCCATACCTCCCTCTGATCTGGCAACCATCAAAATGCTTTCTGTAACCATGATTCTCTCTCTGTTTTTCTTGTTTGGTTATTTTTATTTTTAAAACAGTTTTTGATTGTTAATAATTTTATTTATTTATTTATTTATTTATTGTTTATTTATTTATTTGATCATTTATTTTCTTTATTGTTGTTCAATACAGTTGTCTCCATTTTCCCCGCACCGCTCCCACCCCGCCCCACCCATCCCAACCTGTAACCCTCAATCCCATCCCCTTCTGTTTTTGTCCATGTATCCTCTATATATACATGTTCCTTGACAACCCTTCCCCTTTTTTCCCCCATTATACTCCTCCTCCCTCCCCTCTGGTTACTGTCAGTTTGTTCTTTATTTCAATGTCTCTGGTTATATTTTGCTTGTTTTTGTTGTTGTTGTTGTTTATTAGATTCCATTTATAGGTGAGATTATATGGTATTTGTCTTTCACCACCTGGCTTATTTCACTTAGCATAATGCTCTCCAGTTCCATTCGTCCTGTCCCAAGAGTAGGAGCTCCTTCTTTCTTTCTGCTGCATAGTATTCCATTATGTAAATGTACCATAGTTTTTTGATCCAGTAATTTTACTGATGGGCACTTTGGTTGCTTCCAACACTTGGCTATTGTAAATTGTGCTGCTATGAACTTTGGGATGCATAGGTTCTTTTGAATTTGTATAGTTGGATTTTTAGATTCAATTGTTGATAGACATGTATTTATTGCCATTTTACCCTTCATAGTTTGATCTTTTTCTTAAATAACTCTCTTTAACAATTCATATAATAGTGGCTTGTTGATGATGAACTCTAGTTTTTTTCTTGTCTGAGAAACTCTATCTGCTCTTCAATTCTAAATGATAGCTTTGCTGGGTAGAACAATCTTGGCTGTATGTCCCTGTTTTCCATGACTTTCAGTATTTCTTGCCAATCCCTTCTAGCCTGTGAGGTTTATTTTGAGAAATCAGCTGACCAGCTTATGGGAACTCCCATATATGTAAGTAACTAACTGCTTTTCTCTTGCTGCTTTTAAGATTCTCTCTTTATTTTTAACTTTGGCATTTTAGTTATGATGTGTCTTGGCATGAGCCTCTTTGCATTCATCTGGTTTGGGACTCTCTGTGCTTCCTGGACTTGTATGTCTATTTCCTTCACCAAATTAGGGAAGTTTTCTTTCATTATTTTTTTTCAAATACATTTCCAATTTCTTGCTCTTTCTCTTCTTCTGGCACCCATATGATGCAAATGTTGGACATCTTGAAGTTGTCCCAGAGGCTGCTTATAGTACACTCATTTGTTTGGATTCTTTTTCCTTCTTGTTCTGATGGTTGGGGATTTTTTTTTATTTGTTTTTTGTTTTGTTTTTGTTGTTGTTGTTGTTGTTGTTGTTGTTGTTGTTCCTTATGTTCAGAATCGTAGATTTGATTCTCAGCTTTTTCCACTCTACTGTTGTTTCCCTGTAAATTGTTCTTTATTTTAATTAATGTATCTTTCCTTTCTGACTGGATCTTTTTATGCTGTTGAAGCCCTAACAAAGTTTCTTGGTCATCCTTATAACCAGTATTTTGAACTCTGCATCTGACAGATTGATTATCTCCATTTTGTTTATTTATTTTTCTGGAGTTTTGATCTGTCCTTTCATTTGGACCATGTTTCTTTGTCTCTTCATTTTGGCAGCTTCCCTATGTTTGTTTCTATGTATTAGGTAGAGCTACTTTGACTCTGTGTCTTGGTTGTGTGAGCTAATGTAGCAGGTGTCCTGTAGGGTCCAGTGGCATAGCTTTTCCTATAACCCAAGATGGGTACTTGAGATTTTCCCTGAATGTGGTCTGAGTATACCCTCCTCTTATAGTTGAGCCTTGATTGCTGTTGACAGGTCAATGGGATTTACCAAAGGTTGGGAGGAATTTACCCAGGCCAGTCAACTGCAAGGACTGGCTGTGACCACTGACCACCAACCTCCACTTTCCGTGGAGGATCATCTGTGAAGGGGCAGGGTGGTGGTGCTCTGATGTGATCTGTAGATGTTCATTGGGTGCAAAGGCTCATGGTTTTCCTGGTGGTTCCGGGCAACATTAGGCTCACCTGTGTTTTGCCTGGGACCATACTGCCTTGGGTATAAAGCAGTCTGAAATGGCTGCTACTTGTGCTGGCCTTGGAGATTCCTCTACAAAGCCAAGTTGTGAATCTAGGCTGGCTGCTGCTAGTGCTGGGCTTGGGACCACTTGAAAAGTGTTATAAGGGTTGGGGGGATCACTGAGGCCAGCTGTGGCTTGTTTGATAAGATTTAGGAAGTTGTGAAGCATGAGCTAAGACCAGCCATTCATGTGCAAAAGCTGCTAAGGTGGGGCCATACAATGGGTGGGACAAAATCTCTGGGGATCTCCAGGGTAGAACAAACACTGCTGAACAGTTTGTTGGAGTCTCTGATATGACACCAGCCTGCTGGCTCTGTTGCTTTGTGAGGGAGGTTCAGAAAAGGGATAGTGGCCTTTTTGTCTGGGAGAAAGCAGTCCTTCAGCTCTTGCTTTTATGCCAGACCATTCACTTCCTCTCTTTATGCCACTGGTGCCTTTCAAGCTGCTACCATGATGCTGTAGCTCAGAGGGAGTGAGTCTGGGTAGGTGAGTCCATGTGTGGATTCTTTAAGAGGAACTACTTGGGACTCCAGGAGTTTCTTCCACTGGCTGAGTCCTTGCTGATTTTTGCGTCCAGAAGTTATGGTGACTTATCCTTCTGTCACTGGAATCCTGGGCTGGGGAGCATGGCATGAGGCTGGCACTTCTTACTCCTGAGATATCTCTCTTGAATTTTTATCTACCACATGAGTGTATGGTACCAGCTTGTTCCATGTTGCTGCACCTCCTACCAGTCTGAATAGGTGTGGTTTCTTTAATTCCATAATTTTCAGACTTCCATTCAGCTTGATTTCTGATGGTTCTGAGTGATGTTTTTTCTATAATCTAATTGTAATTTTAATGTGGTTGTGACAGGAGGTGAGCCTTATTTACCTATACTGCCATCTTGACTGGAATTCCAGAAATATTACTTTATATCAATTCCCCCTTTTATATATATTACAAACTATCGCAATGTTCATAAGCAATAGTTGTCACAAATATGCAAAAATAAGTTATATATTTTAATTTAATCCATCACATATCTATAATGAATCAATTAGAACACATAGGAAACTTATTGGTTTTATGTAAATCAAAATTTAGAATTTAAAAATTTTCCAAATTTGTGTTCCTCAGAAATGTACAGACTGGAGACAGGAGATAAATGATAAAGAAGGAAGGACTACTTATGATGAATTATTTCATTTTCAGATAATATATTTTCTCATTACTCTATTTTTCTGTGTTTTCATATCTGTAAATATACCAAATGACCTAATTTTATGGGCATGACAAATTACAAATAATACTTCCTAAAGCTGCTAACCCAACAAAGTACATTTTAATCTCTAATCAGTACTAAAATACTATATACATTTCCATTCTCCCTAGATTAATAACTTATTGCCAATAACTGACAAAATCTTACAGTGAAACTTAAATAGATTTTCTGAATACCCAAAGAAAAGGGAAGGGTGGTTCTATCTTCCAAATCTGCCAGATTTGCTTCTTTGAAGTCTCCTTAGGCACAAGAGTATGAGTTCTATTAGGAAATGTAGTGAGGCAGCTCCAAATTCCCTAGCACACTTATTTGTGCTGTCTGCAACACATTTTTATGGAAATAAAACTCCTGTTCTGTGTATGCTTATTTATCTATTTTTTAATTTAAATTATTTTATTGTTTTTCAATTATAATTGTCCATATTTTCTCCCCACCCTTCCCCCCACTCCCTGCAAACCCACCCCCCTCCCTTGCTTCCACCTTCCCCCTTGGTTTTGTCCATGTGTCCTTTATAGTAGTTCCTGAAAAACCCTTCTCCCCACTGTCCCCTCCACTTCCCCTCTGGCTATTGTTAGATTGTTCTTAATTTCAATGACTCTGGTTATATTTTGTTTGCTTTTTTCTTTTGTCAATTATGTTCCAGTTAAAGGTGAGATCATATGGTATTTGTGTGCTTATTTGTTTAAATTATTTTTTTGCATTTTGTTGATAAAAAGGATTTAGATAAAGATTAAAAGGGGCTGAAATGTCAACCTGACACATGTCTCTGAACTTAGAATTATATATATGAGGTCCACTGCTCCAGCACATGTGTGCTGGATTCAAATATTAGGTGAGTGTATCAGATACACTCTTTCCTCCAGGTGCAAGGGGAAGTTAGTTGTACAGTAAGACTAAAAGAGTGTGGAGTGCATCCCCTGGTGATAAAATACCATTCAGTGCTGAAGCATGTTTGAGACACTTTCATCTGGATTTTAATAAACACAAGGAATTTCATAAAGTAATATATGCTTGTAATGTTATAAGGCCTATGGTTGTAGTTTTAGCCATGAAATGAAAACCTATAGTGGATTTTACCTGACAGTCACTGAGGTACCACATATATATTTTTTAAAGGATGCTGTCAGAACAAGATATTTTAGGGAAAAAATTTTGCCAAATAATGAATATTTAAGCTGGTTGAGAATCCCATTCATTGTTTTACTCCAAATTTAGTATGTTCCAATTCAGGGCTTCTAGCAGTGGTTAAATCTTTTTGGTGATTCAACTTCTAAAGAAGTATTTCCTCTGTAGAAGGCAATGCACAAAAGTGGTTAAAGAGCACAAATTGTTGCACTACTCTTGCTCTGTCACCTTGAGTATGGTTTTTAAATCTCCTCTTTCTCAATTTCTTCCTTTGTCTGTGAAAAATGGTGACTTTAGAAACAACTGCATCATGGGGTTCTTTATGATACTTAAATACATTAACATACATGAAATCTTTAGAAAAAAATCTGGTACATACAGAATAGTATGAGCAGAAGCTATTATTATTGTCACCTGCTGTTCATGCTTCTGGATCATTTTAGTCAAAATATATGCTAGTTAAGTTTTTGAGACAATTAAAAATTGTCATTTACAGATATTTATTTCTATGAATTATAATTTTTCTGATACTAAGCAACCAAAAGAAATCCAAAAACAAATTAGATATAAGGCAAATGTCAATTCAATTGACAACCATAAGCCCAGATTTTAAAACTTCATGCACATCCAGTTTTGTTCTTGTCATTAACTGACTTGATAGTAAGTAAATAGTTATATTCTTGAACTTATGTAATACACCTCCACTAATGAAATCAGTTTAATATATTAAAGTTCCATCTAAGATAATGTTTTAAAAAACTCCACTGATAAAAAACAAAAAAAAGGTTTAAGCCTCACAGATCTAAAGAAAATAATGTCTTGTACTGTAATGGTAATAATAGTAGCAACAGCATCATTTTATAAAGTACAATCTTACCTATGATCTCATTTGTTACAACAATGTGGTAAAATACACAGGGTAGGAATTACATTTCTATTTTAGTGATGCGAAAATTAAAGCTCTAAATCTAAAACGACTTACTCAGAGGCACAAGGCTATTGTTACCCAAAGCCAGATTCTAATCCAATTCTTAATTCCTCATTCAGTATTTTTAATTGAATTGCTTCACAACAAGCCTAACTGAATGCCCCTATTCTGGGGAGCCTTTCTCTTGGGTGCCTCTGATGTATAGTGCATGTGGGTTGTGACTCTGAGGCCTCTTTACCTCCTTACATGAGGGGGATTCTTGGTGCCTCCTAGTTCTGATTCCCCAGAGCAGTGAATTGATGAGAAGTTAATTAGGCCTTTCAATATCTAATGAGGTTTCAAATAACTTATCACCAGTAGAAAGCACTATAAGATTAGAATAAATATCAGGCCTTGCATAAAGAGAGGATTGTTAATATCATAAATGTATGACAAAAGCAAAATTAAAGTGATTGATTTTAAGAAAGCATGATCTGCTTTTGTAATAATAGATAATTTGCATCAATTGAAACTTTAGAGAACAGTCACTCAAAACTTGTATTTAAATGTAATATTATTATTAAAAGAAGAAAGCATTACTAGCTTGCCAAGATTGAACTGAAGAGGTTCAATTCTCTGTCAAAACCTAGGCTTGCCTGCTTTCTCTTTGAATATGTTGCTTCTGAACCACTGTTGGAGTATTTACATCATAGAACATTTTCTCTCTCTTGGATCCTTTCTCGTATGTAGTGGGACTCCAAACATACAGAATAGACTCTAACATCAGTTATTTGAAAATATAACTAGGCTTCATTCTGATATCTTTTATTCCTCTTGTTTGGGCTTTGCAGATGTTGGGTTTTCTTAAAACATTTTTCTGGTTGTAAACATAAAAATTAATTTCATTTCCTAAGTAGCCTTCAGTATATTCTTTGTATTCATAGAGATTAGAGAAGTTCAGTAAATACAAATCAGTGACCACAATCAATGGATAAATATTGGCATTTAGTTACAACCAGATTATGAGATTTTTACTAGTCTAAATACTCTGACATATCACATGATGACTGATGTGCTATGGAAAACTTTGAAATAGATCTCCCTTACAGAGGTACTTCTGGCCAAGGTGGAAGTGCAGGTAGACACACTGTGCCTCCATGCAAAACCAAAAAAGGACAAATTTAAAAACAAAAGAATAACCAGAACTGACAGAAAATTGAACTGTATGGAAGTCTGACAACCAAGGAGGTAAAGAAGAAACATGCATCCAGACAAGTAGGAGGGACAGTGATGGGCAGCCAGAGTGGAGAGGACTCCCGGCAAGGCAGTGTCTAGGAGACTGGGTGTGGTGGCAGTTGGCAGAGCAGGCAGTCCCACATTTGCATGCAGATAAACTACGAGGAACAACTAGGGAGGGAGACAGGCCACACAACCCAGGGTTCCAGTAGGGGCGAAATAAAGCCTCAAAACCTCTGACTAAGAAAACCTGTGAGGGTAAGGAAGCCAGAGAAACTCCTAGATTCACAGGAGAGTTCACTGGAGTGACTCACAAGGCTCTACCACCCACCTGGGAATTAGCACCAGAAGGGCCCAATTTGCTTGTGGGTAAAAGAAGAAGTGACTGAAAGTTGGCCAAGAGCTCAGCAAGTGGCATTGTTCCCCCTCAGATGTCTCCCCCACATACAGTGACACTAGGTAGTGATGAGGGTTTCCCTGTCCTGGGAAATACGTAAGGCTCTGCCCCTTCCTACATACCTGGCACACCAAGACCCCCTCAAAAAATGGCCCAAATGAAAGAAGAGATCAAAGCTCCAGAAAAAAATACAACTAAGTGACAAAGAGATAGCCAACCTACCAAATGCACAGTTCAAAACACTGGTAATCAGGATGCTCACAGAATTGACTGAGTATAGTGGCAAAATAGAGGAAAAAGTGAAGACTATGAAAAGTGAAATAAAGGAAAATGTACAGAGAACCAACAGTGATGGAAGGAAACCAGGACTCAAATCAATGGTTTGGACCAGAAGGAAGAAATAAACATTTAACCAGAACAGAATGAAGAAACAAGAATTCAAAACAATGAGGAGAGGCTTGGGAACCTCCAGGACAACTTTAAACATTCCAATATCTGAATCATAGTGTTACAGGGTGCACCCAAGAGGGGGGACCCCAAATGGGCATTTGAAATGGGGTCCAGAACTTAAGGTGTCCAGGAGATTTTAAGATGTCTCCATCCCCCCACAGTGTGGGTTGGGGGAAGGGACAAATGGAGCAAGGCCATTGAGAGCTGTTTTGCATAGCAACAGCCTTGCAGCTACCCTCTGGCGTGGTCACTTAACATATCTATAGCCTTTGGCTGGTCGCTTAGATATGTTAAATAGCTGTGATCATCTCTGAGCCAGGGGAATGGAAGTAACTTCCCCACCAAGACGTGTCGGGGGCAGATCCCCCCAAGCTACAGCGCCTGCATGGGAGCTTGGAGAAGATTGGCTCCAGGACATGGGGCCACACCTGCCCAGACTCATGATGGCAGCCCAGTAAAGCTGGAAGGATATGAATTCTGGCATGTGAAGCCGAGTGTGGGAGGAGTTGGAAATGAGGCTGCAGAGGAAGATTAGTCACGGGGATTTATAACCCAGACTTGGCGGCCATGGGAGAGAGAGAACCATGCGCATCCCAGAGGAGGAGAACCATGCTGCTTTAGGAAGGAGAGCCATGCGCAGCCCTGAAGGAGAACCATGTGTCTGTGGAGGTGCAGAGAGGATCACGGCCATTGTAGAGAGAGCCACACAGCTTTAGTGGAGTGGAGACTCCTGCATCCCAGAGAGAACCGTGCTGCTTTAGGAAAGAGAACCACGCGGCTTTGACGGAGTGGAGGCTCCCGCAGCTTTAGAAAGAGAGAACCATGCTGCTTTGAGAAGGAGAGCCATGCACAGCCCTGAGAGGGAGAGAACCACGCGGCTTTGGCAGAGTGGGGACTCTCCCCTTCCCGCAGCCCTGAGAGGGAGAACCACAAGGCCTGGACAGAGTGGGGACCCCCACAGCTTTAGAAGGGGAACCACCACCTGGTTTTAGCAGAGATCCGGGCGACTCAGCTGAGGGTGCCGGGAACCCAGGGAGGTCTCCCAGTCGAGAAGGAGGACTAACTAAGAACCAGAGGACTGTCTGAGCCATGGACTTCATTTTCCTTTCCTGAGATACGGTACTCTGGACTGGGCAAAGGGGGAAGGAAGGAAGGACTGTGACTGTGTTTGTGGGTGTTTTAAGGGACTTTGGGATTTTTGATAAAGACATTAGGTCACTACGTTAAGTTAGTATAGCATTAAATAAACATTTCCTTTTCTTTTCACGAATCTCTGGCATTGAGAGATGTCTTTCCTCTGGCGGCGGACATAATGGACCCGGGGCCTTCTTTCAATAATAGTATATTGTCCCAGGCCCCCCTTGTTGCTCTCTGTAACAATAGGGCTTCCAGAAAGAGAAGAGGAAGAGCAAGAAATTGAAAACTTATTTGAAAAAATAATGAAGGAGAATTTTCCAAATCTGTCAAAGAAAACAGACTTCCAGGAAGTTGAGGAGACTCAGAGAGTCCCAAAGAATTTAAACCCAAGGAAGCACACATGAAGGCACATTATAATTACATTACCCAAGATTAAAGATAAGGAGAGAATCTTAAAAGCAGCAAGAGAAAAAGAGACAGTAACCTACAAAGGAGTTCCCATTAGGCTATCAGTTGATTTCTCAAAGGAGACCTTAAGGCAAGAAGGGGCTGGAAAGAAGTATTCCAAGTCATGAAAGGCAAGGACCTACATCTCAGATTGCTCTATCCAGCAAAGCTTCCATTTAGAATGGAAGGGCAGATAAAGTGCTTCTCAGATAAGGTCAAGTTAAAGGAGTTCATCATCACCCAGCCCTTATAACATGAAATGTTAAAGGGACTTATCTAAGAAAAAGAAGATAAGCCCTGGCTGGCGTAGCTCAGTGGATTGAGCATGGGCTGCGAACCAAAGCATCGCAGGTTCGATTCCCAGTCAGGGCACATGCCTAGGTTGCAGGCCACGGCCCCCAGCAACCACACATTGATGTTTCTCTCTCTCTATCTTTCTCCTTCCCTTTCTTCTCTAAAAAATAATAAGTAATAAATAAAATCTTAAAGAAGATAAAAAATATGAACAGTAAAATGGCAACAAACTCACAACTATCAACAACTTAACCTAAACAAAAACAAAAACAAACTAAGCAAACAACTAGAACGGGAACAGAATCACAGAAATGGAGATCACATGGAGAGTTATGAGCAGGGGATGGGGAAGGGGACATAGGGGAAAAGGTACAAGGAATAAATAGCAGAAATCTTAGGTAGAAAATAGACAGAGTTTGGTTAAGAATAGTGTAGGAAATGTAGAAGCAAAAATACTTATATGTATATCCAATGGACAAGAACTAAATGGGGAGGGGGAATGCACATGGGAGGGGGTGAGTAGGGTGGAAGGGAACAAAGGGGAGAAAATGGGACAACTTTAATAACATAATCAACATAATATATTTTTAAAAATCAAAGAAAAACATCTGCCATAAAGATAGATGCTTTTACACTTCATATGTTTTCCAACTTTTTTTAAAAAACAATTTTACAAGTTCCTCAAACTAGCTACATTTAAACAAATTCTTCCTTGAATTAGCTATATTTAAACAAATTTTTTCTCTACAGCCATTTTGTTCTGATTTAAACCTTCCATGAAGTGTCAATGTGAAATTAGTGATAACATAATTGATCATTTAGATAACAGCAAAATCATGAACACAGTGTAAACACAGCTTCACATCCGGTTAGAGGAGAAAGTGGAATGCAAGAGTATTAAAATATGAGTATTTCAAATGAAAACAGGTAACATGAGAGTTTTAATGTTTGAACAAGTCTTCCCCCCCTTAATGAATGTGCTTTCTGTTTTAGTTTTTTCAAATTGATTTATTGTTCAATTACAGTTGTCTGCATTTACCACCTACCACTTCCCACCAACTCCAGCCATCCCCACCTCCTTCCCTTGCTTCCACCACCCCTCTGGTTTTATAAATGTGTCCTTTATAGTTGTTCCTCAAACTCTTCCCCCTTCCCCCTATTATCCCCTCCCCTCTGGTTACTGTCAGATTGTTCTTAACTTCAATGTCTCTGGTTATATTTTCCTTGCTTTTTTGTTTTGTTGATTAGGTTCCAGTTAAAGATGAGATCATATGGTGTTTGAGCCTCACTTCATGGCTTATTTCCCTTACCATAAAGCTCTCCAGTTCCATCCATGCTGTTACAAAGGGTAGGATCTTCTTTCTTCTTTCTGCTGCATAGTATTCCATTGTATAAAGGTACCATAGTTTTTATTTATTTATTTATTTAGTTTTAAAGAGGGAAGGGAGGGAGATAGACAGAGAGAGAGAAACATCAATGTGTGGTTGCTGGGGGTCATGGCCTGCAACCCAGGCATGTACCCTGACTGGGAATTGAACCTGTGACACTTTGGTTCACAGCTGGTGCTCAATCCACTGAGCTATGCCAGCCAGGGAGGTACCATAGTTTTTTGATCCATTCATTCGATGCTGGGCACTTAGGTTGCTTCCCGCACTTGACTGTTGTAAATTGTGCTGTTATGAACATTCGGGTGCATAGGTTCTTTTGGATTGGTGTTTCAAGGTTCTTAGGGTATAATCCCAGCAGTGGAATTACTGGGTCAAAAGGCAGTTCCGTTTTTAGTTTCCTGAGGAAATTCCATACAATTTTCCACACTGGCTTTACTAGTCTTCATTCCCACCAGCAGTGCACTAGAGTTCCCTTTTCTCCACATTCTCTCCAACACTTGTTGTTTGTTGATTTGTTCATGATGGCTGATGCAGACTGTGGCTTGCTGGAGTCTGTGTGTTGTGGATGAGGTAAACAAATTTACACAAAATACTGAGTCTTGTGGAGAAAAAGGGATGGCATGGCCACTCTCTCAAGGAGAGAGTGCCTTGGAGCAGCTCAGCCACTCTCCCAAGAAGAGAATGCATCGACCCTTGCCTGGACAGGATCTTATTGTTTTTCAGTTGCATTACATCAAACAAGGTTCTCATTCATTATCCTTAGATTTACATTAAGTGATTACTTCGTACAGATACCAAAAAAAAGAAAAAAAGAAAAAAAACTTGTAAATGCAAGGAAATGATAAAAATGATTGATTTGGTTACCTTTCATCCTTGGGATGTCTTAGCACAGAATTTACAAAGTTGCTTCAGAGATATACATTAAACATTTGCAGTTTTAACTCAGGGTGAGGGAGCTTTAGAAAAAGCAAGTCTCATATCATCCTAGCTACAATGCAGGCCTGATTCCCCATGGGAAAGCTGATCTGCACACCTGGCTCCTGTGTGCTGCCTCCCATTTGATTGGTTTTCCGGATCAATGCTGGGCTACATTTGCCATGCCACACTGATTGGTTCCCTATAGATGGCCATTTTCATTGGTGTGAAGTGGTATCCCAATGTGGTTTTAATTTGCATCTCTCTGATGGATAGTGATGCTGAGCATCTTTTTATATATCTGGGCACTCTGTATGTCCTCCTGGGAGAAGTGTCTGTTCAAGTTCTTTGCCCACTTCCTAATTGGGTTGTTTGTCTTCCTGGAATGGAGTCATGTGAGTTCTTTATATATTCTGGAGGTAAGACCCTTGCCTGAGGTATCATTGGAAAACATGTTCTCCCATGTAGTTGGTTCTCTTTCCATTTAATGCTTCTTTCCTGGCCATGCAGAAGCTTTTTAATTTGGTAATGTCCCATTTGTTCATTCTTCCTTTATGTCCTTTGCTCTAGGGGACATATCGGTGAAAATATTAATATATGAAATGTCTGAGATTTTCCCATCTGTGTTTTCCTCTAGGACTTTTGTGATGTCACGAGATATATTTATGTCTTTTACCCACCTTAAATTTATTTTTGTGTATGGTGTATATTGGTGGTCGAATTTCATTTTCTTGCATGTAGCCGTCCAGCTCTCCCAACGCTGTTTGTTGGGGAGGCTATTTTTACTCTATTTTATGCTTTTACACCCTTTGTCAAGTATTAATTGACCCTAGAGACTTGGATTTATTTGTGGGCTGTCTATTCTATACAGTTGGTCTATGTGTCTGTTCTTACACCAGTACTAGGCTGTTTTGATTACAGCAGCCTTGTAATATACTCTGATATCAAGTATTGTGATCCCCCCTACTCTGCATTTCTTTCTCAAAATTGCTGCAGCTCTTCTGGGTCGATTATGTTTCCCTATACAGTTTTGAAGTAGTTGTTCTATATATCTGAAATATGTAATTGGTTCTTTAATAGGAACTGCCCTGAATCTGTAAATTGATTTGGACAGTATGGACATTTTGATGATGTTAATTCTTCCAATCCGTGAGCATGGCACATATTTCCATTCATTTGTGTCTTCCTTAGTTTCTTTTCTCAGTGTTGTATAGTTTCCTCAGGACAGGTCTTTTACCTCCTTGGTTAGCTTCATTTTTAGGTACTTTATTTTCCTTGTTGCTATATCAAGTGGAATTTTCTTCATTTCTGTTTCTGATTTCATTGTTGGTGTACAAAAATGCCTTTGATTTCTGAATATTGACTTCGTATCTGGCTGTTTCCCAAATTCACTTATTAGGTCAAGTAGTTTTTGGTGCATTCTATAGTATTTTCTATGTACACTATCATGTCATTTGCAAACAATTAGTTTTGCTTCCTCTTTCCAATTTGGATGCATTTTATTGGTTTTTCTTGTCTGGTTGCTGTGTCTAGGACTTCTAATACTATGTCAAATAGGATTGGTGAAATCTGAAATCCTTTTCTTGTTCCTGATCTTAGTGGAAAAGCTCTAAGTTTTTGCCCTTTGAGTATGATGTTGGTTGTAGGTCTTCCATATTTGGCCTTTATTATGTTGAGGTATGCTCCCTCTCTTCCCACTTTGCTGGGTGTTTTTATCATAAATGGGTGTGAACCTTATCAAATGCTTTTTCTGCACCTATTGCTATGATCATGTGAATTTTGTCTTTCATTTTGTTTATGTGATGTAGTATGTTTATTGATTTGTGAATATTGTACCATCCTTGCCTCCCTGGGATAAATTCCACTTGATCATGGTGTATGATCTTTTTAATGTATTGCTGGATGTGGTTTGTCAATATTTTGTTCAGGATTTTAGCATGTATGTTCAGAGATATTGGCCTGAAGTTCTCTTTCTTTATTAAGCCTTTATCTGGTTTGGGGATTAAGATGATGCTGGCTTCATAAAAAGAGTTTGGGAGCTTTCTATCTTCTTAGATTTTTTGGAATAGTCTGCAAAGGACAGTGGGTAAATCATTCTTAAGTATTTTATGAAATTCTCCTCTGAAACCATCCCCTCCATGGCTTTTGTGTGTTAGGAGGATTTTTAAATTTTATTTTATTTTATTATCATTTTTTTTTATTACTGCTTCAGTTTTGTCAGCCATTATTGGTCTGTTCAGAGTTTCTGCTTCTTCTTCATTGAGTTTTGGAAGATTATATTTTCCTAGCAATTTGTCTATTTCACCTAGGTTTTCAAATTTCTTGGCATATATTTCTTCCTAGTAATTGGTTACAGCTTTTTGCACTTCTGTGCTATCAGTTGTAATCTCTCCTCTTTCATTTCTGATTGTGTTTATTTGGGTCTTCTCTTTTTTTCATGATGGGTATGCTTAAAGACTTGTTGATTTTGTTTATATTTTCAGATAACCAGCTCCATGATTTATTGATCCTTAGAATTGTGTTTTAATCTCTGTCATTTAATTCTACTCTGTTCTTGGTTGTTTCATTCCTTCTACTTGTTCTGGGCTCTCTCTGATGTTTTTTTCTTGATTTCATGTAGTTGTAGGGTTATGTTGTTTATTTGAAATGTTTCTGTCTTTTTTGGGTAGGCCTGTATTGGTTTGAACTTCCCTCTTAGGACTGCCTTCACTGTGCCCCATAAGTTTTGGATTGTTGTGAGTTCATTTTCATTTGTTTCCAGAAACCTTTTGATTTCTTCCTTAATTTCATTCTTGAGTCATTGTTTAATAGCATGCTAATCAATCTTGATGAATTTGAGTGTTTTTGAGTTTTTTCCTTGAGGCTGGTTTCTAGTTTAATTCCAGTGTGGTCAGAGAAAATGCTTGATATGATTTGAATTTTCTTGAATTTGTTGAGGTTTGCTTTGTGCCCTATCATGTGGTCTATCATTGAAAATGTTCCATGTGCATTTGAAAAGGATGTGTATTTTTCTTTTTCTTTTTTTTTTTGGATGAAAGGCTCTATATACACCAGTTAAGTCCATTTGATCTAGGACATTTTTCAATGCCACAGTATCTTTGTGGCATATTTTGTTTGGAGGATCTGTCCATTTTTGACCTTGGGGTATTGAAATCTCCTACTATAATTGTGTTACTGTCAATATCTTTATTGAAGTTCTCCATGATTTTATTTACATAATTGGGTGCTCCTGTGTTGGGTGCATATATATTTACAATGTTTATGTCTTGATTAATTCTTCCCTTGAGTATTATGAAGTGACCTTCTTGGTCTCTTTTGATGTCTGTTGTTTTGAACTCTCTTTTGTCTGATATGAGTATTGCTACTCTGGCTTTATTTTCCTGTCCATTTGCTTGGGATATTTGTTTTCAGAGTTTCACTTTCAGTCTGTGCAGGTCTTTTGTTCTGAGGTGGGTCTCTTGTAGGCAGCACTTTTGTGGGTTATGATTTCTTATGCATTCAGATATTCTATGTGTTTTCATTGGGGCATTTAATCTCTTCATGTTTCAGGTTATTATTAATAGGTACTTATTCATTTCCATTTTTGCACACCTGTGATCCTCTCTCTCTTTTTCCTTCGTTTTCCTAAAGGAGAGCATTTAATACCTCTTACAGAGCTTGTTTGGAGTTGGTGTATTCTTTGCAGCTTCTTTTGTCTGGGAAACTCCTTATTTGGACTTCTATTTTTGAGAGCCTTGTTGGATATATTAGCCTTGGTTGTATGCCTTTTTTTCCCACTACTTGGAATATTCCTTGGCATTCCCTTCTGGCTTGGAGTGTTTCCATTGAGAAGTCAGCTGCTAATCTCATTGGGGCTTCCTTGTATATTACTTCCTGTTTCTCCTTGCTGCTTTTAGGAGTCTCTCCTTGTCTTGGAATTTCACCATTTTAATTATGATGTGTCTTGCAGTGGGCCTCTTTGGGTTCCTCTTGATTGGGACTATCTGTGTTTCCTAGATTTGTGTGAGTTTTTCTCCCATCAATCTAGGGAACTTTTCCCATTGTTATTTTTTTCAAGCAGGTTTTCTATCCCTTTCTTTTCTTTGTCTCTTTTTGGTATTCTTATTTTATGGATATTACTATGTTTCATAATGTCCTGCAGTTCCCTTAATACCTCTTCATTCTTTCTGAGTCTCTTTTCCCTTTCTTGCTCTATCTGGATTTTTTTTTCTACTTTATCCTCTAGCTTGCTGATCCAGTTCTCTGCTTCATCTAGCCTTCTTTGGATTCCTTCTACTGTGTTCTTCAATTCAGAAATTGCATTATTTTCTTCTTGGCCCTTGTCGATAGCTTCTATTTCTTTTTTCATGTTGATATAGTTTGCAGTGAGTTCATTGTAGTTTCCCTGTAGTTTTTGGTAATTCTCTTTGAGCTCATTGAACTTCCTTGTAACCATTGCTTTGAACTCAATATCTGATAGTTGACTTGCCTCTATTTCATTTAGCATTCTTTCTGATAATTCCTCCTTTACTTTCATTTGGGGTTTGTTTCTTTGTCTTCCCATTGTTAGTGAGACATGTCTTGTTAGCCTTTGCTTCTTAAATTTATCTGTTCTGACCCCCTGGGTTTATGGTTTGAACTTCTATGGCAGGAGACCTGTGAGTTTCAGTGTTGCAGTCTAATTGATCTCTTGAACTTGCCACTCTTGGGATGTTATTTATGTTGACTCCCAGGATATCTTTGGGTTTCAATTGTTGTTGGGTCTTTCTCTTGTGGGTCTGTCCCTGAAGCTGGTTAACTGAGGGTCACTCTACCCACCACATCTTGTATTCTGTTGTGTAGGTGCACACATGTTGTGTTGAACCTGGCTCTTCTTATTGTCTGAGGTATTGAGGCTTCTCTCTAGCTATTGTTCAGTTGTTTGTAATGGGTAATTTCTCCACCATATAGTTGTAATTCCAGATTGGTCCTGAGTGTAGGTCACTGTGGCTTTCACTCACTCCTTCACCTTCTTCCATTATTATCTGTTGGTGGTTCCCTTGTTGGTGGGTTCTCTCTTCAACCACATATACTGGTGTTCACAGCTCCCGGCTATTCTCTTATGTGATTAGTTGGAGGGGGATGGCAGACTGGATTAAGACAGCAGGAGTGAATTCTATGTGACTGACAGTACCAACCCATAGAGAAGTGTTAGGGCATCCTTTGGATTAGTATAGTGTTAACCATGATATGTCACACAACTACTCACTTTTTAGATAAGATGGAAAAAAAGATAAGACTCTTATTAGTGGGGGGAAGGATTGTGAGTTGGATTCAGAAAATAGTGCACTTATGGGAGGTCAGATTATGGAACCTAGTAAGCATAAAGTATAGAAAATATGTAGTGTGTGAGAGAACAGAGTTAACCATGACAGTAATTAAGTTCCAGAATCATTGAAATGAAACAAGATCCAGTAGGGATGCTGTGTAGTATTTACAATTGTATGGAACAACAATTATTTACAATAGTAATGGAGCAACAATCATATGACAGAATCTATGTGACCTGAATAAAAAGAATTGGAAGTACATGACCTAGAGCAGTATGCTATTGGGACACAAGTGAAGTGAAAGAAGTAATATTAAAAATACACTATGAAAGAGAGAATAAGGAAAACCAGTCAAACAATGCAATTAAACAAAGAAAACTAAACAAAAAGAAGACAAATAAAAATAATAATAAAATAAAGGTAAAAGTAATGAAATGATAATGATAATAATAACAACAACACAATAATAATAATGATGATGATGATGATGATGATAAACAATAACTTGCAAGGTCTCTGGAATAGCAAAGTGAAATTTGTCTCAGTGTCTCAGTTGTTTGGATTACCCCTCTTTGTGTCTGGCTCTGGTCTTTTCACAGCTCCAGGTTTCATTGTCTCACTTGTGGGAAAAGAAAGACAAAAAAAGAGGGAAAAAAAAAGAAAGAAAGTAGGAAAAGAGTGCCTCCTGCTAGCTTTAAACTGGCCAAGCTTGTTCTTCCAGTCTTAGTAGTTGTAGCAGGTTGAGGGGGGATGTGTTTCATTTTTCTCCCATCTTGTTGTTTTGCAGGGATGGAGTCCAGGTCTAAGCTGCACTTTTCACAGGTGCTCAGCCTCCAGCCCAGTTCCTCAGTTTGCTGCTAGGCATCCAGTGCCCTTCTGTACCAGGCCTATGCCTTCAGTCCACCAGTTGTGCTGTCTTTCTGGTGCATCCATTAGGGACAACTCACATACCACTTTCTTGCTCCTTGCTGTCCTAGGTGCTAGGGACTCTCAAAGTTTCTCAGGGTAGTTCGGCTCCCCCACTTAGTTAAGTCTTTCTGGGGACTGCTGACTTCCTGAGCCCTGTTGCTATCCTCTGCGGGAGGTGCCTCAGCCTTCCTCTTAGTGAGCCAGTATGGACCCTGCGGGGTGGACACAGCCATGGCTATGGTGGCAGACAAGTGTACATGTCTCTGGGGTGGTGGACATGAGCCTGCAGCTTCTGCTGCTGTGGAGATGTGGTGGGGCCAACTGCCACAGGGGCAGCTGTGTAAGTCCACAGCTTCTGCTGGAGGTAGAGTAAAGGCTCAGTTGTGGTCTTGGTGACATGGACAGGCCTGTGGCCAAGGTTGTGGAGGCTGCAGATTCACAGCTGGATTCTCCTACAGGAGAATTCCATAAACAGTTACCAAGTGCCATTTTTTTTGAAAAGTTCCTCTTCTTTGTGCCTGCTGCTCCAAACAAGTGCCTGGCCTCTCACACAGCACAGCTTTCTAACCAGACCGAAGACTATCTGGATCAGGGTCCATCATGGCTCAACTCTTCTCCCTTCTCCAGGCATCACCTGGCTCCCCAGTTTCTCTGGTAATGACTCAGCTGGGCTCCACAGTCTCAGCATGTGGACACTGCCCCTTTGCATCTCCCACTTTGTCCTTATTCACCCCAATGACTTCAAGCACCCAGGTCCATCCTGGTGCTACTCAATCCTCCCTCTTTGGCAGGGGAATGAGCTGTTGACCTGGCTGTCTTCCAAGAATCCTGCAGCAGACCTGTTGGGAACTGCCCTGACTGGTATCAGAAGCTGAAACCCCTGCCTAGCTAAGGCTAAGGGAACGCCCTTGGAACTGTAAGCCAGCAAGGAGACAAAAGCTTATCTTCCTGGCAGGAATGCTGCTTCTGCTGCTTTATTCATAACTGAACCCCCAAAAGCTTGGTCGGTTAGCCAAAGATGGGTAAGATTCCCCATGGGGGGGAACGATCTAAGATAGGCACGATCACTTTGGGAGGCCCCCAAAAGAAGGACTTGGGGGGCTGCAGCAAAAGGGGGTGATGGACCCTCGCTCCTCGGCTTTGACATAGCCTGAATTCTCAGCTTCTGGGAAAAAACCTCCTTGTCTCCCGGTTGCCTTAGTTCCCTTGCCCCACCTAAGCCTGAAACAATGACAGGGTGGTGCAGCTCTGTACTGAGAAGTGCGGATTCCCGGGGGTGATCAGGCCTAAGAAAGAATATGTAAATTACTGTGAAACCTTCTTTGTTTAGAATGCTCTCAGTTGAATGAGGAGGGTCTTAGGAGGAAGTTATTTTGTTCCTCAGTCTTACAGCTCTTTGACCCCCAACTCAATAGACCGGCAGAGTTCTTTGTTTTCTATGGTTCCTTACTTCCCCCTAATGAGTACTGTACTTTACCTGAATTATTATGCAGAATGAGCCCAATAAAAGCAGGTATGGACGGTAAATCAGCGCGCTCCCCACTAGGGGGGGTGGCCATTTCGTCCCTACTTCCCCACAGAAACTAGTCTGTCTCTGTGCATGTGTGTTTTTTCTTGCGTGTTTATTGTCGAGCCATCCACAGCATTCCGTGGTCACTGCTGGCCAGTGACCCACATGCAACACAGACCCAGCATTCTGCAGCCACCCTGGTTCCCATGATGGTCCCAGGGACCTTATAATCCCAAAGCAATCTCCTTGCCATCTGATTTTTCAGTGTCCTCTACAATTTTGGCTTCCAACCCTCATATATTCTGGGATACTGTAGGCTATTTACTCTGTTCCTCAGAAGATTGGTTAGGTGTTCCACCTGTGTGCAGGGTTAAGTGGACTCTACTCCTACCTATCTCACCACCATCTTCCTGTATTCCACATTTTCATATGCTCTAGTTCAGCACTGTTGGATAAAACTTTCCATGATAATGAAAATGTTCTATGTTTGTGCTGCTTAATATGGTGGTCACTAGTTACATGAAGCTACTGAGCTTTTGATCTGTTTCAATTTTGTTTCAGTACACATATTTTCTTATAAATACAATATTCATTGAAAAAAGCTCTCTTCCTTTACTCCCTCCACTATCACAGCAGTAAAAGAATGTACCCCTCATTTCTCCCTGTTGCAATACAAGCCTTCAAATATAATAATTCTGTAGTAATATTTCATGTTGGATGAATCTCATTTAGAAAACAATCACAACCAGGTTTCTGTTTATACAGGTGCACTTAGATGATCTTACTGTCATAGTCAGATGTTAGCTACCTTAGCTAACCAGGTGAACTGCACATAGAGGTGAGGAGTTAGAATTTTAAAAAGTGACAAGAAGCTGATGGCATTCATGAAAATCAGGTCCCCCAAACATAGGCTCTGTTGTTTTATTTCCCCAAAGAGGCTCTAGCTACACTATTTCAGCATATATTGAGCCATATGCCTATTGTGGTTGTTGAATACCAAGTCCATTAACAAGGATTTTTATGGCTTGCTGTAGGGCTTTCAACAGGGCTTTCAATTGGTGTTGTTTTTAATTTTGCTTTTGATGTAAAGATTGGCATTTTAAGACCACTGTGAACGTAAATTTACTGACAGTGATATTGTCTATGAAATGCAAAGTACATTTATTTAGAAAATATTCATGTGAACATAGACATATCAGTAAAATGTAAGATGAAAAAGTTTAAAATTACTTGTGTTTAATATCCAATTAGATAATGGATATGAATGGACTTTGTATACTCTGGAGTGCCACCACAAGATAGTATGTTTATAATGATTTTTCAATTACACATTTTGAATCCATTATTTAGGGCTGACAATTTTATGTATACATGAGTGCCTATGAAGTGAAAGTGTAAACAGAGGTTAACTGATAAGATGAAATGACAAATACCAAGCACTTGCACTCAGTCCGTGTGAAGAAAGAGATTAAGGAAATCTAGAAAGTATTGTGAGGCTTTCTACATGTTATAGAGCCCTTGATATTTCTAGCCCATTATAATTCACTTTTCTTCTTCTTTAGTCTTCAACAATTTCTTACTATCTTGTTCAATATTTGATTTATTATTTCATTTTCATAGTTGAGCTTATAAATGTTAAATAAGAAGTGCTAGCTTAAAAACTTATCAGATGCTTCTATCACTGAGCAGAGGCTTTTAGATTTGGGGTGTGGTCTACTTGGTTCTTTTATGTAATTTTTGTTCTCTTTGCAGGGCAGCCTCTTTTCCCCCAAGAACTTTTGGTTGCTGTTTTTCTCAGTATTTCCTTATTTCAAGTTCTAGTGATAAGCATGTGTAGAATTTGGAAAAAGAAACATCTTTCTTGTGCCTCATCTTCTTATCATATACCTTAAAGTCCTGGGCATCAGGAGCACTAGGACTTGATCAGCTTAATATTTTTTTCTTATCTGGAAGGTCTTGTATTACCCAATAATAGAAAAGTACAACATTGGTGTAATAATGAGACTTCAGCGCAGTTATGTCCTCACTTAACATCATTGACAGGTTTTTAGAAACTGTGACTTTAGTGAAATGATGACATATAAGCAAACCGATTTTACTGGAGGCTAATATAAACAAGAGCAAATTTCCTACAGAATATTTCTGGTCAAAAAAATTACCAAACTTATAAATAAAGACCCCAAACACTTCTAATATTAAACATTGAAATAAGAGTTTACTACACATACATTTAAGAAAGATTTAAAAAAGTAACATTTTCTGACAGTGGGAGTTCAGACTGGTGCAGGCACTGTGGAAAATAGTGTGGAGTTTCCTCAAAAAAATTAAAAATGGGACTTTCTTTTGACCCAACAATCCCACTCCTGGGAATATACCCTAAGAATACTGAAACACTAATCAGAAAGAATATATTTACCTCTATGTTCATTGAAGTTTCATTTACAATAGCCAATGTCTAGAAACAGCCTAAGTGCCTATCACTAGATGATTGGATAAAAACAAGCTGTGATACATTTACACAATGGAATACTGCACAGCAGAAAGAAAGAAGGAACTCCTACCTTCTGTGACAGCATGGATGAACCTGGAGACTACTATGCTAACTGAAATAAGCCAGTCAGAGAAAGACAAATACCATATGATCTCACTCATATATGGAATCTAACAATAAACTAACAAAGTAAAAGCATAGGCATGGACACATGGAACAGACTGTTAGATCTTAGAGGGGAGAGGAGTGAGGGAGACTGGAAGAGATTAGCTAAAGAACATATATGCATATATGCAAAGTCCATGGACACAGCAATGCAGTGAAGGCTGGGGATACAGGGGGAATTGGGGCTTGGTGGAGGGGGTAAAGGGGAAGGAAATGGGGGACATCTGTAATAGTGTGAACAATATTTTTTTAAAGTAACATTATTTTTCAACCAACTTATTCCAGTTCAGAGTTATGGGTGGCCAGAGCCTCTTCCAGCACTTCAGGGTGCAAGGGCTTACCCACCCTGGTCAGGACACCTGTCCATCCCATGGACACAAACACACACCATACTCACTAGGACTAGGACAGTGTAGACATGCCAGTTAACCTCACATGCACATCTTTGGAATGTGAAGGGGCACCAGAGTCCCCAGAGAAAACCCACACAGGCATAAGAAGCATATGCAAACCACACTGACAGTGGCCCTGGCTGGGAATTGAAAATTTTTGTCTCATCACTGTTATAACAAAATGGCACTGAGCCTGCTATATTATACAGAAAGATGATAGCCATTCTGACAGGTGTGAGGTCATACCTCATTGAGGTTTCAGTTTGCATCTTTCTGATGATTAGTGACATTGGGCTTTTGCTTATATGTCTATTGGGCAATATGTCTCTTGAATCTGTATGTCCTCTTTGGAAAAGTGTCTCTTTATGTCTTTGCTCATTTTTAATTGGATTGTTTTTTGGTGTTGAGTTTTATAAGTTCTTTGTAAATTTTGGATATTAATCCTTTATCAGATGTACCAGATATATTCTTAATTCCATAACTTACGTTTTTTGTTTTTTTGATGTCTTTGTTGTGGAAAAAGTTTTTAGTTTGATGTAGTCCCATTTGTTTTTGTTTTTCTTTTTCATTTCCCTTGTCTGTGAAGTATATCCAAGAAAATATTGTTACGATCAATATCCTAGATTTTACTGCCTATTATTTCTTCTAGGATTTTTATGGTTTGGGGTCTAATATTTAAGTCTCTAATCCATTTTGAGTTTATTCTTGTGTGTGGTGTAAGAAGTTGGTCTAGTTTCATTTTCTGTGTGCATCTGTCCAATTTTCCCAACACCACTTATTGAATAGACTATCTTTAGCCCATTGTATGTGCCTGTTTCCTCTGTAAACTATTAATTGTCTATATAGGTGTGGGTTTATTTCTGGGCTATTCTGTTCCATTGATCTGTGTGTCTGTTTTTATGCCAGTACTATGCTGTTTTGATTACTATAGCCTTATAGTATAGTTTGATATTAGGTAGCATGATTCCTCCAACTTTGTTCTTTTTTCTTAGGATTGCTATTGCTATGGGGGCCTTTTGTGGTTCCATATAAATTTTTGGGATACTTGTTCTAATTCTTTGAAATACATCATTGGAATCTTGATAGAAATTTCCTTGAATCTATAGATTGCCTTGGGTATAGCATGAACATTTTAGTGATGTTAATTCTTCCTATCCATGAACATGGTATGTGCTTCCACTTACTTATACCTTCTTCTGTTTCTTTCTTCAGTGTCTTATAATTATGTGACTACAGGTCTTTTACATCTTTGGTTAGATTTATTACTAGGTATGTTATTCTTTTTGAAGCAATTGTGAATAGCATTGTTTTCTTAATTTCCCTTTCTGTTTGTTTGTTATTGGCATATACAAATGCAACTGATTTTTGGATATTAATTTTGTATCCTTTTACTTTGCTGAATTCATTTATCAGCATGTGAATTGCTGATAAATGCAGTTCATTTCTTGGTATAATCTTTAGGGTTCTCTATGTACAGTATCATGTTATCCACAAGAATGCAGACTGGTGCAACCACTGTGGAAAGCAGTATAGAGATACCTCAAAAAATTAAAAATGGATCTCTCTTTTGACCCAGTGATCCTACTTCTGGGAATATATCTGAAGAAACCCAAAGCACTAAATTGAAAGAACATAAGGACCTCTGTGTTCATTGCAGCCTTATTTACAATACTAAAAATATGGAAGCAGCCTAAGTGTCCATCAGTAGATAAGTATATAAAACAACTATAGGGCATTTACACAATGGAATACTAAAACAGAAGACTGTAAAACAGAAGAAAGTTTTATCCTTTGTGACAGCATAGATGGACCCAGAGAACATTATGCTGATTGAAATAAGCCAGTCAGAGAAAGACAAATATCATGATTTCACTCATATGTGGAATCTAATGAATAATGTGAACTAACAAGCAAAATAGAGACAGACTCATAGACAGCAATGTGACAGCCATGGAAGAAGGAGGGAGGTTAGGAGGTGAAAAAATCAAGCAAAAAGAAAAAGGACTTATGGAAATGGACAACAGTGTGGTGATTGTGGGGGAGTATGAGGGGGTTAAATGGTAATGCAAAAATACAATATTTTTTTAATTAAAAGACAAGAATATAGATATGGGAATACAAGGAATAATCTTGTCTATCTCCCTCCCTATCCCTGCCACATTCTTCTGTTTAGTACTTCACATCTATAGACTAGTATTTATGTTTGTTTCAATTACTCCATGACTCTTATGTTCCCTGAAAATCAATCTCATGAAGAATCTGTTACATCATTTTGCTTTCACAGGCATGACAACATAGTAGGTGCTCAGTAAGTTTTCATTTTGGTAATGAATGAATGCATCTGTCAAGGTGAAAATAGGGATTTTCATTTTAGATTTTTTTTGGTCTTTTACCTTTGGTACATTTAAGTTACTTTTCTCCTTTGAAAGATTACTCTGATGCAATGCTTTTACTTAGTCATTTTACAGTCTCACTAGCAATGTATGAGTGTTCCAACTTCTCTCCATGCTCACCCACCCTTATTTTTTATTTCTTAATTTTAGCCAACCTGATGAGTGTAATTCTCTTTTATTCTAAATGTCTTCCTATATACACCCACATTGGAAGTGTGCAATATTGTATAAGGCAAATATGAGATATCATATACCATTAGTGCTGGCTGAGGGCCAAGTGGCAAGGGAGGCACTGTTTGGCTTTCATGCCTCTCCATCCCCATTTTGTATCTTTCCTTTATCCATCTCCAGTGATGCCTCTTCCTTTCTTTTTTCAGGTGCTCAATGTCTGTCTTGCTCAAGGTCTAACATCCATAAGAGACTTGTGCAACATCTTACAAGAGTGTTTAATTTTAACAGACTAACTTAACTTCTGAAAATCCCAGCATTCATCAGTAAGGACATATTTAAAGAGGCAGGGAGTAGACAGTGGGGTTGCTATTAGATTATCATACACATTGGTTATGAGCTTACAATCTCTTGATTGGGTAAATAATTGATGCTCAGTGTGAACAAAGTTCACATCATAGAATGCATGTAAAGGAGTCTATTGGTTGACTTCCAGGAACACAATCACTCATTTAATAACAATTATACAAATGCTTACTTTTTGCCAGGCACTGGCCAAGGCATTATGGGTTCAATCTGTGCTGGATGCTACCCTCCAGAACCTTGTGGTAGAAGCGTTTTTATAAGCAGTATGGCTGGTGTTATGGGGATCCATGTTATCCTCCATTAAGGTTTCTTCGTGACTTGGGGAGAACATGTGTTCAATGGCAGGTCAGGCATACAAACATAGTCTGTGCCCATGAAAAATGAAAAATGAAATTAACAAGACTCACTGTGAATCTGTGACTCATATACCAAGACTTTAGCCCATCGTTTTCCTACCTGGACTTGCACTATCCAATACTGTAGGATTATGTTGCCTTTGAGTACCTAAAGTATTGTAAATGAGGAACTGGATTTTTAACAATGATCAATTAAAAATTGTAAGTTATACAATACAGTGTTATCAACTACAGTCACTACACTATGCATTAGATCCTCAGATCATATTTATATTATAGATGAAAGTGTGTATCTTTTTACTAATTTCTTCTTATTTCCCACAAATCCCAACCTCTGAAAAGCACTTTTCTACTGTTTCTATGAGTTTGAATTTTTATTTAGATTTCAAATATACATGTTACCATGCAGCCTTTTTCTTTCTCTGTCTGACTTATTTTACTTAGCATAATCCCTTTAAGGTTCATCCATGCATTGCAAATGGCAGGGTTTCCTTCTTTCTCATGGATGAATAGTATTTGTTTGTGTGTACATATACAACTTCTTTATCCATTTATCCATTGGAAGACACTTTGGTTGTTTCCATATCTTGGCTATTGGAGTGCAGGTCTTTTCCATGGCTCTTATGTGAGCTGAATATGGCAGCCACAGTGGGTAGATTGCTGTGGGCTATGATTACCCTGTATGTGAGCACCGTTCCTGAGGCATTTCTGCCTCTGCAGCCCATAGGCCTGGTGCTTCTCAAAGAATGTGTTTCACAAATGTATTTTGGTATGCTTCCAGTCAAGCAAAATTTGTCTTTAGCACAATTACTTCATACCATGTTCCTGCCTTCGCCCAGTACACACCTTATTTTAAAAGTACAGCTATTGACAATGGAGATTTCAAAGAACTAAGCCTTGATGACTGTAAAGGGTAATTGGTGTTCTTTTATCCTTTGAATTCCACCTTTGTGTGTCCTACAGGAATTTTTGCTTTTAGTGACAAAACCAATGAGTTTCATGATGTGAACTGTGAAGTTGTAACCATTTCTGTGGAATTTCACTTCAGCCATCTCACCTGGACCAACATGTCAAGGAAGAATTGCAGTGTGGGCCACGTGAACAATGTACTGTTGTCAAATCTGACTAAATAGATTTGCACCTGAGAGTGCAGTGTCCTGTTGGAAGTTCCTGGTCTTGCACAAAGAGGTCTCTTCACATTTGACTCCAACAGAATCATCAAGCATTTGAATGTCAGTGATCTCCCAGTGGGCCAAAGCATGGAAGAGACCTTCCACCTGGTGAAGGCATTCCAATTTGTGGAAGTCCAAGGAGAAGTCTGTCCAGCAAACTGGACCTCAGATTCTCTTATGATCAAGCCACATATGACTGCTTGCAAAGAATACTTTGAGAAGGTAAATCAGTAGATCATTCAAGTGCACCTACAGCTTCATAAAAGAAGCACAGTTGGAACTTACTTTTAGCATTTCAAAGAGGATTATGCATAGAAGGCAAAAAATCAGTTATGTTTGCATTCATAAATGCTACTCTAGATGTTTTTGTAATATTGGATAGGACTTTTAAAACATGGTTAAGTACTAGCATAAGTCATTTATTGGTAACTTCTTTATGGCTAGCTATTTATAGACTGCCTAGTTCACCTGTTTTCTTTGATCATGTCTTAACTAGGAAGCACTCTTCTTAGCCTTACTTGAACTTTTGCGTGCACCAGTGTAGTACAAGAATTGAATGCCTCTCATCAAGGGTACTAAAATTTTCTTGTTGAATTTCCTTCATATTGAATTGAATTTTCTTTCAAGGTAACAAAGATAACAGTTTTAAGTTATTAGCATCAGCAGTGTATTAACTCTTGGAGTGGAGATATATATGATGAAACAAATGTGAATCATGTTTAAAAAAACATGGTGGCAAAGTGACTTAACTGATCATGCATGTTCCCCACCCCTGATATTTGTAGTTTACACAGTTATTTTACTTATTTTATTTGTTAACTGACTTAATGTCTGCATACATATCTAAATATTGATAGAAGGTATTTATAGAGCACATTTATTGAATCTGAGAATTGGATATTGAAATCATTGTAATTATACTTTATGAAGGGCTCAGTGTAAAGTATATAATAAAAAAACAAATATTTTAAAAGAGAAAAAAGACCATGGGAGTGCAGAAATCTCTTGGAGATACAGTTTTTATCCCTATGTAATTAATTGTGATTAATTTAATTTTAAAAATAATATTTGACAGTTATTGGAAAAATTTAAAGTATATTTAGAACAATTGAGGTATATGAACCTACTTTCTTAACTATAAATGTTACAAAATATGAATATAGATAAAATATTTCTGATGAGCATTTAACATCTGTATTGGGGTGTGTTCTAAATATAAAATACATACCAGGTGTCATAGACTTACTCTAAAGCAAGAAGTAAGATGATATTCTTAATAATTTTTATATAGAAAATTATCCTATAAATGTTGTTACTAGAACATTTAGATTTCTTTTTTTATTGTTGTTCAAGTAGAGTTGTCTTATTTTCCACCCCTCCCCTGCCTTACCCCACTGAACCCCAACTCCCACCTTCAGTCTTACCCACCTTTGCTTTTTCCATGGGTCCTTTATACATGTTCTTTGATAATCCTTCCCCTTCTTTCCCCTTTTATCCCCCTCCCACCACCCCTCTGGTAACTGTCAGTTTGTTCTTTATTTCAATGTCTCTGGTTATATTTTGCTTGGTTATTTGTTTTGTTCATTAGGTTCCACTTATAGGTGAGATCTTATGGTATTTGTCTTTCACTTCCCAGCTTATTTCACTTAGCATAATGCTCTCCAGTTCCATCCATGTGGTTATGAAAGGCAGGAGCTCCTTCTTTCTTTCTGCTGTGTAGTATTCCATTGTGTAGATGTACCATAGTTTTTTGATCCACTCATTTACTGATGAGCACTTAGGTTGCTTCCAACACTTGGCTATTATAAATTGTGCTGTTGTGAACACTGGGGTGCATAGGTTCTTTTGGATTGGTTTTTCAGGGTTCTTATGACTTACATTATGTTTCTACTGTAAAGTTTTTCTTTAGAACACTAGAGTCATCTAATCCTATTTAATGTAAGTATATTTGAAGTAAAAGTCTCCCTTTGGAATTTTACTTTTTCATTTTAACTCCTAAGGATACCATCACCCTACCAAGCTTTTCAAGGCTGACTTGAATCAAAATGGCACAGAAGAGAATCTTGGGTGGGGCTTTCTCAGAGCTGTTTTTTTTTTTAAATGCATCCTGTCCCTTTCAGTCTATGCTTAGGCTCACTTATAAGACCAGCACACTCAAATCATTCTCCCCCAGGCTTTACTTGCATGACAAAACCATCCAGTACAATAATTCACACTAAAAATATGTAGTTTGATGTGCTCTTTCTTTCAGGGTTATTTGCTTTTTAAAATTTATTTCCTGTAGAGATCAACAGTTAACTCAGAGGGATGAATTTAAGGATATGGTGATGTCTAAACTTGAGATATATCCCAACAGGGGTATCTTCCTGATCCAGTTTTGTAGTTCTAAACAAAACAAACAAAAAGCCATGGTCTTCCTCAAGATTCTCTTCCTGTCTCCATCTTTAACCCATGAGTAAGTAGCCATTGATACATAAGTAATCCTTTGCTTTAGATAAATGTATCTGTTTCATACTGACAAGTGAGATCTTTATGGTCAATCAGCAGCAGGATGTGAAACATATTAATGTACCTTTAACTTGCCTCTTTGTTCTAGAAGTGACAATGATGAAGCATTCCCTTTTATAAGACTACCAGCTCCTGTAGGGTTGGCTTCTTAGAACTGAAAATACAGAAATAGTGTTCAGTCAATTCATTTGACTTCATTCTTAGGAACTTATTTCCACAAACAAATTAACAAAAAAATGTTCTAATCTCAATAAAACACAACCTGTTAGCATTGAAGAACCCATGGGGTGATGGTGATTCATCATTTATTTTTTTCCAATGGAATCTATGGCTGGAAGAACTAGATGATGCTTTAAATGATATAACCTACAGCATGGGCTCTGTCTCCATATTTTATTAGGGAATATTCAATATGCAATCATAGATACAACAACATGACTATTGTTTCTACCAATGTAAGGATAAATGTGCAACTTAATTACTTTTTAAAATTTCTCTTAGTTTTTTAAAACTCTTTTTAAAGATTTTATTTATTGATTTTTAGAGAGAGGGGAAAGGATGGAGAAGGAGGAGAGAAACATTGATATGAGAGAGAAGCTTCAATCAGTTGCCTCTCATTCATAACCTTACTGGGAACTGAACCTGCAACCCAGGTATGTGCCCTGACTGGAAATGGAACCAGCAATCTTTTGCTTAGCAGGATGACACCCAACCAACTGAGCCACAGTGGTGAGGATAAAACTCTCTTTGGATGGAAGACTGATGTCTTGTATTTTTTTCTGAGCATTGACAGAGAATGGAAGAATTTATTTTTTTTTTGGCTGAAATAGAGGGAAGCATTTAACTGAAAAGGATGAACAGTTTTAGGAATTCATAGTTATATTATACTTATCAAGAATACAAGAATGTGATTTTGAGGTACCCCAAAGAGGGTTTATTTATTACCCCTTGCCAATGGAGAACTTGAGACAGAATATGGCTAAGCAGTTTTCAAGTGTTCTACGGTAAATTGGCATTTGAAAAGGGGAAGGGTCATCAAGGAACATGTATAAAGGACACATGGACAAAGCCAAAGGGTGGTAAGAATGAGGGTGATAGGTGGGACTGTGTGGGGCTGGGGGAAAATGGAGACAACTGGACTTGAACAACAATAAAACAAACAAAAAAAACAACATGAAAAAAGTGCAAAGAAACAAAATTATGAAAGATATAGAAAACCACATATACTAGTATTTTATAATCTTGTGATGATACATATTGTTTTAAACATAAAACAAATAATAAAGAAAAAGATTGATTAAAAAAAGAAACAGGATTAGAATCCAGGTCTCCAAATCTTGGGGATTTATCCATTAGCTCAGTCCAGCAGTTTCTTTTACAAGAGCCTCCTGACATAACATATACCATCAGTCTTATTTTATAAGAGAGATTTCGATGGTAGAGCACATGGTCTCTTCCCTTCCCCCTCGAAGCACTTGACTCTAGCGAGTCAGATCATGACAAAGAGGGCACTTACAGCCCTCTTTTCCTAGAGGTTCACACCCCCATCTGTTCACCCTTCTTTGTGTTCCTCTTTCTCAATAAAACAATGTTCTTACTGTTCCTTTTTTTTTTTTAAATTTGGCTATGTATGTTCCCCAAAGCCTTTTCTGTCACTCATGTTCTTGCTGTCCTGACTCCTCTAAAAATTTTCTAGTCAGTGGGAATATCACTGACATCTAAGACACTGGGCTCCACATTTCATCCCATCATGGCTTTTTTCAATGTAATGGATGATCTGTGACAAGATGCTTTCTACCCTTATGCCATATACATTTTGGAATAATTTTGATTCCCTGGAGGAGTAGTATAGATACTACTTGGGGAACCCTTGTCCTAGAGTACTTTAAAATTCAGAGAAAAAAAACAAGGCTTTGACTACAAGTTCCTGATGCTCCATTGGCTGTTTCAGCTATCATTTACATATGACTTATTCTTTGAAGTACCACTTTTGTTCTTACTTTCATTCTTTCTACATTATTATTGTTGAATATCTTAAAATGACTTGATGATATTATTTTTTTTCTTTTTAGCTAACCAGTGAACTTCAGTTTGTGTCCTGAGGGAACCCAGTGTGAGATGTCTATGTGTATGTCTCCACTTACACACATGTATGTGTATGCCTGCATGCACATTTGTTCATGCACTCCCACCCATTTCAGGGGATTGTGTTTAACTCCAGAAACATTGACTCTGGAATCATAGATGTTTTTAATGCCCAAGCTTGATACTTAAAAGCCATGTGAGCCCAAGAAGGACTTTTTATATTCTTGGTCCTGTATAGATACCCAGGACATAGCTGCTGTTGTGGAGAAGCAATAGAAAAAAACAAGTTCTGTGGGAAACCATGAAAGCCAAAGAGAGGAAAGATGACTCCTCACTGGTGAGCCATGGTCTCCAAAAAAGAACTACTGCAACCTCCTTGTCTCAAATTGGGCACTCCTGAATGGAAAATCTGGAAAATTCTCTGAGAGAAACTAGTCAGCCTTTCTTTCAATGCTGTAGACTGCATTTTGTTTACATGGTACCAAAAGAAATGGATAGAAATTATGGCAATTTGCTTCTCACCATAGCCATAGCCATTCTGTTTTTCAAAAAATTTGCTGTTATTACAAACAATCGTATAATTAATATCAATGTACTTTCCTGTGTTGGGCTGAGTGGATATTATCAAAATGAGAATGTTAGATTATAATTTGAAATATTCTCATTTTTTTTGAACATATCAGCCCTGTGCCCTTTGCCTTAACATATTAAAATATATTTTTTTTACATTTTATTTTTGTCTACTTTTAAAGTATTTTGATTGTTTATGCTATTTCAGTTTTCCCAACTCCCCCCCTTGATCCCCCCTCAGCTCTGCCCCCTCAACCCTCCAGCATTCTCCTCCTCTCAGTTAATGTCCATGGGTTGTACATGTAAATAATTTGAGTCCTCTGTTTCCTACATCATTTTTATATCTCCCTGTCTATTTTATGCATACTAATTATGCATCTTCTCCCCTGTACTTTCCCCTCCATTCCTCCCTTCCCCCTCCCCATTGATATCCCTCCATGTGATGTCCATTTCTCTGATGCTGTTCCTGTTCAAGTTGTTTGCTTGGCTTTTGTTTTCACTGTTTTTGTTTTGGTTTTGTTCATTTGTTGATAGTTGTGAGATTGTTGTCATTTTACTGTTCATATTTTTTATCCTCTTTTTCTTAGATAAGTCTCTCTAACATTTCATATAATAAGGGCTGGGTGATGATGAACTCCTTTAACTTGACCTTATCTGAGAAGCACTTTATCTGCCCTTCCATTCTAAATGAAAGCTTTGCTGGATAGAGCAATATTGGATGTAGGTCCTTGCCTTTCATGGCTGGGAATACTTCTTTCCAGCTCCTTCTTGCCTGTAAGGTCTCTTTTGAGAAATCAGCTGACAGTCTGATGGGAAGTGCTTTGTAGGTAACTGTCTCCTTATCTCTTGCTGCTTCTAGGATTCTCCCCTTCACTTTTATCTTGGCTAATGTAATTATGATGTGCCTTGGTGTGTGCTTCTTTGAGTCCAACTTTTTGGGGACTCTTTGGGCTTCCTGGACTTCTTGGAAGTCTGTTTCCTTTGCCAGATTGGGGAAGTTCTCCTTTATTATTTGTTCAAATAACTTTTCCACTTGTTGCTCTTCCTCTTACCCTTCTGGTATCCCTATAATTCAGATGTTGGAAGGTTTCAAGATGTCCTGGAGGGTCCTAAGCCTCTCCTCATTTTTTTGAATTCTTGTTTCTTCATTCTTTTCTGTTTGGTTATTTCTTTCTTCCTTCTGGTCCACTCCATTGTTTTGAGTCCCCGTTTTCTTCCCATCACTATTGGTTCCCTGCGCATTTTCCTTCATTTCACTTAGCGTAGCCTTCATTTTTTCATCTAATTTGTGACCAAATTCAACCAGTTCTGTGAGCATCCTGATCACCAGTGCTTTGAACTGTGCATCTGATAGGTTGGCTGTCTCATCATCACTTAGTTGTATTTTCTGTGGAGCTTTGATCTGTTCTTCCATTTGGGCCATTTTTTTTTGTCTTGTCATGCCTGTTACATATGAGGGGTGGAGCCTTAGGTGTTCACCGGGGCGGGAAACCCAGTCTCTGGGTTGTGACACTGTATGTGGGGGTGGGGTCCGAGAGGGAACAATGGTGCTTGCTCCGCTCTCTGCCGGATTTCAGTCCCTTTCGCCACTCCCCTAAAGGAAACTGGGCCTTTGTGGTGCTGATTCCTGTGTGGGTGGGCTTGTATACATTCTAGGACCCTGTGGGTCTCTCCAACAAACTCTCCTGTGAGGCTGGGAGTTTCTCCCTGTGCCTCACCTGCCACAGGTGTTTTCAATTGGTGTTTCGAGGCTTTATTTCCTCATGCTGGAGCCCTGGGTTGTGTGGTCTGTCTCTCTTCCCAGTTTCGCCTGGTTTATCTGTGCTCAAATGTGGGACTACCAGGTCAGCCAGCCACCTTGCATGCAGTGCCTCGCTTCACAATTGCCGCCTTGCTGGGTGTGCCCGTTGCCACCCCGTGCCTGGGGTCTGCCAACCACTGCCTGTGTGCCCAGGCTCCACCCACTGCCATCTTGCATGCCCAGGGTGCCTTGCACACCTGGTGCCACCGCTTTTTGTGCCATGACCCCTCTCTGCCTGGCTGCCTGATTCTGCCCCGCCTACTGGTTTGGATGAATGTGTCTATTTTAACTCCTTGGTTGTCAGACTTCCATACAGTTCAATTTTCTATCAGTTCTGGTTGTTATTTTATTTCTAAATTATTGTTGTCCTTATTTTGGTTGTGTGAGGAGGCACAGTGTGTCTACTTATGCCTCCATCTTGGTGGGAAGTGAGGATGTTGGCTGTAGGTTTTTCATATATGGCCTTTATTATGTTGAGGTATGCTCTCTGTACTCCCGTTTTGTTGACAGTTTTTATCATAAATGAATGCTGTACTTTATGAAATGCTTTTTCAGCCTTTATTGATACGATCATGTGATTTTTGTCTTTTATTTTGTTGTTGTGATGTATTATGTTTATTGATTTGTGAATAGTGTACAATCCTTGCATCCTTGGGATGAATCTCCCTTAATCATGGTGTATTATCTTTTTAATGTATTATTGGATGCGGTTTGCCAATATTTTGTTAAGGATTTTAGCATCTATTTTCATCAGCATTATTTGTTGTCTTTCTTTATTGTGTGTTTATCTGGTTTTGGGTTTAAGATGATACAGGTCTCATAAAAATAGTTTTGGATTCTCCCTTCTTCTTGAAATTTTTGGCATGGTTTGAGGATAGGAGTTATCTCTTAACTAAGTGTTTGGTAAAATTTGCCTGTGATTGTATCCAGTTTAGATCTTTTGTATACCAGGAGATATTTGATTACTGCTTCAATTTCAATAAATTTTATCAGCCTATATCAGTCTATTCAAGCTTTCTGCTATTTCTTGATTCAGTTTTAGAAGATTATAAGTGTCTAGAAATTTGTCCATTTTGCCCAGTTTTTAAAATTTCTTCACATATAGCTATTCATAATAATTTCTTACAATCCTTTCTTTTTCTGTGTTATCGGTTGCAATTTCTCCTCCTTTGTTTATAATTTATTTTGTTCCTCTCTTTTTGTTTTCTTGATGAGTCTGATTAAAGCCTTGTCGATTTCCTTTATCTTTTCAAGGATAAAGCTCCTGGATTTATTGATCCTTGAATTGTTCTCTTAGTCTCTATGTCACATAGTTCTGCTCTGATCTTGATAATATCTTTCCTTCTACTCATTCTGGGCTGTCTTTGTTGTTGTTCCTCTAGTTCTTGTAGATGTAATGTTAGGTTGTTGACTTCAAATTTATGTATATTAGACAGGCCTGTATTGCTATGAACTTCCTTCACAGGACTGCCTTTACTGTGTCCCATAGATTTTTGGCTATTGTGGTTCATTTTCATTTGTTTCCAGAAAATTTTTGATTTTTTCCTTGATCTCATTGTTAACCCATTCATTATTTAATAGCATGTTATTCAATATCAATGAACTTGAATGTTTTTGAGTTTTTTCCTTGAGGTTGATTTCTAGTTTCAAGCCTTTGTGATTGGGGAAAACACTTGATATGATTTCAATTTTATTGAGTTTGTTGAGGCTCCTTTTGTGACCTACCATTTGGTCTATCATTGAAAATGTTCCATGTGCATTTGAAAAGAATGTATATTTTGCTCCTTTGTGGTTAAAGGTTCTGTATATATAAATTAGGTCCATTTTATCAAGGGTGTTGTTCAATGCCACAGTATTCTTTTTGACTCTCTGCTTGGGAGATCTATCCACTTTTGACATTGGGTATTAAAATCCCCTTCAATGCCTGTGTTGCTTTTGAAATCTTTCTTGAAGTCCTCCAAGATTTTCCTGTAAATAGTATGCAGCAGAAAGAAATAAGGAGCCTCTACCCTTTGCAACAGCATGAATGGAACTGGAGAGCATTACGCTAAGTGAAATAAGCCAGGCAGTGAGGGACAAATACCATATAATCTCACATTTAAGTGGATCCTAATCAAAAAACAAACAAGCAAGCAAAATATAAACAGAGACATTGAAATTAAGAACAATCTGACAGTAACCATAGGGGAAGTAGGAGGGGATAATGAGGGAGAAGGTGGACGGGTTTTCAGGAACAACTACAAAGGACACATAGACAAAACCAAGGGGGAGTGGAAACAGGGGAGGAAGGTGGGTTTGGCTGGGGTGGGGGAAGTAGTAGGGGGTAAATGCAGATAACTGTACTTGAACAACGAGAAAATAATTTTAAAAAGATTTCCTTATATATTTTTTTCATCTCTATATTGGGTGCATATATCTTTACAAGTGTTATATCTTCTTTTTAAAAGATTTTATTCATTTATTTGTTTTTAGACAGAGGGAAAGGGAGGGGGAAAGAGAAGGAGAGAAACATCCATGTGTGGTTGCTTCTCACACAGCCCCTACTGGGGACATGGCCTGCAAGGCAGGCATGTGCCTTGACTGGGCACCAAACCAGCAACTCTTTGGTTCACAGGCCAGTGCTCAATTCACTGTACCACATTAGCTAGGGTTGGTTATATCTTCTTGATGAATTATTCCCTTAAGTATTATATAGTGTCCTCTTTTGTCCCTTTTTTGTTCTTTGTTTTGAAATATATTTTGTATGATAAAAGCATTGCTACCCCAGCTTTTCTAACATATCCATTTGCTTGGAATATTTTTTCCATCCCTTCACTTTTAGTCTGATAGATCTTCTGTGCTGAGGTGTAACTCTTGCAGACTGCATATATGCAAGTCATTTTTTAAATCCATTCAGCTATCCTATATCTTTTGATTGGTGCATTTAACCCATTTACAATTAAAGTTATTCCTCATAGGTACTTATTCATTGCCATTTTCCATTTTTTCTTGTGTTTCTCTCTCTCTCTCTCTCTCTCTCTCTCTCTCTCTCCTTCCCTCCCTCTCTCTCTAATCTCTCTATCTTCTTAAAGCTGTCCATTTCACAATTCTTGCAATGTTCATTTGGTGGAGATGTATTCTTTTAGCCTTTTGGTTATCTGAGAACCCCGTTATTTCACCTTCCATTTTAAATAAGAGTCTTGTTGGGTAAAGTAGTCATGGTTGCAGTCTTTTGCTTTTCATTACTTGAATTATTTCATGCCATTCCCTAATGGTTAGTAGTGTTTCTGTTTAGTAATAAGCTGATAGCCTTTTCAGGGTTCTCATGTATGTTACTAGTTTTTTCTCCATTTCTGTTTTTTAAGATTCTCTCTTTGTCTTTAAATTTTGCCATTTTTATTATGGTGCATCTTGGATAGGACCTTTTTGGATACATCTTGATTGGGACTCTCTGTACATCCTGGACTACATGATGCTTTCTCTAATCAAGTTAGGGAAGTTTTCCATCATTAGTTTTTCAAAGAGGTTTTCTAATCTTTTCTCCACTTTCTTCCTTCTAGTATCCCTCTTATACAGATATTATTGTGGGAGAACTCCATCCAGAAGACCTCTCCCAGCCTCTGTGAATGAGAATAAATTGTCCCATACACAATCTTATTCCAGTGAGAAAGGGGGTGGTGATTCCTTCTATTGGGGAATATCCCTAGCCCTTACCCAAAATTGCTTTTATTGGTAATGGTATGTGTAGGGGTATATGGCATACATGCATAGCACATCAGTCAATGTCAAAAAGCTATAGTCATACAAAAACAGGTATTATCTATAGATAACAATTGAAGGAACAGAGATCTGCCTCAGGGTCTGTCTGTTAGTCATGTTGATGCCAGATGGTCTTTAAGAAAAGTTGTATGAGATAAGGAGTTTACTCCTTATGCCTTCAACTTAAACATCCAGTTTATATCAACAGGGCTATACAAAGCAAAGCAGAGAAAGTTTCAAAGGATACAATGTATATATCAGGCCTGCTTTCCCACAGGAAACCCTCAGTATTGGTGTCGGGTCGTGCCTGCCACCTGTGTTTCCTGGTTTTCCTGTGAGACTTGCTGGACTTTTTCAAGGCCTCCTCTCACAGGGTTACAGTCTCCAAAACCACACATAGTGGTCCCCAACATGTTATTACATTCCATGTTGTCCTGAAGCTCATTTAATCCCTGTTCATTCTTTTAGAGTAGTTTGTTTTATTTTGTTTTGTTTTGTTTTGTTTTGTTTCTCTGGCAATTTTTTCTACCTTGTCCTACAGCTCACTGATTCAATCCTCTGCTGAATCTAGCCTGCTTTTAGTACCTTCTGCTATGTTCTTTAATTCAGAAACTATATTCTTCATTTCCTTCTGGCTTTTATGGATACTTTCTATGTCCTTTTTCATTCTGTCATAATTTTAAGAAAGTTTCTTTTATCTTCCCTGTATTTTTTTTGTAATTCTCACTGAGTTCATTGAGCTTCCTTATAACCATTATTTTGAACTCTATATATGATAGTTGGCTTGCCTCTATTTCATTTAGCACTCTTTCTGGGGATTCCTCCTTTCCTTGCAACTGGGTACCCCCCATTTTAAGTGACTCTTCTTGTTTGTTTGTCTTCTTAGATTGATCTGCTTTGACTATCTTTCTTCATGTTGTGACCTTCTATGGTAGGAGTCCAGTGAGATTCAGTGGTGCAGTCTCCTTTTTCTCCTGAACTTGATTCCCTTTATGTCAGTTCTCTGGTTGTAATTAGGTTTTGATTGTTGTTGGGTTATTCTTTGGTGGGTCATTCCCTCCAGCTAGCTGACTGAGAGTCATTCCACCTACCTCATCTTGTATGCTGTTGTGAAGATTCTTCCCAAAAAAACCCACACAGACCACAAACAAACCCACAGTGACAAAAATAACTCCAACCTGCTATCACACTACCAACAGCAAATTCACCAGTGTTAATAACGGTGTAAAGAGATTAACAATATTATAAGAAAGGAGAAGTGAATATGAGATGACTAACTAAAAGAAAAATAATTTTGGGAGGGTATAGGTAAGAGCAATAATAAGATTAGGCAATCAGGTCAAGGCAAAGAGATAAAGAAAGTAAAATTTACATCATAAATAAAAATGGAATGATGTAGGAGGAATCAAGCAGGAGAAAGGGAGAGTATAGTATTAGGTTTAAACAGAAATTTTTAAAAAAGACAGAGAGTTAGAGAAAAAGAAAAAAAATAAGTGAATAGGTTTAAAAAAATAGTAACCAAGTTGGAGAAAAAAGATCCACCACAGCACTGTCAACAACAAATGAGCTAAGATTAATATAGATGGGATGGAAATAAAAAGGAAAAATAAAGAAAAGTTTAAGAAATGTCTATAGAAAATGGAAGTGATTTTCAGATGATAGAGTTAGAAGGAATACTAAGAGTGAGGGACAAAATTCAAGCTAAGCCAGGTAGAAATTAAAATTTGAGATAAAAAAAACAGAAAGGAAAGGAGGAAGGCCAAATAGAGTATGAGAGGAGAATGGTAAAATTTGATATTTGAAATACCAAAATAGTGAAGATCTAGAAATAAAATTGAATAAATGAAACAACAGCCACCTATCCACAACCAATGAGCAAAGACTGAAAAAGAATGTTAGATGACAAAACAAGAAGAATGGTTTTGAGAGATTAGAGGAGGGAGAAGTAGTAAGAGTGTGGAATGGAAATAAGTCATAGCAAGAGAAAAAAAAACAAAATTTAAAATGAAATTATAAAAAGGAAGGGAGAAGGTAAAATGAGGTAAGAGAAGGGAGGGCTAAAATATGATATTTGAAATAAATTATAACATAAAATGTAGTGACTTAAAATATACAAACTTAAGGATAATAATTTAATGTTATAAAGCTATGCAGGAGAGAAAATATTGCAAATCATGAAAAAGACCATAATGGAATTTGTCTCAGTAGCATCTAGTATTTACCACTGTTTGTTTTTTTTTTTCTGAATCCACCTCTGGTGATGTCAGATGGTGACTCCATCTGGCCTTAGGCACCCTGTTTGAGTTTACCAGGGATCCATAGCCTTTGGTTAAATCCTGCAGTTGTTAATCTAGTCACTCTGTAATCAGCAGTCAGGCTTCAGTACCACATGGGGCAAAGTAATTTCTGGGGGCGGGGCTGTGGCTTCCCCTCAGGCTGATGACACTTGGAAGGGAGTGGTCTGCCTGAACAAGATGGCTCCTGCAGAATGGGGGGTGACTCAACACCAGGATCCTGGTGGCTTCTCTCTCTGTTCTCTCCCCAGAGCCACCAACCCCAGACTCTCCTCAAGCAACTCTAGTCAACTCTGCATGCCCCCTTTGCCAGAGCCCAGGATAAGTAGATACAAATGAAATTTTATGCTTTGGCCCTTTAGAAGGCTCTCTGAGGCTACAGCCATCTGTGACTCCTGGCAGACAGAAACATGCTGCTTTTCACAGCTGGGTGTTATCTGGGTTCCTTTCTGGCTATGTTGCTGTAGCAAGGGAGACCAGCTTGGTGTTCAGACTCCACACTTTTCAAGGGGAACCCCTGGCTGCTGAATTATTCCTTTGGCACTTTAGATGATGCCTATGGGAGCTCAGCCAGCCTTCTTGAATCTCCTCTGTACTCTATACCAGTCACATTGTGGTAAAGCTGTTTCTTCTGTCTGTCTGTGCTCATAAGGCTTCTCTCCCACTACTATTCAGTTGTTTATTTCGAATGATTTCTCTACAATTTAGTTGTAACACCAGATTGGTTGAGGGAGAAAGTTAGTGTAGCTGATACTTACTCCTCCGCCATCTTGGATTTTCCAAAAGATCCTGTCTCGTGTTAACCAAATCACAAGTGTATACAAGCAGAGCATATGGGACAAACAACGTCTTATACAATTATTTTTACTTTCTAGCACCTAGCACAGAACTGATCAGGTGCATTTGATAATCATTGCTTTAATTTAATACAAAATGGGTCAGATGTTCCTCAATGTGTCATTAAGATTAAAGGTACTCAACATACCCTCAAAGTCTGTGGACATTCATAGATTTAACTTTGGGTTTGCATAACCCAATAATTTTCCAGAAAGTACACATGAATAACACAAGCTGAAGAAGGGCAGGTCCCTTTGCCCAACTCAGCATCTGCCTTTGGGGGAAGTTATGCTGTTCTCTGCTCCTCACCATGTGAACTGATATTGCAAGTAAAGGAATAATTGTCCTTTTAGACAAAGTGCTACTAAGGAGATATATAGTTAAGCAAGGCCTGATATAATTATGGGGTTAAGAAAGGCAGTCTATCCCTGGCTGGTGTGGCTCAGTGGACTGAGTGCCAGCCTGTGAACCAAAGGGTCATTGGTTCAATTTCCAATGAGGGCACATACTGGGGTTGAGGACCAGGTCCGCAGTGGGGAATGCAGGAGAGGCAACCACACACTGAAGTTTCTCTTCCTCTTTTTTTCTCCCTCCCTTCCCCCTGCCTAAAAATATAAAATTTATAATCTGTTTTTTAAAGAAAGAAAGAAAGGCAGGCTTGAAGAAGTGACATTTAAGTTGGGTTTATGGAGCTATCTGGGAGAAAGAGGGTATTTTCTAGTAATATGAGAAAGAAAAGTTTCAATAACAGGGAAAATGAAAAGAATAGGTATGTAGAGCTATTATAGAAAGATGTCTGGTGAAGAAAATGAGGAAAGAGAAGGCTTAAGAAGTAGATAGGCACCAAGGTAGGGATCCAAGGCTAAGTTTGGGATTGCCACCTCTTTATTGTCACCACACCCTCAGCAATGTACAAATCTCACTAAGTTTCCTCCTGGTAGTGACCCACAGAAAATAGACAGCTGTGGAAATTAATTGACAAATAATCTTCTCAGATATCAAATTGCCCACCAAGCATCCTAGCACATGGAAATCAATTCTAAACATTCCTTGTGAAGGCACTGTGCCATGCCCTAAGTCAGTCATTATATTAGAAAGTACCAAGGGATCTAATGGTGTAGAAAGTCCCTGGAGCATCATTAGAAAACTGTACACAAAATTTATTTCACAAGAGCCAGCCTTGGCAGGACAGCATCATTATGCCACCCTTTTGGTGCTTATGAAAAGTCAAACTCCTTGTATATTCTAATGTTGGACAATAAGGGTCTTGTGAACTCAAGTTCACAGGCTGATGCTTGTTATCACTACCAATTACCACAACATCATAAGTATCTAGGAATGTTATCCATTTTGGATGAGTCCACAATAGTGAGGGAGAAAGAAAATAGCCTTTTACTCAACTACAGCAGCTGAGTCAACTCTGGTGACAATTGTCACAGCCCTCACATCTGAGGCTCTGTGAGTGGAATATTGACTGGTGCTTTGTTAACTGAAAAAAACTGAGAGAGCAAGAATCTCATTTAATTTCCAGTGTGACACAGCAAGCCCTTAAGAGTCTCCATTCTACAACAGTACAGACATTGGAATAAGCTATCAAATGTAATTATAGAATTTTCTTCCCTTAGTGAGTAATCATTTATCATGCAGAATTTAGGGAGAGGCCTCAAACACACAGAGGGAATTCAGTGATCTCATAAAATTTTCTGTACTTCTGGGATCAAACAAAACTCAGTATATTTCAAGGTAGCCATACATTCTTGAGGTCTGACATTCCAACAAGGTTTCCCTGCCATTATAACAAAGATTTTTAAAAAGACTGAAAAGTTGATGAAAGAATGACCAAATAATATGGTCTTTTAAAAAATGATTAATCCTTTCCATTGTTTTAAACAAAACTTTCTTAGTTGAAATGATCCCAGAATCATTCAGACCCAAAGGTGACACATTTCAAACCTAAAAGTAGAAAGGGAGGGATATTAACTAGTGGACAAATTAAAACATGAAAGACAATAGTATTCATTTAATGAGAGATCACTTAATCCAATTCCTGACCAAAGTTAGTTAAGAAGAAAAGAGCCCAAGGACACAATAAAATATATTAACAGAGGAATAAATAATTGGAAAATTCCTGGGACCCTTCAGGGTCCTTCCTCAAGGTTATACCCAAGGGGAATCAGCACTCTCCATCTACATTCTGCACTTCCTCAAATAAAGATAAGCAGAGACTGAAAGGCACCTGAAACACAAGTTGAGACAGAAGACCACAAAAACATGGCCCATTACTGTATGCAGATAAAAGTATTGTAATATGAAGTTGTGGCCAAGATGGAGGTGTAGGTAGAAACCCTTTGCTTCCTTGCACAACCAAAAGGAAGATAACAACCAACCTAAAATCAATAAACAACCAAAAGCATCAGAAAATCAAACTGCATGGAACTCCGACAAGCAAGCTATTAAAGAAAAAAAAATCAACCAGAACAACCAGACCAGTAAGGCGGTGGACCACAGGGGTTGTCTCAGAAAAACCAAGGTGAGGCAGAGGACTGGGTGTGTGGGGCTGGCTGCGGTGAGGTGGCAGACTGCATGGGCAGGGCTGGCTGAAGGCAAAACTGAGCCTCAAATCTGACTGTGGACTATGGCAGAGTTGCTGTGGTGGGAGAAACTCCCAGGCTCACATGAGGGTCTGTTAGAAAATGCACTAGAGATGAGCAGGTTAGCTGCATTATTCCCTCTCTGGCCCCTCCCCCATAGGTATCACTGAAGTGCAGCAAAGAGGGTTGCACTGCCTGGGGGAATAACTAAGGCCCCATGCCCTTACAACTTATCAGGTGCCCCAAGATAAGGAAATATGTGCCCCCCCCAAAAAAAATAAAACAGAAAAAACTTCAGAAAAAGAACTAAGTGTTAAGGAGATAGCTAACCTATGTGATGAGGAATATAAAGCTGGTAATCAAAATGCTCACAGATCTGATTAAGCTTGTTCGAAAAATTCAAAAAAAAAAAAGAAAGAGAAATATACCCAAAATGAAATAAAGCAAAATATTAAGGGAACCAACAGTGACCAGAAGGAAACCAGGACTGAAAGCAACAATTTGGAAATGTAAAACATAAACATCCAACCAGAACAAAATGAAGAAACAAGAATTCAAAACAGTGAAGAGAGGCTTAAAAACCTCTGGGACAATCTGAAACATTCCAATGTCCAAATTATATGGGTGCCAGAACAAGGACTTCTGGATAAGATGGAGGCATAGGTAGACACACTGTGCCTCCTCACACAACCAAAATAAGGACAACAATAATTTAGAAATAAAATAACAACCAGAACTGATAGAAAATTGAACTGTATGGAAGTCTGACAACCAAGGAGTTAAAATAGACACATTCATCCAAACCAGTAGGCGGGGCAGAATCAGGCAGCCAGGCAGAGAGGGGTCATGGCACAAAAAGCGGTGGCACCAGGTGTGCAAGGCACCCTGGGCATGCAAGATGGCAGTGGGTGGAGCCTGGGCACACAGGCAGTGGTTGGCAGACCCCAGGCACGGGGTGGCAACGGGCACACCCAGCAAGGCGGCAATTGTGAAGCGAGGCACTGCATGCAAGGTGGCTGGCTGACCTGGTAGTCCCACATTTGAGCACAGATAAACCAGGCGAAACTGGGAAGAGAGACAGACCACACAACCCAGGGCTCCAGCATGAGGAAATAAAGCCTCGAAACACCAATTGAAAACACCTGTGGCAGGTGAGGCACAGGGAGAAACTCCCAGCCTCACAGGAGAGTTTGTTGGAGAGACCCACAGGGTCCTAGAATGTATACAAGCCCACCCACACAGGAATCAGCACCACAAAGGCCCAGTTTCCTTTAGGGGAGTGGCGAAAGGGACTGAAATCCGGCAGAGAGCGGAGCAAGCACCATTGTTCCCTCTCGGACCCCACCCCCACATACAGTGTCACAACCCAGAGACTGGGTTTCCCCGCCCCGGTGAACACCTAAGGCTCCACCCCTCATATGTAACAGGCATGACAAGACAAAAAAAATGGCCCAAATGGAAGAACAGATCAAAGCTCCACAGAAAATACAACTAAGTGATGATGAGACAGCCAACCTATCAGATGCACAGTTCAAAGCACTGGTGATCAGGATGCTCACAGAACTGGTTGAATTTGGTCACAAATTAGATGAAAAAATGAAGGCTACGCTAAGTGAAATGAAGGAAAATGCGCAGGGAACCAATAGTGATGGGAAGAAAACGGGGACTCAAAACAATGGAGTGGACCAGAAGGAAGAAAGAAATAACCAAACAGAAAAGAATGAAGAAACAAGAATTCAAAAAAATGAGGAGAGGCTTAGGACCCTCCAGGACATCTTGAAACCTTCCAACATCTGAATTATAGGGATACCAGAAGGGTAAGAGGAAGAGCAACAAGTGGAAAAGTTATTTGAACAAATAATAAAGGAGAACTTCCCCAATCTGGCAAAGGAAACAGACTTCCAAGAAGTCCAGGAAGCCCAAAGAGTCCCCAAAAAGTTGGACTCAAGGAAACACACTAAGAAAAAGAGGATAAAAAATGAACAGTAAAATGACAACAATCTCACAACTATCAACAAATGAACCAAAACAAAAACAAAAACACACTAAGTAAACAACTAGAACAGGAACAGAACCACAGAAATGAAGATCATATGGAGGGTTAGCAACAGGGGAGTGGGCAGAGGAGAGAAGGGGAAAAGGTACAGAGAATAAGTAGCATAGATGGTAGGTAGAAAATAGACAGGGGGAGGGCAAGAATGTTATGGGGAATGTAGCAGCTAAAGATCTTATGACACATGGACATGGACTGAAGCGGGGAAATGTGGGTGGGAGAGGGTGTGCAGGGTGGAGGGGAATGAAGGGGGGAAATGGGACAACTGTAATAGCATAATCAATAAAATATATTAAAAAATCAAAAACCTACAGCCAACATTGTACTCAATGAGTAAAAACTAAAAACTTTCTCACTAAGATCAGGACAAGACAAGGATGTCTGCTTTCACCACTTTTATTCAACATAGTATTGGAAGTTCAAGCCACAGCAATCAGAGAAGAAAAAAAAAATGCTTCCAAATTGGAAAGGAGAAAGCAAAGCTATCATTATTTATAAATGATATGATAGTGTACATAGGAAACCCTATAGATTCCATAAAAATACAATTTGAATAAATACGTGAATGTGGCATAATCGTTGGATGCAAAGTCAATATTCAGAAGTTGAAAGTTTATTTATGCATCAAGAATGAAATGCCAGAAAGATAAACTAGGAATTACCGTACTTACTATGGCAATAAGAAAAATAATGTACCTAGGAATAAACTTAACCAAGGAGGTAAATGTCCTTTACTTAGATAACTAATGAACAATGAAGAAAGAAGTTAAGGAAGATACAAACAAATGGAAACATATACTGTATCCATGAATTGTAAGAATCAACATCATTTAAATGTCCATACTACCCTAAGCAATCTAATTTTTCAACTCAATTCCAAAAAAACGATGACAGACTTTTAAGGTTTAGAACAAATATATTTTTAAAGATTTTATTTATTTTTAGAGAGGTAAGGGGGGGAGAGAGAGAGAGAGAGAGAGAGAGAGAGGGAGAAAGAGAGAGAAACATCAGTGTGCGGTTGCTGGGGGCCATGGCCTGCAACCCAGGCATGTGCCCTGACTGGGAATCAAACCTGCAATGATTTGGTTTGCAGCCCACACTCAATCCACTGAGCTATGCAGCCAGGGCTAGAACAAATATTTAAAATATTTATGTGGTACCAAAAATGACCAAAAATAACCTAGTAATTTTGATAAAGAAGAAAAATAGGGGATCACAATACCTGATATCAAATGACACTACAAGTCCACTGTAATAAAAACAGTGTGGTACTGGCATAAAAATAGACACATAGACCGTCGGAACAGAATAGAGAGACCAAAAATAAACCCATGTCTCTATGGCCAATTAATCTTTGACAAAAGGGGCAGAAGCGTAAGATGGGGTAATATTATTCTCTTCACAAATGGTGCTGGAGATCTGGAATGGTGCATGAAAAAAAAAATGAAACTACACCACCAACTTACACAATACACCAGATAAATTTTTAAATAGACAAAAGACTTAGAAGTCATGACACTGTAAAAGGCCCAGAGGACAACATAGGCAGTAAAATTTTAGATATCCTTCTCACCAATATGTTTGCCAATACATTCTCGAGGGCAAGGGAAGTAAAAAAAAATAAACAAATGGGACTATATAAAATTAAAAAGCTTCTGCATGAATAAAGAATACACCATCAAAATGAGTAGAGAACCAACCATATGGGAAGACATATTTGCCAATGATACCTTGGACAATGGTTTGATCCCCAATATATATAAAGAATTCATACAACTCAATGCCAGGAAGACAATCCAATTAAAAATGTACAAAGGAACTTAACAGATACTTCTCCAAGGAGGACATACAGAGCACCAATAGGCATATAAAAAGATGTGCAATATCACTAGCCATCAGAGAGATGCAAATTATAGGCATAGGGGTTGGACGGGGCAAGAGAGAGCAATGTGAGGGAAAATTGAGACAACTGTAACTGAACAACAATAAAAAAAACTCACAATGTGATCCAATCTCATACAAGTCAGAATAGCTATCATTAACAAATCAACAAACAACAAGGGCTGGTGAGGATGGAGAGAAAAGGGACCCTAGTACACTGTTGGTGGCAATGCAGATTGGTGCAGCCACTGTGGAAAACAGTAAACAGTATATAATTTCCTCAGAAAACTAAAAATGGAACTGCCTTTTGACCCAGTGATTCCACTGCTGGGAATATACCCTAAAAAGCCTGAAATCCCAATTGAAAAGAACTTATGAATCCCTATGTTCATAGCAGTATTATTTACAATAGCCAAGTGATGGAAACAGCCTAAGTGCACACCAGTAAAGGAGTGGATGAAAAAACTGTGATACATTTACACAATGGGATACTATGCTGCATTAAGAAAGAAGGAACTCCTACCTTTTGAGACAACATAGATGGAGCTGGAGAGTATTATGGTGAAAGACAGATACCCTTTGATCTCACCTATATCAGGAACCTAATGAACAAAAGAAAGAAATGAGTAAAATAGAACCAGAGGCATGGAAACAAGGAAGAAACTGACAGGGAATAGAGGGAAGATGTGAAGGGGTAAGGGAAGAATGAAGGGGAAGGGCCTAGTTAAGGAACATGTATAAATAACCAATGGACAACATGGACAACAGTGTGGCAACTGACTGGGAGCAGGGGTTGAGCAGGGCAGGGGAGAGCAACAGGGGAAAATTGGGACAAATGTAATCAAACAACATTAAAATAAATAAATATAACCTTAGTTCTGAAAATAAAGACAAATAAATTGATTTTTCAATAAAACAAGTAGTAATAAAGGCCAAAAAACAAGTGAAAAACAAACATGAAACAAACTATACTTAAAAATTAATGGCATACCTCCCCAGTAATATATGCTATTTATTAATACTTTCATAGCCTCCTGGGCTTTTTGTTGATAACAAACACTTTATGTTTGCTAATATGGGTAAGCAGAATTTTAAAGTCATCCCATGATCATCCACCTCTTGGTATCATACCTTCACATTATCTTCCCTCTTTGTAAAGGGACATGTCCTGTGACTTGCTTCCAGTCAACAGAATATGACAAAGTTTATAGGATGTATGTGGTTATGTGTTTGTGGTTGCATAATCTAGCCTGTTTTACTAGAGACTCTCCTGCTGTTCTGGCTTTGAAGAACCAAGCTGCCATAAATCCTTTGGCCAGTTGCAAGTAAATTAATTCTGTCAACAACCTGAAAGACCTTGAAAGTGTATTCTTTCCCAGTTCAACTTTCATATGAAATCCCATTCTTGGTCATGACCTTGGTTGCAATCTCATGAGACCACATGAGCAGAGGAACTAGGTAGGTTCTGCCCAGATTCCTGACCCTCAGAAACAGAGATAAGTGTGTGTTCTTTTAAGCCCCTAAGTTTGTGGTAATTTGTTACACAAACTTAAACCAATATTACTTTTGAATAATTATTTGTAATGTTACAGCAAGTGTTTATCTCCTCACATTTTATAAGTCCCTTGTGGGCAGAAACCTTGTCTGTATCTTACTGCTGGATCCTCCATGTATATAAGGAACTAAATAATCATTGGTTGAGTGAATAAATTTATAAGTAAAGGAACAAGTGAATTGGAAGGTCAAGCTTAGTTCTGAGCACCAGACGTTAGAGACACATTTAGCAAATTTTAGGTTCTTCAGTAGAAAGCCGTAAGGATGAAAGTGAGAGGTGTGAAAATTATGTTTAGTGAGGAATAGTCAAGAGAGTTGCAGATGTTTGGCAGGAGAAGTGAGAACATCAGAGGGGAATTCATGACTTGTGTTCAGGAATATGAAGTGTCCCATGGAAAAGAAGCTGTGCCCATGCACTCTTTGTAACCCCAGAGGTTAGTTAGACTAGGGGCTAATGGATGGGAACTATCAGAAGACAGATTTTGTTTGGTATAAGGAAAAAATATGTTTGTGGTGGTGGCAGTGGGGTTAATAATTACAGCTTCCCCTTTAGAGTTACTCCATGAGGTGGTAGGTAGTTCCTTGTTACTTGGCTTAATCAGGGAAAGACAACTACTTTTTAAGTATGTTGTAAAGAGGGTCTGTCTTCATTTAAATGACTTACTATCTAATTGGGAAATAAGACATATGTGGAAAGAAGATAAATGTCAACAAGACATTATGCTAAGTGCCAGCAAGATATGAGATAACATGCAACAAACCAAATTTAAAAGACTTTAGAGGATTACCCTGGGTGCTGTGGCTCAGTGGATTGAGTGCCAGCCTGTGAAGCAAGGGTTTGCCAGTTTGATTCCCAGTTAGGGCTCATGCCTGGGTTGCTGGCCAGGACCCCAGTTGGGGGCACACAAGAAGTAACTGCACATTGATGTTTCTCTCCCTTTTTTTCTCCCTCCCATCCCTTGCCTCTGGAAATTAAAAAAAAAAAAAGACTTTAAGAGATGGAGTGTCTGAAGATTGAGTGATTGTAGAATACTTTGTGGAAGAGACTGTGTTTGATGGAAGAATAAGCCTTGGATGTGTGTATACAATGGGATGTGGGGGAAATTTTATGTAGCAGTAACTGTTTGGGCAAAAAGACAAACACAAGAATCCTCCCATCCACAAACTACTGGGTCCACTTAGCCATCTCATTTAAAATAGTTGTAGGCTACATTCTCTATCCCTGATTACAAAATTTATCTGCAGCTGTTAGGCCCAGATTCTTCTAATCTTTCTTCCATATAGTTCAGCTTCACTCTGAGACTAAAACAACTTAGACTGCAGACCCTATTAGTGGATATTATTTTCTTTTCAATAATTAATGAGATTGTGTCAGAACACTTTAGTTGAAAACACAGAGTAATTAGTCAACTGCTTTCCCAGGCTCATCAGTGAATTAACATAAAATTTGAACACATTTCTAAGCTTCTTGACTTTTAAAATTCCGTGATAAAATGATAATGCTTCTTGGTTTCTCACTGAAACCTCAGGGTGCCAAGTATTAAATAAAGAGAAATAACAGTAACTGGAACACCCTGAGTTTATTACTAAAGGTGTCACTAACAAAAATGAATCCTAGTTCTTCATTCTCATCCACCATGATGAGTTCTTTGGAGAGCTGGGATGCCAGGGAGAGAATTGATGAAGGCTGGTAATGAAGTATTGTCTTTTTAGATAGTAAAGAAGAGTTTTTCCTATTTTATAATGATTTCTTCAATTTGAACATTGGTTAAGTTACTGATTTATGTAGTAGCTTTTGAAAGCACTGAGGCCTAATATTTTCTTTACAGCAGGGTTGCCAACATCCTGAATTTTTTTGCTACCCTATTGTTAAGTACTTTAACCCCCAAAAATCATCTTCATACTTCCCCAAAGAGAAATACACATTTCATTCTATTCTACCAGAACATTTTAAAGCTAATTAGTATAATTTAATATCACATGTTTGGGAAAATATTCATTTGAGTGACTGCCAAAATTTTCTTAATGCATGGTATTTCTTCCTGATTGAAAATGTAGAACTGTCTTTCTTGGTAGAGTAAAGGATGCTGTGTTTGGAGCCCTAAATGAATGGTCTTTGTTAAAAAACTTTCTCCATATTAACTTCCTTTGGCTCTCACCCCAATCTGTCAACTTTATCATGTAGTTTTTATCAGTTTATGTAAAATACTACAAGTCCTTCTTGTAGTATTTTAATTTATATATGGTGTATTGCCTTAATGTATCATGGGCTATTTTTTAACAAAATGGACTTCAGTACTATAGAATAAAAAAAAACATTACTAATTGAGAATCTGTACATACACACAAGGATATTACCACTAAATGCCAACAGAGAAGTCTGTATGAGCATTACAGAACAAAGAGATAGGTGGGCCAAGAATAAAGGAGCAAGAGTGCAACCTTTTGTTTGAATGAAGATAAATATGTTTGATTTGGCAACACTTTGACTGGGAGATAGATATTCCCCTAAGTAAAGCATTGTTATTCAGTGATAAAACAACATTATTTAGTATTGAAACACTAATTTATCTGCAGTATCCATTACAGTACCTGGAACTTAAAAGGGGCTCAGTATATATTCAAAGAAATAATTAATAAACCCATCTTCTAATTTATTTATAGCCCTGGCTATGACTTTAACCTCAGTCCTGAAAGTATTTAGGTCACAAGGACTCCTTTTACAGGAAGTGGTAACTAAAATATGTGGATTTTTGAATTACGACTAAAGGGATCTGTATATAATAGGTACTCAATAAATAAATTTTAAATGCCTCATTTAATAAAGATTCTTAATGCTGTTCTTTAACTTCTAAGACTTCCAAGATACACTCCCTCCATTTAATTCAGTTATTCCTATTAGCCATTGTGGAAAGATCCAGTGATTTTACACACAACGGGAGAAAATCTCTCTGAATGCATTTTTGTCCAAAGTGTGTAATGGATTGGACTGGCATTCTTATTCCAATGGTAAAATCAGAGTACATATACAAATTATGCAGAATTAAAATTGGGTGTGGGCCAGTATACTCGGGAATTGAAGATAATGGTGGTTGTCAAAATAAAAAGAGTGGAGAAATATTTCTTTGTGGAAGTATTGGTAGTATCAACAGAATTATCTTGAATAAGAATCATATCTTTCAAGTTCTTCTTTACATACACACCTGTGCCTACAACAAAGATGAATGGTCAATGGAAAATGTTGCTCATAATACATTTAAACTTCCATTTGTATTATGCTAGGTGCTTTGAAACAAGAAAGTAATTGCAAAAGGTCAGCATTCATTGTTAGATGATATACAGGAAATAAAATTTCTTTGTGTAATGGTAATGTGGGAAGGATAGTCTTGGATATTCCTGTAGTATCTGGGTTGAAAAAATAATAGCCCCCCTTCACTCTCCTCATTCTTATTATTGAAAAACAGCAACCGCTGTTGACCTAGAGCAATTTTTCTAAAAGTGTGATTCTGCATTCGAACCAACTGTGGCCATGCTGAAAATACAGAAACCATTAGAAAAATGTAAATCAAAACCACAAAAGGATCCCACCTAATATCCATTAGGATGACTGTTATTAAAAAATAACAGATAATACAAATATTGGCAAAGAGATGGAAAAATTGGAAACCTTGTGCATTGTTAGTGGTAATGCAAAAAAAATGCAGCTGCTATGGAAATCTGTATGGCTTTTCCTCAGAAAATGAAACAAAACTTAATACACCACATAATACAGCAATCCCACTTCTGGGTATATATTTGATAAAATTGCAAGCAAGATCATGAAGAGATATTTGCACAGCCATGTCTGTAGAAGCATTATTCACAATACCTAAGGTGTGGAAGCAATCCAAATGTTCATCACTTAATAGATGGATAAGCAACATGTGTTAACAGTGGAATATTATACACCCTGAAAAAGGTAGGAAATTCTTATACATGCTATGACATGGATGGAGCTTGAGAACATCATGCTAAGTAAAATAAACAAGTTACTAAAGGTAAATAGTGCATAATTCCACTTACATGACGTGTTTATAGTTGTCAACTTCACACAAGTGGAAAGTAGAATGGAGGTTGCCAGGGTCCAGTTGAGAGGGGAAACTAGAAGCTGTTGCTTAATGGGTATAAAGATTTGTATATAGATCTGTTGCACAATGATGTGAATATAGTTAACACTACTGGACTGTACACTTAAAAATAGGTAAATTGGTAAATTTTATGATTTTTTAAAACTACAATTAATTTTAAAAAATGAATATCCCAGAACTTTATTGCCAATCTGTTAAATCAAATCTCTGGGACAAGGAGACTAAGAATGTGCATTTAAATAAGTTTTCTGGTAATTTTCATACACACACCAAAGTCTTGGAAGATATGGCCTTGGCCATTAAAGGTTACAGAGTCCGTTTTGTATACATTTTCTCATTATACTCACACCTATTCTGTAGGTGGGTATTATTTTAATTGCTATTTTGCCAACAATGAAACTGAGGCTCAGAGAAGCTAAGCAAATTTCCTCAGGTCACAGAGCTAATAAATGGTGGAACCAGGATTCAAATCCAGGTTCACCTGGCTACCACACTTATCTTCTTTTCATGTGTATCTCAATTTACTTTTTATACCTGAATTCATGTGTCTGATAAAATATTGAATGTCTCAAATGGTATTGATTTGATCTCTTGTGGTTGCTTACATTAGCATTTTTAAGGATACTCATTCTCATTTATTTCTATCTGATTGTCATGCACTCTGATGCCCAAGTGTTATTTGATTGCACCTGAGTTTTTCTTCCATTTGGATTGATGCTCTCTATTTTTAGTCACTTCATGTATTTGTCTTGTGTGTTTCCCTATGTAGACTCATATGAGGTTTCCTGTATTTTTTCCCTTCAAAATTTTGGACATAACTTTGTTTTGTTTATTTATTTTTAAACTTTTAATATTTAATTTTTAATGTTAATATAGTTGTCTCACATTTTCCCTCTTTGACCCCCATCCAGCCCACACCCACTTCAGTCCCTTCACCATTGTGTATGGATCATTCATACATGTTCTTTGACTAATACCTTCATGTTCTTTCAATGAGTTCCCAAATCCCCTCTCCCATCTTACAGCTGCCAATCTGTTCCATGACTTTATGCCTCTAGTTCCATGTTGCTCATTAGTTTATTTTGATCATTAGATTCCTCTTATAAGTGAGATCATATAGTATTTGTCTTTCATTGCCTGGCTTATTTCACTAAGCATAAGAGTTTCTAGTTCCATCCCTGCTGTAGCAAAAGGAAAGAATTCCTTCTTTCTTTCTACTATGTAGTATTCCATTGTGTAGATGTACTGCCCCTCTTTCATACACTCATCTATTGATGGGCACTTGGGCTACTTCCAAATCTTGGCTATTCTAAATATTTGCTGCAGTGAACATGGGGGTGCATTAATAATTTTGAATTTATGTTTCAAGATTCTTCAGGTATATTTGCAGCAGTGAAATCACTGAGTCAAAATGTGTTCAATTTTTAACTTTTTGAGAAATTCCGTACTGCTTTCTACTATTGCTGCACCAGTCTGCATTCCCACCAACAGTGCACTAGGGTTTCCTTTTCTCCACAACCTCTTCAACACTTCTTGTTTGTTGATTTATTAATGATAGCCATTTTGGCAGGTGTGAAATGGTATCTCATTGTGGTTTTAATTTGTGTCTCTCTGACGGCTAGTGATGTTGAGCATTTTTTCCATAGGTATATGGGCCATTTGTATGTCCTGTTTGGAGAAGCGTCTATCCAGGTCCTTTGCCCATGCTTTAATTGGATTGTTTGTGTGCTTGGTATTGAGTCATATAAGTTCTTTATATATTTTGGAGATTAAGTCATTGACTGGTGTATCATTGGCAAATATCTTCTCTCATGAAATCAATTCCCTTTTCATTTTGATGATGGTCTCTTCAACTGTACAGAAGCTTTTAAATTTGATTTAGTCCCATTTTTAATTTTTATTTCTTTTTTATTATTGCTTATGCTGCTACAATTGTCCCAATTTCCCCCCTCCACACCCCTTTGCCAAGCACACCCCCCTGTTTAATAGTCAATCCCCACATCGTTGTCTAGGTCCATGGGTCCTTCATGTATGTTCTTTGACTAATAACTTTAAAAGGAACCATCTTTCAAATGGTTCCTTCCATCCCCCTCCCCTCTTACTCCTGTAAGTCTACTCCAACTATGCCTCTGATTCTACTTTGCTCATTAGTTTATTTTGAAATTAGATTCCACTTATAAACGAGATCATATAGTATTTGTCTTTCACCACCTGGCTTATTTCACTTATAATAATAATCTCCAGAACAAGCTAGGGTAGGGATTCTTTCTTTTTATTTGCTGCAAAATATTCCATTGTATAAGTGTAGCAAATCTTTTTTTTATTTTTAAGTATATTTTATTGATTATACTATTGCAGTTCTCCCAATTATCCCCATTCCACCCTGCACCTCCCAAACCTCCAGCTTCCCCTACCTTATTTCATGTCCATGGTTGTACATAAATGTTCTTTAACTTCTCTGTTTCCTATACCATTCTTAACCTCTCCCCATCTATTTTATGCCTACCAATTACGCTTCTTATTCCCTGTAACTCCCCCCCATTCTTCCCCTACCCTCCCACTGGAAACCCTCCATGCAATGTCCATTTCTCTGATTCTGTTTATGTTCTAGTTGTTTGCTTGGTTTTTGTTTTTATTTCTCTAGGTTTAGTTGTTGAGAGTTTTGAGTTTGTCATCATTTCACTGTTCATGGTTTTTGATCTTATTCTATTTCTTACATAAGTCCCTTTAACATTTCATAGAATAAGAGTTTGGTAATAATGAACTCCTTTAACTTGACCTTATCTTGGAAGCACTTTTTCTGCCCTTCCAATCTAAATGATAGCTTTGCCGGATACAGTCATCTCGGATGTAGGTCCTTGCCTTTCATGACTTCAAATACTTCTCTCCAGCCCCTTCTTGCCTGAAAGTATTTTTTTTTAAAGAACTGATAGGCTTATGGGCACTCCTTTGTAGGTAACTCTCTCCTTTCCTCTTGCTGCTTTTAAGATTCTCTCTTTATCTTTAATCTTGGGTAACTTAATGATGTGCCTTGGTGTGTTCCTCTTTGGGCCCAATTTCTTTGGGACTCTTTGGGCTCCCTGGACTTCCTGGAAGTCTATTTCCTTCACCAGATTGGGGAAGTTTTCCTTCATTATTTGTTCAAATAAGTTTTCAACTTCTTGCTCTTGTTCTTCTCCTTCTGGCAGCCCTATGATTTGGATATTGGATCATTTATCATTGTCCCAGAAGTTCCTAAGCCTCTTCTCATTTTTTTTTTGAATTGTTCCTTTATTCTAGTCCAGTTGAATGTTTATTTCTTCCTTTAGTTCCAAGTTGTTGATTTTAGCTCTGGTTTCCTTCCCTTTACTGTTGTTTCCCTGTATATTTTGCTTTATTTCACTTTGGGTAGCTTTCACTTGTTCCTTCATTTTGCAATCAGGATCAAGGAGTTCTGTTAGCATCCTGATTACCAGTGTTTTGAGCTGTGCATCAGGTAGGTTGGCTATCTCCTGGTCACTTAGCTCTTTTCCTGTAGTTTGATCTTCTGTTTCATTCAGGCCATATTTCTTTGTCTCAGCACACCTATTATATTGTAAAGGAGAGGAGCCTTAGGTATTTGACAGGTTGGGGCAACCATCTTTGCTGAGTTGTGGTGCTGTCTATGGGGGAGGGGTCAGAAAGGGAACAATGCAGTTGGATCTCTCCACTCTAGCCCCACTTTGCAACAAACTCTCCTCTGAGAATGGAAGTTTTTCCTGCTGTGGCACCACCTGCAGTATTTTACAGTTAGCTTTGAGTATTTATTTTCCTGTTCAGCCAGCCCCACCATGCCCACCTAGTCTGCCACCTTGCCCACCTAGTCTGCCACTTTGCTGTGCATCCTGGTTGACAGCCTCTTCTCACAGGTGCTGTCTGCTGCCTAGTCATGAGTACTCTCTTCTCAGTTGCCCGTTGTTCATATCCACCCCTCCTACTCTTCTGGGTGAATGTTTCTTTTACTCCTCGGTTGTAAAAGTTCCAGGCAGTTTGATTTACTGTCAGTTCTGGTTGTTACCCTTATTTTGGTTGTGTGAGGAAGCAAAGCCTTTCCTCCTAAGCCTCCATCTTGACCAGAACTCAAGTCTTTGTGTATTTTGAAGATCAACCCATTGTGTGAGGTATCGTTGACAAATATATTTTACCATATGTTGGTTCTCCTTTCACTTTACTTCTGTTTTCTTTAGCTGTGCAGAAGCTTTCTATTTTGTGGTGATCCCATCTGTTTATTCTTTCCTTTATGTCCCTTTTTCTAGGGGATATATCAGTGAAAATATTGCTGCATGGATTATCTGAGATTATCCTGCCTATGTTCTCTTCTAGGACTTTTATGGTGTTATGACTTATATTCAAGTATATTTCCATCTCAAATTTATTTTTTATATGGTGCAAGTTTGTGGTTGAGTTTCATTTTGTTTTGTGTGTAGCTGTCTAGGTCTCCCAACACCATTTGTTGAAGAAGCTATTTTTACTCCATTTTATGCTTCTGCCTCCTTTGTCAAATATTAATTGACCATAAAGACTTGGGCTTATTTCTGGGCTTACTATTCTGTTCCATTGGCCTATGTGTCTGTTGTTATGCCAGTACCACAGTGTTTTGATTATGGTGTCCTTGTAATATAGCTTGATATCACCTATTGTGGTCCTGGCAACTTTGTTCTTCTTTCTTAAAATTGCTGAGGCTATTTGAGGTCATTTTTGGTTCTATATAAATTTGTGAAATGATTGTTCTATATCTGTCTAATATGTCATTGATATTTTAATAGGGATGCATTGAATCTCTAAACTGTTTGGGGTAATATGGATATTTTGATGATGTTAATTCTTCCAATCCATGAACACAGTATATGTTTCTATGTATTTGTGTCTTCTTGCCTTTCTTCCTTCAGTGTTCTGTAGTTTTCAGACTGCAAGCTTTTTACCTCCTTGGTAAGGTTTATTCCTAGCTACTTGATTTTTTTGTTCTTGCTATAGAAATGAGACCCCCCCCATTTCTGATTCTGATATTTTGTTGTTGGTGTATAAAAATGCCTTAGATTTCTCAATATTGTCTTTGTAGCCTGCTGTTTTGCCAAAATCACTTATTAGGTTGAATAATATTTTTGTGGAGTCTATAAGGTTTTCTATGTACACTATCATATCATCTGCAAACAGTGACAGTTTTACTTTCTCCTTTCCAATTTGGATGCCTTTTATTTCTTTTTCTTCTTTGATTGCTGTGGCTAGTACTTCCAATACTACACTGAATAGAGTGATAAAAGTAGATGTCCTTGTCTTGTTCCTGATATTAGTGGGAAAGCTTTCAGTTGTTTCCTATTGAGTGTGATTTGGGCTGTATGTTTCTCGTATATGGCCTTTATCATGTTGAGGTATGTTCTCTCTATTCCCACTTTGCTGAGTGTTTTTACCTTATCAAATGCTTTTTCTGCATCTATTTATATGATCATGTGATTTTTGTATTTCCTTTGGTTTATGTGATATATTACATTTACTGATTAGCAAATATTGTAGCATCCTTGCATCCCTGGGATGAATCCATCTTGACCATGGTGTATAATCTTTTTAATGTATTGCTGGATGTGGTTTGCCAAAATTTTGTTGAGGATTTTAGCATCTATGTTCATCCGCGATATTGGCCTGTAGTTTTCTTTCTTTGTTGTATCTTTATCTCATTTTGGAATTAGGATGTTGCTGGCTTTGTAAAAAAAAAAAAAAAGAAAGAAAGAAGAAAGAAAGTAGATAATGCTGGCTTCATTAAAACAACAAAAAAATATACATGGATTATATTCTCATGTTGGATTGATCCTTTTAGTATTATTTAGTGACATTGGTTTTCTCTTATTATGGCCTTTGTATAGAACTCTATTTTGTCTGATACAAGTATTGATACCCCAGCTTTCCTTTCACTTCCACTTGCATGGAATATTTTTTTCCATTCCTTCACTTTCAATCTATGTAAATATTTTGTTCTGAGGTGGGTCTCTTGTAGGCTGCATATGTGTGGGTCATGTTTTCTTATCCGTTCAGCTACCCTATGTTTTTTTTTTGAGTGAAGCCTTTAATATATTTATATTGAAGGTTATTGTTCATAGGTACTTATACATTGTGATTTTCCCTTTTTATGTGCGTTCCTCTCTCTATATATTTCTTCTTATTCTCCTTAAAACAGTAATTTTTGCATCTTGTGCAATGATAGTTTAGTGGAATTGTACTCTTTTAGCCTTCTTTTTGAGGAGGGGTATTTGAAAGGCTTTATTTTACCTTCTGTTTTAAATGAGAGCCTTGCTTGATAGGGTAGTTTTGGTTATATGTCCTTGCTTTTCATTTCTTAGAGTATTTTATGACAGTCGCTTCTGCTTGTAGTGTTTCTGTTGAGAAATTAGCTGACAGCTTTATTACATTTCAGGTAACAAAGTTTCTGTCTCTTGCTGCCTTTAAGACTTTCTGTGTGTCTTCAAACTTTGATATTTTAATTGTGACATGACTTGGTGTGGCCCTCTTTGGTTTTACCTTGATTGGGACTCTGTGCTTTTTGAATCTGTGTGAATTTCTCCCTCTCCAAATTAGTAAAGTTTTCTGTCATTATTTTTTCAAACAGGTTTTCTAATTTTAAGTTGTATTGTTGTTTAAGTATATTTTTCTGCCTTTCCCTCCTACCCCAGCCATCGCCACCTCCCTCCACTGATTCTACACTCCCTTGATTTTGTCCATGTGTCCTTTATAGTTGTTCTTGAAAACCCTTCACCCTTTTCCCCACATTATCCCCTCCCATCTCCCCTCTGGTTACTGTCTGTTTGTTCTTAATTTCAATGTCTCCAGTTATATTTTGCTTGTTTGTTTGTTTTGTTGATTAGGTTCCACTTAAAGGTGAGATCATATAGTATTTTTTTTCCTCACCACCTGGCTATTCCATTAGCATAATGCTCTCCAGCTCCATCCATGCTGTTGCAAAGGGCAGGAGCTCCTTCTTTCTTTCTGCTGCATAGTATTCCATTGTGTAAATGTACCATTTTTTTTTGATCCACTCATTTACTGATGGGTACTTAGGTTGCTTTCAGCACTTAGCTATTGTAAATTGTGCTGCTATGAACATTGGGGTGCATAGGTTCTTTGGGACTGGTGTTTCAGGGTTCTTAGGATATGATCCTTGCAGTGGAATTTCTGGGTCAAAAGGCAGTTCCATTTTTAGTTTTCTGAGGAAATTCCATACTGTTTTCCATAGTGGCTGTACCAGTCTCAAGCAGGTTTTCTATCCCTTGCTCCTTTTCTTCTGCTGCTATCCCTAGGATGTGAATGTTATTTCATTTCATGTTGTTCCAAAGCTCTCTTCAACAATCCTCATTTTCTTTAAGTTCTTTTTCTTTTTTTTTTTTTTTTGCTCTGATAGGATATTTTTCCTATCTTGTCTTCCAAATAGTTGTTTCAATGCTCTGCTTTATCTAGCATGCTTTTAATTCCTTTTAATGTATTCTTAATTTCAGATATTACATTCTTCATTTTCAACTGGTTCATGTTCATAGTTTCTATGTCCTTTTTCATGCTGCTGTATTTCTCTTTAAGTTACTTAAGCATCCTTATAACTATTATTCTGGATTGTAAGTCTGATAGTGTGCTTGCTTCAATTTTATTTAGTTCTTCTGGGGATACCTCTTTTTGTTTTGAATGTTATTCCTTTCCTCCCCATTTTAGCTGTTTCTTTTTGTTTGTTGTTTCTATGTACTAGATAGATGTGATTTGACTGTCTGTCTTATAGGGTGGGCTTATGTGGTAAGAATCATGTGAGACCCAGTGGTGTAGACTCCTTTATCTCCTGACATAGATGCTCTAGGAATGCCCTTTGTGTGGTTTATGTGGATTCTACTGTTGTATTTAGATCCTGAATGTTGGCTTGTTTGTTTGTGGGGTAATACAGATCCTGGCCAGCAGTGTCCATGTGTTGTGGCTGCAATGAACAAATTCGTACATACTACAGAAATCCTGTGGAGAAAAAGGGGCAGCATGGCTGCTCTCTAAGAGAGAGAGAAAGAGAGAGAGGGCCCCAATCCCTGCCTGGACAGGCTTTATTGCTTTTCTGGGTACATTATATTGAGGATGGTCCTCATTTACTATGCACAGGTTCACTGTAGGTGATTACCTTTTACAGATAACAAAGGAAAGAATGTTGCTAATTACTTCAAAGGGAAGGATGTTGCAGACCAAGGGGAAAATTAGTTGAACTGGTTACACTCTATACTTGAGAGGTTACTTTAGAGACATGCAGTAAACATTTGCTGCCTCAATCCAGGGTGAGGGAGTTTTAGAAAAAGCAAGCTTCATAGCAGCCTGGGTACAATGCAGCCTTGATTCCCCATGGGAGAACCTATCCATGGGCATGGCTCCTGTGTGTCGAACCTCACTCCCCACTGGCCTTTCTGAGTGGAGGCTGGGTTACATTCCCATGTCAAGTGGAATGGTGCTTATATTCCCTCCCTTGTTTTTAGGTAGGACTGCTACATATCCCATAAAGTTTGTTACTTGCTGGTCTCTTACAGAACCCTGGGAAAATAATTTGCAACTGTGTCAAAGTACACAGAGCATTATTATAATCAGTAAGCAGCCAGTGGCTCCAAAGATCCACACTCTGGTTAAGTTAATCAAACTAGGTTTTTGGGTTTAGCCAATGAGATTATCACAGAGGGTTTGAAAAACCTCTTGCTTGGTTAAGTGTTGAATGTCCTACAGCTGCTGATGTAATTCTAGTTGCAGTTTATCAGTCTGTCCTTATAAGTTTGTAGAAAAAAAGTCCCTGTTAGGCGATGTTGAATATTGCTCTAGGAGTACTGGCTGGAATTTCACTTCAGGGGGTTGATGTACAGCTTGAATTCTGGATTAGGACAGTCCAATAGGGTGGAAGTGGGTTGCTTCCAGGAAAGCCTTTTCTATGATATGGCTTCACCCTCTTTATCAGCAGCTCAAAAGGTCCTTCTGGAGAGAAAACACAAGCATACCCTCTTCCCCAAGTTAATAGCACAACTGGGCCTTCCCATTTTCTTTTCCCTAATGTGTCTTTGTATAAGACCAAGGGGTGTGGGACTGCAGGTCTGTTTTGTACAAGGTGTTTTTCTATGGGTGACTTTAAATTATCATCACAATTCAAAAAATTGTACATATATATTATTGCCAGCATGGTTAAATTCCTGGAGGATATTTCCTGACTCCTCCTTTTTTTTGTTTGTTCAAATGTTTTAAAGGTTTGGTGAGTTCTTGCAACAATTACCTGAACTGTAGGATTATAGGGGATACCTGTTTTATGCCAAATTCCCCATTTTTCTAAGAAAGCCTGAATGGTTTGTTCAATATATCCCAGGCCATTATTAATCTTGATTTCTTGTGAATGGTCTCAGTGGCTGAAGGCCTCAAGCTCTAACATTCTTTGCTGATTCCCCAGTGAGGAGAGGGGCCTATAGAGCACCTGAGTTAGTGTCTTCTTGGAAAGACAGACCCCCTGCTGTTTCTGCAAGCTGCAATGAGTTTGAGCAGCAAGTTAATTATCTTATTGTTCGCAAGACCTGGTAGTTCCTAGATCTAGAATTTGCAGTGTTTCAACGATTTACTTGCTTACTATTCCTCTTATTTCCTTTCCATTTTTGCTTCCTTCCTTCCTTACAGACTATCTACAACTTACTTGAACCTTCTACAACATTCATAATCCATATAACATTCCAAAATAAGAAGTTTAATAAGTTGTAATAAGTTTTTTTAACATTTAAGCCTGATTAGATTGCCAAATGTTTTGACTTAAGGAGTATATTATGAAATGGATAGTTCAGGGATACCTGGCTGTAATTCCCCTTTAGATGTGCTGTTTTTGCCAGTTCTACATCTGCTGCTAGGTGCCCACCAAGGCTAGGCACTGCACAGAATCATGGCCCTGGGGGCAAACTCAGCTGGTCATGACTGTGCTGGTGCGTTGGGACAGCACCTGGCACTGGGAGTGGGGAAAGGTTGCTCCTGTGCACACAGGAGGAGAGGCGAAGGAAACAAATTCCCCCTCTGCCACTGCCCATCATTGGCAGAAAGACCAGGCCCTGATGCGCTGTGAGCATGCACATGCCAGCACTGCAGCTGTGCTGTGAGTGTGTGCACACTTGTGCCCTGGCTGAGCTCACTGGGTGGGGCCATGATGGTTGCTGAAGCTGGGGTGAACCACAGGAAGGACCTAGCTAGCACACATCAGTCCCTTCTCTTTTTCTAAGCTTTTCTAACTATGAGGGCTTCTCTGCCCTGCTTTTTTTTTTTTTTTTTCATTTTCCAGATCTAAACATCCCTTATCCGGGAGACATCCAGCAGCCTTAAAAAGCTATTGAAATAGCCAAAAAATATTGCTCCTGTTCCTTAGAGAGCTCATTCCCTGTGTAAGAGGATTTGTAGAAACCTTTAAAGAAATTTTTTTTTAATAAGTAAAAGAACATTTCCTGAGATTCCTCCTGCTGTAGGTGTGGCAGTTACAAAACCAGTTTCAGTTTTACTTTCTCTCCATCTGCACCTTTAAATCCTACTTTTTGCTAGTGAGGAGAGTGTAGTGGGTCTAAATGTACTGTTGGTGAAAGACCATCAGTGAGAGGGGTACTGTACTTTCCAAGTACCCTAACCCTGCTTATGGGTTTCAGGTCCCCCCCCCCAACGTTTAGGGCTGTGAGGCTGGGGCTTGAAACACTAGGTGACCAACCTTTATGTGGTGCTTCCTGGATGAGCCAGAAGTTAGATTAAGTGGTGTTGGGGGTCCCTATAAGTCCCCTGCATGTCTTGGGAATTGATCCCAGGCACCCTCGCAAGGCTCCGACTTACGTGGGAATACCCAATTTCTCGCTGAGGGGAGGAAGTGCCTTTTGTCTTTGGAGCGTGGTAAATGTCAAAAGCTCTCATAGTGTTAACTGTGAGTAACACTAAATTATTTTGGAAAGAGATCTTTGGAGTCTGGTTGAAACAGAAATACTCATTCACTCTCCGCTTTTCCTTATGCAAGCAGACAGAGGGAAAGGCAAAATCTAAAGGATCACTAGAGGTGGCATGAAAGAATTTCCTGAGATGCTTGTAAAATAGCCCTGTAACTAGCTGCCATTTTTAAAGCTGATTAAAGGGAAAGTCTTCCTTCTTTCTCCCAAGCCCAGACCTAGTTGGGGGTTGTGCCATGGTGATGGGCTTGTGAGTGTTTTTATAGTGTGCCTCTCATTGCATGGACTTTTGCTTCTGACTGGCAGAAAACCTAGTGTTCTGTCCCTGTCCACATACCAGATAATTCTCTCATGGGAGTCTTCTAGCTGCAAGCAACTTTGTGGCTCTTAATTGCTCGACCCATGCTCATGAGATTGTGGCAGATGCTTGGGAGAGAAAGCCAGGCTTCTGCTTCCTAAAGAGGGTACAGATGTAAAGTGATCACAAGAGGGTGACCTTGAAAGAAATCCCTTTTTCTCTGAAATCCAACACACCCTATGACCTTCCTGAAAAGCTCTCAGTGTCATCTGCCCTTACCTGAGCTGATGCGCACACTCCAACCAAGTGGATGTTTGACCACAACTGTGGCTCGTAGCCCTGGGTCTCTGTTCCTGGGCACCAGATGATGCAGATCCTGGCTGGCAGGGTCCATGTGTTGTGGCTGTAATGAGAAAATTCACACATACTACAGAAGTCCTGTGGAGAAAAAGGGACAGCATGGCTGTTCTCTAAGAGAGAAAGAGAGAGACTCAACAGCTGCCTGGAAAGGATTTTATTGCTTTTCTGGGTACATTATATTGAGGATGGTCCTCATTTACTATGCACAGGTTCACTGTAGGTGATTACCTTTTACAGATAACAAAGGAAAGAATGTTGCTAATTACTTCAAAGGGAAGGATGTTGCAGACCAAGGGGAAAATTAGTTGAACTGGTTACACTCCATACTTGAGAGGTTTAGCACAGACTTGAGGAGGTTACTTTAGAGATATGCAGTAAACATTTGCTGCCTCAATCCAGGGTGGGGGAGTTTTAGCAAAAGCAAGCTTCATAGCAGCCTGGGTACAATGCAGGCCTGATTCCCCATGGGAGAACCTATCCATGGGCATGGCTCCTGTGTGTTGAACCTCACTCCCCACTGGCCTTTCTGAGTGGGGGCTGGGCTACATTCCCATGCCACATGGAATGGTCCCCCATAGTGCGGTTTCCCCTCTGGCTTGATGACTGAAGTGCTAAACCCCACCTTATCTTGTACACTGTTGTACAGGTCCTGGAAGAACAAAGCAAAAGAACACAAAAAATGAAATCAAAACAAGCAAACCCACCTCCCAACAAAAACAGCAATATAATAACATGGGATATGAGAATAATAAAAGTGGGAAGATACATGGAATATTAGAGAAAGGAGAAAATGAAAGAAAAATAATAAGAGCTCTGGCTGGTGTATCTCAGTGTGTTGAGCATGGACCTGCAAACCAAAGGGTTGCCAGTTCAATTCCCAGTGAGCGCACATGCCTGGATTGTGGGCCAGGTCCCTAGTAGGGGGTGTGTGAGAAGCAACCACACATTGATGTTTCTCTCCATTCACCTTCCCTCCCCCCTCTCTAAAAAGAAATAAATAAAATCTAAAAAAGAAAAAAGGAAAAGAATAATAGAACACCAAAGGACAGCAAAGTGATCAAAGAAGGGGAAAGGGAAAGAGAACTAATACAAATAATAAACTGAAAGAGGAAAACTAGAAAAATAGAAAAAGAAAGAGAAAGAATTATAAAATTAAGAAAAGAAAAGAAGGGAACAATGGAATAATCCAAGGTAAGAGTAAAATAAGAGACATAAAGAAAAAATAGACCATTGAAAATATTTAAAAAATAATAAAAATCTATAAAAGTAACAGAAAAAAATGAAAAAACCAAGTGGAATTCATCTCAGCTGAGTTTAGTATTTATGATGGGTTCTCCCTTTGGGTGTGTTCTGATGTAGTCTGAGGCTGGTGTAAGCCAGTGTCAGGTGCTGTCCATTTCTAGCCCTCAGTAGCCTATTTGAAGTTACAAACAATTCACAGTTTGTGGCTGATTCTTCTAGGTTTGGCTGCACTCAGGATGGGCCCAGCTGCTCTATAAAGCACTGGGCTGAGGGGTGTGTCAACAAATATCTCAAGTCATCTCTGGATCTTCCTCTGCCAGTCTCTCTGCTAGCCTGCTCTGATTCTTAGAGTAGTTGCAGACACAATTGTTTATGAGAGGGTTTCTGGTGGAATCAGGGGGTGGGGTTCCTACTGGATTCTCCCTTTGGATATTGCTTTGATGTTGTCTCAGGCTGGAGTAGGCCAATGTCAGGTTCTGACCATTTCCAGCCCTTAGCAACCTGTTTGAAACTACAAGCAATCCAGTTTGTGGCTGATTTTTCCAGGATTGACTGTGCACAGGTTGGGGCAAGCTGCTCTGCAAAGCTGGGTTTTATTAGCATTGGGATAGATCAGCAAATGACCCAAGTCACTGCAAGATCTGCCTCTGCCTGCCAGTCTGCCTGCCAGTCTGCTGTCAGTTTTAGACTAGTCGCAGACCCAACTGTTTCTAAGAGGGTTTCTGGTGGAATCAGGGTGGTTTGGAATTCCTGGATCTCCCATGGCAGGTGCCTTTCAGACTCCAGGGAAGATGGTGAGTGTGTTTCCCTGCCCCTGCACTACTAGTATGAGTCTGTCTGGAATTTTTTCCCTGTACTTGGGAGGGCAGACCCCTAGTAGGCTAATGGATGGAGTCTCCAGAGCCTAGATGTTGAGTCTGTGGGTAACCTGGTGGTGTTTCTATGGCACTCTTGTGCAGGGTAAACACAAGTCTATTTCCCTGGAAAGTGTATGGAATTGCTGCAAACTACATCCCATCTGTGACATCCACTGAGTCTTCATCTGTTGCTGTCATATCAGCAAAAGTTAAGATTCAGGATGAGGGAAAATAAAAAAAAACAGACAAAATAAGACAAAACTCAGAACTAAATATTTTTTTAAAAGAAAAAGAAAAAAAAACAGATGCAGGGTGGGGTAAGTGCAATTCTAGAGGTTGGTGGGAGTGGTATTCCACAGGATAAGGTAATTGCTTTTCCCCTAAGAGGGGCTTACTCTTCTCAAGAATTATAGCTGCTGTGGAATCCATTTATACCCCAGCACAGAGAACCCCATGGCTGCTCCCTCACATCTCTCTTCAATGCCTCCTACTATAGACTGTCCTCACTTGACTGCAGTCCACTCCGCCCTCCCTTCACTGGGAACCAAGGTGAGTAGTTGAGAACACAAAACTTGTGCTTTGGCCCCTTTAAAATTAAGAAATAAAAAAAAAATAGTGGGTTTGTTTCTAGTGGGTCTCATCTCTTCACAGAAAAGACAAACCACATGGCCTTTCACACTGGATGCTACATGGTCTGCTGATTCTGGCACTAGTGCTCTGTGTTTGGGAACCTGGTTTGTGGTCCCTGCCTTCTCTCCTTTCCAAGAGAGGCTCCCACAGCCACATCATCTTGTGAATGGGCTGGCCCCTTTAATAACCTCACCTTTTCTATGGGTCATGTTGTTTTATTTTTTTCCTGTCCTCGGTTAAAAGTCTCTTTTTCAGGTAGTCTGCAGTTTATTTCATGTGTCTAGTCCTCTCTTTAGTTTTATTTCCAATTTGGTTCTGGGAGAAGGTACGTAATAGATCCTCCTACTACATTGCCATCTTGTGACCCCTTCTGGATATAACTTTAAATTCTGTTGATATGTCTCTCAAGTAGTTTATTAAGTTAATTAATGTTAATATTCTACTCACAAATCTTTAGTGGGTTCTGAGTAAAATGCTACCAAATTGACTACCGACTAATGTCCAAATACCTTAACCTGGTATGTGGGACCTTTATAATCTGTCCTCAAGACATCTTTCTAGCCTGTTCTTTTCCCCACACCCAGCACTACATACAATTGGATCTGAAGTATTTGTTATTTCATGAGTATACACTAGATTTTTGTACCTTCCTGCTGTTGCTTCTGGCATTCCAATGTTTTAGAATGTCTTTTCCAACAATATTTATTCATCTTTAGAAATTTGTCCCAATTATATTTTCTCCATGACTTTCTTTGCATATGACCACATCCTAAAGAAACCCTCATTCATATATATTTATTGCATTTAATTTTTTCTATGCATAAGATGCTTTTATCAGCTTGTATGGCTTTGTACTGTTGTAATTTGTATGTGTGATCAATTTCCACTATTAGATATGAGGACTTTTAGACACTGATCCTGAACTTATAGTCAACATTAGTTTTGAACTTAGTATGTGTCACACACTGTATTAAGCACAATAGCCACTGAGATGATTGACAGATTCTACTTTTTTTTTCACAGCCTAGAGGAAGATATAGAGAACTAAACAATTTTATATCTTACACAGGTACAAGTGCTTGCATTTACCCTTATAAATGCTGCTTTGTACATATCTTTAAACTTTAGCAGAGTAGTCAGAAATCTAATTTCTCTGATAATTAAATGTTTGTATCAGACCAAAAAGTACTCACCAGAAATTACTTATAGCATCCAAATTAAAACCAGACATAAGTGGAAATTCACTTAATTGGCCTTGGATAATTTAATTCATATTTCTAAGCTTAGCTGGTACCCACTAATTCCTCTTCAATAGCCAATAAATCTTTGCAATGAGTAATAAACAGCAGAATGATTGTTTCTTATGTGCCAATAGATGGCTGTGGATTTTGAATTATTTAGTGGGATTTTCTTTGTAACCTAGGATGTGCTCATCTTAACTATGAAAAAGAAATCAATATGGTATTAGATTGGTATTGGATGGGAGGAGGGTTGATGTGGGAACTGAGAAAAGATCATATAAAAATGCAGTGACTTCCTGAGAAAGAATTACAAACAGATGAATACAACCTGATAAAGTCCTAGAGTGAAATTGAAATCACTTCTGCATTCAGTAGCTTTTTTTTTCTAGTATTTATAGCACAGCTTAACAAAATCTTTCTTAAGTCTGAGAAAACTGTCTTCATGGACCACGCACTTAAGATATGTTTGTCAATTGAGTACCAGTGTATTCTAAATGATGGGAAGTTTATTGTAAAGTAATAGTAACAGGAAGCATGGTGTGTTTGGGAGCCTTTGTTATTGAACACAATAGGTCAAATCCTTGCTCATTGCCCTACTATTTAAGTTCCTGGCCCTTTCTGGAGGAGATGACTATCTCTATTACTATGCATTTGTTTAGCACTCCATGCTATCAAAGACCTTTCTTTGTTCACCTGCTGGATATGTCAGATATATTAGTAAGATGTTTTAAGTCACAGCTGATTGATGTCTTTCCATTTTTGGCTCTTAAGTTAGAAGTGCAACTACTGACTGGGTATAAGATTACAACAATATCTGCAATTAATGGATTATGTTGGCAAGTAGAAACAGTTCACATACATATAAAACTGTATTTAATGATACTCTTCAGTTTACTAAAACTCTCTGAGATTTTCATGTTTGTCAATTTGCATTTGGCCCTTAAATATTTTTGTTTTAATTAATTAAGTTCACAGTGAATTATGAATGAATGTGTTAAATTAGGTTTTTAACATGCACTTTTTTATATATACATGTATCTGTATGTGTATATATATGTATATATGCACTTCTTTTTTTTTTTTACCTTGGCCCTTCAAACTCAGCTAAACCAACTATAGGCCATATCTTGCAATTGTGGAAAATCTTTAAAGATTCTAGATATCCAGTTATTACCTAGGCCATTTCATTGCCCATTCGCCATTTGGTCTTGACCTTGGCTCTTCTCTCCTTCATTCCATACCCTCCCTCTATGCCTTTCTCTGACCACCTTGGGCTTTAACACCTTTCCTTCTGGATCCTCTCACACTCATATATCATGAATTTTATACAGTGTTCTAGGTTTTGTGGATTCTCTTGACTGTAGTATTTGTGTTGCCTTATAAAAGAATTCCCCTGCTTTAGCCTTGCTGGTTGAACCAGATGCTGGCCACAGACATATACTGGGTTACTGGTATGAGGCAACAAGAATGGCGGAAGAAGGATAAGGAAAATAAGGAAAACATGGCATTTCTCTTTGTGTGGTTCTGGATCTATGTATTTAATGGATAAAATATTTATTGAACTGAATGTTCATCTGTATTTCTCTCCTCCTCCCCAAGACCAAGTCACAGTCCTCTTTTGCCTAGACTACAGCAATCCTACTGTCTTGTCTACTTTAATCATATGTTACCTGCAATCCAAGCACCATACGGCAGTGGAGTGATCTTGCAACACTATAAGTCAGATAATTCTACTCACCTGGACCAAAACATTTCAATGGGAAATTAGATATAAGGAAATTCTTAATGGTGGCCTATGAACCTCTGTATAATCTGGCCCTTGCCTACCTCTCCACCCTATCTGAGCATTTTTCTCACTCTACTGCAACCTCAACAGGCTTCTTTCTGTTGCATAAAAACACCAAACTCTTTCCCTCTTGAAAATGTGGAACCTGTTCTTTTTTTTTTCTGAAGAATCCTGCCCCTTGATCTTCACACAACTGATACCTTCATGTGGTTCAGATTTCTGGTCAGGTGTCATTTCTTTAGACAACTCTCTGGCCACTTAATTGGATGTGTCTTCCAGTCATTCTCTACCACATCATCCTGCCTTATTTTTGTTATATATTATTGTTCATTTACATATTAAGATGTTTACTGTCTGTCTCCCCATCACTACTGTGTGAATTTTGATAAGAGCTTGATTGTTTCTGAAAACCCAGCAACTAAAACAATGGCATTGCATTGGACTAAAAAATACATGTTTATTAACATTTTACATTTGAGTAATAACTAGAATGTCTAAAACATACATCTCATATGTCAACATACATGCCATATATTCATTTATTGCTTCTTACAATGACCCTGTAAGATTAATGACATAATCTTCATTATATAGATAAGGAAACTAAGTGATACACATGTATAACAAATCACCACAAACTTCACAATTCAAAACATCTATTTATTATGTCACAGTTTCTGTAGCTCAGATGACCAGGCATGGTTTTTCTGGGTTGTCTGCTCAAGGTCTCATATGACTATTATCAAGGCATCAACTAGGCTGCATTCTCATAGGGAGGCTCAACCAGGGAAGGATCTCTCCACTCCAAAGATCTCTCTAATTATGGCAGAATTGATTTCTTGCATCTGTAGAATTCATTTCAGCTTGCTTTTGCAAAGTCATCAATGAATAAGGACAGTTTCTGCTCCTTCAAATCTTAACTTTCAGGAAAGTCTTCTAGACCCTGTTTTTGAAGGGCTCACTTGACTAGGTCATATCTATGCAGGACTATCTCCTTTTTAATTAACTAAAAGTCAACTAATTAGGGACCTCTATTACATCTGCAAAATTCCTTAACCTTTGCCATATAATGTAACAATCAGAGGACTAATATCCCATCTTCTTTGTCATATTCTATTGGTTAGAAATAGGATACAGATTCTACCAAAACTGAAGAGGGGAAAATAACACAGGGATGTGGGTTACTGTGTGTCAGGGGGTTATCTTAAAATTCCACCTAACACATGGTGCCAAAGACCTTGTTATTTCCACTCTAATCTGCTTTGGTAGAAGATTGGTAGCAAGGTTCTTTAGAAATTTGAGATACTATAATTGCATAAACAAAATAAAAAGGAGTGACACCCAAATGAATGACTAGTCTGACAAGAGATTTTCCAAACTCTATCCTTGAAAATACAATGCAAATAACAAGAAATAAATGGAGGATTGCATATGACCAAACCTAAAAGATTGACCCTACATCTCATTTTCCATCACAGTTTGCTTTGTAGTTCTCTGCTCCTCCTGACCATCTCATTTTGTCATTCAAAATGGAGACACTCCACTTTATTTATTTTTATTTTTTACTATTGTTCAAATATAGTTGTCTCCATTTTCCTCCTACCACTTTTCCCCACCCCACCTATACTCAACACTGATCCTCAATCCTACCCCTCCTTTGGCTTTGTCCATGGATCCTTTGTACATGTTCCTTGACAACCATCCCCTTCCTTTTCCCCTTTATCCCCCTTCCCCTGCCCCTCTGGTTACTGTCAGATTGTTCTTAACTTCAATGTCTCTGGTTATATTTTGCTTGCTTATTTGTGTTGTTGATTAGATTCCACTTATAGGTGAGATCATATGGTATTTGTCTTTCACTGCATGGATTATTTCACTTAGCATAATGCTCTCCAATTCCACCTATGCTGTCATGAAGGGTAGGAGCTCCTTCTTTCTTTCTGCTGTGCAGTATTCTATTGAGTTTCTGATTCACCCATTTAATGATGGGCACTCAGGTTGCTTCCAACAATTGGCTATTGTAAATTGTGGTGCTATGAACATTGGGGCACATAGATTCTTTTGAATTGGTGCTTTAGGATTCTTAGGGTATAGTCCTAGCAGTGGCATTACCAGAACAAAAGGCACTTCCATTTTTAGTTTTATCAGGAAATTCCATACTGTTTTCCACAGTGGCTGCACCAGTTTGCATTCTCACCAACAATGTACTAGGGTTCTATTTTCTCTACAACCTCATCAGGACTTACTGTTGCTTATTTGTTTATGATAGCCATTCTGAATGGTGTGAAGTGGTATCTTATCATGGTTTTAATTTGTATGTCTCTGTACACTAGTGATGCTGAGCATCCTTTCATATGTCTCTAAGCCCTCTGTATGTCCTCTTTGGAGAAATGTCTGTTCAAGACTTTGTCCATTTTTAATTGGATTGTTTGTCTTCCTGGTGTTGAGTAGTGTGAGTTCTTTATATATTTTGGAGATCAACCCTTGTCTGAGGTATCATTGGCAAATATATTTTCTGTATGGTTAGTTCCTTTTTCATTTTGCTGATGTTTTCTTTAGCCATGCAGAAGCTTTTTATTTTGATGAGATCCCATTTGTTTATTATTTACTTTATGTCTCTTTTCCAGGGGACAGATTGGTGAAAGTATTGCTAAATGGACTGTCTGAGTTTTTCCTGCCTATGCTCTCCTGAAGGACTTCCATGGTGTCATGACTTATATTTAAGTCTTTTGTTCATCTTGAGTTTATTTTTGTGTGTGATGTAAGTTGGTGACCAAGTTTCAGTTTTTCGTATGTAACTTTCCAGCTCTCTCAACATCATTTGTTGAAGAGCCTATTTTTACTCCATTTTATGCTTCTGCTTCCTTTGTCAAATATTAATTGACCATAGACACTTGGGTTTATTTCTAGGGTCTCTATCTTCTGTTCCATTGATCTATGGAGACACTCCACTTTAAAGGTAAATTCATGTTGTCAGACACGTGCCTTAATGAAGCAAAAAGATGGCCTTCTTACAGATTTAACTAGGCATCAACTGTGAAGACATGCTTTAAAAATGCCTTTATGAATTTTCTGCTTTGAAGACTAGTAAAAAGAAATGAGCCATGTCTAGAGAGTCCACATGTATTCATTCACTGAATTTTTTGCAGAATATATATCAGGTGCCAGACCCCATAGAGCCTAGGCACAGAATTCCAGAGATGCACAGAGGAGGGTTGTTATCTTAAGTAGTTTTTAGTTCAGTGGAAGTAATAGATGTGTCAGCTGAGTGGTGAAAAGATGTGTGTGAGTCAGGCATTGGAGTGGGGGTGGACAGTAATAACTTTTCCTGCTGAATTCAGGAGAGGTTCCCCAGAACACAAGCCAGGTCATGAAGGAAGTATAAGTGGTCACCAACAAGAAGATGGGAGCAGAAAGGACATTCTCTTAAAGGTTAACAGCATGTGCAAAGGAGGAGGGCCTGAATGGTCCTGGCATTTGGGGCAGTGTGAAGAGTCAGGAGAACACAGGGTGAGTATGGAGTACAGAAGACCTGAGGTGAGAGTGCTAGATAGTATTTTTGGCAATGGTACCAGACATGGTGTGAGGAAAGATTTTATACTGTGTGGTTGATCCTGGGGTTGAGCTAAGTGTCCTCATTCAGATGTAGGCATCCTGATCAGACTCAGTGATTGTTTATCACTATATGCTTCTATAAGTGCTGTTTGCTAATGTTAAGAGACATCAAAGGGCCCTCTATGGAGGATGTTGATGTTTGGGACTTTCTTCTATAAGCTAATCAATGGAAACCTTTGAAACTCCTAATGCTGTGTTTTCATACAATTTCAGTGAAAATTATGCATTCACTCAATCCTCAATAACCAACATTGTCAGTTTAATAAATTGGAGTATATAGAAAATGACAGATACATTTTATCATTCTTCATTTCTTACCCAATGAAAACCAAAAAAAGTTATCCACTTGAATTTATAATATTAAATGTCTTTCAGCATGAATATGCTTACTTATATATTAATATGAAATATATGAAATTGATGGAAGAAACTGAGGGAACAAGTAAGTCCTTGTATATCTCTTAATTCTTGCAAGGTGATTCTGACAGTCAGTAGTGCTATGAGTGAGTGACACCAGGCTGGTTGTTTGAAGTGTGGGTTTCAAATGACACTAAACCAGAAACCCTATAGGCCAGTTGGTTTGGCATATGTGTCTGCATTTACATGAGTGGGAAAGGATAACAGCAAAGTTGAAAATGCACTAAAAATACACAGCCCCATCACTTAAAGTAATGTCCCACAAGTTTACTTTCCTTTTTCTTATATAATAGTTCATAATTTACAAATAACTTAAAAATCTTATAAGAAGATCAGGATTTGAAACTAGCCAGATTCTCCTACTGCCTAGCTATTTTTATTTAGAGGTTTGGGTAATTCACTCACCTTCTGCAAATTTAAGTTTGTTCAATTTTAAAGTGGGAACAATTATATTTGTCTTGAAGTTTAACTAAATGAAATATGTGAGATAACAAATGTAAAGTGCCTAACATAATATCTGGCACAAGAGATAGAAACAGGTCTTAGAAAAAGACAGCATGGAGAGTGACAAGAGCACAAATTTTAGAATTATTCCCTCATTCAATAAGTACCAATTGAATTAGGCATTCAGTAAATGCTAGGTATTGGGCTAGGTAGTGGATGCACAATGGTGAATAAGGTTATGTGATCTCCTGTCATAGAGCTTGAAGCCCAGTGGTCAGAATACCAGCTCTGTCACTTCACTACTGTGTGCTACTGGGAAGTCATTTCTTCTCTCCAACCTTTAGTTTATACAACTGCAAAGTGGGTATAATGATGCCCACCTTGCAATGTTCTTATGAGGTTAAAGGAAACAATGTATGTGTGGTAAGCACTAAGCTTATTGTAGGTACTCAGTCAATGGTGGCAATCGATCATTTTCTCCTCCTCCTCCTCCTCCTTTTTCTTCATCAAAATCCCATTATTGCCATAAGAAATTTAAAGCATTTGTACTGAAAGTTGTTTGGGGCTGAAATCGGCCACTACACTATTCTGGATTGTAGTTCTGTGGAGTTTGCAATGCCTTCTATGGTGTTTCAGCATGTTGAGTCTCCTCTCCTCCCCTCTAACCCCACCATTAGCCAATTTAGTCTCAAAGAATAAACATTAACTTCAACTTTCTAAGACCATACAACCATAGCCCCCACAGAAGCTTAATAGAGAATATGCTTCAACCTCCTTAATTTACCAATGAGAAAGCAAAGGATAGTTAGTGCCAGTTAGGACTAGAACATTGCTCTTTTCACTCTAAGATGATTGCTCCTTCTACCTTCTCACTGCTGCCTTACAGAATGGAAGAACAATATGGCAGATGTACTGCAAATTGTATGTTACAAATGAAATGGTCCCCTAAATAAATTTGAGTGAGGACTGATAGCAAAAAAGAGTGACTACAAAAGAAAGAAATATTTGTCATCAAAGTTATTATCTATGACTCTAGTTTTATAGATCCTGTGTTGAAGAAGTTCAAGTGTAGTTGGTTACTGTTTCCTGTGCACCTATTGATATCTGTGACACTAACATAAGTCTGGTTGTAATTAGCTAATTTATATTTTCTGATGCATATTTTACTCACTGCTGCCTCAAATACAAGCACTCTTATTTATTCCTTTCGTGGGTGACTTGAGGTATGTTACTTAACCTCTCAGAGCCTCAATTTCTTCTATATTAAAACTGAGGTAATATTTTTCATTTACTAGGGTTTTGTGAGGATGACATGAAGTAATCCATGTAATATGGTTAGAATATTGACTTAGAACCTAGTATGCACTCAGTAAATATTAGCTAATATTATTGCACCCATTTTTACGTACAAGCCTATCATTTGACAGTCTTTGTCACTTGAAGTTTGATGCAACTGATTTAGAAAAATGGCAGCTTTGCTTGAGCGAGCATGAATCTCTGCTTCTCTGCAGGGGAGAGAAACTCACAGATCGGCGGAGGAACAGAGCAAGTGGCCTAGGTTACCAAAACATTTTTGAAAATAGGACATCAAAAATTATAGCAGACATGGAAAAACCAGACAGTAAGGAGACTGCTTCAGGACAACAGGGACCTAGAGGTAAGCATGGGGACCAGGGCAGTTGCAACCCCTAGGCCCGGTGCTCCTGGTTCTTCCTCAGGGCACCCAGGAGAGCAGAGTCCCTGCTCCCTCCCCGGACAATGGGGGTTGAGCAACACCAGGGGAGACCTTGTGGCTTGAAGGCACAGAGAGGGGAGTTGGACTGGGAAACAATTGCGCAGGGGCTGCAAACACCCACCCATAGCCCTGGGAGAAGTGAGTGTCTCCAGCCTGAACGACCAGGGGCGGCCTGGACGTGAGCCCACACCCCCAGCCCAGTGGGAGTGTGGATCCGTGGAAAACCCAGACTTCGTAACCCTGAACAAGGAAAGGGCGCAGGTGTTCTCGGGTTTCCGGAGCCTGCGGTGGTGAAATGTGGAAGTGCGCGCCCCCTTGGGAATCCTGACTCTTGGAAGGGACGTGGTGCTTAGAGGGTTCCTAGAGACCGAAACTGAAAAATTGGTGGATGTGTGTGCCCCTTTACGATCCCTGGAGCTTGCACCGTGAATCCAGAAAAGACGCAGGTGCATCTCAAGAACATAGTGCCCGCGGCGGTGAAATCTGGGGGAAGGGCACGTCTCCTTGCAATCCCTAGAGTTTGCATTGTGAAACTGGAAAAGACCCAGGAGATCTGTGGGACCCCAGAGCCCAGGAGACCACACAGTGAGCTCTGGAGAGTGGTCTAGGGAGCACCCAGGGTCCTGTTGGAGAAAGTCAGACTGGCTCTGGGGAGAGTGCCCTGCTGGCGCTGGGGACAGTACCCCAGAGACATAGTAAGTTTTGACTGGGAAGAGTGATTAGCATTTCAAATGGCCCTCAGCCTGCTGAAACCAGCAAGACCAGAAAAACTGGTCTGGCCAGTTAGAAAGCAACAAGAGGATTTGTTTTGTTGTTGTTGTTGTTGTTGTTTTTGGCTGTTGTAGGTTGATTGATTTTATCTTGTGTTTTAAGTGACTTTTGATTTTTCAATTCTTATTATTTTTATATCTCTCAATCCCTTATGTTTCTCTAACATTCATCGTAGTATTATTCCTTCCACTCCAAATTTATCTCTCCTGCACTCCATCTTCTGCTTTTTTCCCCCTTTTTTTATTGAATTTGCACATTACTGCAAATTTGTATTATCTTTTTCTCACTTTTCTGACATGTTTTATTTTAATAGTATTTTGGTATTCTTTTTCTCTCTGTATAATCTTCTTTGCTTGGCTGGTTATACTGTCATTTGATAGGTTCCCCCTGGTATCTCAGTCACAGTGTGTTGATAATTTCCTATCCTTCATCTGTGTTCCATTAGTACACCTCTCAAGGTTCTATACTCCTTATTCATATTATATAGATCTCACAGATTCTGCTACATGATTGTTGCTTTAATATTACTGTAAATAAGACCTAGTTCACACAATTGTAAATACTACTCAACATCCCTTCCTGATCTCAGCCCACTTTGCAATTTCCCGAACTATATTATTGTGGGGGATGTCTCTATTCTTTTACATGCTACTCCTACTTACTAATCTTTATTCCCACCCTACGCTAGAATCGGACCTCCCACAGACTCACAGCATTCTAGATCCAACTAGAATCCTTTCATCCACAATAAGAGCCTTACCTTCTTTCCATCCTTTCTAAAATGTGGATAGTGGGGTGGAGGATCACGGTTAACACTGTAAGTAGCCAAAGGATACCCCCTCTCTTCTCTACGGGCTGCTAATGTAAATATCATAGTATACTGTCTTGTTGTCTTAAACCATTTTGCCTTCCTCCTCCAACTGATCACAAAAAAGAATAGGGGGGAGTTGTGAATACCAGGATACATGGAGGAGACTGCTCCACTGAATGTCACAGGTATTCTACCACAGATCACACCATAATCACAGGGAAACAGAACAGATTAATTTAAGAAACAGAGTCCAACAAGAAGAATCCCACAAACAATGAGAAAACAAAGAAACAATCGCCAAGTGAAGGGAAAGAAGGAAGCCTCAGAAAAAATGCCAAATGAAATAGAGGCAACTCAACTATCAGATATTGAGTTCAAAACAATGATTATCAGGAAGCTCAATGAACTCACAATGAGCTACCAGAAACTAGAGAGAAGCTACAACGATCTCATTGCAAACTATATAAACATGAAAAAGGAAATAGAAACTCTCAACAAGGGTCAAGAGGAAATGAAGAATGCCATTTCTGAACTGAAGAACACAGTAGAAAGAATGAAAAGCAGGATTGATGAAGCAGAAGATCAGATTAGCAAGCTAGAGGACAAAATAGAAAAGAACACCCAGAAAGAGCAAGAAAAGGAAAAGAGGCTCAGAAAGAATGAAGAGAGATTAAGAGAACTGAAAGACAATATGAAACGTAATAATATCCATATAATAGGGATACCAGAAAGAGAAGAAGAAGAACAAGGGATAGAAAACCTATTTGAAAAAGTAATGAAGGAAAAATTCCCTAATTTGATGAGAGGAAAAGTCACACAAATCCAGGAAACACAGAGAGTCCCAATCAAGAGGAACCCAAAGAGGCCCATCTCAAGACACATCACAATTAAAATGGCAAAATTTCAAGACAAAGAGAGAATCTTAAAGGCAGAAAGAGAGAAAAAGGAAGTAACATACAAGGGAGCCCCAATAAGGCTAACAGCTGACTTCTCAATTGAAACACTTCAAGCCAGAAGAGAATGGCAAGAAATATTCCAAGTAATGAGAACCAGAGGTCTGCAACCAAGGCTACTTTACCCAGCAAGGGTCTCAATCAAGATAAAAGGCCAAATAAGAAGCTTCCCAGAGAAAAGAAGTCTAAAAGAATACACCTCCACCAAAACAGCTCTGCAAGAGATTCTAAAGGGACTACTTTAAGGAAAGGAAGGAAAAGAGAGAGGGGGAGGACTCAAGTACATAAAAGGCAATGAATGAATAAGTACCTATCAATAATAACCTTAAAAGTAAATGGATTAAATGCTCCAATAAAATCACATAGAATACCTGAATGAATAAGAAATAATGACCCACACATATGCTGCCTACAAGAGACCCACCTCAGGATAAAAGACCTACACAGGCTGAAAGTAAAGGGCTGGAAACAAATCTTCCAAGCAAATGAACAGGAAAAAAAAAAGCCAGGGTAGCAATACTCATACCAGACAAAATAGACTTTGAAAAAAGGTCCATAAAGAGAGACCCAGAAGGTCACTTCATAATACTCAAGGGAAGAATCCACCAAGAAGACATAAATATTGTAAATATATATGCACCCAACATAGGAACACCCAAATACATAAAGAAAATCTTAGAGGACTTCATGAAAGATATTGACAGCAATACAGTTTTAGTGGGGGATTTTAACACCCCACTATCAAAAATGGACAGATCTTCCAAACAAAATATCAACAAAGATATTGTGGCATTGAACAATACCCTAGGTGAAATGGACTTTACTGATATATACAGAGCCCTCCACCCCAAAGAAGCTTAAGACACATTCTTTTCAAATGTACACGGAACATTTTCAAAGATTGACCACATGATAGGACACAAAACAAGCCTCAAGAATTTCAAGAAAATTGAAATTGTACCAATCATTTTCTTGGACCACAAGGGACTGAAGCTAGAAACCAACCCCAAGGAAAAATACCCAAAATACTCAAAATCATGGAGATTAAATAGAATGCTATTAAACAATGAATGGGTCAAGCATGAAATTAGGGAAGAAATTAAAAGGTTTCTGGAAACAAATGAAAATGACCTCACAAAACCCCAAAACTTATGGGACACAGCCAAGGCAGTCCTGAGAGGGAAGTTCATAGCGATACAGGCCCACCTAAACAAGTTACAAACATTTCAAACAAACCACCTAACCCTACATCTACAAGAACTCAAGGAACAACAACAAAGACAGCACAGAGCAAGGGGAAGGAAGGAAATAACCAAGATCAGAGCAGAATTAAATGACATAGAGTTAAAAGCACAATTCTAAGGATCAATGAATCGAAGAGCTGGTTCTTTGAAAAGATAAACAAAATCGACAAGCCTTAAGCAGACTCATCAAGAAAAAAAGAGAGAAGGCCCAAATAAACACAATCACAAATGAAAGAGGAGAGATTACAACTGATACCACAGAAATAAAAAGGATTGTAAGAAATTACTACAAAGAACTGTATGCCAAGAAATTTGAAAACCTAGGTGAAATGAACAGATTTCTAGGAAAATATAATCTTCCAAATCTCAATGAAAAAGAAGCAGAAAGCCTGAACAGACCAATAACAACAAAGGAAATTGAAGCAGTAATCAAAAAACTCCCAACACACTAAAGCCCTGGACCAGATGGTTTCAAAGGAGAATTCTACGAAGCATTTAAGGAAGCACTAACCCATATCTTTCACAGACTATTACAAAAAATCCAAAAAGATGGGAGACTCCCAAACTCTTTTTATGTGGCCAAATCATCCTAATTCCAAAACCAGATAAAGACACAACAAAGAAAGAAAACTTCAGGCCAATATCGCTGATGAACATTGACGCTAAAATCCTCAATAAAATACTGGCAAACTGCATCCAACAATACATTAAAAAGATCATACACCATGACCAAGTGGGATTCATTCCAGGGATGCAAGGATGGTACAATATTCACAAATGAGGAAATGTAATACATCACATAAACAAAAGCAAAGACAAAAACCACATGATCATATCAATAGATGCAGAAAAAGCATTTGATAAGGTACAGCACCCATTTATGATAAAAAAAAAACACTCAGCAAAGTGGGAATAGAGGGAGCATTCCTCCACATAATAAAGGCCATATATGAGAGACCTACAGCCAACATCATACTCAATGGGCAAAAATTAAAATGTTTTCCACTAAGATTAGGAACAAGACAAGGCTGTCCACTTTCACCACTTCTATTCAATATAGTACTGGAATTTCCACCACAGTGATGAGACACGAAAAAGAAATAAAAGGCATCCAAATCGGAAATGAGGAAACAAAACTGTCACTGTTTGCAGATGACATGATAATGTACATAGAAAATCCTATAGACTCCACCAAAGAACTGCTTGACCTAATAAATGAATTTGGCAAAACAGCGGGATACAAAGTCAATATCCAGAAATCAGCAGCATTTCTGTACACCAACAATGAAACAGCAGAAGCAGATATAAAGGAAAAAATCTCATTTGAAATAGGAAAAAGAAAAATAAAATACCTAGGAATAAACCTAACCAAAGAGGTAAAAGACCTGTATTTAGAAAACTACATAACACTCAGGAAAGAAATCAAGGAAGGCACAAACAAATGGAAACATATACCGTGTTCATGGATTGGAAGAATTAATATCATCAAAATACCCATACTACCCAAAGCAATTTACACATCCAATGCAATTCCTGTTAAAGTACCCATGGCTTATTTCACAGACATAGAACAAACACTTCAAAAATTTAAATGGAATCACAAATGACCCCAAATAGTGGCTGCAATTTTGAGAAAGAAGAGTAAAATAGGAAGGATCACAATACCTGACACTAAACTATACTACAAGGCCACTGTAATCAAAACAGCCAGGTACTGGCATAAAAACAGGCACATGGATCAATGGAACAGAACAGAAAGCCCAGAAATAAACCCAAGTCTCTATGGTCAATTAATATTTGACAAAGGATGCAGCAACATAAAATGGAGGAAAAATAGCCTCTTCAACAAATGGTGCTGGGAGAACAGGACAGCCACATGCAAAAAAATGAAACTTGAGCACCAACTTACACCATATACAAAAATAAATTCAAGGTGGATAAAAGACTTAAATATAAACTGTGACACCATTCAAGTCCTAGAGGAGAATGTAGGTAGGAAAGTCTCAGATATTTCACGCAGAAACTTTTTTACTGACTTGTCCCCTAGAGCAAGGGACATAAAGGAAAGAATAAACAAATGGGACCTCACCAAAATTAAAAGCTTCTGCACAGCTAAAGAAAACAGTATCAAAATTAAAAGAGAACCAACAGTATGGGAAAATATATTTGCCAATGCTACGTCAGACAAGGTTTAATCTCCAAAATATATAAAGAACTTACACGACTGCACTCTAAGAAGACAAGTAATCCAATTAAAAAATGGGCAAAGGACTTGAACAGACACTTCTCCAAGGAGGCCATACAGAAAATTCAAAGGCACATGAAACGATGTTCAATATCGCTAGCTATCAGAGAGATGCAAATTAAAACCACAATGAGATGCCACTTCACACCAGAGTGGCCATCATAAACAAAGCAACAAAGAACAAGTGTTGGAGAGGGTGTGGAGAAAAGGGGACCCTTGTGCACTGTTGGTGGGACTGCAGACTGGTACAACCACTGTGGAAAGCAGTATGGAACTTCTTCAGAAAACTAAAAATGGATCTGCCTTTTGACCCAGCAATTCCACTGCTGGGACTATATCCTAAGAACACTGAAACACCAATCCAAAAGAACCTATGCACTCCAATTTTCATAGCAGCACAATTTACAATAGCTAGGTGCTGGAAGCAACTTAGATGCCCATCAGTAAATGAATGGATGAAAAAACTATGGTACATTTACACAATGGAATTCTATGCATCAGAAAGAAAGAAGGAGCTCCTACCCTTCGCAACAGAATGGATGGAGCTGGAAAGCATTATGCTAAGTGAAATAAAGCAGGCAGTGAAAGATAAATACCATATGATCTCACCTTTAACAGGAACCTAAACAACAAAACAAAGAAACAAGCAAAATATAACCAAAGACAGTTAAATAGAGGACAGGCTGACAGTGAACAGAGGGGGAGAAGAGGGAATTTCAAGGGAGAATGGGAAGGGTTTACAGGAACAAATTTAAGGGACACATGGACAAAAACTACGGGGAGGGTGGTAATGGGAGGTAAGTGGGGAGTGTTGGGTGGGTGGGCTGTATTGGGAGTAAAAGGGAGAAAACTGTACTTGAACAATGATTAAAATAAAAAAAAATATAAATCTCTGAGAAAAAGAAAGAAAAAGAAATTTGATGCAACTATTGAGATGTGTATGAGACATTTAAAATCTTTTGCTATGTTGATAATGCTTTAATATCACCTTATACTTGGATAACATGCTAAGTTTTTAATCTTTCAGTATTTAATAAACATTGACTGAGCACGTAGTCTGTGCCAGACACTGTTTTATCCCTATGCAGAATCAGTGTAATTATCTCCATCTGGAAAAAGGGGAAAACATATATTCAGAGAGGTTAGTGGATTTGCTTCACATAACACTTTTTACTTGGGGTTGGAGCTGATATCTTTTGTCTCTATCCAAAGCTCTTCTAAGTTTATCCTGCTTTTGTGCCTAGCACAGTGGGTCTGGCCAGATGCATGCTGAGTATCAAGAATGCTTCCTTCAAGGGGGATGATAAAAACAAAAGCTAGGTGACACCAAGAACTAGGGGGTGTCAGAAATCCAAAGTCCAAGAGGCAAGCAGAGTTCAGAGAAGTTGGGGGAAGATTGGTGTCAGGAGCCCAGTAAGGGATGGTTGCAAGGTGCAGTTGAGGACTTTCATAGGTGACCTGGCTTACTGAGGGGGCTTCCTGTCCAAGTGTCAGCTTTGGTTCTGGAGCACCTTTAACACAGACCTGGACCTCTGCCTCTGCACAGGTACTTACTTTCTTCATTGAGATATTCCTCTGCATTGAGACAAGCTTTTCTCTTGAGGGTGTTTATATTGTCTTAATCACAATAACATAGATTAGCAATATTACAAACCAATGGAGTTCATCATTACAGGTTAGTCACAGGTAAATGCAGCAACTCCAGACAATTTGGGCTGTAACAACACTTGTAAGTGAAAGTTAGTGTGGGAGAGAAGACAGCAAAATTGAATGGGCTGTCCAGTACCATTTGAAATGGCCCCTGACTTCTAAGCATCCCCCCACAGCCCTGAAGATGAATTTGCACTGACTGGGCCACATTTTCTCCTTAGCTCCCATTGTGGCCAACAGCACCATTTGCCAGATGATTCAGTGGAATGAGGGGAAAGCATGTGGTTGTGACAAGTGACTGAGTGAAGTTAACTCACCCATGTGGGAACTGGACTGATAGCTTTCAAATAAGGTTTTCAGAGTCTCATTTCAAATAAAATATAGAATCAACTAAAGGTTATATAAATAGATCCAAACCAATTGACTTTGGAGTAAAAAAATGCATTCATTGTGATTTCTAATCCTCATCAATTTTTTAGACAGATGTCTGGGGTTAGGGGTTCAGACAATGATTTAATTTGAAAATGTTAAGGCCCTGTTCCTTGATGGCCCTTCCCCTATATTCTTCTATTAACTCTCTCCCCTCTAGTTACAGTAAGTATATTCTTTATTTTAATGTTTCTGATTATATTTTGCTTGCTTATTTGTTTTGTTGATTAGGTTCCAGTTATAGGTGAAATCATATGGTATTTGTCTTTCAGTGCCTGGCTTATTTCATTTAGCACAATACTCTCCAGATCTGTCCATGCTGTCACGAAGGGTAGGAGGTTGTTATTTCTTTCTTCTGCATAGTATTACATTGTATAAATGTACCATATTTTTTTAATTACAAAGGAAGAGTTAGACAAATATAAAAGCATTAAAGGTATAATGAAAAAAGAAAATGATAAGGCCCTCATATAGACTCTGAGAGGACTTGGGTACCTACCAGTTGCTGGCTAGAGAGAAGATACTGTTGGCCCTAAGCAGGTAACTAAATGTCAAGAAGTTTGGGAGTAAAGGTCTGAATATACCCTAAGTCAGAGTCTCCAGATCTCAAGATGCAATTGCTTGATCTCCAGTGCCTCTGCTGAAGAAAATACTGGTTTTAAAGAGCTCCTTGAATTCCTTGAAGTATGAAATTTCTCTCCAGGTTGAAAGTTCTTTTCCATTTATTTGTTTCAAAACTACGAAAATATAGGAATCAAAGTTAATCATAATGTTGCACAGAAAGTTTAAGTTCCACATTTTGTTGCAGAGAAGAAGCCTGCTTGGCAGTTAATACTGATACCTTTGTAGCCACATTCCTACTATCAGGGTTAACAAAATCATCAGCACCATTTTCAGGTTTTCTGTGGTGTCAGCTTCTATTATTTGTCTGCCTTGTCTTCCTTGTCATCAGCCTTCTTTTCTTCCTCTTCTTTGTCCTCCTCTTTCTCTGCCCACCTGCTGACTTGTAGAGGTATAGACTGTAGTTGAGTTCGCTTGTCCTTTCATTTCTATAAATACTTTTTCTACTTTTATTCTCTCCATTGTCTCTGCATATAGCCCAATTTTTATAGTAAGGCTGCCAAATGACCTTGAAATCTTTTTGCTGGGGGAGTACAGCTCTCTTGCCTTCTCGCTAGTAATTAGTGTCAGATGATGTAAAATGAATGGGTTACAAATTGATCTGGGGAAGGTGAGACATGACTTTTGGTTGAAAATGTTCACATAATTAAATAATTGGAAAACTTGAATACTATGTGTAATATTAATATGTATATATAACGTGTAAATGTACATATATGTACACATATATGTGTATATGTAAACTTTGTAGTAGGATATGGATGGGGTGCAACTCCTTCTAACACTTAGAGCTGAGGCTCTTTATACTGCAGTATCCATTTTAATAACTATGCAGAGACAGATGGCATTTTGTCCTCCTTCCAAAACAGAGGAATAGTTTCCTGAGCTGTAGCTAGTATAATGAGAATCTGTGTTAAGTTTAAGCTGAGGTAAAACCAGAACATCTGTCAGTCCTGGTGCACCAAATTGGAGATGTTGCAAACTAATATTTCAACAAAAAGTTGAAGTAAGTATAGATTTGTGGCCAAAATGATTGTATTTTATAACAATGCTATAGCAGATGTCCTAGAGTTCATGCTTGGTTTTTATTACTGCTCTGTGTGTGTTTTTGGAAGCAAGAACTACTGGTACAGCTTGTATGGAGCATCTTTGTTATAAGATTTTGATTTACATAAAACAATGAGATGCAAAATTTGTACCTAAATTGGTACTTTCCAACTCTATCATGTTTCTTTTTTTTTCTTTTTTTTAAGATTTTATTTGTTTATTTTTAGAGAGGGAAGAGAGAGAGAGAGAGAGAGAGAGAGAGAGAGAGAGAGAGAGAGAGAGAGAGAGAGAGAGAGAGAGAGAGAGAGAGAGAGAGAAACATCAATGTGCGGTTGCTGGGGGTCATGGCCTGCAACCCAGGCATGTACCCTGATTGGGAATCGAACCTGCAACACTTTGGTTCGCAGCCCGCGCTCAATCCACTGAGCTATGCCAGCCAGGGCTCTGTTTCTTTACTTATTATTTGGGGAAAGATTCTATTCTAGTTTAATCATGTTAATTTGAAGTAGAGAATGAAAAAACTGAGTTAATGCTCATTATCTAGTATAATATTATGCTTTCAGTATGGACCACAGGAAGGAGCACCTTAACCTATTCAGCATCTTTATTATCCTCCATTTAGATGTATTTTTTTGTTACCTGAAGGTACTTTTTAAAATGCATTTATTTAGGATCCCTAATTAGGAAAGAAATTGGAAAAATATAATTTTCCCACTAGTATCTTTGGTATATAGTTAGATTAGTAGTTTATATTTACTCAAGAAAGCAATTGTTTTAGATTCAGGTGATTTAAGGTCTTTACATATGGTGAAGAGTGTGTTTTTAAGTGTGCATAGTGCCTTTTTCGCATGTGAGCTTCATAAGGCAGTGTTAACACAAGGCAGTGTTAACACAACTCATTGTAAGAAAGTCACTCATTCAGAACCCAACTCCCAAGATATGTGCAGTATATGAAGGACAATTATTCTGTGTTTCAGTGGAATGGGAAATAGCTGTATAACCTGATTGCCTTATAACAGATTCCTTATTGGGAGAAGGGAATTATTTTCAAAGGTTGCTGAATGTCAATACATGGTTACATATAATAGTCAAAAATGTTATAGCTTCTAGTTTACAGGTAGGAAGATAGTCCAATTACATACAAGAATATTTCCTATCACAGAGGCTGTTGGGACCATTCTTATGCCATATGTTGTAAGTGAACTGTATTCAAGGATAAGGGTTCCTGTCTCCCTACCACTCAATGGCTCTTTGGAAAGATGATTTAATTGTCATTCCTCTTCTTGTTTTCCTTCAAGGTCTTAACTTGGATTGCTCCATTGTCTAGCAGTTTGTGGTATTGGAATCTTTAGGCCACAATGAAAGCAGTAGCCTGGTTTTGGGTTTGCCTGAATGGAGTGATCTACAGTTGTTTTGTAGAGTGTTGAAGCACATCCCTGGCAACTCTCAGTTTGAATGAGAAATGTTATACTATACTAACACACTAGCATGTTAATATAGATATGTAATTAAATAAACATGTTTAAGCTAAAAGAAGAATAATAACCCATTCTATTTTACTCTCTTCTACTTAAAGGAAATACTGCTTTTCTTGCCTGCTTTCTCAAAGTTCTTTTTATTAAACATTTGTTTTTACTTATAAAGAACATTGAATTTTGTATTTATTAAACATTGAATATATTATAATTATCAGCTAAATCAAATATTATATACAAGATATACTTCTTGTACTCTTAAATGTTTTAACTTTAATTTTTATTTTTATTTTGTAATTTTTATTGAATTTATTTTTTTTAAGAATATTTAAACTGCATTACAGAAACTTTTGCTGTAGTTTTAACTGTCATACTGTGGAGAATTTCCTTTTGCTCTGTGTGTGTCCGATCAGATAGATCAATTGCTTGCTTAAAAACCTTCAAAGCTGAGATAGAAGATGGTGATGAGATGGGGGGAACAGAGTTCATTTCCTTCTGCACACTGGTGAAACACCTAGCCAATCTTCTGAGGAACAGAGCAGACAGCCAGTGGTATCCTAGCATATATGAAGATTGGAGATCAAAACTTGTACAGGATGTTGAAAAGTCAGATGGTAAAGAGAGTGCTTCAGGACAATAAGGTCCCTGGGACCAGCTTGGGGACCAGGGTGGCTGCAGCCCCAGACCCAGTGCCCACAGGATCTGCAGCAGGATTCTTGGGAGAGAGCCACATCAATGGCTCCCTCCCCTGCCAAAAAAAAAGGTTTGAGCAGCACCTGGATGGACCTAGATGCTTGAAATTGCAGGGGCTGAATAAGGACAGAATGGCAAACACATAGGGTTGGTGTGTACGCACTGATGAAACAGTGTTCAGCCAAGGGGGGGGGGCAAATAGGGATTTGGAATGGGGTCCAGAACTCAAGGTATCTAGGAAATATTAGAAAAACATAAGATGTCTTCACCCCTTCCCTTCCAACAGGTGTGAATTGGAGGAAGGGACACATGGAGCAGGAACATGCAGAGCTGTTTTGTACAGCCACAGCTTTGCAGCTAATCCATGGCATGGTCATTTAACATATCCATAACCTTTAAATGGTTGCATAGATATGTTAAATAGCTGAGGCCATGCTCTGAGCCAAGGAGATGGAAAGAACTTCCACCCAAGAAGGAACTGGGGGGCAGATCCCCCTGGTTACAGAGCCTGCATAGGAGCTTGGACAAGATTGGCTCCATGACATGGGGACACACCTGGCCAGACTCAAAATGGCAGCCCAGTAAACTTAGAATAATACAGGAATGCTGGCACGTGTAACTGATTGTGGGAGGAGTTTGAAATGGGGGTGCAGAGGAAGATTGGCATGGGGATTTAAACCCAGACATGGCAGCCATTGGGTGGAGAACCACACAGCTTTGCCAGAGTGGGGACCCCTGCAGCTTTGGTGGAAGAGAACCACGTGGCTTTGGAGTGCTCCCTTTGACCACATGGCCTGGGAACCAGGAGAGACTTTGCCTGGAAGTGTGAAAGAACTCTTGCCAGTAGGCCATGAGAAGGTGCCACATGGCTTTGGATTAATTAGGGATCCTGCCTGGACGGCAACACAGCTGATGGTGCTAGCAGCCTGAATCATGGATGCTTGCTTCTTTTCCTGAGATATTGTAACCCAAATTAGGGCAGGGGGAGAAAGAAACACTGTGGGCATCTGTGGGTATCCAAAAGGACTTTGATATTTTAATGAAGACATTGGGTCACTACTTTAAGTCTGTATAGCTTTAAATAAACATTTCCTTTCCTTTTCACAAATCTCTGGCATTGAGAGGTGTCTTTCCTAAGGTGGCAGACAATCAAACCTAGTGGGTAGTCCTTTTGATAATTGTATATTTTGACCCCCTTGGCCCCTGTGTGTTCTGTAACACTGAGACTGTGGACACTGGCTGGAAAGAGTTGGGAAGTGATGGACCCTGACTCTTTCAGTCCTCAGTCTGGTTGGAGAGTTGGGTTGTGTGAGAGGCCAGGCCCTTGTTTGAAGCAGCAGGCTTGAATAGGAGGAATTTTTCAAAAAAAAAAAAAGAAAAGAAAAAAAAGAGGCACTCAGAGGCTCTTTGAGAATTTTCCAAAGCAGACACCCCTGACTCCAGCTCCCCTATATCTGCCTGACCGCAAGCTTACACTCCAAGCACCAGGGACTGCATTCATCCAATCCTGTAGCCTGGCAGCTGCCCCTCCCACCCAAGCAGTGAGGATGAGTGCTCAGGCTCATCCCACAACCCCAGGACGCAGCATGCCTAAACCCACCACACAGAGGTACCTCCTACCCAGCCCATGAGCGTGGGGACCTGCAGGGCCAACTGGCTCTCTAAGAGGAAGGCAGAGAGGCCCCCACAGAGGAGAGCTGCAGGGCTCAGGGGGTCAGCAATCCCCAGAAAGACTTACCTCAGTGCAGGGGCTGAACAACTGTGAAAGGACTCTGAGAGTCCCTATCATCTAGGACAGCAAAGAGCGAGAAGGTGGTGTGTGAGTTGCCCATAAATGGTGTATCTCAAGGACAGTGCAACTGGTGGATGGAAGGTGTAGGCTGGGCACATAAGGGCACTGGAGGCCTGGCAGTGAACTGAAGAACTGGGTTGGAGGCTGGGCAACTGTGAAAAGTGTGGCTCAGGGAGCGAGAAAAGCAAAACCAATCCTTCCTCAGCCTGCTGCAGCCAGGTGGGCCAGTAGAACTGGCTTGGCTGGTTTAAAGCCAGAAGAGGGCTTCTTCGTTTTTTTAAAGTTTTAAAATTCCTTCCTCCTTTCTTTCCTTCTTTATTTTTTATTCCTTCTCCCTTTCTTTCTTCCTTTTTTTTTTGAATTCCCAAAGGTGAGACCATTAAAAGAAAAGACCAGGGTGGACCCAAAGAAGGGTAATACCAACAACTGAGACAGTGAAACAAATTTCACTTTGCTACTCCAGTGAACTTGCACGTTCTTGTATATTTGTACTGTTATTATTTCTTCATTTTTTTAGTATTTTTGTATTTCTCTTCTTTTTGTTTACTCTTCTTTGCATGGTTTGTTAAATTGCATTGTTTGACTGGCATCCCTAGTTCTCTCTTTCATAGTGTACTTTTAATTTTCTGTCTTTCATTTAACTTGTGTTCCAATAGCACACTACTCTAGGTCCTGTACTTCCTATTCCTGTTATTCAGATCACATAGATTCTGTCATATGATTGTTACTCCATTATTATTGTAAATAATTGCTGTTCCATACAATTGCAAATACTACATAGCACCCCTCTCAGATCTTAGCTCACTTCATTGTATGTTGAACTTTATTACTGTGGTGGTTAACTCTATTATCTTGCACACTACACTTATTTTCCTTCCTTTACTCGCACATTACCTCATAATATGACCTTCCACAAGCTCACTGCTTTCTAGATCCAACTCACAATCTTTCCCCACCCTTAACAAAAGTCTTATCTTTTCCCACACCTTCTAAAAGGTGTCTGGTTGGAGAAAATATCACAGTAAACATTATACATATCCAAAGGATCTCCTAACTCTTCTCTACAGGTTGGACTTTAAATACCATAAAATACATTATTGCTGTGTTAAATAATTTTGACTTCCCCCTCCAAATGATCACAAAAAAGAGTAGATGGGAGCTGTGAACACCAGTATACCTGCTGGAAGGGGAAACACACTAATAAAGGAATCACCAACCAATAACAACAGAGGAAGGTGAAGGAGGAACTGGAAGCCACACTAACCTCTACCCAGGACTGATCTGGATATACAACTAAGTGGTGGAGAAATTATCCAGAACAAACAACTAAACAAGAGCAAGAGAGAAGCCTCAAAATCTTGTACATGCAGAAGAATCAGCTTCAGAACAACCTATCCACACCTGCGCAATAGAATATAAACATGGTGGATGGACTGACTCTCAGTAAACCAGTTGGAGGGAAGGACCCACCGAAGAAACTCCAATAACAGTAAAAACCCAAAGACATACAGAGAGCCAACATAAATGACAGCCCAAGAACATCCAGCTCAGGAGATTGAGGAGACTACACCATTGAATCTCACAGGCCTTCTACCATAGAAGTTCACACCATAAACCCAGGGAGGCAAAACAGATCAATTTAAGAAGCAGAGGCTAACAAGAAGAGTATCACAAATAATGGTGAATAAAAGAAACAATCCCCAAATGAAAGAAAAGGAGGGAGCCTCAGAAAGAATGATAAATGAAATAGAGGCAAGTCATCTATCAGATATTGAGTTCAAAGCTCAATCAGCTTTGAGGAAGCTCAATGAGCTCACAGAGAATTACCAAAAACTACTGGGAAATTACAACGATCTCACTGCAAACTATATGAACATGAGAAAGGAAGTAGAAACTATCAACAAGGGCCAAGAGGAAATGGCGAATGCAATTTCTGAACTGAAGAACACAGTAGAAGGGATCAAAAGCAGGCTAGATGAAGCAGAGGATCAGATTAGTGAGCTGGAGGACAAGGTAGAAAACAACACCCAGAAAGAGAATGAAAAGGAAGAGAGGCTCAGAAAGAATGAAGAGGAATTAAGGAAAATGCAGGACAACATGAAACATTAATATCTGTACAATAGGGATACCAGAAGGAGAAAGAGAAGAGCAAGGGATAGAAAACCTGTTTGAAAAAGTAATGATTGAAAACTTCTCTAGTTTGATGAGAGAAAAAGTCATAGAAATCCAGGAAACACAGAGAATCTCAATCAAGAGGAACCCAAAGAGACCCACTTCAAGATACATCTTAATTAAAATGGCAAAATTCCCAGACAAAGAGAGAATCTTAAGGCAGCAAGGGAGAAACAGGAAGTAACATACAAGGTAGTCCCAATAAGAGTGGCAGCTGACTTTTCAATGGAAATGCTCCAAGCCAGAAGAGAATGGCAAGAAATATTCCAAGTAATGGGAACCAGATGCCTGCAACAAGGCTACTTTACCTAGCAAAGCTGTCAATTAAGATGGAAGACAACATAAGAAGTTTCCCAGACAAAAGAAGTCTAAAAAAATACACCTCCACCAAAGCAACTCTGAGATGCTAAAGTGACTATTTCAAGAAAAGGAAGGACAACAGTGAGAGATAGGAACAAAGGTATGAAGAAGAAAAGAAATGAATAAGTACCTATCAATAATAACCTTAAATGTAAATGGATTAAATGCTCCAATGAAAAGACATAGAATAGCTGAATGGATAAGAAAGCATAACCCACACATATGGGCTCTGCAAGAGATCCACCTCAGGACAAAAGACATACACAGACTAAAAGTGAAGGGCTGAAAACAAATTTTCCAAGCAAATGGACAGGAAAATAAAATCCAAGGCAGCAATACTCATATTATACAAAATAGACTTCAAAAAAAGGGCCATGAAAAGACACCCAGAAGGTTACTTTATATCAAGTAGATATAAACATTGTAAATATATATGCACACAACATAGTAGCACCCAAATACATAATGAAAATCTTGGAGGACTTCAAGGAAGATATTGACAGCAACACAGTTATAGTAGGGGATTTCAACAGCTCACTGTGAAAAATGGACAGTTCTTCAAAATAAAATATCAAATAAGATATTTTCGCGTTGAACAATGTCTTAGACCAGATGAATTTAACCTTTTATCCCAAAGAAGCAAAATACACATTCTTTTCCAATGCATATGAAATTTTCAAAGATAGACCACATGATAGGACACGAATCAAGCGTCAACAAATTCAAGATGATTGAAATAATTTCAAGCATTTTCTCTGACCACAAGGGACTAAAAGTAGAAACCAACCTCAAGAAAAAAACCTCAAAAACACTCAAACTCATGAAGATTAAGAGGTATGCTATTAAATAATGAATGGGTCAAGAATGAGATCAAGGAAGAAATCAAAAAGTTTCTGGAAACAATGAAAATGAACTCACAACAATCCAAAACTTATGGGACACAGTGAAGGCAGTCCTGAGAAGGAGGTTCATAGTGATACAGGCCTATCTAAAAAAAAAAATAGAAATATTTTAAATAAACAATCTAATCCTACACCTATGAGAACTCAAAGAATAACAACAAAGACAGTCCAGACCAAGTAGAATAAAGGAAATAACCAAGATCAGACAAAAATTAAATGACAAAGAGTCTAAAAGCACAATTCTAAGGATTAATAAATGCAGGAGCTGGTTCTTTGAAAAGATAAACAAAATTGACAAGCCTGTAAGCACTCTCATTAAGGAAAAAAGAGAGAGGACCCAAATAAACACAATCAGAAATGAAAGAGATTACAACTGATACTACAGAAATACAAAGGATTGTAAGAAATTACAACAAAGAACTACATGCCAAGAAATTTGAAAACCTAGGTGGAATGGACAAATTTCTAGAAAAACATAATCTTCCAAAATTGAATGTAGAAGAAGAAGAAGAAAGCCTGAACACACCAGTAACAGCAGATGAAATCGAAGCAGTAATCAAAAAGCTTCAGTCACACAAATGCACTGGACCACATGGTTTCACAGGGGAATTTTATAAAGCATTTAAGGAAGAACTAACCCCTATCCTTCACAGACTATTCCAAGAGACCCAAGAAGATGGGAAACTCCCAAACTCTTTTTTTTGAAGCCAGCATCATCCTAATCTCAAAAGTAGGTAAAGACACAATAAAGAAAGAAAACTTCAGGCCAATATCACTCATGAGCATGGATGCCAAATTCCTCTAAAAAATATTGGCAAACCACATCCAGCAATACATTAAAATGATCATATACCATGATCAATTGGGATTCATCCCAGGGATGCAAGGATGGTACAATATCTGCAAATCAATAAACCTCATACATCACATAAATAAAATAAAAAACAAAAATAACACAATCGTAGCAATAGCTACTAAAAAAGCATTTGGTAAGATACAACACCCATTGATGATAAAAACACTTAGCAAAGTAGGAATGCAGGGAGCATTCCTCAAAATAATATAGGACATATATGAGAGACCTATAGCCAACATGATACTCAATGGGCAAAAACTAAAAAAAAATTCCTACTAAGTTTAGAAATAAGACAAGGTTGTCCACTCTCAGCACTTCTTCAAGATAATGTTGGAAGTCTCAGCCACAAACATCAGACAAGAAAAGGAAATAAAAGACATCCAAATTGTAAAAGAGTAAATAAAACTGCCATTGTTTGCAGATGACATGACAGTGTACATAGAAAATCATATAGACTCCATCAAAAACTCCTCAGCCTAATAAATGAATTTGGCAAAATAGCTGGATACAAGGTCAATATTCAGAAATCACAGGCATTTTTGTATACCAACAATGAAACATCAGAAGCAGAAATCAGGAAAAAAATCCCATTTGATATAGCAACAAGAAAAATAAAATACCTGGGAATAAACTTAACCAAGGATGTAAAAGACCTGTACTCAGAAAACTACACAACACTGAAGAAAGAAATCAAGGAAGACAAACAAAGGGAAATGTATACAGTCTCCATGGATTTGAAGAATTACCATCATCAAAATGTCCATATTACCCAAAGCAATTTAGGGATTCAACAGAATGCGTATTAAAGTGCCAATTGAATATTTCACAGATGTAGCACAAACACTTCAAAAATTTATTTGGAACCATAAATAACCCCAAATAGCTACAGTAATTTTGAGAATGAAGAGCAAAGTAGGAGAGATCACAATACCTGGTATTGTGATCAATGTATATTACAAGGCCACTATAATCAAGAGAGCCTTGTCCTGGCATAAGAACAGGCACATAGTCCAATGGAATAGAACAGGGAGCCCAGAAATAAACCCAAGTCTCTAGGCTCAATTAATATTTGACAAAGGGGACGACAGCATAAAACAGAGTAAAAATAGCCTCTTGAACAAATGGTGTTGGAAGATCTGGACAGCTACCTGCAAAAAAAATGTTTCATTTCTTGAGCACCAACCTACAGCATACACAAGAATAAATTCAAGCTGGATCAAAGATTTAAATATAAGTCATGACACCATTAAATTCCTAGAGAAGAACACAGGCAGGAAAATCTCGGGTATTTCATTCAACAATATTTTCAGTGATATGTCTTCTATGCAATGGCATAAAGGAAATAATAAACAAATGGGATCTCATCAAAATAAAAAGCTTCTGCATGGCTATAGAAAACAGCATTAAAATTAAAAGAGAACTAATCATATGGGAAAACATATTTGCCAATGATACCTCAGACAAGGGTTTTATGTCCAAAATATGTAAAGAACTCACACGACTCCACTGTAAGACAAGCAACCCAATTAAAAAATGGGCAAAGGACTTGGCCAGACACTTCTCCAAGGAGGGCATACAGAGCATCCAGAGACACAGGAAAAGATGCTCAATACTGCTATCTATCAGAGAAATGTAAATTAAAGCCACAATGAGATACCACCTCACACCATTGAGAATGCCCATAATAAACAAAGCAACAAACAACAAGTGTTGGAGAGGTTGTGGAGAAAAGGGAACTCTAGTGCACTGTTGGTGGGATTGTATAGTGGTGCATCCACTATGGAAAACAGTATGGAATTTCCTCAAAAAACTAAAAATGGTACTGCCTTTTGGCCTGGCTATTGCACTGCTAGGATTATATTCTAAGTACCCTAAAACACCAATTCAAAAGAAACTATGTGCTCCGATGTTCATGGCAGCACAATTTACAATAGCCACGTCCTGGAAGCAACCTAAGTGCCCATAAGTAAATGAATGGATCAAAAAACCATCGTACACTTACACAATGGAACTCTATGAAACAGAAAGAAAGAAAGCTCCTACCATTTGCGACAGCATGGATGAAACTGGGGAGTGTCATGCTAAGTGAAATAAGCTAGGCAGTGAATGACAAATACCAGATGAGCCCATCTTTAACAGGAACCTAATCAACAAAAGAAACAAGCAAGCAAAATATAACCAAAGACACTGAAACTGGTAACAGGCTGACAGTAACCAGAGGGGAGAGGGCAGTAGAGTATAGGGGAATAGGGTGAAGTGTTTGCAGGAACAAGTATAAAGGACATATGGACAACAACAAGGGGGGTGGAAACAGTGGAATGAGGTGAGGAGGCCTGGGGTGGTGAGTAAGGGTTGGTAGAAAAGGAAGAAAACTGTACTTGAATAACAATAAAAAATATGTTTTAAAAACCTTCAAAGTCCCAGAGGAGAAACTTGGCCTAGAAGAGAAACATCTTTGTAAATCATTCAAGGTCTTTCATCTCTGCATCTTACCTTCCTAGTTTGTTCTAATTACCAACTTCCTTCCCTATCCCTCTCCCACACATCTCACACTGAGCTCCAATCCTTGAAACACAAGTCACACCAAGGCTTCCTTGTCCTTCCATGCCTTGGCACAAGCTGTAGCCTCTGACTAAATTGTTATTCTCCATCCTCTGTTTCATCCTTTGTTTTTTATCAGACATGACACTCATATTCTGGCACTGAAATCCTTGAAATTGCCAAACAGGTACCCTACAATAATTCATTTTCAAATATTCTACAAGCTCAGGGTGCAAATATACCTGTACCTATAATTTAATTTCTGAAGTTCCCACCTACTCAATAATAAGAAAGCTCTCTCTTCATACATCCTCTCCCACCTCCACCAAATGTCTAGGTGCTCTAGGGGTTCCCTCAGTTCAGAGAGGATAGGCATCCTGGCTTCTACACCTAAATGAAGGGAAACTGGAATTCTAGTGCACTCTTACTATTGCCATAGAGGGACATTTTGAAAATTGACAATGTTCAAAGGTTTTGAGATGATTTTTCTTGCATTTCTCTGACTAGAAAGAAGAAAAACACACATTTCATTTCTAAGGGTCATCCTCTATCCTAGAATTTCAAAAATGGAAAACTCCAGTAATAAAATATTTATACTTAATAACAAAATGACCTTACATTTATATACCTTTTTCAAAATATATTCATATGACATCAACAAAGAAGATTGAGTTACCCTTTACTATAGATGAAAAATTGAGGCTCAGAAAAATTAAGTAACATGTTCATAATTACAAAGTAAGCTAAGTCATAGATTAGGGACCAGAAACTGCTTTTTATTTTTGCTTCTCCTTTAGGTTTCTGCTTTTCCATTTTTGGATTTCCTTTGTTCTGGCCCTTTGGCACCTGTCTCTGCCTCTCCCTCAAGGCTTGGGCATGTGCAATGGGTTCTCTTAGTTTTGAGCTAGCTAAGAGATACACCCTATCTGGCCAGACTGTCAAGATCCAACCCTGACTCACTGGGCCCAGATTGGAGGCAGGGTGGGAAGAGTTTAAACTAATTTTAGAACAGGTTCTTTTTCCTATATGACTTTTCATGTGGTCATTAAATCAATTTTCATTTTTCATACTTTTACTCTAATTGAATTATCTTAACCCAAGTTAAGAAGGTAAATTGTTTTTCTATTACATCCTTCTGGATGTAGTATGCAATGGGGGACTATGGTAACTCTTCCATGTCCATGTGGATAGTTGCTGTACTAAGGAACTCATCTTTAAAATGAATTTTGCCATTGTGCCACTTATTTAAGTAAAATAAGTTAAATATAGGTAATCAAAGGAAAGTTTGTGGATAAAGTTGCCTCCAAGGTTGTAAAAGGACAGCTCATGCTGAATGTATAGTCTCTCAGGGTCAATACTTCAACACTGTTTCTTATGAGATAAATAAATAGTGTTGATGCAAAGATGACCCAAGACAATGAGAACAGTCTCATTTCTTCTACCAGTAACTTAGTCCTGTACATAATACTAAACTGAAACTCTGAATTATTGGCTGTGCAAAACCAGGGCTGGCTTGGAAAATGGACAGAGAAAGGGTAAATTAAATTCAAGATTGAAATAAATTATTTGAATCCCTTTGTTTTGTCCAAATGAGCAAGCATATTCATATATAAAACTAATCTCAATGGGAATAAGAAAGTTTACAAATCAGTGACTTAGTGGAATTTATCAGTTATTCCCTCAAAGTAACATATCTTGGGAAGGTGAGGATGCTTCTAGGGCTACTGTAAGGGTCATAAAAATGGGTAAGAATATGGAAGAGATATCTGCACTTCCATTTTCATTGCAACATTATTCACAATAGTGAAAATATTTAAATAACCTAAATATCCACCAAAGGATGAATGGATAAAGAAGATGTTATATAAGTATATTAAAAAATGAGAAAATCAAAGCCCTGGCTGGCATAGCTCAGTGGATTGAGCGTGGGCTGTGAACCAAAGTGTTGCAGGTTCGATTACCAGCCAGGGTGCATGCCTGGGTTGCAGGCCATAACCCCCAGCAACTGCACATTGATGCTTCTCTCTCTCTATCTCCCTCTCTTCCCTCTCTAAAAATAAATAAATAAAGTCTTTTAAAAATGAGAAAATCATGCTATTTACAACATGGATGATCCTTGAGGGTTTTGTGCTAAGTGAAATAAGCCAGACAGAAAAGACAAATACTATGTGGTGTTATTTATATGTGGAATCTGAAAAAGTTTAAACTCACAGAAACAAAGTAGAAAATCAGTTGCCAGTGGGTGGGGTAAATAAGGAGAGGTTGGTAAAAGGATATAAATGTTCAGCTATAAAATAAATAATGCCTGAGGATGTAATGTAAAACATGGTGACTATAGTCAATAACACTACTGTATATTTGAAAATTTCTGAGTGAGTAGAACTTAAATGTTCTTACAAAAAAAGAGATAGATATGTGTGTTAATGCATGTCTTGCTTAACTAGATGAGCAGAATACTTTTACAATGTATATTATCAGGTCACTACAATAATATTTTAAATATCATAATTTTACATGTCAAATATATCTCAATTAAGCTGAAATAAGAACAAAAACAAAAACAAATGGGTAACATACCAAAGTTATATACTAAATTTAGATGAGTCTTTTTTTAAAGCAATTTATTTTTTTTACGATTTTTATTTATTTATTTATTTTTAGAGAGGGAAGGGAGAGAGATAGAGAGAGAGAGATAGACGTCAATGTGTGGTTGCTGGGGGTTATGGCCTGCAACCCAGGCATGTACCCTAGCTGGGAATCGAACCTGTGACACTTTGATTCGCAGCCTGCACTCAACCCACTGAGCTACACCAGCCAGAGCTAGATGAGTCTTTTTTCTGAGGGACAAATGAGGTAACTCTGGACTGTACAAGTGAGAGGTCACAACTAATCTTGCTCCATGTCACCATCCCTCATAATCCCAGTGCTTTAATTGTGACTTGTAGGCAATATTAGAACAGTTTTCATTACTTAAATCACCATTTTAGACTAATATTCAGATGACTCATTTGCATGCTGCTGACTTGGGAATGGCTGTTCTCCCTTTTCACTATGTTAACTTCTATCTTTTTTTTTTTAAATATGAAGCTATCATTTGGCGTTTAAAGCAGACTGCTTCTTTTTTTTTAAAGATTTTATTTATTTATTTTTAGAGAGGGAAGGGAGGGAGAAAGAGAGAGAGAGAAACATCAATGTGTGGTTGCTGGGGGCCGTGGCCTACAACCCAGGCATGTGCCCTGACTGGTGTTAACTTTTATCTTTAGTAATACTTTTTATTAGTGTTCATTAATAAAAATAGGTTTGTTAGGTTTGGAGCAAAGATATTAAAAGTGTTTCCAACAATAATGAAATACACATAATGCAAAACCATAGATTTTTACTTCAAAATGCCAAGTCACATTAATTTGTCCAATGTGTGCAAATCACTGGAGAATCATGGAGTGTCCATATATTCTACATAAATGGTAGTAGACTATATGCTTAATTCTATAACATACTTTCATAATTTCAAAAACTAAAAAAGAAAAAAAAAACAGTTACAGGCATATTTCCATGTCCCAGAAATATCAACAATCTTATTGACTGCATGGTAGTCCAGTGTAGTTATATGTTAGTTTATTTAACCTGTCTCTGTTGAGGGACATTTGGGTTTCTTTCCATTTTTCACTACAAACATACCATATTTTATTGTGATTCACAGATGTTGCCTGTTTTAAAAATTGAAGGCAAGGCTCTCCACCAGGGAAGAGATTAAGACTCACTTTCCTGAGAGACTTCCTTTATTGCTGTGAACAAAACTAGCAATATCTTGAAGTTATGCCTGTATTCCAAACTGTGGTACAATAAGCATTCTTTTTAAAAATAAGCATACTTATGAATACTGGGTTTTTGTATTTTGTGATTGTTTCCTGAGCATTCACCTTGTTCAACTCTCTAATTTGGTAAGCAATGACATCCCATTGTAGTTATTTGTGTGTGTGTGTGTGTGTGTGTGTGTGCTGTTTACATGATTATTGAAATTGAGTATCTTTCATATTATTGCCATTTGTTTTGTTTTTCATATTTACAAGGTGACTTTTGCCATTTTTTTCTGTTTTAACTCTTCCTTTTTGAAGTACAGCTTGCTGTATATTGCAAATATGTTCCTTTATCTTATAATATGTGCTTGAAAATGTTTTCTCCAGTCTGTTGGTTTTCCTTAAACTTTTATTGAAGTATTGTTTTACTGTATGTACATTTAAAATTTTTATATTTAAATATTCAAATTGTTCAATCTTTTAAGTTGTGTCTTTTGGCTCTTGTAACATGTTAGGCATTATTCAGCCTAATATTTTTAGAAAAACACAAACAAATGATCTTTTCTGATCATTATGGTATTACTCTTTATTATTGTATCTTTGATTAATATAAATTGAATTTTAACATAAAGAGTCAGGTAAACTTTCAACTAATGATGTAGCTTTTTATTTCATTCCATATACAAATATTAGTGTTAGTTGGGGTTAGTTGGGGTTGATTTTTCTTTTTCTTTTGAAAATTTATTTTTAAAATTATAGTTGACATGGGGTTAATTTTCCCATGTTATCTAGTTGACCAAATATCATTTATTAAAATTATAATTTATTTTACCAAAATGATTTTATCATATAGGTACATATGATAAAGTTACCACATATAATAGGTTCTATTTCTAGGCTGTACTTAATGAAATACTTATATTTACTTTAGTATACTGTCATTTATTAGAAAGAGTATAACTTTGATTTCAGACATACTATGGCATGTTTAGGTGATTTGGAAGAGAACTTATTATTTTTGATTGCCCACTATTTGAAAGTACTTTATATACAGACCTGTTATCTTTTAGCTGTTTGACCTTTAGTTCAACACTTAACTTCTTTGATGTTCATTTGTGACATTTTGACCAGATACCAATGCCCCAGATATTTATGGGTCTCAAATGAAATAGTGTAAGGCATTTTTTGCTTTGTACAATAGTGCAGGTTCATTTAAATGATCATGTAAGTTGAAACTACACAGAGTGGTCCCACTGATTAATGGAAAAAATTATGACACTTCTGTGACCTGTACAAACATCACAAACTCCCTATCAGTTACAAATATATAAGGGAATGAAATAAAACTATAAAACTCATATTTAGTACACTATAATTTAAACACGAGAAACATTACAAATTAATGTTTTCTTTCTTTTTTATTGTATTTTTCCACTACTATTTATCCCCCCATATCCTCTTTCACCTCCATCTACACCCCTGCTCCCAGCAATGAAAACAGTTTTACATGTCCATGAGTTCTTTCTCTTTTTTAAATGTGATTTATTTATTTTCTTTTTTCTTTTTTAAAATTATTTTATTGTTGTTCAACTACAGTTGTCTGCATTTCACCCCCATCACTCCCCCCCACCCTGGCCAAACCCACTTCCCTCCCTTGCTTCCACCCTCCTCCTTGGTTTTGTCCATGTGTCCTTTATAATAGTTCCTGAAAACCCTTCCCATAATGTCCCCTCCTCCACCCCCTCTGGTTATTGTTAGATTGTTCTTATTTTCAATGTCTCTGGTTATATTTTGTTTGCTTTTTTCTTGTTTCAACATAATCTTGTTGATTATGTTCCAGTTAAAGGTGAGATGATATGGTATTTGGCCCTCACTACCTGGCTTATTTCACTTAGCACAATGCTCTTCAGTTGCATCCATGTTTTTGCAAAGGGTAGGAGCCCCTTCCTTCTCTCAGATGTGTAGTATTCCATTGTGTAAGTGTACTGTAGTTTTTGATGCACTCATTTACTGATGGGCAGTTAGGTGGCTTCCAGCACTTGGCTCTTGTAAATTGTGCTGCTATGAACATTAGGGTACATAGTTTCTTTTGGATTGGTGTTTCAGGGCTCTTAGGATGTAATTCCAGCAGTGGAATTGCTAGCTGAAAAGGCAGTTCCATTTTTAGTTTTCTGAAGAAATGCCATACTGTTTTCCACAGTGGCTGCACCAGTATCCATTCCCGCCAACAGTGTACTAGGGTTTCCTTTTCTCCACATCCTCTCCAACACTTGTTTGTCGATTTGTTTATGATGGCCATTCTGACCTGTGTGAAGGGGTATCTCACTGTGGTTTCAATTTGCATCTCTCTGATGGCTACTGATGTTGAATATCTTTTCATATATCTCTGGGCCCTCCACATGTCCTCCTTGGAGAAATATCTGTTCAAGTCCTTTGCCCATTTTTAATTGGGTTTTTTGTCTTCCTGGAGTGGAGTCATGTGATTTATTTCTTAATTAAAAAACATATCAAGCCCTGACTAGTGTGGCTCAATTGGTTGAGCATTGTCCTGAAAAGCGAAGGGTCACTGTTTTGAATCTCCGTCATGACACATACCTGGGTTACAGGTTTGGTCCCTTGTCAGGGTGTGTACCAAGGGCAACTGATCAATGTTTCTCTCTCACATTGACTTTTCTCTCCCTCTCTTTCTTTCTCTCTTCCCTTCTCTCTAAAATAAATAAATGAAATCTTTTAAAAACATATCAAATGTAATTTAAATAGTATTTGCCTTCTTGTATAACTTACAATATAGAGTGACCGTATTTTCTATGTCTTGGTTATTTCTCATACACTTTTAAGTTTGGATCAGTCTCCAATATTTTATGTTTTGAACTTACCATATTGTGAAATATCTTCAAGAGTTATTTTTAATTTTTAAAAGTTTTCATTTATTCATTTTTAGGTGGGAAGGGAGGGAGACAGGGAGACAAACATCAATGTTTGGTTGCCTCTCATGTGACCCCACCAGGGGACCTGGCCCACAACCCAAGCATGTGCCCTGACTAGGAATTGAACTGGCAGCCCTTTGGTTCACAGTATGGCACTCAGTCTACTGAGCCACACCAGCCAAGGCCTCAAGAGTTCTTTTAGTGTGAAGATTTTTCCCAGTGTTACTTCCTCTGGGAAATTGTCACCCTTATCTCACAACTACTTTTCTCATTTATGCTGATTAATTCACCTTCACTGGAGGCCTCTGACTGCATATCTAAGGTCTCTTGAATGGCAACAAGGTCAACAGTTCCATGGTCAGTGGTTTCTTCTGTAACTCTATGTTTGATTTGATTTTCACTTGTTATTACATTTTGTTTCTTTGCTTCACTTTCATATTTATTGGCCAATTCCCTCTCTCAATTATACATTTTCTTAAAGTGTCATATAGGACACAAGGCGGCAATGAAGCAACACATTCTGCTGGGGTGTATATATACTGAATAACAGAGGATAAGTGACCAATCACAGATGTTGAAAAAGTGATGCAATTGATCAGTAGTTTATGATGCACCTCTGTTATTTATGTGGAAACTATGGGCTGAAGAGCTAATAGTGAAGTTTGTATTTTATGTAATTACAATTCATGTACCTTTAAAACTGAAATTTGAACTGTGTTGTTGGGGGACTGTTTTTTAAACTTTTTATTTATTGATTGATTTTAGAGAGAAAGGAAGTGAGAGAGAGAGAGAGACAGAGAGAGAGAGAGAGGGAGGGAGAGAGAGGCATCAATTTGTTGTTCCACTTATTTATGCATTCATTGGTTGATTCATGTATGTGCCCTGGTGCCCTGATAGGGTGTCAAACCCACAACCTTGGCATATCAGGATGATGATCCAATCAACTGAGATACCTAGTTGTAGCTACAGACTGTTGTTCTTTAACTAAACTGTGGTAACTGAAATTTGTGTACACAGAATGTGTAAAGTGAGGTCTGCCTGCCAAAAATATACCACAGTGCTTGACACATAGTAGATGTTCATAAAAGGTAATCTCCCTTATCTCATTTTCTCCTTTTCAGATAGACCTAAATAGCCCTCTAAAAACTTGAGTGTTGATTTGGGTTTCGTCACCAAGTTCATTTTTTGGGGAAAGGAGATGATGTTTCATTGTTTCAGGTAGCCAACTTCTTACTACAATTGAGTTTAGAAATAAGTTTATGAATATATGACCTATGTTATGTGTTCCAATTTCCATGTTATATATGATTACTGCATCCTGAATACAGCCTTTTCCTTCAGCTACAACTAACTTTCCACACTGCCTTTTCATGGTTTCCCTCCCCCGTTTAGGGCATTACTTATACCTATAATCTTTCCTAATCTTTTCGGACATGATTCAAACATTTATTGGGCTTCACATCCAACATTTCAAATCAGTACTTCTAAGTTTGTGAGTTTTAAAATTAATATTCTTCCTCAAAAAATAAAATATTTCCAAGTCATTGTTAATGAAACAAGTGTATTTTTATCAATGGTGCTGACCTAGGTAAGTGACCAAGCAGAAAGTTCATTCTAGGGATGATGTTTTAAAATATTAATTTTATTGAGGGTAAGGGTGGGGGTGGGTGGGGTGGGGAGAAAAATGGAGGCAACTATTTGAGCAACAATTAAAAAACAAAAAAATAAAATATTAGTTTTAACAATATTTGATTTGAATTACTTATTGCCTCTAGGAGACTGTTGAATTTATTGTGGAACCTTGAAATATGTTCCCTCTTTTTGCTAGCACCTTAGATGATACATCATTGTTACAGTGTCGTTTCTTCCCCATAAGTCTTCATTTAGTATGCAAAATGACTGAAATGCCAACTTTAGACATGTAATTTATAGGTCATGGTTTATCTTCCACATAAAGGTAGGCCATCATTTTTTTCATTTTTCAGTGAGATGCCAATTGCTGTTAAGTTAAAAACTTGCTAAACACAATAGTCCTCATGACCATCTGTTAGTGTGGCACTGTGACCACCCACAAGGATGGCATACTAGTTTCAAGAGGGCACAGGTGAAAGCCAAAAGTAGGTTTAGAAGGATAGCCTTTAATTAGCAAGGAGATGTTCAAAGTGGTTAGTGATGCCAAATTAGACCCACATGCTTCATTACAAGGGATCGCATCTGTTGATGCTTGTGGGCATTATATTGTAAATTAAGGCTTTCTTTTCTCTGATTCTTTATTTATTCTGACTCTGAACTGGAAATGCAGAATATCAAGGGCAAAACTATTCCTTGGCTAGAAAAACTATCAGTATTTCCTATGTCTTTCCCTGATATCTGTCTTCTGTAGGTCAAAACTTTATTCTAAATGAAGTGAAAACTAGAAGACACATGACACAGGTTTATGAGGCTTTCTGTTATTAAATATAACACTTAGAAAACAATAAACCAATTTAATATATGACTATCAGAAAATTTCAATAATTAATTGGATGGAGATAGAGATTGTGATTCATATGTACTATATATATTCTGTAATTTCTTTACTTTTTAAAATTTAAATATTTTATTGTTTATGCTATTATAACTGCCTCATTTCCCCCCTTTAATACCCTTCACCCAGCCCACTCTTCACTCCTAATCAATCCCTACACCGTTGTCCATTTCCATGAGTCATTCTTTGACTATTCCCTTTGTTTTAACCAGACCCCACCTTCCCCCTCCCCCCTTACAGCTGTCAGTCTGTTTCATGTTTCTATGCCTATGGTTCTGACTAGCTCATTAGTTTATTTTGTTCATTAGGTTTCACTTATAAGTACGATCATATGGTATTTGTCTTTTCCTGACTGACTTATTTCAATTAGCATAATAGTTTCCAGTTTCATTTACACTGTCATAAAAAGTAACAATTCCTTTCTTTTCAATGCTGCATAATATTCAATTGTGTAAATGTGCCAATACTTTCTAATCCACATATCTACTGATGAGCACTTAGGGTGTTTATAAATCTTATCTATTGTAAATAATAGTGCTATGAAAACAAGGGTGCATATATTCTTTTGAATTGGTGTTTTGGGATTGTTTAGGTATATTTCCAGCAGTGAAATCACTGGGTCAAAAGGCTGTTCCATTTTCAATTTTTTGAGTAAATTTCCTACTGTTTTGCACAGTGACTGCACCAGTCTGCATTCCCACCAACAGTGCACTGGGGTTCCCTTTTCCTACATCTTTGCCAGCACTTGTTTGTTGAATTATTAATAATAGCCATTCTGACAGGTGTGAAGTGTTTTTTTAAGATTTTATTTATTTATTTTTAGAGAGGGAAGGGAGGGAGAAAGAGAGAGAGAGAAACATCAATGCGTGGTTGCTGGGGGCCGTGGCCTGCAACCCAGGCATGTGCCCTGACTGGGAATTGAACCTGCAATGCTTTGGTTCACAGCCCATGCTCAATCCACTGAGCTGCACCAGCCAGGGCTTTGAAGTGTTTTAATTTGTATCTCTCTGATGCTTAGTGATGTTGAGCAGTTTTTCATAGGTCTGTGGGCCATCTGTATGTTCTCCTTAGAGAAGTGTCTATTCAGGTCCTTCGCACATTTTTTTTTTCAGATTTTATTTATTCATTTTTAGAGAGGGGAAGGGAGGAATAAAGAAAGGAAGAGAAACATCAGTGTGTGGTTGCCTTTCACGTGCTCCCTAATAAGAAACCTGGCCCTCAACCCAGGCATGTGCCCTGACAGGAAACGAACCAGTGACCCTTTGGTTCACAGAACGGCATTCAGTCCACTGGGACACACCAGCCAGTTCTCCTTTGCACATTTTTTAATTAGATTGTTGTTCTCCCTGGTGTTAAGTCATATGAGTTATTTATATATTTTGGAGATTAAACCCTTGTCCAATGTATTATTGGAAAATATGGTCTCCCATACAGTCAGTTCCCTTTTCATTTTGGTGATGAATTCATTAACCACGCAGAGAATTTTTAATTTGATGTAGTCCCATTTGTTTATTTATTTATTTTTTATTTTGCTTCCTTCTAGCCTAGGAGATATTAGCAAAAATATTGCTACATGAGATACCTAAAATTTTACTGCCCATGTTTTCCTTTGGAAAATTTAACGTGTCTTGACTTATATTTCTCTTTTATCCATTTTCAGTTTATTTTGCTATATGATGTAAGATGTTGTTATAGTTTTATTTTTTTTTGCATATACCAGTCCAGTTCTCTCAACAGCATTTATTGAAGAGATTGTCTTTACTCCATTGTATGCTCTTGCCTCCTTTGTCAAAGACTAAATGGCCATAAGGATGTGGGTTTATTAGTGGATTCTCTATTCTGTTCCGTTGGTCTATGTGTCTATTCTTAGGACAGTACTAAACTATTTTAACTGCAGTGCTCTTATACTATAGTTTGATATCAGGAATTTTGATTCATGCAACTTTGTTCTTTCTCAAACTTGCTTAAGCTATTCAGGATCTCTTTTGATTCCATATAAATTTTTGGAATATTTGTTCTATATCTCTGAAATATACCATTGATATTTTAATAGGAATTGCATTGACTCTGTAGACCACTTTGAGTAGTATGGAAATTTTAATGATGTTAATTATTCTAATCCATGAACATGGTATATGCTTTCATTGTTTTATATCTTCCTCAATTTCTTTCTTAAGTGCCCTAGAGTTTGCTGAGTACAGGTCTTTCACCTCCTGGGTTAAATTTATTCCTTGGTACTTTATTTTCTTTGTTACAATAGTAAATGGGATTGCTTTCTTAGTTTTTCTTTCTGATAGTTCATTATTGGTGTATAAAATGTCATCAATTTCTGAATACTGACTTTGTATCCTCTTATTGTGTTGAATTCACTTATTAGGTCAAATTTTTTTTTTTTTTGGTGAAGCCTTTAGCATTTTCCATGTACAATATCATGTCATCTGTTGAATAATGACAGTTTTGCTTTCTCATTTCCAATTTGGATGCCTTTTATTTCTTTTGCTCATCTGATAGCTGTGGCTAGGACTTCCAGTACTATGTTGAATAAGATTAGTGAAAGTGTACACCTCTGTCTTATTTCTGATTTTAAGAAAAATACTTTTAGTTTTTGGCCATTGAGTATGAGTTGGCAGTAGGTTTTTCATATATGGCCTTTATTATGTTGCAGTATGATCCCTCTATTCCCACTTTGTTGAGTGCTTTTATAATAAATGGGTGCTGGATTTTATCAAATGCTTTTTCTGCATCCATTGATATGATCATGTAATTTTTGTTTTTCATTTTGTTTATGTGATGTGCCACATTTACTGATTTGTGAAAGTTGTACCATCCTTGCATCCCTGTAATAAATCCCAGTTGATCATGATGTATGATCTTTTTAATATATTGTTGGATCAGTTTTTCTATTATTTGTTGTGGATTTTAGCATTTATGTTCATTAGGGATAATGGCTTGCAGTTTCTTTCTCTGTTGTATCTTTACCTGCTTTTGGAGTTAGGATAATACTGGACTTATTAAAATAATTTGGAAATAAGCGGAGGGGTGATATAACCAACAAATAGTATAATAACAAAGGTCCAAAATATAACAGGAGAGTCCACATAACCCACACAAGGAGAATTCTTAGAGCATCCAAATCAGGAGATATGGGAGCCTGCACTACTGGGTACCACAGGACTCCTACTGCATAAGACTACCTCACAAGACCATGAGTCAAAGCAGATCAATCTAACACATAGGAACAAACAAAAAGAGGCAGCTAAAACAGGGATGTAGTAGACTGTTCTGCATGGCGTGGGCCCAGCTCCCACTTGGAGATGCACAGGACCCACACCCATGGATAGGTTCTCCTGTGGGGAATCAGGCCTGCAATGTACCTAGGCTGCTATGAGTCTTGCTTTTTGCTAAAACTCCCTCACCCTGAATTGAGGACATTTACTGCAAAGAAACGTCCTGAAAACCATGCTAAACCTTCCAAGGATGAGTGTAACCAGTTCAACTGCTTTTGCCTTTTCATTTGCTTCTGTGATGTGATTAGCAGCATTGGCTCCTTTGTTTTCTATAAAAAGGTAACCACCTTAAGCAAGTATGTGCATAGTAAATGAAGACCATCATGTAAGGGGCTGGGAAACCCAATAAAGGTCAGAGATGGTGGAGGCCATGGCTTTTGCTCCCCTTGAGAGAAAAGCCATGCTGTCCCTTTTCCTCCACCGGACTCAGTAGTCTGTGTGAATGTCTCATTTCACCCATAATGACACAGACATTGCAGGCCAGTGTCTGCATCAGGGGAGACAAAGAAGCAACTTCCAAATGAAAGAAAAGGAGCAATCCCCAGAAAAAGAGCTAAAAGAAGCTGACACAAACAAATGTTCAGAACATAGAGTTCAAATTAATGCTTATAAGGATGCTCAAGGAACTTAAAGAGAACTACATCGACATGAAAAAGGACCATGAAACTATGAATAAGAACCAGATGGGAATGAAAAATACAATATCTGAAATGAAGAATACACCAGAAGCTATTAGAAGCAGGATAGATGAAGAAGATAATTGAATCAGTGATTTAGAAGACAAGGTACATAAAAACACCCAATCAGAACAACAAAATGAAAAAAAGACAAAAAGAATAGTTTAAGAGTGACTTTACTAAGTATATTCCCTATGTATTAGCTTCTGTTTCATATCTTCATTGTACTCCAATTTGAGTAATTTCTTCAAATCAATATTTTAATTTATCATTACTGCCTTCAGCTATATTTAATCAGTTACTTAAATCATACATTAAGATTAAATATTAGAGGTTATATTTATTTTTATTTATGTTTTTAATTCTCAAATATTTATGTTCATTGTTGATAATCTTTTATTTTCTACTTACCTTTTACTTATATCTTTCAGTTTTTGAAGATATATATTATTGTATTTTTTTGAGAAAAGTTTCATATTTTATTCCCTGCCCTGAGACTTTTAGGAAGATTGCAGTGCACATTAGCATGTTAATGGCTCTGAGAAGTTGAACAAGCAAAGAAACTAGGTTAACATCCTGGAACCCAATGTTACTTATACTCATTTGACCATTGAACATTGTGTTTGCATTACACTTACTATCAGTAATCCAGGTTGGGAAATAAAATTATTAATGGTGGCCTCTATGATAGCAACAAAGTCCCTAAAATGAATGATCAAATGAATGTTTATGAGGTCACAGCTCTGTGCTGTCAATGTGCAGAGGATTCCACATGAATTCTCACATTCAAACTTCAAAATACTACCCTCCCCAAAGTGGATCTAAGGAAACTGAGGCTCCAATGTATTAGGATACTTGTCTGAATTTACACAGGTAGGAAGTGCTAGGGTCGGAACTGCAGTCCAGATCAATCCCAAATCCAGTGTGAGACCTTTTCCTAGCTCTCTGGGGAGAGTCTGGGGTTCTGTCCATAAAATAGCACTGTTTCATCACAAAGCTTTCATGCTTTACCACTTAAACCAATTCAGATATCTCTGTTTGTAAAATACACATCCCAGGTATTTTCAGAGACAGTCTATTTCACTGTGATAAGAAGCTTTGAACCAGCTGAATCTGCACTGGTTCCTTTTCAGCCCTTTACTGTGGGGGTTTAAGTGCAAACTCACACCTCTCTTCCTTTGCAGCAAGAGCAGTGAGTACTCATCCACCCACCCCTTAACTTCCTGCTTTCAATTTTCCAGGGCTGGTGCCCAGCCCATCCTCACTGATCCACCACCGTATCCTCAGCCCCTTTCCCTGTGAATGATAGTTTAGGATGGTAAGAGGGAAGCAGTCACCTCCTGAACACCATAGTCTAAGACTGAACGTTTATGTGAGAAAATGGAACAGGATGGGCAGATAATTATGTTTTTTTCCCAGTTGCTTGGTGGGTTTCAGGGTTCTCTGATGGTTCTGGAAATTTCTGAGGTGCTCAGACTATTTCAGTTTCTTTTTCCTGCTTCTCCTTTTCAGTTTTTTTTTCCTGGTTTGGCCAGGAAAGCATACCGCCAGAGTGACTCCCTGTGCTGTTGATTCTTTTCTGAGTGTACCTTATCAAAGGAGTGCTTGTTAGCTTATGTTCTCAGTTTCCTCTTACCTGACAGCAATTGGGATGTGATTTTTCCAGCTCTTCTTGCTTATTTTAGTAGTACCAACATCTTTTTTTAGGGGGATGGCACAGATTCTTCTATTTTAAACATTCTTGCAAACACTCAGCATCTCTGCCTTCTTTACTGAACAATTGGGCATTTTATAGTTATTCCCTCATATATGCCTTGTGCACATGAACATCTGTAATCATTAGTTTTAACTGTGTTCTTTTGAAATATTTTATTGATTATACTATTACAGTTGTCCCAATTTTTACCCCTTTGCCCTTCTCCACCTAGCACCCCCCATTCCCTCAGACAATCACCACACCACTGTGTGGTAGTCCTTTGGCTACTCCATTTCCTATACTGTGTTCTTTATGATTATCCTGAGTCTTGTTCATGGTAACTTGTTCCTTGTATTTTTAGTGATTATTAGTGTGTGCTTCTATTTGGCTGAACATAATCTGTTGACTCCTGTAGGTCTGGGTTGAGGATGCTTTATTCATAGATGATTTGTGTGGTTTTTGCTGGTTAGCAGGGATGCTATTGTACTGGAATAACTCCTAGGCTTGGTATTCCCCAACCATGCTAATTGAATACATTAAAATATCAGTCCCTTCTAAAGCAGATCTCTGGGAACAAATTCTTGTATTTGATATGTGGTAGGGACTCCTATGGCTCCTACTATTATTAATTTCTATCCATCTGCTGATGTGGTAAAGAAAGGTTTACTTGCAGGTTTCCTCGCAGGTTTCCTCTGATAGCTATCAGGTTTTGTTTCTGGTATGTTTTGGTATCAGGTATCAGGTATCTGGTATCAGGTTTTGTGTCTGGTTTTTCAGTGATGAGGTAGCACCTTCAGGAGGGCCACATTTAAGTGAGCTTCAGCTTCTCCACTTGCCTAAGCCTAGGATTGGGACTTCATTTCCATTTCCCAAAACTCTAAGTTACTAGCAATAGTATTTTCACCCTGATCTCTCTTGTTTTTAAGTTTTCTTACTGCTTGGCTATGCTTTCAGCTTGCTCCCCATTCTACTCAGTATCCTCCTGACCTTCCCTGCCGTATCTATCTCCTACTTACCCATCCTCTTTCCTTCCCCTTCTCCAAGCCATTGGATTTCCCTTACTTCTTTGTGAGGTTGGCAATGCATTTACAACTATAATTTTTTGAACATTTAGGAGTTTTTAAGTACAAGGTCTGTGTGAAAAACCTTATTCACAATGTAAATAAAACAAAAGTCTACCTTTCTCTTAATTTTTAACTCTCAAACTATAGTGCCTTTTTTTCCCGCAAGTCAAAACATCTTCTTGTGTTTTTTGATGTTTTGTATCCCTGCCTATCTCCTCCCAACCCTTGTTCTATTATGTCTCCCACAACTCTATTTCATCTTCAAACTTTCTTTCCTTCTGTATTCAAATAACCTTGGCTGTCCTCCCTCCCAAGATAGCCCTCCCATAGCCTCATTACCTGTCAACCTCTTATTCTCTCTCATTTCTTTAAGTAATTGATCCAATAATTATTATTACAAATTTTCTATGCACCAGGAACTATACTGCATTTTAGGTGCTGTCAAATAAAACAGTTCAACTCCCTTCCAGAATTGGAACTCAGCTAACCAAACTTTGAGGCCCTGAGTCTTTCTACTACAACTTACTTTATGCTTTAAGAGTGGGCATAAAAGAAGACAAGAAGATGACTGTGCGATAGGTGGGATCAGAGTCCACTGTCCCCTGGGCACGGGAGAAGCACTTAGCTGATATTCTGAGGAACAGAGTGAACAGCCAACGGTACCCCAGAATATATGAAGATTGGAGGCCAAAAAGTGTAGAGGATATTGAAAAATCAGATGGTAAGGAGAGTGCTTCAGGACAATAAGGTCCCTGGGAATGGCACAGGGACCAGGGAGGCTGCAGCCACAGGCCCAGCACCCACAGATCTGCCTCAGGATTCTTGGGAGAGAGCCAGGTCAGTGGCTCCCTCCCCTGCCAGACAAGGTTTGAGCAGCACCAGGAGGGACCTGAGTGCTTGGAGTTGCAGGATGGGGGGATAAGGACAAAGTGGCAAACACACAGAGGTGGTATATACCTGCTGAGACTGTGGATGCCAGCTGGGAAGAGTTAGGCAGTGATGAACCCTGACCCTTTCAGTCCTGTCTGGTTGAAGAGTCGGGCTGTGTGAGAGACCAGGAAATTGTCTAGAGTGGCAGGTTTGAATAGAAGGAATTTTTCAAAAAGGAAAAAAAAAAGAAGCGCTCAGCAGCTATTTGGGGAATTTTCCCACAGCACTCACCCCCGCCTCCTGCGCCCCTACTCCCACAGCTGCACTGGCTGTGCTCCTGCAGCAGTGGAGGGTGAGTGATCATAACTGCAATGCTGGGGACAGTGCACACCAAAACCTGTGGCCCAGTGGCTCCCTGTTCCACTCCAGCAGTAGAGGCTGAGTGCTTGTGCCCACAGACAGCCCTGGGACAGTGCAGACCCGACCCCACAGGCCAGCGGTTGCTTCTCTTACCCAGGCAACTGAAGCAGAGCACTCACAAATGAAGCCCTGGGGAGAGAGTGCGTTTGACTCCACTTGCCAGAGGCACCTAGCCCATACCCAGTGCCTTGGGTACGGCAACAGAGAGGCACATGCCAGCATTGTAATGGCAGCCACAGTGGCACCCCCACCCTGCAGGGCCATCTGGCTTGCTAAGAGGAAGGCAGAGACAAACCCCGAAGAGGAGAGCTGCAGGGCTCAGGGACTCAGCAATCCCCAGAAAGACTTAACCCAGTGTGGGGGCTGAATTACCCTCAAGAGACTATAGAGTTGCTGGTATCTAGGACAGCAAAGAGCAAGATGGCGGTGTGTGAGTAGCCCCTAATTGGTGCACCTCAAGGACAGCACAACTGCTGGAATGAAGGAGTAGGCTGGATGAACAAGGGCACTGGGGGCCAGGCAGTGAATTGAGGAACAGGGCTGGATGCTGGACAAATGTGAAGAGTGTGGCTCAGGAAGGAGAAAATCAAAACCAATCCCGCCTCAGCCTGCTGCAGCTAGGAAGACCAAGAGAATGGACTTGGCAGGTTTAAAGCCGGCAGGAGGCCCTTTTTAATAAATTCTTTCTTTCTTTCTTTCTTTCTTTCTTTCTTTCTTTCTTTCTTTCTTTCTTTCTTTCTTTCTTTCTTTCTTTCTTTCTTTCTTTCTTTCTTTCTTTCTTTCTTTCTCTTTCTCCCTTCCTTCCTTCCTTCCTTCCTTCCTTCCTTCCTTCCTTCCTTCCTTCCTTCCTTTCTTTCTTTCTTTCTTTCTTTCTTTCTTTTCTTCCTTTTTAATTCCTTCTTCCATTCTTCCTTTTATTATTTTTTTTCTCTTTCTTATAATTCCCACAGGCGAGACAATTAACACTGGTGCTGTGAAAGGACCAGAGTTAGACCCAAAGAGGGGCCATCCCAACAACTCAGACAATGAGACAAGTTTCACTTTACTATTCCAGGGAACTTGCAAGTTATTGTATATTTGTATTATTAGTTTTTCATTATTCTTACATCTTTTGTTTTATGAGTACTTTTTTATTTCTCTTCTTTCTATTTACTCTTCTTCACTTGGTTTGTTAAATTGCATTGTTTGACTGGTTTCCCTTGTTCTCTCTATCATAGTGTACTTTTAATTTTCTGTCTTTTACTTCACTTGTGTCCCAATAGCATGCTACTTTAGGTCCTGTACTTCCTATTCCTGTTATTCAGATCACAGAGATTCTGTCATATGATTGTTGCTCCATTACTACTTTAAATAATTGCTGTTCCTTATAATTATAAATAATACACAGTACTCTTCCCAGATCTTAGCTCACTTCACTGTTTGCTGAACTTTATTACTGTGGTGGTTAACTCTATTCTCTCACATACTACACTTATTTTCCTTCCTCTACTCTCACTTTACCTCATAATCTGCCCTCCCACAAGCTCACTGCTTCCTAGATCCAACTCACAATCCTTCCCCCAAAACAAGAATCTTATCTTTATTCTACCCTTTCTAAAAAGTGGCTAGGTGGGTGAAATATCACAGTTAACACTATACATATCCAAAGGATGCCCTGTCTCTTCTCTACAGGCTGGTACTTTAACTACCATAGAATGCACTCTTGCTGTCTTAAACCACTTTCCCCTCTCCCTCCAAGTGATCGCAAAAAAGAGTAGATGGGAGCTGTGAACACCAGTATACCTGCTAGAAGGGGAAACCCACCAACAAAAGAACCACCAAAAGATAACAGAAGAAGGTGAAGGAGGGAGTGGAAGTCACACTAACCTCCACCCAGGACTTATGTGGAAATACAACTAAATGGTGGAAAAATTACCCAGAAGAAAGAATTGAACAAGAGGGAGAGAGAAGCCTCAAACCTCATACATACAGAGGAACCATCTTCAAAAAAACCTGTTGAACCTCCACAATAGAATACAAGATGTGGTGGACAGTGTCACCATCAGTTAAGCAGCTGGAGGGAAAGACCCACCAAAAAAGACCCAACAACAATCAAAACCCAAAGACATACAGAAAGCCAACATAATCAATAGCCCAAGACCAGCAAGCTCAGGAGATCAAGAAGACAGCACTACTGGCAATCACAGGTCTTCTACCATAGAAGTTCACACCATAAACCCAGGGAGTCAGAACAGATCAATTTAAAAAGCAGAGGCTAACAAGAACAGTCTCACAAACAATGGGAAGACAAGAAACAATCCCCAAATGAAAGGAAAGGAGGAAGCCTCAGAAAGAATGCTAAATGAAATAGAGGCAAGTCAACTATCAGATATTGAGTTCAAAGCAATGGTTATAAAAAAGCTCAGTGAGCACACAGAGAATTACCAAACACTACAGAAAAATTACAATGAATTCACTGCAAATTATATCAACATGAAAAAGGGAATAAAAGCTATCAACAAGAGCCAAAAGGAAATGAAGAATACCATTTCTGAACTTAAGAACATAGTAGAAGGAAACAAAAGCAGGCTAGACAAAGCAGAGGATTGAATCAGTGATGTGACGGATAAGGTAGAAAAAAAAACAAAACACCCAGAATGAGCAAGAAAAGAAAAAGAGGCTCAGAAACAATGAAGAAGGTTAAGGGAAATTCATTAGGATGTGGAAGACTCTAGCCAGCAGAGTCCACCTGTTGTGGTTGAAAGAGAAAATAAATGCACAGGCAACAGCAATCCTGTGGAGGAAAAGGGAATGACATGGCTACTCTCTCAAGGGGAGAAGTCTATGAGTATCTCGGCCACTCTCTCAAGAGGAGAGCGCTCTGACTCTTGCCTAGACTGGCTTTTATTGTTTTTCTTAGGCCTTACACCAGAGAAAGATTTATTATCTATCACATAGAATATTGTTGTCTACATTTTAGGTACAATCAAGGAAATGAAAATAACATGCAGAGGTGAATGGCAGCAAGATGATTAGCTCTGTTCTTGGTTGAATTCACACAGACTTTGGAAATTACCTTGAAGACAGGCCATACACATTTGTTGTTTTAGACCAAGGTGATGGAGTTTTACCAAGAGAAAGCCATAACAGTCAGTATGCATTTTCTAGGCCTGATTCCAATGGAAAAACTCGGTTTGAAGGTCTGGCTCCTGCCCACCACTTCGCTTCTGTAGGTTTTCCATACAGAGCAGAGTCACATTTGCCAGACTGAAACAAACCAGTCCCCTACATTAGGAAACTTCCCTAATTTGATTAGAGAAAATGTCACACAAGTCCAGGAAACACAGAGAATCCCAATCAAGAGGAACCCAAAGAGGCCCACTTCAAGACACATCATAATTAAAATGGCAAAATGCTAAGAAAAAGAGAGAATCTTAAAGGCAACAAGGGAGAAACAGGAAATATGATACAAGGGAGCCTGGATAAGATGAGCAGCTGACTTCTCAAGGGATACGCTCCAAGCCAGAAGTAAATGGCAAGAAATATTCCAATTAATAAAAACCAGATGCGTGCAACCAAGACTAATTTATCTACCAAGGCTGTCAACTAAAATGAAAGGCCAAATAAGGCCTTCCCAGACAAAAAAACCTCAGAGAATGTACATCCTTCAAACCAGATTTGCAAGAGAGGCTAAAGGATCTGCTTTAAGAAAAGGAAGAAAAACAGATAGAGACAGAGGAACACAGGTACCCAAAAATGGCAATGAATAAGTACCTATCAATAATAACCTTAAACATAAATGAATTAAATTCCCCAATCAAAAGACATAGAATAGTTGAATGGATAATAAATCATGACCCACACATATGTGGCCTACAAGAGACCCACCTCAGAATGAAAGTCCTACACAGACTAAAAGTGAAGGGCTGGAAACAAATAGTAAAAGCAAATTAACAGGAAAAACAGGTCAGAGTAGCAATATTCATATCAGAAAAAAATAGACTTCAAAGAAAGAACCAAAAATAAGAGACACAGAAGGTCACTTCATAATACTCAAGGGAAGAATCTATCAAGAAGACATGAACACTGTAAATATATATGCACACAACATAGGAGCACCCAAATACATAAAGGAAATCTTGGAGGAATTCAAGAAAGATATTGTCAGTAACACAGTTATAGTAGGGGATTTCAACACCCACTGTCAAAAATGGACAGATCTTCCAAATAAAATATCAACAAAGATATTGTTGCATTAAACAATGGCCTAGATGAAATTGACTTAACTGGTATATATAGAGAGCTTTTAATCCCAAACAAACTACACTTTCTTTTCAAATGCACATGGAACATTTTCAAAGGTAGATCACATGCTAAGACGTAAAACAAGCCTCAACTAATTCAAGAAAACTGAAATCTTATCAAGCATTTCCTCATACCACAAAGGACTGAAACTAGAAAAAAAAAACACTGAAACTCATGGAGATTGAATAGCATGCTATTAAATAATGAATGGGTCAAGAATGAAATTAGGGAAGAAATAAAAAAGTTTCTGGAAACAAATGAAAATGAATTCACAACAATCCAAAACTTATGGGACACAGCAAAGAACTTACTCAGAGGGAAGTATATACCAATACAGGCCTACCTAAAAAGGATAGAAACATTTCAAATAAAAAACCTAACCCTTCACCTACAAGAACTGCAGGAACAACAAGAAAGACAGCCAAGAGCAAGTACAAGGGAGGAAATAACCAAGATCTAAGTAGAATTAAATGACATAGAGACTAAAAGCACAATTCAAAGGATCAATAAATCCAGGAACTGGTTCTTTGAAAGGATAAACAAAACGAACAAGCCTTTAAGCAGGATCATCAAGAAAAAAAGAGAGAAGACCCAAATAAACACAATCAGAAAAGAAAAAGGAAGGATTACAACTGATACCACAGAAATACAAAGGATTGTAAGAAATTACTGCAAAGAAATATATGCCGTGAAATTTGAAAATCTTAGTGAAATGAACAAATTTCTAGAAAAATATACTCTTCCAAAATGCAATGAAGAAGAAGTAGAAAGTCTGAACAGACCAATAATAGCAGATGAAATTGAAGAAGTAATCAAAAAGCTTCAGACACCCAAAAATCCTGGACCAGATGGTTTCACAGGAGAATTTTACAAAGCATTTAACCCCTATCCTTCACAGATTATACCAAGAAATTCAAGATAAGGGAAGATTCCCAAACTCTTTTTATGAAGCTAGCATCATCCTAAACCCAAAATGAGATAAAGACATAACAAAGAAATGAAATTTCAGGTCAATATCACTGATGAACATGGACACTAAAATCCTCAAAAAATATTGGCAAATCACATCCAGCAATAGGTTAAAAAGATCATGCACCATGATTAAGTGGGATTCATCCCAGGGATGCAAGGATGGTACAATATTCTCAAATTAATAAATGTAATACATCACATAAACAAAAACAAATACAAAAATCATGAACATAGCCATAGATGTAGAAAAAGCATTTGATAAGGTACAACACCAATTTATGATAAAAACACGTAGCAAAATGGGAAAAGAGGGAGCATTCCTCAACATAATAAAGGCCATATATGAGAGACCTACAGCCAACATTGTGCTCATTGGGCAAAAACTTAGAGCTTTCCCACTAAGATCAGGAACAAGACAAGTATGCCCACTTTCACCACTCCTATTCAACATAGTATTGGAAGTCATAGCCACGGCAATCATAAAAAAAAAGGAAATAAAAGCAATCCAAATTGGAAAGGAGGAAACAAAACTGTCATTGTTTGCAGATTACATGATAGTATACATAGAAAATCCTATAGACTCCACCAAAAACTACTTGCCCTAATAAGTGAATTTGGCCAAACGTGGTATAAAAAGTCAATATTCAGAAATCAAAGACATTTTTGTACACCAACAATGAAATATCAGAAATAGAAATCAGGAAAAAAATCTCATTTGTTATTACAACAAATAAAATAAAGTGCCTAGGAATAAACCTAACCAAGAAGGTAAAGGACTTTTACTTATAAAACTATACAACACTGAAGAAAGAAATTAAGGAAGACAAAAACAAATGGAAGCATTTACTATGCTAATGGACTGGAAGAATTAACATCATCAAAATGACCATACTACCCAAAGTGATTTGTAGATTCAAAGCAATCCCTATTAAAGTACCAATGACATATTCCACAGATATAAAACAAACATTTCAGAAATTTATATGGTACATCAAATGACCCAGAATAGCTACAGACACTTTGAGAATAAAGAACAAAGTAGGAGGGATCACAATACCTCATATAAAACAGTATTGCAAGGCCACTGTAATTATTATAGCCTGGTACTGGCATAAGAACAGACACATAGACCAATGGGACAGAATAGAGAGCCCAAAAATAAACCCAACTCTCTAGGGTCAATTAATGTTCAACAAAGTGGGCAGAAGCATGAAATGGAATAAAAATAGCCTCTTCAACAAATGGTGCTGGTGCTGGAAGATCTGGTCAGCTACATAAAAAAAAAAAAAAAGGAAAAAAAAAAGAAACTTGATCACCAACTTAACACCATACACAAAAATAAATTCATGGTGGATAAAGGTCTTAAATATAAGTTGTGACACCATAAAAGTCCTAGAGGAAAACATTGATTGGAAAATCTCAGACATTCCACATAGCAACATGTTCACTAATATGTCCCCTTAAGCAAAAGACATTAAGGAAAGAGTTAACAAATGGGACCTCATCAAATTAAAAAATGTCTGCATGGCTAAAGAAAACAGCATTAAAATTAAAAGAGAACCATCCAGATAGGAAAATATATTTGCCAATGATACCTTATACAATGGCTTGACCTCCAAAATATATAAAGAAATCGCATGACTTCACCCGAGGAAGACAAAAAATACAAACCAATTAAAAATGGGTAAAAGACTTGAACAGACATTTCTTCAGGGAAGACATATGAAAAGATGCTCAGCATCTCTATCCATCAGAGAGATGCAAATTAAAACAACAATGAGGTACCACTACATACTAGTCAGAATGGCCATCATAAACAAATCAACAAACAAGTATTAGAGAGGATGAGGACAAAAGGGAACCCTAGTGCACTTTTGCTGGGAATGCAGACTGGTGCAGCCACTATGGAAAACAGTATGGCATTTCCTCAGAAAACTAAAAATGGAACTGCCTTTTGAGCTATCAATTCCACTGATTGGACTATACCCAAAAAGCCCTGGAACACCAATCCAAAAGAACCTATGCACCCAATGTTCATAGTAGAAGAATTTGCAATAGCCAAGTGCTGAAAGCAACCTAAGTGCTCATCAATAAATTAGTGGATCAAAAAATCTATGGTACTTTTACAGAATGGAATTTTATGCAGCAGAGAGAAAGAAGGAACTCCTACCCTTTGAGACAGCATGGATGAAACTGGAGAGCATTATTCTGAGTAAAATAATCCAGGTTGTGAGGGACAAATACTGTATCATCTCACCTTTAACTGGAACATAATCAACAAAAGAAAAAAACAAACAAAATAAAACCAGAGACATTGAAATTAATAATAATTTAATAATGGCCATATGGGAGGGGGGAGGGGACAATGGAAGGAAAGGTTTTCAGGAACTACTATAAAGGACACATGGACAAAACCAAGGGGCAGGGTAGAAGCAAGGGAGGGAGGTGGGTTTGGCTGGGGTGGTAGGGGAATGGTGGGGAGAAAATGCAGACAATTGTAATTGAACAACAATAAAGTAATTAAAAAAGAAAAGGCTTTAAGTAAAAAAAACAATGGTGAAGATATATTGTAGATATTATAAGATATACAAAGGGAATATGATATAACTAAAAGAGGGGAAAATGTTGTTGTATGGTAAGAGGGAGGAGAATTGGTGAGAGTTTTGATAGAACAGTGGCCAAGAAAAGGAGAGATCCAAATTTGTAACCTAAATTAAACACAAAAGGGTGATGTGAACAATGAGTAAGAAGAGGGAAGAGTATACTATGAGGTTTGAAGTCAAACTGAAAATGTACTGGACCAAAGGGAAAAAATTTTCAGAACCACAGCAGGGTTGATAGCAATAACAGCTGAATGAAGTGTAATAAAGGTAGAATGGGAATAAAAGAACACTGTGGAAAAGTGAAAAGTGAATATGACATGTCTACTGTGGAGAAAAAATGATTTTAAGAGGATGGAGGAAGCAAACTAATATGAGGAATGATTAAAACCCAGGTTTAGAGAGGGTGTAAAAAAAGGGAGAGAGTAAAAAATGAAATAAAATTCCCCACTCAACTAACCAGGGGCAAGGTGAAGGCAAAATGGTTTAAGAAAGTGGGAGAGTATTCTATCAGATTTAAAGTAGAAACCAGTAGTGAACAAATAGGAGTTCCTTTGGAGAAGTACAGAAATAACCATGATATTTCACCAAACTAGCCATTATTTATAAAAGGTGAAAAATAAATAAGACTCTTATTAGAAGGGAAAAAGAATGTGAGTTGACTTAAGCAAGAGAGAGCTTATGCATGGTTTAATGGAGGAGAAATAGTGAGAGTGAAGGATAGAAACTTAGTACAATGTGAGAGGAAAATAAAGTTAACCACAACATCTTCCTGAGCTTTATTATAAAGTTAGGTGTGCCAGTTTGGTATGCAGTGATCCCTCACCTATCATGGGGGTTACATTCCAGAGACCCTTGTGATAAGTGAAAATACGTGAAGTAGCAGTGTTATATTTATTCTATTATTTATATATATTTTAAGACTTTATAAACCCTTCCCACACTCCTATAAGCCTTTCCCACTCTCTTATTAACCTTTCCCACACTCTTATAAACACTTCATATGCTCTTAAACACTTTCTACATTCTTAAACCTACATAATTTTAACAACATATAAAATTCTATATGGGTACTCACCAGTGAAGTACAGTCATCCCTCGCTATATCGTGGGTCACTTATAGCGAGGGACAACCGTATGAGCAAGTGGCCTCAGCTCCCACCGTCTTTCCACTCCAGAGATATTTTTTATTGAGTTGTGTAATTGCTGTCTTTCTTGGCTCTAGGGTGTTATCTCCAAGAAAGCAGATTGTGTCCTTTTTTTTTTTAACTGACGCACCTTGGTATACGAGGCAGTGCCTATAATATATGACACTCTCGATGAATATTTGTTGGATAGATGAAAGTAAAAATTCTATGGAAATTTAAGCCAAAATCTGATACTTCTGAACAGTTCATACTCATTGCAATGTAGTCAAAGGAAATACAGTCAGGCCCTAAGGAAGCTAGTGGCACTTTAGTGGAAAAATTTAAGACATACTGAAATAGTTGTCACTAATTTTTACAAAAGAACCACTGGAGATTTTGCCTATGGAAATCATAGTCCTCCATTTATTCATTTACTCTTTCCCCCATCTTATTCATTTAGTGAACAAAAATGTGTCAAATACCCAATTATTGGGGTTTCCATGATGAATAAATGAGAACACATAAACTTTTTTATCCTCATCTGGGGACATTTTTACACTGCTTTTATTTTTTATTTGAATTTTTATTTAATCTTTATTGTCTTTTTCATTACCATTTAGTATCCTTATACCCCCCTCCCAGCAGCAATCACCACACTGTTGTTCATTGTTCATGAGTCATTTTTCATTTTTGCTCTATCCTGCCACCCCCTAACCTCCATACTACTCAAGCAATTTATAGATTGAATGCAATTCCTGTCAAGATTCCAGTGATGTATTTCACAAAACTAGAACAAGTATTTCTTTCTTTTTTAAAAGATTTTATTTATTTATTTTTAGAGAGAGGGGAAGGGAGGGAGAGAAACATAAATGTGTGGCTACCCCTCACAGGGCCCACATCAGGGACCTGGCCCACAACACAGGCACATGCCCCAACTGGGAATTGAACTGGTAATCCTTTGGTTCACATTCACACTCAATCCACTGAGCTACTCCAGGGCTAGAACAAGTTTTTCAAAAATTTATATGGAACTATAATAGGCCCAGCCAGCATAGCAACAGCAATCCTGAGAAATAAAAACAAAGTTGGGGGAGTCACGCTACTTAATATCAAACTATAAAATAAGGCCATAGTAATGAAAACAGCATGCTACTGGCATAAAAACAGACACATAGATTAATTGAACAGAATAGAGAGCACAGAAATAAACCCACACCTTTATAGTCAATTAATATTTAACAGAGGAAGCAAGCATTGCATATACAATGGGCTAAAGACAGTCTATTCAATAAATGGTGTTTGGAAAATTGGACAGATGCATACGGAAAAAATGAAACTAGACCACTCTCTTTGTTATATATATATATAATATATATATATAATTATATATATATAATTTATTGATTATGCTGTTACAGTTCTCCAATTTTTCCCTTTTGCCTCCCTCTGCTAGGTACCCCACTTCCCTCCAGCAATCCTTTCACCTTAGTTTATGTCCATGCATCATGTATATAAGATATTTGGCTTCTCCCTTTCCTATACAATTCTTTTTTTGAAATATTTTTAATGGTTTTATTTATTTACCTTTAGAGATCTGGGAAAGGAGGCAGAAAGAGAAAGAGAAACATTGATGTGTGACAGATACATCAACTGGTTGCCTCTCACATGCCTCCAGTAAGGGAACTGGCCCACAACCAAGTCATGTGTCCTGACTGGGAATCGGACCAGTGACCCTTTGGTTTGCAGGCTGGCACTTCATCCACTGAGCCACACCAGCCAGGGCTGTACTATATTCTTAATATCCCCTGTCTATTTTGTTCCTACCAATTACACTTCTTGATTCCTACACCATTTCCCCCTCTGCCCCCCTCCCCCCCACCAGCTGATATCCCTTCAAATGATACCCATACCTATGGTTCCGTTACTGCTCTGGTAGTTTGCTTAGTTTGTTTTTGTTTTTGTTTTATTTTTTAGATTCAGTTGTTGATAGTTGTTAGTTTATTCTCATTTTAATGTTCATGGATTTGATCCCCTTCTTTTTTTTTTAATAACTCCCTTTAACATTACATGTAATAATGGCTTGGAGATGCTGAATTCCTTTAGTTTTATCTTTTCTGGGAATCTTTATCTGCTCTTCAATTCTAAATAATAGTTTTTCTGGATAGAGTAATCTTGGTTGTAGGTCCTTGCTTTTCATCATTTTGAATACTGCATGTCACCCTCTTGCACGCAAAGTTTCTTTTGAGAAATCAGCTGACAGTCTTATGGGAACTCCTTTGTAGGTAGCTGTCCACTTTTCTCTTGCTTCTTGCATTGTTCTCTTGTTATCTTTAACACCTAGCATTTTAATTTTGATATGCCTTGGTGTGGTCCTCTGGATCCAACTGGTTTGGGACTTTTGTGCTTCCTGGACTTGAATGTTTATTTCCTTTGCCAACTTAGGGAAATTTTATTTCATTATTTTTTCAAATAGATTTCCAATTTCTTACTCTTTCTCTTCTCCTGGCATCCCAATGATGCAAATGTTGTACATCTTGAAGTTCTCCTAGCTTATACTGCCCTAATTTTTTTAATTCTTTTTTCTTCATGTTGTTCTGATTGGTTGTTTTATGCTTCCTTATGTTACAAATAATTGATTTGATTCTTGTCTTCATCCACTCTACTGTTGACTCTAGGGAAACCATTGTTTCCCTATAAATTGTTCTTTATTTCAATTAGTGAAGCCTTCATTTCTGACTGGATGTTTTTTATATCGCTGAGGTCCTCACTAAGTCCCTTGAGCATCCTTTTAACCAGTGTTTTAAACTTTGCATCAGATAGATTGCTTATCTCCATTTCAGTAGCTCTTTTTCTGGAGTTTTGATCTATTCTTTCATTTGGGCTATGTTTCTTTGTCTCCTTGTTTTGTCAGCATCCCTGTGTTTGTTTCTATGTATTAGGTAGAACTGCTTTGACTCCATGTCTTGGTAGTGTGGCCTAATGTAGTAGGTGTCCTGCAGGGTCTGGTGGCACATACTCCCCTATCACTCAAGCTGGGTATTCAAGGTAAATTTAAGTCTATGCACATTATGTAGGCTGAATAACCCCTCGTCTTGTAGTTTAGACTTGGTTGCTGTTGGCAGATCAATGGGAGGGACTTACCCAGGCAAGTCAGCTGCAAGGACTGGATGTGATGACTTACCACCAATCTTTACTGTCCGTTGAGTATCAGCTGTGCAGGGGCAGGGAGGTAGTGTTCTGAAGTGGTCTGTAGCTGTCCACTAGGTGGGCTGGCCTTGGGGTTTCTTGGGTGGTGCAAGCCAAGTTCAGCCCTTACCTGTGTTTTGCCCAGAGCCACCCTTCCTGAACTATAAAGCAGTGTGAGAAGGCTGCTAATTGTGCTTACCTTGAAGTTTCACAACAGGTGAAGCCAAGTTGTGAAACTAATTTGGCTGCCACTTGTGCCTGCCTGGAGCTCACTGAAGCTACTTGTTGCTTGTTTGAGAGGATTTAGGAAATTTTGAAGCATGGGCCAAGACCAGCCATTCATATGGAAAATCAGCTTGGGTGGGCCCATAATTTGGGTGGAATGGAGTCTCTGGGGATCTCCAGGGCTGGTCAAACAATGTTAGCTGGGTTGATGGAGTCTCAGATGTGGCACCAGCCAACCATCTCTGTTGCTCTGTGGGGAAAGGACTCAGAAAAGGGCCAATGGCCTCTGCTCACCCTGATGCCAGACACGTCATTTTCTCTCAATATGCTACTGGTGCCCTTCAAGCTGCCAACCCGATGCTGGAACTCAGAGGGAGTGAGTCTGGATAGGTGAGTCCACGTGTGAGTTTTTTAAGAGGAACTGCTTGGGGTTCCAGAAGTTTCTTCTGCCAACTCAATCATCACTGTTTTTTAAAACCAGCAGTTGTGGGGATGTCTTCCTGGCACTGGGGTCCTGGGATTGTAGTCCTGGTTTGGAGCTGGGATCCTCACTCCTGAGGTCTCTCTCCCTAATTTTTATCCACCACATGTGGGTGAAAGACCAGACAATTGCATGTCTGTGACCCTCCTACCAGTCTGAATGGATGTGGTTTCTTTATTCTGTAGTTGTCAGACTTCCATTCAACTTGATTACTGACACTTCTGAGTGATGGTTGTTCTATATTTTAGTTGTAGTTTTGATATGGTTGTGCAAAGAGGCAAGCCATGTCTGCCTATGATGCCATATTGACTAGAAAACCATCTAGACCACCTTCTTACAGCACACACAAAAATAAATTCACACCTTGGCTGGTGTGGCTCAGTGGATTGACTATTGGCCTGCAAATCAAAGGGTCACTGGTTTGATTCCCAATCAGGGCTCATGCCTGGGTTGTGGGCTGTGTCCCCAGTACAGGGTATGCAAGAGAACCACAGAGTGCTGTTTCTCACCATCTCTTTCTCCCTCCCTTCCCCTATCTATTAAATCTTTTAAAAAAAAGATTGTTGTTCCTTAAAAAAGAATAAATTCAAAATAGATCTAAGACTTAAATGTTAGATCCAAAACCATAAAAAATTGTAGAAATAAACATAGACATCAAAATCTCGAACAGTGATTGTAGCAACATTATATCAGATATATCTCCTCAGGCAAGGGAAACAAAATAAAAAAATAAACAAATGGGACTATATAAAACTAAAAACTTTTTGAACAGCAAAGGAAATCATCAACAAAATAAAGAGACAGCCCACAAAATGGGAGTACATATTCACTGATACATCTGATATGCAGTTAATATCCAACATTTATGAAGTACTTACAAAAATCAATAACAACAAAAAACAGAAAAACAGAAAAAGAAACAACCCAAAACCCAATTCATTGATTTTAGAGATGGAGGAAGGGAGAGAAGAAGGGAGAGAAAGAAACATCAATGCGAGAGAGAAGCATTGATTGGTTGTCTCTACTACACACTCGGACTGAGGGTTGATACCGCAACCCTGCCATGAACCCTGACTGTAAATTGCACTTTAAACCTTTTATTTATGGGACAATGCTCCAAACATCTGAGTCACACTGGCCAGAGCAGAACAGAAAAGTTTTGAATATTAGGTATGTGGTTTTTTTGTTACAAATATGACCAGTTACAATAGTGACAAAAAGTTATTTTGTGTCACGACAACTAAAGTTTGATGCACAAATTAATTTTTTTTTTACCTTTGAGGTGATTGGCCTCATACAGTCAGCAAAATAACCTTGGTTGGATTGCTGCTTTTATTTTTACTTTTAAAGTGGTTCCTTTAACTGTTTTTCCCAATGACATGGCTCTTTGTTTCAATATTAGCAGAGTGCATTCTAGCTTTTGTTATCTGCGTTAGCAGCTTCATCAGGACAATGCACCTGCTCATTTATCATGTCTAGTACAGCATTTTTTTTGGTGAAACATCAAATCATCCAGGTGACTCAGCACCCTACAGTCCAGATCTGGTGCCTGTGACTTCTGGCTTTTTCCAAAACTAAAATCACCTTTGAAAGGGAAGAGATTTCAGACCATCAGTGAAATTCAGGAAAATATTCTGAGGCAGTTTATGGCAATTGAGAGAACTGTATGAGGTCTTAAGGTGTCTACTTTGAAGGGGCTGAGGCATCATCATCCTACGTACAATGTTTCTTGTATCTTCTTCAATAAGTGTCTCTTTTTTCATAATACATGGCTGGATACATTCTGAACAGACCTTGTATACCAAATAAATTACCATCCCCTCCCCAGAATTTCTGACTAATGCTTTCTGTAGGAAAAAACTATCATTATGTGCTCCCTGGAATCTGGGAAGCTGGTTTTATATGATTTCAATTTTTTTAATGTTCATCAAAGCCCTATCTTGTCTTCATTATCTTTTGAAGGTGTGAGTTTATGAAGAGGTTTCCAGATGGCATTAAGTGTCATGCCATGATGAACATGGGGTTGGAGGTTATGGACGTAAAAGAACTGAGTCAACTTATGGAATTCCCTATGCTCCAGTTCATTTGCACTCTTTTGGATATAACCTTTTTAAAATTGAGCACAACCACATCATTTCCCCCTCCAAATCCTATTCTTTGTGTTTGTGTGTGTGCATTGTGTGTTGGTGGGAGGAGTTGCTAGTGATTTTATATTTCTTTTATGATTGTAAATACAGTGTAAATTATTGAATTTCCCTTTAAATGCTGACCTTTTCTGAACATCCTGACTGAAGACTAAAAATACACATGTGGGCATGTTTGTGGTGTTTACTGCATTCTGTCAAAGACTAGACTTATTAGGCTCTATTGTAACAACCAAGAGTCATTGTCCTGGCACGAAAGAAGCATTTATTATTGCTGCTGTGATAACACTACTGCTTCCCCATAGGCCTGTTTGGCTAGGTTGGAACTCAGTAGCCCCATAGTAAGGCTAAGAAATAGGGACAAGAACACATAAAAAATAGAGCAAAAGGGTTAGAGATGGAGGTAGAAGAGAGAAGAGGTTCCCATGGAAGACAAAAAAGACACCAGTATTGTCAGCCCATGACCCCCAGTTGCACCATTCCTGGCCCACTCTAGACAACCTGGATCTTCAAATGTGCTTATTTGAACACATTACTGCATTTTGTAATTTATAATGAGGCCAGCATCTTTTTTGCATATTTACTCTTTATTATTATTATTATTATATTTTAATCATTGTTCAAATACAGTTTTCTCCTTTTTACTCCCAATCCAGTCCCCCCTCCCACCCTCCCCACTTCCCTCCCATTACCACCTTCCCCTTAGTTTATGACCATGTGTCCTTTAAGTTTGTTCCTGTGAACCCTTCCCACTGACCCCTTAAATTCCCTCTTCTCTCCCTTCCGGTCACCATCAGCCTGTCCTCCATTTCAGTGTCTTTGGTTATATTTTGCTTGTTTCTTTGTTTTGCTATTTAGGTTCCTGTTAAAGGTGAGATCATATGGTATTTGTCTTTCACTGCCTGGCTTGTTTCGCTAAGCATAATGTTTTCCAGCTCCATCCATGCATCTTATAATTTAGTCCACTTGGCTTATAGAGGAAGAATGATGTCCACACACTCTTACTCCACTAAATTAATAACTACAAAGGAAACCAAGACAAAGTGTAAATAGCAGACTTCAGCCTACTACTAACAAATGCAAATCATACATAGTGGCAGGTTATATATGATTAAAATCTTTTCTGGCAAAATAAATTGTAGAAGAACAGATGGGTTCACCAGGTTTAATATTTTACCACTTTAGTGTTCTGTCCTAGTAATGGCATTCTAGAGCAGTGCTCCCCAAACACTTTCATGTGAAGGAGCAAATACAATGTAGATAGTGCATTTCCAGCCACCCTGGGCAACAGGAAAAGGCTGTACATATTGGAAGAGACTGGCTCAGGGTCTATAGCTGTCCCAGGTGTCACACAACTACCATGAGGGCCAAAAGGATCACTACAGGGACACTGTAACCGCTAGTTGGGTGAGCTCTGTTTTAGAGCTCAACAAAGTGTAGTTCTACCACTTCATTTTGAAATGTTTCAAGCGAGTTATTCTACCAAAGCCTTTTAACTATTTAACCTGCTGGATTTGTGTGTGTGTTTCTGAGAGTACATTTTTTTAAAGATTTGATTTATTCATTTCTAAAAAGAGGGGAAGGGACAGAGAAAGACAGGGAGAGAAACATAAATGTGTGCTTGCCTCTCACGCACCCCCAACTGGTGACATGGCCTGCAAATCAGACATGTGCCCTGAATGGGAATCAAAACAGCAACCCCCTGAGGCTAGCACTCAATTTACTGAACCACACCAGCCAGGGATCTAAGAATACATTTTAATTTTTTTCCTGAAATCAATATGCTTCTTTCTCCTCCCTTCCTTCCTTCCTTCCTTCCTTCCTTCCTTCCTTCCTTCCTTCCTTCCTTCCTTCCTTCCTTCCTTCCTTCCTTCTTTTTTTCTTTCTTTCTTTCTTTCTTTCTTTCTTTCTTTCTTTCTTTCTTTCTTTCTTTCTTTCTTTCTTTCTTTTTACTTTCTTTCTTTTTCTTCTTTCTTTCTTTTTCTTTCTTTCATTTTACTGTTGCTCAAGTAGAGTTTTCTCCATTTTCACCTCACCAGGGCCCCCTGCCCCAAACATCCCCACCTCCCACTCTTAACCTACCCCTTTTTGCTTTGTCCATGTGTCCTTTATACATGTTCCTTGATGGACCTTCCCCTCTTTTCCCCATTCTCTATCTCCACACTCCCCTCTGGTTACTGGCACTTTGCTCTTTATTTCAATGTCTCTGGTTATATTTTGCTTGTTTGCTTGTTTTGTTGATTAGGTTCCCATTAAAGGTGAGATCATATGGTATTTGTCTTTCACAGCCTGGCTTATTTCACTTAGCATAATGCTCTCCAATCCCATCCATGTTGTTGTGAAGGGTAGGAGCTCCTTGTTTCTTTCTGCTGCATAGTATTCCAGTGTAAATGTACCATAGTTTTTTACCAACTCATTTACTGGTGGGCATTTAGGTTGCTTACAGAACTTAGCTATTGTAAATTGTGCTACTATGAACATTGGGATGCATAGGTTCTTTTGGATTGGTGTTTTAGTGTTCTTAGGATAGAGTCCCAGCAGTGGAATTGCAGGGTCAAAAGGCAGATCCATTTTTAGTTTTCTGAGGAAGTTCCATACTGCTTTCCATAGTGGTTGCACTAGTCTGCATTCCCACCAACAGTGCACTAAGGATCCCTTTTCTCCACACCCTCTCCAACACTTGTTGTTTGTTGTTTTGTTTATGATGGCCATTCTGACTGGTGTGAAGTGGTATCTCATTGTGGTTTTAATTTGCATCTCTCTGATGGCTATAGATGATGTGCATATTTTCATATATCTCTGGGCCCTCTCTATGTCCTCTTTGGAAAACCTTTGGTTCAGGTCTTTTGTCCATTTTTTAAGTGGGTTGTTTGTCTTCTTGGGTGGAGTATGTGAGTTCTTTATATATTTTGGAGATCAAACCCTTGTCTGAGGTACGACTGGAAAACATATTTTTCCATATGTTTGGTTCCCTTTTAATTTTCTGTTTTCTTTAGTCATGAAGAATTTTTTTTATATTGATTAGGTCCCATTGGTTTATTTTTTCCTTTATGTCTCTTGCTCTAGGAGACATGTTGGTAAAAATATTTCTGCATGGAATATCTGATATTTTCCTGCCTATGTTCTCCTCTAGGATTTTTGTGATGTGACTTATATGTAAGTCTTTTATCCACCTTGAGTTTATTTTTGTGTATGGTGTGACTTGGTGATCAAGTTTCACTTTTTTTGGATATAGCTATCCATATCTCCCAAAACCATTTGTGGAAAAGTCCATTTTTACTACAATTTCAGCTTTTGCCCTCTTTATTGAATATTAATTGACCATAGAGTAGGAGGGTTTATTTCTGAGCTCTCTATTCTGTTACATTGATCTATGTATGTGTTCTTGCACCAGGACCAGGCTGTTTTGACGACTTTGGCCCTGTAATATTGTTTGATGTCAGATATTGTGATCCCTCCTACTTTGTTCTTCTTTTTTAAAAAATGCTGCAGCTACTTGGGGTCATTTAAGGTTCCATATAAATTTTTGAAATGTTAAATCTATATCTGTGAAATATATCATTAGTACTTTAATAGGTATTGCATTGAATCTATCAATTGCTTTGGCAAGTGTGGATATTTTGATGATGTTCATTCTTCAAATCCATGAACATGGTACATGCTTCCATTTGTTTATGTCTTCCTTACTTAATTTCTTCAGTGTTGTATAGTTTTCTGAGTGTAGATAGTTTACCTACTTGGTTAGGTTTATTCCTAGGTGCTTTATTTTTCTTGATGCTTTATCAAATGGGATTTTTTCCATGATGTCTGTTTCTGATATTTCCTTGTTGGTGTATAAAATGCTTTCTATTTCTGAATATTGACTTTTATATCCTACTATTTTGCCAAATTCATGTATTAGGGTAAGTAGTGTTTTGGTGGAATCTATAGGGTTTTCTATGTACACTATCATGTCATCTGCAAACATGACTGTTTTGGTTCCTCCTTTCCAATTTGGATGCCTTTTATTTCTTTTTCTTGTCTGACTGCTGTGGCTAAGATTTCCAATACTATGCTGAATAGAAGTGGTGAAAGCAGACAACCTTATTGTGTTTCTGATCTTATTGGGAAAGCTTTTAGTTTTGTTTCATTGAGTGTAATGTTGGCTGTAGGTCCCTTGTATTTGGTCTTTGTTATGTTGAGGTATCCTCACTCTACTCTCACTTTGCTGAGTGTTTTTATCATAAATGAGTGTGGTACCTTACCAAATGCTTTTTCTGCATCTTGTTATGTTCATGTGATTTTTATTTATTTTGTCTTGTTGATGTATTATATTTATTGTTTTGGGAATACTATACCATCATGCATCCCTGGGATGAAATCCAATTGATCATGGTTTATGATTTTTTTAATATATTGCTAGGTGATATTTTCCAATATTTTATTGAAGATATAAGCATCTATATTCATCAGTCATATCAGCCTATAGTTTTCTTTCTCTGTGTGTCTTTATCTGGTTTTGAAATTAGAATGATCTGACTTTGTAAAAAGAGTTTAGAGGTGTTATTTCTTTTTGCATTTTTGGGGGATAGTTTGAGAAGGATAAAGGTTAGCTCTTTCTTAAATGCTTTGTAAAATTGTCCTGTGAAACCATCCAGCCCAGGGCATTTGTGTGCTGCGAGTTTTTTATCACTGTTTCGATTTCACTAGGAATTATTGGTCTTTTCAGCCTTTCTGCTTTTTCTTCATTCAGTTTTGGAAGATGATATCTTCTGGAAATTTGTCCATTTAACCCAGGTTTTAAAATTTCTTGGCATATAGTTCTTCATAGTAATTTCTCAAAATATTTTGTATTTCTGTGGTAACAGTTGTAATCTCTCCCCTTTCATTTCTGATTTTGTTTATTGGGGTCCTTTTTTTTTCTTGATGACTGTGCTTATGGGGTTGTGAATTTTGTTTATTTTTTCAAAGCACCAGTTCCTGGATTTATTGATCCTTTGAATTGTGTTTTTAGCAACTGTGTCAATTAATTCTTCTCTGATGTTGATTATTTCCTTCCTTGTACTTGCTCTGGGCTGCCTTTGTTGTTGTTCTTCCAGTTATTGAAAGTGCAGAGTTAGGTTCTTTATTTGAAATGTTTCTATCTTTTTTAGGTAGTCTTTTATCACTATGAACTTCAGTCTCAGAACCTTCGCTGTCCCATAAGTTTTGGGTTGTTGTGAGTTCATTTCCATTTGTTTCCACAAACTTTTTTATTTCTTCCTTAATCTCTTTCTTTACCTGTTCATTAGTTAATAGCATACCTCTTAATCTCCATGAGTTTGATTGTTTTTGAGTTTTTTCCTTGAGGTTGGTTTCTAATTTCAGTCTCTTGTGGTCAGAGAAAATAATTGATATGATTTCAATTTTCTTGAATATTTTGAGGCTTGTTTTGTGTCCTATCATGTGGTTTATCTTTGAAAATGTTCCATGTGCATTTGAAAAGAATGTATATTTTTCTTCTTTGAGATGAAATCCTCTCTCTATATATCAGTTATATCCATGTGATTTAGAACATTGTTCAATGCCTCAATATCTTTGTTGATATTTTGTTTGGAAGATGTACCCATTTTTGGCACTAGGCTGTTAAAATCCCCTACTGTAATTTTGTTGCTGTCAATATCTTGTTGAAGTCCTCCAAGATTTTCTTTATGTATTTGAGTGCTCTTATGTTGGGTGTATATATATATATATGTATAATGTTTCTGTCTTCCTAATGGATTTTTCCCTGGAGTATTATGAAGTGACCTTCCGGGTATCTTTTCATGGCCCCTTTTATGAAGTCTATTTTGTTTGATATAAGTATTGCTACCCTGGCTTTTTTTCCCTATCTGTTTTCTTGGAAAATTTTTTCCAGCACTTCACTTCCTGTCTGTGTAGGTGTTTTGTCCTGAGGTGGCTCTCTTGTAGGCAGTGTATGTGTGGATCATGATTTCTTATCCATTCAGCTATTCTGTGTCTTTTGATTGGAGCATTTAATCCATTTATGTTTAAGGTTGTTATTGATAGGTAGTTATTCATTGCCATTTTTTACCTGTGTTCCTATCTCTCTCACTCTTTTAAAAAAAATTTTCTTAAAGCAGACCCTTTAGCGTCTCTTGTACAGATGGTTTGGAGAAGGTGTATTCATTGAGGCTTCTTTTGTCTGGGAAACTCCTTATTTTGCCTTCCATTTTAATTGAAAGCCTTGCTGGATAGAGTAGTCTTAGTTGCAGGCCTCTGATTTTCATTACTTGGAATATTCCTTGCCATTCCCTTCTGTTGTGTAGTGTTTCCATTGAGAAGTCAGCTGCTATTCTTCTCAGGTTTACATTTTATGTTACTTCCTGTTTCTCCCTTGCTGCCTTTAAGATTCTCTGTTTTTCTTGAAATCTTAATTAAGATGTGTCTCGAAGTGGGTTTGTTTGGGTTCCTCTTGACTGGGACTCTGTATTTCCTGGATTTGTGTGATTTTTTTCTCTCATCAAATTAGGGAAGTTTTCCATTATTACTTTTTCAAGCAGGTTGTCTATCCCTTTCTCGTCTTCTTCTCATTCTGGTATCCCTATTATATAGATATGATTATGTTTCATGTTGTCCTGCAGTTCCCTTAACACCACTTCATTCTTTCCGAGTCTCTCTTTTTTTTTTCTTGCTCTTTCTGGGTGTTTTTTTTTTCTACCTTGTTCTCCAGCTTTTTGATTTTCTCCTCTGCTTCATCTAGGTTGCTTTTGATTCCATCTGCTGTGTTCTTCAGTTCAGAAAATGTATTCTGTATTTCCTCTTGACTCTTGTTGATAGGTTCTATTTCCTTTTTCATGTTGATATATTTTGCACTGAGTTCATTGTAGTTTCCCTGTAGTTTTTGGTGATTCTCTGTGAGTTCATTGAAATTGCTGATAACCATTGCTTTGAACTCAATATCTGATAGTTGACTTGCCTCTATTTCATTTAGCATTCTTACTGAGGCTTCCTCCTTTCTTTTTATTTGGGGTTTATTTATTTGTGTTCCCCTTGGTTTTGAGAATCTTTTTGTTAGCCTCTGCTTTTTAAATTGATCTGTTCTGACTCACTGGGTTTATGGTGTGAACTTCTGTGGTAGAAGACATGATTTTCAGTAGTGCAGTCTTCTTGATCTCTTGAGCTGCTGGTCTTGGGCTGTCATTTATGTTGGTTCACTGTGTGTATTTGGGTTTTGATTGTTGTTGTTTCACTCTTTGCTGGGTTCTTCATTCCAGCCAGTTGACTGAGGGACCTACCACATCTTGTATTCTGTTGTGCAGGTGTTACCAGATTAAAACCACAACTCCCAGGGAACAAATAAAAATCTTCCAAAATATCCCCCCCCCCATCTCAGTATCAACAGAAAATGTGTCAGTATTAATAAGGGGGTAAAGAGATTAAGACTATTATAAGAAAAAAATAAACTATAGTATAAATTCTAGTGATTTAATATGCACAGACTTGTTGGATAAGAAATGAATGTTAAAAAGCTATGCAGGAAAGAAAATATCACTAATCATGGAGAAAACCACAGTTGATTCATCTCGGTAGCCTTTAGTATTTACCACTGTGTTTTTCTTTCTGCATCTGCCTCTGGTCGTGTCAGATGTTGACTCTGTCTGACCTTATTTACCAGTCTGCTCTGAGACTGTAAGAAATCTGCTGTCTATAGTTGTCCCCTTCAGTTGTTAATTAGTCACTTTGCACTCAGCAGTCAGGTTTAAGTCCCTTAGGGCAGGGCAGAATTCCTCCTAGGGTTGGGGCTATTGTTTTCCCTCAGGTTCCTGCTGCTCGGAGGGGAGTAGTCTGCCTGAGTAGGGTGGTGCTGTAGTACGCTCTCACAATTCTCTCCTTCTAACCTCCATCCACAGTCTTTCTTCAAATGTTTCTAGTCCACTCTCTCAAAGGAAATTGATTTTGAGAGGATGGTGGATGCAAACTAATAAGAGTAAGAAGTAAATCCCTGTTTGAGAGGGAGGAAGAAAAAAAATTGAATAGAGAAAACAATGAGATAAAATTCTCACTCAGCTGATCAGGGGCAGGGTGAAGGCCAAATGGAGTAAGACAGCAGGAGAATATTCTATGGGATTTAAAGTAGAAACCAGTAGTGAAAAACTAGGAGTTCCCTTGGAAAAGTACAGCAATAACCATGGTATTTTACCCAACTAGCCACTATTTATAAGAGGTGGAAAAAATAAGACTCTTATTAGAGGGGAAAAGAATGTGAGCTGACTTAAGAAAGAAGAGCAATTATGTGAGATTAGATGGAAGCGATATAGTGAGAGTAAGGGATAGAAACTTGGCATAGTATAACAGAAAATAAAGTTTACCACAAAAGTAATAAAGCTCAGGAAGGTGGCAAAATGGATTAAGCCCACAGATGAGTGCTATATGGAATTTGGAATAACAATAGTATGATAAATATATAATCTGAATAAAAAGAATAAAAAGTAAAAGATCAAGAGTAGTATGTTATTTCACATATGAGTGCAGTGAAAGAGGAAAAATAAAGTGCAATATGAAAGGGAGAATAAAAAGCAAATCAAATAATAAAAACAAGCAAAAGATGTAAATAAATGGAAAGAAGGGAAATAATAAACCATGCAAGTTCAGAAGACGAACAAAGTGAATTTTTTCTTGTCTGCTGGTGTTTGCCTTCTGAATTCTTTCTTCATCTGTCTCTGGTTTTGTCACAGCTACGGGTCTTATTGCCTTACTCTTGAAAAAAAGTGTCCTGCTGATGTTAAACCTGTAAAGCTAGTTTTGCAGGTCTTTTGGGAATCTGCAGGCAGAGGTGTGCTAGGGTCCACTTTTTTCCTTTCCTGTGGTTCTGAAAAGATGGGGGCTCAGTCTGTTCTACAATAATCACAGGTGCCCAGTTTCCAGTCCACACCCTCAGAGTGATCTGAACTGTCCACTCATGCATTTGTGCCAGGCTGGCTGATAATCCTCCTTGTTTTGCACCCCTTTGATCAGTCCATTAGGTTCACTGAGTGGGATCAAATTGTGCCCACACTACTCTCTCTTTGTTGGCCAGAGTGCTGTGCCCATGAGGTCCCTGCACATTGTCTCAGTTTCATTTTGGAAAAAGTCCCTTCGAGTGCCGCTGCCTCTCCAAGCCCCTGCTGCCTAAACTTTGGTAATTTAATTATGATGTGTTTTGGTGTTTCTTCTTGGATTCATCTTCCTTGGGACTCTCTGAATGTCCTGGACTTGCATGACTAGTTCCTTCACTAGATTGGGGAAGTTTTCCTTCATTATTTTTTCAAATAAGTTTTCAATTTATTTCTCTTCCTCTTCTCCTTCTGTCACCCCTATGATTCAGGTGTTGGAACACTTAAAGTCATTCCAGAGGTTCCTCAGACTTTCCTCATTTTTAAAAATTCTTGTTTCTTCATTCTGTTACACTTGAATACTTACTTCTTCCTTTTGTTCCAAGTCATTGATTTGAGTTCTGGTTTCCTTCACTTCGCTGTTGGTTCCCTGTATATTTTGCTTTATCTTACTTTACATAGCCTTCACTTTTTCATCTATTTTCCTACTATACTCATCCATTTTTATGAGCATCCTAATTACCAGTGTTTTGAACTGTGCATCTGATAGGTTGGTTATCTCCTCACTGGTTAGTTCTTTTTCTGGAGTTTTGATCTGTTCTTTCATTTGGGACATATTTCTTTGTCTCAGTGCACCTGTCACATTGTTAGAGGCAGAGCCTTAGGTATTCACCAGGGTGGGGCAACCCACTTTTCTGCATTATGGTGCTGTCTGTGAGGGAAGGGTCAGAGAGGGAACAATGTCACTTGCTCAGCTCTTGCCCCTCTTTCCATCACTTACATCACTTCCCACAAGTGGACTGTACCCTTTCAGGTTATGATTCCTCAGTGGGTTGGCCTGTGTACATTCTAGGATACCATGGGTCTCTCCAACAGATGTTCCTGTGAGACTGGGAGTTTTTCCCACAGATGCAACCCCTACATGATTTTATATCCAGAGGTTTTGAAGCTTTATTTCCTTGTGCTGGAACTCTGGGCTATGCAGTATTTCCTTCTGGCTTATCTGCATGCAGATGTGGGAATGCTTAGTCCACCAGTTGTCACCTTATGGCACATCCTCTTTGCCCAGTCTTCCCATCCCTGCCCTTCCTACCTGTCTGGATGAATGTTTCTTCTTTATCTCCTTGGTTTTGGGATTTATATACAGTTTTATTTTCTGGCAGTTATATATTTTTTTGTTTTTAAATTGGTTGTTATCATTCCTTTGGTTGTGAAAAGAAGCAAAATGTATCTACCTAAGGCTTCATCTTGATCAGAACTCATTGATAAAACTTTGATTCAACTTCCAGAAAGAAGCACCTAATACCCATAAAGTGTGTCCAGGATGATGAATAACAAAATTTAAAATGTTTCATATTACTAAACTAATTTTCCATGTCAATGTAATAGGCAGCTCCTAGGGCACTGAGTCCAGAGGTTAACCTTTAGAATATTAGTATTGTAAAAGGTTAAAGTGAGGACTGGAAAAACCAACCTCCCTCCCTCCCTCCCTCCCTTTGTCCCTCCCTCCCTCTCTTATTTTCTATCCCTGCCTGCATTCTTTAACTCCAAAAACTAAGACAGTATTTTTTCCTTTTAGCATACTTTATTAAATCTGGCTGCGGAGCTATGGAATTCCAAGAAAAGTGTTTGACTGTTCTCACCATATCCTGAGAGGGAGAATTGAATCAAGTACCAAGAATTTATTTTTAGGGAGGATTGTATCCCCAACATCTCTATTTTTATCTATTTTCCTCTCCCCCTCTTCCTCTCCCTCTCTCCCTCTCCCTCTCCCCCTCCCTCCCTCTGTTGAAAATTCAGGATTCTCATTTGTGCCAAAATGTTACTGAAAACTCTCATGGTGGGCCCTGGCCTGGTGGCTCAGTTAGTTTGAGTTTCACCCCATACACCAAAAGTTTGTAGGCTTGATCCCTGGTCAGGGCACATACCAAGGTTGTGTGTTGGATCCCCAGTCAGGGCATGGCATGTATGGGAGCCATATTTTGATGTTTCTCTCTCTCTCTCCCTCCCCCCCCCCATCAATAAACATATGCTCCTCAGGGGAGATTGAAAAACTCATGGTGGGACTTCAGAGGAATTGCAGTTGGCATATCAGATACACCACCCTCAAGAACACCAAGTGCAGCACCTCACTTCTGAGATTTCTTAGCAGAGGCAGCTCCCTAAATTCCTTCATCTTGAAATATGATAGAAAGAAGACTGCTGATGGCACTAGTTTCAGACAACTATGCTTAAACTTGCTGAAGAGATTCATGTGTAGAATTTACATTTATGCTGAGAGAGAAGAGTGTGTGGTGACCTATCATGTGAGTTTGAGGTGGCTATTGAAAATGGTGGGTAGATGGGAACAGGGATAAATGAAAAGGTCTAGAAGAGGTAGTGGGGGAGAATTAGAGTGGATATTCTAAAGGTAGAACAGGATAAGAACTGAGGAGAATGGATCTGATTAAGTGTGTCTTGGGTGATGATGAGTTGCAGTGTGGTGAGAGAAGTTGAATGGACATGGGTACTGCCCAGAGGGCAGTATGACACTTATTTTATTGCTTGTGGGCAACTCTTTGAAGGTTATTCTGGGCAAAGGAGATAACAGAGATCTGCTGTGCTGGTGCTCCCTTTGAAGCTTGGGTCCAGAGACCTGGCATACTTGGCATGGTTTTGCTTAGATAATGGGTTGTTTTCAGATGGTTAGTCTGGGAAATATATTGGAGGAGGGATACAATGGACTGATATCTGTGTCCCCCTTAAAATTCATATGTTGGAACCTAATCCTCAGTATGATGGTATTTGGAGGTGGATCTTTGGTATATAATTAGGTCATGTAGGCAAAACCCTCTTGAATGGGATTAGTGTCCTTAAAAGTAGAAGCTAGAGAGCTAGTTGTAATTTTCCACCATGTGAAGATACAACATAAAGTTGGCAGTCTGTAACCCATAATATGTCATTGTCAGAACCCTGACATGCTGGTACCCTGATCTGGAACTCTCAGCCTCCAGAACTGTGAGAAACACATTTCTGTTGTTTAGGGGCTACCCAGTCTGTGGTACTTTGTTACAGAAGCCTGAACTAAGACAGATAACAGTAGTGGTACAGGGAGAACAGTTAGGGCACAAGTGGATAGTATTCTGGTGAGAGATGATGTGGGGCTGGCTAATGTGCTGGTGCTAGAAATGGAGACCCTCAAAGGTGGAAAGTAGTCATGAGGACAAATGCTGATGCACATAAGGGAAAGGGAAACTTAAGAAACAAATTTTAGTAAGGGGGCATCTTATAAATTAATTTGATGACAGGAAGGGTCAGCTGCAGACACGAAACTGGGTACCACAATGGAGTGTCTTTGGGGAGTAACAGGGTCTTTAAATGTTCAATCTTTATAGTCATTTTTCCCTGAAGTCTTTGGGAACAGATGTGTTTCCAAATGGCAGTCCCATCTGGAGTGGGCACCAGCCTTTTCTTCTTTGTCTTTTGTTTTCCAAAGCTGACCCCAGACATTCTCCCCACATCACTTCCTATCCTTCTGACCTGAACTCCTTGGGGATGTCCCTAGAGAGGCCCCAAAATCATCAGCTGGCACAAAGAGGCTGGCTAGATTAGAGAAAATCCAAGCACACAACACCTCTCTTCCATCCATGTCAAGCTGGTTTCAGGGACTTATCTGCTTCCCTCTAAGAACAATTTGAGAAAAACCTTTTTCCCTTTGCTTTCAAAGGTAGATGAGGGACAATGTATTCTCCCTTCCAAAAATATATTTGCCCGTCATCACTGTTGGTAATTCAAGGTTCAGGTTTCACACTCCAAATTCCAAAATAAAACTCCAATTCTAGTGGGAATTTTTATATGAATAATTTCCCCAGCCTAGTCAATGGTGTGCTTATTCCAAGTAGCAGTCAATATGATTACTCTCATGACTTCCAAGACAACAAATGCATCTGGACTGTGTCTTAGATGCCATCATAACCAATTTCAACATGAAGTGAGACAATGCCAAGCCAGCTTTGATCCTGTGCTGTATTTGAGCATGGTTCTCAACTGAAGGTGAGGAAGCTTTTCAATCCTCTCTGTTCCCTCTGTATAAAAGTTTGACTTTTCCATTGTTGTGTTAGGCAATAGAAATAGTTATTTTGTAACCTTTATTTCATTCTGAAGCTAGGCCTTGGCTTGGCTCACTTTGCCCCAGATAGACAATGAAAAGAAGGAAAGGGGGAACTTGGCAGCAAGGGATATTAGTAGAGATTTTCACCTCAGCAGAAGAAGTTGGGGGCAAAACTCTAGACAAAAACCTGCCATTGTTGACCCCTTCTTAACATTTCAGTCCTGATATTTGTCCTGCATCTTTCAACCTGGTTCCCAGCCACCCTGAGTGGGAATAAGGGAAGGAAAAATGTAGGGGATTCAAAGCCTAGGTTTTTCACAAAGGGTATTGGAACTTCTAAAATTCACAAAAATATGGTGCAAGGGAAGGTCTCTGCAGAGATGCTTTTTTTTTTTTTTTTTATACTAGACAGTCCACAGGCTGGGGATCTAGACAGGTCAGTAGTGGGATTCTGGCTGCATGATACTTTTCCTATCTCTAAAATAAAGATATAAAACTTTCTCATGGTATTCCTGGATACTCTAAATCCACTCCAAATTTGTTCTTCCCTCAGTGCTCCTCATCTCAGAAAATGGTACCACTGTCAATTCAGTTATGCAGTCCTCCAAACTAGGAGTTGTCTTTGACTCCTATCTTTTATATCCACCTACATCTAGTCCATAAGAAAGTTTTCCTAGTTCCATTTCTGAGGCATATTCCACCTTTACCTACTTATCTCCTGCTCCCCCAGCAATACACTAGTTAGTTCCTGGCTATATTTCACCAGTACTCTCACCCTACCTGTTCTCCTGCAATGTATTTGTTAAAGTAACCTAAAAATGCAAATAGGTTTAAAACCCTCCAGTGGCTTGATATTTCTCTTAGAATACAATCCACACTCCATACCCCTTTCTATTGGTTTCAAGATCTTCACCCATCAGTCTCTGCCTGTCTCTCTGGCTCCATGCCACACATATTTCCATCTGGCTCACTAAGTTTTAGTAACCCCAGCAATGTTCTGCTGCAAGACCAGAGGGGACAAATTTTTGCATTAAGTTATTTGCTTGACTGTTTCCTTTACCCAGGACACTCTTATCCCTATGCCCAACCACTTCCACTCTTTGCATGACTACCTTTTTCTCATTACCCTTCAGGTCTCAGGTTAAATGTAACTTTCTTGTCCACTCTGAAGAAAGGATCACCTGCCCAATACCACTTTCTATGGCATCACTCTATTTTAGTTTTATTCGCAGATCTTTTATTCCTTTGTACATTATTTGTGTGCTTTTCATGCTTATTGCTGGTTTCTATCCAGATCATAAGCTCTCTGAGAACAGAAGCCTTATCTGAATTATTCCCCATGGTATTTCTAGCATCTAGAATAGTGCTTGAGCATAGTAGATGCCCAATATATGTTTGTTGAAAATGAATAGATGAATGAGTGAGTGAATGAATGAGTATATAAATAAGATCAATAAATTGCTGTGAGGATTAGGTTTAATAATGGAGGAAAATATTTGTAAACTGCACAGCACCATCTTCTGCAGTTATTTGCCTTTGCTCACATTATAAAGCTTGCAATGCCAATTCCCAAGAACTTCTATCCACAGAATATGGAAATTGGGCATTTTTTGTAACAGTTCTTTGTCTTATGCTTTGGCTACCCATGTGCTCATTTGTTTTGTGGCTAGTCAGTGCTTGCTTCTTCACCACCCCAGTACATACAGCATTTAGTTTGGATGACCCATCACCTCATTTTATATTTCTCAACATGGTAAAGCCTGGATTATTAGGTTAAAGAACTCAAATATAATTTAGGGAATAGTTTGTTTATCCAATTCATAGTGATCCTCTAACTGTTTTACTGGAGCAGCTGGTTTGCATATACCCAGGCCCATAAACCACAGGTTTTAAGATAAGCCATGCTAAGAGAGTCCTTTATTCTTCCAAGTTAGATAAAGTGAATAGTCGATTCTCTCTGTTTGTGTGTATGCCTTTCAGAGAGCAGCTTAAAGACACATAACTATTGTCTTTTGCTAAATACTAAAAAACCCAAGACACTTCCCCTAAAGGTTTTTCCTCAAGTTTCCCAATTTTGTGTTTCTCCAAACCTTTGATTTGGGGACTTCCAATTGATTGCTTGAGTAGTATGCCTTCTGCCTCTCCAAATAGTATATATTGCTTTGGCTTTCTTTTCTGCCAAACCAATCCATTTCCCCATACCTGGAAGTGCCACCGGAGGTGATAGTCACTACTCTCTTGAGAGATGCTGAGGGAGGCTCAGTCACCTGCCATGATCAACATAAATGGTCTATGATATTGGCTCCATGGCAACAGCAACATTGCTGCAAGACAGAAAGGCTTGTGCACTTCCCAAGGGCTTTCTTATAAACTAGATTTCTTCAAAGACAGTTAGAAGAGGCTGAATCCAAAATGGGATAGCTAGATTGCTTTCTGACTGCAGTTTTTCAATAAAGGAAATGAATTTTCATATCTCCTAAAATGACTATCCTTGACTATGAGAATATTTAGGAACCCTGATTTGTAGCAATAAGATATTTGCTGCTCAGAAAACACGATTATTCATGATGAAGATGGCAGCAAGGTAGGTGGGAGCTGAACCCATATGACTGGGCACCCATCTGGGACACTTAGAGTATCTTCAGAAGAACAGAATGAACAGCCAACATGATCCCAGCTTATATGATGTTTGGAAGCCCAAGATTGCAGAGGATGCTGAAAAAAAAGATGGTAAGGTGATTTTGGAGGCCATGGGAATATCCCTGAGCCCTGCACCAGGGGCCATGCCTTAGTAGGAGCTTTGTAAGAGAGGTGAGTCAGCGATTGTAACTTTGCAACTCCCTCCCCTCCCTGAGCAGGGAAGCCAGTCCTGCACCAGGAGAGACCTGGATGATTGAAGTTGCTAGGGGGATAAAGACATAGTAGGAGACAGAGCAGGCTGCATTCCCTGATTAGGCTGTGGTCTCTGGCTGTGACAATACCAGATAAATTAGTGATCTGGGTGACACTTGGAGATGGGAGAAGAGTTGGGGCATGTCTGACCATAACCCAGATAGTATTGGGACTGGTCAGAGAATTGGGCTCTATGTAAAGCCAGGTGATTGTTAGGAAAGACCTTCAGCAACCAAGGGGAATTTGCTCAAGAAAAGGCTCACAGACACTGTTCAGGGACCTCTGGCACACAAAAGCTGGGCCAGCAAAGAAGGAGGAGGAGGGGCACAGTTTGCTTCAAACCGGGACACCTAACAGATTGATCAAAGAGGGGCTCAAAGAGGGATACAATAAGGTGGATTAAAGGTGGCAAGCATGGACAGTAGGGGCAGTGAAGCACTCTGAGGGGCCTGGGCTGGAGGCTGGGCATCTATCAATATTGTAGCCTAGACTGAGTCCCCATCCTTGCAAAACTACAGGAAAGGAAAAAAAAATAGAGGCTAGCTCCCCCTGACTGCAGCATTCAGGAAGACCAGCAAAACTCATTTGACAGTTTAAAGTCAGGAGGAGGCACTTTTTTTTCTTTTTTCAAGTGTGAGATAATAAGACATGGAGCTGTGAAAGAACCAAAGACACATCAACAGACAGATCAGAAAGCTAATGCCAACAACTGAGACAAATTTCACTTTGCTATGCTACAGAACTTGCATTTTATCTTTATTATTTTTGTTATCTTTTTTCACTTTTTTTCCATTTGGTGCTCTTTCATTCTTTGATTTCATTGCTTGACTGATTTCCTCTGTTCTCCCTTTCATGCTGCATTTTAATTTTTCTATATTCACTTCACTTGCATTCCAATAATACATTACTCTTGGTATTTTATTTATTTTTTAATATAATTTTATTTTCATTGTTCTTAAAGTACAAATTTTTGTCTTCTACTCCCATCCCAGCCCACCCCTCAACCCTCCCCAGCTGCCTCCCATTTCCACCCCACCCATAGTTTTTGTCCATGTGTCCTTTAAGTTTGTTCCTGTAAACCCTTCCCCTTTTCCCCTGAAATTCCCTCGCCTCTCCCCTCTGTTTACTCTCAGCCTGTTCTCTATTTCAGTGTCTCTGGTTATATTTTGCTTGTTTGCTTGTTTTGTTGATTAGGTTCCTGTTAAAGGTGAGATCATATGGTATTTGTCTTTTACTGCCTGGCTTATTTCGCTTAGAATAATGCTTTCCAGCTCCATCCATACTGGTGCAAAGGGTAGGAGCTCCTTCTTTCTTTCTGCTGCATAGAATTCCACTGTGTAAATGTACCATAGTTTTTGATCCACTCATTTACTGATGGGCACCTAGGTTGTTTCCAACACTTAGCCATTGTACATTGTGCTGCTGTGAACATTGGGGTGTCTAGGACTTTTTGGATTGGTGTTTCAGGGTTCTTAGGATATAATGCCAGCAATGGCATTGCTGAGTCAAAAGGCAGATCCATTTTTAGTTTTTTGAGAAAATTCCATACAGTTTTCCATAGTTGTAGTACCAGTCTGCAATCCCACCAACAGTGCATTAGGGTTCTCTTTTCTCCACAACCTCTCCAACATTTGTTGTTTCTTGTTTTGTTTATGATGGCCATCCTGACTGGTGTGAAGTGGTATGTCATTGTGGTTTTAATTTGCATCTCTCTGATAGCTAGTGATACTGATTTCATGTGTCTCTGGATGCTCTGTATGTCCTCCTTGGATAAGTGTCTTTTCAAGTCCTTTGCCCATTTTTTATTGTATTGCTTGTCTTCTGAGAGTGGAGTCATGTAAGTTCTTCATATATTTTGGGGATTAAACCCTTGTCTGAGGTACCATTGGCAAATATGTTTTCCCACACAGTTGGTTCTCTTTTTATTTTAATACTGTTTTCTTTAGCCATGCAGAAGCTTTTTATTTTGATGACATCCCATTTGTTTATTCTTTCCTTTATGTCCCTTGCTCTAGGGGACATATCAGTAAAAATGTTGCTGCATGAAATATCTGAGATTTTGCTGCCTATATTCTCCTCTAGGACTTTATCCGTGTCACAGCTTATATTTGAATCTTTTATCTTGAAATTATTTTGGTGTATGGTGTAAGTTGGTGCTTGAGTTTCATTTTTTTTTTTTGCACATAGCTGTCCAGTTCTTCCAACACTATTTGTTAAAAGGGCTATTTTTACTCCACTTTATGTTGCTGCTCCCTTTGTGAAATATTAATTGATCAAAGAAACTTGGGCTTATTTCTGGGCTCTCTGTTCTGTTCCATTGGTCCATGTGCCTGTTTTTATGCCAGTACCAGAATGTTTTGATTACAGTGGCCTTGTAATACAGATTGGTATCAGGTATTGTGATCCCTCCTACTTTGCTTTTCTATCTCAAAATTGCAGCAGCTATTCGGGGTTGTTTATGGTTCCATATAAATTTTTGAAGTGTTTGTTCTATGTCTGTGAAATAAGCCATTGGTACTTTAATAGGAATTGCATTGAATGTGTAAATTGCTTTGGGTAGTATGGACACTTTGATGATATTAATTCTTCTGATTCATGAACTCAGTATATGTTTCCATTTGTTTGTGTCTTCCTTGATTTCTTTCTTCAGTGCTGTGTAGTATTCTGCATACAGGTCTTTTACCTCTTTGGTTAGGTTTATTCCTAGATATTTTATTTTTCTTTTTGCTATCTTGAATGGGATTTTTTTTTCTTGATTTCTGCTTCTGCTGTTTCATTGTTGGTACACAGAAATGCCTTTGATTTCTGGATATTGACTTTGTATCCCACTGTTTTGCCAAATTCATGAATTAGGTTGAGCAGTTTTTTGGTGGAGTCTATAGGACTTTCTATGTACACTATCATGTCATCTGCAAATAATGACAGTTTTGTTTCCTCCTTTCTGATTTGGATGCCTTTTATTTCTTTTTCTTGTCTGATCGCTGTGGCTAAAACTTCCAATACTGTCTTGAATAGAAGTGGTGAAAGTGGACAACCTTCTCTTGTTCCTAATTTTAGTGGAAAAATTTTTAGTATTTTCTGATTGATTATGATATTGGCTGTAGATCTCTCATATATGGCCTTTATTATGTTGATGAATGCTCCCTGGGTTCTCACTTTGCAGAGTGTTTTTATCATAAATGGGTGCTATACCTTATCAAATACTTTTCCTGCATCTATCAATATGATCATGTGATTTTTGTCTTTGCTTTTGTTTATGTGATGTATTACATTTACTGATTTGTGAATGTTGAACCATTCTTGCATCCCTGGGATTAATCCCTCTTGGTCATGGTGTATGATCCTTTTAATGTATTTTTGGATGCGGTTTGCCAATATTTTGTTGAGGATTTTAGCATCTGTGTTCATCAGCAATATCAGCCTGAAATTTTCTTTCTTTGTTGTGTCTTTATCTGGTATTGGGTTAAGAATGATGTTGGCTTCATAAGAAGGGTTTGGGAGTCTTCCATCATTTTGCATTATTTGAAATAGTCTGTGAAGTATAAGGGTTAGCTCTTCCTTAAATATTTTATAGAATGTTCCTGTGAAACTGTCCAGTACAGGGCTTTTGTGTGTCAGGAGTTTTTTGATTACAGCTTCAATTTCATCTGCTGTTATTGGTCAGCTCAGACTTTCTGCTTCTTCTTTAATGAGTTTTGGAAGATTATATTTTTATAGAATTTTGTCCATTTCACCTAGGTTTTCAAATTTCTTGGCATACAGTTCTTACCAATTTCTCACAACTTTGTATTTCTGTGATATCAGTTGTAATCACTCCTCTTTCATTTCTGATGGTGTTTATTTGGGTTGTCTCTCTTTTTTTCTTAATGAATCTGCTTAAAGGCTTGTCAATTTTGTTTATCTTTTCAAAGAACCAGCTCCTGGGTTCACTGATCCTTAGAATTGTGCTTTTAGTCTCTATGTCATTTAATTCTGCTCTGATCTTGGTTATTTCCTTCCTTCTACTTGCTCTGGGCTGTCTTTGTTGTTGTTCCTTGAGTTATTGTAGACATAGTGTTAGGCTGTTTGTTTGGAATGTTTCTATCTTTTTTAGGTAGGCCTGTGTCACTATGAGCTTCCCTGTCAGTACTGCCCTTGCTGTGTCCCATACGTTTTGGGTTGTTGTGAGTTCATTTTTGTTTGTTTCCAGAAACTTTTTGATTTCTTCCCTAATTTCATTCTTGACCCATTCATTGTTTAATACCATGCTATTCAATCTCCATGATTTTGAGTGTTTTGGGTTTTTTCCTCGAAGTCAGTTTCCAGTTTCAGTCCCTTGTGGTTGGAGAAAATGCTTGATATGATTTCAATTTTCTTGAATTTTTAAGGCTTGTTTTGTGTTCTATCATGTGGTCTATTGTGGTCCACATGTGGTCATGTGGTTCTATCATGTGGTTCTATCATGTGGAAAGTGTTTCATGTGCATTTGAAAAGAATGTGTATTTAGCTTCTTTGGGATGAAGGGCTCTCTATATATCAGTTAAGTCTATTTCATCTATGGCATTGTTCAATGCCACAATATGGTTGTTGATATTTTGTTTGGAAGATCTATTCATTTTGGACAGTGGGGTGTCATAATCCCCTACCATAATTGTTCCACTATCAATGTCTTTCTTGAAGTCCTCCAAGATTTTCTTTATGTATTTGGGTGCTCCTATGTTGGGTGCATATATATTTACAATGTTTATATCTTCTTAGTGTATTCTCCCCTTGAATATTATGAAGTGACCTTCTGGGTCTCTCATTATGGCCCTTTTATTGAAGTCTGTATTGTCTGATATTAGTATTGCTATGTTGAGGACCGCCCTGCCTGTTCTCAGGAAGCTGTAACCCCCTGTGACTTAGGCTGAGTGAAAGACCTCCGAAACAGGAGCCACAAAGGAGCCAAAACTTATTTCCCTGGCATGAACGCTGCCTGTTCATATGCCTCATTTCTTTTCATGCTTGAATGGCAGTCAATGACAGGTAACAATTTTCTTGGATAGAGAATGAACTTAAGACAGACGTGTTCACGAAGGAATGACAAGGACAAGACTTGCGGATCTGTGGAAATAACAGGGTGATCAACATCAATCACCAATTTTGCCAATGACTGAGTCCTTGAGAAATCCAAGTCTCCCAGCTGCCTTTGTCTCCTCTGCCCAACTCAAGCCCATTGGAAGTAACACGGTGGCACAGTCCAGAACAGAAATGGTGGACTCCCAGGGTAATCAGGCCTAAGACATAGAATAAGAAAGACCCTGTGAAATCTGCTTGCTGGAGGATGCTCTTTAATTAAAATATGAAGTCACAGGTAGGAAACAGAACTAAGCTTTAAGTCCTATAGTCTTTTTAAATGATAAAACCCCAAAATCTCTGGCTTAGGATCCCACTAGGAAATCTGCCAGCACCTTTCAAAAGCTAACTACTTGTAATTTATAAACTGTATTGGTATTCAAGAATAAAACCCTGCTTGTTCAGGGGGGTGGGGTGCTCTCCCCACTTGAGAGAGGGTGGCCATTCTGTCCCGATTCTCCCACAGGACCTGGTTGTCTCTGTGTATGTTTTTCTCGTGTTTCGAAGAACCATCCACACCATTCCGTGCTCACTACAGGCAGGTGGGCACGCATCATTGCTACCCTGGCTTTTTTATCCTGTCCATTTGCTTGGAAAATTTGTTTCCAACCCTTCACTTTCAGTCTGTGTATATATTTTGCCCTGAGTTGGGTCCCTTGTAGGCAGTATGTGTGACGATCATGCTTTCTTATCCATTCATCTATTCTTTGTCTTTTGATTGGAGCAGTTAATCCATTTACATTTAAGGTTATTATTTATAGATACTTATTCATTGCCATTTTTGTATTCTTGTTCCACTCTCTCTCTCTCTCTCTTTTCCTTCCTTTCATTAAAGCAGACCCTTTAGTATCTCTTGCAGAGCTGGTTTGGTGGAGGTGTATTCTTTTACACTTATTTTGTCTGAGAAGCTCCTTATTTGGCCTTCTATCTTGATTGACAGCCTTGCTGGTTAAAGTAGCCTTGGTTGCATGCCTCTGTTTCTCATTACCTGAAATATTTCTTGCCATTCTCTTTTGGCTTGGGGCATTTCTATTGAGAAGTCATCTGCTAGTTTTATCAGGACTCCCTTGTATGTTACTTCCTGTTTCTCCCTTGCTGCCTTTAAGATTCTCTCTTTGTCTTGGAATTTTGCCATTTTAATTATGATTTGTCTTGAGGTGGGCCTCTTTGGGTTCTTCTTGGTTGGGGCTCTTTGTGTTTCCTGGATTTGTGTTACTTTTTCTCCCATCAAATTAGGGAAGTTTTCCATCATTATTTTTTTCAAATAGGCTTTCTATCCCTTGGTCGTCTTCTTCTCTATCTGGTATCCCTATTATATGGATATTATTATGTTTCATATTGTCCTGCATTTCTCTTAATCCCTCTTCATTCTTTCTGAGCCTGTTTTTATTTTCTTGCTTTTTCTCATTGTTTTTTTTTTCTTTACTTTGTCCTCCAGGTCACTGATGCAATATTCTACTTCATCGATCCTGTTTTTGATTCCTTCTACTGTGCTCTTCAGTTCAGAAATTGTATTCTTCATTTCCTCTTGTCCCGTGTTCATAGTTTCTATTTTATTTTTCATGTTGATATAGTGTGCAGTGAGTTCATTGTAGTTTCCCTGTAGTTCCTGGTAATTCACTGTGAGCTCATTGAGTTTCCTGATAACCATTGCTTTGGACTCAATATCTGATAATTGAGTTGCTTATAATTCATTTAGCATTCCTTTCTGAGACTTCCTCCTTTCCTTTCATTTGGGGATTTTTTCTTTGTCTTTCCATAGTTTGTGAGATTCTTCTTATTAGCCTCAGCTTCTTAAATTGATCTGTTCTTCCTCCCTAGGTTTTGGTGTAAACTTCTATGCTAGAATACCTGTGAGATTCAGTGGTGCAGTTTCCTTGATCTCCCAAGCTCAGTGGTCTTGGGCTATCGTTTAAGTTGGCTCTGTGTTTGTCTCTGGGTTTTGATTGTTGTTGGGTCTTTCTTTGGTGGGTCCTTCCCACCAGCTGGTTAATTGAGAGTCAGTCTGTCTACCATCTCTTGTATTTTGTTGTGCTGGTGAGGGCAGGTTGTGTTGAAGCTGTTTCTTCCATGTGTACAAGGTTTTGAGGATTCTCTCTTGCTCTTGTTCAGTTGTTTTTCTGGGTTATTTACCTACTATATACTTGTATTTCCAGATAGGTCCTAGATTGAAGTTTGTGTGGCTTCCAGTTCCTCCTTCTCCTTCTTCTGTTGTTATCTGTTGGTGGTTCCTATGTTGTTGGATTTCCTCTTCCAATGGTATCCTGGTGTTCACAGCTTCCATGTACTTTTTTTTTGTGATCTGATATCAACATAAGGTAAGTGCCACCAATTTAAAGCCAATAGATGTTCCAAATTTGGGGTTTGTAACAGGAAAAAAATACTCAGGTAAACAGTTTACAAACCAGATAGGCACAGCCTCCAAAGGAAATTGAAAGTGATTCCCTGGTTTTTTATTTTTTATTCTTTTTATTCAGAACATGTATTTCTTGTCATATTATTTTTGGTCCAAATCCCACAAAACACCATTCCCTGGTCTTGTTCCATTTCACTGTCTTCCTATTCTTGATTACAGTGTGGTTAACTTTATTCTCTCACACACTATGCAAAGTTTCTATCCCTTATTCTCACTATATCTCACAATCTAACCTAGCTTAAACACTCTGTTTTCTGGAGTCACGTCACATTATTTTCCCATTCTTTTCCCCTGTAATAAGAGTCTTATCTTTTTTTCACCTTTTAAAAAAGTGACTGGTTGGGCTAAATATCAAGTTTATTGCTGTACTTCTGCAAAGGATCTCCTCTGTGTTTTCTACTTGCTGTTACTTTAAATCCCATAGAATACTTTCCCACTGTCATAATCCATTTTGCCTTTGCCTTCCCCAGATCATATACAAGACAAGGTGGGAGTTGTGAATACCAGTAAATCAACTTGAGGAAAGAACCCACCAACAAAGGAGACACCAATGGGTAAAACCTAAGTACAATAAGTGAGCACACACAAATGGAGAAAAGTGCAACCCTAGAGCATCCAGAAAAGGAGATCAAAGAGAACACACCACTGAGTCCTACAGAACTCCTACCACAGAAGTTCACCCTACAATGACAACAAGCAAAACAGAGCATCAGAAATCGTAGACACAAACGAAAAGAGTCACCTAAAATGAGGAGACAAAGAAAGAAGTTGCAAACAAAAGGAATGAAAGACTCTTCACTAAAAGAGCTAAATGAAATGGAGGCAATCAAACTATCATATATAGAATTCAAAACAATGTTTATAAGGATGCTCAAGGAACTCATTGAGAAATACAAGGAACTGAGTAAGAACTACAATGGTATGAAAAAGGAAATAGAAACTATAAACAAGAACCAGAAAGAAAGGAAGGATACAATTTCTGAAATTAAAAAAAAACACTAGATGGAATTACAAACAGATTGGATGAAGCAGAGGACATAATCAGTTAGCTGGAAAACAAAGTAGAAAGAAATATCCAAGTAGAGCAGCTGCCTCAAAAATGACTAAAAAATATGAAGATAGCTTAAGGCAACTGCAAGACAATGTGAAATGCAACCACATTCAAATCAAAGGAATACCAGAAGGAAGAGAAAAGGAGCAAGGGAGGGAAACTGAGTTAAAAAAAAATGACAGGAATACTTCCAAACCTGGAGAGGGAAAAAAAACCACCCAAATTCAGGAAGTATAGAGGGTCCCAATCCAGATGAACCCAAGGAAGCCTACTCCAAGACACATCATAATTAAAATGTGAAGTTTTTTTAAAAAAGAGAATCTTAAAAACCACAATGGAGAAACCAGAAATAACATAGGAGGGGGCTCCAATAAAGCTAGCAGCTGATTTTTCAACAGAAACACTACAAGCCAAAAGATACCAGCAAGAAATATTCCAAATAATGAAAGCAAAGACTTACAAGCAAGACTACTCTACCCAGCATAGCTCTCAATTAAAATGGAAGGCAAAATAAGGAGTTCCCAAAACAAAAGAAGACTGAAAAAAATACACCTCTACCAAACCAGCACTGCACAATGTGCTAAAGAGATTTCAATAAGGAGAGGAAGAAAAAGAGTGAGAGAGGAAAATAGGTACAAAGGGGTTAAAATGAATAAGTACCTTTCAGTAATAGCCTTAAATGTTAATTAATTAAATATCCCATTCAAAAGACATAGAGTAGCTCAATGGATTAGAAAACATAACCCACATATAAGCTGACTACAGGAGACCCACCTCAGAAAAAAAGACCTACACAGACTGAAGGTGAAAGGTTGGAAAAAAATATTCCAAGCAAATGGACAGGGAAAAGGAGCTGGAGTAGCAATGCTTATATCAGGCAAAATACATTTCAGAACAAAGGTCATAAAAGAAGACACAAGGACACTTCATAATACTAACAGGCAGAATCCACCAAGAAGACATAAACATCATAAACATATATGCAACCAACATAGGAGAGCCTAAATATATAAGGAAAATCTTGAAGGACTTCAAGAAAGATACAGGCAGCAACAAACTTATACTAGGGGATTTTAACACCCCACTGTCCAAAATGAATACATCTTCTAAACAAGATATCAACAAGGATATCATTGCATTGAACAATGCCCTAGATCAAATGGAATTAAGTGATATCTATAGAACTTTTCATCTCAAAGAATCAAAATAAACGTTCTTTTCAAACACACATGGAACATTTTCAAAGATAAACCACATGATAGGACACAGAAAGAGCCTTAACAAATTTGGGAAAATTGAAATCATATCAAGCATTTTCTCAGACCACATGGTCCTGAACCTGGAAAACAACTGCAAGGAAAAAAATTAAAAACACTCAAATTCATGGAGATTTAATAGCATCCTATTAAATAATAATTTGGTTAATAATGAGATCAAGGAAGAAATAAAAATATCTCTGGAAACAATGAATATGAACACACAACAGTCGAAAACTTATGGAACACAGCAAAGGCAGTCCTGAGAAGGAAGTTCATAGTGATACAGGCCTACCTAAAAAAAGATAGAAACATTGCAAAGAAACAATCTAACCCTACATCTACTAGAACTGGAAGAACAGCAACAAACAAAGCCTAGAGTGAGTAGAAGGAAAGAAATAACCAAGATCAGAGCAGACTTAAATGACATAGAGACTAAAAGAATAATCCAAGGGGTCAATAAATCCTGGATGTTTGTCTTTGAAAAGATAAACAATATTGACAAGCCTTAAAGCAGACTCATCAAGAAAAAAAAAGAGAGAGGACCCAAGTAAAGAAAATGAGAAATGAAAGAGGGTAGATTACAACTGATACCACAGAGATACAAAATATTGTAAGAAGTTACTATGAACAACGATATGCCAAGAACTTTGAAAACCTGAGTGAAATGGACAAATTTTTAGTAAAATATTATTTCCAAAAATTGAATAAAGAAGAAGCAGAAAGCCACTTCTGGCACACAAAAGACCTGGACCAGACAGTTTCACAGGAGAACTTTACAAAATGTTTAAGGAAGAGCTAACCCGTATCCTTATTAGACTATTGCACAAAATCCAAGAAGAAGGAAGACTCCCAAACTCATTTTACAAAGCCAGCATAATCCTAATTTCAAAACCAGATAAAGACCCAACAAAGAAAGAAAACTACAAGCCAATATTGCTGATTAATATAGAAATAAAAACCCTCAACAAAATATTGGCAAGCCTCATCCAGCAATACATTATAAAGATCATACACCATGATCAAGTGGGATTCATCCCAAGGATGGTACAGTATTCACAAGTCAGTAAATGTAATACATCACATAAACAAAAGACAAAAGACACATGATCATATCAATAGATGCAAAAAAAGCATTTGATAAGGTACAGCACCCATTAATGGTAACAACACTTGGCACAGTGGGAGCAGAGGTTGCATGCCTCAACATAATAAACGCTATGTACGAGAAACCTACAGCCAACATGATACTCAACAGACAAAAACCAAAATCTTTCCATTTAATATCAGGAACAAGACAAGGATGTGCACTTTCACCACTTCTATTTATATAGTATTTGAAGTCCTAGTTCCAGATATCAGACAAAAAAAAAAGAAAAGCATCTAAATTGGAAAGGAAGAAGTAAATCTGTCACTGTTTGTACATGATATGACAATGAATGATTGAAAGCTCTATAGGTTACAACAAAAACTACTTCATCTAATATGTAAATATGGTATAGGAGCAGGATACAAAGTTAATATTCAGAAATTGAGTTATTTTTATATACCAACAACACAATATGAGAATTTGAAATCAGGAAATAAGTTCCATTTTCTATAGCAACAAGAAAAATAAAGTGCTTAGGAATCAAAGTCACCAAGAACATAAAAGATCCATACTCAGAAACCCACACAATACTGAAGAAAGAAATTAATGAAGACACAAATAAATGGAAACATATACCATGTTCATGGATTGGATGAATTAACATAATCAAAATGTCCATACTACCCAAAGCAACTGATAGATTAAAAGCAATTTCTATTAAAATACCAATGACATATTTCACAGGTATAGAACAGACATTTCAAAAATTTACATGGAACCTTAAATGACCCTGAATAGCCACAGTAATTTTGAGAAAGAACAACAAAGTAGGAGGGATCACAATGTCTCATATCAAATTATCTTATAAGGCCACTGCAATGAAAAGAGTCTGGAGCTCGCATAAGAACAGACACATAGATTATGGAACAGAATACATAGCCCCAAAATAAACCCAAGTCTATGACCAATTAATATTTGACAAAGGGAAAGAAGCATAAAATGGATTAAAAATCACCTCTTCAACAAATGATGTTGGGAGATATGGAAAACTATATACAAAAAGATGAAACTGGGCCAGCAGTTCACATCACACACAAAAATAAACTCAAGATTGTTAAAAGACACAAGTCATAATACCATAAAAGTCATAGAGGAGGACATAGGCAGGAAAATGCCCTATATTTCATGCAGCAGTATTTTCACTGATATGTCCTCTAGAGCAAGGGATATAAAGAAAGAAATAAATGGGACTTCATCAAAATAAAGAGCTTCTGCACAGCTATAGAAAACATCAGCAAAATTAAAAGACAACCAACTGTATGGGGAGTTATGTTTGCAAATGATACCTTGGACAAGGGTTTGATCTCCAAAATATATAAAGAACTCACATGACTCTAAGAACACAAGCAATGCAATTAAAAAATGGGCAAAGGACTTGAACAAACACTTCTCCAAGGACTACATACAGAGGGCCCATAGACATATGAAAGGAAGCTCAGCATCTTTAGCCATCACAAAGATGCTATTTAAAACCACAGTGAGATACCATTTCACACCAGTCAGAATGGTCATCATGAACAAATCAGCAAAGAACAAGTGCTTGAGACATTGTGGAGAAAAGGGAACCCTAGTGCACTGTTGGTGGGAATGCATATTGGTTCAGCCACCATGGAAAACAGTATGGAATTTCCTGATAAAACTAAAAATGGAACTGCCTTTAGACCAGCAATTCCACTGCTGGATTATACACTAAGGACTCTGAAACACCAATTAAAAAGAACCTATGCATCCCAATGCTCATAGCAGCACAATTTACAATAGCCAAATGCTGGAATTAACCTAAATGCCTATCAGTAAATGAGTGGATAAGATTCCATGGTGCATTTACACAGTGTAATACTACACAGCAGAAAGAAAGAAGTTCCTACACTTCGGGATATCATGGATGGTACTGAAGAGCATTATGCTAAATGAAATAAGCCAGACAGTGAAAGACAAATACTATATGTTCTCCCCTATAATTTAAACCTAATCAACAAAACAAAGAAGCAAACAATATAACCAGAAACATTGATATAAAGAACAAACTGACTGTAAACAGAAGGGAGGGGAGAGAGGGATAATGGGGGAAAAGAGGGGAAGAGCCATCAAGGAACATGTATGATGGACACATGGACAAAACCAAAGGCCGTAAGTTTGAGGTTGGGAGGTAAAGATAGTTGGGGTGGTATGCATAATGGGCAGAAAATGTAGACCACTGTACTTGAACAACAATAAAAATATTGTAAAAAAAGAAGAAAATATTATTATTGTTTTTGGCCTTGAATTATTTTATATTTCTCTAAATATTTTCCTCATTTATGTCAATATAGATGTGTCTCTCAGGAATAAGGATTTCTTTTACCTTATTCCTTGCATAGTGGTTATTGTTACTGTGATAAACCTTACAGAAAGAAATTATATCAATTGTAGCACTGTGTTCATTCTCTTTTTTTAATTTTTGTCCAAGAACAGTTGTCTCCATTTTCACCCCACCATGCACCCCCACCCGATCTATCCCTGCTTCCCACCCCTGAACCTATCCCCTTTACCTTTGTCCATGTGTGCTTTACACATGTTCCTCAATGGACTTTGCTCTGTTTCCCCCCACCTTCCTACTCCCCCCTTCCCTTTGGTCACTGTCAATGTGTCCTTTATTTCAATGTTTCTGGTCATAATTTGCTTGTTTGTTTTGTTGATTTGGTTCTACTTGTGGGTGAGATCATATTGTATTTGTCTTTCACTGTCTGGCTTATTTCACTTGTCATAATGCTCTCCAGTTCCATCCATGCTGTCAGAAAAGGTAGGAGCTCCTTCTTTCCTTCTGCTGCGTAGTATTTTATTGTGTAAGAGTACCATAGTTTTTTATCCACTCATTTCCTGGTGGGCATTTAGGTTTCTTCTAGCACTTGGCTATTGTGAATTGTGCTGCTGTGAACATTGGGGTACATAGGTTCTTCTGAATTGGTGTTTCAAGATTCTTAGGGTATAATCCCATTAATGGTATTCCTGGGACAGGGCCATGTTCATTTTCAATGGAAAGAAAGCACAGAAAACAACCAAGTTCAGACAACCCATGCTGTAAGATTGCAGCTGCAAATTTCTTATAACTTTAATTATGATCCTCTGTTTTTCATATTTTATCACTTTTCAGATGATGTGTCAAAACAATTTACAGTTATAAGACCTTAACCATTTGAAAATCTTATTCTTGATCTTAGGAATCTTACAAATGACATAATTTATTCAGAACAAGTTGAATATTAGCTTCCTAGGCAACGTATTGCAATGGGCTCTTGTGTTTTCACTGTTAATTTTAGAGATTAACATAGTCAGAATTCTGCCAATCTTCACTAAAGGAATAAATACCTCTCATGACAGGAAAAGTGTACACTAAAGTGAAAACTGCTGGATAGCTATATATATTCTGAGTGTCATGGAAACAGAAATCCAAATTCTTTCTAAAGCAAGCTGTTGTGATGTATTTGTCATGAAATCTTTTCTCACTGTTTCCTCTTAGCTCCAATATTGTTATGTATCCCTAAGTCAAATGCCTTATTGGTATAAAAAAGAAATCCTCACTTACAATGTGCATGTGTCCTGGAAGGAAGGATAAATCCTGGCCTAGCTATAGCTGCTGGTCATCTGAAAGACTGACATTTGTGGGGGAGGGTATCTTGCCCAGAACATCTGGGACCAGGGAAATGAAGGAGAGGCACATCCTGAGGGAGGTGAGTTCAGAATACCAAAGAAGAGAATAAATAGGTCATGACAAGAAGAGGAAGGTTGAGATGCTACTCTGCATAGAGGGAAGATGGGGGCTGAGGAGAGGAGGGTAAGAAGTCATGGTTGTGAGGTGAGTGGGTGGGCCTGGGAAAATTTTTGTTTGATAGGGGTAGGGAACTATGACTTCCATCTGGATTTTTATTTGCTTTCTTTGCCATGTGCATGAGAGAACCAACCATACTTCCAACTATAATGACTGACTCTGGTCAATTATGTCCTGGACTGAACAAGTACATGCCTACTTCCACCATTGAGCAAACAAAAGTGGTGAATTTTTGTTCATAGGGAATATTTTTAGAAAATAAAAAAAAAACATTTGGTGATTGGTGACATTGAGAATCTTTCTATATGTCTATTACCCATCTGTATGTCCTTTTTGGAGAACTGTCTACATCAGAGAAATGCAAATTAAAACCACAATCAGATATCAACTCACAGCTATCAGAATGGCTATCATCAATAAACCAACTAACAACAAGTGCTGGAGAGGATGTGGAGAAAGGGGAACCCTTCTGCACTGTTGGTAGGAATGTAGATTGGTATAGCCACTGTAGGAAGAGGTATGGAGATACTTTAAAAAATTAAAAAGGGATCTGCCTTATGACCCAGCAATTTCACTTCTGGGAATTTTTTAAAGTAATTTTTTAAAGATTTTATTTACTTTTTTATGGAGAGGGGAAGGGAAGGAGAAAGAGAGGGAGAGAAACATCAATGTGTGGATGCCTCTTGTATGCCCCCCACTGGGGGCCTGGCCCACAATCCAGGCATGTACCCTCACTGGAAATTGAACCAGCAACCCTTTGGTTCACAGCCCACATTCAATACACTGAGCTACACCAGCTAGGGCTCCACTTCTGGGAATTTATCTGAAGTAACATGAAACACTAATTTTGAAGAATCTATGCACCCTTATGTTCAATGCAACATTATTCACAATAGCCAAGATTTGGAAGCAGCCCAAGTGTGCATCAGTAGATGAGTGAATAAAACAGCTATGGTACATTTACATCATGGAATACTACTTGGCCACAAAAAGAATGGTTTACCCTTTGCAACAACATGGATGGACCTGGAGAACATTATGCTAAGTGAAATTAGCCAGTCAGAGGAAGATAAATACCATATGATTTCACTCATATGTGCAGCCTAATGAACAAACTCAACTAACAAACAAAGTAGATTCATAGGTAGAGAGCAGTCTTACAGCTCTGGTGGGAAGTTTTTGAGGATGGAGGGATTGAATAAAGAAGAGAAAGGACTCTTAGACACAGATAGCAATGTGATGATTATGGGGGAAAGGGGATGGGTGGAGATGGAAGAGGATATAAGGGGATAAATAGTAATGGAAAAATACAATAAAAATGAACTATTAAAACTATTTGGTCTCATGGTTCCTCATTCAAAATGTAAATTACTGTATTTAATTCATAACAAAAATACAAATGCTTCCAATTTAGCTTAACTGCTTTATTGAAGAGCATCAGAGAAAATCAGCATTTTTTTTTAGTCACTAAAGTTAATATCTGGAGACAACTGAGAAAGAGCACAATGGGAGGCAGCCTTCTAATATTTCTTCCTAAAATGGGAAAGCAAACCACAGTACACACGTAGGCTCAGCATCTGTCTACCAGTCTTGAGTTGCTTATCATTCTTGGGTACACCAGAAAGATTTCTGAATATGCTTTGAAATGATTTCTGACTGGCTTTTAGGGCAACAACCATTTTCACAGTTCTGGAAAGTAAGCCTCATAGAGAAGGTGATATTCTAGAAATTATTTACAGGAAGTAAGGAAATGCACCATGAGCATGTCTGCACAAGGACATCCCAGGCAGAGAGAATATGAAATGCAAAGGCATTGAGACAGAAGTTTGCTTGGTATGTTTGAGGAACAGTAAGAACGCCAGTGTGTTATTGTCACCAGGCATTATTTAGGGAAAGTGGAATTTTTCCAAGAAGGGGAAACCTTTGACCAAATGCATTTTCCAATGCTGTCATTGGTACACTCTGAGGCCCTGAGTGGGTGAGAAATGGTGGACTCAAACTTACTGGTGACAGAAAATTAAAATGAAGAGACAAAAAGCTGGTTAAAAGCAGAGGCTTTGAAAACGATAATTTTCTCTACAAAAGACATTGTCAAGAGAATGTCTTAGATAACCCAAGACTAAGAAAATATTTAAAAGTCATGTATCTTATAAAGGACTTGTGCCTAAAACATAGAGAAACTCAAGAGTAAGAAAACAAACCAACCAATTTTTAAAAGGGCAAAATATCTGAGCACACATAACCAAAAAGATGTACAGATAGTGAATAAACAAATGTAAATTAAAACAACTAGGAGATACCCTTACATATCTATTAGAATGGGCAATATCACAAACACTAACAGTACCAAATGCTGTGAGTATGTGGAGGAACAGAAACTCTCATTTATTGCCGGTGGAAATACAAAATAGTAGAGCCATTTTGTAGAGTTTGGCAGTTTATTAGAAAGTTAAACATATGATTCAGCAATTATACTCATAGATATTGATCCATGTGAATTGAAAACTTATGTCCACAGTTTGTGAATGTTAATAGTAAAATGCTTCATTCCTAATCACCAAAGCCTGAAATCAACCAAAATGTTCTTTCAGTAGCTAAATGGATAAAAAACTGTGGTTTATCCACACAATGGTACACTATTCAGTGATAAAAAGAAATGAACTATTGATACATGTAACAACCTGGATGAAGTTTTTTATTCTTTTATTAAAGTACAGTTGAGTACAACCTAATATTAGTTTCAGGTGTACAATATAGCAATTCAACATTTACATTACCTTATGGAGAGATCACCATGATAAGTCTAGTAACCATCCGTCACCATACAAAGATATTAGGCTATTACTGACTATATTCCCCATGCCGTACATTACATTCCTGTGACTTATTTATTTTATAGCCAGAAGTTTGTACCTGTCTAGCTCCTTTACCCTTTTTTACTCCCCACCCCCTGCCATTCTTCTCCCTGGTTTGTTGTTTGTATCTAAGAATGTTTCTATGTTTCTGTTTTGTTATACTTGTTCATTTTTATTTTTAGATTATACATACAGATTTGGGAAAAAACAATGGTTTACAGTTGTTCATAGGGAAAACTATACGATAATTAACAAATAATAATACAAGACTGAACGTGTTTCATGTACTAACAACTGTAAACCTACTTTTGCTCATCCCTGTAAAAATAAAATCATATGATATTTTTCTTTCTGCCTGACTTATTTCACTTAGCATAATGCTCTCTATGTCCATCTGCATTGCAAGTGGCAAGATAGTTTTTAGGGTGATGTGACTATTGTGTATGATATTGTAGTGGTGCATTTGACCCTATGCATTTGTCAAGATCCACAGAACTTTACAGCACAAACAGTAAACCTTAATGTACACACATTAAAAAAAAATCATTTTGGGAGTGGGAGAATCCCAGAGTGGAGTGCAGACCATGACAGAAGAACTTAACTTTGTTATAAATATTTCAAGCTACCTCAGTGAAGCAGAAGAGGGGAAAGGTACTAGCATAAGTAACTCTGGAAATCAGTGGTGTTCTTCAGCCTAAAGAAAAAAAAAGAACTTCTACATAAGTATTAAATTCTAGTTATTAATAAACTTTTTCTTATGGAGGTAAGAATAAAAAAAATAAAAGACTTTATTTATTTATTTTTAGAAGAGAAGGGTGGGAGAAAAAGAGGGAGAGAAACATCAGTGTGTTGTTGCCTCTCAAGCACCCCCTAGTGGGGAATCTGGCCCACAACCCAGACATGTGCCCTGACTGGGAATCAAACCAGAGACCCTTTGGTTCACAGGCTGGCAGTCAATTCACTGAGCTACACGAGCCAGGAAGAATGAAGAATTATAATGTTGCTATATACGTGTATTGGAATGGAACAATTAATTGAATGGATATCAGATGGTGGGAATCAGGGTTCTCACTATTTGAGTGAGAGTTTAGATAAGAAAAGGGAGGAAACTGGGCTTCCAGGAAGATGGCGGCTTCACTCTAGGCAGCGTGTTTCTCAGCTTCTGTGAAGAGGAGGGAAACTCGCAGATCGGTGGAGAAACAGAGCAAAGTGGACTAGGTTACCAAACCACTTTTGAAAGCAGGACTTCAAAAATTATTGCGATCACTGAAAAACCAGATGGTAAGGAGACTGCTTCAGGACAAAAGGGACCCAGGGATCAGCGTGGGGTCTAGGGGTGTGCAGTCCCCAGGCCCGGTGCTCCCAGGTCTGCCTCAGGGCTCCCGGGAGAGGGGAGTTGCTGCTCCCTCCCCCCGAATGCGGGGGTTGAGCAACTGCAGGGGAGAACGAGTTGCTTGAAGGAACAGATTGGCCAGTTGGACTGGGAAAAAATCTCCCAGGGACTATGAACACCCACCCAGAGACCTGGGAGAAGTGAGGGCCTCCAGCCAAGATGACCAGGGGCGGCCGGGAAATGCGCCAACACCCCTAGCCCAGTCGGAGTGCCGATTGGTGGAAAACACAGAGCCAGGAAGGGCTGGGCTCATATCCTTTTGGGAAGCCTGACTCGCGCTCTGTGATCCCAAAAGGGACACAGCGCTTAGTGTGTTCCTCCAGTAGTAACTCAAAAATTTCCAGCCAGCCTGACCAGGGGCGGCCAGGAAATGCGCAAACACCCCTAGCCCGGTGACAGTGCGGATCGGTGGGAAACACAGAGCCAGGAAGGGCTTGGTGGCCCGGCACTTAGGGCAATCCTAGAGCCCGAATCTCAAAAGTTTGGGGGAGGGGCGTGCCCTTTTACGATTCCCAGGGAGGGTGCAGTGAATCCCGAAATGTCGCAGGTGCCTCCTGAGATCATGGAGTTGGAACCCTGCAGGACCCCGGAGACCAGAAGAATGTGGCAGTGAGCTGCAGAGAGCTAGTGAGCTTGGGAGCGCCCAGGATAACTGACAGACTTGCTGAGATCTGGCCGGGAAGAGAGAGAAGCATTTCAAAGGTCCCTCAGCCAGCTGAAGCCAGCAAGATCAGAAAAACTGGTCTGGCCAGTTAGAAACCAACAAGAGATTTTTTAATTTTGTTTTGTTTGGTTTTGTTTTTTTTTTGTGGCTGTTGGTTGATTGATTTAATCTTGTGTTTTATGTGACATTTTATTTTTCAATTCTTATTATTTTTATACCTCACAATCCCTTATGTTTCTCTTCCATTCACCCTAATATTATTCTTTCCACTCCAAATTTATCTCTCCTGCACTCCATCTTCTGCTTTTCTTTCCTTTTTTTTTAATCTTGCACATTACTGTAAATTTGTATTATCCTTTTCTCACTTTTCCGACATTTTGAATTTTAATAATATTTTGGTATTCCTTTTCTTTCTGTATAATCTTCTTTGCTTGGCTGGTTATACTGTCATTTGATAGGTTCCCCCTGGTATCTCAGTCACAAGGTGTTGATAAGTTACTATCCTTCATCTGTGTTCCATTAATACTCCTCTCAAGGTTCTATACTCTTTATTCTTGTTATCTAGATGTCATCAATTCTGCCACAAGACTGTCATTTTACTATTACTGTTAATAAGACCTAGTCCATACAATTGTAAATACTACTCAATACCCCTACCTGATCTTAGCCCACTTTGCAATTTTCTGAACTATACTATTGTGGGGGTTGTCTCTATTCTTTTACACACTACTCCTATTTACTAACCTTTAATCCAACCCTAACTTAGAATCTGACCTCCCACAGCCTCACAGCTTTCTAGATCCAACTAACAATCCTCTCGGCCCCAATAAGAGTTTACCTTCTTTCCATCCTTTCCAAAACGTGGATAGTGGGGTGGAGGATCACGGTTAACACTACAAGGAGCCAAAGGATAACCATCTCTTCTCTACTGGCTGCTAATGTAAATATCATAGTATACTGTCTTGCTGTCTTAAATCATTTTGCCTCACTCCTCCAACTGATCACAAAAAAAGAGTAGGGGGAAGCTGTGAACACCAGGATACACGAAGGAGATCACACCACTGAATCTCACAAATATTCAACCACAGAAGTTCACACCCTAATTACAGGGAATCAGAACAGATCAATTTAAGAAACAAGAAGAAACAAGAAGAAACCCATGAACAATGATAAAACAAAGAAACAACCCCCAATTGAAGGGAAATGAGGAAGCCTCAGGAAAAATGCTAAATGAAATAGAGGCCACTCAACTATCAGACAGTGAGTTCAAAACAATGATTATCAGGAAGTTCAATGAACTCACAATGAGCTATCAGAAATTACAGGGAAACTACATCAATCTCACTGAAAACTATATAAACATGAAAAAGGAAATAGAAACTCTCAACAAAGGTCAAGAGGAAATGAAGAATACAATTTCTGAACTGAAGAACACAGTAGAAGGAATGAAAAGCAGGGTTGATGAAGCAGAAGATCGGATTAGTGAGCTGGAGGACAAAGTAGAAAACAACATCCAGAAAGAGCAAGAAAAGGAAAAGAGGCTCAGAAAGAATGAAGAGCGATTAAGAGAAATGCAAGACAATATGAAACATAATAATATCCGTATAATAGGGATACCAGAAGGAGAAGAAGAAGAGCAAGGGATCCAAAACTTAGTTGAAAAAGTAATGAAGGAGAACTTCCCTAATTTGATGATGGGAAAAGTCACACAAATCCAGGAAACACAGAGAGTCCCAATCAAGAGGAACCCAAAGAGGCCCACCTCAAGACACATCATAATTAAAATGGCAAAATTTCAAGACAAAGAGAAAATCTTAAAGGCAGCAAGGGAGAAACAGGAAGTAACATACAAGGGAGCCCCAATAAGGCTAACAACTCACTTTTCAATGGAAACACAACAAGTCAGAAGAGAATGGTAAGAAATACCCCAGGTAATGAGAACCAGAGGTCTGCAACCAAGGCTACTATATCCAGCAAGGCTCTCAATCAAGATAGAAGGCCAAATAAGAAGCTCCCAGACAAAAGAAGTCTAAAAGAATACACCTTGACCAAACCAGCTCTGCAAGATATTCTAAAGAGACTGCTTTAAGGAAGGGAAGGTAAAGCGAGAGAGAGAGAGGAACACATGTACATAAAAGACAATGAATAAGTACCTATCAATAATAACCTTAAATGCAAATGGCTTAAATGCTCCAAACAAAAGACATAGAATAGCTGAATGGATAAGAAAAAATGACCAGCATATCTGCTGTCTACAAGAGACCCATCTCAGGATAAAAGACCTACACAGGCTGAAAGTGAAGGGCTGGAAACAAATCTTCCAAGCAAATGGACAGGAAAAAAAAGCTGGGGTAGCAATACTCATATCTGACAAAATAGACTTTCAAAAAAGATCCATAAGGAGAGACCCAGAAGGTCACTTCATAATACTCAAGGGAAGAATCCACCAAGAAGACATAAATATTGTAAATATGTATGCACCCAACATAGGAACACCCAAATAAATAAAGAAAATCTTAGAGGACTTCAAGAAAGATATGGGCAGCAACACAATTATAGTGAAAGATTTTAACATCCCACTATCAAAAATGGACAGATCTTCCAAACAAAATATCAACAAAGATATTGTGGCATTGAATAATACCCTTGATGAAATGGACTTTACTGATATATACAGAACCCTCCATCCAAAAGAAGCTAAATATACATTCTTTTCAAGTGTACATGGCACATTTTCAAAGATAGACCACATGATAGGACACAAAACAAGCCTCAAGAATTTTAAGAAAATTGAAATCATACCAAGCATTTTCTCAGACCACAAGGGACTGAAGCTAGAAACTAACCCAAAGGAAAAAAACCCAAAACACTCAAAATCATGGAGATTAAATAGCATGCTATTAAACAATGAATGGGTCAAGAATGATATTAGGGAAGAAATCAAAAGGTTTCTGGAAACAAATGAAAACGAACTCACAACAACCCAAAAGTTATGGGACACAGCCAAGGCAGTCCTGAGAGGGAAGTTCATAGCGATACAGGCCCACCTAAAAAAGTTAGAAACATTCCAAACAACAAGATCAGAGCAGAATTAAATGACATAGAGACTAAAAGCACAATTTTAAGGATCAATGAATCCAAGAGCTGGTTCTTTGAAAAGATAAACAGAATCGACAAGCCTTTAAGCAGACTCATCAAGAAAAAGAGAAGACCCAAATAAACACAATCACAAATGAAAGAGGAGAGATTACAACAGATACCACAGAAATACAAAGGATTGTAAGAAATTACTACAAAGAACTGTATGCCAAGAAATTTGAAAACCTAGATGAAATGGAAAAATTTCTGGAAAAATGTAATCTTCCAAAACACAATGAAAAAGAAGCAGAAAGCCTGAACAGACCAATAACAACAAAAGAAATTGAAGCAGTAATAAAAAAACTCCCAACACACAAAAGCTCTGGACCAGATGGTTTCACAGGAGAATTCTACAAAGCATTTAAGGAAGAGCTAACCCCTATCCCTCACAGACTATTCCAAAAAATCCAAAAAGATGGGAGTCTCCAAAACTCTTTTTATGAGGCCAACATCATCCTAATTCCAAAACCAGATAAAGACACAACAAAGAAAGAAAACTTCAGGCCAATATCACTGATGAACATTGAAGCTAAAATCCTCAACAAAATACTGGCAAACCACATCCAACAGTACATTAAAAAGATCATTCACCATGACCAAGTAGGATTCATTCCAGGGATGCAAGAATGGTTCAATATTCGCAAATCAGTAAATGTAATACATCACATAAAAAAAGCAAAGACAAAAACCACTTGATTATATCAATTGATGCAGAAAAAGCATTTGATAAGGTACAGCACCCATTCATGATAAAAACACTTGGCAAAGTGAGAATAGAGGAAGCACTCCTCAACATAATAAAGGCCATATATGAGAGACCTTCAGCCAACATCATACTCAATGGGCAAAAATTAAAATATTTTCCAATAAGATCAGGAACAGGACAAGGCTGTCTTCTTTTGCCACTTCTCTTCACTATAGTACTGGAAGTTTTCGCCACAGCAATCAGGAAAGAAAACGAAATAAAAGGCATTCCAATTGGAAAGGAGGAAACAAAACTGTCACTGTGTGCAGATGACATGATAGTGTGCATAGAAAATCCTATAGACTCCACCAAAAATATGCTTGACCTAATAAATGAATTTGGCAAAACAGCGGATTACAAAGTCAATATCCAGAAATCAAAGGCATTTTTGTACACCAACAATGAAACAGCAGAAGTAGAGATCAAGGAAAAAATGCCATTTGAAATAGCAAAAAGAAAAATAAAATATCTAGGAATAAACCTAACCAAAGAGGTAAAAGACCTGTATTCAGAAAACTATATAACACTGAGGAGAGAAATCAAGGAAGACACAAACAAATGGAAACATATACCGTGTTCATGGATTGGAAGAATTAATATCATCAAAATGTCCATACTACCCAAACAATTTACACATTCAATGCAATACCTATTAAAGTGCCAATGGCATATTTCACAGACATAGAACAAACACTTCAAAAATTTATATGGAATCATAAACAACCCCGAATACCTGCTGCAATTTTGAGAAAGAAGAGTAAAGTAGGAGGGATCACAATACCCGACACTAAACTATACTACAAGGCCACTGTAATCAAAACAGCCTGGTACTGGCATAAAAACAGGCACAAAGACCAATGGAATAGAATAGAGAGCCCAGAAATAAACCCAAGTCTCTATGGTCAATTAATATTTGACAAAGGAGGCAGCAACATAAAATGGAGTAAAAATGGCCTGTTCAACAAATGGTGTTGGGCAGAACTGGACAGCCACGTGCAAAAAAATGAAACTTGAGCACCAACTTACACCATGTACATAAATAAATTCAAGGTGGATAAAAGACTTAAATATAGAACGTGACACCATTAAAGTCCTAGAGGGGAACGTAGGTAGGAAAATCTCAGATATTTCACGAAGAAACTTTTTTACTGACTTCTCCCCTAGAGCAAGAGACATAAAGGAAAGAATAAACAAATGGGACCTCATCAAAATTAAAAGTTTCTGCACAGGTAAAGAAAACAGTATCAAAATTAAAAGAGAACCAACTGTATGGGAAAACATATTTGCCAATGATACCTCAGAGAAAGGTTTAATCTCCAAAATATGTAAAGAACTTAAATGCCTACACTCTAAGAAGATAAGGAATCCAATTAAAAAGTGGGCAAAGGACTTGAACAGACACTTTTCCAAGGAGGACATACAGAAAATCCAAAGACACATGAAACAATGTTCAATATCGCTAGCTGTCAGAGAGATGCAAATTAAAACCACAATGAGATACCACTTCACACCAGTCACAATGGCCATCATAAACAAAGCAACAAACAACAAGTGTTGGAGAGGGTGTGGAGAAAAGGGATCCTTAGTGCACTGTTGGTGGGACTGCAGACTGGTACAACCACTATGGAAAGCAGTATGGAACTTCCTCAGAAAACTAAAAATGGATCTGCCTTTTGACCCTGCAATTCCACTGCTGGGACTCCATCCTAAGAATACTAAAACACCAATCCAAAAGAACCTATGCATCCCAATGTTCATAGTAGCACAATTTACAATAGCTAGATGGTGGAAGCAACCAAGATGCCCATCAGTAAATGAATGGATGAAAAAACTATGGTACATTTACACAATGGAATTCTATGCAGCAGAAAGAAAGAAGGAGCTCCTACCCTTTGCAACATCTTGGATGGAGCTGGAAAACATTATGCTAAGTGAAACAAGCCAGGCAGTGAAAGACAAATACCATATGATCTCACCTTTAACAGGAACCTAAACAACAAAACAAGGAAACAAACAAAATATAACCAAAGACACTGAAATAGAGGACAGGCTGACAGTGCCCACAGAAGAGAGTAGAGGGAATTTCAGAGGACAGTGGGAAGGGTTCACGGGAACAAACTTAAAGGACACATGGTCAAAAACTAAGGGGAGGGTGGTAATGGGAGGGAAATGGGGAGGGGTGGGAGTGGTGCTGGGTTGGGAGTAAAAAGGAGAAAACTGTATCTGAACAATGATTAAAATAAAATTAAAAAAAAAGAAAACTCAAAAAAAAAGAAAGAAAAGGGAGGAAACTAAAATGACCCATGTAGTACTGAATTGGAGACATCAGTTGAACTCATTTTTGCTTTATATAATACAGATAGTACATATAGAGCTATTTATAGAATCTGTGTATATACATGGGAAAGGTTCACATCTCACTGGTCTTCATTTCCTTATTCATAAAATGGAATAAGCAGAAATTCAACTTGATAGAGTCATTGTGAAAAAGGTCATGAAGCAAATTGAATAACATATATAAAGCATATGGCTATGTTAGAAAGAACTCAGTGAGTTCCAGGTATGGTCACAAGTCATGTGTCCATATGCTCACTTATTGTGAGGAAGGGGGTTGTGGGGTAATTGGTGATCACCTGATAATGCAGTTAAAACAAGGAAGAGGACCAGCTAGGAACACCTCTAAAAACCAAAGTATGGAGCCAAAAATTGGGAATGCACTTGACATAAGAACAGGATGCACATGTCAAATGGGATATTCAACAAGACACTGTGCTGTTGGCCAATCCACATGTTTAGTTTCTCTCCACAGTATTGCATATTGCAAGGCCACTCACTTGTGTTTAAATGCTCACAGGTGGATTAGCCATATGAGGCATGTCCCTTTTGGTGGCACTGTCGTTGTTCAATTATCATTTCTCTCATCTCCTCCTTCTTTTATTTATTCTTTAATTTTTTGGTCTGATTTGATCTCATGCCAACTTTCCCAGAGGAATGGAAATAAAGCTATAGAGATCTGAATTTATGTTGTTTAGTGATACTATTTGAAAGAAATGTTGTTGACAATATATTATCCAGTTCTGTCTTTGCAAACGGTAGCCAGTTTCTCCAAATGTAAAGAGGTCAGGCTCAAAATTTGCATGGATAAAGTTAATCTTTGAAAAGTAGCTCTACCAGTCCATATTTCATTAATTTTGTGGTGATTACTTCATTAACAAATTTAGTTTTCACTTCATTAATTTGCCCAAACTCTCTTTAACCTTTTCAATACTGGTAGCAATTCCTCCTCCACACCTATATAATGAAAATATGTGCTCGCATGTTGCATCTCCCCTTGCTTTCTTTCTTCTGCAGGCTCATATGCATGCCATATTTGATTTTGAAACATGCTAATTATCTGTGGAAAATATTTGATCCTAGTATTTATTCTCAGTATTCTCCAGTTTTCTGCATTTTTGTCTTTAGTTTTCATGCTAAGAAGCAGAGCTAAAGATTGGATTTAAGATTGAAGTCATGGCCTGAGTTAGATGTTTCTGGGACCCTTGGATCTAGATTCCTACTGTGTAAAATTTCTCTATGCTGTGTCTATAATATATTAATAATGACCTATACAAAGAATGTGTACCAGGCACTAAAGACTAGCATGAGAAGTTCCTTCACAAAATCCAAATCTAATTTGAAATGAGAGAAGAGATTATAGCAAAGCCCATAGTGTGCTCTTGAAGACAGTGCAAACTGAGTTTTTCTATAAAATGCATGGTGCTGGATATGACTAAAAGATGATGTAAAATAAGGAGAAATCAGTTATACAAGTTCAGTGCTGCATATATTCAGTATGTGTGAACTGCACCTGTGGTACAATAGCCTCCCTATGGAAAACCTATAGGTGTTTTTAGCTCAGGGGATTCAAGTTACCTAGGGACAAGAGGAGTCTCCCATTATCTCATTACTGCGCAGCAGATATTCTTTGATAAATATCTAAGTCACAAGGGTGTCTCAAGACCTTCTTCAGTGGACTTTCATAATTTGGACTTGATAATTTCTCCCTAGTTTTATTTTTTTTGAAAGAACATTTCTGATGCAACCCACACCTGGAATCAAAAGCTCAACTTAGTACAAGATTTCAATGAAATGTTATATATTTTAATAAATTATTATGGTAAGTCCCATGTACCGGACTGCATGGATAATATGCCTGACCAAGTAGGGGCTTTCCATTTCTGAAATAACCTAGTATAATATGTTTCTCAGCAGGCATGGTATTGGTTTGGCCAAAAAGTCCATTTTTTGTAAGACGACTGTAGTAGCACTTAGTTGTCTTTAACTTGAAACAATTTTGTCATTTGAAACAATTTTGTTTGATTGTATCATGACAGCTGTCATATCAGTGTGCATTAAAAACTTATCAAAATTGGTGAATTTTCATGTAGCCATTTTAAAATTGAGGATGGAAGAAAATAAGCAACATTTTTGGCATATTATGCCTTACTATTTCAAGAAAGGCAAAAATGCAACTGAAATGCACACACACACACACACACACACACACAAAGGTTTGTGCAGTGTATGGAGAAGTTTCTGTGACTGAACATGTCAGAAGTGGTTTGTGAAGTTCTGTGCTGGAGATTTCTTGCTGGATGACGCTCTACTTTGGGTAGACCAGTTGAAGTTGATTGCGATCAAATTCAGACATTAATTGAGAATGATCAGTATTCTACCATGCAGGAGATAGCCAACATACTCAAACTATCCAAATCAATAAAGTTACTAGTGAAAATGAAAAAAAAATATGTGTTTTATTTTACAGAAAAAAAAATACAGGTTTTTGATCAAGCCAATGTATATATCAGGTTACTCAATAAATTATTTTAGAACAAATGAAGCTATTAAAGAATGAAATTTGGTGTATTTATATATGTTATATAATTTTGAACATTTAAAAATTTTAGAAGAATTTGGATGCTGGCAGAATAAAGAAGAATAGCTGGCAATACAATAAATTTCTTTCCTCTAGAAATGAGAGTCTGTGCTGAGGACAGCCTCTTAGTCAATGTAAGCTGCTTAATTTCCTAAGTAACATTGACAGCCACAAGTCAAGCATTAATAATATAGCCAGGCTCATCCCATTTTTCTTTGGTCGAAGACATTTCATAAGTCGGGGAACCTAATTAAACAATAGTTAGCATTTGGACTAGGAGTATATTCACAAACACAGTGAATTAATTAAACAAAACAAATATATTTGGTCATTTTTCCTGCTGTGACTAATATTTGACATTTGGTATATTAGTTGTAAAATTATCACCTTCAAATTGGAAGTACAAAATGGAAGACCTGGTTTTCTTTTTTCTTTTTTTTTAAACAAATGCCCCATAATTTTTCTTACTCTAATTGAGCATTATCCTTCAGACTAATTTTGGTAAAAACAGTCATTGCAATTATGTTGTTATTGGTAAAATAATTTAGGGAGCTCTTCTTTTTATTAATTTATTCCATAAGTACTCATTCACTGTCATCTTCAAGTATGCAATCTGAGTTTTGCTATAATTCCTGTCTCCGATTATATATTAGACTTGGGTTTTGTGAAGGAATTTCCCCTTGTTAGTATTTAGTGTCTGGTTCATAGTATGTACAGGTCATTACTAATATATTCTAGGCACAGCAGGAATTAAGAAGAGCAATATGACACTGTTCTGCTTTGTGACAGCCACTAAAATAGGTTCTGGAAACGGAGTGGAGAACAAGGTCCAGCCTCTAACACTCCAGAGTTTTCAGTTTAGTCTCATGGCACTGCCTTCAGACGGTTGTGATCCTCATAAGAAAATCACTATGTTTACTACTTTATTTTACTACCAAAATCCTCAGTACCTTGTTTCTGCCCAGTAACTTCCCTCTGGATGATTACCATTGATATCCCTGCCCACTACTTAGTCCTCTACCGCTTGAGACCATTTCATTGCTTCCCATTATCCAAAAGATATGCCAAATTTACCATTCTGGTGTCATCTCTTGCCTTATCTCCTCATTTTCATGCTTATTGATCTGGGCCACTCTCTTATTGGACTTAATCAGCGTCTAAGACCTTGCTGATCTCAGGCCACCCTTCTGTTGCTTTTATATATTCAAGACAGCTTTTTGCTGGGTCTAACTTTTTAGGTAATTGGCATTATCCTCAACACCTGTAAACATTGTTCCTTTGTATTTTGGTAGTTTTTGTCAAGAAGAACAAAGCATGGATAATTTGATTTCAGTTTGTGTTTGCTGCTTGAATGTTAACTAGAATCTTTTAAATAATAATTTACCAGGACATATATAGATATATATTAATCTTTGCTTGGTAATTTCATCTATAACATGGAACATGGTGAGCCTCTCCAGTATCCAATCCTTGGTAACTTTCTTTTTTAAAAAATATTTATTTATTTTTAGAGAGGGAAAGGAAGGGAGAAAGAGAGGGAGATAAACATCAATGTATGGTTGCTTCTAGCGTGTCCCCCATTGGGGACCTGGCCTACAACCCAAGCATGTGCCCTGACTGGGAATCAAACCAGAGACCCTTTGGTTCACAGACCTACACTCAATCCACTGAGCCACATCAACCAGGGTTGAACTTGTCGATTTTGATACCTTTTACTGTTTCTGTCCATTTTTGTTTCACCTTTCCCCATTGGCTCCTAGAATAGGTAGAAAAATAATTTGCCTTATAACTCTCAGAAATTGCTAAATACTTAGGCAACAAAATTATGTAATGCTCAAAAACTATGTAGTTCAACTATCAATTTATAACTAAGATGCTGTATGTGTTTCCAACTAGCTGGGATGCCTCCATGTTTATGGTAGAGGGAACATTTAATGGGGTTGGACAGACTGGAGTTCCAGACTTCAAAATACAGATGATGAATTGCAAATTCCTCTACTTGATCCCTATAGGTTATAGTTTCCTTCTTAAAAGCTGCATTTGAATAATATATAGTGGCTGGTATACAGCTCCAATCTTGGAACTTCCTTTGGAAATTTTTGTAAAGCTTATGGTTTTTGTTCACATTCCTTTATCTTAAAAGAATAGAACTATTATTTGGAGCATCAATTAGTTGGGGAATTAATATGTTCTTTCAGATATAAATATGCACATATGCAGGTACCAATGTATTAGCTAGTGGGGAGCAATGAAAGACTTTAAAAAGGGATGAATGTGAATGTCTAGCTTTCCTGACATAACACAAGCTCAAACAATCCAGGGGTTGTACCTCCCTTGCTCATTACTGTCAGCTCAGAGCCCAACACAGTACTTGGCACATCGGGTGTACTCCATAAATATTTGTTCACCAACTGCCTATGTCTAAAATGGTGTCTTAGGAAGATAACTGGATGTCTTTAATAGCACATATTGAGTGAATAGAGATAGGAAAACCAGTCTGGCTGTACTTGAGTAAAGCAATGTAGATCTGGACTTCAGTGGGATTATTGGAAATAGAATAAGGAAATGATTGCAAAGAAGAGATAGACAGTACTTTATGACTAGATAGGTTAATGACAAAAATAAATGGAGGATCAACAGGGTAGCAAAGAATAGTTTAAAGATGGAAACAAGAAAGAGTGTTGAGAGGGTAACAGAAAAGAACTGTTAGCAAAATAGAGAGAAAGCTCATTTTGGGAGAATGATTATGAGTATGGGCTTTAAAATTGCAAAGACATAGTATTATATATGAGTTCAGAAGTTTTCACCTAACCTTTAATAAACTGGTCATGGAAATTATGGGTAATTTGTTTTGTCTGTTCTCATACCATATAGTGGTTATGTCTAAGCCATCAGTTATGGGAATAATGTGATACCTAGGCCATAGCATTTTCCACGCACATGACAGTGTGTAGAAAGGTCATTGTGCTTACCAAGAGTGAAAGTTTTAAAATGCGCAGCAAACTGAGGCGTAGGCAGGGTAGAGGACAGCAATGGATGAAAATGTGGACAACTGTAATTGAACAATAAAAAATAAAAAAAAATATACAGCAAACTAATCAATCAGGTGGAAGTGCAAGTGACTCCCACAGTAACTCAATAATAATGATAATGATAACAATAACAACAACAACAAAATAACACAGGATGTTTTAAATACCTAACCATTGAAATACTATGTTTTATAATTCAGTACTGCAATTTCTAAGTCCAGTTTCATTAATTAGTATAATGAGAAAAAATGCTATGTATATCCTTACAGAGAACAAGCAGTTGAGTAGTGTTTAAAAACTAGTAATAAAAATACAATAGTGATTTGCTAAGTCAATATGTCATAACTTTGATTATGCAAAAATTGAACTGGAATGTAGTGGATTTAAGGTCAAGTTTTCAAACAAGTCATCAGGGGTAAAATAAGAAAAGTGCCCAAGAACTAAATATGCATGAAGCTGCTATTGAATTTTATTGGAACAATGGGGTTCTTGTAAGCTAGTTGAATACTGAATAATGTCAATACCACAACAAACAAGTTGTGGTTTATTGCTTCAATTTCCTATGTACTGGCAAGAGAATTGCCAAGACTGATGCATTAAGATCTTAGATTTCAGTCAAATTAGTTGACTAAGATGGTATGATAAAACACTTGTCTGTAGGAACAAAGTCTATCAGGAACTTGTTACATTCTTCATCAGAACATTGGATGAACTACTCATTTCACAGTTACACTGAAAGGTAACCTCTTAATTTGTACAAGAACTGTTATGTATCAGGTGATTTAAAGAAATAATATGCAGAGCTAGGAAGCACCCACAAATCTCTGAATATCTGTAAATGAATTCAGAAAGACAGGTAAAGTAACAGAGCCTTTGTGAATATTCCCATTTTTAATGTAAAGTACTATTAAAATAGACTTTTGGAAGGTGAACTCATTTAGTTTTCCTTCTGATTTAATGGAGGATCTCCAAGAAATTAAATGACTCATCTGGAATCTCTTGGTCAAATGGAAACTTTCTCCTTAAAGAGCTTTCTCAGCATAGTTTGGATGACAACTGTCACTGTTATGCTGAAGCGTTTACCTTTTGTGGCTTATAAACCAGAGAAAAATGGACTTGATCCATTACAAAATGCAGCATTCATAGGGCCTCTTAAGAAAAGGGGTATGTGATCAAGAGGTAAGAATAGTAGATTGACTACACACACACACACACACACACACACACACACACACACACACATATGTATATGTATATGTATATGTATATGTATATATGCATGCATATATATATGCATGCCTTGGGGAAAATGGGAAAGGGAACTGGTCCCATCAGCTGTTTCTCCAATTTTGCAGCAACTCCTTAAGGCACCTTAGAGGATCCCTAAAATAGCATGTGTGATTAGAAAACACATCAGTTTCATAGATAAGACTAAGGCTCAGAGTAGTGAAATGACTTAGCCAAGGTCATACAACCAACAAGCCTGAGGTAATATTTAGCACCAGGTCTCCTAGGTTGGGTTAGAGTTAAGATGTTGGATGTTGAAAAGGTGGCTTATTTCTTCACACCTCTTAAACCATCACTTTGGCAACATTCAGAAATAATTAGCACAAAGAAGAATGCTGCATTAATTTCTGTCCATTAAATAGACAGTTTGGGGGTCAAAGGCAAATAGCTTTTGTCAGGTGCTTGGTGGCTCTCAGTTTTATGGAGGAAATAAAGGGAGAAGTTAGGAACAATCATTATGGAGGCTTACTACAGAAGCCAAAGTTCCTTGGGAAATTAAAGAACCATTGACTAGAATATATCAAGTATAAAGGGGAAATATATTAATAGAAAAGTAGTTATGCATCTATGTACTGAAATGTAGTATTACATCCATGCTGAGAGGTAATCACTCCTGTCATTACTAAACTCTGCAATAGCTTAGTCTAGCATGATAGATGGCTTCAAGCTCAATCCCATCATAGGCAGATCTTGATTCAGAACCCCATATTCTTATGGCTCAACTGGAGTTGAGGCAGAGCTGAGAAATAGCCACCCTGGCAGTTTTTCACTGACCTTTAGGTATTGGTTAAGGCCTACTAATTGAAATAAATGATTTTGTTTCACTAGTACTTTATGGGGCCATTTAAAATTATAATCTTTCCTTGCCCAAGAATTAGTTTATGTGATCTGCTATGGTTACTCTAATTGGATTTAATTTATATTGAAATGTTTGAGCTCATAAAATGGATAGGGCTCAATTACTCTGTGTGTGTGTGCACATGTGTGTATGTTTTCAAATTTCAGGAGATTGAGTTTTCTAGCTATTGACTGCTGTGATTGTATGTAAATACTGAGCTAACACAATACCTGGAATGTTATTTTACTCCAAAGATAGCTTGCCATTGTGGAAGTTGTAGTTAGAGAACATACAATATACTAAAATTCTATCTTGAGAAGGAACAAAATAGAGCTGCATGATTTTCTTCTATTCTTCCTCCCACTTTCATTCCTGAGCATATATTTCAACTTTCACAGTAAAATGTATTTTATATCTATACATCTTTCTAAAGCTCTTGAGTTTTGGTTTGACATTTCATGTGCAGATGCTGAAAAATCCTCTTTACCAGGAAAATTGGTAAATGGCATAATAATTTAATTGGGGAATTAGACTTGGAAAAATAGTCTGGAGCTCTAAACAATAGATGAAATGCTCTTCATTGTGAAACATTAGGGTATAATGGGTGGTATTGCATGACAGCCCACTGCTGGCACCTAACAGCACTGTTTGCTTGCTGTTTCTTTCTATATACTGAGTGTATTTTTGCTTTTGTCTTGCTGCTTTCTTCCTCTGTTAGAACTATAAAATGACTTAGTTTTTCCATAGCCAGGTAACTAAAACATTTTGGTGTTTTTTCCAAACACCAAACAAACACATGTAAAGCCACTTATACAGAGACATTGTGTCTTTAGCCTTCAGTGTCTCACTGGGGGCCTGGCATTTGAAGCAATTTTGAGAAAGAAGAACAAAGTAGGTGGGATCACTATACCTCACATCAAACTATATTGCAAGGTCACAGTAATCAAAATAGTCTGGTACTGGCATAAGAACAGTAACATAGATCAATGGAATAGAATACAGATCCCTGAAATAAACCCAAGTCTCTATGGCCAATTAATATTTGACAAAGGGGCAGAAGCATTAAATGAAGTAAAAACAGCCTCTTCAATAAATGGTGTTGGGAGATCTGGACAGCTACATGCAAAAAAATGAAACTCCACCATGAGTTTATACCATACGCAAATATAAACTCAAGATGGATAAAAAGCTTAGATATAAATCACGACAGCATAAAAGTCCTAGAGGAGAACATAGGCAGGAAAATTTCAGATATTCCATGTGGCAATATTTTCACCAATATGTCCCCTAGCATAAGGGACATAAAGGAAAGGATAAACAAATGTGATCTCATTCAAATATATATTTATTGTGATTTTATTAGATCCTTGTAGGACAGAGGAATAAACTTGTGTGGTCAGGCAGTCATCTGAAGCCAGAACTATTTTCCAACTTCATAGTTCATAAGACTATTTTCCAACTTCAGCTACAGTACTTTCTTGACTTCACAGTTTATTTAATAAAATGTTTATTGTGTCAAACAGCTATAGATGATATATTATTTTTAACATACTCTCCTTAATTTCCAGATATAGATCCTATCACATGCTTACCTTAACTTCCTTTAGCTGATAGATGGAAATGGAGGCTAAGGTGGGGGAAAAACCTGCATTTGTCTATGTCTTACATAGGGTATTTCATTTAATATCCTTAGCAACCATATAAGGTAGTAATGTCCCCATTTTATACACAAGGAAGCACAGTCTCAAAGAATGTAGAAATTAGCCCAAGGCTGTATGTATTCTCAGTGGCAGACCTGGAACAAGAATCCAAACCTGTTTTACTTCGATCCTGTATACTTTTTATTACATTAAGATCTTTACCAGTGTACTCTACTATAGAAAAGAGTTCTGGTCACCTTAACTGTAATATTAATATACACTCAAAAATTAGAATTTCAGCATGGTATGTATGAAAAACATTGTAGTTATAGGTTTTAATCAGTGATTATCTAGATTTCTTTTTTTTAACTTTTCATTTCAGACCATATTTTTAAAGATTTTATTTATTTATTTTTAGAGAGGGAAGGGAGGGAGAAAGAGAGAGAAACATCAATGTGCAGTTGCTGGGGGCTATGGCCTGAAACCCAGGCATGTGCCATGACTGGGAATCAAACTTGAGATGCTTTGGTTCGCAGCCTGCGCTCAATTCACTGAGTTATGCCAGCCAGGGCTCGATTATCTAGATTTCTTAGTATTTTATAATCTTTTTTCTTTGACTGTGAAACACATTGCTTTTCAAATTTTATTGAAATTTTCTTGGTGGGGAGGTTAGTATTGTATGCCTCTTATTTCTATCATAAATTTAATTAATAACCAGTAAAATTCTGCCAAAGAAGGTGGTTACATTAGTATTTTTTTTGTTATGCCTGGTTTGAGTTTGCATTTTAGGCAATTCCTCATTTTTTCCAATAAGTCAGCTTTTACAGTATAAATGAGTGGCTTTCCTAAAAAGAGTTTGACTGTTCCTGTCCAGCTATAATTAGCTAAGGAGGGACAGTAGTTTCTCCTTATCCACAGGGCATATGTTCCAACACCCCCCGCCCTCCAATCACCTGTGGATGCCTGAACTGGTGGATACTACCAAACTCTATATGTACTATACTTTTTCCCTATACATACATACATTTTCACGTAAAGAAAACACATTATGGCTTCTCTTTGGCATATCCAAATTACCAGCATTTGTACTCTTGTGCGTCGGGGCCACTATTAAATAAAATAAGGGCTATTTGAACACAAGCACTGTAATACCATGACAGTGGATCTGATAACTAAGATGGCTAAGTGATTAATGGATGGATAGCATATATAGCATGAATACATTATGCAAAGGGATGATTCATGTCCCAGATAGGTTGGAGTGGGACAGTATGAGATATCATCCCACTATTCATAAGAGCATACAACTTAAAACTTATGACTTGTTTATTTCTGGAATTTTCCATGTAATATTTTTGGACTGATGTTGAACACATGTAACTGAAATTGCATAAATTAAAACTATGGATGGGGTTCAGGGAACTATTGTACTTGCTTAGTTGTGGTGCTATAGCTTGACCAAATAAGCAAAGATATAAACAGATGAAGAGAAGTGTGTTGAAGGACTTCAGAAAAGCAGGTTGGCTGTAGAAGGCTAGATCCCAAAACCATTGCCATAGGATTGCTACCAGACCACCCCAGTTCCATATTCAATGAGGCACATTACTGTTATCATAACATTTGCTCCTAGCTACTGAAACATGTACATCTGGGTCCTGATGATGGTGCTCCTTGTCTTCTATGACTTTCTGTCCTAACCCAGCTTTTCTTTTCCTCAATGAATTTGCCCATGTTACTATGTAATTATTTGCCTTTGTGCTGGATTGCCTTATAAATGCTTATTCAGCTGATGTTATTTGCTAACCACTACTCAGAGAGTTAAGGTCAATGATAGGGTGAGGTGGGGGAGGCACTTGACCAAGACAGACATTGAGGGGGTACAAAAAATAACCCAAACAAACCCTCATTAATACAGATGATTACCATCTAAACCCAGTAATTAGCAGAAATCAGAATAAGCCCTGGCTGGTGTGGCTCAGTGGATTGAATGATACCCTGCTAGCCAAAGGGTTGCCAGTTTGATTCTCAAGGCACATGCCTGGGTTGTGGGCCACATCCCCAGTAGGGGGCATGGGAGAGGCAACCCAACATTGACATTTCTCTCCCTCTCTCCCTCCCTTCCCCTCTCTAAATAAATAAACAAATATAATATTTAAAAAATCAGAATAAATGCCAAAAATTCAGTGTTGAACAAAATACTAAAATGTTAAATAAAGACAGAATCCCAGCAGGGCTGGGTTTCAGAGGAGGTGGGTTAGAGACATTAAGTCATGCAAGTTCAGAGTCAGATCATGTCAAAATGTTCTCTTGTAATTTGAAACAAGGGCAAGAAATATCCTTAAGATCACTGTTTTGCTTTTTATCACTTTAAAAAAGATATAAGTATAAAAGTACTCTCAAAATATATTAAGTGTGATATAATTATAAAATATGACAGTATAACTATTATCACTTCTTCCAAACAATGACTACCTGTTTGTATTTCCATTTTAAACAAGTTTGTTCAATTCTTTGAATCACTAAAGGTTTACTTTAATTTTATTGTTTTCCAAGTCATACAGAAAAACAACAAGGTGTCAAACCTATGCCATAAGTATCACTCTAAACAGAAATAATATGATCTGCTACTAGGGAGCACATAATTTAACTTTCTGCCCTTTCTTTCTTTTCTTAATTACCATTTACTGAAAACACAAAACAGAGGGAACCACAACACACAGCTCCAAGTCACAGTTAGGGAGATGCTTTTGCAGTCCCATACCGAGAAAGGATAAGATGGCAATTAGAGGAACTTTGAGATTTCCACACGTCTCTGACTTGTCATCTTGGTAGAGCTAAAACATTTTAATATTAGTGCTGAAAGATTGTAAAAGTCATGTCTTATGATATAGAAAATTGCCACGACCAGTGTGGAGTGGGGATTCCTGATTGGGGTCAATGGGAGATGAAGACAAGACACAACACAGATAGTTTAAGAAAAAGTGGGGACCAGGTGGGACATAGTCCTCTGATGGAGAGACAATGAGCGTGGTCTCCAGATTTATTTATATAGGGGTTGGTTAGATACAGCTCAAGGACATTTTGCAAACTTAGGGAAACATTGCAAGCACAAATTGTTCCTTTCTCAGGCTATCTAACTGATACATATGTCTACTGTAAAAGTTAGTCACATTCAGCTGAAACTTATGGTTAACTATCTCCGTCTTAACCCCTGCGGGTCCCAGCCAGTGTCACTGATGGCTTGATCTGCCTTGCAGATGCAAGAAGTCAAGTGTGGCCTTGCCAAGCACTCACCCTTAGCTTTTTTAAAATTTTATTTTATTTTAATCGTTGTTCAAGTACAGTTTTCTGTCCTTTACTCCCATCCCTTCCCACCCACCCATCCCTCCCCACCTCCTTCCCATTTCCATGCCCCCTAGTTTTTGTCCATGTGTCCTTTACACTTGTTCCTGTATACCCTTCCCATTTTCCCCTGAAATTCCCCTGAAATCCCCTCCCCTCTCTCCTCTGGTCACTGTCAACCTGTTCTCTGTTTCAGTGTCTTAGATTGTATTTTGCTTGTTTATTTGTTTTGTTCATTAGGTTCCTGTTAAAGGTGAGATCATATGGCATTTGTCTTTCACTGCCTGGCTTATTTCTCTTAGCATAATGCTTTCCAGATCCATCCATGTTGTCACAAAGGGTAGAAGCTCCTTCTTTCTTTCTGCTGTGTAGAATTCCATTGTGTAAATGTACCATAGTTTTTTGATCCACTCACTTACTGATGGGCACCTATGTTGCTTCCAGCACTTGGCTATTGTAAATTGTGCTGCTGTGAACATTGGGGTGCATAAATTCTTTTGGATTGGTGTTTCAGGGTTCTTAGGACACACAGAGGATCCAGAGACACATGAAAAGATGCTCAATATCACTAGCTATCAGAGAGATGCAAATTAAAACCACAATGAAATACCACTTGACACCACTCAGAATGGCCATCATAAACAAAGTAACAAACAAGTGTTGGAGAGGTTGTGGAGAAAAGGGAACTCTAGTGCACTGTTTGTGGGATTTCAGACTGGTACAACCACTATGGAAAACCGTATGGGATTTTCTCTGAAAACAAAAAATGGATCTTCCTTTTGACCCAGAAATTCCACTGCTGGGATTATATCAACCTTAGCTTTGATGCCAGCCTTCACCGTCCTCCACAGAAAATGAAAGTTCCTTCCAAAGCTACATTAGTGAGCCTATTTCATGAAACTTCATTAAGCCAACCATAGATGCTGTTCAATTACAGCCTGTCTTGCAGTTATTTGAAAATGGTGTCAAAGCAGCAAAGATATAGAAGCTACTAGTTAGGATTTAAGGTAAATTCTGGCTTTTGAAATACCCTGAAGTTATCTTCTAATTTAACTAAAGGTATGTGTGAATTTAAAAATGCTACATATCTCCTGTCTTGGAATAATGCATTATAGCTAGCCTAGGAAAAGAAGAGATGTGAAGAAATTGTGATAATATAAATACAGTGTAGTATAGGTGTTACTGGCTCCTGGAGATATTGTATTCCTGTGAATGGGCATACCATAGCAAGAATTTTGGAGAAGTCTAGCAGATTACAGATCAGACAACTGCAAAGGAAAAAAAGGAGCTAAAGCACATATAAGGAAATTGAAATCAGTATTAGATTAGGAAATGTGTTTAATGGAGTGTGTGGCCTAAAAGTACAAAATAAAATTCCCCCCCTAATCTGCAGAAGCATGAGATCCTTCTTTGTTGTTTTACTTGGGATCTATTAACTAGAATAGTATAGTTCAGAAGGTGAGGATGAGGGGAAAACATTTTACTTTACACCAATCCATTTTTAAGAAGGCCAATTATTTTTTTAATTATTTTATTGTTGTTCAATTACAGTTGTCTGCATTTACCCCTCACCACTACCCCCCAACCCCAGCCAATCTCGAACATGGTCATTTATGTGTTTCTTTGTCCAGAAATGAACACTCCAAATATTCACTTAAACAATCCTATGTTTTATAGTGCTTTATAATTTGCAGGGCCTTTATCTTCCCTTTGGTTCATTTAATGCCACTTAGAGTCAGAAAAACAGGAGAACTGTGCAGTGGAGAATACAGGCTGTAGGGTCAACCAGCGCTTGGTATGAATCTTGCCTCTGTCCCATAGCTGTGTAACCCTGAAAGAATCACAGAATCTGGCAGATTCCCATTTCTTTGCTTGTCTAAAGAGGATGGCAAAACATATGTGCAAGGATGGTTGTGAGGAGTAAAGGAGGAAATGAATGCCAAGTGTCTTGTGCTGTCCATGGCACAGAATAAACCCCAGCAAATACTAGCTGCCATAGTTATTAATACTCCAAGGGCCCCTGACAATTAGATGTTATTTCTAATGTATAGATTGAGAAACCAAGGCTGGAGAGGTAATATGACTGGCCAATTAGCAGAAGATGGATTTTAACTCAGATCTCCTGACTCAAGTTTAAAATATATCCCAGTCCTCATAACACAGCTGATAAGCTACTATGTTAGTTTATTGTGGCTACTGTAGCAAAACAAAAGAATTGGTCACTCAAAATAATACAAATTTATTTTCTCATGGTTCAGGAAGTCAGAAGTATAAAAGAAGCTTCACTGAGCTGAAATCAATATGTTGGCAGGGTTCTTCACACTCCAAAGGATCAAAAGGGAAATCTGTTCCTTTTTTATGCCAGCTTCTCATGGTTGCCAGCAGTCCTTGAGTTGTGGCCCCATTACTCCAAATTCTGCTTTTCTGTACACATTGCCTTATCATTTTCTTTGTGTATCATATATCCCTCTGTCCCTTTTATAAGGCTATGATTGCATTTAGGGTCCATCTGATAACCCCTCTCAAAATCCTTAATTTAATCATATCTGCAAAATCCACTTTTACCACATAAGGTAACATGCGCAAGTTACAGGGAATTCATTAAGATGTGGTATCTTTGTATCTTTTAAGGGGCTATTATTCAACCTACTACAGCTACCCTGGAACATTTTAGTCTGGGCAACCTGAGCCCAGCTTGACTACTACCTCACATCTGTTTAATCAGATGTAAATCATCTCCTATACATCTGGAGCCTTGGTAGTCAATATGTGCCCCTAAATTGCCCTTGTAGAAGCCTAGCACATGAAACTTTGATTCCAGCTTTGTCTTCAAGATCCATTATTGCCTTTTTACTTTGGCCTGGCTCTTGTGAGTGTGCCATGACCCTCCCCAACATATAATCCATATGGCCCTGGGGATAATCTCCAAAGTCATGCTAGCTCCTGCCTTACCCAAGAAGGGTTGATCTTCATTCCACAACAAGAAAATAGGATACTAGTGAAAGGTTCTGATTCATTCAGGGTAGCTGGAATATGAAGCAACAATTTCAGGGCTTACAACCCTAGGCATCTTCCCCATTATTGCAGTGCTCCAAGGAAAGCTTGCAGACAACTGTTACTCTATGGCCACTGCCAGCTATTCTAAAGTATCCTCTATGGTTTCATTCATAGTTACAGAAATGTATTTTTAAATATAATGTGTGCATAATATGTATAGAGTCATATATACATATATGTGTGAGCTATCTTTTATTTTTTTCCAAAATGCCTAATTTATGTATTTTAATTTACATGAAAACTGAAATAATACATCTCACAGGTTCTCATGCATTTATTTAAAATTTGCTGAGCATCCCTTTATTCCAGGCCCTTAACTGGGTTCTAGGGGTCCAGAGGTAGATCTATGGTCTAAACTCTTAATGATATTACAATTTAGAGAGCAGACAGATTTAGATATGGGTAACAAAGAACAATGGATTAGTTCTATTAGTTTATGCAATGTTGTATAAGGATGAGGTAAGAGTGGTACTTCACTCAGTTTAAGGAAGCTTCAAAACTCACTAGTGATTACTAAGTTGTTTTACTTAATGGTCACAAGATTTTAATGCAATATATTACAAGTAAAAAATTACTGCAACAAATCTGCAATAAACGAATGTGCCTTTGCAAGCTATAGATTCAATGCAATTCCTATCAAGATAACAATGGTGTTTTTCATAGCACTAGGAAAAGAAGCATCCCAAAACTGATATGGAAATAGAAATGACCCCAAATGCCAAAGCAATCTTGAGAAAGAAGAACAAAGTTAGAGGTATCACATTACTTGATATCAAACTATAGTGCAAGATTTTAGTAATCAAAACAGCATAGTACCAGCATAAAAACAGACATATAGATCAATGGGATAGAACAGAAAACTGGGAAATAAACACACAGTTATATGGTCAAATAATACATGACATAGGAGGCAAGAACATACAATGGGGTAAAGATAATCTGTTCAATAAATTGTGCTGGGAAGCTGCACAGATAAAAGCAAAATAATAAACTAGACCATCTTATTACACCATACACAAGAATAACTCCAAATGCATTAAAGACTTAAATGTAAGACTCAAAACCATAAAACTCCTGCAAGAAAATGTAGGCAGTTAAATTTCTGACATTTCTCTTAGCAACATTTTTTTCTAATTTATCTCTTTTGGCAAGGGAAACAAAGGAAAATATAAACAATTGGGACTACATTAAACTAAAAAGGTTTTGCACAGCAAAGGAAACCATCAACAAAATGAAAAGACAACCTACTGAAATGGAGAACACATTTGTCAATGATACATCTGATAAGAGGTTAATATCCAAAATGTATAAAGAACTCATACAACTCAACACTAAATAAACCCAATCCAATTACAAAAATGGACTGATAACCTGAGTAGATACTTCTTCAAAGAAGACATACAAATGGCCAATAGATATATGAAAAGATGCTCAATGTCACTAATCATGAGAGAAATGCAAATTAAAATGACAATTAGGTAACACCTCATGCCTGTGAGAATGGCTATCATCAATAAACCAACAAACAACAAGTGTTGGCTAGGATTTGGAGAAAAGGGAACCTTTTTGCACTGTTGATGGGTATGCAGATTGGAACAGCCCATGTGGAAAACAGTATGGAGGGTCCTCAAAAAATTAAAATTAGAATTGTCATATGACCCATTTTTATAGTCTTCCTGCAGATCTTTAGTCATACTATATTTCTATATCCAAGGTAGGGCCACATCAAGATCAGCTAAGAAATAACTTATTTTAATTTTACTTTTTAATTCTTATGTTTAGATTGTCATAGTAACATCCTACTTGACTTAGTCTTTAAGATACATAGATAAGCACCACAGAAATAGTGTACCAATTATTTATGAATTTATTTATTGTTGTTATATTATTTTCTAAGAATTAAAAAATATTTAATCTTTATTGTATTTTTTCAATTACCCTTTAGCCCCCTTATACCCCCTCCCCCCAGAATCACCACACTGTTGTCCATATCCATGAGTTCTTTTCTCTTTTTGCTCAGTCCCTCCATGCCCTACCCACCCCCAAGTACCTGTCATCCTGCTCTCCATCTAAGAGTCTATCCCCATTTTCCCTGTTCAGCTTGTTCACTAGATTCCACATATGAGTTAAATCATGTGGTATTTGTCTTTCTCTGACTGGCTTATTTCACTTAGCATAATGTTCTCCAGTTCTAGCCACACTATCACAAAAGGTAGAGTTTTCTTTTTTACAGGCTAGTAGTATTCCATTGTGTAAATGTCTTACAGATGTTTTATCTACTCTTCTACTCATGAATACTTGGGCTGCTACCAAATCTTGGCAATTGTAAATAATGTTGCAATGAACACAGGGGTGCTTATGTCCTTTCAAATTAGTGTTTTGGGTTCTTTCTGATATATTCCCAGAAGTGGGATCATTGAATCAAAAGGCAGATACATTTTTAATTTTTTGAGATATCTCTATGCTGTTTTTGACAGTGGCTGCACCAATCTGCATTCTCACCAACAGTGCAAAAGCATTCCCCTAACTCCACATTCTTGCCAAAATTTGTTTGTTGATTTATTGATGATAGCCACTCTGACAGGTGTCAGAGGGTATCTCATTGTGGTTTTAATTAGCATTTCTCTAATGATTAGTGACTTTGAGCATCATTTCCAATGTCTATTGGCCATCTGTATGTTGTGTTTGGAGAAGTGTCTATTCTGGTCCTTTGCCCATTTTTTAAGTTAGTCATTTGCTTTCTTTTTAAATTTCCTATTTTAAATGTAGTTTTTATTATAAAAGTAATATACAATAATTATGGAAAACTGGAAAATATAGAAATATGAGATAGAGATATGATCTTTGAAAGATAAAGGAAGATAATGTGATCTTTGAAAGTTGATTATTGACAATATTTTATCATATTTACTTTCAGTTATTTTGTATTCATAGTGATACTTTTATTCATCATTATATATGCATATGTGTGCATATATATGTATATGTAGGTATTTTCATGTGTATACATATGTATATGTGTGTATGCACAGTATATAAATATACACATATATAAATAATTAAGGATGTTTACAATCTTGTACTCTGATTTCCTTTACCATTTTTTGTTTTCATCAGTTTTCAATTATCTGCTCACACAGTCAACCACTTCTTCTTTCCTTCCTTCCTTCCTTCCTTTCTTTCTCTCTCTCTCTTTTTCTTTCTTTCTTTCTTTCTTTCATTTTTAAGCATTTTTTATTGTTGTTTAAGTACTATTCAACCATTTCTTGAAATGTACACTTCCTGTGTTTTCTCTCCCTCTTGTTCTTAGCTTCCTTTGTTAATATAACTTCCTCTATCTGACCATCAACTGTTGGGGTTCTGCAGAGCTAATGTCTTCCCCCACTTCTCTTCTTTCTTTGTATTCATCTTTTCAGTGATTTTGCCCATTGTTGTGAGTTTAAAAACAGTTGATAAGCAGATATCTTCCATATTTTCATCTCTTGCACAAACTTCTTTAAGATCCAGGTACAAAATTCCAGCCGCCTACTTGACATTTAGTCCCGAATGGTTCATAGGCATCTCAGACCCCAAAGGTCTGCACAGAGTTCTTCTTACTGTTGTTCAAGTACAGTTGTCTCCATTATCCCGCCACCACTTTCCCCTACCTCACTCACCCCCACCTCCCACCCTCAATCCTTCGCTGCTTTGATTTTGTACATGGGTCCTTTATACATGTTCCTTGATGACCATCTCATTCATTTCCCTGTTATCCTCCTCCTCCTCTCTCCCCTCTTGTAATTGTCCATTTGTTTTTTTTTTTTATTTCAGTGTCTCTGGTTATATTTTCTGTGCTTGCTTGCTTGCTTGTTTTGTTGATTAGGTTCCACTTATAGGAGAGATCATATGGTATTTGTCTTTTACCACCTGGCTTATTTCATTTAGCTTACTGCTCTCCAGTTCCAACCATGTTGTTACAAAAGGTAGGAGCTCCTTCTTTCTGCCACATAGTATTTCATCGTGTAAATATGCCATAGTTTTTTGATCCACTCATTTACTGATGGGTACTTAGGTTGCTTCCAGCGCTTTGCTATCTCAAACTTGCCTACTCCAATCTTGACCATTTCAGGAAATGGTACCATTCTCCACCAAGAGCTCAGTCTAAAAACTAAGGAATGATTTTTCATGCCTCCCTTTTCCTTATCTCTCACATGTAACACATCACCAAATCCTGACTATTCTACCTTACCTATCTTATATTGATCTACTTCTTATTTTTCCATTGCTATCACTTGGGTTTAGCAAATATCCTCTTCCACATGGCTATAACAATTGTCTTTAACTTTTGCCCCTACAACTCATTCTCTGAACAGCATCAATAATCATCTCCCTAAAACATAAATCATATTACTTGATACAAATTCTTAAATAGCTAACCATTGACTTAATAAATAAATTGTGAAGTAATTATATGATACAATACCATGCAACTATAAAAATGAATGAAGCCCTGGCTGGCATAGCTCAGTGGATTGAGCACAGGCTGTGAACCAAAGCATCGCAGGTTTGATTTCGAGTCAGGCCACATACCTGGGTTGCAGGCCATAGCCCTCAACAACCACACATTGATGTTTCTCTCTCTCTCTTTCTCCCTCCCTTCCCTCTCTAAAAATAAATAAATAAAATCTTTAAAAAATGAATGAAAAATGCAGCCATGTAGTGAAATTGAAAGAGCTCCAAGATATATTAATAAGAAAAAAATATCGATGCAGAGAATAGAATATATGGTATGTAACTTTTGCCATATGGTGTAGAGACAAAACAATTATATATGTGTGTATGTATTTGTGTATTTGTGTACAAACATATAACACATACATATATGTGTATATGTATATACACATACAAATATGTGTCTATGTGTACATACATATACATGCACATATATGTATATTTGTATCTTCATCAAAATTCTGGAAAGATTCATAAGAAACTCATGAAAACGTTTACTTATAGATAAGTAGGGAAAAATATCCAGGGAAAAGGTGCAGGGATAATAACAAGACTCATCACAGTATAACTTTTGTTTTAATATTGTTTAGACTTTTGAAGCATGTGCATGTATTCCCTGTTTTAAAAATGCAAATAGAAATATCTTTCCATTGCACTTAGAATAGAGCTAATATTTTCTGCCTGAGCCTACAGGAACCTGGTCAAGCCTATGCTGACCTTTCCATTTTCACCTCCTACCACTCCTGTTATTCTCTCACTACTTCCAAGCTCAAATTATTTTTCTTTTTTTTTTTAAATTTTTGTGCAAGTACAGTTGTCTCCACTTTCACCACGCCATGGTCCCCCATTCCACCCATCCCTGCTTCCCACTCTCTGTTCGGAACCGCCCTGACTGGTATCAGAGGCTGAAACCCCCGCCTAGGCTAAAGCTAAGGGAACGCCCTTGGAACCGTGAGCCAGCAAGGAGACAAAAGCTTGTCTTCCTGGCAGGAATGCTGCTTCTGCTGCTTTATTCATAACTGAACCCCCAAAAAGCTTGGTCGGTTAGCCAAAGACGGGTAGGATTCCCCACGGGGGAACGACCTAAGCCAGGCACGATCACTTTGGGAGGCCCCCCAAAAGAAGGACTTGGGGGGCTGCAGCAAAAGGGGGCGATGGACCCTCGCTCCTCGGCTCTGACATAGCCTGAGTTCTCAGCGTCTGGAAGAAAATCTCCTTATCTCTTGGTTACCTAGTTCCCTTGTTCCACCTAAGCCTAAAACAATGACAGGGTGGTGCAGCTCGGTACTGGGAAGTGCGGATTCCCTGGGTGATCAGGCCTAAGAAAGAATATGTAAATTACTGTGAAACCTTCTTTGTTTAGAATGCTCTCAGTTGAATGAGAAGGGTCTTAGGAGGAAGTTAGTTTGTTCCTCAGTCTTACAGCTCTTTGACCCCAACTCAATAGACCGGCAGAGTTCTTTGTTTTCTATAGTTCCTTACTTCCCCTAATGAATACTGTACTTTACCTGAATTATTATGCAGCATGAGCCCAATAAAAGCAGGTATGGACTGTAAATCGGCGCGCTCCCCACTAGGGGGGGTGGCCATTCTGTCCCTACTTCCCCACAGAAACTAGTTTGTCTCTGTGCATGTGTTGTTCTTTCTCGCGTGTGTTTTGGCAAGCCATCCACAGCGTTCCGTGGTCACTGCTGGCCGGTGACCCACGCGCAACAACTCTCAAACCTACCTTCTTTGGTATGTTTTATTTTTCAAGTAATCAGACACACCCATTTTTCCTTCCCAGTGCCTTTGTATGGCCTTTTTCCTTTGCCTTGACTGCCATTTCTCCTGGGATATTCTTATGGCTATCTCTTTTTCATCTGCAAGCCTCTGTTAAAATCTTATCTCAGAGGTATGTTTCCTGGCTGCTTCATCTTGTATGTTGACATCATCCTACCTTTTATTCTCAACCATACCACCATTGTCTCTTCCTTCATAGCACTCCTCACCATTTTTTATGGTTTATTTAAATAAATTACTTGTTTTGTTGTTCATCCACTAGAGATTAAATTTCATAAAGATGGCAACCATAAAATTTTCACTGCTGTAAAACCAGCCTCTACACAGTGGCTGGTGCATGGTAGTTCATCAACACATACAACAATAATTTGTTGATTGAATGCGTAACTGAAGCATTGTAAATGCTTAAGCATTTACAACTATGGGTTCTGCGTAATACTTGTACACAACTATTTACAACCAAAAGTATCTGTATAATAGTTGTACAATATTCCATCCAGTGTATATACATCAGCTAACATAACTATTTTCATATTTTTTAATACTTAGGTCATTAGTAAAACAATGTATAAAACTAGGTTTAACTTCAACATTGTTAATATGGAATATTGTCATATTTAAAACATTTTATTTATGGCCCTGACTGGTGTAGCTCAGTGGACTGAGTGTGGGCTTGCAAACCAAAGTGTCAATGGTTTGATTCCCAGTCAGGGCACATGCCTAGGTTGCAGGCAATGTCCCTGGTAGGGGGTGCACTGGAGTAAACCACACTTGATATTTCATTCCCATTCTTTCTCCCTCCCTTCCCCTCACTCTAAAAATAAATAAATAAAATCTTAAAAAAATTAAAAAAAAACATTTTATTTATATCATAGCTTGAGAGCGGTACCTTTAAGTTTCTAATTAGTATTTTCTTGATTACTGATAATTTTTTATGTTTTCCATATAAGCTACTTAGAATTCTTTTATGGATTATCTTCAGTATTTTTTTAAATTTTATTTTAACTGTTGTTCAAGTACAATTTTCTATCTTTTACTCCCATCCCAGCCCACCTACCCAGCCCTCCCCACCTCCCTACAATTTCCATCTGCCTCTAGTTTTTGTCCATGTGTCCTTTATACTTGTTCCTGTATATCCTTCCCCTTTTACCCTGAAATCCCCCTGAAATTCCCTCCTCTGTACCCTCTGGACACTGTCAGCCTGTTCTGTACTTCAGCGTCTTTGGTTCTATTTTGCTTGTTTATTTGTTTTGTTCATTAGGCTCCTGTTAAAGGTGAGATCATATGGTATTTGTCTTTCACTGCCTGGCTTATTTCGCCTAGCATAATGCTTTCCAGTTCCATCCATGTTGTTGCAAGGGGTAGGAGCTTCTTCTTCCTTTCTGCTGTGTAGAATTCCATTGTGTAAATGTACCATAGTTTTTTGATCCACTCACTTACTAATGGGCACCTATGTTGCTTCCAATACTTGGCTATTGTAAATTGTGCTGCTATGAACATTGGGGTGCATAAGTTCTTTTGAATTGGTGTTTCACGGTTCTTAGGACACACAGAGGATCCAGAGACACATGAAAAGATGTTCAATATCACTAGCTATCAGAGAGATGCAAATTAAAACAACAATGAGATACCACTTCACACCAGTCAGAATAACGTTTATCAGGTATTGTAATCCCTCCTAATTTGCCTTTTTTCCCCTCAAAATTGCAGCAGCTATTCAAGGTCATTTATGGTTCCATATAAATTTTTGAAGTGTTTGTTCTATGTCTGTGAAATATGCTATTGGTACTTTAATAAGTACTGTATTGAATCTGTAAATTGCTTTGGGTAGTATGGACACTTTGTTGATGTTAATTCTTCCGATCCATGAACACAGTATTTGTTTCCATTTGTTTGTGTCTTCCTTGATTTCTTTCTTCAGTGTTGTGTAGTGGTATGCATATAGGTCTTTTACCTCCATGGTTAGATTTATTCCTAAGTATTTTATTTATCTCTTTGCTATATCGATTGAGATTTTTTTCTTGATTTCTGCTTCTGCTGTTTCATTGTTGGTATACAAAAATGCCTTTGATTTCTGGTTATTGACTTTGTATCCTGAAGTTTTGCCAAATTCATGAGTTAGGTTGAACAGTTTTTTGGCGGGGTCTATGGGATTTTCTATGTACACTATCATGTCATCTACAAACAATGACAGTTTTGTTTCCTCCCTTCCGATTTGGATGCTTTTTGTATCCTTTTCTTGTCTGATCACTGTGGCTAAAATGTCCAATACTATATTGAATAGAAGTGGTGGAGTGGGCAACCTTGTCTTGTTCCTGATCTTAGTGGAAAAGATTTTAGTTTTTGCCCACTAAGTCTGATGTTGGCTGTAGGTCTCTCATATATGGCCTTTATTATGTTGAGGAATGTTCCCTGTATTCCCACTTTGCTGAGTGTTTTTATCATAAATGGGTGCAGTAACTTATCAAATGCTTTTTTCACATCTATTGATACCATCGTATGTTTTTTGTCTTTGTTTTTGTGTATGTGATGTATTATATTTACTGATTTGTGAATGTTGAACCATCCTTGCAATCCTGGGATGAATCCCATTTGGTCATGGTGTATGACCTTTTTAATGTATTGTTGGATGTGGTTTGCCAGTATTTTGTTGAGGATTTTAGTGTCTATGTTGACCAATTATTGTTTCCTGAAGTTTCTTTCTTTGCTGTGTCTTTATCTCGTTTTGGGATTAGGATAATGCTGGCTTCATAAGAAGAGTTTGGGAGTCTTCCATCATTCTGGATTTTTGGAATCGTTTGTGAAGGACAGGGGTTAGCTCTTGCTTAAATGCTTTGTAGAATTCTCCTGTAAAACCATCCAGACCTAGACTTTTGTTTGTCAGGAGTTTTTTTGATTACTGCTTCAATTTCATCTTCTGTTATTCATCTGTTCAGGCTTTCTGCTTCTTCTTCATTGAGTTTTGGAAGATTATATTTTTCTAGAAATTTGTCTGTTTCACCTAGGTTTTCAAATTTCTTGGCATACAGTTTTTCATAGTAATTTCCTGCAGTCCTTTGTATTTCTGTGGTGTCAATTGAATTGCTCCTCTTTCATTTCTGATTGTGTTTATTTAGATCTTCTCTCTCTTTTTCTTTGTAAGCCTGCTAAAGGATTGTTGATTTTGTTTGTCCTTCAAAAAACCAGCTCCTGGATTCATTGATTCTTAGAATTGTGCTTTTAGTCTCTATGTCATTTAATTCTGCTCTGATCTTGGTTATTTCCTTCCTTCTACTTGCTCTGGGCTATCTTCATTGTTGTTCCTCAAGTTCTTGTAGACATAGGGTTAGGTTGTTTGTTTCAAATGAGTCTATCTTTTTTAGGTAGGCCTGTATCACTGTGAACTTCCCTCTCAGGACTGCCCTTGCTGTGTCCCATTAATTTTGGGTTGTTGTGAGTTCATTTTTGTTTGTTTCCAGAAACTTTTTGATTTCTTCTCTAATTTTATTCTTGACCCATTCATTGTTTAATAGCATGCTATTCAATCTCCATGATTTTGCATGTTTTGGTTTTTCTTCTGTTGGGGTTGGTTTCCAGTTTCAGTCCCTTGTGGTATGAGAAAACGCTTGGTAGGATTTCAATGTTCTTGAATTTGTTGAGACTTGTTTCCTGTCCTATCATTTGGCCTATTTTGAAAATGTTCCATGTGCATTTGAAAAAAATGTGTATTTTGCTTGTCTGGGATGAAGGGCTCCACATATATCAGTTAAGTTCATTTCATTTAGGGCATTGTTCAATGCCACAATATATTTGTTGATATTTTGTTTGGAAGATCTGTCCATTTTTGACAGTGGGGTGTTAAAATCCCCCACTATAATTGTGTTTTTTTCAATATCTTCCTTGAAGTCCTCCAAGATTTTCTTTATATATTTGGGTGCTCCTATGTTGGGTGCTTATATATTTACAATATTCATGTCTTATTGATGGTTTCTTCCCTTGAGTATTATCTAGTGACCTTTTGGGTCTATCTGTATGGCCCATTTTTGGAGGTTTATTTTGTCTGATATGAGTATTGCTGCCCTGACTTTTTTTTTTCCTGTCCGTTTGCTTGGAATATTTTTTTTTCCAGCCCTTCACTTTCATTCTGTGTATGTCTTTGTTATGAGGTGGGTCTCTTGTAGACAGCATATGTGTGGTTCATGCTTTGTTTTCCATTCAGCTATTCTATGTTTTTTGATTGGAGCATTTAATTTTTTCACATTTAAGGTTATTATTGATATATACTAATTCATTGTCATTTTTGTATGTGTGTTCCCTCTCTCTCTCTCTCTCTCTCTCTCTCTCTTTCTCTCTCTACTTTCCTTCCTTTCTTTAAAGCAGTCCCTTTAAGTATCTCTTGCACAGCTGGTTTGGTGGAGGTGTGTTGTTTCAGACTTCTTTTGTCTGGGAAGCTCCTTATTTGGCCTTACATCTTGATTGACAGCCTTGCTGGGTAAAGTAGCCCTGGTTGCAGGCCTCTGGTTCTCATTACTTGGAATATTTCTTGCCATTCTCTTGTGGCTTGGAGCGCTTCCATTGAGAAGTCAGCCGCTAGTCTTATCAGGGCCCCTTTGTATGTTTCTTCCAGTTTCTCCCTTGCTGCCTTTAAGATTCTCTCTTTGTTTTGGTATTTTGCCATTTTAATTATGATGTGTCTTGAAGTGGGCCTCTTTGGGTTTCTCTTGATTTGGACTCTCTGTGTTTTATGGATTTGCATGACATTTTCTTTCATCAAATTAGGGAAATTTTCCATCATTACTTTTTGAAATAGGTTTTTTATCCCTTGGTCTTCTTCTTCTCCTTCTGGTATCCCTATTGTATGGATATTATTATGTTTCATATTGTCTTGCATTTCTCTTAATCTCTCTTCATTCTTTCTAAACCTCTTTTTCTTTTCTTGCTCTTTTTTTCTACTTTGTCCTCTAGCTCGCTGATCCAGTCTTCTGGTTCATCAATCCTGCTTTTCATTCCTTCTACTGTGCTCTTCAGTTCAGAAATTGTATTCTTCATTTCCTCTTGGCCCTTGTTGAGAATTTCTATTTCCTTTTTCATGTTGATATAGTTTGCAGTGAGTTCATTGTAGTTTCCCTGTGTTTCTGGTAGTTCATTGTGAGCTCATTGAGCTTCCTGATAACCATTGCTTTGGACTCAATATCTGATAGTTGAATTGTGTTCATTTTATTTAGCATTCTTTCTGAGGCTTCCTCCTTTCCTTTCATTTGTGGATTGTGTCTTTGTCTTCCCATTCTTTCTGAGCTCTTCTTGTTAGCCTCAGCTTCTTAAATTGATCTGTTCTGGCTCCCTGGGTTTATGGTGTGAACTTCTGTGGTAGAATACCTGTGAGATTCAGTGGTGCAGTCTCCTTGATCTTCCAAGCTCAGTGGCCTTGGCCTGTTGTTTAAGTTGGCTCTGTGTTTGTCTCTGGGTTTTGATTGTTGTTGGGTCTTTCTTTGGTGGGTCTTTCCCACCAGCTGGTTAATTGAGAGTCAGTCTGTCCACCACCTCTTGTATTTTGTTGGGCTGATGAGGGCAGGTTGTGTAGAAGCTGTTTCTTCCATGTGTACAAGGTGTTGAGGATTCTCTCTTGCTCGTGTTCAGTTGTTTGTACTGGGTATTGTCTACACTATTTAGTTGTATTTCCTGATAGTTCCTGGATTGAGGTTTGTGTGGCTTCCAGTTCCTCCTTCCCCTTCTTCTGTTTTATGTGTTAGTGATTCCTTCGTTGTTGGGTTTCCTCTTCCAGTGAGTATCCTGGTGTTCACCACTTCCACCTACTCTTTTTTGTGATCACTTGGAGGGGGAAGGCAAAACAGTTTAAGACAGCAAGAAAATATTGTGTTATATTTAGAATAGCAGCCAGTAGAGAAGAGATAGGAGATCCTTTGGCTATGTATAGTGTTAACGGTGATCTTCCATCGAACTAGGTGATTTTTAGAATGGTTGGAAAGACAATAAATTCCTATTGGGGGAGGAAAGATTGAGAGTTGGATCTAGAAATCAGTGAGGTTGTAGGAGGTCAGATTTTGAGGTAAGGTGAGAATAAAGGATAGTAAATAGGTGTAGTGTGTGAGAGAATAGAGTTAACCACTACAATAACAGAGTTCAGGAAATTTTGAAGTGGGCTTAGATCTGGGAGGCGTGTTGTGAAGTATTTACTATTGTATGGAACAGCTATTATTGACAATAATATTAGAGCAACAATTATATGACAGAATCTATGTGATCTAGATAACAAGAATAAGGAGTATAGGACCTTGAGTGGTGTGCTAATGGGACACAAGTGAAGTGAAGTGAATGGCAGTCAATTAGCAATACACTATGACAGAGATATCAGAGGAAACCTGTCAAATGATACAATATAACTAGCCTAGCAAAGCAGGCTGTACAGAAAGAAGAGGAATATAAAAATACTATTAAAATAAAAGATGTAATAACAATGGAAAATAATAATACAAATATGCAATAACTTGCAGGTTCTCTGTAATAGCAGAGTGAAATTTGTCTCACTGTTGCAGCTGTTGGGACGCCCCTTCTTTGGGACCAACTGTGGACTTTTTACAGTTCCAGGGTTTTGGTTTTTTGTTTGTTTTTGTTTTTTTGTCTCACTTGTCGTTATTTAAACAAAAAAAGTAGATGAAGGAAGGAAGAGATAAAATTAGAAAGAAAGCAAGAAGGAATAAAACAAGAAAGAAGGAAAGAGAGGAAAAAGGAATTGAAAGAGAAAAAATAATAAAAATAAAAAATAAAAAAATTATTTAAAAGAATAAAATTAAAAAGCCTCTTGGTTTCAAAGTGGCCAAACCAGTTTTTCTGGTCTTGCTGGCTGCAGCAGGCTGAGTAGAGATTGGTATGGCTTTTCTTCCTTCCCAATCTGCACTTGGTCAGTGGTGCAAACTCTCTGGGAATCTATCCTAGCACCTCTCCCCTGCACCTTGGGTGTGGGATCCAGGCCTTTCCCCAGGGTTACCACTGTGGCTGGCATGTGGGGGTACTCTTGCTCATGCTCGTCCAGGCTGCCTCACCCTTCCCAGTGCTATGGGGGTGCGCAGGATCTTCCACACAACTTTCTGCACAACCTCGGGATCGGTATCGCTGTCTGGCTGGGTGGCAGGGAGGCCAGAACAATTGTTGTAGGAGAATTCCCCAAACAATGTCTTTTCATTCTTTCTTTTTGAGAAATTCTTCCTACTCAAGCCTGCTGCTCCATAAATTGGCCTGGCCTCTCCCACAGCCCAATTCTCTAGCTAGACCAGTGACTATGGGGGTCAGGGCCTGTCACTGTGTGACTCTTAACTCTGCCAGTGTCCACAGACTCTGAGGGTGCTCACAGCCCCTGTGTGTTTGCTAGCAACTGGGTTTCTCCCAGTGCTGCTGAGAACTTGTTTTGCTGGGGAAGGAGGAGTTGCCCTGGATCTCTCCCAAGGACTCTGTGGCAAACCTGGCAGTGGGCACTGGGCCTGGGGCTGCAGCCCCCCTGGACACCGTGTTGGTCCCTGGGAATTTATTGTCCGGAAGCACTCTCTTTACCGTCTGGTTTTTTGGTTCTGCTACAATTTTTGGTCTCTTATTTTTATATATGTTTACGTACTGTTGGTTGTTTGCTCTTTTACTCCGTAGATCAGCTAGGATTTTCTCCTGTGTGTAGGGGGAAGTGGAATCTGCTCCCTCCTACCCCAACGTCATCTTCCTCCAGTTGTTCCTATCTTCAGTATCTTTTGAATTACACACTTCTTTTTCTCCATTGCTACTGTCTTAAATTAGTGTCTTACCACTTCTAGCCTGATCTGATTTAACAACTTCCCTACTGGTCTCAGGACCTTCTATCTTTCTTTCCTCTAACGTATCCTTTCTCCTGAAGCCAGGGTATTCACAGCATTGCTTGCTTAGAACTCTTGGACACCCCGCTTCCTAGAAGATAAAGAGTAAGCTCTGCCATGTTATGGCCTGTAAGTATAGGTTCAAAAGCTCAAGCTGAAAGTCTCATCACCATGCAATATCACACACACACATACACATTCACATATGTCATGTCTCTGGGTCTACTTAATTGATCTCACTTTCTAGAATACCTTTATATAGTATCTCCTGTCCATCTGGGGGATATCTACTCATCTTTCCAAATTATGTCAAGAGTTTGAAACTTGATGAAACTTGATTCTTCCCATCTTGGTGAAATAGACTACAACTTTCCTTGTGTTCCAATTCTACCTCATCCTATCATAGCAACTTTAGCATTTGGTTGTGTTGCTGTTTTAATCTTTGTCTCCCTGTACATTTCAAGTACTTCAAGAGGCAGATTAGTTTTTATAAACTGTATATCCCCTAGTGTCTAACTCATTTCTTGAAATAAGTCTGTATTCAATGAATATTTTGTTCAGTATTTTTTCCAGGTTTTGAGCATTATTATTTTCCTTATAGATTTATATGAGTGGTTTATATGATAAATACAGGAATCTTTTGTTTTCTTTGTATTACTATTATGAATATTTTAATCTGTTTTCAAATTGCATTTTTAGTTTGATCATGGGATGACTAAGTGGTTTTTTTGTCTTAGAGGAGTTTTTAATATGTATAAAGTCAAATTTATTAATGTTTTAAATTAACCCTCTCATTATTTCTAAATTTAGAAATCCTTATTATTGTTAGAAATTTGATAAATAATTATTTCTGTTTTGTGTAATTTCATAGTTTGAATTTTTGAACACTTAATCAGTAATCCATCTAGAAAAATATTACTTTGCATATTAATAATTATATCTATTTTTCCCTGGATAGTTAACTACTTGTCCCAATACCATTTATTAGTGACCTTTTTCATCCTCTTGATTTGAGATGCCCCCTTTATCATACATTAGTTTCATATACATAGCAGGATCAGCATGGGGGATATATATGTTTTCACTGATTTGTATATCTAAATTTCTTCCAATATCCTAGTGCTTTAATAATTGTAAATTTACAACATGTATTTTGAATGCAGTGGACTATAAAATAAAAATGTAATGTCCAATAGGGCTAATGCCCCTTCATTGCTCTTGTTTTTCAACATTTTCTATGCAATTTTCTTTCATTTGTTTTTCTTACTAAATCTTAGGATTATTTTGTCAAGTCCCCAAAAGAATCCTGTTTGTGCTTTGATTGTAATTCAGCTAAAATTATAAATAATTTAAGAGCAAATTAAAAAAATAGAGTGAATTGATGCCTACAACATTAAGCCTTCTAATTCAGAAACATGGTATGTCTCCCACTTATTCAAGTCCTTTTTATATATTTCTCAGTACATTTTTATAGTTTTCTTTTTGCAGGTCTGACATGGTTCTAATTAAAGTTCCTCCTAGGTATTTTGGATTTCATTCAACAAACCACTTTGATATAACTGAAAATGCCCATGTAGCCCACTAGGATATATAAACCAGGATATTGGGGCCCATATTTCCTAAGCCATGTGGTTCCGACAATAATTGAGGCCATATAGTGTAGTGTTTAAATGCATGGGCTTTGGATTCTAGATAGATCTGTTCTAAATCCTAGTTCTGTCAATTATTAGCTATGTAACCTTGGGCAGAATATATAAACTCTCTGTAAACTCTGTCTCAGCTGTTTCATCTACAGAACAGGAATACTAATAGGGATGTTAATATTAATAAGGATATTAACATTAACAGGTTTGGTGAGGAATATGCAGCATCACTAAAATGAAGGTTTGGCATGGCACTTGGGTCATAATAATTGCTCAATAAATGTGAGCTGTGATGATAGAGCTGATGATAGTGACATACAAAGAATTAGGCATATAGAGAAAAATTGGAAACAAGACTATCTTGAAAAGTTCAATAATAAGAGAAAATATCCAAAGGAGAATTTAAGGTGAAAAGGGAGAGAAAAGCAAGAAAAGAGGCTGGGTCATTGTTGGAACTAGTTACAAGGACCATGCTGAGGAAACGTTCAGAAGCTGAGAAGGGGGAAGTGATCTTTTTTCTTTTTCATTTTCCTATGTAAAGGTGGGAGGGAAAGACAATAAAAGAGAGACATTTGTGCCTATATGTTAATACTTACATAAATATATACTCAGTTGAGCCATGTGCACATTGTATGATTTTTAATTTACAGGTGTTTCTACAGAACTGATTGCAAAGATGGAAACTTATTGTGTGGCGTTGTTTTGGGACAAGTATAACTAAAGTCCATAATTTGATCTGTAGTATAAGGAGGAAGGTGACAGGTAAACATCCACATAAAAAGAATATGAGAAAACAGCTTATTGCCTAATATCTCCTGTTTTAACTCCTTTATATTCCCAAGATTATTCTCAAGATGCAGTGCAGCAATGCTGTTTTCCAACAAAAGATTAATACTATCTTTATCTTATTAATAATGAAATATTCAAGATGTTCTTGGATATCATGATATCCTATAACATTAGTGCTGAAAAAACCCTTCAATAACAACCAATAGAGCCACTGAGGTCCAGAGGAGGGAAATGACTCATGTACAGTTCTGTGCTGAGCTGGCTGGCAGAACCGCAATTGAAAATGGTGTCTCCTGGCTTACAGTGCCATTTTTTTTCACCATTACATAGGGTCTGCCTATTTTGAGGAACCTCTAGTACATCTGACTATTAAGCACTTACTCACTATTTGCCCTAGAATCTGCTAGTGCATGAAAACTATGTGTTTTAATCTCACCAGTGCAGTTTTCTTTCTTTTGGGAATAGGGTGATACAAAGATAGTATGGCCTACAAATGGAGTAGGAAGGAAATAAATCCCAGAAGCTAAATTGTCAAAAGACAATTCTCTTCTTTCCTTCCTCTAGAGATATTCCTGAAAACATGTTTTAAAATTTAAACATTTTTGTTTCATAGCATTAAAGAGTGGCCTATCTGGGTGAGGCTTTCAAGATGGGCTATGCCAACTCTGTTCCCCCTCTGAGTTTTGCATAGGATATTTGACAAATCTTATAGCATTTATCTCACTGTGTGGTAATTAGCTGAGATTATAGCACTACAAAATTCTCTTTCTCTCCAACTTAGCTGTGATTTCCATGGAGAAGAATCAATCTGATTCTCTATGCCTAGTAGAGGACAGGAACCTGGGAAATGTCTGTGATTGGATTCAAGAAGGAGAAGGGACAGGAGGGAAACCCAGATTTAGGCTTTGGGCTTTTATGTTTGCTGTGTGGTCTTATGTGAATGAACCACTCTCAGCCTAGGTCTCATCCTTCTATAAAATGATAGCGATAATACTGCTACCACCACCTCTTAGAAGTTTGTGAAAATAAATGAGATCATGATCACCAAAGTCTTCTGTGAACTAAAAGGTATATGACAGTCAATCTGCCTAATAATATTATGAGGAAAGGGATTATTTTATCCCTGTTTTACAAGAGTAAAACTGAGGCACATGGAGGATAGACAATATTTTCAGGATCCTACATCCCTGAGGACACACAGCTAGTAAGAGTTTATCATACAATAAACTGGAGAGGGGATATAACTTGCTGAACCTGACATGGCCAAGTATCAGAGACAAAAATAAAATCCATATCCTTGATTTCCAGCCCAATGTTCTTTCTACTGAACCTAATGTATGCTGTGCTAGAAAAATCAGAGGGGAGAGAGGGAAAGGAATTTCAGGGGAAAAGGGAAAGCGTTTATAGGAACAAGTATAAAGGACACATGGACAAAAACTAGGGGTGGGTGGAAATGGGAGGGAGGTGAGGAAGGCTGGGTGGGTGGGCTGGGATGGGAGTAAAAGATAGAAAATTGTACTTGAACAACAGTTAAAATAAAATAAAAAAAATCATCTGTCATCACCTATGATATTGTACTTGAAGTGTGGCATTGCTGCTCTGAATATGTTCTTTTAATGAGAAAAGGTATAGCAAGTAGAAATCAAAAGTTCTCCATGTGGCTGAAGGACTTCAAATCATGGATCAGTTTTCAAAATTAGTCATTGAGGGCCTGAGAGGATATTTATTACCCCATGTGGGTTGCTGAGAGTGAATGAGCACAGACCAACCTTGTTTTGGAAACACATGACATTCCTAGCTCTTCTCCATTTCTCTCCTAAACAACATAAATCTACATCATAGATAGAAGTATTTATTTATTTATTTATTTATTTATTTATTTATTTATTTATTGCATTCTTTATTGTTTATTGTTGTTCAAGTACAGTTGTCTCAATTATCCCACCACCAATTTTCCCCATTCCACAAAGCACCACATCCCACCATCAAAACCTCCCCATTTGACTTTCTCCACAGGTCCTTTATACACATTCCTTGACAACATACACCCTTCTTTCTCCATTTAATGTCCTCCCCACACCATTATGCTTACTGTCAGTTTGTTCCTTACTTCGATGTCTTTTGTTATATCTTGCTAGCTTTTTGGTTTTGTTGACTAGGTTTCAGTTATAGGAGAGATCACATGGTATTTGTTTTACACCTCCTTGCTTATTTCACTTAGCATAATGCTCTCCAGTTCCATCCATGCTGTTGTGAAGGGTAGTAGTTCCTTCTTTCTTTCTGCTACAAAGTATTCCATTGTGTAAAAGGCAGAAAATTGTACTTGAACAACAACTAAAATAAAAAAAAACAAAAATAAAAATAAATTAAAATAATTATTTTCATGATATATATAAAAAAAGTATTCCATTGTGTAAATATGCCATAGTTTTTTTGATCCACTCATTTACTCATGGGCACTTAGATTGCTTCCAGCTCTTGGATATTATAAATTGTGCTACTATGAACATTAGGGGTCATACAGGATCTTTTGAATTGGTGTTTCAGGTTTCTTAGGGTATAATCCCAGCAGTGAAATTCCTACATTGAAAGGCAGTTACACTTTTAGTTTATTGAGGGGTTTCCATATTGTTTTCCACAGGAGCTGCACCAGCCTACATTCCCACTAACAGTGTACTGGGGTTCCCTATCCCCACAACCTCACTAGCACTTATTGCTTGTTGATTCGTTCATGATGGCCATTCTGAATAGTGTGAAGTTGTATCTCATTGTGGTTTTAATTTGTATCTCTCTCATGGCTAGCAATGCTGAGTGTCCTTTCATATGTCTCTGGGACATCTCTATGTCCTCCTTGGATAAATATCTATTCACGTCCATTGCCCATTTCTTAAAAGGGTTGTTTGTCTTCTTGGAGTGGAGTCATGTGTGTTCTGTAAATAATTTGGAGACCAAACCCTTATCCAAGGTATCATTGGCAAATATGTTTTCCCATACAGTTGTTCCATTTTCATTTTGCTGTTTTCTTTAGCTGGGCAGAAGCTTTTTATTTTGATGAAGTCCCCTTTGTTTATTCTTTCCTTTATATCCTTTGCTCTAGGGGACATATCATTGAAAATATTGCTGCATGGGATATCTGAAATTTTCCTACTTGTGTTCTCCTCTAGGTCTTTTATGGTGTTGCAATTCATATTTAAGCCTAATATCCATCTTAAGTTTATTTTAGTGTACGTTGTAAGTTGGTGGTCAAGTTTCATTTTTTGCATATAGCTGTCCAGAGGACCCAACATCATTTGTTGAAGAGGCTATTTTTACTCCATTTTATGCTTCTGCCCTTTGTTTAATATTATTTGACCATAGACACATGGGATTATTTTTGGGCCCTTTATTGTATTCTATTGATCTATGTGTCTGTTAATGTGCCAGTACCACACTGTTTCGATTACAGTGTCCTTGTAATATAGTGTGATGTCAGGTATTGTGATCTCTCTTATTTTGTTCTTTCTGAAAATTTCTGCAGCTATTTAGGGTCATTTATGGTTCCATATAAATTTCTGAAATGTTTGTTCTATATCTGTGAAATGTGTCATTGGTATTTTAATAGGGACTGCGCTGAATCTATAAAATTCTTGGGTACTGTGGACATTTTGATAATGTTAATTCATCCAGTCCATGAATAGGATATATGCTTCCATTTGTTTGTGTCTTCCTTAATTTCTTTCTTCAGTGTTCTGTAGTTTTCTGAGTACAGGCCTTTCACCTCCTTGGTTAGGTTCATTACTAGGTACTTTATTTTCCTTGTTGCTATAGCAAATGGGATATTCTTCCTCTTTCTTTTTTCAGATATTTCATTGTTGGTATACAAAAATGCCTTTGATTTGTGAATATTGACTTTGTATCCCACTCTTTTCCCAAATTTACTTATTAGGTTGAGCAGGGTTTTGTTGTGGAGTCTATAGTGTCTTCTACGTACACCATCATATCATCTGCAAACAGTGACAGTTTTACTTCTTTTTTTTCCAATTTGGATGCCTTTTATTTATATTTCTTGTCTGATCACTGTGGCTAAGACTTCTGACACTATATTGAGTAGGAGAGGTGAAAGCAGATATCCTTGTCTTGTTCCTGATCTTAGTGGGAAAGCTTTTAGTTTTTTCCTGTGGACTATAATATTGACTGTTGGTCTCTCCTATATGGCCTTTATTATGTTGAGGTATCTTCCCTTTAATCCCACTTTACTAAGTGTTTTTTATCATAAATGGGTGCCATATCTTATCAAATGCTTTTTTCTGCATCTATTGACATAATCATGTGGTTTTGTCTTTTCTTTTGTTTATGTGATGTATTAAATTTATTGCTTTGCAAATATTGTGCCATCCTTGCATCCCTGGGATGAATCCCACTTGGTCATGGTATATGATATTTTTAATGTATTGCTGGATGCTATTTGCCAGTATTTCCTTGAGGATTTTATCATCTATATTAATCAGAAATATAAACCTGTAGTTTCCTTTTTTGTTGCAAGTTTATCTGATTTTCAGATTAGGATGATGCTGACTTCATAAAAAGAGTTTGAGAGTTTTTTTGTCTTGGTTTGTTTAGAATAGTCTGAGAAGGATAGAGTTTAGCTCTTTCTGAAATGTTTTGTGAAATTCTCCTGTGAAAAAATCCAGTCTAGGGCTTTTGTGTACAAGGAGTATATTGATTACTGTTTTGATTTCACCAGCTGTTATTGTTCTCTTTAGACTTTCTGCTTCTTCTTGTTCTAGTTTTGTGACATTACATTTTACTAAAAATTAGTCCATGTAAACCATTTTCAAATTTCTCAGCATATAGTTGTTTGTGGTAATTTCTTACAATCCTTTGTATTTTGGTGGGATCAGTTGTAATCTCTACTCTTTCATTCCTGATTTTATTTATTTGGATCCTTTCTCTTTTTTTCTTGATGGGTTAAAAACTTGTAGATTTTGTTTATCTTATCAAAGAACCAGCTCCTGGATTATTGATCCTTTTAATTTTTGTTTTAGTCTCTGTGTCATTTAATTCTGCTCTGATTTTGATTATTTCCTTTTTTCTACTAGTTCTGGGCTTTGTTTGTTGTTCCTCTGGTTCTAGTAGATGTAGTGTTAGGTTGTATCTTTGAAATGTTTCTATCTTTTTTAGGTAGTCCTATATTGTTATGAACTTCCTTCTCAGGACTGCCTTTGCTGTGTCCCATAAGTTTTGGACTGTTGTGTGTTCATTTTCATTTGTTTCCAGAAACTTTTTGATTTCTTCTTTAACCTAATTATTAACCCATTCATTGTTGAATAGCATGCTATTCAATCTCCAGAAATTTGAGTCATTTGAGTTTTTTCCTTGTATTTGGTTTCTAGTTTCAGGCTCTTGTGGTATGAGAAAATGCTTGATATAATTTCAATTTTCTTGAATTTGTTGAGTCTTGTTTTGTCTCCTATCAGGTGGTCTATCTTTGAAAATGTTCCATGTGCATTGAAAATAATGTGTATTTTACTTCTTTGGGATGAAAGGTTCTATACATATGTCAGATAAGTCGATTTGATCTAGGGCATTCTTCAATGATGCGATATCTTTGTTGATATTTTGTTTGGAAGATCTGTCCATTTTTGACAGTAGGGTGTTAAAATCCCCTAGTATAAAGGTGTTACTGTCTGTGTCTTTCTTGAAGTCCTCCAAGATCTTCCATGTATATTTGGGAGCTCCTATGTTGGGTGTGTATATATTTACAATGTTAACGTCTTCTTGATGGATTTTTCCCTTGAATATTATGAAGTGTCCTTCAATGTGTCTTTTTATGAATTTGTTTTTAAGTCTATTTTGTCAGATATAAATATTTCTACCCCAGATTTTTTTCCTGTCCATTTACTTGGCATATTTTTTCCATCCCTTCACTTTCAATCTGTGTTGGTCTTTGTTCTGAGGTGGGTGTCTTGTAGGCAGCATATATGTGGATCATGTTTTATTATATATTCAGCTACCCTATATCTTTTGATTGGAGCATTTAATCCATTAACACTTAAGGTTATTATTCATAGGTACTTATTTATTGCTATTTTACCCCCTTTTGTATCTGTGTTCCTCTCTCTCTCTCAATCTTTTTCTTCCTCTTCTCATAGCAGTCCCTTCAGAGTATCTTACAGTGCTGCGTTGGTGTATTCTTTCAGTCTTCTTTTCTCTGGGAAACTCCTTATTGCACCTTCCATTTTGATTGAGAGCCTCTCTGTGTAGAGCAATCTTGGTTGCATGCCTTTGCCTTTCATTGCTTGGAATATCTCTTGCCATTCTCTCTTGTCCTGCAGTGATTCTGTTGAGAAATTATGATGTGCCTTGAGGTAGGCCCCTTTGTGTTGATCTTGATTGGTACCCTCTGTACTTCCTGAACTTGCATAGTTTGTTCCCTCTGCAAGTTTGGAAACTTTTCTGTCATTTATTTTTAAACAGAGTTTCTATCCTTTGCTCCTTTTCTTCTCCTTCTGGTGGTCCTATGAATTGAATGTTGTTGCATTTCATGTTGTCTTGCCATTTTCTTAATCTATCTTCATATTTTTCAAGTTTTTTTTTTTTTTTCTGAGCAGCTGCCGTATCTGGGTATTTCTACTTTGTCTTCCAGCTCATTGACTTGGTCCTCTGCTTCATCCAGCCTGCTTGTAAATCCTTCTAGTGTGTTTTTTTTTATTTCAGATATTGTATTCTTCATTTCTTCCTAGTTATTGTTTATAGTTTCTATTTTCTTTTTCACAATCTTGTAATTCTCACTCAGTTTTTTTTAGTTGTCTATTATTTCCTTGAGCACCCTTATACCCATCTTGATTCTATCTGATAGTTTGCTTTCCTGTATTTAATTTAGCTCTTCTAATGGTGAGTCTTCCATTCCTCTCAGTTGCAGGGTCTTTATGTCCCCATTTTAAGTGATTTTTTGTTTGTTTCTGTGATTCCTGATGCTCTGCTTTGCTAGATGTCTTCCTAGGGAAAATTCTATGGTAAGAGTTCTGTGGGACTCAGTGGTGCTGTCTCTTTCATATCTTTGTCTGGGTGCTCTAGGTTTGCTCTTTTTCCTATTTGAGTGTGCTTTCTTCTTTATTTTGGGTTTTACCTGTTGGTGGTTACTTTATTGGTGGGTTCTCTCTTCCAGCAAGTTACTGGTATTCACAGCTCCCATCTTATCTTGTATGTGATCTTGAGCAGGGGGTAGGTGGAGTGGATTATAATAGGGGGAGAGTATTCTATGGGATATAAAGTGTAAAAAAGTAGAGAACAGAATTGAGATCTTTTGGAGAAATACAGCAATAACCATGATATTTCATCTAACTAGCCACTTTAAAAAAAAATCTGAACAGAAATAAGACTGTTGTTAAGGGAAAAAGAATGTGAGGTGACTCCAGAAAGCAGAGTGCTTATATGAGGTTAGATGGTGAAATATAGTGAAGGTGAAGGATAGAAACTTGGCATAGTGTGCGAGAGAATGAAGTTAACCACAGCAGTAATAAAGCTCAGGAAGATAGTTACATGGACCAAGAACAGGGAAGGCTGCTGTGTGGGAATGGGAATAACAATAATATAACAGTAAATGTATGATCTGAATAAAAAGAATAAAAAATAAAACACCAAGAGTAGTGTGTCATAGGAGTATGAGTGAAGTAAAGGAAGAATAATTAAAATGCAACATGAAGGGGAGAACAAATAAAATTAGTCAAACAATTAAATCAAACAAACAAATCAAAGAAAACTACATGGAAGGAAGAGAAATAAAAATATATAAAATAATAATAAAAATAAGAAAAAATAAAAATGAAAATATAAAGTAAAATTAAAATGCAAGTTCTGTAGGATAGCAACGTGAATTTTGTCTCAGTTGTTGGCTTTAGCCTTCTGATCACTCTCTGGCTCTGTCTTTGATCCTTTCACAGCTCCAGGTGTTATTGACTTATACTTGGAAGAAAAAAAAAAGCAACAACAACAAACAAAACAAAAACAAAAAAGCAATGGCCCCTGCTGACTTTGAACCCCTCCAAATGGGTTCTGTTGGTCTTCCTGGATTTTGCAGGTATAAGGTGCCTGGGCTCCATTTGTTTTTTGCTTTTTATTTTCTTTCCTGTGGTTCTGCATTGGGGACTCAGTCTCAATTCCAAGATTCACAGGTGTCCAACCTCCAGCCCAAGCCCTCAAACTGCTGCACAGCACCACTGTTCATATGTGCCAGTCTGGGACCTTTAATCGACCTCATTGTGCCACCCTTTGATTAGTCATTGAGATCAATGAGTGGGAGCAACTTGAACCCCTCCTCCCTCTTTGCTGGTCTAGGTGCTTGTCCTGGCAAAGTTCCTTCAGGGCAGTTTAGTTCTCCTATTAAATTAAGTCTCTCTGGGTACTGCTACCCCTCTGAGCCCCTGGTACCACACTTTGATAAGTCCATGAGGTACCCTGATTTGGAGGAAATCACACCCCTCCTCCTCCCTCTTCACTGGCCCAGCCAAGATGCACAAGAGTTTCTTAAACAGTGGCTGAGAGTCTTTTTTTTATTTTTTAGCAAATTCCCCTTGTTTGCACCTGCCATTCTTCACAAGTGACTGGCTTTTCACACAGCCCAACTCACTGACCAAGCCTGAGACTATCTGGGTCAGGGTCCATTGTGGCCTAACTCTTCTCTCATCTCCAGGTGTAACCTGACTCCCCAATTTCTCTGATACTGTCCTACTGGTGACTATAGTCCCAGTGGGGGAACACCACTTCTGTGCATCTCCCACTGCATCTGTATCCCCCATGTGACTTCAAGTGTCCAGGTCTCTCCTGCTGCAGGACTGGCTTCCCTGCTCTGGGAGAGGAGGACACTGCAAAGTTACGATCATTGATCAAGCTTTCCTCCAAAGCTCCTGTGGCAGCAGGCCAGGGACTGCAGCAGCTATGGTTCCCATGCAGGTCTCAGGGACCTTACTATACCTGCGCAATCTCCTTACAATGTTTTTCAATTTCCTCTGCAATCTTTGACTTCCAAGCTTTATATAATCTGGGATGCCATTGGCTGTTCACTCTGTTCTTCAGAGGATTGGCTAAGTGTCCCAGTTGGGTTCATGAACAAATGAGATCAGCTCTCATCTATCTTGCTGACATCTTTCCTGTTCCTGATATTAAGGGAAATACTTTTAATTTTTTTCCCTGTTGTCTATGATATTGGCTGTGTTTTTGTCATATATGGTCTTTATCATGTTGATATATGTTCCCCCTATTCTCACTGTGATGATTTTTTATTATAAAATGGTGCTGGATTTGTTAAATGCTTTTCAGCATCTATTGATAGTATCATGTGATTTTTTAGCCTTAATTCCTTTTATATAGTATATGCTTCATTTTGATTTGTGCATATTGTTTTAACCTTGTATCCCAGTAATAAATAAAACTTCATTGTGGTTTATGATATTTTAAATGTATTGCTGAATTTGGTTTGCTAATGTTTGAAAATTTTCACATTTATGTTCATCATGGATATTGGTGTATAAATTTCTTTCTTTGTAATGTCTTTTTCTGGTTTTGGAATTAGAATAATTCTGGCCTTATAAAATGAGTTTAGGAGTGTTTACTGTTCTTGAATTTTTTGGAATAGTTTCAGAAGAAGAGGCATTAGGTTTTGAATGTTTGGTAAAATTCCCTTGTGAAGCCATATGGTCCAGGAGTTTTTTGATGACTGTTTCATCATCATTAGTTGTAGCCTGCCTATTCAGATTTACTGTTTTATCTTGATTCAGTCTTGGAAGATTTTATGTTTCTATGAATTTATCCATTTTACCCAAGTTGTCCATTTGGTAGCATATAGTTGTTTCTAATATTTTCTTATACTACTTTGTATTTCTGTGGTGTCAATTATTACTTCTCCTTTTCCATATCTGATTTTATTTATTTTGATCCTCTTTATTTTTTTAATTAGTCTGGTTAAAGATTTATTAATAATGTTTCTTTTTAAAACACAAGATCTTAATTTTATTGATCTTTTGTTCATTTATATGCTATTTCTAAAGTAGAGATTATTAATTATGGACATATGGATACACTTCAGGTAGCAAGTCAATGTTCTGAAAATCTGTGGCCACATTTTAGGGATATATATTTATGTGTATGTTTCTGGATAGAAGCTTTATTACTTTCATGAGTTTCACAAAAGTAGAATGCTGTTAGGCACTGATAGAGAGGAATGTTGAAGCCTGGGGAGTTAGTGAGCCCACCTAGAGAGAGTAGAGACAGGCAAAGATCCTAGGTAGAACCTAAGAAGTCCACCAACTATGACATGCCAGATGTTTTAATAAAATCATTATCAAGTCAGTATCACATGAATCATGGATGTTGTGATTTGATTTAATGATGGGGAGCCATTTATTGGCATTTCTTTTTACTTGGAGCCTAAAGATGCAGCATATGAGGTTCATAAACTACAGGAAATTATAGGTAACATTTTGCATGTATGTACATATGAACATATTTCTAAGGAAGGAGCTCCAGCTTTCATCAAAATCTTACAGTGGTTCCTTGATTCCTGAAAGTTAAGAATCACTGAGGTAGAAGACCTATGCATGAAGCTTTGAGCTTTTGGCAATGACAGTGATTCAGGTTCCTTCCTGTATTTATCTACTCTTTTTTCTATCTTGCTCTCTTTTAACTTGACAAAGGAATATGTTAAGTGCAGAATAATGCAGCCCAATCTGAGTATATGATAACTAGGAGAGGAGAGCTCAAGAGGGTGCTTCCAAGGAGATTAATCCAAGACTTCCCAGAGGAGGCCTCTTTTGAAATGAAGTCTATAAATTCTGCTCAGCACTTAAGTCCTGAAGTAGCATGCCAGAAGAAGACTGTTTTGTCAGAGAGAAATGGACAAGAGGGCTTGGGCTGACCACATAGTTGAGTAGTGAGTTCATGCACAAGATGAGGAATTTCCCCTTAGATTGTATAAGACACTATAAATGAGGGAGACCACTGCAAGACAGAACACTTCATGGATTATTTATTGTTGTAAAGTGGGTAGGAGAAATTGACTCACCTGGTGGATTAATCAGAAGTTTTGGCAATGGATTTATTGCATGATAATTCAGCACAAAAGTTTATACATCCCTTGTCTTCATTAAAACTATGAATACTTATTTAAAAGAATATTTTAAAATCAAACACATAATCATAATTCTCTTCTTTCACTGAACTGTTAGAAATTGATCCTCACCTAATTTTGTGGATGGCACTTAGATTCCAGCACTCCCAAGAACCACCCACAAAGCATGAATTATTATGCTATAATTCACATCTTGCCAGGGTTTCTAGATTTCATAAAGGAAGCTGTCCTTGACATCAGTGGGAAACTCCAAAAAGAGACTAAATCTGTGGCACAACTGCTTCAGAATAATCAGGAATTCAAATGGTACTTTCCAATTTATTCTCAGAAAGAGCCAGAGGCTGTTGTAAGTATCCCCCATTTATTAAATGGTATGCTTCTGAAAATAAGTAAATTACACATATGAACATATACATACATATATAATGAACCTTTGAGTAAATGTTGTAATCACTTTTGCAGAACAAGTTTGTGTAAAGTAAAATGTCTTTTTGTAATGTGAATGCCACCACTGATTTTATAAGCATGGATTTTTGCATACTGAGTTTGCTTAAACCAAAACCTATTTGTATGTAAGCCTAGAGAACTAGCAGTAACTATCTTCATGTATTTAAACTAATTGGGGCAATGTTTTCATAGGATTTCTAATTCTTATGAGTTGAGAGCAGATGGCCTTATTATATAAATAATGAACCATGAATATTGAGCATACAAGAAAAATTGGTATTACAATAAAATAAAACTTGCAACAAAGTTAAAATGAGACATGTCTAAAGGTTTGTGTAGTAATTTCATCAAAAATATTAAATAGTTTCTGTAAATGGCTATAATTAATGTGACTTGTGCAGTCCAGTGAAATTTTTACAGGGACAGAGGTTGTTGAAGAAAGTATTAAAGAAAACTGGTGGCATCTTTGAGGACCCCTACATCCATGACTCTAGGAAAATCAAGACTTTCCTCCCCCAGCTGGGCATTCCAGTGGCCCAGGTTTTAAGGAACTCCAGATATAAGATATTTATTGTGTCAGTCCTAACCTGTGTAAACAAACCACTAAGTCACACTTACCATGGGCCAGTGGTTCCTCAACTTAAGCAAATGTCAGAATCCCAAGGAAAGTGTGCTAAAGCATAGATTGCAGTGCCATACTCACAGAACTTCTCATTCAATAAGGTCTAGAGTTGGATTAAAAAATTTGCATTTCAAGCAAGTTCCCAGGTGACTCCATTGGTAAGGGCAGCACACTTTAAGAACCACTGGCACAGAGGAAGGACTGAGAAATGCCTTGCCTCCTTCTTCAAATATGTTCTCTTGGCTTGCCTCCTTCTTCAAATGCTTTGCCTCCTTCTTCAAATATGTTCTCTTGGCTTTCAAGACAGAATGCTGTTTGGCTTTTATTTTAATTTGTTTTTTTTTTATTTTTCATTGTTGTTCAAATACAGTTTTCTGCCTTTTACCCCATCCCAGCCCCCCCAGTCATCTCCACCTCCCTCCTGTTTCCAACCCCCCTTGTTATTGTCCATGTCTCCTTTATACTTGTTCCTGCAAACCCTTCCCCTTTTCCCCTGAAATTCCCTTTATTTTTAAGTCACTGGCCATTAACTTCCCAGTCTTTCTTGCTGGTTCCTCATCCTATTCCTGATCTGTAAATATTGGACTACCCTGAGATTAGTCCTTGGCCTTCTCTTTTTTAGCAATGTCTACCTCCTAGGTGAACTCATCTGGTTTAATGGCTTTAAATATTTTGAGAATATACTGGTGACTCCAAAGTTAATCCAGTGAGTATAACTACAAACTGTGATCCATACTATGAAGGAAATATGCATGGTTCTGTGAAATCGTATACCAAAGGTTTTTGTTCCAGTCTAAAACAGAGTGTTTGCAAAGTTTGAGTTGCTGGCCATTACTCAGTCTGGGATCTGTTTTTGCCAATATATCTTTTATCAGGAATCTGCTACACTCATTTGTTGTATCATCTGAGGCTGCTTTTCCACTATAGTTCCAAAGCTGAATTTCTGCAACAGAGAATACATAGCCTGTAAACCTGAAGGATTCACTATCTAGCCCAAAAGAAAATCAGTTGATCTCTGGGCTAAGAGATTAAGGAACAGATTATATTTGAATTGAAGTCAGAAAGGTAAATATGAGTTATTAAGTGAAAGAAGAGGGTGAGGAGTGTTCCAGGACACCTAAAAAGCACTTATACAGGCCTCTTTTGGGAAAGGAGCATGGGGAATCAGAGGACCTTATGGGAAGCTTGGAAAATGAGATCAAGCATGACAGCATGCCAAATTATGTTGTCCATAGATGTAGGCAGTTGTGTATTTAACAATCATTGTATAGAAAAATACTTCTAAAACTTTATTATGTATAAAATCTACATGTTAAATTGTAGATTCTGATTCAATAAATCTGAGATAGGACTTGTCATTCTGCATTTCAAGCAAGCTCCTAAATGGTGTTTTAATGTCATGTGTCATATACCACCTGGAAAGTAGAAAAACGTGATCTCATTGAAGTCAAGTTGTTGGATAAGGAGCATGAGGAGAAGAAATAAAAAATGGTGCTAGCTCTGGCTGGTATGGCTCAGTAGATTGAGTGCTGGCTTGTGAACCAAAGTGTTGCTGGTTTGATTCCCAGGCAGGACACATGCCTGGGTTTCGGGCCAGGTCCCCAGTGGGGAGCACATGAGAGGCAACCACACATTGATGTTTCTCTACCTCTCTTTCTTCCTTCCCCTCTCTCTAAAAATAAATAAATAAAATATTTAAAAATGGTGCCAGATTTCTAATTTCAGTAGCCCACTGGCACCACTTACTAGGAAGGGAAGACTGGGGACCAAGCAAGTTTGTTATGAAGATGATGACTTAAAAATGGAATGAGTTGAACTTTTGGTGTATATTGGGACATTCACATGTAGGCCAGCAGGTAGTTGAATATTCATGATTGAATCTGGAAGGCAGAATGAGGATTCAAGAATAGTTTTCAAAATTAGATTAAGTGAGACTGGAACATTTTTCTAGGCTTAGGAGAAGGTATAAGTGATGAGGCAAAGTAAAAAGGATGGTCAACCAAGCAGCCTATTTATGGAGATGAATCCAGAGGGCTTGCTATCCATGGGCAGGAAGAATAGATATTTATGCAGGATGTTGGGTGGAGCTTGAGGATGCTCTCTCTTCTAGCCTCTACTTTCTTTGTGAAAAAGAAAGCAAGGCCATCTGCTGAGAGTGAAAAGATAGGGTTGAGAAGGGAAGAAGGGGTGGGAAGAATTTATGGCATGAATATGTATGTGAGTGTATATGTATAATATTAAAATTGTATCTTTCAATTAAAATTTTACTTTACTTTTAGCATTATGGTTAAGTAGTATTTTAGAAACAGCATAGAACTTGGAAACCATTTGACCCTTGACAAATCATTTCCCCTCTCTGGGCCTCAATTTACTCATTTGTAAAAAGAGAGGGTTTTGGAATTGATCTATGAAGCATAATCTACTTTTATGGTTCTGATCAATGCTGTTGTATTTTAAAATTCAGCATACCTATAAAGAAATATTTAATAGAATAGTTACATATTTGATTGGATATTAATGAGGTTAACTTCCTCTGCCTAGAAATTGGATGATAGTCAAATAAATGTTTTATTACAAACCATCATAAAGGTATTCAATGCATTATAAAGGATAAGAAATATGTAGGGATTTAGGTCTTGCAGAATCTCTGACTGAGGGTACATGATACTATGAAACACAACCTTCACAGTGTTTAGTAATCATGAATTCATCTTCACTAAATGCCATGGGAGATTGTTACTTCCTTTTAAGATGGGGTAAGAACTAAAGCAAAGAGATTTTGACTTGCCTATGGCTTTGAAGAAAATTTTGCAATCCTGTTCATTAAAACTATGGCCTGAAGAGTCACATTTAGCTGATTTTCTTTCCTTGAATTAAAATGGCTCTGGAGGAAGCTTTTTGGGGACATGGGATACATCACCTTCACCTTCACATCGTGACATAAAATACATTCTATCAACAACCTTTTTGTCCTTCAGGGGATATTTGGATGCACCTTGCCAGCTGTGACCATGTACAATTCTTCTGGATATTTCTTCCCATAGTAGTTACAGAAAAAAATTATTTATTTTTATATATCGCTTTTTAGACTGAGAAAATTAGATTTTTTCCCAGGTAAGGTCTAACTACAATCAGGAAAGTAATGACTGATCCTCAGGTATAGAGTTTTGCTTAAAGAAAATGCAGTTCTTAAACTGAGGTCCTGGCAGGAAATTGTTTTTTTTCCCCCTTTTTTTCCTTATTGTATTTTCTATTAGTATTTAGTCCCCTTATACTTCCCTCCTACCTGCAATCACCACATTGTTGTCCATGGCCATAAGTTCTGTTAACTTTTTGCTCAATCCCTCCACCTCTCCTACTCTCCCTCAACTTAACTGTCATCCCACTCTCCATCTATGATCTGTCTCTATTTTGCTCGTTAGCTCAGTTTGTTCATTAGATTCCACATATGAGTGCAATCATATAGTATTTGTCTTTCTCTGCCTGGCTTATTTCACTTAGCATAATGTTCTCTAGGTCCATTCATGCAGTCACAAAGGGTAAAATTTTCTCCTTTTTTTTTACAGCCAAGTACTATTCCATTGTGTAAATGTCCCATCAAACTAAAACGTTTTTGCACAGCAAAGGAAAACATCAACAAAATAACAAGGCAACCCACAGAATGGCAGAACGTATTTGTCAATACATCTGATAAAGGGTTAATGTATGAAATTTATAAAGAATTTATGAAACTCAATACTAAAAAACAAACAAACAAAGAAACAAAAACTATAAAATGCACAAAGGAGCCCTGGCTGGTGTGACTCAGTAGACTGAGTGCTGGCCTGTGAACCAAAGGATTGCTGGTTTGATTCCCAGTCAGGGCACATGCCTGGGTTGCAGGCCAGGTCCCTGGTGGGGGGTGTGTGAGAGGCAACCACACATTGATGTTTCTCTTCCTCTCTGTCTCCCTCCCTTTCTCTCTGTCTAAAATAAATAAATAAATACAATCTTTAAAAGAATGGGCAAAGGACCTAAGTAGACACTTCTCCAAAGGGAACATACAGATGGCCAATAAACATATGAAAAGATGTTCAATGGCAACAATCACCAGAGAAATTCAAATTAAAACCACAATGAGACATCATCTCACACATGTCAGAATGGCTATCACCAGTAAATCGAAAAACAAGTGCAGGCAAGAATATGGAGAAAGTGGAACCCTTCTGTACAGTTAGTAGGAATGCAGCCACTGTGGAAAACAGTATGGAGCTACCTCAAAAAAATTAAAAATGGATCTACCTTTTGACCCAGTGATTCTACTTCTGGGAATATATCCTAAGGAACCCAAAACACTAATTAAAAAGAACATAAGCACCCGTATGTTCATTGCAGTATTATTTACAATTGCCAAGATATGGAAGCAGACCAAACTTCCATCAGTAGATGAATGGTTAAAACAACTAAGGGAGTTACTTTTTGCACTATCCCTGCTCTCTGGAATAAGAAGGTAGATCTCGGCCTTTCACTACATTGCTGTGTGGCAGTGTAACTCAAGTTCTGCTTTTCTGTTTTCCCATCTAGGATTTCAGAGCAATAGTGCCTCTCCTCCTACCTACCTCAAAGGCTTTTGTGAATATCACTCTTAACTATGCTGAGCAATTATAAGAAAGGTGTTTTATATGTATAAAGTACTACCATATACACACTGGCTACTTTATAGCCAAGATACATTTTAAAACAAAAATTAAGTGTTTTTAGGGAAATAGTTAATAAATATAAATGGATATACTGAGATATATCTGCTTCACAGAGGAAATGAAAGAAGTAATTGATGCTTGTAAAGTTCCTTGTCAAGTTATGATTATCTTTGGTGTTGTGAATGTTGTAATTAATACACACATATTTTCTAATTCAAGGGCATAGCTAAGAATTGTTCAAAATGAATAAACCCAATAAAATGAACATTTTGGGAACTAACATCTATATCCTCTAGAGTTCTAACTCATTTGGGAAGGCATCAATGGATATGGACTCTAGTCTCACCCAAGTACAATTTCCAACCTGTAATTTGTATCTTCAGTAATTTTCCTTACATTCATAGTAGGAAGAACTGAAATAGTCTTGTGTTATGATTTATACAAACTTCACAGATATCAGGAGTCAAATTAAAGGTAGAACATATTTCTCTGACTAACAAGGTTACCTCAGATTGCTTGATAATCTCTGTGACATTTGCTTGAAAATCATTCTTCCAGCTTCACCAAACTATCTTCAGTAAATAGCAACTAAATATTTAATTTAATATAGATTGTGACATTCTCAAATGATTGGCTTGGAATTAGAAAGAGAGGAGGGATACACAATGAAAGGGCTGTGATGGGGACAGACAGTGGGGTAGAGTCATGAGGCAAGGCAGGAGAGTGACCAGTGGTCTTGAAGCAACAAAGACCTTTGGAAATTCTTAGAAATATACTGTATGTACATTAATTTACTGAGAAAGTAAATAAAATTAGTTCATATTACAAAGGAATGCCCAATTTAGATAAATACTGTTCAAAAGGACAGATGACAAAGTACTTCTGCCAAGCTGACCTGGTTAGAGTGAACTAGGGAAAACCAAATGAGATTGTTGTTTTCAGAGTTCAATTTTCTTTGCAGCTCAGAGTTTAGTTAAGGACACTGAAAATAAAAGTACAATTTAATGGGATAAGCATCCTAACTGGAGATAAATAAAGCCAAGACAATCAATTCAAAAAAAGAAAAAATTAGTTTAATATTTAGCCTGTACGTAAGACACTTTGTTATCACACAGTATCTGCCTTTTATGCTAGAATGGTAATTTATGATTAATAGCAGTTATCATTCCCCTTTACCTTTCATAAATGTAAATATAAAACCATTTGTTTTTTGAAAAGTAATTCCAACATACATGCCTTGTTTTGATGAAGTAGTAACAACTGTTCCATAAGTTTTGTATGTGTATTGGGTGCATGTGCCAACATTTTAATAGGTTATTATTTTTAAATTAAAACTATTTACTATTAAATACATACCTTTCATTTAAAAACACTTTAATATTTATTACTATAACATTCTCTCAAGTTTGCTATAGATTTAAAAATTTTCTAATAAAAATTATTGGAAGAAGAAAAAAAGAAATGCCTCTTTACTCCCATTCCACTATCATCTCCACCTTTAGACATCAAATGCATGGAATTAAAACTCCCCAGATCTATGTAATTACACTGTAAATTATATATTCTAGAATGTTCTTTGCTCTTCTATAGTAACTATGAGGCATTTATCACCAAAGAGGTGACAATAAGGTTATTAGACCACGCTTGGTAACAATTCTTTAAAAACAAAATCATATGGAAAAAAGGAAAGATGATAATGACAGACCTTCACAAACACATTACTAAAACCCGTGTAACCAAAGGTGACCCGAGATTTTCCTTTTTGGAGATGGATGGAAGAGAGAGGGGAAGGGGAAAACAATAGATAGTTAAAAAATGGGGAAATCTTCATTTTGTGGTATACCCAATAGGTTATTTAAATATGTGGATTGAGCCCTGGCTGGCGTGGCTCAATGGATTGAGCACTGGCCTGCAAACCAAATGGTCATGAGTTTGATTCCCTTTCAGGGCATATGTCTGGGTCCCCAGAAGTCCCCAGTAGGGGGTGTGTGAGAGGCAACCCATCAGAGGAAACTGATGTTTCTCTCCTTCTCTCCTTCCCTTCCCTCTAACAATAAATAAATGCAATCTTAAGGAAATAAATGTGTGGATTGACTATTTAAGTAGTAAATAAACTATATGACATTGTTGAATGACTGTTAAAATATGTGAATTGTGTTTTCCAAACCAAAAGCTGGGACAAATAACTGAAACTGGGACTGCCTAGAAACTTCAGGATGTATGATATATCCACCACACAGTTTCCACTCTCTCTCTTTGTACTAAATAAAGCTGAAACATTTTCCATAAAGTTATTTTCTCTTTTTTATTAAATCATTTTTATTGTTACTCTATTACAGGTTTCCCAATTTTCCCCCTTTGCTCTCCTCTGCCCAGCCCACACCCCTGTTGCCACAGTCAATTCCCACATTGGTGTTCATGTCCACAGGTCATTCATACATCTTCTTTTTCTAGTCTCTTCCCTTTCTTTCCACCATTATCTCCCTTACAAGTCCCTTATGGTCAGTTTCAGTATGTTCCATGTTTGCATGACTGTCATATTATTCTGTTCATTAGCTTATTTTGTGCATTACATTCCTCTTATAGGTGAGAGCATATGGTATCAACTACGGGCTTTTTTAACTTAGTGTAGGATTATCCAGTTCCATCCTTAGTGTTGTAAAAGATAAAAGTTCCACCTTTCTTTCTGCTGCATGGCATTCCATTGTGAAATGTTGTGACAATTTTTTGATCCATTCATTTACTGGTGGCTTCTTAGGCTGTTTCCAGCATGTGGCTATTGTAAATAGCACCACTATAAACATAAGGGTGCATGAATTCTTTTGAACTGGTGATTCAGTATTCTTAGGGTATATTTCCTGCAGCAGAATCACTGGGTCAAAAGGTAGTTTCATTTTTAGTTTTTTTAAGGAAATCTCATACTGTTTTCCACAGTGGCTGTACCAGTCTGCATTCCCACCAAGAGTGCACTAGGTTCCCTTTTCTCCACATCCTCACCAGCACTTGTTTTTTGTTGTTTTATTAATGATGGCCATTCTGACAAGTGTTAGATATTATCTTATTGAGGTTTTAATTTGCATCTCTCTGATGGCTAGTGATGTTTAGCATCTTTTCACATGTCTATGGGCCACCTTTATGTCCTTGGGGAAGTGTCTGTTCAGATCCTTTGCCCATTTTTTATTTGGATTGTTTGTCTTCCTGGTTTTGAGTTGTATATATTCTTTATATATTTTGGAGATCAAACTTTTGTCCTATTTATCGTTAATAAATATGTTCTCCAATGCAGTCAGTTCCCTTTTCATGATGGTTTCTTTACTTGTGAAGATTCTTTTTAGTTATGTGTAGTCCCATTTGTTTACTTTTCCTTCTTTTCCATTGCCCTAGGAGATATATTGGCAAAAATATGTTATGTAAGATATCTGAAATTTTACTGCCTAGGTATTTCTCTAGCACTTTTATGATGTCACAACTTATATTCAACTTTTTGTCCATTTTGAGTTTCTTCTGGTGTATGGTGTAAGTTTGGTGGTCTAGCTTCATTTTTTTTTCCCATGTACCAATCCAGTTCTTCCAACACCATTTACAGAAGAGGCCATCTTTACCTTTGTATTCTCATGCCATTTTTATCAAATATTAATTAAACATCGAGATTTGGGTTGATTTCTTGGTTCTCTATTTGGTTCTATTGATCTGTGTGTCCGTTCTTATCACAATACCAGATTGTTTTGATTACAGTGGACTTAGTATAGTTTGATATTGTGATCCCTCATACTTTCTTCTTCTTTCTCAAGATAACTGAGGCTATTCAGTGTCTTTTTTGGTTCTGCATAAATTTTTGAAAAATTTGTTCTAGATAGGTGAAAATGCCATTGGTGTTTTAATAGGAATTGCATTGAATCTATACATTGCTTTGGGTAGTGTGGACATTTTAATGATGTTAGTTCTTCCAATCCATGCTTCCATTTATTTTATCTTCCTCCTCGATTTCTATCTTTGGTGTTCTATAGATTTCTGAGTGTAGATTTTTACCTCCTTGGTTAAATTTATTCCTAGGTATTTTATTTTTATTATTGCAATAGTAAATTAGAATTTTTCCTAATATCTATTTCTTATATTTCATTGCTGGTGTACAAAAATGCCAGTGATTTCTGAATATTGAGATTGTATGCCACTATTTTGCCAAATTAACATATTAGGTCAAGTAAGTTTTTGTGGGGACTATAGGATTTTCTTTGTACACTATCATGCCATCTACAAATAATGACAGTTTTACTTCCTCCTTTCCATTTTGGAGGCATTTTATTTTTTTTTCCTTATCTGCTTGCTTTAGCTAAAACTTCCAGTAATATGTTGAATAAGAGTGGTGAAAGGAGACATCCTTGTCTCGATTCTGATCTTCATGAGAAAGCTTTCAAATTAAAAAAAATATATATATTTTATTGTTTTTCAATTACAGTTGTCTGCACTTACCCCCCATAGCTCCCCCCCACCCCAGCCGAACCCACCTCCCACTTTTTCTTCCACCACCCCCTTGGTTTTGTCGATGTGTTCTTTATAGTTGTTCCTGAAAACCCTTTCCCTCATTAATATCTCCTATTTTCCCCCTGGTTACTGTCAATTTGTTCTTAATTTCAATGTCTCTGGTTATGTTTTCCTTGATTTTTTTTTTTTTTTGTTGGTTAGGGTCCTGTTAAAGGTGAGGTCACATGGTATTTGTCCCTCACCGCCAGGTTTATTTCACTTAAAATAGTGCTCTCCAGCTCCATGCATGCTGTTGCAAAGTGTAGGAGCTCCATCTTTCTCTTTTTTGCATAGTATTCCATTGTGTAAATGTACCATATTTTTTTGATCCACTCATTTACTGATTGGCACTTTGGTTGCTTCCAGTACTTAGCTATTGTAAATTATGCTGCTAGGAACACTGGGGTGCATAGGTTCTTTGGATTGGTGTTTCAGTATTTTTAGGGTATAATCACGGATGTAGAATTGTGGGGTAAAAAGGCAACCCCACACTGTTAGTTTTCTGAGGAAACTCCATACTGTTTTCTGCAGTGGCTGCACCAGTCTGCATTCCCACCAACAGTGCACTAGGATTCCCTTTTCTCCACATCCTCTCCAACACTTGTTTGTTGATTTCTTTATGATGGCCATTCTCACAGATGTGAAGTGATATCTCATTGTGGTTTTAATTTGCATCTTTTTGATGGCTAGTGATGCTGAGTATCTTTCCATAGCCTCTGGGCTCTCTGTATGCCCTTCTTGGAGAAGTGTCTGTTCAAGTTTTTTGCCCATTCCTTAACTGGATTTTTTTCTCTTCCTGGAGTGGAGTTGTGGGAGTTCTCTATATATTTTGGAGATCAAACCCTTGTCTGAGGTATCATTAGCAAATATGTTTTTCTGTATAATTGGTTCTCTTTTCATTTTAATGCTGTTTTCTTTAGCCATGCAGAAGCTTTTTAATTTGATGAGCTTCCATTTGCTTATTCTTTTTTTTTTTTATGTCCCTTGCTTAATGGGACATATAAGTGAAGATGTTGCTGCATGAAATATCTGAGATTTTCCTGCCAAATTTTCCCTCTAGGACTTTTATGGCATCACAACTTATATTTAAGTATGTTATCCACCTTGAATTTATTTTTGTGTATGGTGTACGTTGGTGGTGGATTTTCATTTATTTGCATGTATCTGTCCAGATCTTCAAACACCATTTGTTGAAGAGGCTATTATTACCCCATTTTATTCTTCTTTCCCCTTTGTCAAATATTAATTGACTATAGAAATTTGAGTTTATTTCTGGGCTCTCTGTTCTGTTCCATTGGTCTATGTATCTGTTCTTATACCAGTACCAGGCTGTTTTGATTACAGTGGCCTTGTAATACAGTTTGATGTCAGGTATTGTGATCCCTCCTACTTTGTTCTTCTTTCTCAAAATTGCTGAAGGTATTCAGAGTTGTTTATGGTTCCATGTAAATTTCTGAAATGTTTGTTCTATATCTGTGAAATATGTCAGTGGTACTTTAATAAGGATTACATTGAATCTGTAAATTGCTTTGGGTAGTATGGACATTTTGATGATGTCCATTCTTCCAATCCATGAACATGGTGCATGCTTCCATTTGTTCGTGTCTTCCTTAATTTATTTCTTCAATGTTGTGTAGTTTTCTGAGTACAGGTCTTTTACCTCCTTGGTTATGTGTATTCCTAGGTACTTTATTGTTCTTGTTGCTATATCAAATGGGATTGTTTTTCTGATTTCTGTTTCTGATATTTCATTGTTGCTGTTCAAAAATGGCTTTGATTTCTGAATATTGACTTTGTATCCCACCATTTTGCCAAATTCACTTATTAGATTGAGTAGTTTTTTTGTTAAGTCTATAGGATTGTCTATGTACACTATCATGTCACCTGCAAACAATGACAGCTTTGCTACCTCCTTCGATGTCTCTTATCTTTTTCTCGTATGAGTGTTGTGGCTAGGAATTCCAATACTATGTTGAATAGGAATGGTGAAAGCAGGCATCCTTGTCTTTTTCATGATCTTAGTGGGAAAGGTTTTGGCTTTTGCCCATTGAGTATGATGTTGTCTGTAGGTATCTTGTATATGGCCTTTACTATGTAGAGGAAAGTCATAATAAAAGGCTATGTGAAAGGAAGAAAAATGCAAATTCTAAGGAAGAACAAGGTAAAATTTTTCTCAGCAATTTGGTGTTCACAACCACTCAACTCATCCTTTACAGTACAAAAGCAGCCTTAGGCATTACACAAATGAGTAGGTATGGCTGTATTCCTCCCAAAACTTTATTTCAAATGACAGAATGAACCAGGTTTGGAAGTAGTTTGCCCACCCCTAATCTAGGCTATAATATTTCCTTAGTTTTCCTTGACAAGTTGCTCTGGTCTTAGAATTAAGTGCCCTAAAATGGGAGACAGTGATCTACTGGAAGAATAGAGAACTGAACTAAAGGGTTTGGGTCTAACAGCACCACTAACTTTCTGTCAGAATTTGATCAAGTTATGTAATAACTTTGTGCCTCAGTTTCCCTATTTATAAATAAAAATAAGAATCACTGTTTTACTTACCTCTCTGGAATTTATGTTTTCAGGAAGACAGGGAAAACATAGATGGCCTGCATGTTGAGATTACTATGCACATCTTAGGTGCCTACTTTTCCTTACACAAGGGAGTGGTCATGTGGAGCCATAATTTCCCTATAAATCACATCCTAGACCTGACCCTTGGTATCTTTAGAGATAACATCAAGTGAGTCCTTGGCATTTGCATATCTGTTTGAAAGTGTTTGAAAGTTGATTCCTATAGCAACAAATAGAATCAGAGGCAGCCCCCACACTGCACAAAGAACAATGAGAAGATAGCAATCCAGGGAGTGAAATCAGACAAAATGGAGAATTGCAAGGAGAGTTGGTTAAGGTCAGCTTGAGTGGCTAATGCCAATGCCAAAATAAATTGCTGATGGTGATAATATGTCATCTCTCTCTGTGATATGGATTACTTTCAGGTGAGATGAATCCTTTCCTTTGTTGAAGTGTGTGTTTGTAACACCATTAAACAGTAAAATAATATATTCTTTCCTGTCAAGGAGCGCCTCAGTGCCAATCACCATAAAAAAGCACTTACTTTTGCCTTTCTTACACATCTGGGAACTGAAAGGAAGCTCCCCAGTTAGTCCCAAAAAGCTCACCTGTAGCAAGTGGTTGCAAAGAAGGGCCCATAGAACCAGCACACTTGAGCTGTAATTGCTCAGGAAGTGATTTTTTCCAGCTCTTCATGTATCCTGTAGGGAATCTGGGACCTGAGAGGTGGCTGGCTGAAGACTATCAGATGTAAATATCAGGACCTGCATAAGAATTGAGGTCTCCCGAATCTCCTGCCCAATAAGTTGCCCCATATTTGGGATTTGAAATGTCTATAATACATTCCTGTGCATTACAGGAGTTGCCATTGATACACCCTGGTATTGGCAAGTGAACCTGAAGCAAAAATTCATTTATATTTTATTTATTTTTGCAAATCTTTAGGTGAAAACCAACTGTTGGACTTCTCTCCTTTCAAATAAATAAAGGAAATGGTCCTCTGTATATCTGTGTTCCTATAAAATAGTTTAAACAATTAAGTTGTAAACAATATTTTGTGATTTTTCTCTTTGTTACAGTTATTATTGTGGTCACATTGAAATAGCTGAGACTGTGTTTCAGTATGTTTTAAGAGAAAACTGGTATCTGTTCTAAGATAACTTCTCTTTAAACTTTCATTTATTAGTAATTGTTACATCCAACCACTGTGTAATAGTTTTAAACTAATACTCAGTGAAGTAAGCCACTGAAGTTACCAAACAATAAGATATTTTTTCTCCAACTTTCCCAATCTGTGATGAACTCAAACAACAAAATCTCTTAGTGCCCATATATGGCAGGCAGTAATTTAGCCTTTCCCTGAATTGGCATATAGATATCTGTTTCTTTATTTACAGAGTTTTATATTTTTCTAATATTTACAGTTTTAGTATTTCCTCAACATTACCAAGGTATTTATTTGTACCTTATGCATTGGACACTTGAGGGAATGTAGGGGAAAGAAGAGATTAAGTATAGTTCTTAAAAACATGGGATTTGGAGTCAGAGTGGGGTTCAAACCCCAGAACCTCTATTTTTGTCATTGTATGACAGTGGGAAAATTACCTAAATTGTGTCCCTAGTTTTCTCATCAATACTGTGAGGAAAATAATGATATCTACCTCCTAGGGTTGAGTTACAGGTGAAATGAGTTGATGTAGGCAGTATTTTCAGAGGTGTGCTCAATAGTGTTAGCTATTATTTCCTTGGGGATCCTGGGAAGTTTATATCACATATTTTCCATGATACAGGAAGAAACAGAAATTATTTATTTTGAAGCCCTGATTAACATTAGATAAAAATACAGAAATGTCAATTGTTAGTGCTGACACACTCTCTATGTTAAGCCTACTTAAAGTCAATTTATCCATCAAAAATTCCATGCTGTGAGATATTTTTCTCTCTCAGTCAAATGCCTTCCCATTTTCAATGTAACTGAAATGTTTTATTATTGTTACATTATTTCTCATGAAACATCTTTCCTCTACAACACGTGATGTCATTTACAGCTACTAGCATAAATATTTTTCTATAGTTTGTCAATTAAGCATGTCACATAATTTAATATTCATAGTCTTATATGATTCACTGAACTACATGGGGGAAAAAAGGAAATAATGTCAGAGAACAAAATAAGAGATTCTGCTTTAACACCAAAGAACTAGGGGTAGAATCTTGTGGTGGATCCTGGCCAGCAGGATCTGTGTGTTTTGTGGCTGCTCGTGAGCAAATACTCACAGACAACGGAAGTCTTGTGGAGAAAAAGGGATGGCATGGCCACTCTCTGAGAGAGGGGGCAAGAGGGCCAGAGAGCCCAGTCCCTGCCTAGCCAGGCTTTTATTCCTTCTCTGGGTACATTACATGGATGGTAGTTCTCATTTGCTATGCAAAGGTTCACTGCAGGGGGTTACCTTTTACAGATTACAAAGGAAAGAATGTTGCTAATTATTTCAAAGAGAAGGATGTTACAGATCAAGGGGAAAATGGTTGAAATGGTCACACTCTATACTTAGGAGGTTTAGTTCAGATTTTAGGAAGTTACAGTAAGTCCTTGCTGCCTCAATTCAGGGTGAGGGAGTTTAGCAAAAGTAAGTCTCATAGCAGGCTAGGTACAATGCAAGCCTGATTCCCCACGGGAAAACCTCTCCATGGGTGTGGTCCTGTGTGCCACTTGCTCCCCACTGGTTTTCCATATAGAAGTTGAGCTACAATTCCTCACCATGTGAAGTGGTTCCCTACAGAATCCTACCCTGTTGATTTCAGTAGTGAATATTAAATATTATTATGAGGTTTTAAGAAACATACTGATAACTTTGGTAAGCAAAGAACATATTAATATATACATATTCAATATCTGGAACTCAAACTTTTGCACAGATGCTTGCCAATTGTCTCACAACAGACAAGTCATGCCCTAGGAAGCAGATGGTAAAGTGTGCTTGCAGAAGATGAAGTTGCATATTGCAAAAATCTAGGCAGCTCAGAGGCAAATTCACATGTGTTGGTGAGATTGGTGTGGTAACATACACAGGTCAAAGAGGCTCTTGGTTTTGGTATAAACTGTTTTATATTAATTGTGTTCTCCCTAAATTCACATGTTGAAGCCCTAATTCTCAGTACTTTGGAATGTGACTATATTAGAAGACAGGGTCTTTAAGTGGTGATTTGGTTAAAAAGAGGTCATTAGGTTGGGCCTTAATCCAATATGACTGATGTCCTTCTAAAAAGAAATTAGGACACAGGCATATACAGAGGGAAGACCATATGAATAAACAGGGAAAAAATAGCCATCTACAAGCCAAGGAGAGAGGCTTAAGAAGTAACTAAGCCTGCCAATACCTTGATCTTGAACTTCTGACCTTTAGAACTATAAGGAAATATGTTTCTGTTATTAAAACCATCCAGTTCTTGAAAGTTTTATGCTAAGTGAAATAATCCAGGTGGTGAAAGACAAATGACATATGATCTCACCTTTAAGTGGAACCTAATCAACAAAACAAACAAGCAAGCAAAATATAACCAGAGACATTGAAATTAAGAACAATCTGACAGTAACCAGAGGTGAGGGGATAAGGGGGGTGAGGGAAGATTTTTAAGGAACAACTGTAAAGGACACATGGATAAAAACAAGGGGGGTGGAATCAAGGGAGGGAAGTGGGGATGGCTGGGGTGGGAGAGTTGTGGGGGGAAAACACAAACAACTGCACTTGAACAACAATAAAATAGTTTAAAATAAAATGAAAACAAAACAAAACAAAACCACCCAGTCCATGATACTTTGTAATGGAAACTCCAAGAAACTAATACATAAACCCAGGCTTGATGCCTTGGCCCCTCAGCTGAGGCAGGGAATTATAGTAGGTTCATATTTGTATATCTTTTTACCTCAGTGACTTAACGAGTAAGGATCAATGTTGTCACAGCGCCCACCCAGCTCTGGCTGCATGGCTGTCCATTGGGTAACAGAAGAGCTGGGATTTTCAAAGAGAGGTCAGACATGGAAAATCAGAGAATGGTCAGAAGGTCAGAAATCTAGGTGGACAAAGCACATGCTAAGGGGACAAGAATGTGTCAAGAGTCAGAGCAGGCAGAAGGTCAATAATCCAGACAGATGAGTAAGCTAAAATGAGCTAAAAGTGTCAATTATCAAAATACCAAGATATGAACTTGGTTCAGATGAAGGGTCTGATTTAGCCAGAGTCCTGGTGTATTTTCTCTGTAGTTATAGGTACTAGTACTGGGATGTAAATTGTTGAACTAAAAGAAACAGCGTAGTACAAAAAAAAAAACAACAAAGCATTGGATCATCAGTCAGGAGGTCTGAGCACACAGTCCTATGTTCAAATTATTCTGGTAGTTCATTGTTCTAGATTGTATTGGGTAGTTATTTATAATAGTCTGATGTTGAACAAAGTGCTAGGGACATATATGAACTCATGGTTTAGGGGAATAAAGAGGGAGATAAAGAAAGAAATGTAGCACAGGTAGGAACTTCCACTTCAACTGAGTCAAAACAGCTTCCCTGATGAAAATTTAAAACACTGGGTAGGAAAAATGTGTTCACACTGTCCAAATGCAGGAGAGAAATAACAGGCTATCAAAGTACCACAGGCCAAAATGTAAGAGAAATAGGAACTAAGGTATTTTGTCAATCCATGCTAACTTGAATTTAAGTTGTGATGGCTTCACAGGATAAAGGGTCATAAAAACAGTCCAAGGCTTACCATAGGGAGACAGACTAATAAAAGCATCTCCCTCATATTAAACTGGACCCCAAAGAACTATACTGTGATGGAAAGTAGAAACTAAATATACTCCTGTCCAGGTTTAAAAAAATCAGGGGAAAGAAAAGTGATGAAGAAAAAATTGTCACAGATATTGTGGCCATGGGCATGTCCTCAAGTGGGATTGAAGCCTGGATTTGCATCACCTAGGTTGTCAAAGATATCTAAAGCTGAGAGTTTAGAAGATGGTGGAGGAGTGAATGGAAGTCACACCAACCTCCTCCCAGGGCCAGTCTGGTAATTCAATTTTAGGGAGGCCACCCAGAACAAACAACAGAGCAACAGCCAAATAGAAGTGTATAACTTTGTACAAACAGAAGATCCAGCTTCAGCACAACCTGTCTGTCAGCACCTGCACAACAGCACATAAGATGTGATCCTCAGTGAACCAGTGGCAGGGGAAGACCCACAAAAGAAGGACCCAACAACAATCAAAACCCAATTACACCCAGAAAACCAGTATAAAAGAAATGAAAGACATCCCAAAAGCATCAAGTTCAGGCAATCAAGGAGAAAGCACCACTGAATGTCACAGGCCTCCCACCACAGGAGTTCACACCACAAAGGCAGAAAATCAGAACACATCAATTTAAGAAGTAGGAGCACTATGGAAAACAGTATAGAATTTCCTCAGAAAACTAAAAATGGATCTGCCTTTTGACCCGCAATCTCACTGCTGGGATCATATCCTAAGAACCCTGAAACACCAATCCAAAAGAACCTATGGAACCCAATGTTCATAGCAGCACAATTTACAATAGCCAAGTGCTGGAAGCAACATAGGTGCCCATCAGTAAATGAATGGATCAAAAAACTATGGTACATTTACACAATGGAATTCTATGTAGCAGAAAGAAAGAAGGAGCTCCTACCCTTTGCAACAGCATGGAAGGAGCTGGAGAGCATTATGCTAAGCGAAATAAGCCAGGCAGTAAAAGACAAATACCATATGATCTCACCTTTAACAGGAGCCTAATCAACAAAACAAACAAACAAGCAAAATATAGACAAAGACACTGAAATAGAGAACAGGCTGCCAGTAAACAGAGGGGGAGGGGAGGGAATTCCAGGGGAGAATAGGAAAGGTTTACAGGAACAAATATAAAAAACACATGGACAAAAACTAGGGGGGGTGGAAATGGTGGAAATGGGAGGGAGGTGGGGAGGGATGGGTGGGTGGGAAGGGATGGGAGTAAAGGACAGAAAAGTGTACTTGAAGAACGATTAAAATAAAATAAAAAAAAAGAAGTAGAAGCAAACAAAAAGAGTCCTACAAACAATTCAAAGACAACCCCTAGTCAAAAGTAAAGGAAGAATTCTCAAAAAGAATGCTAAATGAAATACAGGGAAGTCAACGATCAGATATTGAGCTCAAAGTAATAGTTATAAGGAAGCTCAATGAGCTCAGTGCAAATTACCTTAAATTACAGGGGAACTACAATGAACTCACTGCAAAATATATCAGCATAAAAAGGACATAGAAACAATGAACAGGGGCCAAGAAGAAATGAATAATACAATTTCTGAATTAAAGAACTCAGTAGAAGGAATCAAAAGAAGACTCAGTGAAACAGAGGATGGAATCAGTGACCTGGGGGACAAAGTAGAAAAAGACTGCCAAAAAGAGCAAGAAAAAGAAAAAAAGACTGAAAAAGAACAAAGAGATGTTAAGGGAAATGCAAGAAAACATGAAAAGAAATAATATCCATATAATAGGGACACCAGAGTAGAAGAAGAGGAGCAAGGGATAGAAAACCTATTTGAAAAAGTAATGATGGAAAACTTTCCTAATTTGATGAGAGAAAAAGCCACACAAGTCTAGGAGCACAGATGGTCCCAATTAAGAGGAACTCAAAAAGGCCCATTCCAAGGCACATCATAATTAAAATGACAAAATTCAAATAAAAAGAGAGACTCTTAAAGGCACCAATGGAGAAACAGAAAATAACACACAACGGAGCCTCAATAGGGCTAGCAGCTGACTTCTCAAGGGAAACACTACAGGCCAGAATGGAATAGCAAGTAAAATTCCAAGTAATGAAAAGCAAAAGCCTGCAACCCAGGCTACATTATCCAGTAAGGATCATAATTAAAATAGAAGGTGAAATAAGGAGCTTCTCAGACAAAAGAAAGCTAGAAGAATAAATATACTTCCACCAAACCAGCACTGCAAGATATGCTAAAGGTACTGCTTTAAGAAGAAGAAGAAAAAGAGTGAGAGAGAAAAGAACAAAGATACAAAGGAAGTAAAATGACAATGAATAAGTACCTCTCAATAATAACCTTAAATGTAGAGATTAACTGCTCCAATCAAAAGACATAAGGTAGCCAAATGGGTAAGAAAACATGACCAAAACATATGCTGCCCACAAGAGACCCATCTCAGAACAAAACACCTATAGAGGTTGAAAGTGAAGGGTTTGAAAAAAAATATTCCATGCAAAAAAGCTAGGGTAGCAATACTTATATCTGACAACATAGACTTCAAAATAAAGGCCATAAAAAGAAACCCCAAAGGAAACTTCATAATACTCAAGGGAAGAATCCATCAAGAAGACATAAACATTATAAACATATATACACCCAACATAGGAGCAACCAAATATATAAGGGAATCTTGGAGGACTTCCAGAAAGTTGTAGACAACAACACACTTATACTAGGGGATTTTAACACCCTACTGTCAAAAATGGATAGATCTTCTAAACAAAATATCAACAAAGATATTGTGGCATGTACAATGCCTGAGGTCAAGTGAACTTCACTGATTTTATATATATATATATATATCTTTTCATCCCAAAGAAGCAAAATAGACATTCTTTTCAAATGCACATGGAACATTTTCAAATATAGACCACAAGAAGGGCAAAAAGAAAGCCTCAACAATTTCAAGAAAATTGAAATCATGTCAAGAATCTCTCAGACCAAAAGAGACTGAAACTACAAACCAATGCCAGGGAAGTAACTCAAAAACACTCAAACTGTAATTGAACAAAAAATTAAAAAAATCACTCAAACTAATGGATATTGAATAGCATGCTATTAAACAATGAACAGGTTATAATTAGCACTGGCTAGTGTGGTTCAGTGCATTGAGTGATGGACTGTGAACCAAAGGGTGACAGGATTGATTCCCAGTCAGGGCACATGCCTAGGTGGTGGACCAGATCCCCAGAATGAGGCATGCAAGTGGCAACCACACATTGATGTTTCTCTTCCTCTCTTTTCCTTCCCATCTCTCTCTGTAAAAATAAATAAAATATTTTTTTTAAAAAAGAGTGAGATCAAGGATCTCAAGGATCTTTCAAAAAGATTCTGAAAACAAATAAAAATGAACTCAAAAACAGAACAAAACTTATAGGACACAGTGAAGGCAATCCTGAGAGGGAAGTTCATAGTGATACAGGTGTACCTAAGAAAAAATAGAAATATTTCAAATAAACAACCTAAACCTACACCTACAAGAACCGGAAGAACAATAACAAAGCCCAAAGCGAGTCAAAGGAAGGAAATAACCAAGACCAGAGCAGAATTAAATGACGTAGAGACTAAAAACACAATTCTAACAATCAATAAGTCCAGGAGCTAGTTCTTTGAAGATAAACAATATTGACAAGACTTGAAGCACACTCATCAAGAAAAAAGAGAGAAAACCCAAATAAACACAATCAGAAATAAAAGAGGAAAGATTAAAACTGATGACAGAGAAATACAAAGGAGTGTAAGCAGTTACTTTGAAGAAATATATGAAGAAATTTGAAAACCTAGGTGAAATAGACAAGTTTCAGAAAAATATAATCTTCCAAAAGGAAATGGAGAAGAAGCAGAAAGCCTAAACAAGACCAACAACAGCTGATGAAATGGAAGCAGTAATCAAAAAACTCCCAGCCCACAAAATCCTTGGACTAGATGGTTTCACAGGAGAATTTTACAAAATATTTAAGGAAGAGATAACACCTACACTTCTCAGACTATTTAAAAAAAATCCAAGAAGACAGAAGAATACCAAACTCTTTTTATGAAGCCAACATCATCATGATCATACCAAAAGCAGATGAAGACAAAACAAGGAAAACTTCAGGGCAATGTTGCTGATGAAGATAGATGCTAAAATCCTCAAAAAGTATTGGTGAACTATATCCAGTAATACATGAAAAAGATCATACACTATGATCAAGTGGAATTCATCCCAGGGATGTAAGGATCGTACAATATTTGGAAATCAATAAATGCAATACACCCCACAACAAAAGGAAAAACAAAAATTGCATGATTATACCAACAAATGCAGAAAAAGCATTTGATAACGCACAACACCAAATATGATAAAGACATTCAGCAAAGTGAGAATAGAAGGCTCATATCTCAACATAATAAAGGTCATAAATGAGAAACCTACAGCAAACATAATCAACAGGCAAAAGCTTTCCCACTAAGATCAGCAACAAGAAAAGGATGTCTGCTTTCACCATTTATATTCAACATAGTATTGGAAGTCCTAGCTACATCCATCAGACAAGGAAAGGAAATAAAAGGCATCCAAATTGGAAAGGAGGAAGCAAAGCTGTCATTGTTTGCAGGTGACATGATAGTGTACATAGACAATCCTATAGACTCAACAAAAAAACTACTCAATCTAATAAGGGAATTTGGCAAAACAGTGGGATACAAAGTCAATATTCAGAAATCAAAACCATTTTGGACAACAGCAATGAAATATCAGAAACAGAAATCCCATTTGATATAGCAACAAGAATGATGAAGTACCTAGGGATACATGTAACCAAGGAGGTAAAAGACCTGTACTCAGAAAACTACACAAGATTGAAGAAATAAATTAAGGAAGACACAAACAAATGGAAGCATGCACCATGCTCATGGATTGGAAGAATGGACATCATCAAAATGTCCATACTACCCAAAGCAATTTACAGATTCAATGTAATCCCTATTAAAGTACCACTGACATATTTCACAGATATAGAACAAACATTTTAGAAACTTATATGAAACCAGAAATGAACCAGAGTAGCTGCAGCAATTTTGAGAAAGAAGAACAAAGTAGGAGGGATCACAATACCTGACATCAAACTGTATTACAAGGCCACTGTAATCAAAACAGCCTGGTACTGGTATAAGAACAGACACATAGACCAATGGAACAGAACAGAGAGCCCAGAAATAAACAGAAGTCTCTATAGTCAATTAATATTTGACAAAGGGAAAAGAAGCATAAAATGGAGTAAAAATAGCCTCTTCAACAAATAGTGTTGGGAGATCTGGACAGCTACATGTAAAAAAAAAAAAAGAAAGAAAGAAAGAAACTCCACCACTTACACCATACACAAAAATAAATGCAAGGTGGATAACACACTTAAATATAACTCATGGCACCATAAAAGTCTGAGAGGAAAACATCAGCAGGAAAGTCTCAGACACTCATGCAGCAACATTTTCCTAAAGCAAGGGACATAAAGGAAAGAATAAACAAATGGGACCTCCTCAAACTAGAAACTTTGCATGGCTAAAGAAAACAGCATTAAAATGAAGAGAACCAACTGTATGGGAAAACGTTTGTAACAATAACACCTCAAATAAGGGCTTGATCTCCTAAATATATAAAGAACTCAAATGACTCTACTCCAGGAAGACAATCAACCAAATTAAAAAATGGGCAAAAGACTTTAACAGACACTTCTCCCAGGAGGACATATGGAGGGCCCAGGGACATATGAAAAGATACTCAGCATTGCTAGTCATCAGAGAGATGCAAATTAAAACTACAATGAGATAACACTTCACACCATTGAGAATGGCTATCATAAAGAAATCAATAAACAAGTGATGGAGAGGTTGTGGAGAAAAGGGAAGCCTAGTGCACTGTTGGTGGAAATGCAGTCTGATGCAGCTACTTTGGAAAACAGTACAGAGTTTCCTCAGAAAACTAAAAATATAACTGTCTTTTGAAACAGCAATTCCACTTCTGTGATAATACCCTAAGAACCCTGAAACACCAATCCAAAAGAACCTATTCACCTCAATGTTCATAGCAGCACAATTTACAATAGACAAGTGCTGGAAGCAACCTAAGTGCCCATTGGTAAATGAACCGATCAAAAAACTATGGCACATTTACACAATGGAATATTTCACAGCACAGAGAAAGTAGAAGTTCTTCCCCTTTGTGACAGCATCGATGGAACTGGAGAGCATTATGCTAAGTGAAATAAGCCAGGTGATGAGGCAAAGATACCATATGATCTAACCTTTAACTGGAATGTAATCAACAAAAGAAAAAAGCATGGAAAATATAACCAGAGACACTGAAAATAAAAACAATCTGACAGTAGCCATAGGGGAGGTGGGGGGGGGAAGTGGGGGAAAAGAGTGAAGAGTTTACAGGAACAATTATAAAGGACACATAGATAATAACAAGGGGGGTGGGAACAGGGGGAGGAGGTGTGAAGGACTGGGTTGATGGGAAGGTGTAGGGAGAAAAGGCAGAAAAGTGTACTTGAACAAGAATAAAAAATATATAAAAACAATTGAATCTTAAAAAAAACTAAGCAAATAAGAAGAATCAAGACAAAATCATGGATTTGAAGAGCACTTTTATGGTTGCCAGGTGGGAGGTGGGTATGGAGGAATGGGTTAAGAGGTGAGAGGATTAAGAAGTATAAATATGTAGTTACAGAATAGCCATGGGTTTGTGAAGTATAGTATAGGAAGTGGAGAAACCAAAGAAATTATAGGTATGATCCATAGACTTGAACAATGGTGGGGCCATTGCCTGACAGAGTGGGTGGCACTGGGTGAAGGGGGGCAAAAGGGGAAAATTCAAGGCAAGTGTAACAGCATAATCAACAAAATATTATTAAAAAAGAAAAATAAATTTTGCATATTGACCCTTGTCAGCTGCTGTTTGCAAATATCTTCTCCCATTCGGTTGCTTGCATTTTTGTTTTGTTGGCATTTTATTTTGCTGTATAGAAGTTTTGTAGTTTGATAGTCACCTTCATTTATTTTTGCATTTACTTCCCTTTCCGTTGGGATCAAATTCATAAAATCTCTAAGCCCAAGGTCCATAAGTTTAGTACCTATGTTTTCATCTGTCTAATTTATTGTTTCAGGTCTTATATTTAGGTCCTTGATCCACTTGGAATTAATTTTTATTTATGGGACCAACAATAGCCTAGTTTCATTCTTTTGCATGTGGCTTTCCAATTTTTCAGGCAAGCAGTTAGTATCCAATATATATAAAGAACTCATACTACTGAACACCATACAATCCAATTAAAAATATGCAGAGGACCAGAACAGACACTTGTCCCAAGAAGACATACAAAGGCCATATATATATATATATATATATATATATATATATATATATATGCGCTCAACTTCAATAGTTACTAGTGAAATGCAAATCAAAATATTTACAGTGAGACAGTGCCTCACATGTGTTAGAGTGGCTATTATCAACAAGACAAGTAATAACAAGTGTTGGAGGGGTTGTGGAAGAAAAGGAGCCATTATTCACTACTGGTGGGAATGTAAACTGGTACAGCCACTATTGAAAATAGTATGTCAGTTCCTAAAAAAAAATAAGACTAAGGTTACCTTATGACCTAGCAACCCCTTGTTTGGGTACCTATCCCCAAAATTTGAAAACATTTACTCTCAAGGATATGTGTACCCCTATGTTTATCACAGCATTATTAATGGTTGCCAAAGCATGAAAAAACCTGATATGTAATTTGCTAGATGATTGAATAATTAAGATGTGGTACATGTATACAATGGAATACTACGCAGCCATATGGAAAGATGAAATACTGCCATTTGCAACAGCATGAATGGATCTTGAGGATATCATGCTGAGTGAAATATGTCACCCACATGAAGTTAAGCAACATATGATTTCTTCTATATTCACAAATGAACAAACAAGAAAAACAAATAAAAACTCATAGACTTAGATAACAGTATGGCGGTTAATAGAGGGAAGGGGTGTGAGCAAGTAGTAGAGGGTAAAGGGAGTCAAATATATTGTGATAGGAGACTTCATTTTGGGTGGTGGGCACACAATGCAATATACAGATGATGTATCATAGAATTGTGCATTTGAAACTTATATAATCTTTTTAACCAATTCCACCCCAATAAATTTAATAAAATATAGAAAAATACAGAAATATTTAAATAACACATTAAATTTTCAAACTAATAAACTACATATAAGTTACAAAAATCTCCAACTATAGAATGTGTATTCTTTTCAAGGACATATGGGAAATATATAAAAACTTCAACAGTACCTTAGGTCAAAAGCAAATCTAAACACCGTTCAAAGTAGTGCAATCAGCTCACTGCAGTAAACAAAAATCAAGAGGAAAGATACAAATAACACAGCTCCATGTGTTTGGCTTGTGTATTTTCTCATCACTTAATTTTAATTGAAAATGTAGATATTAAAATATAACAAAATTTTCCCTGGATGGTGTAGCTCAGTGGATTGAGAGTTGGCCTGTGGAGCCAAAGGTTGTAGGTTTGATTCCCAGCCAGGGCACATGCCTGAGTTGTGGGCCAGATCTCCAGTTGTGGGGGTGTGTGAAGCAACTGACCAATGTATCTCTTGCACATTCATGTTTCTCTCCCTCTCTTTCCCCCTTCCTTCCCTTCTCTCTAAAAATAAATTTTAAAAAATATTTTAAAAATATTTACAAAATAATATATAACAAAATATTTACCTTCTTTTATAGTTTCTTCATTTTTCCATTGAGTTATAGCATGAATATAGTAATGTGTAAAGTACACTAATTTGGTATATGGTTTTCATTTTTTTTTTATTTTTAGAATTAGCACGCAACAAATTGACTCAGTTGGTATGTAGTTCTATAAATGTTATCCCATTTATAAATTTATATAACCACCACCAAAATAAAAATACATATTTTAAAAATCACCCTTCCTCTAAACAATGGCAACCACTGATCCATTTTTCATTATTTTAGTTTTGTCTTTTCAAGGGTTTACAAGAACAAGTATAAAGGACACATGGACAAAAACTAGGGGAGTGGAAATGGGAGAGAGGTGGGGAGGACTGGGGGGTGGGCTGGGATGGGAGTAAAAGACAGAAAACTGTACTGGAACAACAATTAAAAAATAATGTCATAAAAATTCATACATGCAGGGTATGACATTTGGAGACTGGCCTTTTCTATTCAGCATAAATCCTTCTGAATCCATCTAAATTTTTGTGTGTATCAATTATCAATAGTTCATTTCTGCCTTAACCAGGTGGCTCAGTTTGTTAGAGTGTCATTGGTTAGAGTGTCATCCTGTACACCAAAAGGTTGCTGGTCAGGGTACATTCCTAGGTTGTGGATTTGATCCCTGGTCAGGTAGTGTACAGGAGGCAACCAATCAATGTTTCTCATGTTTCTCTCTCTCTCTCCCTCTCTCTCTCTCCCTCTCTCCCCTTTCCTTGTCTATCCCTCTCTCTCTAAAATCAATAATCATATCCTTGGATAAGGATTAAAAATAGTTCATTCCTTTTTTTTTTCTCAGTAGTATGTACCATAGTTTTATAAAAAGATCATTTGTTTATTGAAGAACAGCTGGGTTTTGCTTCTAGTTAGGGTTGTTACTAATAAAATTTCTCTAAACTTTCATATACACCTTTTGGGTGGATATATATTTTTCATTCTCTTGGCTAAATAACCATGAGTTCCATTACTGGGTTGTATGTTCATGTATATTTAATTTGATGAGAAAATGTCAAATGGATTTCTAGAGTGGTTGTAACATTTTAAATTCCAACCAGAACATATGAGTAACCTAGTTCTCTATCCTTGTCAGAACTTGGTATTTTCAATGTATGTTAAAAAACATTTTATTTTGAGATGATTTTATACTCTAGAAATAATTGCAAAGGTAGTACAGAAATGTGTCACATATCCTTTACCAACCTTCTCTTGTTAACATCTTACAAGCCATGATGCATTTATCAAAATTAGAAAATCAACCCTGATATGTTACTCTTGACTACTGACTTTTCTTGGACTTCACTACTTTTCTAACTAATGGCCTTTTTCTGTTGCAGAATTCAATAGAATATATCACATTACACTTAGTTGGCCAAGTCTTCCTATTCTTTTGTAATCTGTGACAGTTCCTCATTCTTTCATTTTTGTAAGTTATTTTGCAGAATGTCTTTATGTATGAGTTTGCCTTATATCCTTTTATGATCAGGTTGGTTATAGATTTCTCTTCATATCATATTAGGGGATATCTGATATCAACATGAATTATGACTCATCATATTTAACTCAATCACTTGTTAAAGGTGGTAACTGTCAGACTTTCCTTTATAAAGTTACTATTTTTCCTTTTCATACTCTATTCCTTGGAAGGCAATCATTTGTCCCAGCTCACACTGAAGGAGAGGATTAAGGTCCACCTCGCAGTGAAAGAATATCAAAAAAATTGTGGACATCTCTTAAACTAATTAACAAATATATTGGGGGACATATTTTGAGGCTATGCAACTCTTCTGTTTCTACTTAGATAGTTTTCTTTTTGAAAAATGCATTACTTACTGCTTACAATTATATTTACCATTTATGTTGGTAACATAAAGATCAACAACATACTCCTAATTTTACAACACTTATAATTATCTGTCTCAAAACAGGTCCAATATAAAATATATGTGTAAATTATATATTTTGGAGATCAATACCTTGTCTGAAGTATCATTGGCAAATGTTTTTACTCATATGGTTGGCTCCCTTTTCATTTTGCTAATGTTTTCTTTTGCCATGCAAAATTTTTAAATTTGATGTAGTTCCATTTGTTTATCCTTTCCTTTATATCCTTTGCTCTATTGATGAAAATATTGCTTCATGGAATATCTGAAATTTTCCTGCCTATGTTCTCCTCTGAGACTCCTGTAGTGTTCTGGCTTATATTTAAGTGTTATATCAATCTTGAGTTTATTTTTGTGTACAGTGTGAGTTGGTGTTCAGGGTTCTTTCTTTCCTTCTTCCTTCCTTCCTTCCTTCCTTCCTTCCTTCCTTTTTTCTTTTTTTTTTCATGTAGACGTCCAGATCTCCCAACAACATTTGTTGAAGAGGCTATTTTTACTACATTTTATGTTTTTGCTCACTTTGTCAAATATTAATTGATCATAGAGTCTTGGGTTTATTTCTGGGCTCTCTATTTTGTTCCATTGACCTAAGTGTCTTCTTATATCAAATACCAGGATGTTTTGATTACAGTGGCCTGGTATTATAGTTTGATTTCAGGTATCATGACCCCTTCTACTTTATTCTTTTTTTTCAAAATTGATGAGGCTATTCAGGGTCATTTATGATTCCATACAAAGTTTTGAAATGTTTGTTCTATATATGTAAATATGTCATATGGTTTGATCTCCAAAATATATAAAGAACTCATGTGAGTCCACACAATTAACCAAATGATCCAATTAACAAATGGGCAAAGTACCAGAACAGATCATTATCTAAGGACAATATACAGAGGGCCCTGAGACATATAAAAGGATATTCAGCATAACTATTTATCAGAGAGCTGGAATTTAAAACCACCGTGAGCCCTGGCTGGTGTGGCTCAGTGGATTGACTGTTGGCCTGTGAACCAAAGGGTCACCAGTTCAATTCCCAGTTAGGGCACATGTCTGGGTTGCAGGCCAGGTCCCTGGTTGGGGGCACACTCAAGAGGTAACCACACATTGATGTTCATCTTGCTCTTTTTCTCCCTCCCGTAAAAAAATAAATAAAATCTTTAAAAAAAACAACAATGAATAAACAACTCAATTTTTCATCTATAGGAAATGGGGGAACAACAACAAACAAGACCCAGTGTGAGTAAAAGGAAAGAAGTAACCAAAATCAGAGCACAATTAAATGATATAGAGACTGTAAGATCAATTCAAAGGATTAATAAATCCAGGATCTTGTTCCTTGAAACATTAAACAAAATAGACAAGCATTCCACCAGACTCATCAAGAAAAAAAATACATATGACCCAAATAAATTAGAAATGAAAGAGTAGAGTTTACAATGAATACCACAGAAACACAAGGGATTATAAGAAATTACTATGAACAAAATTTTTGAAAGCCTGAGTGAAATTGACAAATATCTAGAAAAATATAACCTTCCAAAACTGAATGAAGAAGCAGAAAGTTGGCACAGACTAACAGCTAGAGAAATTGCAGCAGTAATCAAAAAACTCCCAGTACACAAAAGACCTGGACCAGACAATTTCACAGGAGAAGTTTACAAAACATTTCAGAAAGTGCTAACTCATACCCTTCTTAGATTGTTCCAAACAAAGAAGACAGAAAGCTTCTGAACTTTTTTTCTCAGTCCAGCTTCATCCTAATCCCAAAACCACATAAAGACACAACAAGGAAAGAAAACTACAAGCCAAATGTCACTGATGAACCTAGATGCTAAAATCCTCAACAGAATACTGGAAAACCACATCCAGCAATACATTAAAAAGATCATACACCATGACCAGTGGGATTCACCCCAGGGATGCAAGGATAGTACAATATTCACAAATCAATAACTGTAATAAAAAGAAAGACACAAATAACATGTTCATATCAATAAATGTGGGAAAATCATTTGATCAGTTACAGCACCCATTTATGATACAAACGCTCAGTGAATTGAGAATAGAGGGAGCATACCTCAACATAATGAAGGCCATCAATAAGAAACCTACAGCCAACATCATACTTAATGGGCAAAAACTACAAGTTTTCCCACTAAGATCAGGAACAAGACAAGGATGTTTGCTCTCACCAATCCTATTCAACATAGAATTGGAAGCCTTAGCTACAACAATCAGACAAGGAAATTAAACAAAGGCATCCAAATTGGAAAGGAGGGAATTTCTGGACTTATGGCCAAGATGGATGCATAGGTAGATACACTTTGCCTCTTCCTACAACCAAAAGAAGGACAACAGAAAATTTAAGAAGAAAAAATAACCAGAACTGCCAGAAAATTGAACTGCATTGAAGTCTGACAACCAAGGAGTTAAAGGAGAAACATATATCCAGAGTGGTAGGAAGGGATGACATGGGGAGCCGGGGTGGAGAGGACACCCTGCAAGGCAGTGGCTGGAGGAGGAGGGGAAGCAATGCCTGGTGGAGAGGGTGGTCCCACATTTGCAAACAGATAGACTGGAAGGAACAACTGGGGAGTGAGACAGACCTCACAACCCAGGCTTCCAATGCTGGGAAATAAAGCCTCAAAACCTCAGACTGAAAAAACCTGTGGAGACTGAGGAGGCAGAAGAAACTTCAGCCCCACAGGAGAGTTCATTGGAGACACTCACTGGGACCTGGAATGTACACAAAATCATCCATCCAGGAGTAAGCACCAGAAGGGCTCAATTTGCTTGTGGGTAAAGGGGTAAGTAACTGAAAGCCTGCCCTCAGTTTAGCAAGTGGCATTGTTCCCTCTCAGACACTTCCGTCACAGACAGCACCACCATATAGCAGTGTGGATTTCCCTGCCCAAACAAATACCTAAGACTCCACCCCTTACTACATAATGCACACCCAGACCCCCTCCAAAAAAATGACCTAAATGAAAGAACAGATAAAAGCTCCAGAAAAAATATAAACAAGTGATTAAGAGTTAGTCAACCTGTCAGATGCAGAGTTCCAAACACTGGTAATCAGCATGCTCACAGAAATGTTTGAGAATGGTTGTAAAATAAGGGAAAAATTAAAACTTTGAAAAATGAAATAAAGGAAAATATACAGGGAACCAACAGTGAAAGGAAGTAAACAGGGATTCACATGAATAATATGAAGCAGAAGGAAGAAATAAACATTCAACAGGAACAGAATGAAAAAAAAAGAACTCAAAAAATGAGGAGAGGCTTAGGAACTTCATGCACAACTCTAAACATTCCAACATCTGAATCATAGGAGTGTCAGAAGGAGAAGAGGAAGAGCACGAAATTGAAAACTTATTTGAAAATATAACGAAGGACAACTTCCCCAATATGGCAAAGGAAATAGACTCCCAGGAGGTCCAGGAAGCTCAGAGAGTCCCAAAGAAGTTGCACCCAAGGAAGCATACACCAAGGCACATCATAATTACATTGGCTAAGATTAAATATAAGGAGAGAATCTTAAAAGCAGAAAAAGAAAAGGAGGGAGTTGCCTACAAAGCAGTTTCCATAAGACCATCAGCTGATTTCCCAAAAGAAACCTTACAGGCAAGAAGGGACTAGAAAGAAGTATTCAAAGTCATGGAAGGCAAGGGCCTACATACAAGATTACTCTATCCAGCAAAGCTATCATTTAGAATGGAAGGGCAGATAAAGTGCTTCCCAGATAAGGTCAAGGTAAAGGAGTTCATCACCACCAAGCCCTTATCATATGAAATGTTAAAGGGACTTATCTAAGAAAAAGAAGACACAAAATATGAACAGTAAAATGACAACAAACCCACAACTATCAACAACTTAACCTACAACAAAAACAAACTAAGCAAACAACTAGAACAGGAACAGAGTCACAAAAATGGAGATCACATGGAGGGTTATCAGTGGGGAGGGGGAGAATGGGGAAACAGGTACATGAAATAAGAAGCATAAATTGTAGGTACAAAATAGACAGGGGGGTGTTAAGAATAGTATGGGAAATGGAGATACCAAAGAACTTATATGTATGACTCATGGATATGAACTAAGGTGGGGTAATGATGGTGGGAGAAGGGGTACAGGATGGAGGGGAATAAAGGGGAGAAAAAAATGAGACAATGGTAAAAGCACAATCAATAAATTATATTAAAATTTTTAAAAATTGAAAAGGAAGAAGTAAAACTCTCATTGTTTGTATATGACATGATACTGTACATGGAAAATATTATAGACTCCACCAAAAAACTATTGAAACTAATTAGTGAATTTGGCAAAACATTGAGACAGAAAGTCAATATTCACAAATTGAAGGCATTTTTTTTTGTACACCAACAACAAAATATCAGAAACAGAAATCAGGGAAATAATACTATTTGCTGCAGCAACAAGAAAAATAAAGTACCTAGGCATAAAGCTAAGCACAGAACTAAGCCAATGTGCAAAGAGATAGGCTCCTTATTTCACATTAGGATCAAGGATGGGAGGTGGGAATGGATAGGGCAGTGGGGAGTTGTGGGGAAAAATTGGAGATTACTGTCCTTGAACAACAATGAAGAAATTTGTATATAATTTCTCTCTTCATGTGCCATGGTTTGCCTGACTTGTCATCAAAACATTATATAAAAATAGAATATTCTCTACTTTTGGGAAGAAAAGACATTAAGGAAACAAGGAAAACAGGATTATACATGTTAAAATGAAAGTCATTTTGATCCTTGTTGGTTAAATTAAAATGGGAGACTTAAGCCCCCTCTTCTAGCTCTTGGGTCATCAATTGCCCATGAAGTCTTTTACCCACAAAATTTTTAATTATTGTTATCTTATGACAGTTGTCCCAGTTTTCCCCTTTGCCATCCTCTACCTGTTGTGGATCTCCCTGCCTGGTCTCAGGAAGCTGTATCCCCCCGTGACTTAGGCTGAGTGAAGGACCTCTGGACCAGGAGCCACTGAAAGACAAAACTTATTTCCCTGGCATGAACACTGCCTGTTCATATGCCTCATTCCTCATGCTTGAGTGACAGTCAATGATGGGTAACAATTCTCTTGGATAGAGAATGAATCTAAGACAGACACGTTCATGAAGGATGACAGGGACAAGACTCATGGGGCTGTGGAAATGAAGGGGTGATCAGACATCAACCCCTTTCCCCTTTGGCTTTGTCAAAGCCTGAGTCTTTGTTCTTAGATGTGAGAAATTCAAGTCTCCTGGCTGCTTTTGTCTTCTCTGTTAACTCAGGATAGCAGGGGCAGCCCAGACCAGAAATGGCGGACCCCCAGGGTGATCAGGCCTGGGACATAGAACATGCAAGATCCTGTGAGATATGTTTGCTGGAAGATGTTATTAACTTGGAATTTAAAAGCACAGACAGGAAATCAAAACTAGCCCTTTAAGCAATATGTTAAAAACCCCAAACCTTGCCCAGAATCTCAGCAGGAGTCCTGTCCCCACCTTTGTGTTGTTTACATCTTTTGATATTTTCTGCCAGACTGTGAATCCACAAACTAAGTCTGTTTTCTCAATAAAAAGCTGCTTGGGTATGGATAGGGGACACTCCCCATGTGAGGAGTGGCCCTGCTGTTCCTATTTCCCCACAGGACCTGGTTGTCTCTGTGTATGTTTTTAGCATGTTTTAACAAACATCCGCAGTCAAGATGGATACTGCTGGCTGGTATCCTCCACATCTACCCAGCCCTCCCCACCCCCCACTCCCAGAGTCAATGCCCACACCATTGACATGGGTCATTTATGCATGTTTTACTCACTAATTTTAGCACTCAACAGTGGGTCTCAATGGCAGCAGTTATTACTATGTTGTCCTAATGGTGAGTTTCTATTTCTCAAATTACTTCTACATTTATTATTGGTAATCACTCTGTAAGAAAAATATCTTTTCTCTACCATTAATTTATTTATTCAATCATCTATTTTAGATCGGTATGAAATCATGGATACTTAGTTCATTCTTTAGGCTACAATCCAATGCTATTATTATACAGTTATTTTCTTTGTCGCTTGAATTATTCCAATTTGGGAAATAGAGCTATTTCAAGTTAGTTATTCTTTCCTTTTGACTTGCCCTCATCTTTTTTCTTGTATTTTTCTCTGTCCCAGCCCTAGAATTATCATTTCTCCAGGAAGTCTTGCCTCCTTTAATTAGAGAATGATATTCACAAACTATAATGTGTAAGCAAGTTCTACTCATTGTTACTGGACTCTCACTGCTTCTAGGCCTTCTCAGCAGACAGAACTAGGAGATTTATCTATTTATCATCTATCTATAGATATATCTAGTATATATTATATAATGTATAGATATATGTACATTATTGATACATATGTATATATGGAAGGTCCTTGACTTATGATGGTTTAACTTACAATTTTTTGACTTTATGAAGGTATGAAGTAACATATATTCAGTAGAAACTGTATTTTGAATTTTGAATTTTGGTCTTTTCCCAGGCTAAAAATATGGGGTTAGATACTCCCTTGTGATGCTGGGCAGCAGCAGTGGGCCACAGTTCCCAGTCATCCATGCTATCACAAGTATAAATGATTGATACTCTACTGTGTACTGTGTTGCCAGTATTTTTGGATATTTTATTCTATAAATTACATGAAATAATCAGCACTTATTTTAAAATAGGCTTTTTGTTTTTTGATTTTCCTCAACTATAAGCTAATGTAAGTGTTCTGGACATGCATAAGGGAGGCTAGGCTGAGCTATGATATTTGGTAGTTAGGTATATTAAATGAATTTTGATTTAATGAGATTTTCAACTTGGGGTTTATTGGGATGCAACCCTATCATAAGTTGAGGATCAAATATACACACCCATACATATATATGAACACTAGCTCATGTATGCACACATAGATGTACTTGTTTATCAATCTACAAATATGCATGTGTGTCTATTTGTACATGCATACACACATACATATGTACAAGTACACATATGTACACATGAGGCCTGTCCAGAAAAAGTCCAGCCATTGTTAATATAACAAGAATGGTTTGGATGAAATGGATGTAACTTGGCAGCCAAAGAGAGTGGACTGGAATGCACACGTGGGAACAATGATGACTTCACTGCCAGTCAGTGGGGTCAGTAGACACCATTGAGTGAGCATCTGTATAGTGTTTGGCCATCACATTCAAAATTACTGAGCCAGTAGAGCCGCAAATGTGCATCAAATTTTGTGTTAAGCTTCAACATTGTTCTGCGGAAGCTATTCAGATGATTCAGAAGGCTGCAGCTATAGGCAACTGGTGGTTATTGGAAGCTTCAACATGACAACATACCCCCTCATGCATCACATTTTGTGCAGAGTTTTTTGGTGAAACATCAAATCACCCAGGTGACTCAGACTCCCACAGCACAGATTTGGTGCCCTGAGATTTCAGGTTTTTCCCAAAACTAAAATCACCTTTGAAAGGAAAGAGATTTCAGGCAATCAATGAGATTCAGAAAAATATAATGGGGCAGCTGATATTGATTAAGAGAACTGTGTGAGGTCCCAAGGTGCCTAGTTTGAAGGGGAATGAGGCATCATTGTCCTATGTACAATGTTTAGTGTATCTTCTTCAATGAATGCCTCTATTTTTCATAGTACATAGCTAGATACCTTATAGACAGATCTTGTGTGTGTGTGTCTGTGTGTACATATATATATATGTATATGTATATATATGTGTGTGTATATATATATGTATATGTATATATGTGTGTGTGTGTATATATATGTATATGTATATATGTGTGTGTGTGTATATATATGAGCTCATACTGGTATATCTAATCCTAATCTAGCACCATAGGGTTTATTTTTCAGCCTTCCCACCTTGCTTATTTGTAATTTTTTTTTCTCTGAGAAATCTGGCTCCTATCTTCAATCCACCATTCCTTTACATATTGTTCAATCCTAATGTAATTTCGGGATAGCTGACATGTACCCTTGTGAGAAACAAATTTACTGACTGGAGTGCATAGTTTATATACAGTTTGTTTGTCTGCATCAACTAAAAATACTGTTTTACAAAGTTACTTAGGTCAACTACGTGTTCCCCCACAACTTTCAGCAAGGTTATTCCACACATCTGTAATATAGTTAAATTCATTTGTGGCTATTTACACTCTATCATAGTTTTCCCCAACATTCTATTTGATTTTTAAATCTGCATAGACTACAGATCCTTCTTTGTGGTGTACAGATTTATGAATTTTCAAAAACTGCAGTCATGCACCCAACATCATTGTATCATGCAGAGGAGTTCTATCACTCTAAGTATTCCCTTATGCAGCTCTATTTACATTCATTCACTCTTTTTACTCCATAACTATTTTATTGTTGTTCAAGTACAGTTTTCTGCCCTTTCCCTCCAACCCTCCCCACCACTCAGCACTCCTCACCTCCCTGCCCTGTTTCCACCACTCCTTGTTATTGTCTAAATGTCCTTTACAGTTGTTCTTGTAAACCCTTCACCCTTTCCCCCATTATCTTCCCCTTCTCCCTTCTCCCCTTTCTCCTCTGGCCACTGTCAACCTATTCTCAAATTCAATGTCTTTGGTATAGTTTGCTTGCATGTTTGTTTTGTTCATTAGGTTCCTGTTAATGGTGAGATTATATGATATTTGTCTTTCACTGCCTGGCTTATTTCACTTATAATGCCTTCCAGTTCCATCCATGCTGTCATAAAGGATAGAAGCTCCTTTTTGCTTTCTGCTGTGTAGAATTTCATTGTGTAAATGTATCATAGTTTTTTTATCTATTCATTTACTGATGGGCACCTAGGTTGCTTCCAGCACTTGGCTATTGTAAATTGTGCTGCTATGAACATTGGGGTGCATAGGTTCATTTGGATTGGTGTTTCAGGGCTCTTAGGATATAATCCTAGTAGTGGAATTGCTGGGTCAAAAGGCAGATCCATTTTTAGTTTTCTGAGAAAAATCCATGCTGTTTTCCCTAGTGGTTGTACCAGTCTGTAGTTCCAACTAAAGTGCACTAGCGTTCCCTTTTCTGCAAAACCTCTCCAACACTTGTTTGTTGCTTTGTTTATGATGGCCATTCTGACCAGTGTGAGTTGGTATCTCACTGTGGTTTTAATTTTCACCTCTCTGATTGCTAGTGATACTGAGCATCTTTTCATATGTCTCTGGACCCTCTGTGTGTCCTTCTTGGAGAAGTGTCTGTTCAAGTCCTGTGCCCATTTTTTAATTGGGTTGATTGTCTTCTTATAGTGGAGTCATGTGAGGTCTTTGTATATTTTGGATATCAAACCCTTGTCTGAGATATCATTGGCAAATATATTTTTTCATACAGTTGGTTCTCTTTTCATTTTAATACTATTTTCTTTAGCCATGCAGAAGCTTTTTATTTTGATGAGATCCCATTGGTTTATTCTTTCCTTTATGTCCCTTGCTCTAGGGGACATATCAGTGAAAATACTGCTGCATGGAATATCAGAGATTTTTCTGCCTATATTCTCCTCTAGAATTTTAATTGTGTCACAAATTATATTTAAAAATTTTACCCACTTTAAATTAATTTTTGTGTATGATGTAAGTTGGTGATCGAGTTTTATTTATTTATTTTTTTGCATGTGGTTGTCCAGCTCTCACAACACCATTTGTTGAAGAGGCTATATTTGCTCTATTTTATGCTGCTGCCCCCTTTGTTGAATATTAATTTACTGTAGAGACTTGGGTTTATTTCTGTGCACTCAATGGCATTCCAATGGTCCATGTGTCCTTTCTTATGCCAGTACCAGGCTGTTTTGATTACAGTGGCATTGTAATACAGTTTGATATCAGGTACTGTGATTCCTCCTGCTTTGCTCTTCTTTCTCAAAATTGCTGCAGCTATTTGGGGTTGTTTATGGTTCCATATAAATTTCTGAAACATTTGTTCTATATCTGTAAAATATTTCATTGGTACTTTAATAGATATTACATTGAGTCTATAAAGTACTTTTGGTAGTATGGACATTTTGATGATGTTAATTCTTCTGATCCATGAACACTGTATATGTTTCCATTTGTTTGTGTCTTCCTTACTTTCCTTCTTCTATGTATTGTATAATTTTATGAGTATAGGTCTTTACTTCCTTGGTTAGGTTTATTCCTAGGTACTTTATTTTTCTTGTTGCTATATCAAATGGTTTTTTTCCTGATTTCTGGTTCTGATGTTTCATTGTAGGTATACAAAATGCCTTTGATTTCTGAATATTGACATTGTATCCTGCTGTTTTGCCAAATTCATTGATCAAGTCCAGCAGTTTTTTGTCAGAGTCTGTAGGATTTTCTATACACACTATCATGCCATCTGCCAACCATGACAGTTTTGTTTCTTCTTTTCCAACTTGGATGTCTTTTATTTCCTTTTTCACTTGATTGCTGTGGCTAGGACTTCTAATACTATGTTGAATAGAAGTGCTGAAAGTGGACAACCTTGTCTCGTTTCTGCTGTTAGTGGGAAAGATTTTAGTTTTTGCCCATTGAGTATGATGTTGGCTGTAGGTCTCTCATATATGGTCTTTATTATGTTGAGGAATACTCCCTCTATTCCCACTTTGCTAAATATTTTTATCATAAATGGACTCTGTACCTTATCAAATGCGCTTTTTTTCATGTATTGCTATGGTCATGTGATTTTTGTCTTTCATTTTGTTTATATGACGTATTATGTTTATTGACTTGTGAATATTGTACCATCCTTGCATCCCTGGGATGATTCCCACTTAGTCATGGTGTATGATCTTTATAATGTTGCTTGGTGCAGTGTGCCAATATTTTGTTGAGGATTTTGGTGTCTTTATTCAGCAGCAATATTGGCCTGATATTTTCTCTCTTTGTTGTGTCTTTATTTGATTTTGGGATTAGGATGATGCTGGCTTCATAAAAAGAGTTTGGGAGTCTTCCATCATCTTGCATTTTTTGGAATTGTCAGGGAAGGACAGGGGTTAGCTCTTCTTAAATGTTTTGTGGAATTCTCCTGTTAAACCATCTGGTCCAGGAGTTTTGTGTGTTGGGACTTTTTTTATTACTGCTTCAATTTTTTCTGTTCTTATTGGTGTATCCAGGCTTTCTGCTTCATATTCATTAAGTTTTGGAAGGTTATATTTTTCTAGAAATTTGTCGATTTTACCTAGCTTTTCAGATCTCTTGGCATATAGTTCTTCATGGTAATTTCTTATAATCCTGTGTATCTCTGTGGTAGCCGTTGTAATCTTTCCTCTTTCATTTCTGGTTTTGTTTATTTGGGTCCTCTCTCTTTTTTTCTTGATGAATCTGTTTAATGGCTTCTCAATTTTGTTTATCTTTTCAAAGAACCAGCTCCTGGATTTATTGATCCTTAGTCTATTGTTTAATTGCTTTTAGTCTCTGTGTTAATTCTGCTCTGATGTTTTATTTCCTTCCTTCTATTTGCTCTGGGCTGTCTAAGTCATTGTTATTCGAGATTTGGTAAGAGTAGGGTTAAATTGTTTATTTGAAATGTTTCTATTTTTTTTTATATAGGCCTGTATTGCTAGGAACTTCCCTCTCATGACTGCCTTTGCTGTGTCCCATAAGTTTTGGGTTGTTGTTAATTCATTTTCATTTGTTTCCAGAAACATTTTAATTTCCTCCTTGATCTCCTTCTTGACCCATTTGTTGTTTAATAGTATGCTATTCAATCTACATGAGTTTGAGTGGTTTTGAGTTTTTTCCTTGACGTTTGTTTCTAGATTCAGTCCCTTGTGGTCAGAGAAAATGCTTGATATGATTTAAATGTTCTTGAATTTGTTAGGGCTTGTTTTGTGTCCTATCATGTGGTCTTTCTTTGAAAATGTTCCATGGACATTTGAAATGAATTTGTATTCTGCTTCTTTGGGTTGAAAGGCTCTCTCTATATACATATATCAGTTAAGTCAATTTGTTCTAAGATATTGTTCAATGCTGCAATATCTTTGTTGATATTTTGTTTGGAAAATTATCCTTTTTTTAACAGTGGCATGTTGAAATCCCCTACTATAGTTGTGTTGCTGTCAGTATCTTTATTCAAGTCTTCCAAGATTTCCTTTATGTATTTGGGTCCTCCTATGTTGGGTGCATATAGATTTATGATGTTTATGTCTTCTTGATGGATTCTTCCCTCAAGTGTTATGAAGTGACCTTCTGGGTATCTTTTTATTGCCTTTGTTTTGAAGTCTCTTTTGTCTGATATGAGTATTGCTACTCCGATTCTTTTTTCCTATCCTTTGCTTAGAATATTTGTATTCAGCCCTTCAATTTCAGTCTGTGTAGGTCTTTTGTTCTGAGTTGAGTCTCTTGTAGGCAGTATATGTGTGGGTCATGCTTTCTTTCCCATTTGGCTACCCTATGTGTGGTTTTTTTTTTTTAGATTTTATTTATTTATTTATTTTTAGAGAGGGAAGGGAGAGAGAGAGAGAGAGAGAGAGAGACATCAATGTGTGGTTGCTGGGGGTCATTGCCTGCAGCCCATGCATGTACCCTGACTGGGAATTGAACCTGTGACACTTTGGTTCGCAGCCCACGCTCAATCCACTGAGCTACACCAGCCAGGGCTACTTTATGTGTTTTGATTGGAACATTTAATCTGTTTACCTTAAGGTTATTATTGATAGTTACTTATTCATTCCCATTTTTTATACCTGTGCCCCCCCTTTCCTTCCTTTTCTTATGGCAGTCCTTTTAATATCTCTTGCAGAGATGGTTTGGCAGAAGTGTATTCTTTTAGATTTATTTTGTCTTGGAAGCTCCTTATTTGGCCTTCCATTTTATTTGAGAACCTTTCTGGGTAGAGCAATCTTGGCACTGGCCTCTGGCTTTTATTATTTGGAGTGCTTTTTGCCATTCTCTTCTGGCTTGGAGTGTTTCCATTGAGAAGTCAGTTGCTAGCCTTATTGGGGCTCCCTTGAATATTGCTTTCTGTTTTCACCCTTGTTGCCTTTAAGATTCTCTCTTTGTCTTGGAATTTTGGCATTTTTAATTATGGTGTGTCTTGAAGTGGGCCTCTTTGGGTTCTTCTTGATTGAGATTCTCTGTGTTTCTTGGATTTGTGTGACTTTTTCTCTCATCAAATTAGGGACGTTTTCCATCACTACTTTTTAAAACAAGATTTCTACCTCTTTCTCTTCTTCTTCTGGTAACCCTATTATATGGACATTTTTACATTTCATGTTGTCTTGCAGCTACCTTACCATCTCTTCGTTCTTTCTAAGTCTTTTTTTCCTTTTCTTGCTTTTTCTGGGTGTTTTTTTTTCTCCCTTGTCCTCCAACTCTCTGATTAGATCCTTTGATTCATTCAACCTGTGCCATAGTCCAGCTCCAACAGGTCCAGGGATTCCCAATGGATGGACGGCATTGGCAAAGGAATGACACAAGAAGTGCAGTTTCATGCTCAACAGCCAGGCATCTCTGCTTGGGCTCTTGAGTTTTTATTTTTATACAGTTGGGTGTGTACATGTGGCATATGTGAAAGCAATAAAAAATGAGTTTTTTAAGGCATATTTGCTTTATCCTTATTCTGCAGAAAATAGGAAGCAGCTGTCTATTGCATACTATTGTGCAAACTTTTAGCTCCTAATCTTTTCAATTAATCAGTAACACATTTTACCACATTATATAACACATTTTTTAAAGCTTAACTTAATTTTAACCTATATATTTTAAAGTTGCAAGCTGGGCACGTAGCTGGGCACAGGACTGTTTTAGCTCACTGGCAAAGGCCATGCATAAGGCTTTTGTGGTCAATGTGGTTAGTATCTGTCTCTCGCTTCTCACTTCAGTGCCAGAACCCTGTCATCTTGTGCAAGTAGTAATCTTTGTTTTGCTCAGTCCATTCGGCTGCCTGCCATCTACCTTGGTGTTGATGTATTTTTATTATTTGTTTCTATCTTTGATGTTTGACTTTTTAGGCAATAAACACCATAGGGGTCCTGATCACTTAAGCATTTCATAGAGGGGAGTGTATAATAATCTTTCCAAGATTATTCTTCTAGTTGTCTGTGAGTTCCTTAAGCATCTTTATATTTACCCACCATGCCCCTTTATAATAGATTCTGGTACAGGGTAAAAGGGGATCAGTGGGCCTAGGAGTTAGAGGGGGAACAGACCATGGATACTGGTACTATGCTGACCAAATGTGTTTTTTGAATCTATGTCTAGCTCCCAGAGCCCTGGTTTTAAGGAATTGTGTAATGAGGGTGGGTATAGGGGCTTTTGTAGGGAATAATCCTAGGAGTCTTTTACATTTCCATTCTTTGAACTCTCTAACCCACTTAGAAGGACACTCTGGTGGGGAGTAACTCTCCAATGAGCTGTCATTTTCTTGCTTACTTCCAAAGAACTGCATTTCTTCTGTGGAGTTGCCATTTGTCCCAGTCCCATGGTAAATCACATAGACCCTAAGCACAGGTAGTAATACAATGATTAAGCAGAGGAGTGTCAAGTACTTTCCCCCACCATGGCTGCTGTGCAGATGTGTGGCTCCCTCTGTGACTGTGTCAGACAGCAGGGCTGGGTTGGCTCTAGGCAAACCTGCTTGTAATTCCTTTTAATGAGTTTTTGGTTCCTGAGATTTTATTGTTCTTTTCTTCCTGGTTTTTGTTTATAGTTTGTTTCTTTTTCATGCTGATGAAAGTTTCTCACTCAGTTTCTTCTAGTTGTCTGTGAGTTCCTTAAGCATCTTTATAACCATTAATTTGAATTCTGTATATGGTAGTTTGGTTACCTCCAGTTTATTTAGCTCTTTTAGTGAGGAGTCTTCCATTCCTTTTAATGCATGTTCTTTTTTTGTATACCCAATTTAGGTGACTCTTCTTGTTTGCTTCTGTGCTTCCTGAAGTTTTGCTTTGCTAGCTGTCTTTGTAGGGTGAACTTCTCTGGTAGGAATTCTATGAGGTTCAGTTGTGTGGTCTTTGATGTTCTTGTCTGGATGCTCTAGGTTTGCCCGTTCTTCTGTTTTTGTGGACTCACTTGTTGTACTTGTGTTTTTACCTTTGGTGGTTCCTTTGTTGGTGGTTTCTCTCCTCTAGCAGGTATACTGATGTTCACAGCTCCCACCTATTCTTGTATGTGATCAGCAGCAAGGGGTAAGCAAAATGTGTTAAGACAGTGGAGAGTATTTTTGGGGATTTAAAGTAGCAGCAAGTACAGAAGAGATAGTAGATTCTTTGGATAAGTATAGTGTTAACTGTGATACTTCACCCACCTAGCCACTTATTATAAAAGGTGAAAGAGAGATAAGACTCTTGTTAGAGGGGAGGATGATTGTGAGCTGAATCAAGAAAACAGAGTGCTTGTTTAATGTTAGATGATGAGATATAATGTGATTAAAGGATAGAAAATAGGCATAATATGAGAAATAATATAGTCAATCATGATAATAATAATGCTCAGGATTAAAGGGAAATGGTATAGGATCATGGAGAGTTGCTTTTTAGTATGTACAATTGTATGAAACAATAATTATTTACAATAGTACTGGAACAACAATAATTTGAGGAGAAATATATGGTTTGGATAACCAGAATGGAAAGTACCTGATCAAGAGTAGTGTGTTATTGGAACACAGGTGAAATGAAAGAAGGGGAATTGAAATACAATAGAGAGAATATGGAAAACCAGTCAAACAATGCAATTAAACAGGGAAATAACACGAGAAAACAAAACATAAGGAAGAAAAATAAAAAAAAAACTAATAAAATAAAAGTAAAAATAATGACAAGATAATAAAGATAATAATAATGTACATACACAATAAAATGCCAGCTCTATGGGATAGCAAAGTGACATTTTTCTCAGATTCCAAGTTTTTGGGGTTAGCCTAGTGTTTCCCATTTTGATCTGTCTCTGGACCCTTTGTACCTCGGAGTCTTATTGTCTCACTAGGGGGAAGAAAAAAAGGGGAAAAAAAGAGAGAGGTTCCAACAAAAAAGATAGTAATAGCCTCCTGCTGACTTTAAACCTGTTCATTGAGTTCTGCTGGTCTTCCTAGATGACATAGGAAGATGGGGGCTGGGCTTTGCTTTTATCCCTTCATTTGGGTCTGAGAGGGTGGGGACCAGTTCTGTTTCACAATATTCATAGTTTCCCAGCCTCTAGCCCAGTTCTTCCATGAGACACCAGGCTCAAATCAGCCACTCAGCTGCTCACAGCATGAATCAATCTCTGGCATGGAGCACAAGACCAGCAGAGCTCATTGTTCTGCCTAGAGCGTCACTCTGGGCATGCAGTGCGAGACAGGTGGGGTGCATGGTTCTGCTCCACTACTGTCTCTGGAGGTGCAGTGCCAGACAAGTGGGGTACATGGTTCTGCTCAGCCATTCACTCCGGGCGCACAGCTGAAATCACCCTCAGGGTGCACCAGCTGCTGCAGGAGAGTTCCTTACAAAGAAGCTGCCTGCAGTTCTCAACAAGCACATGGCTTTTCACACAGCCCCGCTTTCCATCCAGTCTGGAGACTGAGTGAGGGTCCGGCATGACCTAACTCCTGCCTTCTCCAGGTGTTTCCTGGCACCCCAGTTTCTCTGGTGCCAGTGTCCACAGTCCCAGCAGATGTGTACCACCTCTGTGTGTCTCCCACTTTGTCTCTATTCCCCCCAGTAACTTCCAACATCCAGGTCCCTCCTGGTGTTAGTTTGCCCTCCCTGCTATGGTAAGGGAGGGAGCTGGTGACCTAACTAACCTCCCCATATGCTGCAGCAGGTGCCAGGCCAAGGCTGCAGCAGCCTTGGTCCCAGTTCCTATCCCAGGGACATTATGGTCCCAGTGTAGTCTTACCATAGGTTTTTCAATGTCCTCTGTAAGTTTTTGCCTCCAAACTACATATAAGCTGGGATTCTATTGGCTGTTCACTCTGTTCCTCAGAATATCAGCTAGGTGTTCCAACTGGGCACAGGGAGAATTGGGTTCCACTCCCACCTACCTCACTACATTACTCCATACCTTGACAATTACTGGTATATTTTCCATATCCAAATTTTTGCGTTTTCAAGAATGTCATGTAAGTTGAATCCTCCAATGTATAATCTTTCCTGTGTTGTGTTTTTTTAAAAAATTAACCATTCTCAGTGGGTATGCAGTAATTCTCACCGAGGTTTAAATTTGCAGCTCCCTAATGGCTAATAAACATATTTTCGTGTGTGTGTGTGTGTGTGTGTGTGTGTGTGTGTGTGTGTGTTTTGCTTATATCCTTTTTGGTGAAGTTTCAGGAGAAGTATTTTGCCCATTTTTAAATTGGGTAGTTTTGGGGTCTTCCCTGCCTGGTTTCAGGAAGCTATAACCCCCCATGGCTAAGGCTGAGTGAGAGACCTCTGAACCAGGAGACATTAAGGAGATAAGCCTGTCTCTATGGCATGAGCGCTGCCTGCTCCATATCTGGCCTCCATTGCTTGGTCGGTTAGCCAAAGATGGGTAACATTCCTCAAGGGAGGATGGATCTAAGATAGGCATGATTATGTGGGAAGGCCCTCAGAGAGAGACTCAGGGGACTGTGGAAAAGAGGGGGTGATCAACCCCCACCCCCTCAGCTTTGACAAGCCTGAGTCCTTGTTCTGCCTGTGAGAAATCCAAATCTCCCAGCTATCTTTGTCTCCTCTGCCCTACTCAGGCCTGTGACAATAACAAGGGGTGATGCAGTCCAGACCAGAGTCAGAGGACCCCCCAGGGTAATTAGACCTGAGGCAGAGGATATGCAAGATCCTGTGAAACCTGCTTGCTGAAGATGCTCTTAAATTATAATATGAAGGCATGGGCAGGAAACAAAACTAGCCCTTTAGGTCCTGACGTTTTTAGGTGATAAAACCCCAAACTCAGTGTGAGCCCTTTTAGCTCTTTGAAAGTTATCTATCTGTTTGATCTTCCCTCCCAGACTATAATCAGCAAACTGTATCTGTATTCGTAATAAAAGCCTACTCAGGCAGCGGCTCAGGGCACTCTCCTCTTGAGAGAGTGGCCAGGTCACTCTGAGGCACCCTTCCCTTGAGAGGGTAGCCAGGCCATCCCTTTTTTTCCACACAGCACTCGGTAGTCCGTGTGAATGTCTCATGTCTCATCCATGATGCCGCAGACACTGTGGACTGGTGTCCATGTCAGGGTAGTTGTTTTCTTACTATTGAGTTTTGAGAGTTCTTTTATATTCTAGATATAAGTCACTTGTTGGATATATGGATCATAGATATTTTCTTCCAATATATGATTTTTATTTTTATTATATTGACAGTGTCTTTGACAGAGTAAACGTTTTTAAACTTACAGAGATCAGACTGATGGTTAGCAGAGGGGAGGGGGTTTGGGGTGCTGGGTGGAAAAGGTGAAGGGATTAAGAAGTACAAATTGATAGTCAGAAAACAGTCACAAGAATGTAAAATTCAGCATAGGGAACATATTCAGCAATATTGTAATAACAATGTGTAGTATCAAGTGGGTACAAGAAATACTGGGAGGGACCCTTTGTAAAGTATATGATTGTCTACTATTCTGTCCACTTAAAACTAATGCAAAATGATATTGAATGTAAACAGTAATCAAAAAATAAGAAAATAAAAAAGGTTTTAATCTTGACAAAATCCACATATCATTTTTTTGCTTTGACTGAGAACTAATCTCTCAACCCCGTGTCATGAAGAATTTTCATATGTTAGTTACTAAAAGAAAGGATATTCAGCTCTGACTATTGTGTCTCAGTGGACTGAGTGTCAGACTTCAAAGCAAAGGGTCACTGGTTTGATTCTCAGTCAGGGCACATGCCTGGGTTGCAGGCCAAGTCCCCATTGAGGGGCGTGCGAGATGCAACCACACATTGATGTCTCTCTCTCTCTCTGTCTCTCTCCCTTCCCCTCTCTATAAAAAATGTATTTTAAAAAGTCTTTAAAAATTAAAAGAAAGTATATTCAGATGGCAAAAAATAAAAACATGAAAAGATGTTCAACATCACTAATCATCAGAGAGATGCAAATTGACACCACAATGGCATATCACCTCATGCCTGTCAGAATGGCTATCATCAATAAATCGAAAAACAAAAAGTGCTGATGCAGATGTGCAGAAAAGGGAACCCTGGTTCACTTTTGGTGGGAATACAGACTGGTGCAGCCACTGTGGAAAACAGTATGGGATTTCCTCAAAAACTTAAAAATGGAACTGACTTATGACTCAGCAATCCCACTTCTAGGAATATATCTGAAGAAACCTGAAACAGTAAATTAAAACAAAAATATATGCACCCTTCTGTTCATTGCAGCATTATTTACAATAACCAAGATTTGAAAGCAACTCAAGTTTCCATCAGTAGATGAATGTATAAAACATCTTTGGTACATTTACACCATAGAATGCTGCTTGGCCATAAAAAGGAAGAAAATCTTACCTTTTGTGACAGCATGGATGGACCTGGAGAGCATTATGCTAAGTGAAATAAGCCAGTCATAGAAAGACAAATACTTTATTATCTCAGTTATACGTGGAACATGATCAACAAAATAATTGAAGAAACAAAACAGAGACAGAAGCATAGATACATAGAATAGACTGGCAGATAAAAGATGGGAGAGGTTTAGAGGGAGGGGCAAAAATGTGAAAGAATTAAGATTATATCTATATATCTATATAAAGATAATACATCTTTATAAGTCTTCAAATAAATCTTCATTGATTTTATAAGGATGGATCATAAAATTAAATCATGGTTTTAATGTTGAAACTTATTTTATTAGGGCATATAATTCTTACTACTGCACACATCAGTAAATAACATAAACTGTGTATAATCCCAGTACTGGTTATAGACTATTCACATGTTTTAAAAAGTAATTTAGACTGGAATGAATATCCATGCCTTATTAGATATAAAATATGATATGTTGAAAGTATTACTTTGATTAGTTCATCTTTTTTGGCATGGTATTATCCATAAGATTACTTAAAACTTAAAGAAAGCCTTCTGAAATAATAAATATGGGTTCTCTAGTTTGTTATGAAGCTATTGGGTAACATCATCTTAGAAACAGGACACTTAGCTGTTCTCTAGACCCTTATCTTCCAGAGCAATAAATTCTTTCTCCAGCTTCTCTGAAAATTGGTCATCAAACCTTTGCTCAGACATCTTCATCAATGAGGAGCTCACTACATATTGGAACAACCCAGCTTTATCAAATTGGCCTCTCCAACCCTTCTACCTATTAGTCCCACTGGGAAAAAATCCTCTTTGACTTGAGAACTCTTTAAACAGTAGAAGTCCCTGCCCTCCAGACCTTTTCCCAAGCTAGTTGCTTTCCTGTGGATGTGTATATGTTAAAGTTTCTTCCTCACTATTGACATATTTGGTTTTGAATATCAAATAATTTGGTATCTCAGCATAATTTTTCCTGGGGTTTCCAGAGGTTTCTGCCTCAGATGTCCATTTAACTTAATAACAAAAAAATCTTCACAATGTTTATGTGCCTGTGAGGGGTAAAAAGGGAGGGGGCCCAACCCTGTGGAAGGTAAGCTAGCTCAGAGTCATTCAGGATACTACTCCTCATGTATAGACAGGAGACTAATAAAAAAAAAACTAAATAAAGTAAAATCTTTGGGTTTCCCTACACAGCCCCACTCCCCAAATATAATTAGTCAGATTTTTTTTTCTGGAATCTTCTAAAATATTGCCATTTATTTTGACTTCCCATACTATAACTGACTAATTGCTGGCAGTTACATTTGATAACAGTGAATTAGATAACTAAATATCCTTTTTGATTAGTAAGATGACCACAATGAGTAGGGCAGTGATTTTCAACTTTTTTCATTTCATGGAACAGATAAACTAATTACTACAATTCTGTGGTACCGAAAATATATGATTTTTGCCAATCTGACAAAAGTGGGTATAATTTTGATTATTCACACTGGTTGGCTATTACTGTGTTGGCTGATGTCATTTTTTTAATTTGAAAATCTGATGGAAAATAGGTCACTGCCCCTGACTAAATAGTCAGGTATTGCATATTTTAAAATTCTTGCAGCACAACAGTTGAAAATCTCTGAGTTCAGGTAAGGTTAACTCGGGCTTCTCAGGGGCTAAATTGGGTCACTTGATCAACCATTTGATCTGCTGTTCAGTGACAGGCCATCAGGAACAATTGCTAAGTTGTTTGATTTGGGTTCATTAATAATAACTAATATTTATTCATTGCCTATTATGTACAAAAATGTGTTAAGCATTAGATAATGTTATCTTTGTAACAAATGTATTAGGGACATTTCATCATCCACATTTTACAGGCTAAAAAAAGTGAACAATATTTACAGATGCTGAGTGAGTTGTCCTGGATCACACAGCCAGTCACTAGTGGAGACAGGATTCAAATATGAATCTGTTTCACTGCAAAAACCCAAGCTCTAGATCTTTATATTATTCTGTAGTGGTCTGAAGAATATAGCTCTACAGTTGTAACATCAGGCTTAAGACTTATCATGCAAGCTTGTGGCAAGTACAGAGGTGGAGTTTTCTGGTGGGCAGATGGGACATTCCAGCAGAGATGTTAGCAGTTCACTATTAGCTAATCATCTATTTACACCCTTGGTATCATTATGCAGGACCTGCTGAGATATCCTTTCCACTCCCACCTCTTGTTCCTGGATCTCAACCTTCAAAAAGAAAGTTCTCTCTGGATTCCAAAATGTGAAATATAAGTAGGATAAATAAATTCATCCTTTGAATAAGAGAAGACTAGAGAATATATGACTCAGGACCTTCCTTACCCTCTCTAGTTACATGTTCTTATTTAATGGGAGACTTCTGAATGCTTGCCTCTGTGTTAGATATCTAACCTTGAACAATGACTAAATGGGGGGGGTTTAGGTCAAGGAAACTCCCCTGCAAACAGTAGGAGGAGATATGTTGGTTCATTAATGACTTTGGGAGCCTATATTGATTGAAGCTCTTTGTAGAGCTAATTCTATAGCTGTTTGATGAAGGTCAGTAGTTAAGAATTTGGATATCATTTCTACTTTGCATGAGAACGTACTCTAGATGTGCAGAGTTTGGTCAATGTTTTACCTGTAGTAAAGCCACTGATCAAGCCAGTTAAGCGAGTCACTCAGGTTCTTTGGTGTCCTAACATAAAAACAGACTGAATAATAATGCTAGTTTCTTGATTTAAAAATAAATGATGAGTTCTGGCTAGGTGGCTCAGTTGGTTGAAGCAGCACCCTGTACACCAAAAGGTTGGGGGTTTGATTCTTGGTCAGGGAACATACCTAAGTTGTGGATTTGGTCTCTGGTCAGGGCGCATACTGGAGGCAGCCAATCTCTCTCTCTCTCTCTCTCTCTCTCTCTCTCTCTCTCTCTCTCTCTGTCTCTGACTCTCTCTCTCTCTCTCTCTCTCTCTCTCTTTCATAAAAAAAACATTTTCAGGTGAGGATTTAAATAGTTACATAGATGAATGATAGATAGATAGATAGATGATAGGTAGATCATAGATAAAATATATGTGTGTGTGCATATGTATGTGTTTAGACATATTTCAGATAGCAAGATAACCAGGTTACTATCACAAAATTCTAGGATCTATTGGCTGTAAAATGACATACTAGATATTGTTTTCCAATTTTTAGTAATAATGTGTCAAATAGATAAGCACATATTTTAATCAACAACAATACAAAATGCAAATCTATTGGAAAAGCAATAATAACTACTTGATGTTTATGAAGAAATTTTTAAAGAATAATAGGAGTTTGGGATTTTTTATCATTGAGATTTGTTTTAAAAAGTTAAGGATTGAGGGCTAAGATGGCGATGGAGTAGGAAGGAGCAGATTTGGCTTTCCTCTGCTCAGGGGAGAAAATCCTGACTGATCTATGGAGTAGAGAGGAAAGCAACAAACATACTTCAGCATTTTTGAAAATAGGGGACCAAGGATTGTGGCAGAACCGAAAGAACAAAGAAAGGACCCTAAGGGGAGTGCTGCAACAAGGTAGGGTCCCTGGACCAGCGTGTGGTCCCGGGGCTGCAGCCCCAGGCCTGCAGCCCCAGGCCCAGTGCCCACTGCTGGATTTGCCACAGAGTCCTTGGGAGAGAGCTGGGACAACTGCTCCCTCCCCAGCCAAACAAGGTCTGAGCAGCTCTGGGAGGAATCCAGGTGCTGGCAAACACACGGGGGCTGTGAGCACCTTTGGAGGCGGTGGACACCAGAGGGGCTGAGTCTCGCAGCGGACCTGGACCCCCACGGTCACCGGTCTGGCTGGAGTGTTTGGTGGTGGGAGAAGCCAGGCCACTGTGGGGAGCTGCAGGCTTGAACGGGAGGAATTTCTCAAGAGGAAGGAGTGAATAGACATAGACGCTGTTTGGGGAATTCTCCTCAAGTGATCAGTGGCTCCAGCCTCCCTGCTACCCAGCTGTGGGCACTCCAGTGCACGGGTGCACAGGTGCACGGGGCGCACCTGCAGGGAGAGCATCCCCGCACCCCAGTCCATAGCAGTAACCCTGGAGAAAGACCTGATTCCAACACCCAGGGCTCAAGGCTGAGCAGACAGTGCGAACTCCCCTGGCCAAGGAAGAAAAGCCAAACAAATCATCCTTCAGCCTGCCTCAGCCAGCAAGAGCAGAAAAACCGGTTTGGCCACTTTGAAACCAACAGACTTTTTAATTTGATTCTATTTTTTTAACAATTTTTAATTTTTAAATTTTTATTGTTTTTATTCTCTTTTGATTTCTTTTTCCTCTCTTTCCTGATTTCTTGTTTTATTCCTTCCTCCTTCCTGTCCTCCAATTTTATCTCTTCTTACTTCCTTCGTCTGACTTTTCTATTTTTTACTTTTTTAAATTTTTTTCTAAATACCTACAAGTGAGACAAAATCCTGGATCTGTGAAAAGACCAAAGTTGAACCCAAAGAAGGGGTATCACAACAGCTGGAACAGTGAGATAAATCTCACTATGCTATTACAGAGAACCTGCAAGTTATTGCATATTTGTATTATTATTTTTCCAGTGTTCCTACATCTTTTTAAATAGTATTTTTGTATCCCTCTTCTTTTTGTATTGTCTGCTTTGTTAGGCTGGATATATTGTATGACCTGACAGCTTTCCCCTGATATCTCTTTCTATACTGTATTGCTAATCTACTGTCCTTTAACTCACCTGTGTCCCATTAGCACACTACTTGATGTTCTGTACTCCCTATTCTTGTTACCTAGATCTCATAGACTCTGTCATATGAATGTTGCCATAATATTATTGTAAATAACTGCTGTTCCATGCAATTGTAATTACTTCACAACACCCCCACCCCCAGATCTTAGCCCATTTCAAAGTTTCCTGAACTCTATTACTGTAGTGGTTAACTCTATTCTCTCACACACTACACCTATTTACTATCGTTTATTCTCACCTTACCTCAGAATCTGACCTCCCACAACCTCCCTGCTTTATAGGTCCAACTCAAAATCCTTCCATCCCCAACAAGAGTCTTATCTTCTTTCCATCCTTTCTAAAAATCAGCTAGCTGGGTGGAAGATCATGGTTAACACTATACATAGTCAAAGAATCTCCTACCTCTTCCCTACTTGCTACTACTGTAAATATCATAGAATTCTCTGTTGCTGTCTTAAACCATTTTGCCTTCCCCCTCCAACTGATGACGAAAAAGAATAGGTGGAGGAGATGAACACCAGGATACCCACTGGAAGAGGAAACCCAACAACAAAGGAACCACTAACAGATAACAGCAGAAGAACGTGAAGGAGGGAGTATTAACCACACAAACCTCAATCCAGGACCTATCTGGAAATACAACTAAACAGTAGAGACAGTACCCAATACAAACAACTGAACAAGATTTCTTTAAACCTTATACACACAGAAGAACCAGCTGAAACACAACCTCCCCTCACCAGCACAACAAAATACAGAAGGTGGTGGACAGAGTGACCCTTATTTAACCAGCTGGTGGAAAGGAACCACCAGAGAAGGACTCAACAACAATCAAAACCCAAAGGCAAACACAAAGCCAACTTAAACGATAACCCAAGACCAGTGAGTTTGGGAGATCAAGGAAACTGCACCACTGAAACTCACTGCTATTCTACTAAAGAAGTTCACAACATAAACCCAGGGAGCCAGAAGAGATCAATATAAGAACCTGAGGCGAACAAGAAGAGTCTCACAAACAACGGGAAGACAAAGAAACAATCCCCAAATGAAAGGAAAGGAGGAAGCCTCAGAAAGAATGCTGAATGAAATAGAGGCAATTGAACTATCAGATATTGAGTTCAAAGCAATGATTGTCAGGAAGCTCAATGAGCTCACAATGAGCTACCAGAAACTACAGGGAAGCGACAATGAACTCACTGAAAACTGTATCAGCATAAAAAAGGAAACAGAAACTCTCAACAAGGGCCAAGAGGAAATGAAGAATACAATTTCTGAACTGAAGAACACAGCAGAAGGAATGAAAAGCAGGATTGATGAAGCAGAAGATCAGATCAGTGAGCTAGAGGACAAAGTAGAAGAAAACACCCAGAAAGAGCAAGAAAAGGAAAAGAGGCTCAGAAAGAATGAAGAGGGATTAAGAGAAATGCAAGATAATATGAAACGTAATACTATCCGTATAATAGGGATACCAGAAGGAGAAGAAGAAGAACAAGGGATAGACAACCTATTTGAAAAAGTAATGATGGAAAAGTTCCCTAATGTGATGAGAGAAAAAGTCAAACAAATCTAGGAAACACAGAGAGCCCCAATCAAGAGGAACCCAAAGAGACCCACCTCGAGACACATCATAATTAAAACAGCAAAATTTCAAGACAAAGAGAGAATCTTAAAGGCAGTGAGGGAGAAACAGGAAGTAACATAAAAGGGAGCCCCAATAAGGCTAACAGCTGAATTCTCAATGCAAACACTCCAAGCCAGAAGAGAATGGCAAGAAACAATCCAAGTAATGAGAACCAGAGGTCTGCAACCATGACTACTTTACCCAGCAAGGCTCTCAATCAAGATAGAAGGCCAAATAAGAAGCTTCTCAGACAAAAGAAGTCTAAAAGAATACACCTCCACTAAACCAGCTCTGCAAGAGATGCTAAAGGGATTGCTTTAAGGAAAGAAAGGAAAAAAGAGAGTGAGAGAGGAACGCACGTACATAAAAGGCAATGAATAAGTACCTATCAATAATAACCTTAAATGTAAATGGCTTAAATGCTCCAATCAAAAGACATACAATAGCTGATTGGATAAGAAAACATGACCCACACATATGCTGCCCACAAGAGACCAACCTCAGGATAAAAGATCTGCACAGGCTGAAAGTGAAGGGCTGGAAAGAAATTTTCCAAGCAAATGGACAGGAAAAAAAAGCCGGGGTAGCAATACTCATATCTGATAAAATAGACTTCCAAAGAAGGACCATAGAGACCCAGAAGGTCATTTCATAATACTCAAGGGAAGAATTTACCAAGAAGACATAAATATTGTAAATATATATGCACCCAACATAGGAGCACCCAAACACATAAAGAAAATCTTAGAGGACTTCAAGAAAGGTATGGGCAGCAACACAATTATTGTGGGGGATTTTAACACCCCACTATCAAAAATGGACAGATCTTCCAAACAAAATATCAACAAAGATATTGTGGCATTGAACAATACTCTTGATGAAATGGGCTTTACTGATATATACAGAACCCTCCATCCCAAAGAAGCTAAATACACATTTTTTTTCAAAAGTACATGGAACATTTTCAAAGATTGACCACATGATAGGACACAAAACAAGACTCAACAATTTCAAAAAAATTGAAATCATACCAAGCATTTTCTCAGATCACAAAGGACTGAAATCAGAAACCAACCCCAAGGAAAAAAACCTAAAACACTCAAAATCATGGAGATAAAATAGCATGCTATTAAACAATTAATGGGTCAAGAATGATATTAGGGAAGAAATCAAAAGGTTTCTGGAAGCAAATGAAAACGAACTCACAACAACCCAAAACTTATGGGCCACAGCCAAGGCAGTCCTGAGAGGGAAGTTCATAGCAATACAGGCCCACCTAAAAAAGTAAGAAACATTCCAAACAAACAACCTAAACCTATGTCTACAAGAACTCAAGGAACAACAACAAAGACAGCGCAGAGCAAGGAGAAGGAAGGAAATAACCAAGATCAGAGAAGAAATAAATGACATAGAGACTAAAAGCACAATTCTAAAGATTAATGAATCCAAGAGTTGGTTCTTTGAAAAGATAAACAAAATCAACAAGCCTTTAAGCAGACTCATCAAGAAATAAAGAGAGAAAACCCAAATAAACACAATCAGAAATGAAAGAGGAGAGATTACAACAGATACCACATAAATACAAAGGATTGTAAGAAATTACTACAAAGAACTGTATGCCAAAAAAATTGAAAACCTAGGTGAAATGGACAAATTTCTAGAAAAATATAACCTTCCAAAACTCAATGAAAAAGAAGCAGAAAGCCTGAACAAACCAATAACAGCAAAAGAAATTGAAGCAGTAATCAGAAAACTCTCAAAAGGACGGGACCAGATGGTTTCACGGGAGAATTGTACAAAGCATTTAAGGAAGAGCTAACCCCTATCCTTCACAGACTATTTCAAAAAATCCAAAATGATGGAAGACTCCAAAACTTTTTTTTATGAGGCCAACATCATCTTAATTCCAAAACCAGAAAAAGACACAACAAAGAATCAAAACTACAGGCCAATATCACTAATGAACATTGACATTAAAATCCTCAACAAGATACTAGCAAACCGCATCCAACAGTACATTAAGAAGATCATACACGATGACCAAGTGGGTTTCATTCCAGGTATGCAAGGATGGTACAATATTCGCAAATCAGTAAATGCAATACACCACATAAACAAAAGCAAAGACAAAAACCACATGATCATATCAATAGATGCAGAAAAAGCATTTGATAAGGTACAGCACCCATTTATGATTAAAAACACTCAGCAAAGTGGGAATAGAGGGAGCATTCCTCAACATAATAAAGGCCATATATGAGAAACCTACAGCCAACATTATACTCAATGGGCAAAAATTAAAATCTTTTCCACTAAGATCAGGAACAAGACAAGGCTGTCCACTTTCACCACTTCTATTCAATATAGTACTGGAAGTTTTAGCCACAGCAATCTGACAAGAAAAAGAAATAAAAGGCATCCAAATCGGAAAGAAGGAGACAAAACTGTCACTGTTTGCAGATGACATGATAGTGTACATAGAAAATCCTGTAGACTCCACCAAAAAACTCCTTACCTAATAAATGAATTTGGTGAAACAGCGGGATACAAAGTGAATATCCAGAAATCAAAGGCATTTCTGTACACCAACAATGAAACAGCAGAAGCAGTAATCAAGAAAAAAAATCCCATTTGAAATAGCAAAAAGAAAAATAAAATACCTAGGAATAAACCTAACCAAAGAGGTAAAAGACCTGTATTCAGAAAAGTACATAACACTGAGGAGAGAAATCAAGGAAGACACAAACAAATGGAAACATATACCGTGTTCATGGATTGGAAGAATTAATATCATCAAAATGTCCATAATACCCAAAGCAATTTACACATCCAATGCAATACCTATTAAAGTACCAATGGCTTATTTCACAGACATAGAAAAAACACTTCAATAATTTTTATGGAACCATAAACGACCCTGAATAGTTCCTGCAATTTTGAGAAGGAAGAGCAAAGTAGGAGGGATCACAATACCTGACACTAAACTATACTACAAGGCCACTGTAATCAAAACAGCCTGGTACTGGCATAAAAACAGGCACACAGACCAATGAAACAGAACAGAGAGCCCAGAAATAAACCCAAGTCTCTATGGTCAATTAATATTTGACAAAGGAAGCAGCAACATAACATGGAATAAAAATAGCCTCTTCAAGAAATGGTGCTGGGAGAACTGGACAGCTACATCCAAAAAAATGAAACTCGAGCACCAACTTACACCTTATACAAAAATAGATTCAAGGTGGATAAAAGACTTAAATATAAACTGTGACACCATTAAAGTCCTAGAAGAGAACGTAGGCAGGAGAATCTCAGATATTTCACGCAGAAACTTTTACTGACATGTCTCCTAGAGCAAGGGACATAAAGGAAAGAATAAACAAATGGGACCTCATCAAAATAAAAAGCTTTTGCACAGCTAAAGAAAACAGTATCAAAATAAAAAGAGAACCAACTGTATGGGAAAACATATTTGCCAATGATACCTCAGACAAGGGTCTAATCTCCAAAATATACAAAGAACTTACACAACTCCACTCTAAGAAGACAAGTAACCCAATTGAAAAATGGGCAAAGGACTTGAACAGATACTTCTCCAAGGAGGACATACAGAAAATCCAAAGACACATGAAACGATGCTCAATATCGCTAGCTATCAGAGAGATGCAGATTAAAACAACACTGAGATACCACTTCACACCAGTCAGAATGGCCATCATAAACAAAGCAACAAACAAGTGTTGGAGAGGTTGTGGAGAAAAGGGGACCCTAGTGCACTCTTGGTGGGACTGCAGACTGGTGCAACAACTATGGAAAGCAGTATGGAACTTCCTCAGAAAACTAAAAATGGATCTGCCTTTTGACCCTGTGATTCCACTGCTGGGACTCTATCCTAAGAACACTGAAACACCAATACAAAAGAACCAATGCACCCCGATGTTCATAGCAGCACAATTGACAATAGCTAGGTGCTCGAATCAACCTAGATGCCCATCAGTAAATGAATGGATCAAAAAACTATGGTACATTTACACAATGGAATTCTATGCAGCAGAAAGGAAGAAGGATCTCCTACCCTTTGCAACAGCGTGGATGGAGCTGGAAAGCATTATGCTAAGTGAAGCAAGCCAGGTGGTGAAAGACAAATACCACATGATATCACCTTTAACAGGAAATTAAACAACAAAACAAAGAAATAAGCAAAATATAACCAAAGACACTGAAATAGGGGACAGACTGACAGTGACCAGAGGGGAGAGAAGAGGGAATTTCAGGGGGGAATGGGTAGGGTTTACAGGAACAAATTTGGAGGACACATGGACAAATCTAGGTGTGGGGGGTAATGGGGGGAAGTGGGCAGGGCTGGGTGGGCGGGCTGGAATAGGAGTAAGTGGGAGAAAACTGTACTTGAACAATGATTAAAATAAAATTTAAAAAAAATGCTAAAAAGAGAAAGAAAGTTAAAAGCTATTTTTGCCATTGACTCCATGTGGAGAACTGTTCTCTATTATTGTTTTCAGGTTCAAAAGTGAGCAAAGGAGGAAGTGTAGAACCTGGCACTATAAAGATACAGAGTAATATAAAAATCATGACTTCAGGGGGAAGGTTGGAATTTATTTAGCAATCAAAAAACATTTTAGTTTGAATGTCCAGTCTGCACAGTGGCTATCTATAGATAACTTATTATGAGTAAAGAATACAACATAATTAAAGTTTCACCCTATTATTTTTCATAAACTATGTTTATGCATTTTGAGTATCCATTTGGAATGAATTACTAGTATCACTTTATTCTTGAAATAAACAGAAGAGCAAAAATAATTTTTGTTTAATGACAAAATAACTTTCTTCTAGAAGGCAAGCCAAAGCAATGGTATCTGTATTAGTTTCTTGGAATTGCCATAACAAATTGCTATGAACATGGTCATTTTAAACAACAGAAATTTGTTTCACAGTTCTAAAGCCTAAAAGTATGAAATCAAGGTGTTGACAGGGCCCTGTTCCAATGAAGGCTTTGTGGGGGGGGGGAGGGGAGAGATCCTTCATGCCTCTTCTAACTGCTGGTATTGCCAAGAATCCTTATAATTTCTTGGCTTGGTTACACATCATTCCAATCTCTGCCTCCATCTTTACATAACCTTCTCCTCTATCTGTGTGTAAACATTTCCTTCTTCTTATAAGGACCCTAGAGTCATTGGATTAGGGTCCACACTAATCCAGTATGGCCTCATCTTAAATCGATTACATCAACAAAGACTGTATTTCCTAATAAGGTTATATTCATAGGTACTAAGGTATAGGACTTCAACATACCTTTTGGGGAGACACAAATCAATCCACAGATAGTGTCCTATAAAAGCACTATATATTTTTAAAAATCTGTTAAAGAAGTGCCAGCCAACTGTACTTCAAAGATGGTGTATCTGCAGGAGAGATATTAAAAACCTGAATGAGAAGTTAACAAAAGGCAAAACCAAGAATTGGAATGTTCTCTCCTCACTTTAAGAATCTCTCTTCCTGAAATATCTGAGATTTTCCTACCTACGTCCTCCTCTAGGACTTTAATGGTGTCATGTTTTATATTTAAGTCTTTTATCCACCTTGAATTTATTTTTGTATATGGTGTAAGTTGGTGCTCAAGTTTCATTTCACGAAGAGACTTTTTTAATGACGGGTCCCCTAGAGCAAGGGACATAAAGGAAAGAATAAACAAATGGGACCTCATCAAAATTAAAAGCTTCTGCACAGCTAAAGAAAACAGTATGAAAATTAAAAGAGAACCAACTGTATGGGAAAACATATTTGCCAATGACACCTCAGACAAGGGTCTAATCTCCAAAAATATATAGAGAACTTACACGACTGTACTCTAAGAAGACAAGGAATCCAATTAAAAAGTGGGCAAAGGACTTGAACAGACACTTCTCCAAGGAGGACATACAGAATATCCAAAGACACATGAAATGATGTTCAATATCGCTAGCTATCAGAGAGATGCAAATTAAAACCACAATGAGATATCACTTCACACCAGACAGAATGGCCATCATAAACAAAGCAACAAACAACAAGTGTTGGAGAGGTTGTGGAGAAAAGGGGACCCTAGTGCACTCTTGGTGGGACTGCAGACTGGTACAACCACTATGGAAAGCAATATGGAACTTCCTCAGAAAACTAAAAATTGGATCTGCCTTTTGACCCTGCAATTCCACTGCTGGGACTCTATCCTAAGAATACTAAAACACCAATTCAAAAGAACCTATGCATCCCAATGTTCATAGCAGCACAATTTACAATAGCTAGATGCTGGAAGCAACCAAGATGCCCATCAGTAAATGAATGGATCAAAAAACTATGGTACATTTACACGATGGAATTCTATGCAGCAGAAAGAAAGAAGGAGCTCCTACCCTTTGCAACAGCGTGGATGGAGCTGGAAAACATTATGCTAAGCGAAACAAGCCAGGCAGTGAAAGACATATACCATATGATCTCACCTTTAACAGGAACCTAAATAACAAAACAAAGAAACAAGCAAAATGTAACCAAAGACTGAAATAGAGGACAGGCTGATGGTGACCGGAGGGGAGAGAAGAGGGAATTTAAGGGGACAGTGGGAAGGGTTCACAGGAACAAACTTAAAGGACACATAGTCATAGACTAAGGGGAGGGTGGTAATGGGAGGGAAGTGGGGAGGGTGGGAGGGGGGACTTGATTGGGAGTAAAAAGGAGAAAACTGTATATGACCAATAATAATAAAAATAAAAAAAAAGAATCTCTCTTCCTACCCACCATCACTGCTGCTGAATATACTCCTTAGGGTTAGTGTAGATGGTGGGTAATATCTTGAGTGACCACACAACACATCCCTAAGCTTCATCTTATCCCCATTTCTCACACCATCCCTAGTTAAGAGCATAGGCTCTTGAGTCTCATGGTTTAGGTTCACATTAAAGACCCCCCAACATTCTAATTAGCTCCACCCCTCAGTATTAACTACCAGGTAAATTGGAGGGACTGGCGTAATTTCTTTAGTTGAGTTTCCTATAGTGAAGTTGTTTAGTGAATTCTATCATGTGGTGTCACACTCACTACCACAATACTATTATCTTTCATATACTTTAATTTTGTTTTCATCAAAAGAAAAATACATTTTTGATGCATTACATTTTTTATTAATATACAACTGGATGTCTAGCTCTGCTTTTGGAACTTCTTACTCAACATGGATTCTGAACCACTGACCTTTAGAGTCTAGTGAAAATCAGCATAAAATTTTTTCTAGGATTTCTTTTTTCTAAATATTATTTTTGACAAGTGTTGGATATTTTAACTGATCTTTGACTTAAACCCTTGCAGTCTTATCTTATATGTCTTCCTTTGCTCTTATGAATGCATTTGGATAATTTTTCTGAATAGAATGTCAAAACACAGCACATGGTTTAGAATAACTCTGTTTATATTTTTTAGAGAAAGAAGAAAAAGTTCTTGGGTTAGAATTAATAATATCCTATAGCTACTTGCATGGGGCATCAAACAAATTGATAGTGATCTTGTTTATATTTCAAGACAGTACTGAAATTCATAAAGATGAACTAGATTTGTAGAGTAAAGGACTGGACAAGATGTAGGAGGTGTTCTCTGTGTGTCTGGATTGTTAATTAATGTATGAAGTGAATTCAGAGACAACATGGTTTGTTTGTAAACACATTGGAAAATGTATTTATTGAAGCAATGAGGGTATGAGAATTTATAGGCAGCAACAGACTATATTTGCTTTTGTCAGCATTGTGAAATTATTCTGTGTAATTTTGAAAATCACTGTGTAATATCTGAATCTCAGAGAAATATCAACACATCTAGGCAAATTTGAAAGGAATTGTATCTCTTTCTCTCTCCCAAGCCACTGAGTATTCATGGGACAAATCATCAGTCCATTGCACCAGCATGTGGATCAGGAAAGAAAAAAGTTGTTTTTTAATAAAACTGAAACAACGTTTTCTCAGAATAAATTGTCATTTTTATTTTAACCCGTTCTGATAAGATTACAGCAGATTCAGAGTTTTCTTTGCCTCTCTCAGGTCAATAGGATTCCTTGACAACTATTTGCATGGCTTCAGTGGAATCCTCTCCACCTTATGACTTCCCAAAGAACCTAACCAATACCAAGGAAATCTATTTCACTTATAAAGCATAATCTGCAATGAAGTCTTGACCTCTAGTGCAAGAAATGGAATGTAGAGTTTGATATAGATATTCCAGGATAAAAAGAGTTCTCATTTTCAACAAAAACTTGTACCCAGGAAAGGAAAACAATTTCAAGAGCCCCAAGTAGTGAGACAGGTAGCCAGGGTTCCCAACCAAGCTCTCCTACAAACTTCCTGTGTGACCATGAGCAGGCTGTCCTCAATTTCCACATTTCTAATATGAACAGATTTAATTAAATGAAATATAAGGAGCTTCCTGCTCTAAAGTGAGGTTCTTAACAATGCACTGTGCCTCTGCTGTCCTATTGTGACTTCTTCTTCCCATCTGCTTCTGTGGCCATGCTTTTTTCCCATGCTTTTTCAGTATGCATTTTTATTTTTCTCTCCTCTGCTCCTTATCTTTCTCTTCATTTTGTTTTTTTTTTTCTCCTTTTCCTGAACTCTCTCCTTCCCTATCACCTCAACCCAAATTAGGAATAGGTTAGTACCTACAGGGCTCTGTTTAATGTTCAGGTGTCATATTTTTTATTTATTTAAACTTTATTGTATTTTTACACTCCTATTTACTCCCCTTATACAGCTCTACACCAGCAATCACGATACTATTGTCCATGTCCATGAGTTCTTTGTCCTTTTGGCTCTATCCCTCCACCCCCACACTTTCCCCACCCCTAGCTGTCATCTTGCTCTCCATCTATGAGTCTGTCAACATTTTCATTGTTAGCTCAGTTTGTTCATTAGATTTCACATATGAGTGAAATCATATGGTATTTTTCTTCCTCTGACTGGCTTATTTCACAGGCATAATGTTTTCCAGGTCCATGTATACTGTTGCAAAGCATAAAATTTTCTTATTTTCTATGTCTAAGTAATAGTCCATTATGAAAATGCCACCTAGTTGTTTTATCCATTCATCTATTGAAGGACACTGGGGCTGCTTCCACATCTTTGTGGTTGTAAATAATGCTGCAATGAACACAGGGGTGCATATATACTTTTGAATTACTGTTTTGGTTTTCTTCAGATATATTCCTAGACGTGGGATTGCTAGATGAAAGGCAGTTCCATTTTTAATTCTTTTGGGAAACTCCATGTTGTTTTCCACAAGGGCTGCTCCAATCTTTATTCCCACCAACAGTGCATAAGGCTTCCACTTTTCCACATCATTGCCAACACTTGTTTGTTAATTTATTCATGATAACCATTCTGACAGGTGTGAGATGGTATATCACTGTGGTTTTAACTTGCATTTCTCTAATGATTAGTGATGTTGAGCATCTTTTCATATGTTTACTGGCCATCTTTATGTCCTCTTTGGAGAAGTGTCTATTTAGGTCTGTTTCCCATTGTTTAATTATTTTTGTTACTTTTGGTGTTGATTTTTGTAAGTTCTTCATAAATTTTGAATATAATCCCCTTATCAGATGTATTGGCAAATATACTCTCATTCTATGGGTTGCCTTTTTATTTTGTTGTTTTCCTTAGCTGTGTGAAAAGGTTTTAGTTTGATGCAGTCACATTTGTTTATTTTTTTCTTTTGTTTCCCTTGCCTGGGGAGACATATCTGATAAAATATTTCTGTCAACAATATCTGAGATTTTGCTGCCTATGTTTTCTTCTATGATTTTTATGGTTTCAGATCTAATATTTAAGTCTTCAATCCATTTTTAATTTATTCTTGTGTGTGGTGTGGGAAGGTGGTCTGGTTTCATTTTTCTGTATGCATCTATTCAATTTTCCCAACACATTTATTAAATAAACTATCTTTATCCCATTATATGTGTTAGCTTTCCCTGTTGAATATTAATTGACTATAAAATGGTAGGATTATTTCTGGGCTCTCTATTCTGTTCCATTGATCTACGTGTCTGTTTTTATGTCAGTACCATACTGTTCTGATTACTATGGCCTTATATTATAGTTTGATATTAGACAACAAGGATTTTCCCAACTTTGTTTTTCTTTCTTGGGATTGCCATTGCTATGTGGGGGAATTTTCTGGTTCCATATAAATTTTTGAAATGTTTGTTTCAATTCTGTCAAACACATCATGGGACTCTTGATAGGAATTGCATTGAATGTATAGATTGCTTAGGTAGTATTAATTTTTAAATGATGTTAATTCTTCCTGTGAAAACATTATGTGTTTCCACTTATTTGTATCTTTTTCAGTTTCTTCAGTGTCTTATAATTTTCTGAGTACAGGTCTTTTACATCCTCCATTAGGTTTATTCATAGGTTTATTCTTTTTGAAGCAGTTGTGAATGATTTTGTTTTCCCAATTTCTTTTTCTGTTAGCTCATTATTGGCATATACAATGCAACTGATTTCTGGATATTAACTTTGTGTCCTGCTACTTTGCTGAATTCATTGATCAGTTCTAGTAGTTTCTTGGTGGAGTATTTGGGGTTCTCTATGTACAGTATCATGTCATCTGCAAATAAAGACAATTTTACTTATACTTTTTAAAATTAGGATGCCTTTTATTTTTTCTTGTATGATTTCTGTGGCTAGGATTTCCAATACTATGTTGAATAAGAGGTGAAAGCAGACATCCTTGTTTTGTTCCTGATCTTAAGAGGAATGCTTGTAGTTTTTGCTAATTGAGTATGATGCAGGCAATACATTTCTCATATATGGTCTTTATTATGTTTAGGTATGTTCCCTTTAATCACAGTTTGCTGAGAGTTTTGATCAGAAATGAGTGCTGGATTAAATCAAAATCTTTTTCTGAATCTATTGATATGATCATTGGTTCTTATCCTTCATTTTGTTTATGTGGTGAATCACTTTTATTGATTTGTGAGTGTTGTATCAAACTTGCATTGCTGGAAGAAGTCCTACTTGATCATGGTGTATTATCTTTTTGATGCATTGTTGTATTCATTTTGCTAATATTTTGTTGAGAATTTTAGCATGTATGTTCATGAGAAATATTGGCCTATACTTTTCATTCTTTGTAGGGTCCTTATCTGCTTTTTGGAATTAGGATAATGCTGGCCATGTAAAAGGAATTTGGAAGGTGTCTGTTCTCTTGATTTTTATGAAAGAGTTTGAAAAAAAAGGGGTATTAGTTATCAGATGTTTGGTAAAATTCACCTATTAAGCCATCTGGTCCAGGGCTCTTGTTTGTTGGAATGTTTTGTTTACATTACTTCTTCAGTTTCACTAGGTGTAATCTGTCTATTCAAATTATCTGATTCTTTATGATTTAGTTTTAGAAGATTATATGTTTCTAGGAATTTATCCATTTCATCCAGGTTGTCCAATTTTTTTGGCTATATGCCAGTTGTTCATAATATTTTCTTATAAACCTTTGTATTTCTTTAGTGTCAATTGTTATTTTTCCTCTTTCACTTCTGATTTTATGTATTTTATTATTTTTTTTTCTTGGTGAGTCTGGGTAAAGGTTGGTCAATCTTGCTTATCTTTTCAAAGAACCAGCTCCTGGATTCATTATTTTTTTAATTCTTTCTGTATTTTATTTAGGAATCTTTACATACACCAAGTTTGTAAAGATATTCTGTGATATTCTTAATTTACACTCTTACTTTTTATTTTTTTTTAATTGTTCAAGTATAGTTTTCTGCCTTTTTCTCACATCCCAGCCCAACCCCCCAGGCCTGCCCACCTCCTTCCCATCTCCAACCCCACCATTATTACCCATGTTGCCTTTATAGTTATTCCTGCAAAACCTTCTCCCTTTTTCCCTGAAATTCTTCCATTCTGTCCTCTGGTCACTCTCAGGCTGTTCTCGATTTCAGTGTCTTTGGTTATATTTTGCTTGTTTGGTTTCTTGATTAGCTTCCTGTTAAAGGTGAGATCATATGGTATTTGTCATTCACTGCCTGGCTAATTTCGCTTAGCATAATGCTTTCCAGTTCCATCTATGCTGTAGCAAAGGGTAGGACCTCCTTCTTTCTTTCTGCTGCATAGAATTCCATTGTGTAAATGTACCATAGTTTTTGATACATTCATTTATTGATGAGCATCTAGGTTGCTTCCAGCACTTCTCTATTGTCAATTGTGCTGCTATGAACATCGGGGTGCATTGGTTCTTTTGTATTGGTGTTTCAGGGTTCTTAGGATATAATCCTAGCAGTGGAATTGCCAAGTCAAAAGGCAGTTCTATTTTTAGTTTTCTGAGGATATTCCATACTGTTTTCCATAGTGGTTGCATCAGTTTGCAATCCCACCAACAGTGCACTATGGTTCCCTTTTCCCCACAACCTCTCCAACATTTGTTTGTTGCTTTGTTTATGATATCCATTCTGACCAGTGTGAGTTGGTATCTCACTGTGGTTTTAATTTGCACCTCTCTGATAGCTAGCAATACTGAGCATCTTCTCCTGTGTCTCTGGATATTCTATATGTCCTTCTTGGAGAAGTATCTGTTTAAGTCTTTTCCCCATTTTTGTTAATTGAGTTGCTTATTTTCTTAGTGGAGTCATGTGAGTTCTTTATATATTTTGCAGATTGAACCCTTGTCTGAGGTATCAATGGCAAATATGTTTTCCCATAGGGTTGGTTCTGTTTTTATTTTAATACTGTTTTCTTTAGCAGTGCAAACATTTTGTATTTTGATGAGATTGTATTTATTTATTCTTTCATTTGTGTCCCTTGCTCTAGGGGATATATCAGTGAAAATACTGCTGCATGGAATATCTGAAATTTTCCTGCCTATGTTCTCATCTAGGACATTAATGGTGTCACAACTTATAATTAAATCTTTTATTCACCTTGAATTTATTCTGGTGTATCGTGTAAGTTGGTGTTCGAGTGTCATTTTTTTTTCATGTAGCTTTCCATCTCTGCCAACACCCTTTGTTGAAGAGGGTATTTTAATTCCATTTTATGGTGCTGGCCCCTTTGTCGAAAATTAACTGACTATAGTGACTAGGGTTTATTTCTGGGCTCCCTATTCTGTTCCATTGGTCTATCTGGTTTGATGCCAGTACAAGGCTGTTTTTATTGCAGTGGCCTTGTAATACAGTTTGGTATCAGATGTTGTGATCCCTCCTACTTTGCGCTTTTTTCTCAAAGTTGCAGCAGCTATTTGGGGTTGTTTATGGTTCCATATAAATTTTTGAAGTGTTTGTTCTGTATCTATGAGATATACCATTGGTTGTTTCATAGATATTGCATTGAATGTGTGAATTGCTTTGAGTAGTATGGACATTTTGATGATGTTAATTCTTGGGATCCATGAAGATGGTGTATGTTTCCATTTCTTTGTGTCATGCTTGATTTCTTTTTTCAGTGTTGTGTAGTTTTCTGAGTAGAGGTCTTTTACTTCCTTGGTTAGGTTTATTCCTGGGTACTTTATTTTTCTTGCTGCTATATCAAACAGGATTTTTGTCTTCATTTCTGCTTCTGATGTTTCATTGTTGCTATACAAAAATGACTTTGATTTCTGGATATTGACTTTGTGCCCCACTGTTTTGCCAAATTCATCTATTAAGTTGAGCAGGGTTGTGTTTTTTTTTTTTTTTGAGTCTATAGGACTTTCTATGTACACTATCATGTCATCTGCAAACAGTGAAAGTTTTTCCCGCCTTTTCAATTTGAATGACATTTAATTCCTTTTCTTGTCTGATCACTGTGGCTAAAACTTCCAATACTATGTTCAGTAGAATAGGTGAAAGTAAACAGCCTTCTCTTGTTCCTGAATTTAGTGGGAAAGGTTTAATATTTTGCCTATTGAGTGTGATGTTGGCTATATGTCTATCATATATGGCCTTTATTATGTGAAGGAATGCTCCCTCTATTCCCACTTTGCTAAGTGTTTTTATCATAAATTATTGCTGTACTTTATCAAATGTTTTTTCTGCGTTTATTAATATGATTACGTGTTTTTTGTCCTTGCTTTTGTTTATGTTATGGACTACATTTATTGATTGGTGAATATTATATCATCCTTACATTCCTGGGAAGAATCCCACTTGGTCATGCTGTATGATCTTTTTAATGTATTCCTGGAAGTGGTTTGCCAATATTTTGCTGAAGATTTTGCTGAAGATTTTAGTGTCATCAGCGATATTGGCCTGAAGTAAGTTTTCTTTCTTTGTTGTGTCTTTATCTGGTTTGGGGATTACAGTGATGCTGGCTTCATAAAAAGAGTTTGGTATCCTCCATAATTTTGCATTTTTTTGGAATACTCTGTGAAGAATAAGGGTTAGCTCTTCATTAAATGCTTTGTAGAATTCTCCTTTGAAACCATCAGCTCCCAAAGTTGTGTGTCGGGAGATTTCCATTACTGCTTCAATTTCATCTGCTGTTATTGGTCTACTCAGGCTTTCTGTTTCTTCTTCATTGAGTTTTGGGAGATTATATTTACTTAGAAATTAGTCCATCTCACCTAGGTTTTCAAATTTCTTGGCATACAGTTCTTCATAGTAATTTCTTACAATTGTTTGTATTTCTATGGTATCACTTGTAATCTCTCCTGTTTCATTTCTGATGGTGTTTATTTGGGTCCTGTCTCTCTCTTTTTTTTATGAGTCTGCTTAAAGGCTTTTCGATTTTGTTTATCTTTTCAAAGAACCAGCTCCTGGATTTATTGATCCTTAGAATTGTGTCCTTAGTCTCTATGTCATTTAATTCTGCTCTGATCTTGGTTATTTCCCTCCTTCTACTTGCTCTGAGCTGTCTTTGTTGTTGTTCCTCGAGTTCTTGTAGGCATAGGGTTAGGCTGTTTGTTGAAATATTTCTTTTTTTTTTTTTTTTTTAGGTAGGCCTGTATCACAATGAGCTTCCCTTCAGGACTACCTTTGCTGTGTCCCATAAGTTTTGGGTTGTTATGAGTTCATTGTCATATTTTTCAGAAAATTTTACATTTCTTCCCTAATCTCCTTCTTGACCCATTTGTTGTTTAATAACATGATATTCAATCTCTATGGTTTTGAGTGTTTTGAGGTTTTTTCCTTGGGGTTGCTTTCTAGTTTCAGTCCCTTGTGGTCACAGAAAATGCTTCAGATGATTTCAATGTTTTTGAATTTGTTGAGGCTTGTTTTGTGTCCTATCATGTGGTCTATCTTTGAAAATGTTCCATGTGCATTTGCAAAGAATGTGTATTTAGTTTCTTTGCGACGAAAGGCTCTCTCTATATGTATCAGTTAATTCAATTTCATCTAGGGCATTGTTCAATGCCACAATATCTTTGTTGATATTTTGTTTGGAAGATCTGTCCATTTTTGACAGTGAGGGCTTAGAAAGTCCTACTATATTTGTTCTTCTTTCAATATCTTTTTTGAAGTCCTCCAAAATTTTCTTTATGTATTTGGGTGCTCCTATGTTGGGTGTATATACATTTACAATATTTATGCCTTCTTGATGGACTCTTCCCTTCAGTATTATGAAGTGACCTTATGGGTCTCTCTTTTTGGCCCTTTTTTGGAAGTCTATTTTGTGTGATATGAGTGTTGCTACCCTGGCTTTTTTTCCCTGTGCATTTGCTTCGAAAATTTGTTTCCAGTCCTTTAGTTTCAGACTGCGTAGGTATTTTGTCCTGAGGTGGGTCTCTTGTAGGCAGCATATGCGTGGGTCATGCTTTCTTATCCATTGATCTATTTTATATCTTTTTATTGGAACATATAATCTTTTTACATTTAAGGTTGTTATTGATAGGTGTGTATTCATTGACATTTTTTCATACCCGTGTTCCTTTCTCTTTCTCTCTTTTCCTTCCTTTCCTTAAAGCAGTCCCTTTAGCATCTCTCGCAGAGCTGGTTTGATGGAGGTGCAATTTTTTAGACTCCTTTTGTCTGGGCAGTTCCTTATTTGGCCTTCTATCTTGATTAGAAGCTTTGCTGGGTATAGTAGCCTTGGTTGTAGGCCTCTGGTTCTCATTACTTGGAATATTTTTTGCCATTCCCTTCTGGCTTGGGGTATTTCCATCGAGAAGTCAGCTGCTAATCTTATTAGGGCTTTCTTGTATGTTACTTCCTGTTTCTCCCTTGCTGCATTTAAAATTCTCTCTTTGTCTTGGAATGTTGTGAATTTAATTATGATCTGTCTTGATGTGGGCCTGTTTGGGGTCCTGTTGATATGGACTCTATGTGTTCCTGGATTTGTGTGACCTTTTCTCTCATCAAATTAGGGAAATTTTCCGTCATTACTTTTTCAAACAAGCTTTCTTTCCCTTGCTCTTCTTCTCCTTCGGATATACGTATTATACGAATATTATTATGTTTCATGTTGTCCTGCATTTCCCTTAACTTCTCTTCATTCTTTCTGAGCCTTTTTTCCCTTTCTTTCTTTTTTTGAGTGTATTTTTTTACCTTCTTCTCCAGCTCTCTCTTCCAATCATCTGCTTCATTGAGCCTGCTTTTGATTCCCTCTACTGTGTTCCTTAGTTCAGAAATTATATTCTTCATTTCCTCTTGGCCCTTGTTGATAGTTTCTATTTCCTTTTTCATGTTAATATAATTTTTGTGAGTTCATTGTAGTTTGCCTGTAGTTTTTGGTAATTCTCTGTGAGCTCATTGAGCTTCCTGATAACCAGTGCTTTGACTCAATATCTGATTGTTGACTTGCCACTCTTTCATTTAACATTCTTTCTGAGGCTTCTTGCTTTCCTTTGATTTGGCGATTGTTTCTTTGTCTTCCCATTGTTTGTGAGGCTCTTCTTGTTAACCTCCACTTCTCAAGTTTGTCTTTTCTGACTCCCTGTGTTTATTTTGTGAATTTCTAGGTTAGAATACCTTTGAGATTCAGTGGTGCAGTCCCCTTGATCTCCTGAGCTTGCTCATCTTGGGCTGTTGTTTATTTTGGTGCTTTGTATATCTTTGTTGTATTGATTGTTTTTAGGTCTTTCTTTAGTGGGTCCTTCCCACCAGCTGGTTAACAGAGGGTCACTCCTTCCACCACATCTTGTATTCTGTTGTGCATATATGGACAGGTTTTGTTGAAGCTGATTGTTCTTGTGTACAAGCTTTTGAGGCTTCTCTCTTGCTCTACTTCAGTTGTTTGCTGTGGGTAATTTCTCCACCATTTTGTTTTATTTCCAGATAAGTCCTGGATTGAGGTTAGTGTGACTTCCACTCCCTTCTTCACCTTCTTCCATTGTTATCTGTAGGTCGTTCTTTGGTGGTGGGTGTCCTCTTCCAGCAGGTGTCTTTGTGTTCACCACTCCCACCTTGCTAGTTCTATAGAGTAGCAAAGTGAAATTTGTCTCACTATCTCTGTTGTTGTGATGATCCCTGTTTGTTTCTAACTCTCATCTTTTCACAGCTCCAGGTTTTATTGTCTCACCATCTGATTTTTCAATGTCCTCTGAAATTTTTGGTCTCCAATCTTCCCATATGCTGGAATACTGTTGGCTGTTCACTGTTTCCCTCAGAAAATCAACTAAGCATTTTACCTATATGCAGCGGAAGTGAACTCCACTCTGACCTATCTCACTACCATCCTCTCTCTCATTGATCTTTTATTTGATCTTTTGTATCATTTTTAAGACTCTATTTTGTTGAAGTCTTTCCTGCCTGGTCTCAGGAAACTGTAACCCCCTGTGACTTAGGCTGAGTGAGAGACCTCCAAACCAGGAGCCACTAAGGAGACAAAACTTATTTCCCTGGCATGAACGCTACCTGTTCTGTGCCTGGCCTCCTATGCTTGATCAGTTAGCCTAAGACAGGCATGGTCACAAGGAAGCCTCAGAGAAGAGACTCGGGGCTGTGGAAATGAAGGGTGATAGACATCAACCCCTGCCCCCTTGGATTTGTCAAAGCCTGAGTCCTTGTTTTTAGTTGTGAGAATTCCAAGTCTCCTGGATGCCTTGGTCTCCTCTGTTGACTCAGGTCTAGAGAAATAACAGGGGCAGTGCAGCCCAGAACAGAGTCAGTGGTACTCTGGGGTAATCAGGCCTGGGACATAGAATATACAAGATCCTGTGAGATCTGCTTGCTGGAGGATGCTATTGAATTAGAATTTGAAGGTACAGGCAGGAAACGAGACTAGCTTTTTAGGTCCTGTAGTGATAAAACCCCAAACTTTGCCCAGAATCCCAGCGGGAGTTCTGCCAGCACCTTTGAAAATTACCGATTCCTTTTGATCTTCCCTGCCAGACTGGAATCCACAAACTGTGTCTGTATTTTTAATAAAAACCTACTGAGGTGGGGGCTTGGGGTGCTCTCCACTAGATAGAGTGGCCATTTTGTCCTTATTTCCTCACAGGACTCAGTTGTCCCTGTGTATGTTTTTCTCGTGTTTCCACGAGGATCCACAGCAGGGATAGATACTGTTGGCCAATATCCTCCTCACTATTTAGTTTTTTTCTGTTCTGATTTTTATTATTTCCTTCTTTCTACTCACTTTGTTTTTTTTTCTTTCACATTCCTTTCAGTGTGAAGTTAGAGTATTTATTTGAGCTTTTTCTTCTTTCTCTTTCTTTCTTTCTTCCTTTCTTTCTTTCTTTCTTTCTTTATTTTTTCTTTCTTTCTTTTCTTTCTTTCTTTTCTTTTGAGATAGGCCTGTAACAATACACATTTCCCTCTTATGACTGTTTTTCCTAATGTCCCACAGATTTTGGAACTTTGTGCCCTCATTTTCATTTGTTTCAAGTTACCTTTTGATTTCTTCCTTGAATTAGTTGTTGACCCATTCATTATTTAATAACATGCTATTTAGCTTCCATATCTTTGCATGCTTTTCAGTGTTCCTCTTGCCATTTATTTCTAGTTTCATAGCATTGTGGTCCGAGAATATACTTGATATGATTTAAATATTTTTAAGTATTGAGACTGGTTTGTGTTCTAATGTCATCTGTCCTAGAAAATATTTCATGTACACTTGAGAAGTATGTATATTTTGTTGCTTTAGTGTGAAATGCTCTGAGGATATCAATTAAATCTATTTGATCTAGTGTGTCATTTAAGGCTGCTGTCTCCTTGTCGATTTTCTGTCTGGAAGATCTATCCATAGAAGTCAATGAGTATTATAATCCCAGATTATGACTATATTTCTGCTGATTTCTCCCTTTATGCCCATCAAGATTTGTTCCACATATTTATGTGCTCCTATGTTAGGTATGTAAATGTTTCCTTGGTTATATCCTCTTGTTGTATTGTGCCCTTTATCATTATGTAGTGTCCTTCTTTGTCTCTTAATATAGTCTTGGTTTTAAAGTCTATTTTGTCATATATAAGTAGTGCTACTCCAGCTTTTTCCCTTTCCTTTTGAATGAAAATTAAAAGAATGAAAATGGAAATGAATTCCTAATAAAAGAATGAGATAATTCTACAGAAGAAGAACTAGAAGAAACAGAGGGAAGCAATTTATCAGATAGAGAGTTTAGAGTATTGATTATAACAATACTCAATAGCAAGAAAAAAGACATAGAAAAATGACCAGTCATAAATAAAGAATGAAATATCTGAAATAAATAATACACTGGAGCAATAAATAGTAGGGTAGATGAAGCAGAGGATCAAAACAGTGATTTGGATGACAAGGTAGGAAAAAAAAAACACTCAGGCAGAGCAGCAAAAAGAAAAAAAATAATTTAAAAAATGAGTAGAACTTAGGAAACTTTTAGGAAAACATGAAGCATAAATATATCAGCATCATGGGAATAAGAGAAGGAGAATAGAGCAACCAAGGAATTAAGAACATATTGGAAGAAATAATGACCAGAAACTTCCCTATCTGGTTAAGGAAAAAGACACACAAGTCAAGGAAGCTCAAAGAGTCCCAAACAAGGTGGACACAAATAGGCATGCACCAAGACACATCATAATTAAAATGACAAGGCTTAAGGACAAGAAGAGAATTCTAAAAGCCCCAAGAAAAAAGCAGGTATTACATAAAATGGCACACAAGTTAGACTGTCATCTGATTTCTCAACAGAAGTGTTTCAGGCCTGAAGGGAGTGTCATGAAATATTCAAGGTGATGAAAAGCAAAACCTACAGCCAAGGCTTCTTTGCCCCAAAATGCTATCATTAAAATAGCAGGAGAAACAAAGACCTTCCAGACAATAAAAAGTTAAAGGAGTTAGTTAACACTAAACCAGTAGTGCAACAAATAGTAAAGCTTGCTAGGAGGAGGAGAAGGAGAAGAAGAAGAAAGAGGAGGAGGAGGAAGGAAAGGAGCTGGAGGAGGAGAAACAGAGGAAAGAAGTTGAAGAATAAAATGGACATAATGCATATCTATCAATAATCATCTTAAATGTAAATGGCCTAAACGCTCCAACCAAGATACATAGCATAGCTGAATGGATAAGAAAAGAAGACCCCTATATATGCTGCCTCCAAGAGACTCATCTCATATAGAAAGATACACACCATCACTTCTCCATAGTTGCACAACTGGTTTGTGGTGGAACTGTAACAAGAACCCATGTCTGTTTGGGGCTTGAACCCACATCCTCAGCCATTATGTCCTTCCTGCTGGGGCTTGGTGGAGAGAGGAAATGTTAGGTAATGGCTAGGAATGAGTGGCCAGAGGGGAAATAAAGGCAGGGTCCTTGCCATTACAATCTAACAAAGAACTTAATGCAGGATTCTAGAAGCAAGAGGAAGACTTGTTTCAGCAATTAACGCAGCCGTACTGAGCTTGGTTTGCTAAGTTTACCAGGTGTCCTGAGCATTACAAGCAAAATGGCACAGTAGGAGGGGAGAGTCCTTAAGACCATGCTGAGAAAGGGGTTTCTGTAATAATCTTACTAAGATTTTGGGGTGTTCTGAACATCACAAGCAGGAATTGCAGGGGAAGGAGGGGTCCCTGAGATTCTACGCTGGGAAAAGAAGCCTCTGTAACAATTTCACTAAGACAAAGAGCCTTTACTAACTGAGAACAAAAGGCTTTGTAGCTGTACATTATTCCCAAGATTTAGAAGGAGAAGGAGGGGAAACCTGGAAACTAACTAAAGTATGTAACCCCTGAACCCCAATAGTTGGCATACTTATATTAGCTAACTACCCACTTGTAGCCTCAGCTCAAGTGTATAGAACAAACTAACTTACTAACAAATTACTGACAACTTTCTTTCCTCTGTACATGGGGCATTTAGACAAGCTGGGTGCCTGCTTGCAGCTTTGTGTTTGTATGTATTGTAGAAATAAACTTTCTATCTCATTTCCACTATATGTGTTTGTCCCTCACTTGAATTCTTGTGTTGCGAGTGAGACAAAAATAGGCAGAGGACAGAGTCTCTTGTCACAGGTCTCTTTCTCTCCCCTTCCAAAACAAAAAGGGCTCACCATTCTCTCTTGTCATTCTGTTGCTATGATAATTGAAGTGCTTGGGAAATTCCCCAAACATAACCAACATTTGTAGATTGCCAGGCTTTGAAGCATCACTTTGTAAAGTAGAAATGTGAAAAACAAATGCATACCATAATAAGTACAAAAGTGCCAAACTAAAGTGGCAGGGAATTGTGATACCTAAAACATCAGCTTTAGGCAGAAACTAACAAGGGGGAAAACTCAGTAAAATAGATTTTTAGCATTCATACAATAATTTATCTAATACACTTGGCAATTGTCATAATATTTGGTTTCATTGAGTATACAGCCTGTTGGCAACAGGGAATAACTTAATCTGTTAATTAAACACAGAATTCAGTTTTCATAAAAACAGTAATTAGCCTTTTGTTATAGAATATCTGTATCAGTAAATACTGGAGTTTCTCAAGGAGGGAAATGGGGGGGGAGGTGGTATATGCCTGTGATGCTTACCATGGCTTTGCAAGTTCAAGCACTGAGGAGATTTTTTTTTTTTTACTTCTAGATGCTTTTGTTACCATTAGAATAGGTTACTATCTGGTGATGATAGATAATTCTGTTAAATTCTTTTTGCTTGAAATACAAAGGTTCATATATTATAAGCAAGAGTCTTGCTGTGAATTTTTAGTCCTTTAAACCAGCAAACAGATACCCCTGTTAAAAAAAAAACTTATTTTAACACTTTAAGAAGCAAATAAATTGATCGTTAATTGGTAAAGTTGATACTTTTATAGGACAAAACTGAAGGAACAACCACTTGAAGATGGGGATTATCACAAACTTCTGTACAAGTAGGATAGTTCAATGACTAAGCACCCAGGGAATCAGACTTCCCTGGCTTCAAAATTTGGCTCTTCCATTTGTTTAGCTGCAGGATCATAGTTAGGCCGATTATTTAACATCTTGAAGCTTTCTTCCATTGTCTGAAGTTAATTATATGTCCACATTTTAGTACCATTGCTGTGAAGATTAAGCAAGATAGTATGCATAGGGGTTTGGTCCAGGGCCAAGGTCGACCCATGTTCCAGTCACTGTACTACCTGTGGTTTTCCACAAAAGTCAGACTCTCATTTCACTCTCATGTCCTTATATTTCTCTCTGCTCAGTCAGAAACACAACCTGCCATTTCCTCCTCCTGGCTCATTCTACATGTTCTCTCGGTATACATTCAGAAGTCACCTTCTTTAAGAAGTCTTTATTATTATTAATTGTGATGATGGTTATGATTTCTTTAAAAAGTAAATAAGCATAGTTAACTACTTATATGTGAAATGACATATCTATGATTAACTTTGAAATACTTCAGGAAAACATGAGGGGATAGGAATGAATGAAACAAGGTTCGCAAGATGCTGATAACTGTCGAAGCTGGGATATGGGTCATGGTGGTTTAATATACAATATTCTCTTTGGGATATATTTGAAAGTTTTTCATAAAATAAACAAAATTTTCTTGAACTTTCTCCCCAAGCTGAGGTGTCCTTCCCAGATACTCATTAACAATGCTATTATATCACCCCCAAAGTGTTCCCCCTAATAATGTGTTTCCTGAGTAGTCTTCACTATTATACTATGAATTAATTCAAGTTACAGACCTAAAATATTTTTAATTTATGTATCACCATTCTTGGGAAAAATATTAAATTGTAAAAGGATTACTTGGGGACAAATTACTTATTGAGTTGAATATCCACTTTGGAATGTTTCTTTCATGTTTTGAAGCCTAATTCTCTGAGGAGCTTCTTTTCAGTACTGTCCTAGAGTAGTCTCAGTTGCTGATAATGCTCTTCTATTTTAGCTGATGGCTTTTAGAATTAATTAAGGAGAAAATCCATTATAACACATCTTGTGCTAAGAATCAAAATACTCCATCACTAGTTGTCTTTAATTTGAAGTAGCTGATTTTCTACTTTTCTCAAAGTATATCCATCTTCTCCCTGTAGCTTAAAGCTGCAACTTCGCTTTAACAGATATGTACTTCCTTACCAGTTCTCCAGCTGTTACTGTGGCCTCTAAAACCATCATTTTCTATGTTTTGAATATAGATTTAATGTACATTTATGACAGTGTTTATGGTACTTCCTACAGATCTCTCATATGTCTACTTGCCAGGCACTTTGTGTATAAAAGTAACAACATATGTTTAAAACATATAATATGTATTTGAATAACCAAATCTTGATGTTAAAATACATTCCATTTGATTGTTAAAACTATAACACTGTTCTATGTGTATATGTATATATCTATATCTATATCTATATGCAGAACATTTATTGTGTGACTAATTATATATATATAAGATATATATATGTCACCTTCTTATATAGTCACACACACACACACGTATATATGTAATCAGAACATTTATTGTGTGACTAATCAGTGAAATCCTTGAGATGAACTGGATGCTGCAACAACTGACATCATGGGTTAGGTGTTCTTTTTTCACATACTCCTTGCTTGAATTTATGGTATACAATTTTTAGGTGCCTTATGCAAAGTCTCCTGATGGTGTTTCTTTGTTTAGCCTTGGAAGTTATACTTCCATTATACTTCCGTTATACTTCCTCTTCCACTTGGTGGGGTAGGTGCATTTGCCACAGGTGGACATCTGAGGGTGGTAGGCCTTTGAGCCACAGCACTGCGTAGTATGCATCTTTTTATGGGGCTTGCCAAATGATGATATCTTTTTCCTCATCTCCCTTCTGTGGCTGAGATCAAAGAGGCCAGAAGCCTGTTCTTCCCATCCTGAAGCACTGACACCTTCATCATCAAATACTTAGAAGCAAGTTAGTCACTCATTCAACAAATACCTCTTAAGCTCTTATCATGTGTCCTAGGCCTGTTCTAGGCCCTAGGGACATAGCAGAGGATGAGTCACACAAACACCTCTGCCCTCTGGTGTTTATATTTTAGAAAGTTCCATCAGTTCCATCTTAGAGATGCAAACAACTGATAGGAGAGTTCTCATTTGGACCTCTCAGTCAGATTTATTCATTCATATCCTATACTCCTCCTTTCTCACCCACTAGTCAAGGACCTCACCATAATCATTCTTCTCTCACTTGCATCATCAGTTTTCTTTTGGGTACTGGATAATTTTTCATCAACATACATACCATGTCACAATTTCTCCAAATTAAGAAAAAATCCTCTTGACTCCACATTTTTCTCTAGTTATCACCCTGTTTCTTTGCTCTTTGTATTGTAACAACTCCTGAAAAAAGTTGCCTATATTTATTTTTTCCACTTTTTCTTTTCTTGAATGGTTGGTTACATTATCTCCCCTGATTCCCTCTGTAACCCACTCATACCAGCTGTTCTCTTCCACTGGAATAACTTTTGTCAAGTTCACCTATGAGTTCCACTTTGTTAAGCTCAATAACCAACTCCAAGTCCTTACTGTGCATGACATGTCAGAAGCATTTGACTCAGTTGATCAATTCCTTCTCTTTGAATCTCATCCAGAACACCACATTCTCCTGAGTTTCCTCATCACTTACTAATCATTTCTTTCCAAGAGATCCTTTACTTTCTTATTTGCCTATTTCTGGGGTGTTCTCCATCTCAGGAAATGACACTTTTATTATCCCATTTTCCAGTCAAAAAGCCTCAACTTATGCTTTATTACTCTCTTTCTCTTACCCATCATCCTATCTTCTAAAAAATTTTTTCAGCCTTACCATAAAAATATCTAGAACCTAGAAATTTCTTTGACCTCTACTACCCTCATGTTGGTCCAAGACAGCATCATTCCTTGCCTAAAATTAGCATTAACAAATCCTTATAAAATATGTGTCTGCTTTTTTCCTTGCACTCTATAACCTGTTCTCTTTATAGAGTTACAGAACCCCACCAATGTTTTTCTGGAACAGCTGTGGGGTATGATTACCCACAGCCAAGAAGTGTGACTCTCAATGCAATAGTTTGGTGAAAAGGGAAAGGGGTTGTTTATTTAAAGGTTGTACAGATTTAAAATAATGACATACTTCTTTTGTTAAGTCGTGATCCCATTCAAAACACCCCAAAAACACATAGTCATGATTCTCTTTGCCAAACCAGGCCAATTTCAGAATATGCCAGACAGAGTTATCGTCTTTTGGAAAAGCAGAATTCTGCAGCTCAACATTCCCAGTCACAGTTCAGCTCTAAGCATCTCTCATGAATCTGTGTGTCTCCACAGCTCTGTTACCTCTGTTTCTGTTTTCTGAAGTCAGACCTCCTCTCATAATACCTACATCATGGGTCTTTCTCCCTGACTTTCAGACTTCTTGGTAGACCTCCTCTCTCAATGTAGACCTTGTGGTTCTCTCCCTTCTCTTTTAAACCACCCTAATTTAAATGCTTGACCTGGAACTTCCTGCATGATATCATATCTGGCCCTTCTTATGGTGTGTTAGTGTCACCATCTTTGCCAGTTCCCCAGTATCTTTTACCCTCTTTCTGCTACCATCTTTAGTCAGGGCAAAATTTCCAAGAAATATACAGATATCTGGGGTGGGCATCCACCCAGTGCCTCTCCTGCAAGTGCTGTATGAGTGTCCCCCTGCCCCCTCTCCCAGCTTTGTCAAAAGCCACTGAAATTTTTTTATTATTTTATTGTTGTTTAAGTATAGTTGTCTGCATTTACCCCTCACCACTCCCCCCACCCCAGCCATCCCCACATCCCCTGATTCCACCCCCATTGGTTTTGTCCATGTGTCCTTTATAGCTGTTCCTGAAAACCCTACCCCTTCTCCCCCCATTATCCCCTCCCACCTCCCCTCTGGTTACTGTCAGATTGTTCTTAATTTCAATGTCTCTGGTTATGTTTTGCTTGCTTGTTGTTTTGTTTATTAGATTCCACTTAAAGGTGAGATCATATGGCATTTATCTTTTACCACCTGAGGAGAAGGAACCAATGGAGAGGGAGAGGTTGTGAATATAGAAAGACATTAGCTGTCTGGTGGATCAAGATCTTGGTGGAAGAGATGGTGATGGGATCCAGAGAAAAAGCAAAATGGTTAGGCTTAAACAGAAGGAAACCTATGCCTCCCCTCACATGGGAGGCAGGAAGAAGGGATACCATGATAGATGAGGATGTGGGGGGGGAGTTGAGAATACACCCATTTACTAATAGTCTCCATAAGATGGGAAGCAAGGGCAATATATAGAAAAATGATTAAAGCTAGCCACTTAGATAACCCTGTAAAGTTACTGAAAGCTAACTGACTTCCTTTCCTATAATCCATAATGAGGGAACAAATGTCTATATTGGGTTCATATTTTTTGGTCTTATAAATCCTCACCCCTACACACATCAATTTCAGTTTTGAATACAATTTGTGTAATGAGTAAATATGATTGTAATAATACAAATAGTAAATTTAGTGAGTGTTCCAACTGCAATATTCTTAAAGTACATGCCTGAGACATCTCAAGTTCAGTACCTTAGAGTCTTAAGTCAGGTTAATTGAAAAAGACCTAATCTCTAGATAGGTAACATGGTTGATTATCTTATTTATGCTTAAACAGAGTAAAAGAGGTCTTTACAAGACATTTTGGAAGATTATTGATTGATATATGCTTTCTTAAGTAATTTTGATTAACAGTATCTCTTGCTTCTTGAATCCACCCTCCCTCACTTGGGAATCTCCTCAGCACAACTGACCTATTGAAATCATGATGATTTAGCAAATGGTTTATTTGTATAATCTTGTTTTGAAGTACAAAAAATACCTGTCATTTGGCATTTCACTGTGACTTTCTACAAAGGAGCACTTTCACACATATGTGTGGCATTCTGCCCAAGGACAGAATTGGGAAGATGGAAATTTCTGGGAGCAGCAGATTTAGGTACCAAGGGGTGATTTGGACAGTACTTTTATGTGATTGCATGACAAACCCAAGACATTTCTTCTAATCCTCTTCCCACCAGTTTTCATCCTTCAAGTCCCTGCTCTGTAGAAATGCTGGAGCCACTTCTGGCCAAATTGTCTAAGGCAGCAATTTTCAACCAGTGTACCCCAGCAGGCACACTGGTGTACTGCGAAAAAATATAAAACATGGAATACTCAGTGGCACTGACCTCTCTTCCCTTAGATTGCCAAATTAAAAAGTGACAACAGCCAACACAATAGCTGTCTGGTGTGAATTAATCAAAATTATACCTATTTTGTCAGATTGGAAAAATATAATATATTTTTGGTGTGCTGCAGAATTTTAGTAATTAATTTGTGTGTGTCATGAGTTGAAAATCACTGGCTTAAGGCAACCATTTCTAACAATGGAGCTGGAACAGACTCCTTTGTCACTGGAAGATACTGTAAGCTTGGGAGAGCTACAGAGAGAATGTCTAATTTGGATAGGAGTTTAGACTAATGTGATTTTTGGGGGTGTATTTAATTATAAATTCTTTAATTCCAAGGTCTACAATGAGGTTGAACCAAAAAGACCTTGAAATTATTCAAATTTAACTATACATGCGTGTTCATATGAGGGTGTGTGTGTGTTTCAATGAGATTTCAGTGGCATAATATTACAACTGTTAATATGCTTGGTTATCTAGATTCCTCTGTTTCTCCCAAAATATTGTCATAAGATTTCTTTCTTATTTTTTACAATAGTACCTTTTTCTAAAAAAATGTATCCCCAAAATAATTTCTGAAGGCAAATTAAATTTCTTTTCTGGAATATTCTATATATTAAGACTAATGACTTATCCAGAAGAGCATTTATCTGGAACAAACCATGGACTTTTGGGAAGAAGGAGCCCATGTGGACTGTAACTCACTTTGGAGTACTCATTTCTGCATTTCAGGTTACCTTCACCAAATGTCTGCTATTCTGACCATTTTAGAAGCATAAAAGATAGAATGAAAAGGATCAAATTGAAAAAAAATGGAGAAAATTGACAGTCATACATAAAATAGCTGTGTCTAAAGACACTTTCAAATATTTCCCACCTCACCACTGGCACAGCATCAGGGGAAATTGATGCAAGTGAGCATGTTTTACATATGGACACTATAATGAATTTTCACATAATGCTTAAGCATTGGTGTTTTGCATAAAATTTTGTCTTTGTTATAATAATTCCTTACATGTTTATGTCACTTTAGAGTTTACAACAGGCTTTGATGTGTATCACTTTAACAAGTCACTCTTCAGTTTCTCTGTGCCAGACATTTGAGACACTCTATACTCTATTTTATTAAGCCTTCATATTAGCCTCATGTGGTAGGGCTTGTGATGATGTTACAGGGAATATCGGGGTCTCTTAAAATGGGGAAGTTCTTCCACTAATCTGACTAGGAGAAGGGGAAGGGGAGTAGGGGTCATTAAGAGTTACTTTGCATGTCTAAAGAACTTGGCCAGTATTTTAGTAATGTTAAGTAGCTGTGTGGACCATGCTCTAAGCCAGGGAGAAGGATATTACCACAACTTGTGATGCAACTGGAAAGTGGTCCCCCCCCCACCTCATTGCTGCACCTGTGCAGGTGGCTTGGAGGTAGTTGCTACGTCATGGGGCTTGGACTAACAATGCCAGCCAAGAAAGGTAGAAGAAACCAGACCAGTGGCAGGTGTAACCCAGAGTGGGAAAAATTAGAAATGGGGTTATGTAACAGGGTGCAGCCAAGGGGGGGGGGCCCAAACAAGGGTTTGTAATGGGGTCCAGAACTCAGTGTCCAGGAAGTATTAGAAAAAATATACATATAGGATGTCCTCCCCCACCACAAGTCTGAGCTGGGGGATGGGACACATGGAGCAGGGTCATTAAGAGCTGTTTGGTATAGCAACAGCTTTGCAGCTAACCTCTGCAATGGTCATTTAACATATCTATAACTTTTAACTGGTTTCATAGATATGTTAAATAGCTGTGGCCATGCTCTGAGTCAGGGGGATGGAAGTGACTTCTACCCAAGTTGTAACTGCGAGACAAATCCCCCTGGTTACAGCAGCTGCATGAGAGCTTGGAGATGATTGTCTCCATGCCATGGGGCCACACCTGCCTGCACTTACTTATGGCAGCCCAGTAAAGCTGGAAGAATACAGGAATGTTGGCAGGTGTAACTGATTGTGGAAGGAGTCAGGAATGGGGCTGCAGAGGAAGACAGGTGCCTGGATTTAAACCCAGGCACAGCAGCCATGACAGGTGGGGACCACACAGCTTTGGGATGCTCCCTTTTGCCACAGGGCTTAGGAAGCAGGAGAGACTTTTCCTGGAAGAAAAGGGGTGAAAGGACTCTTGCTGGTGGGCCATGAGAGGGTGCCACATGGCTTTGGATTAACTGGAGATTGTGGCGGTGACAGAGCTGATGGTGCCAGGAGCCTGAATCATGGACTTCTACTTCTCTTCCTGAGATATGGTACCCCAGACTGGGCAGAGAGGCAAGGAAAGACTGTGAATTTGTGGGTATTCTAAAGGACTTTAGTATTTTAATGAAGATATTAAGTCATTACTCTAAGTCTGTATAACTTTTAAATACATAATTCCTTTCCTTTTCACCAATCTCTAGCATTGAGAGACGTCTTTCCTCTGGCAACAAGCAAAGTGAACCTAGTATGGGGAGGAACCCCTGGAGGAAAAAGGAGGGGTCCTTTTGGTAATAGTATATAATTTACCATCCTGTGGTCTGTTCTGTAGCAGTTACAGAGAAAGATGCATGACAGGATTTAAACCCAAGTGTGGAGCACCCAGGCTTTCTGCCATACAGCTTAAGAAAGGAGCAGGGTGTGTCACTTGTACAAGGTCCTTGACCATGAGGCTTGGAAAGGAGAAGCCTGTTGACCATTCAGCAGCCATGTGGAGTCTTGGCCATGTTGTTTGAAAGGATGCAGAAGGACCCCCCCCCCTCCACTGGTCTTCTATGAGGATGCAGTTTTGCATTAAGAACAGGAGCCTAGCTGAGCACAGAGGAATGGAAAAAGCCAGAATACAGAAAGGAATCTTCCCAGCTAAGATACAGATTTCTATTTCTTTTCCTGAGAGTCTTCCGATGCCCTGGTTTGGCAAGGGAAGGCAGGAGTGTGTGTTTGTGGGTGTTTTTTGTTTTTAAAGGGCATCAGATTTAACAGCAGAATCCTGACATTATTCTAAACCTGTATAATTGTTTTCTCTTTTTTTATTGTTGTTCAGTTACAGTTGTCCCACCTTTTCTCTATTTCTCCACTTCTACCCCATTCCCCCTCCACTTCCACAGTCAATCCCTCCCATTTCCCATGCTCATGAGTCATCTATTTGTGTTCCTTTTCTGGCCTCTTTCCCTTCTTTCCCCTGTTATCCTCCTCCCTCTTCCCCTCTGGTGACTGTCAATTTGTTCTTTATTTCAATATATTTGGTTATACTTTTCTCATTTGTTTGTTTTGTTGATTATGTTCCTATTTGCCTTTCACCATGTGGCTTATTTCATTTAGCATAATGCTCTCCCATTCCACTCATGCTGTTGTGAAGGGTAGGGGTTCCTTCTTTCTTTCTGCTGCATAATGTTCCATTGTGTTTAGTATACCACAGTTTTTTGATCCACTCATTTATTAACAGGCACCTAGCTTGCTTCCAGTGCTTGGCTATTGTAAATTGTGCTGCTATGAACTTTGAGGTGCATAGGTTCTTTTGAATTGGTGTTTCAGGATTCTTAAGGTATAGTCCCAGCAGTGGGATTGCTGGATTGAAAGACAGTTCCATCTTTAGTTTTATGAAGAAATTCCATACTGTTTTCCACAGTGGCTGCACCAGTCTGCATTCCCAGCAACAGTGTATTAAAGTTCCCTTTTCTCCACATAACTTTTGAATAAATAGTCACTTTCCTTTTCATAAGACTCTGATGCGTGGGTCACCGACCAGCAGTGATCATGGAACGCTGCGGATGGCTCGTCGAAATTCGAGAAAAACATACACAAAGACAACCAGGTCCTGTGGGGGAATAGGAACAGCAGGGCCACTCCTCACGTGGGGAGCGCACCACTTGGCCAACCTCCCTGGTGGGTAGAGTGTGCCATTCCCCCTCCGGAGAGGCTTTTTATTGGTTTTGTTTGCATAAGAACTCAGGTAAAAGCTCATTACTCATTGCTAGGAAGTAAGGATCAAACAATAGGTAACAAGGAAGTCTGATGGCCTATTTTGAGTCAGGGTCAAAGAGCTGTAAGACTTTTAAGGAACAAACTAACTTCCTCCTTGGACCCTTCTCATTCAACTGAGAGCATTCTAAACAAAGGAGGTTTCACAGGATTTTACATATTCTTTCTTAGGCCTGATCACCTGGGGAACCCGCCCTTTTCAGCACAGAGCTGCACCACCCTGTCATTGTTTCAGGCTTAGGTGGAGCACGGGAACTAAGGCAACCAAGAGATAAGGAGATTTTCTCCCAGACCAGGATAACTCAGGCTCTGTCAAAGCCGAGGAGCGAGGGTCCATCACCCCCTTTTGCTGCAGCCCCCAAAGTCCTTCTTTTGGGGGCCTCCCACGTGATCGTGCCTGTCTTAGATCATCCCCCTCTTGGGGAATCTTACCCATCTTTGGCTAACCGACCAAGCTTTGGGGTTTAATTATGAATGAAGCAGCAGAAGCAGCACTTCTGCCAGGGAGATAAACTTTTGTCTCCTTGCTGGCTTATGGTCCAAGGCCACTCCCTCAGCCTTAGCCTAGGTGGGGGTTACAGCTTCTGATACCAGGCAGGGTGGTTCCCAACAAGACTCTAGCTTTGGAAGTCACAGTTCTTATTGGCAGTGGGCAATAGAACCCCGGACAATATAGAACCCAGAGTTTCTGTTACAATCTTAGTCCTTAAGTGAGTAGACTTAGGCTTGGTTTAGGTAAGTGCCTTGTGCATGATGATGCAGTTAGGAAGTAGAGTCTGACTTTTAACTCTGACTCACCTGACCAGGAACCCATTCTCTCTACCACCATGTTCTGTGACCTATAAAATTTGACTTCTCTTTTTGCTTATTTTACCCCAGTCTCTTACTAAGTTACAGTCCCTTTTGTGCAAAAGCTTCATTGTTAGTCACTATAGAGAAATAGTCATATAAGAAAAAGTACTAAACAATGCCAATCATAATTATAACACTAATAACTATAGTTGGTAATATTTATTGAGTTAATCTGACTATCTGGCACACACTGCGGGCTTTCAATTCCTTATCATATCCTCACATCATACCTGTGTGGCATTTGAACCTTACTTAGTCCTTGGAGGCTGGCAGAGCTAGTATAATTTTTTTTTTTTTTTTACTTTAAAGATAAGGACACAGGTTCCTTGAAGTTAAAGTACAGATTTAAGGTCATGCTGCTTATTAAGATGGATACTAGAGTTCAGCTCATCTATCTTCCTGACAGATACACTTATTCTTTTACTACACCTCTCAAATAACAGTTCTTGGCCACTATGCGTCATAGGCGATACTCTGTTTGTTTTGCCATTTTATCACCACAGCAGGCACTGATACTGCAGGATGGATGATTGTGTCCCTCTTCAGTGCTCCTCTATTCAAATTGTTTTATGCCTCAAGGATAAGCAAATGATGGGATCTTTGTGCATTCTGTGTCTCTTTTTCATTTTATCTTATTTCTGAAGGCAAATTGAACTTCTGATGGGAATAGATAAGCTTCTGATTCATTGAGCCTCAAGGTAAGAGCAACTCACTAAAGTAAATGTGTGCTTCGGGAAGTCTAGAGAAATGAGTTTAAGAAAGCAGTGTATGTACTAAAAATACTATGTCTCTCTTTAGGGTGAGTGAATGAGTCAATGACCCAAAGTATATAACCCATTTCATGAAAAGTTCTGTGAGACAGCCAATTGCTTCCCTTGTCTAGGAGGAAGCAAGAGCATAGGAGTCAGGAGTGCTGGATTTTATTTTATTTTTAAAAGATTTTATTTCTTTATTTTCAGAGAGGGAAGGGAGGGAGAGAGAGAGAGAGAGAGAGAGAGAGAGAGAGAGAGAGAGAGAGAGAGAGAGAGAGAGAGAGAGAGAGAGAAACATCAATGTGCAGTTGCTGGGGGTCATGGCCTCCAACCCAGGCATGTACCCTGCCTGGGAATTTGGGAATTGAACCTGCGACACTTTGGTTCACAGCCCACGCTCAATCCACTGAGCTATGCCAGCCAGGATGAGGAGTGCTGGATTTTAGATCCCTATCTATCACTTATTTTTTAACTGTGTGATGACTTCCCTTCTCTAAATCTAAGTATCTTCATTGATGGAAGGAGGATGTTATACTAAATGCTCTCTTTTCTGCTTCAAATAATAATAATAATAGCTAAAGTTTGTGGAAGACTTTATGAACCACTTCTATTTGCTGCATCTTATTTGCTCATTATTATAATCCTGCAAGGTGGGTATTCATCTATTTCCATTTTAAAAATGAGGAAAGAACCAGGGTTTAACAGATTAAGTGACTGGTCCAAAGTCATACAGATAGAAGTGTTGGAGTTAGGAATCAAATTGATGCCTCCTTGATATTGAGTTACATCTTCTTTTTACTACCAAACATTTACAGTCATGTACATGACTTACTCTATGTACAGTTGTGCTAAATATTTGTCTGAATTTTATGATTTGATGTGAACATCTTGACAGCTGATAAAGTTGATTGTATAATACCTTTTTCTAAATGCTCAACCATTATCTTAATTTGCTGATTTCCAAGGAAGAGCAGAATATGATATAATTTTGTAGGAAAATAACCTTTTTAGATAGGGGCAATAGAGAAAAAATAGTCTCCCTAATAGAAGTTAGTATTTTCAAACATGTCTCTATATTTAGGGCTTAAACTTACTCAGAACCCAATTAATCCCAAAAAGAATTTCTCCTTCTGCAAGACCATCCATAACCTTCTTTGTAACCTCCTACAACCTCATAAGCTTGAGATAGAGGCTGGGTAATATGTGATGTATCATTCACGTATTGTGACAGAGCCCTAGGGGTTGCAGATCTAGCTATAATGACAGATGGACTTTTGACTGGGTTTCTGAAGGGGAATTCCATCTCATCAAAAGCAGAATACATACACCACATTCCTTTTTTAATTCTTGGTGGGGACTTTCAGGGTCTATGGTTCCAAATGATCTTTTTAAACTTTATTTCAATAAACATGCACTGATCTTCACAGAAGGCAAATTCTGTGTTAAGTGGGAGGAAGAAGTAAGATGAAGAGAGTGATGGTGTCAGTTCATAGGGAGCTTTGATCCACATGGGGAAGAGAAGCATATCATAAAAACAACTCCACACAGAACGAGGTAATACATGCAAATATGAACAAAGAATGGGCTGTGGAAACCCAGATTATTGAATAAAGTAAATCTGACATGGCAGGGGCTGGGGAGTGGAATTAATGATGAAGTGATCAAGGACAGCTTCATAAAAGGAGTAGCACTGGAACTATAACTTAATGAAGGGTATGATTGCAAGAGATAGATAACGGAAGAAACAGCATCCCAAGTTGAGAAAAAAAAAGGATGTAGAATGTCACAAAGGCATGAATATACATATTGAGATACAGATTGTCTTGAATTACATGCTTTATTCTTTAATCACTAGGAAGGTTCTGCAGGCTTTTGAACAGAAGATGTGCACAATCTATAGAGTTTAAGAAAAAAAAACTTAGGTAGTGGTATGGGAGGATGGATTAGTGTGCAAGGTAAATACAGTAAAATTGGATGTTATTATTAGGTTATGAGATGGTGATGAGGATTTGGAAGCCTGAATGGAAATAAATGCATGAATGTAATACTTTAGTGTTTTACCCTGAAGAGAAAGAATGCAATCATTTGGATGTGGGGGTGATGGAGAAAGACACATTTAGGATAATTTTCAGGTTTGAGGACTTGGGAACTGGGTCAATGGCTCACATCCACCAAAAATAACAATAGTAATGATTTAGAAAAGAACAAATACTAATGTGGCACTTACTATGAGCCAGACCCTCTGCTAAATGCTCTACATAGATTAAGCATTTTAATCCTCACTACAACCTTTATGAGGTAGGACTGTTCTCTTCACTTTAAAACATGAAGAAATTAAGGCAAAGAAAAGTATGATTATCTGCCCAAATTCAGAGAGTTTTGTAGTAAAGTTGGGATTTGAATCTAGGCACTTTGGTTCTTGAAATCCATGCTTGCCAACCAGTATACTAAGCAGCCAATAGGATATAGGAGTGCCTGGAACCCAATAGCCTTGAATATACTCAATGTATTATTGAAATTATTGAAATTATTGTCAATGTAAGTACAAAATAATACCTCATAATTATTTTGTTATATATTTTTATTGTTAGTAAGATGGAACTGTTTTCTTATATTTGTTGGCTATTTAAAATGTGTGCTGCTTGTTTGGATTATTTTCTTACTTCCTTAGTGGATTTATTCAATGTTATATAACTATTTGTATTTAAGGAATGTTAGCTCTTTGAGATATATATATAGATATATCTATATATATCTATATATATCTCAATATATATATCTTTATATATATAAATTTATATATATATAAATTTATATTAAGTCAAATATATGAAATTGTTAATATTTGACTATGTCTGACCTACAATAATGGCAATTTTGTATGGCTTCACTTGATATATTCATTCTATTTGTCAGGATAATAACTGATTTATTTAATACTTAATATGTACAAGACACTGTGCTTTGTTATATACATTACCTCATTTACTTTTTACTTTTCTAGAAGGTATATTCTCTCATCTTTATATCATAGATGAGGAAACTGGGGCCAGATGTTAAGTAATTTGCTATAATTCACAAAGTTAGCTGGTAGACATGTGTATAAGGCAAATTAAGAATGAAACACATTATTTCTGAATCAAAAGATTATGCTTTTAACCACTGAGCTATATTGTCTTGCATTCTTCCTCTTCCATATAACTCTTAGAAACAAATATTCAAAAAAGGACGGGTGGGGTGGGGGAGAATGGTTGGGGGAAAATGGAGACAACTGTACTTAACAACAATAAAAAATGTTTTGGTAGAATTTTTAAATTATTTGTATTTTAATTTTTTAAATTACAGTTAATGTATCATTGGCAAATATGTTTTCCCATACAGATGGTTCTCTTTCAATTTTGACACTGTTTTCTTTAGCTGTGCAGAAGCTTTTAATTTTGATGAGGTCCCATTTGTTTATTCTTTCCTTTATATACCTTGCTCTAGGGGGGAAGTCAGTAAAAAAGTTTCTTCGTGAAATATCTGAGATTTTCCTACCTATGTTCTCCTCTAGGACTTTAATGGTGTCACATTTTATATTTAAGTCTTTTATCCACCTTGAATTTATTTTTGTATAAGGTGTAAGTTGGTGCTCGAGTTTCAGTTTTTTGCACGTGGCTGTCCAGTTCTTCCAACACCATTTGTTGAAGAGGCTATTTTTACTCCATTTTATGTTGCTGCCTCCTTTGTCAAATATTAATTGACCATAGAGACTTGGGTTTATTTCTGGGCTCTCTCTTCTGTTCCATTGGTCCATGTGCCTGTCTTTATGTCAGTACCAGCCTGTTTTGATTACAGTGGCCTTGTAGTATAGTTTAGTGTCAGGTATTGTGATCCCTCCTACTTTACTCTTCTTGCTCAAAATTGCAGCAGCTATTCGGGGTTGTTTATGATTCCATATAAATTTTTGAAGTGTTTGTTCTATGTCTGTGAAATACGCCATTGGCACTTTAATAGGAATTGCATTGAGTGTATAAATTGCTTTGGGTAGTATGGACATTTTGATGATATTAATTCTTCCAATCCATGAACACGGTATATGTTTCCATTTGTTTGTGTCTTCCTTGATTTCTTTCCTGAGTGTTATGTAGTTTTCTAAATACAGGTCTTTTACCTCTTTGGTTAGGTTTATTCCTAGATATTTTATTTTTTCTTTTTTGCTATTTCAAATGGGATTTTTTCCTTGATTTCTGCTTCTTCTGTTTCATTATTGGTGTACAGAAATGCCTTTGATTTCTGGATATTGACTTTGTATCCCGCTGTTTTGCCAAATTCATTTATTAGGTCAAGCAGTTTTTTTGTGGAGTCTACAGGATTTTCTATGTACACTATCATGTCACCTGCAAACAGTGACAGTTTTGTGTCCTCCTTTCCGATTTGGATGCCTTTTATTTCTTTTTCTTGTCTGATCGCTGTGTGGTAATGGGAGGGAAGTGGGGAGGGTTGGGTGGGTGGGCTGGATTGGGAGTAAAAGGGAGAAAACTGTACTTGAACAGTGATTAAAATAAAATTAAAAAATAAAATTACAGTTGACATTCAGTATTATTTTATTTAGTTTCCAGTGTACCATATAATGGTTAGACATTTATATTATTTAAAAAGTTATCCCCCCCAATGAGTCTAGTACTAACCTGTTACCATTTTAATTAAGATTGCAATAAATATACATATTCCCTGTGGGTGAATTAATAGCTTTCCACTGCTGAGACTATTAAAAGCAAGCTTTATTTCTCCATTAATTCAAATATTCATTTGCCTCTTTTAATGATCTTTATAGATTTATTCATAAAATTATTCAAATGGATAATTCCAAGAATCACTTAAAGGTACACTTTGAGCTTTTAACATTTGTGTTGCTAATGTGATAGGATTATTTCTTCCATTATATGATCTAAATGGTTATTATTTTTACATGAAAAAGCCATTAATTTTTCTACATTAATTTTGTAGGTACCCATTTTCCTGAATTTTCTCAAAGTATTTTTTAATCTGTTCCCTCCTTTCTATCACAAATCCACCATCCTTTCTCACCTGGACAACCGAACAGCCTTCTAACTGGCTTCCTTGTCTCTTGGCTTGCCCCCTAAAATCTCTCTTCTCTGTTGCCACAGTCAGCTTTCAAAAATACAAATTTCATGTCCCTTGCTTTAAAACCTTAGGTGAATCCATCTCCGCTGCCTTCAAGAGATATTTGTGCCCCTCATAAAGTATCTGATTTTGCTTGTGGCCTGCCCTGGGCCACCTACCTTTAAAATAATGTGTATTGTTATTTACCCACATGGATACAACATTCTAGCCACACCAACCATTCATATTTCTCATAATGCAGTGTGAACCCTCGCGCCTTAGCATGTATTGCACCATGCCTGGAGAACTGCCCTTCAGGTCTCAGCTCCTCAGCTCTTCTCTTAAGTCCTCCTTGAGTGTTCCAAACAGCTTCTCCATTTTTTTTTCTGTCCCCACACTGCACCATTTGTACACTCCCATTATTATAGTCACTATGCAGGATTGCCCCTATTTCTCTACAAGGGTTAAGAACAACTTCAGAATCAGACAAACCTGAGTTCATACCCAACACAACCACTTGCTACTTGTGTGACTGTGGGAAGGGTATATTACCCCTTGTGATAATAATAAAGACTCCACAGGGCAATTGTGAAGGTTACTTAGGACAATGTGTTCAAAGTATATAGCTCAGTGCCAGCCATCCAGTAGATGCTCAGAATCTCTTTTAATTAACAGTGCAGAAGATGAAAAGAGAGTAGACTAACAATATGGTATGGGCTTTAGGTAGAGGAGCTGCTGAGAAAATTTAGGAAAATTGCACTACAGAGCACAGAAAGGGGTGACTTATTTTTTAAACCTGATGGTTTGAAGACTGTGGAAAAATGAGCAGCTTCCACTGAAGCATATTGTTATACAACAACATTTTAAAGGAGGTTTGAGTTAAAGTTAAGGAAATGGAAGCTGCACAAGGGAATGTTAAAGGATTCCATTGGGAGTTGCATGTGATGTACCTGGGAACCCTCACTCCTACTCTAGGGATCAAGTTGGTCTAACAAACTGAGGTAAAAATGGAGTCAACAGTGGTGAATCATGAGAGGAAAGCCAGAGGTGGAGTTACTATACTGCAAATACCAGTCAAGTTTGGAGTAAGCAAAATCTTATTTCACTAGCTTCTCAAGGATTTGACAATCCAGAGGTCTGAAAGTATTGTATTTTTTGGACTATAAGATGCACCCCCCTTCCAATTTGGGAGGAATAATGGTTGTTAATGCTGCTGTTGAGTTCTGTTTACATTTACATTGGTGAAATATTATGTTATTTATGTTATTAAATATTTTATCACATTTTTGCTTCAATTTTTTTTTCTATTTTCCTCCTCTAAAACCTATGTGCTGTCTTATGGTCTGAAAAATATGATATCTGAGGATTCCTTCTGAGTCAGGTATAGAGAATGAATCCCAAAGCTCTGCTTCATGATGTGATTTCTCCCAACCCTCTATCTGATAACTTTGTTTCAAACCTTAGACCAAAGCCCCTTTAATTACTTTGCGTATAGCCCCAACTTCACCACTTTTTAGGCCTGTGGTATAGGCCTGGTTATTTCATCTTTCTGAGCTTCCATTCTTTCATCAGTAAATACAGATTATATCATTTCAAAAGTATAAGCATGAGCAAGAGCAAACAAACATACACAAAAGCTGTGTTTTTTTTTTTCATCTTGCTATAAAGAATTATTGTAAAGAACAGACACTGGACCAGAAGTGATCTGGTTGTCAGCACAGTGGATTCAGGTTGTACCCTGACCTGGGCTGGAGTCCTGGCTTTTGTGACACTGAGGAAGTCACATAGGCTTTCAGAGCATCAGTGAGGTTCTGAGTGGTAAACTTCTTAAATTATATTAAAGCCAATGTAATGTTCACACGAAGTGCCTAGTATAATGCAGTTTCTGAAACATAATAGGCCCTCAGCAATTATTAGCATTATTGTTATCATCATCATCATCATCATCATCATCATCATCATCATCATCATTGTTTTATGAAAGGTGACTCAAGTAGGAAGATGATTTCTGGAATATACACTACACGTATTTGCTTTTCCAGTTTTGGTGTCAATAACATCAACAAGTATTTATTCGATGTTTATCTTATTCAAACAGGTATCTTCTGTTTGTTATCCCAGTTACTAAGTAAATGTTGAATAGTCTTGAGTAATAGAAATTAGAGGATACAAAACATGCTATATATAGAAAGTCCCTAAAAGTTCTTTGTCCTCAAAATATGAAGACTCCCAGTATCACAGGGAACAGGTAGTGCCTGCAGGTCCTGAAGTAGTTGCTATCTATTTTTAGTCTCTACATCAAAGGGTTTTTTTTTTCTCCTCTCTTTTCTATACATATATGATGAATTGCTGGTTGTTGAAGGCAGGAGCTAGAGGATAGAAATGGCTAAATCTCTTCCCTCTTTGTCACTTAAGACAAATTATTCAACTTTCCATTTTGGGAGTATTTAAGGGTCATCTCTAGCCAGTTATGCCTCATATTTGTTTTTTTGTGTTATATTCATAGACTTGAAAACTTGTACAATTGGGATTTTTATTTATGTATTCTTAATAGTGGAAGTGACTAAAACTCACTAAAAATCAAAGATCTTTCTGAGAATGTCACTTAAAATTAGAGAAACAAATAGTTTATAGAAAAAAGAAACTCCTTTATAGGTAGTAGTAATCCACTCTCTGCTAACAATGCCAAGGGGGTGAAAAACTTATTTCAGATATTCAAAAAAATAGAATTACTTAATTTTTCACATTCTGAATTATTAACAAAACAATAAAACAAGAAATAGTTCCATAGGAAGACATGCACATACACTTGAGACCAATTAAATATTTTTCTTTCACCTTAACCAAAACACTGGGGGTTCTCTCTTTCATAGTAGACTTCCCTGTTGTTTTAATGTTATTTTTATTCTTTCTTTTCTTAATTTTTTAATTTTTTAAATTTTTTCCTATTCAAACACAGTTGTCTCCATTTTCATTTAACAAGCCAAAGTTACTGATGTTATATGAGGATTTATTTAAATTAAATAACTGACTAGATTGATTAATGGTAGTAATAATAACTCACATATGGATTATTTTAAAGACTTCTCATGGTTTTCACATTTTATTTCATTTGATTTTCATAATAAATAACAGTCTTTAAGATAAGCTGGCCTGACAATATTATCTTTTCATTGCTCACATGAGGAACCTGAGTTTTATACCAGTTCAAGATCATGCAGGCTCACATATTAGCAACACATCCAAACTCAAACCCAGGTCATCTAACTGCCTTAATCCAGTCATCTTCCAGATGTACTGCCCTATTACTTGATTATTCTTTGTTTCCTTTCCCCACCTTTAAAATGTCATGAGGAACTGTATCAGTTTCCACAGCTGCTGTAAAAAAGTACCACACACTTATTAGTTTACAATGAATATTTATTTTCAACAAGTTTTGGAAGCAAGAAGTCCAAAACAAAGGGTTGTGCTTTATTGGAAGGTTCTAGGGGTGAATATTGTATTTCACCTTCCTAGCTTTTGACAATTCCTGGAAATCCTTGGCATTGCTTGGTTTATATCTACATTACTTCACTCCTTGCCTCTGTTGTCACCTGGACCTTTCACTGTGTGTTTTTGTGTCTGTCTCCAAATTTCTCCTTTCTTTTTTCTTTTGTATTGTTGTTCAAGTTCAGTGGTCTTCATTTCCCCCTCACCACTCCCCCTGCTCCACTCCTCCCCACATCCTACCCTCAGTCCCACCCCCGCTTTGGCTTTGTCCATGGGTTTTTCATGCATGTTCCTTGACAACTTTCCTCTTCATTCCCCTGTTATCCTCCTTCTCCCTCCTGTCTCTGGTTATATTTTGCTTGCTTGTTTGTTTTATTGATTAGGTTCCACTTACAAGTGAGATCATATGGTATTTTTCTTTCACCACCTGGCTTATTTCATTTAGCATAATGATCTCCAGTTCCATCCATGCTGTTGCAAAGGGTAGGAGCTCCTTCTTTCTTTCTGCTGTGTAGGATTCCATTGTGCAAAAGTACCATAGCTTTTTGATCCACTCATGTACTGATGTTCACTTATAATGCTTCCAGCACTTGGCTATTTTAAAGTGTGTTGCTATGAGCTTTTAATGAGGACACCAATCACATTGGATGATGGCTCATCCTACTCCTATATGGCCTTATCTTAATATACACAATAATACTAATTTCAAATAAGATCACATTCTAAAGAACTTCAAATTTATGATTTTGGAGACACACAATTCAATCAATAACAGGAATGAACCATGGTTTTCATTTTTCTTTTGTATTTGTTTAATTTGTTGTTGTTTGGCTACAGTTGTCCACCTTGTTTCCCCATTGTTCACCCCAACCACGTTCACCACAATAAATCGCCTCCCATTCTTCGTGCTCAGGAGTCATCTATTCATGTTTCTTCTTTTACTGCTTCCCTTTCTTTTCCCCTGCCCCCTCCTCTCTGGTCACTGTCAGTTTGTTCTATATTTCCAAGTCTCTGGTTCTCTTTTGCTACTTTGTTTTGTTGATTAGATTCCACTTAAAGGTGACATCATATGGTATTTGTCTTTCACCACCTGGTTAGCATAATGATCTCCAGTTCTATCCATGCTGTCACAAACAGTAGGAGTTCCTTCTTTCTTTCTGCTGAGTAGTATTCCATTTGGTAAGTGTACAATAATTTTTTGATCCATTCATTTACTGATGACATTTTAGGTTGCTTCTACCACTTGGCTATCATAAGTTGTGCTTCTATGAACATTGGGGTACATAGGTTCTTTTGAATTGGTAATTCCGGATTCTTAGGGTATAGACCCAACAGTGGGCTCACTGGATTGAAACGCAGTTCCACCTTTAGTTTTTTTGAGACAATTCCATACTGTTTTCACAGTAGCTGCACCAGTCTGCATCCTGCCAACAGTCCACTATGGTCCCATTTTCTCTATATCTTCACCAGCATGTCTTGTATGTGGATTTATTAATGATGGCCATCTGACCAGTGTGAAGTGATAACACATTGTGGTTTTAATTTGCATCTCTCTAGTGGCTAATAATGTTGAACATTTTTTCATGTGTCTCTGGGCCCTCTATATGTCTCTGGGCCCCCTGTAGGTCCTTCTCCACTCATGAACAATGGGAGGTGATTTACTTTGGGAATGGGAGTGGATGTGGTTGGGGTGAGGAATGGGGAAAAAGGGGGACAACTGTAACTGAACAACAATAAAATATACAAAGAAAAAAGAAAAAAAGAAAGCCATTGTTCATACTATTCAAGTCCTTTGCCCTTTCCCCATTTTTAATTGGATTCCTTGTGTTCCTGGTGTGGAGTCCTGTGAGTTCCTTATATATTTTGCAGATCACACTCTTGTCTGATGTATCATGGGAAAATATTTTTTTTCCTATATGGTTGGTTTCTTTTCCATTTTCTGATGTTTCCTTTAGCCATCCAGAAGCTTTTTAGTTTGATGTAGTCCCATTTGTTTATTCTTTCCTTTATATCCCTTGTCTTAGGGGGTATATCAGTGAAAATATTGCTGTGTGGGATGTATGAAATTTCCCTGACTACATTTTACTCTGCGATTTTAATGGTGTCACCCCTTATATTTAAGTCTTTTATCCATCCTGAATTCATTTGGGTGTATGGAGAAAGTTCATGGTCTAGTATAATTTTTTTAATGTATTTGTCCAGATCTTCCAACATCATTTATTGAAGAGGCTATTTTTACTCCATTTCATTTTACTGCCCCCTGTGTCAAATATTAACTGACCATATTGTTATGGGTATATTTCTGGGCTCTCTATTCTTTTCTAAAGGTCTATGTGTTTATTCTCATGCAAATACCAGACTGTTTTGATTACAGTGGGCTTGTAATATACTTTGGTATTAGGTATTTTGATCCCTCCCACTTTGTTCTTTCTCAAAATTACTGAAGTTATTTGAGGTCATATAGCTTCAGTATAGCTTTATATGGAGGTCAAAACTCCATATAAAGTTTTGACATGTTTGTTCTATATCTTTGAAATATGTCATTGATATTTCAATAAGGGTTGCATTGATTCTATAAATTGTATAAGGTAATAAGATATTTTGATGATGTTAATTCTTCTGATCCATGAACATGGTACATGCTTTCATGTGTTTGTGTCTTCTTTAATTGCTTTCTTCAATGTTGTGTAGTTTTCTTAGTACATGTCTTTTACCTCTTTGGTTCAGTTTATTCTTAAGTATTTTATTTTTCTTCTTGCTATAGTAAATGTTATTTTTAAAATTTTTGTTTCTGATATTACGTTTTTGGTGTACAAAAATGCCTTCAATTTCTGAATGGTGACTTTGTATCTCACCATTTTGCCAAGCTAATTTATATGGTGGAGTAGGTTTTCATTGGTGTCTATAGGGATTTCTATGTACACTATCAAATTATTTGCAAACAGTAACAGTTTTACTTCCTTCTTTTCAACTTGGATGCCTTTTTTTTCCTTGTCTAACTGCTGTGGCTAGAACTTCCAATACTATGTTGGATAAAAGAAGTGAAACTGGACCCCCTTCTCTTGTTCCTGATCTTAGTGGGAAAGAGTTTAGTTTTTGCCTGTTGAGTATGGTAGTGGCTACAGGTTTGTTCTATATGGCCTTTATTACACTTAGGTATGCTCCCTCTACTTCCACTTTGCTGAGTGTTTTTACCATAAATGGGTGCTGTACTTTATCAAATGCTTTTGCAGCATCTATTGATATGACCATGTTGTCTTTGTCTTTCTTATTGTTTATGTGGTGTAATACATTTATTGATTTGTGTGTATTGTAACTTCCTAGCATCCCTGGGATGAGTCACACTTTGATCATGCTGTGTGACCATTTTTAATGTATTGCTGCATCAATTTTGCCTTATATTTTGTTGAAGACTTTAGCATCTATGTTCATCAGTGATACTGGCCTGTAGATTTCTTTCTTTGTTGTGTCTTTATCTGGTTTTAGAATTGTAATATTACTGGCCTCATAAAAAGAGTTTGGGAATCTCCCCATTTCTTGGATTTTTTGGAATAGTTTCAGAGAATGGGGGCTAGCTCTTCTTCAAATGTTTGGTAAAATTCTGTGTATCCATTCAGCCTAGGGATTTTGTGTGCCAGAAGTTTTTTGATCACTGCTTCAACTTCACTAGCTGATATCAGTGTATTCAGACATTCTGTTTCTTCTTGACTCAGTTTTGGAGGATTACATATTTCTAGAAATTTTTCCACTGCACCTAGGTTTTCAAATTTCTTGGCATCTAGTTGTCATATTAACTTCTTACGATCCTTTGTATTTTTGTGGTATCGGTTGTAATGTCCCCTCTTTCATTTCTGATTTTGTTTATTTGGGTCATCTCTCTTTTTTTCCTTTTTTAAAGGATATTTTATTGATTACACTATTACAGGTGTCCATATTTTTCTCTCCCCTTTATTGTCCTCAGCCCTGCACACCCTCCACCCTCCAGCATTCCTATCTCCTTAGCTCATGTTTATGGGTTTTACATATATGTTCTTCGGCTTCTCTATTTCCTATATTATTCTTAACCTACCCCTGTCCATTTTATAATAGCAATTATGTTTCTTTTTCAGTGTACCTTTTCTCCCCATTCTCTCCCTCAGCTTCCCCACTGATAAACCTCCATGTGATCTACACTTCTGTGATTTTGTTCCTGTTCTAGTTGTTTGCTGTCCTTTTGTTTTTGTTTTAGTTTTTTAGGTTCAGTTGTTGATAGTTGTGAGTTTGTTGTCGTTTTATGGTTCATAGTTTTTAATCTTCTATTTATTACATAAGTCCCTTTAACATTTCATATAATAGATGCATGGTAATGATGAACGTTCAACTTTACCTTATCTTGGAAACACTTTATCTGCCCTTCCATTCTAAATGAGAGCTTTACTGTAGAGTAATCTTGGATGTAGGTCCTTGCCTTTCATGACTTTGAATATTTCTTTCCAGCCCCTTCTTGCCTGTAAGATTTATTTTGAGAAATTAGCTGATAGTCTTATAGGAACTCTTTGTAGGTAACTCTCTCCTTTTCTCTTGATGCTTTTAAGATTCTTTATCTTTAATATTAGATAACCTAATGATGATGTGCCTTGGTGTGTTCCTCCTTAGGTCCAATTTCTTTGAGACTCTCTGAACTTCCTGGATTTCCTAGAAGTCTATTTCTTTTGCCAGATTGGGGAGGTTTACCTTCATTACTTTTTCAAATAAGTTTTCAATATCTTGCTCTTTCTCTTTTCCTTCTGGCAACCCTATGATTCAGAGGTTGTAGAATTGAATGTTGCCTGAGAGGTTCATCAGCCTCTCCTTATTTTTTTTTTTGAATTCTTGTTCCTTCTAGTCCAATTGGAAATTTATTTTTCCTCTTGTTCCAAATTGTTGATCTGAGTCCCAGTTTCCTTCCTTTCGCTGTTGGTTCTTTTTATGTTTTTCTTTATTTCACCTTGTATATCCTTCAATTATTCCTTCACTTTGCAGCTGAACTCAATAATTTCTGTGAGCATCCTGATTATCAGTGGTTTGAACTCTGCAACTGACAGGTTGCTTATCTCCTTTTCTCTTAATTCTTTTTCTGGAGTTTTGATCTGTTCTTTCATTTGGGCCATATTTCTTTGATTCAGTGTGTCTGTTATGTTGTAAGGGGTGGAGCCTTATGTATTCACCATGACAGGGCATCCCTCTTTGCTGTTGTATGGCACTCTCTGTGGGGGATTGGTCAGAAAGGAAACAATGCCGCTTGCTGGCTCGCTGGCTCACTTGCTCACTTGCTTGCTCTGCTCTAGCCCTGCTTTATATCTCTTACCTCACTTCCCACAATTGGATCATGCTCTTTCAGGTGCTGACTCCAAGGTGGGTTGGTTTGTGTATGTTCTAGGATCCCGTGGGCCTCTCCAATGGACTCTCCTGTGAGACTAGGAATTTCCTCCACCTTCCTACCTCCCACAGGATTTACAGCCAGAAGGTTTGAGTCTTTAGTTTACTGGTCAGCCAGCCCTCACCTTGCCCACATGATCTGCCACCTTTCCATGCTTCCTCACACCCCAGCTGCCAGTCTCTGCCCCTCCTACTGGTCTGCATGAATGTTTCTTCAACTGCTTGGTTTTTGAATGTCCATGAAGTTTGATTTTCTGACAGTTCTGGTTGGTTTTTGTTTTTAAATTGGTTATTTTCTTCTTTTGGTTGTGTGAGGGAAGCATAGAGTTTCTATCTATGCTTCCATCTTAGCCAGAACTCTCTCTTCTCTTCTTGATGAGTCTGCTTAAAGGCTTGTCAATTTTGACTATCTTTTCAAAGAACCAGCTCCTGGATTTATTGACCCTTAGAATTATTCTTGTAGTTTCTATATCTTTTAATTCTGCTCTGATCCTGATTATTTCCTTCCTTGTACTCGCTCTGGGCTTTGTTTTTTGTTGTTTCTCTAGTTCCCATAGGTGTTGGGTTAGGATGTTTAGTTGAAATGTTTCTATCTTTTTTTAGGTAGGCCTGTATTGCTATGAACTTCCCTCTCAGGAATGCCTTCACTGTGTCCCATAGGTTTTGTGCTGTTGTGTGTTTACTTCCATTTGTGTTCAGAAACTTTTTTATTTCTTCCTTGATCTCATTGTTTAATAACATGTTATTCAGTCTCCATGTATTTGACTGATTTTAAATTTTTCCTTGAGGTTGGTTTCTAGTTTCATGCCATTGTGACACTAGAATGTGCTTGATATGATTTCAATTTTTTGAACTTGTTGAGGCTGGTTTTGTGTCCTATAATGTAGTCTATTTTTGAAAATGTTCCATTGTGCATTTGAAAAGAATGGACATTTTCCTTCTTTGAGGAGAAAGCTTCTGTATATATCAATTGAACCCATTTGATATAGCATGTAGTACGATGCCACAATGTGCTTGTTGATTCTTTGTTTGGCAGATTTGTCCATTGTTAACAGTAGAGTGTTAAAATCCCCTGCCATTAGTGTGTTGCTGTCTATATCTTTCTTGAAGTCCTCCAAGATTTTCCTTATATATTCGGATGCTCCTATGTTGGGTGCATATATGTTTAACATGTTTATAGCTTTCCGATGGTTTCTTATCTTTAGAATTATTAAATGGCTTTCTTTGTCTCTCTCTTTTTTTAAAGATTTTATTTATTTATTTTTAGAGACAGGAGAAGGGAGGGAGAAAGAGAGAGATAGAAACATCAATGTGTAGTTGCCTCTCACATGGCCCCCAATGGGGACCTGGCCTGCAACCCAGGCAAGTGCCCCAACTGGGAATTGAACCGGTGACCCTTTGGTTCACAGCCTGCACTCAGTACACTGAGCCACACCAGCCAGGGCACTTTGTCTCTTTTTATGGCCTTTGTTTTGAAATGTATTTTTTGTCACATAAGTATTGCTCCCCCTGCTTTTTTTTCCTGTCCATTTCCTTAGAATATTTTTTTTCAACCCTTCACTTTCAGTCTGTGTAGGTCTGTTCTGAAGTGGGTCTCTTGTAGGAAACATATATGAGAGTCATGTTTTCTTATCCATTCAGCTACCCTATTTTTTTTATTAAAGCATTTAATCCATTTACATTTAATGTTACTTCTGAAAGGTACTTATTGTGATCTTTCCTTTTGCACATGTGTTCCTGTCTCTCTCACTACATATCTTCATCTTCTTAAAGCAGTCCTTTTATCATATCTTGCAATGGTCATATGGTATTGGAGTGGTATTCTTTTAACCTTCTTTTGTCTGGGAAACTCCTTATTTTTCCTTCCATTTAAGATGAGAGACCTACTAGATAGAGTAGTGTTGGTTGCTGGCCTTTACTTTTCATGTATTGGAATATATATATATATATATATATATATATATATATATATATATAAAATAAATATATATTATATATATAAAATAAATATATATTATATATATTTATGTTGATATATATATATATATATATATATATATATATATATATATATAGCCATTCTTTTCTGGCTTCTAGTGTTTCTGTTGGGAAATAAGCTGCTAACCTCATCAGAGCACCTTTATATGTTACTTCCTGTTTCTCCCTTGCAACCTTTATAATTCTCTTTGTCTTAAAATTTGGTATTTTAATTATGATGTGTCTTGGTGTAGATTTCTTCAGGTTCATCTTGATTCTAACCCTCTCTGCTTTCTGAACTTGCATGACTTTTCCTCTCTCCAAGTTAAGGAAGTTTTCTGTCATTATTTTCTCAAACAGGATTTATATCCCTTGTTCCTTTTCTTCTCCTTCTAGTATTCCTATGATTTCAATGTTGTTATATTTCTTGATGTCCTGAAGTTCCCTTAATCTATTCTCATACTTTTTGTGTCTTTTTCCATGCCATTGCTCTACCTAGGTATTTCTTTCTATCTTGTCTTCCAGCTCACTGATTTGATCCTCTGCTTCATCCAGCCTGCTTGTAATTCCTTCTAGTGTATTTTTTATTGCAGATATTGTGTTCTTCTTTTATTCCTGATTGTTGTTTATAGTTTCTATTTCCTTTTTCATGACACTGTACTTCTTACTCAGTTCCTCATAGTTGTCAATGAGTTCCTGGAACATCCTTATAACCATTTTTTTTTCAAATTGTATGTCTGATAGATTCCTTGCCTCAATTTCATTTAGCTCTTTTACTTAGGATTCTTTCATTTCTTTTGATTGGGGGTTATTTCTTTTTAATTCCATTTTACATGATTTTTTTCCCCTGCATGTCAAGGTGCTCTGCTTTGCCTGTATGTGTTCATGGGTGAAGTTTTGTTGTAGGTGTTTTGTGGGACTCAGTGATGTGGTCTCTTTGATATCCTTGTCTTGAGGCTCTATGGTTGCCATTTCTTCCAATTGTTGTGCTCTCTTATTGTACTGGGTTTTAATTTTTTGTGGCTTCTTTGTTGGTGTGTTCTCTCCTATAGCAGGCTTACATGGTAGTCATAACCCCCACATTGTCTTGTATGCTGTTGTACAGATGTTGGTTAACAAAGCAATATTACCAGACAACCAAACCTATGCCAGCAAAATAACCTCATCCCACATCAGCACTCTCAACTGTAATGGAGCAAACATTAATCAAGTTGAAGATATATTTCAAATATTATAATATAGGACAAAGGTAGTATGAGATGACTAAAAGAGGGGGAAATATTATTGCATAGTAAGAAGGAGAACTGATGAAAGTTGGTATAGGACTGAAGTAAAGGAAGGGGGAGAATAGAATTTAAAATCTAAGTAAAACAGAAAAGGGCAATGGAAACAATGGGGTAAAAAAATGGAAGAGTGTACTATGAGGTTTGAAGTAAAATTGGAAATGTCTTAGATAAACAGAATCAACATTGCAGAAAAATCACAGCAGGATAGATAGCAAAGACAGGTAGTTGAAGTTTAATAAAGGTGGAACGGGGATAAGAATACTGTGCAAAGACAAAAACTTGAATAAGAGATGTTTACAGTAAAGAAAAATGATTTTGAGGTGATGGGGGAAGGAAATTAACAAAAGTAAAGAATAAAGCCCAGGTTGAAAGGCAAGAAAAATGAAATAAAATTCCTCACTCAGCTGATCATGGTCAGGGGTAAGGCAAAACAGAATAAGACAGTGGGAGAATATTCTATTGGATTTCAAGTATAAATAGTGAACAAATAGGAGTTCTGTTGGAGAATAACAGCAATAACTATGGTATTTTGCCCAACTAGCTGCTGTTTATAACAGACAGAAAATAAATAAGACTCTTATAAGAGGGGAAAAAGAATGTGAGCTGACATAAGAAAGAAGACCGCTTGTGCGAGGTTAGATGGATGAAAAATAGTGAGAGTAAGGGATAGAAATTGCATAGTGTGAGAGAAAATAAAGTTTACAACAAGAGTAAAGAAGCTCAGGAAGATGGTAAAATGGATTAAAACATGGGAAGGGTGCTGTGTGGGATTTAGAATAACAATAATATGATAAAAACATAATCTGAATAAAAACTAAAAGACCAAGAGTAGTGGATTATTTGGGATATGAATGAAATAAAAGAAGAAAAATTAAAATGCAATATGAAAGGGTAAAACAATCAAATATGCCAACAAACAAACAAAAAAACTAAAAGAAACAACAAGAAGAGAAATTTAAAAAACATACAAGTTCTGATGAAGAGCAAGTTGAAATTTGTCTCAGTTGTTGGTGTTTGCCTTCTGACATTTTTGGGATCTGTCTCAGTTTCCTCTCAGCTCCAGGTCTTACTGTCTTATTCTTGAAAAAAAAAAAGTCCCCAGTTGGTTAAGCCTGCCTAGCTGGTTTTGCAACTCTTCCTGGCTCCTGAATGTGGTGGAGGCTTGGGCTCAGTTTTCCCTTTCCAGTGGCTCTGCCAAGTAAGGGGACTCAGTCTGGGCTGCAATAATCATTGGTGCCCTGTTTCCAGCCTACACCCACAGAGCACTGGGCAGCCTGCACTTTTTACTCTGCACAGTTGCTCTGAGCTAGTGCTGATAAACCACCTGGCTTTGCACCCCTAAAGGGCACTGATTGGGAGCAGATTGTGACTACAATCCTCCTTCCTGGTTGGCTCAGCACCTGCACATGCAAGGTCCCTCCCCAGTGCACCTAAGTTTCCCTCTTGAAAAAAAAAAGTATCTTTGGGTACCACTGCTGCTCTGAGCCACTGCCTGGTTTTCCACACACCCCAGCTCTCTGGAAAGTACAGAGACTTATGGCCAATCTCACTTATGGCCAATCACAGCCCTCTTCTCCTAGCTCCAGGTGCTGCCAGGGTTTCCCCCCACTCTCTGGCACTGTCCTGGCCTGCAACTGGCCAGTCGGGCTTGGGTGCACTGCCAGCAGTGTGTGTGTGCTTGCTATTTTTTTCTTCCTGGTAATTTTGTGCATTCAAGTCTCTCATGGCTTGAGTCTGGGATTTCTCCGCTCTGGGAGAAAAGGTAGCCCTTAGGCTACTATCACTGACCCAGCTCTCCTCCAATGTTGTCCCCGTAGCAGCCGAGGTTTCTGTCACCACGCATGGGGACTTTCCCTGTCCACCTCATGGCTTTCCTTTTCTAGAGTATAATTTGATAAATTATACTAAAGACCACAACATGTTATCACATAAAGAATCAAGTGCATATATGGATACTGACAAAAACACAAAAATAACAATCAGTGGTATATTGTTAGGTGATTGAAATCTATACCACAGATGGCTGGTGGGTTGGTACTTTTAGTACACTTTCTGAGTATTTTCTTGTGTTGGGGAATGTTTTATCCTATAACTGACCTTTCTCAGTGAAACTGAAACATTTTTTCTCCCCCAAGGGGAAGCGTTGTTACTATGGTTGAGCATTTTGGGAAAATGTCTTCAGGTTATTTTTTCTATCTTTCATAATATGGATCTGGATACCAAAAGAACTGGAATGAAACCCATGGCTGAGTATGATATTCAGGAGTAGGTGCTGTTGGAGGCTCTTTTGAGGGATTTTATAATTAGAGAGGAGTCATCAGATTTGCCTTCAGAAGGCATTTCTTTCAAATTTGGAGAGGAGTGTAAATTTAGGTTTGAGGGATGGTCTGTGTCAATCTGTGTAATGCAAATCTTTATTACATTTATGACAACAGGTCTTATAGAAGAAGATAAATTGAATAATACGAGCTTAGCCTTTTTTTTTTTCAGGAGCTTTCCTGAAAAAGGAAGGAAGAAAATTGGGTGGTAACTGGAATGGAAATCAGATCAAAATAAAGTCTATTTCTTTTTAAAATTCTTGTCAAGATGGTAGAATTAACAGCATATTTTTATGCTCATAATAATGATCCATGATAGAAGGAGTACTTGAGGTGGAAAAAAAAGTGGTGGATTAATTAGAATGAAGTTCTTGGTTCAGTGAGGGGATTAGAGTCTACTGCACAGTTCATCCATAATAACTATATGCAAATGCAAATACTGTGAGAATTTGTGGGAATTCTCTTCCATTCTCTCATTGAAATAAGATGAAAGATCACTAGCTGAGAGGGAAGTAGGAGAAATGTTAGAGGTACAGGTATAAAAAAGGAGGATATAAGAGTTTTCTAGATTAGTGGAAGAGAGAAGATACTAAGAAAATATCAATGCAAGGAAACATTCAGAGTTTACCTAAGGTAATGATCATTAATTTCAAATAAGGCCAGTCACTATGGTTGTAAGCTTTTCTCCTGTCACATTCAACTGAATAGGTCAAGTGTGGGTAAGAGAGAATATGCATATAATGAGACATGAGGGGAAACTTAACAGGATTTTTTGAAAAAGTTTACTCTGATTTGCATACAAGTATATACAGATCATGTGGGAGCTACAGCTTTCATAGTTTGAGGATGGTATTCATTGAGAAAAACAATACAAAATTGCAAATATGAAATTATTTATAAAACTTTGTATTTAGAATAAACATAAATCATAGCTTATGAGTTTTAGAAATTTGACCTCACAACTATAGCACACAAACATGTTATTTTTATTAACTGTCTGGAAGACAACTAGAATGTTTATTCCCCTAGTTTCTGGCTGAATATTCTTTGGTCCTGTCTTTTAATGACAATGATTATATAAAATTTTCTAAAGAAAAGGACATTAGTTCTAATGTAATTGATTAAACATTTTATCATTGATAATTTAGAAACAATACTGTCAGCATTATACCTGAGCAAACTGGGGCTTGTGTACATGGAACCTTGATGCAATTAGTGTTGAGGGATTAGGTTTTTATTTACAGGATTCCAACTTTGGGGAGAGGGCTGAGAGCACTCCTGCTTGGAGCCCTGTTCTCCCACCAGACCCAGAATTTCTCATGATCAATTGACCCAGGATATAAGTCCAAAACACCAAAACAAGAAGTTCCCAATATCTTTATCTTTTTTTAAGCCAGCTGCACAAGCACATCCCCATCCACTCTGTAAGGTATGCTAGTAGGATTCAGAATTGCCATCCTCCAGTCCTGAGAGGGAAGTTCATAGCAATCTAGGCCTACCTAAAAAAGATAGAAACATTTCAAATAAATAAGCTAACCCTACACCTACAAGAACTGGAAGAACAATAACAAACAAAGCCCAGAGTGAGTAGAAGGAAAGAAAACAAATATCAGAACACAATTGAATGACATGGAGACTAAAACAACAATCCAAAAGATTTATAAATCCAGGAGCTGACTCTATGAAAAGATAAACAAAATTGACAAGCCTATAAGGAGACTCATCAAGAATAAAAGACGTAGGACCCAAATAAACATAATCAGAAAAGAAAGAAAAGAGATTACAACTGACACCACAGAAATACAAAGGATTGTAAAAAGTTATTATGGAGAACAATATGCCAATAAATTTTAAATCAGGATGAAATGGACACCTTTCTAGAAAAATAAAATCTTCCCACAAAATGAACAAGAAACAGAAAGCCCGAACAGACCAATAACAGCTAATGAAGTTGTAGGAGTAATCAAAAAATTGTCGGCACACAAAAGCCCTGGACCAGGTGGTTTCACCAGAGAATTTTACAAAACTTCTAAGGAAGAGCTAACCCCTATCATTCTCAGACTATTACAAAAAAATCCAAGAAGAGGGAAGACTCCCAAATTCTGTTAATGAAGCCAGTATCATTATAATTCCAAAACCAGATAAAAACACAACAGAGAAAGAAAACTAAAGACCAATATTGCTGATGAACATAGATGCTACAATCCTCAACAAAATATTGGCAAACCATATCCAGCAATACATTAAAGAGATCATACACCATGATCAAATAAATTTCATCCCACAGATGAAGGAAGGTACAACATTAGGAAATCAATAAACATAATACATCACATAAACAAAATGTAAAACAAAAATCACATGATTATAGAAATAGATGCAGAAAAAGCATTTGATAAGGTACAGCACCAATTTATGATAAAAAGAATGAGCACAATGGGAGAAATGGGAACATACCTCAACATGATAAAGTCCATATACGAGAAACCTACATCTGACACCATACTCAAAGGTAAAAACTAAACCTTTCCCACTAAGATCAGTAACAAGACAAGGATGTCTGCTTTCACCATTTCTATTCAATATAGTATTGGAAGTCCTAGTCACAGTGATCAGACAAGAAAAAGAAATGAAAGGCATCCAAATTGGAAAGGAGGAAGTAAAACTGTCACTGTTTGCAGATGATATAATACTGTACATAGAAAATCCAATGACTCCACAAAAAAACTATTTGAACTAATAAGTGAATTTGGCAAAATGGCCAGGTTCAAAGTCAACATTCAGAAATCAAAGGCATTTTTATCCACCAACAACAAAATATCAGAATGTGAACACAGGATAAAATCCCATTTGCTGTAGCAACAAGAAAAATAAAGTGTCTAGGAATAAACCTTACCAAGCAAGTAAAAGACCTGTACTCAGACAACTACACAACAATAACAATAAAAAAAGAAATTAAGGAAGACACAAACAAATGGAAGCATATACTATGTTCATGGAGGGGAAGAATTAACATAATCAAAATGTCCATATTACCCAAGGCAATTTATATATTTGACAAAATTCCCATTAAAATACCAAAGAGATATTTCACAGATATAGAACAGACATTTCAGAAATTTATATGGAATAATAAATGACCCCTAATAGCCACAGCAATTTTGAAAAAGGAGAACAAAGTTGGAGGGATCACAATACCTGACATCAAAATATATTATGAGTCCACTGTTATCAAAACAACCTGGTCCTGGCATAAGAACAGACACATAGATCAAGGGAACAGAAGAGAGAGCCCAAAATAAACCCAAGTCTCTGTGCTCAATTAATATTTGACAAAGGGGGAAAAAGCATAAAATGTAGAAAATATAGCCTCTTCAACAAATGGTGTTCGGAGAGTTGGACAGCTACATGCAAAAAAAATGAAATTCAATCACCAACTTACACCATACACAAAAATGAATTCAAGGTGGATCTTAGACTCAAATGTAAGTTGTGACACCATAAAAATCCTAGAGGAAAACATAGGCAGGAAAATCTTATACATTACGTGCAGCAATATTTTCACCGATATGTTCCTTAGAGCAATGGGCATAAAGGAAAGAATAAACAAATGGGACCTCATGATAATAAAAAGCTTCTGCACGGCTAAAGAAAACAACATTAAAATAAAAAGAGAACCAACTGTATGGGAAAACATATTTGCCAATGGTTACTTGGACAAGGGTTTGATCTCCAAAATATATATAGAACTCATACAACTCCACTCAAGGGGGACAAGAAACCCAGTTAAAAAATGGACAAAGGTTTTGAATAGACACTTCTCCAAGGGGGACATATAGAGGGCCCAGAGACATATGAAAAGATGCTCAACATCACTAGCCATCAGAGAGATGCAAATTAAAACCACAATGAGATACCATTTCACACAAGTCAAAATGGCCATCATACACAAATCAACAAACAAATGTTGCAGAGGATGAGGATAAAAAGGAACCCTAGTGCACTGCTGGTGGGAATGCAGACTGGTGCAGCCACTGTGGAAAACAAGTATGGAATTTCCTCAGAAATCTAAAAATGGAACTGCCTTTTGACCTGGTAATTTCACTGCTAGGATTATACTCTAAAAACCCTGAAACACCAATCCATAAGAACCTATGCACCCCAATGTTCATAGCAGCACAATTTACAATAGCCAAGCACTGGAAGCACCCTACATGTCCATTAGTAAACAAGTCAATCAAAACACTGTGGTACATTTACATGATGGAATAGTATGCAGCAGAAAGAAAGGAGGAGTTCCTACCCTTTGCAACAGCATGGATGGAATATGAAAGCATCATGCTATGTGAAATAAGCCAGGCAGTGAAAAAGAAATACCACATGATCTCACCTATAAGTGGAACTGAATGAACAAAGCAAACAAACAAGTAAAATACAACCAGAGACATTGAAATTAAGAATAGATGGTTACCAGACAGGAGGCAGGAGAGGTATAATAGGGAATGTGTCATCAAGGGACATTTATAAAGGATCCATGGACAAAGACAAAGGTGGTAGGTTTGAGGGTGGGAGGCATGGATGGGTAGGGTGATGAGGGCATGGTGGGGTAAAAATGGAGGCAACTGTACTTGCACAAGATTAAAAAATTGTATTACAAACTGGAGAGCATTATGGTAAGTGAAATAAGCCAGGCAGTGAAGGACAAATACCATTTGAAATATGGTCTCACCTTTAACTGGAACATAATCAATGAAAGAAAAAAGCAAACAAAATATAACCAGAGACATTGAAATTAAGAACAATCTAACAATAGCCAGAGGGGAGGGGGGAGGGGACAGTGGAGAGAAGGGTTTTCAGGAACTACTATAAAGGACACATGGACAAATCCAAGGGGGAGGGTGGAAGCAAGGGAGGTGGGTGGGTTTGGCTGGGGTGTGGGGGGGAGTAATGGGGGGAAATGCAGACAACTGCAATTGAACAACAATAAAATAATTTAAAATTGAATTAAATAAGTTACAATTAAACTAAGTGGAAAATAAAAGTAATAAATAATACAAAAAACAATTTAAAAAGAATTTCCATCCTTGAAGCAGTCCCATTCTTCAGGATCTGGGGCATGCTTTCCTCACCCTTCATATAATAGCCCAGGAAAGCATGTGCCATGTTTCACTGGGTCATGGTGAAGTCCAGGAAGACACATGTCCCTAGAGATTGGCATCACCACATGTCCTTCAGAGAAGCAGAATTCTGCATTCCTTGTTCACAGTTCAGCATTCCAGGTATCTCCCACAAATCCATGTTAGTTTAGGCAGGTCCCCATGATTCCCAGCTCCATCAACTTTGCTGGCATCTGCTTCAGGCAAGCTTCCCAGGGGGTCTAGTCTTTCTAACTCCAGATCTTAATCCAAAACCACATGGCATTAACACTACAATGAAAGTTCCTTTTTTCTCTTAAGAGGTCCAGGGGAAGAATGTCTCTCTAACCCTTCTCCACGTGGCTGTGTCTTCTGGTGATGCTTAGAATTGTGGCAGCCTCTTGCTCCCAGTAAGAGAATGAAGCCAATCTTAAGATGATAGAACAGAGATGGAGAATACTTGGATCCTTGATGGCTTGTTAGCCAACTTACTTTTACCTCTGTACTTCATGTTATGTAATATAGTGAATTACCTTACTCTTTAAATCATTTTAAGTTGGAGTTTCTACTATTGGGTTTGTCAAAAGTTCACTTTTCTTTTTTTCTGTAAGATGACTCTAGTAGCATTTAGTTGTCTTTAACTATATTTGAAACAAATTTGTTTTGTGATAGCTGTCATATTGTATAGACATTTTAATATTGAAGATGGAAGAAAATACACATTTTTGGCATAATATACTTTTTATTTCAAGAAAGATAAAAACATTACTGAAGCACAATAAAAATGTGTGCAGTGTAGTGTATGGAGAAGGTACTATTAATGATCAAATGTATCAAAAGTGATTTGAGAAGTTTCATGCTGGAGATTTCTCTCTGCACAATGCTTCACAATTGGGTAGACCAGTTGAAGTTGACAGTGATCAATTAAAGACATTAATTGAGAATAATAAATGTTCTACCATGCAGGAGATAGCTGACATATTCAAAATGTCCGAATCAATACAGTTTTTGGTAGAAATTAGAAATGTATGTTTTATTTTATGACAAAAACTAAATGGACTTTTGGCCAACCCAGTACGTATAGCTGAAAGGATCCTGACTCTTTATTTATTTTTCTCTAAAAATTTATTCCCTATGTTTTTTTAGATTTTATTCATTTATTAGAGAGAGGGGAAAGGAGGGAGAAAGGGAGTGAGAGAAACATCAATGTGTGGTTGCTTCTCATGTGCTCCCTACTGGGGACTTAGTCCATAATCCAGGCATGTGACCTGACTGGGAATCTAACCAGTGACCCTTTGGTTTGTAGACCAGCACTCAATCCACTAAGCCACACCAGCCAGGGTCATTCCCTAAAATTTTCTTTTCAGTTTATTTGGGTTTTTCTTTTGTCTTTCTAAATATAAGTTACACAAAACTTTGTCTTATGTGGTATCAAAAACCCCCAAAATAGTATTTACCACTTTGTAGATGCTCAATAAATATTTGTTGAATTTGGATGAGTATATGAAGTGTGCCATTAACAGTGAGTGAGGCAGGCAATGAGTCTTCACTTTTATTATATTTTACACTCCCAGCTATGTAACCTTATAGAAAGGGGCTCATTTTAAAAAAAATATTCTACTGATATCTTGAGATTGCTATGCTGAGGTACTGCCATTGCAGAGATTTCTCTGCTCCACTCAAGATTAATGACACTGGTTTCATTCTGTCAACAAGGTCAGTCTGGGCACTGAATGTACAAGCCCAAACATTAAATTGTCTTGTCTCCATCTGTGTATTAAATTATGAACTAATAGTTTAAGCAGCTTGACCTCTTGGTAGGGAATAAAACACATTTTCTTTCTAGAGTTACTTCTGACTGCTAAGCATGCCTTATTCCTCATATGCCTCCTGTAACCACATTCTGATATTCCCCTGAACAGAACATCATCTAAGTTTGCCCTCTTCTTTTTAAATTCCCTGATTTGGCTTCTACTTGAAGTTGTCTAGTGTCTTCAGCCCTTTCAGAAATGTTCTTCAACAGCCACTCTCCATCTCTGGCTGGTTCTGTACTTAATTTCTTACATCAATAATTGCTTTCTAACAGAGCCTTTAATGGCTCCCTGAGGTTTTGGGTGTTAAGTACACATTTGTTTTCTCTCAGCTCTAATAAAAATTATTGAATTTCCTGGAGGCAGTGATTTGGGACTATAGTATTAGTGATAGTGACAGCAGCAAATTCCTATTAAAGAATTAGCAAGACAGAACCATTCAGCAAATTGGAGAATACTACTTAGGTATGGACATGCCTATCTCTTCCTTCTTTTCTTGCTTTCTTTTTTGCTTGCTCACTATTTCTTCCTGCCTTTTTTCCTTTCTTCTTTTCTTTTCTTCCTTCATTTCTTTCTTTCTTTCTTTCTTTCTTTCTTTCTTTCTTTCTTTCTTTCTTTCTTTCTTTCTTTCTTTCTTTCTTTCTTCCTTTTTCTTTCTTTCTTTCTTTCTTTCTTTCCTTTCTCTCTTTCTTTCTCTCTCTCTCCTTCTCTCTCCCCCCTCCCTCCCTCCCTCCCTCCCTTCCTTCCTTCCTCCCCTCCCTCCCTCCCTCCCTCCCTCCCTCCCTCCCTTCCTTCCTTCCTTCCTTCCTTCCTTTCTTCCTTCCTTCCTTCTTTCCCCCCTCACTTATTATGTGCCAGACATTTTAGTCAGAGCTGGGAACACATAAAACAAGGAGACACAGTCCTTGCTTTTAAGGTGTTCACTGTCTAGTCAAAGAAACAGACACATAAGCTGATGTTTAGAATGTAGTGTGATGAGGGTATGCATTCAGTTTTGTGAAAGCCCTTAGAAAAGTCATCATGTTTACTCCCAGTGACTCAAGGTATGTACAAAGGAGGTAGATCAAATAGTAATCTATCAAAATGAGTATAATTAGTTTTGGTATAGTATTTATAAAAGATATTCCAGGAAGAGAGAACAGCATGCACAAAGCTCTGAAAGCAAGAAAGTACATGACACGTTCAAAGAACTAACAAAATCAATGTGACTGATTAAATAACTGAGAGAGTAAGGATGGTAGAGTGGCATTAGCTAAAACAAAAGAGGTAAGAAAGAACTATAGCATGGAAGACTCCAGGAGAAATAAATGGGTAGGCATTGATGGGTTTTCAGCAAAGAAGTGACATGGTCAGATCTGGATTACAGAAATGTTACTATGCCTTCAGTGTGACAAATGGATTAAGAAGGCTTCTCACAATAGGAAAACCAGCTAGGAAGTTAGTATAGTAGGTTATGTGAGACAAAATGGTGGCTTGACCTGGGATGTTAGTGGTGGTTGTGGAAAACACTTAACATATTTGAAGTATATTTTGAAGGGATGGTTTATAGGAATTGGTAAATAATTAGTTGTTGGGGAGGTGAAAGAGAGAGTCAAAATAAGGATGGGGTAGGCAAAGATTTCTTAAACTGGATGTGAAAACACTATAAAACGAAAGACTGATATATTGACTTCATTAAAATTAAGAACTGCTCATCAAAACTGACATTCAGAAAGTGAAAGGGAAATCACAAACTAGAATATATCATTTTACATATATCTGTAAGATAACTGATATCTAAAAAATATAAAGAAATTCTGCACATCAAGAAGAAAAAAGGCTCTGGCTGCTGTTGCTCAGTGGATTGAGTGATGGCCTGTGAACCAAACGGTAGCAGGTTCGATTCCTAACCAGGGCACATGCCTGGGTTGTGAGCCAGGCCCCTGGTAGAGGGTGCACAAGAGGCAACCACATGTTGGTGTTTCTCTCCCTCTCTCCCTCTCTCCCCATCTCTCTAAAAGAAAATAAATAAAATCTTTAAATAATTAAAAAAAAAACAAGAAAAGGGCAACCTGTTTTAAACTTTAGGTAAAAGATTTCAATAGTCACTTTACAAGGGGACTTCCAAATAGCCAATAATCATATGATAACATGCTCAACCTTATCAGTAATTTGGGAAATGCACATTTAAACCACAATGGCATACCACTTCATATCCACTAAAATAGCTAAAATTAAAAAGCCTGACAATATCAACTGTTGTCAAAATATTGGAACACTTAAGTCTCTCGTATACTGCTGGTAGGAGTGTAAAGTAAACCACTTTGGAAACTTGCTTGGTAGCATCTACTGAAGTTAAATGTACCTATTCTGTGAGTTAACAGTTCCACTTCTGTGTGTATACCTGCAATAAATGAATACCTGTGCTTACCAAAAACATTTATAAAACTGTTAATATCACCATTATTCAAAAAATCTCAACCATCTACAAACAACTCAAATTTCTATCAACAGTGAAATAGATAAATGGGTTATGGTATATTCATACAGTGAAGCTCTAGAGCAATAAAAATAACTATTGATACATAATGACATGGGTTAGTCTCACAATACAATGTTTGCAACAGATGAAAGAGTAACTACAATATGAGCCCATTTATATTAGCAGGAAAATCTAATTAAAGATGATAGAACTAAAATGGCTGTCTCTGGATTCACAGTGATATCCCACAGTCCATACTCCAAACTTGGGTCTAGTTTAGAATAAATGTGCTGCACAGGTAAGGGGCTTCAGCAAAAACCCCAGATAGATTTCAGCACTCCTCTTCCATTCCCTTTGACATCTTCCTGCTGGAGTGAAGGGATCACTAGCATGTCTCCTCCTTCCAGGTGCTTTAGTGGGTACTTGGAAAGAGACATAAGCATGCATACGGACATATGCACATCCTCAAAGGACACATATAGGTTCTCCAGACAGGGTTTTCTAAATCCTTATTAAAGAAGAGAATCGCAGAAGGGGGTATAAGGGGACTAAGTGGTAATGGAAAAGTATAATAAAGATTATTTTAAAAAGAAGAGAAATGTTTCCTGACTCCATAGTGATCAGCTGAGCTGACCCAGGACCCCTTTGGAGGAAGCTTTTAGTCTATTATGCAGAGCTGTGTCAGTCCCCCTTTGTCTATTTTAGTGCTTTCAAGACTGCCTCTGGAGCCTGTAGGTGTATAAGAAATTTCAATTATTGGGCTACTCTGCTATCAATGGCCACCACTTAAGCTGCACAAACACCTGGCAGGAAATTTAAAATGAAAGGGTTTTGTTTTGCTTTTTTGAGTATAATCACTTTGCTGGGCAGAGTGCTCAGGAGTAATCTCAGTGGGCTGAAGGGGGTCCAAAGGGAGAATATAGTATCCTCTGTTTTAAGTAACTGCCTGGGCTGGAGATGCTGATGGAAGAATATTGTGCTGCTCTTGGTTACCTATATAATGATTTGAGATAATGATACCTATATAATGATTTGAGAGCATCCTCAGACTGGATGTTCTATGTTTGTCCCCATATCCAAGTGCCTGGCACATAGTAAGTGCTTAGTGAATAGTTAATCAATGAATGAATCTTTTGGAAGAATAAGTAGGTGATCATACTTTTAGAAATTAAAAATGCTTATATTTTACTTGTTTTTCTGTTTTGTTGTTTAGGTTCCTGTTAAAGGTGAGATCATATGGTATTTGTCTTTCACTGCCTGGCTTATTTCGCTTAGCATAATGCTTTCCAGTCGCATCCATGCTGTTGCAAAAGGTAGGAGCTCCTTCTTTCTACCACATAGAATTCCATTGTGTAAATATAACCAAAGACACTGAAATAGAGGACAGACTGACAGAGTTCAGAGGGGAGAGGAGAAGGAATTTAAGGGGAATTTCAGGGGAAACAGGGAAGGGTTTGCAGGGACAAGTATAAAGGATACATGCATAAAAAATAGGGGCAGGTGGAAATGGGAGGGAGGAGGGGAGGGATGGGTGGGTGGGTTGGGATGGGAGGAAAAGATAGAAAATTGTACTGCAACAACAATTAAAATAAAATTAAAAAATGTTTCTAACAGTTTGAGTACTGTTTATATTCATTTATATAAAATTCTGACCTTATTGTTACTTCTCTGAAGTTTAGGTCAAGACCAATATGTTCTAAGAAATGATTTTGACCTGACCCCATTCTGATGTTTTAATGTGTCTCTTTGGAACTTCTGGTTCTTTTTTCTCTTTTTTGTTTCATTAATATAACCTCAATTTCTGTCATATTGTAAACTTCCTAGAATTTTATTTATGCTTATTGCAAGCTTTTAAGGATAGGGTCTATTTCCTTAGTAATACTCATAATCAATTCATTCATTCGAAGCACATATTGAGTACTTACACTGTTCCGAGTGTTGTTTAATGTACAGATTAATTGCTTTTAGAAGATGTTGATCAGTAAAAAAATATATTTACTGTCATACATGATTTTTTAAAGAATGAAAAAGTTAAGTAGTTAACATTGTACATGCCGATTAAGCAACCAATCTCAGTCAAATTTTACTTTAGGACTAATAGTCAACCTAAATGGATTGTCATTTTGCCAGCTTTTTTTCACAGTCTCAAATGTAGCCCTCTGATACCTGTTCCACTGACAGGAAAGTTAGCTGTTGCTAAAGGTCATAATTATTGCAGGTTGCTCTAGTTTATTGCTCCTAACCTGGGAGTATTCCCTTTAAAAGGTTCAATTTTCATAAAGCTTTTTCTGCTCTTTGGAACAGCCATAATTTAGTGCACCAAATTAATTGAAGAAGCTAAAATTTTATACATAGTTAACTACACCTTCAAGTACTATTTGGTACTTAGAGAAAAGGTCCCCAATGGACATTTTCCTGTACAAGTCATGCTGCACTGATAAATTGGTGCCTGTTCACAGACTTTTTCTCCTTCAAATATTTAAGTTTAGCAATGATAACAGTTAGCCAAGTGGAGAATGTTTCTAAGAAAAAACATTCAATTCTGCTCTAGGATATCTGACAGAGAAATGGAAGTGACTTTAACTTCCTCCAGGTAGATGAGTCAATGGTTATATTATCCACTCTTCAACTCATGCTAAATGAGTGAGGGTTCCTAAGAAGCTATCCATATTCTTCCAATAGGTTAGAACTGTTTAGAAGAAGCAGTTACTCAACACAATTGTTGATGACATCATTACTTATATTGTTCAGGTGGGGAAGCTCACCCAATACACTCTTTCAAACCCCTGGGAAGAAATATTTTAAAAAGTTTCATACATATTTCTGACCACTGTGAGAAAGGGACGGAGCCCTGATTGGGAAGTCGAGTTATGGACTCTGGGTCTAGCTCTGCCATCAACTCCTTATGTGAGCTTGGACATGGTCCTTCCCAAATACTTTCTGTTTCCACCTCTGCAGGACTATAATCTTTGCCAGTTACCTCTACATACTGCAAGGAGATTGTAAATAAAGTCCACACAATGATTGCTCATAGCAGCATTATTCATAATAGTACAAAAATGGAAACAACCCAAATGTTGATCAATTGGTGAATGGATGTACAAGACAGAGTATGTCAACATAATGAAATATTATTCGATCATAAGTAGGAATGAAGTTCTGATACATGTAACAACATGGATGAAGCTTTACTACATCATGCTAATTAGAAGAAGAGAGAGACAAAAGGCCTGCTTTATTTATATTAAATGTGCAGAATAGGCAAATACATAGAGACAGACAGTAGATTAGTAATCACTAGAAGGTGGGGGAGTGGCAGGCACAGATTTCCTTTGGGGGATGATGAAAATGTTTTGGAATTAGATGGTGGTGATGGTTGTACAACTTTGTGAATATACTACTAAAAACCACTAAATTATACACTTTAAAACAGGGATGTCAGACTCATTTTTACCAGGTACCACATCAGCCTTACAGTTGCCATCAAAGGGCCAAAGTAATTTTAGGACTGTATAAATGTAACTATTCCTTAACTAGGAGCAAGGAGTTCAGTGCTGCTGCCAGGTAGAAACAAGGTACTGGGCTGGATAAAACAATGTGGAGAGCCAGATTTGGCCCTTGGGACTTGTGTTTGCCACTTGTGCTTTAAAAGAAAAGAATCACCAGAGTAGCTTGTTGAAAGTATGGATTCCAGTCCCCTCCCTTATAGATTTGGCAATCAGAAAGGCAGAGGCTGGTACTGAATAATATATATATTTAACGGTTGGACAGGTAACTCTAATTGTCAGATAAGCTTATAAAAACACTGTTGTGATGACCTTTTCCTAAGGATCCTTCAAGATCTCTATTACTTGATGCGTTTTCTATTTGCATTACCTATTTCTTTACCCATGTGCCACATTCTGTGCCATTGAATCAATGTACTAAATAACCCCCTAGAGAGGTAGAGGTGGGAGGTAGAGATAGTCCTCATCCTTGTCGAATTTACATGTAGTACTATGAGGACAGGGGTTGCTTCTAAATGCATTCTAAATTTTAACGCACATTCTATTAAACAACCAAAATGCCATCATGTGTCACTTAATGATGAGGATACCTTCTGAGAATTGAGTCTTTAAGTGATTCCATCATTGAGTGAACATTATAGTGTGCACTTACATAAACCTAGATGGTATAGCTTACTATGGACCTAGGCTGTATATACAATATTATACAACCACCATCCACTATGTGGTCCATCATTGACAGAAAAGCAGGGGACTTAAAAAAAAAAAAGAGGAAGACTGCCCTAATTCCCAGAATGCCGTAAAGCCGTAACCATGCAAATAGGCTTCAGCCACTTGGCACCCTTATATATGACCCAACCATCTGTATTGAAGGAAACAGGTTTTTATTAACAGGGGCCCAACCTTGGGGAGGCTGAGAGCACTCCTTCTCTGAGCCCTCCTCTCAATGATACCCAGAACTTCTCTTACTACCCAAAAGGCTACAAGCCAAAACCATACCCAGAAGTTTCCCAAATCGTTATCTGTCCATCAGCTTGTCACACAAGCAGATCTCTGTCTTCTCTGGAATGTGCACTTGTGCGTTTCAGAGTTGCCATCCTCTCTAAGCAGCTCTCTCCTTCCATATTTGGGGTATGCAGTTCTAAGCCTCTATGTAGCAATGCAGGAACCCATGTGCCATGTTTTATTGTCCCAGAGGGTGGAGCCAAGGGAGGTACAAGTCCCTGCATGGGACCCTGCTTCCAGGAGTAGGCTTCTATTCTCTGTGAGGTGTAAGCCCCTGGTGGGACCAGCATCTGTGTGGCCCCAGAGTGATCCTGTTTGTGCAGGGAGCAGGGCCAAAGGCCCAGAACATCCAAATGCCAAAAGGCCAGAGACAGAGCTTGCACCAAGCTCCACAGACGCATGCCAAGAGAGCAACTTCTTAGTACCGAGTTCCCATACTGAGAGAGACAGAGAAAGAAAGAGCTTCCCTATGCCATTTCTTTTAAAAATGTCCTCCCACAACCCTGCATACACAGGAATCCATTGGGCGTGCCCAGCTTTCCCTAAGGTGTCGTGTCCATGTCCACCATTTTTGTTAGCTCCCCAGTGTCTTTGACCCTCTTTTGGTTGCCATCTTTACTCAGAGGGAAAATCCTCAACCTTGTACAGGCACACATGCACCTGTTCATCCAGAGTTGAACATCTGGCCACCACAGCTCACACAGTAGCTGTATGAGCTCCACCCCACTATGCCTGCTATGTCATGAGTGACTCAAAAAATGCACATTCTCACAGTATTGTTTCCCTCAGGCAGCAGCCTCCTTCACAGCCTCTCTTTTCAGGAAGATACTGAGTGTTTTATTCTGCCTTTGTCATGCACATGTGCCCTAAACTCCATCAGCACCCTTTCCTACCCCCTGCCTTTTTGCTTTGGTGAGAGTCTCTCCTGTTTTCCCAAGGTCTCCCCTATTTTCCAGGGACCTCTGGTTTAATTAATCTCATTACAAAGTAAGGTAATCTGTTTCCTTCTTTGGAAGAAATGTTTTTTTTTAAAGCAAGATTACTTTCAGATTCCTTAGGGTTCCTAGGATTTTGACTAGTTGTTGAATGAATACTTTCAGTATAGAGATGTGTCTACTACAAATTATAGAATAAGAAGGTATTCTCAGACTACTAAATACTTGGACTGTAGATTGTTTTATTGTGACAAGCTAGAATTAAGACTGGAAGTCTCTCCTCTTTACTGTTTTTTTTTTTTTGTGTGTGCTGAAAGAGATAAGAGCGAGGGTGAGCTTGGTAATTCACACCTGTTACTATGGTGTCACACCTGCAATTATGGAGAAGTAAGTCAATGGTAGTAGGAAACATGTGAGAACTTACCTCAAGGGTAGCAGAGTTCAGATGGATTAATATTGTTCAGATCATATGTAATAGAATCCTTGATTGCATAGAACTGGGAAAATTGAAATTGGAAAAACCCTGTAGTGCCTTATTCTTGGAACTGAGACTGTTAAAGATGTCCTTTAAGTCTAGTTTAATTTTATCAAGCATTGCTTGTGTATACATTATCATTTTTCTCTTTAATTAAAATCTGAAGAAGTGGTAATAAAGTCATGAGATATCACAATATTATGATGAGAAAAAGAGACATATTGCTTATTTCTCACATTTTTCTCATGTAAATGAATGTCCTTCCTTCTCTAATTGTTACCTTGTGATTTTGTGTCACAGTTTAATGTCTCAGGTGTAATAATTCTGAAATATAGGTTGCTGAGTATCTCTAAGTGTGGAGAATACATATAAAATAAAATGTGTTTTTAGCCCATGGTTAATTCCTGGATGCCCATGAATGGAGATGGAGTGCTGAAAAAGACTTAGGATTTGTGGGGAGCAGAACCTGCATAGGAATCCCAGTTATGCCCTACAGGTAACAAACATTCATTGTTAAGCTGTTGCTATTTTTAACTTATTCAAGATATGAGCATGTGTAACATACTTAACCTTTCTGAAATTTGGTTTTGTCACCTGTGAAATGGAAATAATAACTACTACTCACTACATGCTGGAAAGTGTTCTGAGTTCCTTACATATATGAATTACCTTTCTCATAAAAACAACTCTACCACAGCAAACATTTTATTCAGTGGACAAAAAATAAAAATGTTTCCCTTAATATCCAGAACAAGACAGGGACATTCACTTTCACCAATCTTTTTTTTTTTTTAATCCTCACCCAAGCACATGCTTATTGATTTTAGAAAGAGAGGAAGGGAAGGAGAAAGATAGGGGGAAATACATCAATGTGACAGAGAAACATTAATCAGTTGCCTCTCATACACTCCTCGTCCAAAGACCAAACTTGCAGTCTAGCCATGTGCCCTGACCAGGAATCAAACCTGCTACCATTTGGTTTATGGGATGATGCTCCAACCAACTGAACCACACCAGCCAGGACATGCTTTCACTACTCTTGTTCAACACAGTACTAGAAAGCTTAGCCACAGAAATCAGATATAAAGAGAAATAAAAGGCATCAGAATTGTAAAGGAAGAAGTAAAACTGTCATTATTTGCAGATTACATGATATTGTATGTAGAGGATCCTAAAGATTCAGTAAAAAACTACTGGAACTAATAAATAAATTTAGGAAACTAGAAAGATACAAAATAAATATTCAGAAACTGGCAGCATTTTTACACAGCAGTAATGAAATATCAGAAAGGGGGAATTAAGAAAACAATCCCATTTATAATTGCATACAAATAATAAAATATCTAGAAATAAACTTAACCACAACTTGTGGCCAAGATGGAGGTGTACGTAGATACACTTTGCCTCTTCACACAACCAAAAGAAGGACAACAACAAATTTAAAAACATAAAATAACAAGAACTGCCAGAAAATTGCACTGTATGAAAGTCTGACAACCAAGGACTCAAAGAAGAAACATTCATTCAGACTGGTAGGAGGGACAGAAATGAGCAGCTGGGGTGGAGAAGACTCTCAGAAAGGCAGCAGCTGGAGGACCAGGGTGGGCAGGGTGGCTGCTGGCAGAAGGTGCAAGGCAGCAGCTGGTGGAGTGGGCAGTCCCACATTTCCATGTGGATAAACTGGGAGGAACAACTGGGGAACAAGACAGATTGTGCAACCCAGGGTTCTAGTGTGGGGAAATAAAGCCTCAAAATCTCTGGCTGAAAAAAAAAAGCCTGTAGTGGTTGAGGCTGCAGGACAAACTCCCAGCCTCACAGAAGTGTTCATTAGAGATACCCATACAGTTCTAGAGTGTACAAAAGCCAGCCCACCCAGAAATCAGCACCAGAAGGACCCAATTTGCTTGTGGGTAGTGGAAGAAATGACTAAAAGCTGGACAAGAGCTGAACAAGTGGCATTGTTCCCTTTCAGACCCTTGCCCCACATGCAGCAACAAGGACTGTCCCACACTAGCAAATACCTAAGACTTCACCCCTTACTTCATAACAGGCACACCAAGACAAAAAGATATGGCTCAAATGAAAGAACAGATCAAAGCTCCAGAAATAATACAACTAAGTCATGAAGAGATAGCCAGCTTATCAGATGCAGAGTTCAAAACACTGGTAATCAGGATGCTCACAGAAATGGTTGAGTATGGTTGCAAAATAGAGGAAAAAGTAAAGGCTATGAAAAGGAAAATGTATAGGCAATCAACAGTAAAGAGAAGGAAACCAGGACTCAAATAAATGGTTTGGACCAGAAGGAAGAAATAAACTTTCAACCAGAACATAATGAAGAAATAAGAATTCAAGAAAATGAAGAGAGGTTTAGGAGCCTCCAGGACATCTTTAAACACTCCAAAATCTGGATAATAGGGGTTCCAGAAGGAGAAGAACAAGAGCAAGAAGTTGTAAACTTATTTGAACAAATAATGAAGGAAAATTTCCCCAATCTGGCAAAGGAAATAGACTTCCAGCAAGTCCAGGAAACCCAGAGAATCTCAAACAAATTGGACCCAAGGAAGCACACACCAAGGCACATGATAATTACATTACCTGTGATTAAATATAAGGAGAGAACCTTAAAAGCAGCAAGAGAAAAGGAGACAGTTACCTACAAAGGAGTTCCCATAAGACTATCAGCTGATTTCTCAAAAGAAATCCTGAAGGCAAGAAGGGGCTGGAAGAAACTACTCAGAGTCATGAAAGGCAAGGAACTACAGCCAAGATAACTCTATCCAGCAAAGCTATAATTTAGAATGGAAGGGCAGATAAAGTGCTTCACAGATAAGGTCAAGTTAAAGGAGTTCATCCTCACCAATCCCTTATTTTATGAAATGTTAAAGGGAATTATCTAAGAAAAGGAAGATCAAAAATACAAATAGTAAAATCACAACAAACTCACAACTAGCAACAGCTGAACCTAAAAAAATAATTAAGCAACTAGAACAGGGACAAAATCACCAAAATAGAGTTACATGGATGGTCATCAGGAGGGAGAGGGAAGGAGAGAATGGGGTGAAGAGGTACCAGGAATAAGATGCATAATTGGCAGGCACAAAATAGACAGAGAGAGGTTAAGATACAATAGGAAATGGAGAAGCCAAAGAATTTATATGTACAACCCATGGCCATGAACTAAGGTGAGGGGTGGTGAATGCTGGATGGTGAGGCAGTGCAGGATGATAAAGGGTAGAAAAAAAATTAGGACAACTGATTAGCAATGAAATATACTTAAAAATCAAAACCGTAATGAGATGTCAAAAATAATAATATTGTGATAAATATGCATGGAACCAGTTGAGTAATTGAAGCAGAAGAGGACCACTTTTAAAATATATGATTTTCTAACTACTTTGCTGTACATCTGAAATTAATACAGAATAATCCTAAATGTAAACTACAATTAATTTTTTTAATTAATAAAAATAGAAGAAAAATATTTATGTCATAGTTATGGTTGTGTGTCTACTCCCATTTTGCAGGGGAAGAAAAAGAAGGACAAAGAAGTTAAGTAACTTGTCTAGGTATGTAAGTTATTTAATCTCTCTGGGCCTTAGTTTCCTCATCTGTGAAATTGATAATAGTGCCAAATTTACAAGGTTATTGTTAGACTTAAGTGGGCTAAATAGATAAAGCCACTAGGAGCAATGCTTGGCACAGAATAAGTCCTCTATCTTTGCATTTTCTTATCTTTAAAGCACTGTGATTGGAACCAGGAGTCCAGGTAAACTGCTTGGGCAGGGGACCATGGAGTCAGTCCAGAAACCTAGATTTTGGGAATGTGTCTAATAAAGTAGGAACTGTGCAACTAATTGCTGAGGGTCTGGGCAGTAAACTAGGAATCAGGGGCAAAAATGCAGTTGCTTGGATCAACTAGGCTACTAAAGCAGGGCTTACGTCACTCTCATTCTCAAACACCTGCAGTGTCTCCCCACCACACTCAAAATAATATCATAAGTCCTTAAAGTGATTTTGGGCCTGGGCAATGTTTCAAAAACCATTCTGAAATAAAGAATCACCCACATTTTTTGTTAAAGGTTTTCAACTCTTGTGGGAAGATAGTAGCTCCTCATATCACATTTTTGTTCTCTTCTACCAGTCCTAGGGCAACTTCCATTCATTTTTCTTTTCTGATGAATTTAGTCTCTGTTTCACAGTCATTTTCTTCCTTCCTACTCCTGTATTAATTATTGACTGTGTCAATACCAATGTAGATGATCCTTCCAGCACCCTGACCTCTCAGTTCTTGACCTCTTCCCCTTTTCCACTGGACTTGTTCTGCAATTCTCACCCAGTCACTACACTAGCTTTTTTTGTTTGTTTTGTTTTGTTTTAATTTTATTTAATTGTTGTTGCAGTACAATTTTCTATCTTTTATTCCCATCACAACCCACCCACCAAACCCTCCCCTCTTCCCTCCCATTTCCACCCACCCCTAGTTTTTATCCATGTGTCCTTTATATTTGTTCCTGTAAACCCTTCCACTTTTCCCCTGAAATTCCCCTGAAATTCCCTCTCCTCTCCCCAGCTTTTCAATGACCAATATCTGTAATCCCTAAAGTTGCAGTTTTATTCATTCTATGCTCTTGCAGCCAGGTTTTATCTTTATGGATCATTCCCTTTAATACCCTATATCCCAGTTTTCCTTCAAACACAGCAGACCCTATAATTCATTACACCTACAAAATTTTCATTGTCTCTCTCCTACCTGATGTCCTCTCTTCCCTCCTCAATTCCATGGCCAAGCATTATAATTGCTTTCTGTATATACCATTCAAATTTTTTGCTCCCCTCTCATTTTGCTTAGCAAGACCACTACCTACTTACTTTACACCACTGCACTCATCTGACTTTACATGACTAAGAAATCCCCACAGTGATGCTTGTTGGTCTTACTTTCAATTCATAGCCATGATCTTCAAGTAGATTCTTAATATTGCTTAGCAACCATAACACTATTTGCCAGGTCCTTACTCTTTTACTATTCAAGATGACTATTTCATACCTCTCCTCATTCACTAAGCGTCCATCTCCTCCTTTCCATCTTCATTTTCAGGTGATAACCATGTTTCTTCTTCACTGAGAAAATAGAAGCAATCAGAAAATTTCTTCAGATTCCCACCATGACATCGACCTACCTGTCTTCCCTCCTATTAAGTTTATAAACTGTGTTAAATCTAATTGTCAACTCTTACTTCTCATCTTACTTGACTGCAACAGATTGTTGACACAGTTGAGTATTCCCTTCTCCTGCAAATGCTTTCATTACTTAATAGTCAGGGCACCCAAACTCCTAGGTTTTTTCTTCACTCTCTGGCTTCTCCCCCTCAATCTCCTTTGCTGACTCCCCCTTACCTCCCCAATCTTCAAATATGTTGATGGAGTTGCCTGGGATATCTTCTCTATCTATACCCATTTCCTTGGTGATCTCTGCCAGTCTCTTAACTTTAAGTACCATCAACATGCTGATAACTCCCAAATTTATGTATACAACCAAGATGTGACCATCCTGTATAAAAATGCAACCCTTCCATATCCAAAGTACTGCCAGTTGCACTTAGTAGGTTATGTTTTGCTTGCATTTTAGCATGGAATAATATTTAATATACTGCATGATTTTTAAAGATGTTTATTTTAAAATTTCCTCTATTGGAATAAGAGTTACACATTTTTTTTTCTCATGATGTGAACTTATAAGCTCTACAACACTGGTCTTTTTATGGTTCCTATGTAACATGACAAACACCTTCCAACCCCAGGGCCTTTGTACTTTATTTTCTATCTACCTGGAATGTTTTCTTCATGATTTGCTTGCTCAGTTTATTCAGGACAATAACTTAGTTTATGTGGTTTAGTTCAATTTATTCAGAAGTAATACATATTCAAAACTATGCATAAAAGACACTCTGAGAAGTCTTTCCTGTCCCCATCATTCTCTATTCCCTACCTGCCTTATTGTTTTTCATAGCACTTCTCACTATCTTTACTTAAGTAATGTTTTTATCTTTGTGTAGATTGCACTGTAAAAATAATAATATAATAGCTAACACTTTCTAATTGCCAGATAATAAATGATTTGCATATAATACTTTTTCAATCTTCAGAATAACTCTAACATCTTTATTGTTACCATTTTCACTTTACAGATGTGGAAACTGAGGCAAAAAGAGATTAAGTAGCTAGCACCTAGAATATTAAGATACCAAGAGCAGAATTGTTACTAAGGACAGGACATGCCAGGGTAAAAAACAAAACAGCCCTGGAAGGTGTGGCTCTGTGGATTGAGTGCTGGCCTGAGAACCAAAGTGTCTCTGGTTCAATTCCCAGTCTAGGGCACGTGCGTGGGTTGCAGGCCCGGTCCCCAGTGGAAGGTGCTTGGGAGGCAACCATACATTGGTGTTTCTCTCCCTCTCTTTCTCCCTCTCTTCCCCTGTCTAAAAAACCAATAATGTATTTAAAAATTTCATATACTATGAAGTTCATTGGCTTTTAAACTTTTTTTAAGTGACTGAAGCTCTTTCTCAAAAGCAATCTCCTGTGGAAGCTCACTATGGCACATTACAAAACAGGGGCTTCACTGTTGGGTGCTGAGGTGGAAGGCCATGTGAACCCCAAGTGAGTACTGCCCCCAGAAAGCTCCTGACTAAACCCAACACCTCCTTTTATAAAAGAGATTTTTGAGTCTATAAAGCATCATGGACACTCTACATTTCCTATACCCAGCAACAGACTTGGTCTCAGTACAGAGAGGGCAACTGAATCACCAGCTCAGGTTTTATGGCCTCCAAGTAGAAGTCTGGAGACCCTAGCAGCAAGAAACCAGGTGATATTTAAACCAAGAGAGTGAGGAAGGGATCCATCACAACTACACCACATATAGCTGAGGCTCAATGTCATCCCAGTCAGAATAATGGCCAGGCTGCTTCTCCCTTTGTATTATTAGCAACTCATCATTTTAATGAAAGTTTTAGGCTGAGTTTGAGTGAGTCAAAAACATGTAAAGGTCTCTGATTCTATAGCTCTATATCACCTACATTCTAAAGCAGAGGAACTGTTGAAGATATTATAAGTCACCAATTTACAGGATACACTGTTGGGGACCACTCTGTGTGATTCCAGAGATTGCAGTCCTATGAGAGCAGGCTCTGAATGGGGCTAGTAAGTCTCGCTGAAAAACCAGGTAACTCAGGTGGCAGAGATGACCCGACTCTAACACCAAGGGTTCCATGGGAATCAGGCCTGAAATATAAATTGTTTCCTTTGAAGCTTGCTCTGTTTTGCTTTGTATGGCTGTCAATATAAACTGGATTATTAATTCCAAGACATAAGGAGTAAACTCCTTATATCATGAAACACGTCTTAAAGATGATCTAGCATCAGCATGACTAACAGACCCTGACCTATGACAAATCTCTGTGTTCCTTCAACTGTTATCTACAGATCATATCTGTGTTTGCATTACTATAGTCTTTTGACATTCATTGATGAGCTCTATGCATGGATGCTGTATTCACCTACACATACAATTCCCAACAAAAGCCGTTTGGGTAAAGGGTTTGGGGCATTCCCCACTAAAGGGAACTGCCACCCTCTTTCCCATTAGAACAACCAGATTGTGTCTGAGATGACTTAGTTCTTATCCACGGCACGTGGGAGAGCTCTACTGGACAGAGTTCCTCCTCAATACACAAAAGTAAATTCAAGTTGGGTAAAAGACTTAAATATAAGTCATGACACCATAAAAGTCCTGGAGGGGAATATTGGCAGGAAGATCTCACATATTCCACTCAACAATATTTTCATCGATATGTCCCCTAGAGCAAGGGACAAAAAGTAATAATAAACAAATGGGACTCATCAAAATAAAAAGCTTTTGCATGACTAAAGAAAACAGCACTAAAATGAAAAGAGAACAAAACATATGGGAAATACATTTGCAAGTGATACTTTGGACAGGGATTTGATCTCCAAAATAGTTAAAGAACATGCATGACTCCACTCCAGGAAGACAAACAACCCAATTAAAAAATGGGCAAAGACCTGAACAGAGACTTCTCCAAGGGGGACATACAGAGGGCCAGAGATATATGAAAGGATGCTCAGCATCATTAGCCATCAGAGAGATACAAATTAAAACCACAAAGAGATACCACTTCACAATGGTCATAATGGCCATCATAAACATATCAACAAACAATAAGTGCTGGTGAGGTTGTAGAGAAAAGGGGACCCTAGTACACTGTTGGTGGGAATGCAGACTGGTGCAGCCACTGTGGAAAACAGTATAAAACTTCCTCAGAAAACTGAAAATGGAAGTGCTTTTTGATCTGGCAATTCCACTGATGGGATTATACCCTAAGCATTCTGAAATACCAATTCAAAACAACCTATGCACCCCAATATTCATAGCAGCAAAATTTACAATAGCTAAGTGCTGGAAGCAACCTAAGTGCCCATCAGTAAATGAGTGGATTAAAAAAAATGACTATGGTACATTTGCACAATGTAATACTACACAGCAGAAAGAAAGAAGGAGCTCCTACTCTTCACCACAGCATGAATGGAACTGGGGGCTATTATGCTAAGTGAAATAAACCAGGCACTAAAAGACAAATACCATATGATCTCACATATAAGTGGAACCTAATAAAAACAAACAAACAAACAAACAAACAAACAAGCAAAATATAACCAGAGACACTGAAATTTAGAACAAACTGGCAGTAACCAGAGGAGAGGGGAGAAAGGGATAATAGGGGAAGGTCTATCAAAGCACTTGTATAAAGGACCCATGGACCAAGCCAAAGGGGGTAGTGTCAAAGGTGGGAGGTGAGGATGGGTGGGGTGGGGGGCATGGTGGTGTGAAAATGGAGACAATTGTACTTGAAAAACAATAAAAAATAAATAAATACTATAAATCACTCCTAAATGCCTCAGTTCAAATGTTATTTTAGTATACAAATTATAGTCATAAAGCATATGGAAGCACATTAAATATCTAGTACAAAAGTCTCCATGTAAATATAAAATAGGATAGACATTCAGCTAAGATGGAGGCGTAGGTAGACACACTGTGCCTCCTCACACAACCAAATTAGGGACAACAAAAATTTAGAAACATAAAAAACAACCAGAACTCACAGAAAATTGAACTGTACAGAAGTCTGACAACCAAGGAGTTAGACACATTCATCCAGACTAGTAGGAGGGGCAGAGTTGGGTGGCCAGGTGGAGTCAAGAGCTGGGCGGAGAGGGGTTGCAGCAACAACAACAACAATAACAACAACAACAACAACAAAAAGCAGTGGCTTGTGGACACTGAGGCACAAGGCAGTGGCTGAGGGACCCAGGCATGCAGGCAGCAGCTGGCAGACACAGTGAGGAGTGCAGGGTGACTGGCTGACCAAGAGGTCCCACATTTGCTCATAGACAAACCAGGTGAATCTGAGCAGCAAGACAGACTGCACAGACCAGGATCCCAGCACCAGGAAATAGAGCCTCAAAACACCTATTGAAAACACCTGTATGGGTTGAGGCTCAGGAAGAGACCCTCAGGCTCACAGGAGAGTTTGTTGGAGAAACCCACAGGGTCCTAGAATGTACACAAGCCCACCCACCTGGGAATCAGCACCAGATGGGCCCAATTTACTTCTAGGAAGTGACGGAAGGGACTGAAATCCGAGAGAGAGTGGAGCAAGCACCATTGTTCCCTCTCACATCCTTGCCCCACAGACAGCGTCACAGCCCAGCAACTGGGTTGATCCACCCTGGTGAACACATAAGGCTCCATCCCCCATACTTAACAGGCAAGACAAGACCAAAAAGAAAGAATGGCTCACTTGGCTGGCATAGCTCAGTGGATTGAGTGCGGGCTGCGAACCAAAGTGTCGCAGATTCAATTCCCAGTCAGAAAACATGCCTGGGTTGCAGGCCATGGACCCAGCAACTGCACATTGATGTTTCTCTCTCTCTCTCTCTCTCTCTCTCTCTCTCTCTCTCTCTCTCTCTCTCTCTCTCTCCCCCCATTCCCTCTCTAAAAATAAATAAATAAAATCTTTAAAAAAAGAAAGAAAGAAAGAAAAAGAAAGAAAGAAAGGCTCAAATGGAAGAAGATCAAAGCCCTAGAGAAAATACTTTCAAGCAACAAAGAGATAGCCAACCTATCAGATGCACAGTTCAAAGCTCTGGTGATCAGGATGCTAACAGAATTGGTTAATTTTGGTTGCAAATTAGATGAAAAAATGAAGGCTACACTAAGTGAAATGAAAGAAAACATACAGGGAATCAATAACGATGGGAAGAAAACTGGGACTCAAATCAACAGAGTGGACCAGAAGGAAGAAAGAAACAACTAAACAGAAAAGAATGAAGAAATAAGAATTCAAAAAAAAAAAAAATGAGGACAGGCTTAGGAACCCCCAGGGCATCTTTAAACATCCCAACATCTGAATTATAGGGGTACCAGAAGGGGAAGAGGAAGAGCAACAAGTGGAAAACTTCTTTGAACAAATAATAAAAGAGAACTTCCCCAATCCGGCAAAGGAAATAGACTTCCAGGAAGTCCAGGAAGGTCAGAGTCCCTAAGAAGTTGGACCCAAGGAAGAACACACCAAGGCACATCATAATTACATTACCCAAAATTAAAATAAAGGAGATAATTCTAGAAGCAACAAGAGATAAGGGAACAGTCACCTACAAAGGAGTTCCCATCAGACTGTCAGCTGATTTTTCAAAAGAGACCTTACAGGCAAGAAGGGGCTGCAAGAAAGTATTCAAAGTCATGAGAGACAAGGACCTACATCCAAGATTGCTCTATCCAGCAAAGCTTTCATTAAAAATGGAAGGGCAGATAAAGTGCTTCTCAGATAAGGTCAAGTTAAAGCAGTTCATTATCACCAAGCCCTTATTTTATGAAATGTTAAAGGGACTTATCTAAGAAAAAGAAGATAAAAAAAACGTATAGTAAAATGACAGCAAACTCACAATTATTAACAACCACACAGAAAGCAAAAACAAAAATGAAATAAGCAAATAACTAGAACAGGAGAAGAACCACAGAAATGGAGATCACATGGAGGGTTAGCAACAGGGGAGTGGGAGCATGAGAGAAGAGGGGAAGGTACAGAGAATAAGTAGCATAGATGGTAGGTAGAAAATAGACAGGGGGAAGACAAGAATAGTATGGGAAATGTAGAAGCTAAAGAACTTATGACACATGGACATGAACTAAAGGGGGGAATGTGGGTGGGAGGGGGTGTGCAGGGTGGAGGGGAATGAGGGAGGAAAACGGGACAACCGTAATAGCATAATCAATAAAATAAAATAAAATTTAAAAAATAGAGAACATTTTACAAGGAAAAAATTGGGAAAACTATATAAAATAAGAGTGAGTGAATGTGGTCAACATTTTAAGAATTTTTGGCCAATATTTGGAGGGCCCCTCTGAATTCCATAACCAGGAATTTCACTGTTTTAATTATGAAAGAAATAAGTATATGAATGTATATATGTGCCCATCTGGTGGAAATTGATAATAGTCATATTTTTGTCTTGTTCTCTATATTTCCTAATACTCCCCCAGCTCAATTTTAAGTACATTGTCTGACTTGACCATTACTTACCTTAGGGTTTCTTACATATTGGAAATCAGAAGTTGTCCTGCATTGCCTTCTTGTCAGGACTGAGCCATAAAAAGAACTCAAAGAGGTATGGCTGCAGGAGCATGTGAAAGAGCTGTATATTAGACTGACTTGCTAAAGAGTCAAGTCTCCCAGAGCAGCTATAGCACTGAAGAAAGAAACCATTCTCTCAGGAAATGCTACTGTCATGACCAGGAGTACTGCTCAATGATTTGGTGTTACCTAAATCCATAGATATTTTGTCAAATCCCATGTGATAGAGTCTTCAAGGATGACTGAGTTTGTATAGCCTACCATTCCAACAGTGTAGGACCTGAGAAACGGAATTAAAAAACAAACAGCTGTCAGAGCACAGGGTAATTGGGGGTGGGTGGGTAAAAAAGAAGTTGAAGGAATTGAGCAAAGCAACCAAACAACCAAACAACCAAACTCATAGACACAAACAACAGTATGGTGCTTATCAGATTTAAAGGGGTGGGTAGAAGAAGGTATTGCTGGGATAAATGGTGACAGAAGGAGACTTGACTTTGGATTATTATTGAATTGTACACTTGAATCATTTGAAATTTTATTATCTAATGCCCAATGTCACTTCAATAAATTCAACTTAAAAAGATTGTTTAAAGAGAAAACTAAAAACTTAATATCGAAAAATCTTAAACTGCAGACCAAATCTGTGCCCATCTCTGAACATAAATGGGAATGAAGGTCTCAGCCTGGGCTCTATGCTTTACTTTTGCTCATCTCTTTCATTTCTTTTATTTGTCAATTATAGCCTATTACATCCTTTTTTATTACATGGTTAATACAAGCATTCATATTTGTTTTGTAAGATTCTGAAGTTACCATTGCTTCTATCAAGATCCAACTCAAGAATGAGGTTTCCCTGAAATCTTACCCACCCTGATCCATGTTAGATAGATTAATGTTTGCATCTTCAAACTTTAGATGTGAGTTTTCTCCCCATTACCAAGCTTCACTATCTATACCTTTAAAATCATTCTGTACTTCTGTTGATTAGGTTCTACTTATAGGTGAGATATATGGTATTTGTCTCTTACTGCCTGGCTTATTTCACTTAGCATAATGCTCTAGAGTCCCATCCATGACATTGAGAAGACAAGGAGTTCTTTCTTTCTCTCTGTTACATAACATATAACATTGTGTAAAATACCACAATTTTCTGATTCACTCATTTTACTGATGGGCACTTAGGTTTCTTCCAGCACTTGACTATTGTAAATTGTGCTGCTATGAATATTGGGGTGCATAGGTTCTTTTAAATTGCTGTTTTGGGATTTTAGGGTATAATCTCAGCAGTGGAATTACCAGATCAAAAGGCAGTACCATTTTTAGTTTTCTGAGGAAATTGCATACTGTTTTCCACAGTGGCTGCACAAGTCTGCATTCCCACCAACAGTGTACTAGGGTCCCCTTTTCTCCACAACCTCACCAGCACTTATTTTTTGTTGATATGTTTATGATGGCCATTATGACCATTGTGAAGTAGTATCTCTTTGTGGTTTTAATTTGTATCTCTCTGATGGCTAGTGATGCTTAGCATCCTTTCTTATGTTTCTGGGTCCTCTGTATGTCCTCCTTAGAAAAACGTCTGTATAGATACTTTGCCCATTTTTTAATTGGGTTGTTTGTCTTCCTGGTGTGGAACCATGTGAGTTCTTTATATATTTTAGACACCAAATCCTTGTCACAAGTATCATTGGCAATGTATTTTCCCATATGGTTGGTTCCATTTTCATTTTGCTAAGGTTTTTATTAGCCATGCAGAAGCTTTTTAATTTGATGATGTCCCATGTGTTTATTCTTTCCTTTATATCCCTTGCTCTAGGGGACATATTGGTGAAAATATTGTTATGTGGAATATATTATTTTTTCCTGCCTGTGTTCTCCTCTAGGACTTCTATGGGGTCATGATTATATTTAAGTCTTTTATACATCTTGAGTTCATTTTTGTGTATGGTGTAAGTTGGTGGTCGAGTTTCATTTGATTTCCATGTAGCTGTCCAGTTCTCCTGAAATTATTTAAGGAAGAGGCTACATTTCCTCCATTTTATGCTCCTGCCTCCTATGTCAAATATTAATTGACCATCAATACACGGGGTTATTTCTGGTCTCTCTATTCAGTTCCATTGATTTTTGTGTTTGTTCTTAGGCCAGAGCAGACTATTTTGATTATAGTGGTCTTGTAATATAGTTTAATATCAGGTATTATGATTTCTCCTACTTTTTCCTTCTTTCTTAAAATTGCTGAGGCTCTTTGGAGTCATTTATGGTTCTATATAATTTTTTGAAATGTATGTTCTATATCAGTGAAATACTATTTTTATTGTAATAAGGATTGCATTGAATGTATAGATTGCTTTGAGTAGTATATACATATTGATGATGTTAATTCTGATGCATGAACACAAATTATGCTTCCATTTATTTGTATAATTCTTAATTTCTTTTTTTAAAAAACTATTTATTTATTTTTAGAGAGGGACGAAAGTGGGAAAGAGAGAGAGAGAAACATCAATGTGCAGTTGTTGGGGGCCGTGGCCTGCAACCCAGGCATGTGCCCTGGCTGGGAATTGAACCTGCGATGCTTTGGCTTGCAGCCTGCACTCAATCTACTGAGCTATGCCAGCCAGGGACTGTAATTCTTAATTTCTTTTTCTCTGTTTGACAGTTTTCTGAGTAGAGATTTTTTTACCTCCTTGGTAAGGTTTATTACTAAGTTCTTTATTTTTCTTGTTGCTATAGGAAATACGATTATTTTCCTAATTTTTGTTTCTGATACTTTGTTGTCAGTGTAAAAAATGCCTTTGATTTCTGAATATTGACTTTGTATCCCACTGTTTTGCCAAATTCACTTATTACATCAAGTAGTTTTTTTGGTGGAATCTATAGTGTTTTCTCTCATATCATTTGCAAACTGTGACACTATCGCTTCCTCCTTTCTAATCTGTATGCCTTTTATTTTTTTCCACATTTTAAAAAATATTTTATTTATTTATTTTTAGAGAAGGAAGGGAGAGAGAAGGTGGGAGAGAGAGAGAGAAAGAGAGAAACATCAATGTGGGGTTGCTGGGGGCCATGGCCTGCAACCCAGGCATGTGCCCTGACTGAGAATCGAACCTGCGATGCCTGGTTCGCAGCCCGCGCTCAATCCACTGAGCTACGCCAGCCAGGGCTTTTTTTTTCACATTTTTTATTGTTGTTCAAGTACACTTTCCTCCAGTTTCTTCCTCCCACTTTCCCTACCCCAACCATTTCCACTTCCCACCCTTAATCCTACCCCCATTTGGTTTTGTCCATGTGTCCTTCATACATGTTCCTGAAAACCCTCCTCCTTTTCCACTCATTATACTTTTCTTGTCTTATCATTGTGGCTAGAACTTCCAATACTATATTGAATAGAAGTGGTAAAAGTGGACATCCTTTTCTTGTTCCTGATCTTAGTGGGAAAGCTTTTAGTTTTTTCCCATTGAGTATGACTTTGGCTGTATATGCCTCATATTTTACCTTTATCATTTTGAGGTATGCTCCCTGTACTTCCACTTTCCCTAGTGTGTTTGTCATAAATGGGCGCTGTACTTTATCAAATGCTTTTTCAGCATCTATTGCCATGATCATGTGATTTTTGTCTTTTTTGTTTGTTTGTTTATGTGATGTATTCTGTTTTTTTTTTTTTTTTGAGTAGTGAATGTTGTATCATCCTTGCATCTCTGGGGTGAATCCTGCTTGATCATGGTGTATGATCTTTCTAATGTATTCTTGGATGCAGTTTGCCAATATTTTGTTGAGGATTTTAGCATCTATGTTCATCAGTGATATTTGTCTCACCTTTTCTTTTTTTGTTGTGTCTTTATCTACTTTTGAAATCAGGATGATACTGCCATCATAAAAAGAATTTGGGAGTCTCCACTCTTCTTGGAATTTTTTGGAATAGCCAGAGAAAGATAGAGATGGCTCTTCCTTAAATGCTTTTTAAAATTCCACAAAAACATCCTGTCCAGGGCTTCTGTGTTTCATGTGTTTTTTGACTACTGCTTCAATTTCACTAGCTGTTATTGGTCTGTCTAGGCTTTCTGAGTTTTCTTGATTCAGTTTTGGAAAATTATATGTTTCCCAAAATTTGTCCATTTCACCTAGGTGTTCAAATTTCATAGCATATAGATGTTTTTAATAATTTCTTACAATACTTTGTGTCTCTGTGGTATCAGTTGTAATCTCTCCTCTTTCATTTTGATTTTGTTTATTTGGGTCCTTTCTCTCTCTCTCTCTCTCTTTTTTGTTGAGGAGTCTGCTTAAAAGCTTGTTGAATTTGTTTATCTTTTTAAAGAACCGGCTCCTAGGTTCATTGATCCTTTGGATTGTTTTTCTCCTCTCTGTATCATTAAATTCTGTTCTGATCTTGATTATGTCCTTCCTTCTGCTTGCTCTGGGCTTTGTTTCTTTTGTTGTTGTTGTTGTTGTTGTTGTTGTTGTTCCTGCATTTCCTGTAGATGTTGCATTAGGTTCTTTATGTGAAATGTTTCTATCTTTTTTTAGGTAGTCTTCTATTGCTGAGAACTTCCCTCTCAGGACTGTCTTTGCTGGATTCCATAGATTTTGGAGTGTTATAAAATGTATGTTGGTTTTCATTTGCTTCCAGAAACTTTGTTTTCTTCCTTCAACTCATTATTAAACCATAATTTTTTAAATAACATGCTATTCATCCTCTGTGAATTTGAATGTTTTTGAGTTATTTCTTTCAGGTTGATTTATAGTTTCATGCCCTTGTGTTCTGAGGAAATGCTTGATATGATTTCAATTTTCTTGATTTTGTTGAGGCTTATTTTGTTTCCTATTTGTAGTCAATCTTGGAAAATGTTCCATGTGCATTTGAAAAGACTGTGTAATTTCCTTCTTTTGAATGAAAACATCTATATCTATATCTATATTGATATCCATATAGATACAGATATAGATATAGATGATATAGATGGATATATAATCAGTTAACTCAATTTGATCTAGTGTGTGGTTCATTGCCATAATATCCTTGATTAATACTTTGTTTGGGAGATCTATCCATTATTCACAATGGTGTGTTAAAATCCCCTATTATAAATGTGTTGCTGCCCATAAGTTTCTGCAGGTCCCCCAGGATTTTCTTTATATATTTAGGTACTCCTATGTTGGCTGCATATATGTTAACAATATTTACGTCTTCTTGATGGAGTATTCCCATAATTATTAGGAAGTATCCTTCTGTGTCTCTTTTTATGGCCTTTGTTTTGAAGTCTGTTTTGTGTGATATAGGTGTTAGTCCTCCAGCTTTTTGCCCCTGTCCATTTCTTTGGAATAGATTCTTCCAACCGTTCACTTTCAGGGTGTGTAGGTCTTTTGTTCTAAAGTAGGTCTCTTATAGGCAGCATGTATGTGAGTCATGTTTTCATATTCACTCAGCAACCCTTTATCTTTTGATTGAATCATTTAATCCATTTACTTGAAAGTTATTACTGATAGGTACTTATTCATTGCCATTTTCCCCCTTTGGATGTGTACTGCTATATCTTCCCCACTCTTTTTGTTCATCCTTTTAAAGCAGTCCCTTTATCATATCTTGCAAAGCTGATTTTTTGAAGGAGGATTTTTTTAGCCTTCTTTGTCTGCGAAAAGCCTTATTTTGCCTTACATTTTAATTGAGATCCTTGCAGGGTAGAGTATTCTTGGTTGCAAGTATTTGGATTTCTTTTTCTTTATTGTTGTTCAACTACAGGCCTTTGCTTGTCATTACTTGGAGTATTTCTTGCCATTCCCTTCTGTATTGCAGTGTTTACTTGAGAAGTGAGATGCTAACTTTATCAGAGCTCCCTTGTATACTACTTCCTTTCTCTTCCTTGCTGTATTTAAGGTCTTTCTGTGTCTCTAAATTTTGCTGTTTTAATTATAATGTGTCTTGGAGTGGACCTCTTTGGGTTCATCTTGATTTGGACCCTCTGTTCTTCCTGGGCCTGTGTGACTTAAGTACTTATTCATTGCCGTTATTTCATACCTGTGTTCCTCTTTCTCTCACTTTTTTCCTTTTCTTAAAGCAGAACCTTTAGCATCTCCTGAAGAGCTGGTTTGGTGGAGGTGTATTCTTTGAGGCTGCTTTTGTCTGGGAAATTCTTTATTTGGTCTTCCATTTTAATTGAGAGCATTGCTGGATAGAGTAGTCTTGGTTGTGGGCCTTTGGTTTGCATTACTTGGAATATTTCTTGCTATTCCCTTCTGGCTTGGAACATTTCCATTGAGAAGTCAGCTGCTAGTCTAATTGGGGCTCCCCTGTATGTTACTTCCTGTTTCTCTCTTGCTGCCTTTAACATTCTCTCTTTGTCTTGGAATTTCACTATTTTAATTATGATGTGCCTTGAAGTGGGCCTGTTTGGGTTCCTCTTGATTGAGACTCTCTTTGTTTTCTGGATTTGTGTGACTTTTTCTCTCATCAAATTAGGGAAGTTTTCCACCATTAAGTTTTCAAATGGGTTTTCTATCTCTTGCTCCTTTTCTTCTCTTTCTTGTATCTCTATTATATGGATGTTATTATGTTTCCTGTTGTCCTGCAATTCCCTTAACCCCTATTTATTCTTTTTGAATCTTTTTTCCCTTTCTTACTGTTTCTCTGAATTTTTTTCTACTGTTTCCTCCAGCTCACTGATTCAATCCTCTGCTTCATCTACCTTTCCTCTAATACCTTCTACTGTATTCTATGATTCAGGGACACTATTTGACAGTACTTTTAATTTCCTCCTTGATCTTATTGATTTTTTATTTCCTTTTTCATGCTGATGTAATTAGCAGTAAGTCCTTGCAGCTTCCTTCTAGTGTCTTTTTGGATTCTCACTGAGCTCATCGAGCATCCTGAAAACCACTGAACTGAATGTTTGATAGTTTACTTGCCTCTATATCATTTAGCATTCCTTCTGTTGATTTCTCCCTTCCCTTTGATTAGGGGTTGTTTCTCTGCTTTTCCCGTTTTGGAGACTTTTTCTGTTTGCTTCTGCGTTTTTGATATTTCTGTTTTAACTCCCTGTTTTTGTGGTGATAACTTCTTTGGTAGGAGACCTGTGGGATTCTTGGTTGCCGTCTTCTTGATCTCCTGAATTTGATGTTCTTGGGATGCCCTTTATGCTGTTTATGTCAGCTCTCTACATCTAACTGGGTTTTGATTGCTGTTAGTTCATTCCATGGTGGGTCCTTCCCTTGAGTTTATTTACTGAGGGTCAATCTGCCCATTATATCTTGTATGCTGTTATGCTGGTGCTGCCAGAAGAAAATCACAAAGCACAGGAAAGAAACTCACACCCTCAAAAATAACTCACATCCACAATTCCACTATCAACAGTAAATGGACCAGTTTTAATAAGTGTTTAAGGGGATTAAGATGATTATAAGAAAGGAGAGCAAACATGAGGTGCCCTACTGGAAGCAAATAATTTATTATTATATTTTATTGATTATGCCATTACATTTGCCCCATTTTCTCCCCTTTATACCTTCTTCCTTGTACCTCCTGTGTCATCAAGCATTCCCTCACCTTACTTCATGTCCTGGGGTTGTTCATATAAGTTCTTTGGCTTCTCCATATCCTATACTATTCTTGACCACCCCTTGTCTATTTTGTACCTACAATTTATGCTTCTCATTCCCTGTACTTTCTCCCATTCTCTCCTACCGCCTCCCACTGATAACCCTCTGTGTGATCTCCATGTCTGTGATTCTGTTCCTTTTGTAGTTGTTTTCTTTCTTTGTTTGTTTGTTTTTAGGTTCAGTTATTGATAATTTTGAGATTGTTGTCATTTTACTGTTCATATTTCTGGCCATCTTCTGTTTCTCAGATAAGTCCCTTTAATGTTTCATATAATAAAGGCTTGGTGATGATGAAGTCCTTTAACTTGACCTTGTCTGGGAAGCACTTTATCTGCCCTTCCATTCTAAAGGATAACTTTGTTAGATAGAGTATTCTTGGATGTAGGTCCTTGTTGTTCATGACTTTGAATACTTCTTTCCAACCCCTTTTGCCTGAAAGGTTTCTTTTGAGAAATCAGCTGACAGTCTTATGGAAACTCCTTTGTAGGCAACTGTCTCCTTTTCTCTTGCTTTTAAGATTCTATCCTCATCTTTAATCTTTGGTAATGTAAATATGAAGTGCCTCGGTGTGCGCTTCCTTCAGTCCAACTTATTGGAACTCTCTGAGCTTCCCAAACTTTCTGGAAGTCTATTTCCTTTGCCAGATTGGGGAAGTTATCTTGTATTATTTTTTTCAAATAAGTTTTCACCTTCTTGCTCTTGTTCTCCTTCTTGTGCCCCTATGATTCAGATATTGCAACATTTAAAGTTGTCCCAGAGGTTCCTACATCTCTCCTCATATTTTTGAATTCTTGTTTCTTCATTCTGTTCTGGTTGAATGTTTATTTCTTCCTTATGGTCCAAATCATTGATATCAGTTCTATTTTCCTTCTCATCACTGTTGTTTTCCTGTACATTTTGTTTTATCTTACTTTGCATAGCCTTCGCTTCTTCCCCTATTTTGTGACCATACTCAACATTTCTGTGATCCTCCCGATTACCAGTGTTTTCAACTCTGCATCTGATAGGTTGGCTATCTTGAAAATGAAATGAGTTTGAGAGAATAGATGGAATAGCACCAATAAGAGTAGCAGATGGAGCAGTGGAAAGAGAGAAAGTAAAATTCAGGTCATAAATTAATGAGGGAATGAGAAGGTGGAATTTAGTGAGAGAAGGACAGCATATAGTATTACATAAAATAAAATAAAATGAAGTGAAAGAGAAAAATAAAAGCAAAATGTAAATAAATAATAAAAAATTGGAACCAAATTGTGGTAGAAAGACCTCTAACAGCACTATCAACAACCAATAAGCTAAAATTAATATAGGTGGGATTGGGAGAAGAGATGAAAAAATGAAGAAAGAAGAAAAGATTAATTGATGTCTATAGGAAAAGGAAGTGATTTTGAACTGACAGAGGCAGAGTGAATAGTAAGAGTGAGGAACAAAAACCAGGCTAAGATGGAAAAATTAAAATTTGAGATGAAAAGAAAAAGAAAAAATGGCAGTATGAAAGAGGAAAAAAAATGGTTAAGCCAGGGCATAATTAAAATTTGAGACAAGACAAAAGAGTATGCAAGGGAATGGTAAAAATTGAGATTGAAAATACAAAATTAGTGAGGATCTAGAGATAAAATTGAAAAAAAAAATGCAATGACAACTATCCTATCCACAACGAATGTGCAAAGATTGCTAAAGGTGGAGAGACAGCATGGGTATTTTAAGGGCAGAAAAAAGAATGTGAGATGACCATTAACAAGATAATTCATTCTGAGAGGCTAGACAGAGGAGAAATAGTAAGAGTGCAGAATGGAAACAAGTTATATCAATAGAATAAACAAAATTTAAAATGAAAATAATAAGAAAGAAGAAGGTAAAATTGGGTAAGGGAAGATCAAAATATTTGTATTGACATAAATTATGGTATAAAATGTAGTGAATTAATATGCACAAACTTGAAGGACAAGAAATGAATGTTATAAATCTATGCAGGAAAGAAAAAAATTGCAAATCATAAAGAAGACCACAGTGGATTTCATCTCTGTATCATCTAGTATATACCATTGTTTTTTCTTCTTTTTTTAAAATTAATTTATTTATTATTAGAGAGAGGGGAATGGGGGGAGAAAGAGGAGAGAAATATCAGTGTGAGAGAGATTTGTTGGTCAGTTGTCTCTCCCATGCCCCCAAATGGAGACCTGGCCTGCAACCCAGGCATGTGCTCTGACTGGGAATTGAAGCCACAACTTTGCAATTTGCAGACCAGCTCTCAGTCCACTGAGCTACACCAGCCAAGGTTGTTTTTCTTTCTGGATCTGCCCCTGGTGATGTCAGATGGTGACCTGGTGGAGCCATAGGCAGCCTGTTGGAGACTACCATAAATCTACTCTCTGTGGCTAACTCCTTCAGTTATTACTCTAGTTACTCAGCAGTTAGGTTTAAGTTCCAGAAGGAGGGACAGAATCCCTCCTAGGGTCAGGGCTATTGTTTACCCTCAGGCTTCTGTGACTTAGAGGGGAGTGGTGTGCTTGAGCAGTATGGTAGCTGCTATTTGGGGGATGACTCAACATTGGGATCCCAGTGGCTTCTCTCTCAGTTCTCTTCCCAAATCCTCTGTCTCCAGTCTCTTATCAAGCATCTCTAGCCCACTCTTTTCCACTACCCCATAATTTCTAAAGCCCAGCGTAAGTGGCTGAGACTGAAAATTTATGTGTTGGCCCTTTAAACGGCTCTTTGCAGCTCCAGCCCTCCATTTCTGGCAGAGAGCAGCCCTGCCTCTTTTTTGCAGCTGGATGTTATCTGTGTGCTTTTCAGTCTCTGATGCTGTAGGCTTGGGAATCCAAGATTAGGCTTTAGATCCCATACTTCTTGGGGGGATCCCCCAAGCTGCTGAGATATTCCTCCAGTGCTTTAGCTGCTGCCCATGGGCACCCAGCCAGCCCTCACATATCTCTACCACACTTCCTACCAGTCATGATGTGCTCAATCTGCTTCTTCTGTCTGGCCACGGCTATAAGGATTTTCTCTCACTATTGTTCAGTTGGTTGTTCCAGGTTATTTCTCCACAATTTAGTTGTAATTCCAGATTGGTCCTGGGAGTTGGTTAGTGTTACTTCCACTCACTCCTCTGCCATTTTTAGAAGCCTCACCTATTCTTGTCTTTCTTCCAAGAATGTCACTGCCCCTCATCCCACCTACAGCACAATTCCATTTTGGAAAAACCTCCTCCTCTTCAAGTCTCAGCTCAAATACCCAGAAAATTTTTGCAAATCTTTTCCAGTTGTGATTACAATAGTCTCGCTTATCTGTGAGAGATACATTCCAAGATCACCAGTGAATTCTTAAAACCACAGATAATATCAAACTCTATATTTACTATGTTTTCCTCTACATACATACTATGATGGATTTTAATTTACAATTAAGGCACAGTAAAAGATTAACAATAACTGTTAATAAGACAAATATAACAATATGTTGTAATAATAGTTAAGTGAATGTGCTCTCTCAAAATATCTCAGTGTGATGATCCCTTGCTTGCAGTAAATGGCTTGGTATCACTCATTTTGGTGGATCCCTTGTTGAAGTATTTATATAGGTTCAATGTGTTCTGGCACAATATATTGCCCTCAATTGGAACACATGTCTTCCATGTAAAAATTTATTTTTTTCCCATGTCAGCTAAGCACTTATCATGTACTGTGGCTGTACTTTTTACAGTTTGAGGGGCAAGAGCCAAACTAGCACATTTTTTTCCCTTCTTCACAGATAGATTGTTTTTACTGTAGATCTTAGGACTCACATCATGCTTTTTTTTCTTTCCTTAACAGAAACACTTTATGGCTTTTCTTTGCCATATTCAAATTCCCAGCATTACTACTCTTGCACTTTGGGCCATTGCTAAGTAAACTTAGGCCTATTTAAACAAAGCACTGTGATACCATAACACTCAATCTGATAAGAGAGAGAAATTAAATGACTAACTGGCTGGTAGCCTATACAGCTGGAATATAGTGGATGATGGGGTAATTCACATTTTGGGTGGAATGGAGTAGGACAACACAAGAGTTCCACATGCTACTCAGAACAGTGTGAACTTTAAAACATGAATATTTTATTTCAAGAATTTCCATTTATTATTTTCAAGCCCAGGTTTACCACACATAACTAAAATTGCAGAATGTGAAGCTGTGGATAAGAGGGAGACTATTGCAATTGTTTTTTTCCCAATAATACTTCACCTATCTGTGTTGTTAATTTATTCATTCTTGTAGTAAATATTTACTGAGTGTCTATGATGTACCAGTCTCTGCGATAGCTGTTGGGGATAGTGTTGAACAAAAACAGATATTGCCCTCCTCTCAAAGCGCTCAAAGGCTTAAAGGAGAAAAGTAATGTCGCTCAAATAAACAAAAATCAATATAAAATTACAATAGTGACAAGAAATAAGTAAGGTGGGACCATTCTGCTTTATTCATTTATAACAAAGGAAGGTTCACAGAAGTTTAAATAGGCCTTTGTTGGGAACCACCTTGCCTGTTTTCAGAAGCTGTAATTCCCCATGGCTAAGGCTGAGTAAAAAGACCTTGGGACCCTAAGCCACTAAGGAGGCAAAGCTTATCTCCCTGGCAGGGGTGCTGCCCCTGCCCCCTTTACTTCACCCTGCCTGGCCCCAAGTGGATGATCAGTTAGCCAATGATGGGTAAGATTCCTCAAAGGAGGGACGACCTAAGACAAGCACAGTTATGAGGGGGCCCTCAGGGAAGGGCTTGGGGGTTATAGAAAAGGGGGTGATAGACCCTCACTCCTCAGCTTTGACATAGCCAGAGTTCTCATTCTGTCTGCAAGAAGTCTCCTAATCTCTTGGCTGCCTTACTTCCCTTGCCCAATTAAACCTGAAATAATGCTGGAGGTGGGTGCAGCCCTGTGGTGGAAAGGGTGGGTTCCCTGGGGTGATCAGGCCTAAGAAAGAATGCATAAAATCTTGTGAAACTTGCTTTGCCAGTACCCTCAATTTAAATGATAAGGGTCCAAGCATGAAATGAGTTTGTTTCCCCAAAGTTTTATGACCCTTTAGCTAACAGACCCTGACTCAAAATAAGCCTCATAGTTCTTTGAATGTTATCTATTGTTTGATCATTACTGCCTGACAATGATTGATGAGCTTTACATATAGGACCTGTATTCCTATGCAGATAAGCCCAATAAAATACCACCATCTACACCATCCTACTTAGGAACAGGCTCCTGGTCCTTCTCCTTTGAGAGATCAGCCACCTTTCCTCCCCAAGCAGATCATGTTTTGGTAGACTTATTCTTATCTATGGCATCCAGGGGGGCCCTGTGGGAAGAACCCCACCACCACACAGGCCTTTTTCTATATGAATTGTTGCACTCTGTAGGGTTAGAATGAGGAACGATAAAAAAAAAATGCTTGTATTTTCATAGTGCCTTTTATACAATGAACTTGTTTTCTGGTTTGTTATGAACATTATTTCATTAATTCTCATGATAGCATGATACATAGTTTCTCACAGCAACACTTATTGATCATATACTATTTCCATACCAGTATTCTAGCTAGTATCAGAGGTGTCAAGATAACAAGACATTGATCACAAGTTCCTCACAGTCCAGTGGGAGGGGCTGTATTGCTCACAAAACTCAACTTCAAGCCATGCTATAAGAAAAGGCATAGTCATCTACTTCACTCATTCTCCCACCATATTTTAAGGTCTATGTAGATGGTGGTATTTTCCTAGTTGTTCACTAGTGTTGCTCAAAATCAAGACCAGTACCAGTGCAAAATGGAGAGATGTTAGATGAATTAATACATCCCCATTCTCACTACCCTGGTTCAGGATTCTATCATCATTCACATCGACTTTACAATCTAGTCTTCTTGACTCTAGTGATGCCACCTTGAATCCATTCACCATACCACAGCAAAACAAAACAAAACAAAACTGTATATCTCTCCACATTTAAAACCTTTCAGCTGTTCCATCTATGCTGTTAGGAAAAGTCCATACTTTTATGTGGACTATTAGGTCTTTTGTGATCCAAATCTAATGTATCTTCTATCTCAGCTGCCAAGATCAACACCCACTACCCCATGAGTCCCAGATAGAATTGCGGTTCCTGGAATGTACCCAACTCTTTCTCACCTAGGAACTCCACCCCTCACTCCTGTTTCCATTGGCCACTAGTGATGAATATAAGCTAAAATTTAATCTCCCTACTTTTGGGATAAAGCAACAAAAGACTTCCCCATTTCCTTTTTTAAGTATTTTTTATTGATTAGGCTATTATAGTTCCCCCCTTATCCCCCTTGTGTCCTGCCCCCTCAACCCTCCAACATTCTACCCCTCTTAGTTCATGTCCATGGGTTGTACATATAATTTCTTTGAGTCCTCTGTTTCCTATACATTTTTTATCTCTCCCTGTCTATTTTATGCCGACTAATTATGCTTCTTCTTCCCTGTACCTTTCCCCCCATTCCACCATTCCCACTCCCCACTGAAAGCCCTCCATGTGTTGTCCATTTCTCTGATTTTATTCCTGTTCTAGTTGTTTGCTTAGTTTTTGTTTTCATTGTTTTTCCTTTCTTTTAGTTTCATTTGTTGATAGCTGTGAGTTTATTGTCATTTTACTGTTTATTTTATTTTATTTTATTTTTTAAAAAGTATTTTATTGTTGTTAAATTACAGTTGTCTGCATTTTCCCCCACTACTCCCCCCAACCCTGGCCAAATCCCCATTCCTCTCTTGCTTCCACCATCCCCCTTGGTTTTGTCCATGCATTCTTTATAGTAGTTCCTGAAAACCCTTCCCCCCATTATTCCCTCCCACCTCCCTTCTGGTTACTGTCAGATTGTTCTTACTTTCAGTGTCTCTAGTTATATTTTGCTTGCTTTTTTCTTTTGTTAATTATATTCCAGTTAAAGGTGAGATTATATCCTAATAACCCTGAAACATCAATCCAAAATAACCTATGCACCCCAATGTTCATAGCAGCACAATTTACAATAGCCAAGTGCTGGAAGCAACCTAAGTGTCCATCAGTAAATGAGTGGGTAAAAAAAATTATGATAGATTTACTGTTCACATTTTTTTATCTTCTTTTTCTTAGATAAGTCCCTTTAACATTTCATATAATAATGGCTTGATGATCATGAACTCCTTTAACTTGACCTTATCTAGGAAGCACTTTATCTGTCCTTCCATTCTAAATGAAAACTTTGATGGATCAATTAATCTTAGAGGTAGGTCCTTGCTTTTCATGACTTCAAATACTTCTTTCCAGCTCCTTCTTACCTGCATGGTTTCTTTTGAGAAATCGGCTGACAGTTTTCTGGGCACTCCTTTGTAGGTAACTCTCTCCCTTCCTGTTGCTTCTTTTAGGATTCTCTCTTTATCTTTAATCTTGGATAACTTAATGATGATGTGCCTTGATGTGTTGCTCTTTGGGACCAACTTATTTGGGACTCTCTTGGCTTCCTGGACTTCTTGAAAATCTATTTCCTTCACCAGGTTGGGGAAGTTTACCTTGATTATTTGTTCAAATAAGTTTTCAATTTCTTGCTGTTGTTCTTCTCCTTCTTCTGGCACACCTACAATTTGGATATTGGAATGTTTCAGGTTGTCCCAGAGGTTTGTAAGACTCTTTTCACTTTTTAAAAATTATTAGTTTTTCATTCTGTTCTGGTTGGATGTTTATCTTTTCCCTGTTCCAAATCATTGCTTTGAGTCCTGGTTTCCTTCCTGTCACTGTTGATTCACTGAATGTGTTGTTTTGTCCATTTTGAGTGTCTTTTTCTTTGTTTTCATTTTTTGAACAAGCTCAATCAGTTCTGTGAGCATTTTGATTACCAGGGCTTTAAATTCCCCACCAAATAGTTTGTCTATTTCCTCCTTGCTTAGCTCTCTTTCTGAGGTTTTGCTGTGCTCTTTCATTTGGACCATATTTCTTTGTCTTGGCAACCCTGATAAGTTATAAGGGTGTGGGGCCTTATGTGTTCATTTGGGCAGGGCAATCTTGTTTGCTGTGCTGCAGCGCTGCAGGACTGGTTGTTTTGATTGATTTTTTTCTTTAAAAAAGAAAATTCCTTGGTTGTCAGAGTTCCATGCAGCTTGATTTTCTGGCACTTCTGGTTGTTTATTGATTTTAGATTAGTTGTTATCTTTCTTTTGGTTGTATGAAGAAGTGAAGGGTTTCTACCTACCACTCCATTTTGGCCAAAAATCTTCATAATTTCCTTTCTTACATCCTCTGTTCTCAATCTAGAAGTTGGGTGATGGAGTTATTTATTAATGGCAATGTCAAAAAGTATTGACAGAGAATTCCAATGATTCTAGAACACACTATACATTTATAGCTCCTGAGTTATCCACCCTATTCTCAAATTATTTTCAAATGAATATGCAATAGTTTGATGACTGAACAAAACAATTTCTTCAGAAAGTGAGATAAGCAATGTGACCTTTCCTTAAATGGAAGTTCCTCTTTTTTTTTTTTTAATAAATGAGGGACCATGAGTATTTTCTTTTGTGGCTCTGTTAGGGACAGAGAAAATCACTGCACTTTAACTTTCTTAACTTACAAATGGAATATCAATCTGTATTTTTACCTATGGAGTGCTTTAGGATCCCAAATGGCCCTGCCCAATAAATACAAAGCATAGTATAGAAAAAGGCAAAAATGAAAGTCATGGTTAGATCATGTGGCTGCTCCTCAAGGGAAGGTTCCAGTCTCTTAGGTGTACCTGCATCCCCTTCCTGCCATGTTGTTGACTGTTAACACCTGCCTTTTTTTTCTTTTAAATCTTTTTTTTTTATTTTTACTTTAATCATTGTTCAAATACAGTTTTCTCCTTTTTTACTCCCGATCCAGTCCCCCAACACCTGCCTTTTTTGTGCCATAAGAAGATTTGGGCACTTCTGCATTTAGTAGAACTAGGAAGTCATGACATATGCAAACAGGACATGAAAATGAAACACATCTTGAGTATGTTTATGAAATTCTTTCATACCCAAGACGTTTCACTTCAGTCTGCATTTCAGTTTGGTATTAGAAACCACCTGATTTTCTTTACTTAAAGGAGCAGATCCATGTCTATTTTCTGACTATTAACTTCTTCGCTAAAATGACCTACTGGCCTTTTTGAGGCAGACTTCAGTATTTCTAACAATTTCAGGCAGTGGGCACTTCCATGTAGAGATGGACCCCTGCTGTCCCTTGCCTTCATCCTGAAAAGTCATAATGTGAATGTTGACTCATAGACTTCTGAGCAAACTCTGTCATTTGAAGGAACCCTGGGAGATCATGACTGTATCCTAGAAAAACCTCAGACACAAGTCAGTTTATCTCATAATATGCTTATTTGAGAGCTTATTTTCTCCACTAGCATGTGAGCCTCTGTAAGGCAAGGATTCTGATCTTTTGTTTTCTCCTCTTCCAACATCCCATTACTATTCCCATTTCACTCCCATCCTCCACCTCCTACTTCTGGCACAGTGCCTAACAGGTCTTAATAAAATGTGTTGAATTAAAAAAATATCTTACAGTTATGCTAGTTTGCTGGACAGTCTGCATTTGCTATAGAGTAGAATACAATACACTAAGGAGCTATCTAGGCCCTCACTGTTCCAGTTGGTTAATACTGAATTTTCAGGAAGCCTTTCCAAAGCACAGGCCCTGAGTCCAACATAGTAAGGAGTATTCCACATAACAAAATTATGCATTTTCCCTTTAAAATTTGTTTTTCATTCCTTTAGTCCTACGGAGGACACAGGGACTACTAAAATTCTTTCTCAGCCTCTAGAAAAGGAGCCAGACAGTCTTGCCACTGCCTATAATCCCTTGCTAGACAGTCTAGCCTAAATAGACAGTTGGGGACAAATAAATTGATTTCTGCACTTCAAAATGTTGTTACAAAAGCAAAAGTCTTTGTCAATTATAATAACTGACTTATGACCTAACTTAAAGTAATTTACAGATTATTCTCTCCCACTGCTACTCTGTAGATAAAAAACAACACAAAGATAATCTATTGAGATTTATGCCAATAAATTAGTTTGTCATCATACTGAATAGCAAACATCATCCAGGGGAAATTAAAATCCCTGATCAGGACCCTAACTAACTCTAATGAACTAGGACAAGAAGGGAAGAATGAAATTCTACCATTTTTCACGGTCAATTAATTAAGGCTTTATAAAAGTACAAACATCAACTGTAAGTTTACTAAGGACTGAACACTTCTAGACATACTTTCACTCACTAAGCAATTAATAGAAACAACCGTAATTATTTTTAATAATCAATATAGGGAAAAGGAAGAGCAAAATCCACCACAGAATAAAAGCAAAGCTTCACTTATTGTTTACAGCTTTAAATAGATAACAGCTGTGTTGGGGTACTCCTCCCTCTGGCTCAAAGGAAGATGCCTTTTCCTTACAAATGGGAAATCAGGAGTACATCCCAGATGGAACCGCACTAGGCTATACCCTTTCCAACAGATAACAGCTATGTTGGGGTAGTTTTCCCTTTGGCCCAAAGGAAGATAGGGACACACATTCTGGAAGAATAGGGTAAGGCACTATTCTTTTTGGGTAAGACAGGGTCTCAGATTCTGGAACACCAAATCCCTCAGGCTACAATCTCAGATATGAGCTCTTTAGCTTCTAGTGTTTCCTCCTTCCAGAGGTCCCTACATCTGTCCAAATGGAGACATCCCTTTTGGACAAGGCAGGATCTCAGGTCTCAGGACAGTGAGGTCTTCAAGTTATGACCCTGGATGTAAGGCCTCTAACTTTCTGGTATTTCTTCCTTCCAGGTGGGAAACCAGAAGTCCATCTCAGAAATAACCTCAGTGGATTCTATCCTTTCTAATTGGTTACAGTTTAATCCTCAAAACTTAAAGGAATGACTAATCTTTTTTTATTTATTTTTATTTATTTATTTTTTTGGAACACAGCCTGGCCCTAATATGAACTAAGGGACAGGAAGGTTTGGCCACTATATGGAATCCTAAAATATAATACAATTCTACAACTCATTCTCTTTTTCAAATGCCTAAGCAGGTGGGCAGAGATTGCGTACATACAGATATTTTTCTATTTATGGGTCAGAGGAGACCTATGGTACAAATGTACACTATATCCTACCATAATGCCATCTGATAGCATTGCATGGGAATCTTCCCATCCACACTCCTGCCCTACAACTGGGAAAGGGATGCCAGGGCTCAGAAGGAACAGAAGGCTAGGCATGTCCAAGTTCTAGGTGTTTGCAGGACATTCATAGTCATGTCCTACAGACCCTGTACAGTCTGCTCCAAAAGAAACTAAGTGTTCTGTGTGCTGAGAGATGGGGCATCAGGCAAAGGAGTGTCCTAGCTAAAATAAGCCACCTAAAATTCAAGACTGCAGGCCATTGGGCAGCCCTCTTTCCCTGGGACCATAGGTCCTGTAGGCCTGAGGCTGCAGTTGCCTTGCAAAAGAAAACTCAGGACTGAAGCTGCCTACCCCAATCAGCCCTACCTCAAGAGGTCATCATTACTGGACTGGAGCCCAGGGTACACATAGATGTGGCAAGTAGGACAATAACCTTTTATTAGATGCAGGGGCCACCTACTCTGTCTGCCCTTACTTCCTTTTCCAGACCTCTTTCCACTCAGACTTAATTCTAAAAATAAATTTTCAAATCATACCTTTAAACACAAGAATTTATAGGACTATAAGGAATAACTGAATTGGTGCTTCACCCAATCCCCATGTCCTCGCACTGAAAGCCTCATAATGAGTCACCAGCTGTATTGACAGGAACTTTAAGGCACAATAGAAACCTCAAAGAATTGAGAGAGGCAGGCGCTACAGGCAGGGCCAGATGGCAGATGTGTAGCTCAGCTTCCATGCCTTGAAGGGCAGACTAAATGCAAACAACCAGAAAAAAATTAAAACTGGATTTAACACAGTCCTATTAATGACAATGGGGGTGATCTTAGGCAGAAAAATTGTGATTCAAGGACATTAGACTAGTGCAGCTAACTCTCTTCAAAGTTTGTTTTCATTTGGTAGTTGAAACTGAGCATCAGCCTAGTTCTAAAGATGCTCAATTTACAGGCAAGAAGGATCTATCAAATTGCTACATTTAAATGTCATTCCAGGAAAGGTATTGAAACTAGAAGTCTTCCCAAAGGACAGTCTAGGAGACTCAGAGACTGATTTTAGGTTGTCATGTAAATTAACCATTTTACACATTTTCTCATTGCAAGTTTTGCTATCCACCTGGTGAACCCCTAAACTCATTCTGGGCAGGGGAATGAGTCTTACTGAAAACCTAGAAGACTCAAGACCCTGAACAGCAGCTGGCCAAACAATGGACCAGCCTGTTGGCAGGTCCTATGACATCCTGTTGGCAAAGCATTCTTCCATAAAACTAGTGGGAATAGATATGGGTAACAGCTAACCTGGGCTGTTCCCCCTCAGGACAGCCCTTATTTATTGGTGGAACACTTGGGGGACCTGTTGCTTGAGGGGGTAGCCTAATAATCCAATATGTAAATGACCTACTTGTCTGTTTCCACACAGAGGAACTGGACCATGAATGTATGGTACAAGTCTTGAATTGTTTTCCACCATTGATCTAGGACAAATACAGAAAATATTACAAAAGTATAGAAACAAACTTATGGCTACCAAGACAAACGAGTCAAATCTAGGTTATTTAAAAAACCTAGAAGGATTCACTTCAGGTTATACTACACACCTCAGCTGCAATAAAGGTCACAGGGATAGCCAGTTGAGGCTATATACTACAAATTAAATCTGTTTCTTCTAAGTCCCCATGGGGACTACAGCCTGAGACATATGCTTATGAATCCATCAAGGACCTTAAACTCTTTTTTAAGAAACAAACTATTGGGAACCGCCCTTCCTGGTTTCAGAAGCTGTAACACCCCCCCCCCCCCATGACTAAGGCTTAGTCAGCCACTTTCAGACCATAAGCCACTAAGGAGACAAAGCTAATCTCCCTGGCATGAGTGCCATTTCTGCTTTTTTTACTTCACACTGCCTGGCCCCCAATGCTTGATCGGTTAGCCAATGACAGGTAAGATTCCTCAAGAGAGGAACGACCTAAGACAGGCACGGTTATGGGGATGCCCCAGGAAAGGACCTGGGGGCCTATAGCAAAAGGGGGTGATGGGCCCTCGCCCCTTGGCTTTGACAAAGCCTGAGTCCTCATTCTGTTGGCAAGGAGTCTCCTAATCTCTTGGCTGCCTTACTTCCCCTGCCTGACGTAAGCCTGAAACAGTGACAGAGGGTGGTACAGCCCCATGTGGGCAAGTGCCGGTTCCCAGGTGATCAGGCCTAAGAAAGAATACATAAAATCCTGTGAAATCTGCTATGCTAAGAGTGCTCTCAATTAAATGATAAAGGTCCGAGCAGGAAATGAGTTTGTGTCTCAAAGTTTTGTAGCCCTTTAGCTAACAGACCCGGACTCAGAATAAGCCCTCACAGTTCTTTGTATGTTATCTATTGTTTGATCCTTACTGCCTGACAATGATTAATGAGATTTACCTGTATTCCTGTGCAAAATAAACCTAATAAAAGCCCATTGAGGAAAAGACTCTTAGCCCTTCTCCCTTGAGAGATCAGCCACCTTTCCTCCCCAAGCAGATCAGGTCTTGGTAGACTTGGGGGCCATTTATGACAGTCAGTGGGGGGCCAAGGGGGCTGCAGGTGAAGCTCTCCCACAACAAACCTGTTACAGATAAATAACACAACACCTAGGCCTTAATGTAATTGTCTTTACACTCTCTGCCAGCCTATCAATATGTTCAGCCTTCTCCCCAGAAAAGGATTTTTCTGTCCTTGTTGAATTTAATCCCTATAGAACAAAGTCCTAGACCTCCCCTCACAAACACTACTCGGAATTTTCCCTGCCACATATAAGGTAAACAGAGGCAGTCTGGCTTCCTCATCCAGGTGTCTGGGCAACTAAGGGAAGCAGTTTCCCATAACCTTGTGAACTGGCCTGATAAGCAGTGTTCTCATAGTCTTGACACTGGGTCCAATAAACAGGTCCCATAACATTGAATAGGCTTGCATGCACAGCATCAGACTATGTTATACAATATCCTGGGGTTCTGATGGCTTTGTTTGTATTTAGTACTTAAGTGGGTAGGGGCTTCCCACTGGACACATGCAGCTTGCAGCTTGTGTGGATCACCCACCCTTGAATAAAGGCATGTCAAGTATCCTCACAGTTCTGCACATTTTCTCCCATCTGCCTGAATCTAGAGTGGACATGCCAGGCCTTGATAGGCTGCAAGACACCACAATACCCTATATCTCTGGAGGAGTTCCAACTCAGGGGACAAAACAAATTTCATACATATCCACTTTCAAAAGCTGGCTGTTCCTAGCCTAACTTTAGACAAAAACTTAACAAAAACAGCTTACTGCCAAGGCAGGCCATCCTATCAAGTGAATACATTCTTCTCACAAGAAACAGAAAACTGTATTACTGTATAATGTAGCTCTTGAGTTGTCATAAATTCTGGGCTGAAGAAGAGCTCTATTTTTATTGAATTTATTAATCGCACAAACTTCCCCAATCCCATAATAGACCCTCTGGTCACAGCCTTGCTGGCAGCACAAGGATTACAATGGTGGGGTACTAAATATCCAAGAACCAAACAACTAGTCAATGGCAGATATATTTCTTAGAAAACCAGTCAGTTAAATCGGCAGATATTGCTCTGATGGCAGAAATGCTCCCTTTGACAGAAGTTTATTGGATTTGTGGGTCCCAGGCATACTGGACCCTCCCCCCACAGTAAAGAGGAATCTGCTACCTCTGGTATATCTTCCTGTTGTTTACATAGTATGGGAAAGCACCTCCCTCCTGTTACAAGGACAGGGACATCTTTTTAAAAGGACTAGTCTTCCTATTCCTATAATGTAACTTATTGGGATCCTCTCTGCCATAGAAACAGCAGTAGGGAGTACTTCATTAGGAATACAACACCACCTATCACAGGAAATAGCTGAAACATTAACTAATACCCAGGAAATGCCTGTGGTACTCCAAGAGCAACTAAATTCATTAGCTGGAGTTGCCCTCCAAAATCAAAGAGCATTAGTCTTCCTCACAGCCTGAGTAGGAGGAACATGTTTATACCCCAAAGAAGAGTGTTGCTTCTTTGTTAACATATCAGAACAAGTCCAGTAAAACATCAAAAGCAACCTTGAATTCACATTTAGGATCAAAATTTCAACTTCTTTCTGGGACTCAAATACATGGATTATGTTTTTACTTCTTCCCTTTGCAGCATTGTTACTAATTACACTACTAATATTACTATTTGGACCTATGATAGTCAACTTACTAACTAAATTTATCTCTTCCAGAATAAAGTCTACAAAGCTACAAATAATTCTCATGAAAAAATATTGAACTCTGAGTCCTTAGGTTCTGGACACCTATCACAGGCTGATGGAAGGACACCTCTCTCCACCTCCTCTGACTAACAGTTAACAAGCAGATGAACCCAAAGAAGTCTTAATGTCCCTTTTACAGAAGGAAGCAACCAGAGTGGTCACTTCCCCATGGCCCCCCAAAATTTAGGTTCTGAATGCTTCAGGGGGCATATTAAATAAGATAGGCAGTGGACCAAGGCAAGGAGGGAGAAGGAGACATGTCTCAACTGTTGACCCAGCAGTCCTGAGCCCAAAGTCCCCAATGATTTGGGTCCCTATTACTTGAGGGGGGAATGTTACAGTGGAATGAGCAGCCAGAGGGGAAATAAAGGCAGGGCCCTCACCCTTGTAATCTAGCAGAGAATTTAATATAGAAGGCTAAAAGCAAATGCTCACACATTGACCCAGTAATCCTGATCCTGGTCTGATAAAGTTGCCAGGTGTCCTGAACAAGTGAAACTATGATGGTGTAGGAGTGGGCGGAGCCCTTGAAAGTCTGTGTGTATCATCTCCACTGGCTGGGAAAAGGAAAACCTTGAGACTGTGTATCCACCCCAAAGCCTGAAAGGAAGAAGGGGAGGGGTACTACAGTGTCCAAGGAAAAAAAACTATAAAACAACTTCATTTAACTGCCTGCCTCCCATCACATATGCAAAATGAACAAATAGAGTCTGGAGTAAGATACAACTCAGGCTAACAGATCCCCATACATACCAATATTTGCATGGTTACATCTCCCCAGGAGAAGCCAGCAGCCACCTTTACCTTTAATCAAAATGTAACTGCCTCACCCTCATCCCACCAACTATGTAAATCCTTAGAATAAAGGACTCTAGAGCTCTTGGCCCTCTTGACTCTTTTTTCCACATGGGGGTAGGGCTGGCCACTTGGCCTTTGGCCACACAGGTGCTGATCACCTGGCCTCTGGCCACGCTGCTTTTACAGTCCCTGCTTTAGCCACCTTTACCTTTGCTCTCCCATTAGAAATTAGCATTAATAAACTTTGCTTGCATGCTAGTAGGCTCACTGATCCATAATTCTTTATTTCATAAGCAACAATAACTGAGTTTCTGGGAGTTTCTCCCATAACAGAATTTTCCAAAATTGTAAATGATGCTGAGAAACCATTCTGCCATAGCCAATAGCGAGAAGTGAAAGAAGCCCTGGACACTGCATTCTGATAAGCTGCTGGCAGCTGAAATGGATTCTATTGTCCTCTGTTTCTAAGAAAGAAGTAGTAATTAGGAAAGGATAGACCATAACATTTGGATGCTTGAATAATTATATCTTGATTAGAATCCATGCTGTCATAAAGGGCTGGGAGCCTGGTTAGATGAAGGGATAGTAGAGAACCTCATTCAAGAACCGTTTTGGAAGTTGGAGTTTGGCAGATATATGGAAGGATAGTGTGAGTAATTTTCCTGTAAACTATTTATTGTTGCTCTGGATACCAAAGGTTATCAGAAAAAAAATAAAGAAAGAAATAGATTTCTACATCAGAGTTGAGAAATTGTCAGCTCATATCTGTGCTGATGGTTTCTACTCCTACGGCGTCCCTTTTAAATTTAAGTCATTTGTCATATTTTAGCCTTTAGTTCTTCTGGCTAAAAACCTTGAAGTAATCCTTAAATCTTTTCACATTCCAATAGCATCAAAAATGCTATTGCTTTACCCTCAAAACATGTCCAAAATCTGACCAATTCTAACCACCTCCACTGCTATATCTTAACTTAAACCCAATAAACTTTCATTTCAATAGTCACTTTCTTGAATAATGATTTTATAACTTTTCATTAATATTGGAATTTTCATATTATTAATTCATCAAATTTTTTCCACTCCCCTCTTCTCCTTTGGAAGCACCAATTAAACACACGCATGAAGACTGATGTTGTTTCAAGGTTCATCTATGTTCTATTTATTTTGGGGGTAGGTTTCTTCTCTCTGTGTTTCATTTTGAACGATTCCTATCTCTATCTAATTTGTTAATCTTTTGTCACACAATGTTGAATCTGCTGTTAATCCCAATTCAGGGTCTATTTTGTTTCAGACTACATCACTTTCATGCCTAGAAGTTCAATTTGAATGTTTTCTATACTTTCCATGTCCCTATTTAACATGTTCAGTCTTCTCTAGCTTCTCGAATATATAGAATATGGTTTTAATGTCCTCATCTGCTAAATCTATCATCTGTGTTAATTCGGGATCACTTTCAGTTTATTGACTTTTGCTTCATTATAGGTATAATTTTATTCTTTTCATGTCTGATAACTTGTGATAGGATGACAAACAGTGTGATTTTCATTTTGACTTTGTAGGGTATTATATATATATTTTTGTTTTCATATAGGTTTCCAGAATCAAATTCTGTAACTTTTTAAATTGGTACATATAAAGCATCACTGAAAAAATACAAACTAGATGTGGATATGATAACACAAGGAACATGATTATAAGTAGTTTTTCAAATTTCTAGAGAAAATTTACTTGATTCTGATGCATATATCACATATCAGATCAATAGTATTAGTAAGGACCACACCTTAAATATCTGTCACTTTTTTTACCCAAATTCATTTATTAATGAATTGTTGTTATTAAACATAGTTAAAATTAGTATAGTTGTTAGTTTCTGCTTAGAGCTATGAAATCAATACAGCTAAATATTTCCACTTTAAGGTACCTAAAAGGAGATTACTTTTTTTGATGATTTAAAAAAATTATTGTTGTTCAATTACAGTTGTCTGCATTTACCCCCCATCAATCCCCCAACCTCAGCCATCTCAACCTCCCTCCCTTGCTTGCACTCCCTCCTTGGTTTTCTCCATGTGTCCTTTATAGTTGTTCCTGAAAACCCTTCCCCCTTTTTCCCCCATTATCCACTTTCCACCTCCCTTATGGTTCCTGTCAGATTGTTCTGGATTTCAATATCTCGGGTTATATTTTGTGTGCTTGTTTGTTTTATTGATTAGGTTCCAGTTAAAAGTGAGATCATATGGTATTTGTCTCTCACCACCTGACTTATTTCACTTAGCATAATGCTCTCAAGTTCCATACATGCTGTTGCAAAGGATAGGGGCTCCTTCTTTTTTTCTGCTGTGTAGTATTCCATTGTGTAGATGTAACACACTTTTTTGATCCATTCATTTAACGATGGGCACTTAGGCTGTTTCCAGCACTTGGCTATTGTAAATTGTGCTGCTATGAATATTGGGATGCATAGATTCTTTTGGATTGGTGTTTCAGCGTTTTTAGGGTGTAATCCCAGCAGTGAAACTGCCAGGTCAAAAGGCAGTTCCATTTATAGTTTTATGAGGAAATTCCATGCTATTTTCCACAGTGGCTGCACCAGTTTGCAATCCCACCAACCGTGCACAAGGGTTCCTTTTTCTCCTCATCCTCTCCAGCACTTGCTCATTGATTTGTTTATGTTGGTCAATGTTGCCTATGTTTAACTCTAGGGATTTTATGGTGTCACAACTTACATTGGAGTCTAATATCCATCTTGAGTTTATTTTTGGGCATGGTGTAAGTTGGTGAGTGAGTTCAATTTTTTTACGTGTAGCTGTCCAGCTCTCCCAACACCATTTGTTGAAGAGGCTATTTTTACTCCTTTTATGCTTCTACCCCCTTTGTCAAATATTAATTGACCATAGACACTTGGGTTTATTTCTGGGCTCTCTATTTTGTTCCATTGGTCTATGTGTCTGTTCTTATGCCAGTACCAGGCTGTTTTGATTACAGTGGCCTTGTAATACAATTTGATATCAGTATTGCTATCCCTCCTATTTTGTCCTCCTTTCTCAAAATTGCTGCAGGTATTCAGGTTCGTTTATGCTTCCATATAAAATTTCTAAAGAGTTTGCTCTATATCTGTGAAATATATCATTGGTACTTGAATGGGGATTGCATTGAATCTTTAAACTGCTTTGGGTAGTATGGCCATTTTCATGATGTTCATTCTTCCAGCCCATGAGCATGGTGCATGCTTCCATTTGTTTGTGTCTTCCTTAATTTATTTCTTCAGTGTTGTGTAGTTTTGAGTATAGGTCTTTTATATCCTTGGTTAGTTTTATTCCTAGGTACTGCATTTTTCTTGTAGCTCTATCAAGTGGGATTTTTTTCCTGATTTCTACTACTCCTATTTCATTGTTGGTATACAAAAAATGCCTTTGATTTCTGAAGATTGACTTTGTATCCTGCTGTTTTGCCAAATTCATTTATTAGGTCAAGTAGATGTTTAGTGGAGTCTATAGGATTTTCTATGTACAAATTCTGGCCATCAGCAAACTGACAGTTTTGCTTCCTCCTTACCAATTTTGATGCGTTTTATTTCCTTTTCTTGTCTGATTGCTGTGGCTAGGACTTCCCATACTATGTTGAATAAGAGTGGTGAAAGCAGACATCCTAATCTTGTTCCTGATCTTAGTGGGAAAGCTCTAAGTTTTTGCCCATTGAGTATGATATTGGCTGCAGGTCTCTCATATACGACCTTTATTATGTTGAGGAATGCTTCCTCTATTCTCACTTTGCTGAATGTTTTTATCATAAATGGGTGCTGTACCTTATCAAATGCCTTTTCCACATCTATTGATATGATCATGTGATTTTTATCTTTTGTTTTGTTTCTGTAATGTATTACATTTATTGATTTGTTAATATTGTACCATCCTTGCATTCCTGGGTTCAATCCCACTTGATCGTGGTGTATGATTTCTTTAACATTTTGCTGGATGCAGTTTGTGAATATTTTGTTGAGGTTTTTGCATCTATGTTCATCAGCAATAATGACCTGAAGTTTTCTTTCTTTAGTTATGTCTTTATCTGGTTTGGGAATTAGGATGATTCTGGCTTACTAAGAATAGTTTGGGAATCTTCCATCTTCTTGGATTTTTCATAATTGTCTGTGAAGAATAGTGTTTAGCTCTTCTTTAAATGCTTTATAAAATTCTCCTGTGGAACCATCCCGTCCAGCACCTTTGTGTGTCAGGAGTTTTTTGATTATTGCTTCAATTTCACCAGCTGTTGTTGGTCTGTTAGGGCTTTCTGCTTCTTCTTTCAGTTTTGGGAGATCATATTTTTCTAGAATTTTTTTCCATTTCACCTAGGTGTTCAAATTTCTTGGCACATAGTTCTTCATAGTAATTTCTTACAATCTTTCATGTTTCTGTGCTATCACTTGTAATCTCTCCTCTTTCATTTCTGATTGTGTTTATTTGGGTCCTCTCTTACTTTTTCTTGATGAGTGTGCTTAAAGGCTTGTTGATTTTGTTTATTTTTTCAAGGTACCAGCCCCTGGATTATTGATCATCAAATTTTTTCTTTGAGTCTGTATGTTGTTAAAGCTGCTCTGATCTTGGTTATTTCTTCCCTTCTACTTTCTCTGGGCTGGAGTTGTTGCTCCTCGAGTTCTTGTTGGTGTAGGGTTAAATGGTTTATTTGAAATGTTTCTATCAATACATGTCATTTTCAAATAGATACATATCACATTTTTTAGTGAAGGAATGAATGGTGACTAATAGAATGGAACTATAATACTTCCTGAATCCAGGCTATTGAAATCTGCTCTAATGTGTAAAACAGTTACTGACACAAATGTATCCCCTCTTTAAAAGCTTTTGTTGTAAAATTTCTTTGTAGGAAGAAAGAAAAATAGATCACAGTTACTACTTTTTGTAGATGGAAACAGCATCTAGATTCTGCCTGAGGTGAAAATGTCTGTGAAGATCCTACTTCTGAATAAAAAACAGGATTTCCTTTGTGGTTTAATTCAATGATCAATTAGGATAAAACATTATTAATTCAGGTATACTCATTTTCAGTATGTGATATTTTGGACACAGTGAACTGAATTTTATGTTTCTCTGGCAAATTTGTTCTTCATGATCTTTAAGTAATTCTTGCCACTGCCATTTATTTGGTCATTATCAGTAATTTTGTTTTATTATACCTTCATCCTTCTTAATCTTATTCTGCTTGTTATCATACTGGCTACCTATCCTTCCACTCAGTTCATTTGTGGCTCATTTTCTCATCTTGATTTCAAAGCAAAGTCCTAGGAGCCACCTTGATAATGATCCTTTAGATGTGAGGAACACTTTGTACTTTATAAAGACTTTTCTTTTTCATTTCATATAATTGTCACAAGAGGTATTTTTCTCCCCATGTTACAGATATGAACATTGAAGCTTAGTTTGGTAGTCATTAGTAGTATTCACCAAATGTTTTCAATTCTTCCCCCTCCAATGCAGATGCTAAGATGGTATTTCCGGGCTTCTTTGTGATTTTGTAAAGGCAAATGGCTTGTACTCACTTATGAGTACTTCTGGGCTGAACATTTAGTTTTTAATGTCATACTTCCCAGAGATTTTTTTTCCTTTTGTCACAGTGACCAGCAATGCCTGAAACAGTAGATTCTAATAATAGTATGAACTATTAGGATATGGGGTCTGTAGGTTATTTTAGGCATTCTGACTTTTACACTCTGTAATAAATATAATCTAGACTATAATGCAAGTCTATGCAACCATTTCACTTTCCACTACACTGGTATTTCCAGAAAGCAAGAGCATCTTCCAGATAAAAGAGTTAAACAGTTTTCTGTTTAATTTGGTCTGTTGAAATTTGTTCAAGTCTCTAAATACAAAGATGCTTTGTGAATCTGCATGAAGCAAATGGTATGAAATTTTTTCCAAAATTATTTGTCTAGAAAAACCTATCTTTTCTTTCATAAGAACTTCCAGGGTTTGCATCATGGAGCACACACTTTGGGACACATTGTACTAGATGTCCTGTGCTGTTGTCCATGTACTGTTCTTCATCTTCCTGAAGTTAGTTGCTTTGGTTAGAGATGTAGTTAGCTAAATTAGGTAGCTAAACAAAGGAAGATTAGGGTTAGACTGAAGATCACTTATCAGCAAGATAGTCCAAGCTGGGGAAGATGGTGGCCAGGGGGAATATCTAAAGGAGCAAAGGCGGTCTGGCTGGTGTAGCTCAGTGGATTGAGCATGGGCTGTGAACCAGATGGTTGCAAGTTCAGTTCCCAATCAGGGCACATGCCTGGGTTGTGGGCTGGGTCCCCAGTGGGGGCCAGGTGAAAGGCAACCACACATTGATACTTCTCTCCCTCTCTTTCTCCCGCCATTTCCCTTCTCTCTAAAAATAAATAAAATCTTTTAAAAATAAAAATAAATAAAAGAGCAATAGAAGCTGTCATGCCAATAGTGAAGGAGATAAGAAGGTAATTGAGAGAGAGGCATAAGTAATGATGTTAAGTGAACCCCCAAAGGACATTGTTGGTGGAAGAACACATAGATGAGGCAGAATCCTGATGAGCCTGAAAGCATATGAAAGCCAGGGTCAGAGATAGCCTTACAAATAACTGCTATATCATAGGAAAACTCACAATTAGAAAACTCACTAAGTGCTAGGTACTTTGATTAGCACTTTACACATTTCATCACTGAAGCCTTCAGGGATTATTAGAATCTTCACTTTACATACAAGGAACTTACACAGTGTCGCTCAAACATTAGGAGAGCAAGTCAGGATTTACATCCATATCAGTCAAATTTCAGTCCCACCCAGGTTTTTAGTTACTATGCTCTACTGTCTTCCCATAGTTTATGAAGTCCAATTCTTGCCAAAAATACTCCCTGCAGCAGATTGTGGGTAGGGGGAGAAGGTGGGTATAAGGAGACTAAATGGTAATGGAAAATATAACAAAGAAAAATATATTTCCTGCTACCTTGGTTTCCCTCTTTACTAGACTAATTGTGGAATATGAGTGTATTAACAATAGAGACTTTGGAGCAATAGATATATAGAATAAAAATAGAGGACATTCACATTTGAATAACCAAATGTTCTAATTTTCTTTCATAATTCAATAATACAGATAAATCATCTTACTGAATGGTGGTAGTCAGTAAACCAAATACTTTTAAAACATTGATAAGTAGAATCACTTTCTAATTTAAGGACATTGTTTTGATGTCAAACTGCAGTGTGGTTTATGACAGCAGCTGAAACTGGTTACAAACTGCTATCTCTGATAGTTTTGGTCATTTGTAACTGGAAGAATAAATTTTAAATTGCTAAGGATCTAAAAGAAGATGACTAACTTCTCACTGACTAACTTCTCATTCAAAAGTTTCCTTTGATGCTTGTACTGCTCTAAGATTGGATTTGGACCATTTAGCTTCCCCCCTACATTTACTTTCTGTGCTTAGATCCATAGAGATGAAATAACATGGGTCATAAACTTTGAAACAACAAGGCTTCTAATTCATCTAGAATTTGTTGAGTAGTTGAGTCAGTATAATGATAAATTTGAGTGACCACTGACACTTTTCCATTTCATTAATAGTCATCCATACCCGGAATTGGTAGTCAGATAAAATTTTGTACTAAAAAATATATTTAATTTATTTATTTTTAGACAGAGGAGGGGGGAGGGAGAAAGAGAGGAAGAGAAACATCAATGTGTGGCTGCCTCTTATGCACCCCCCACCGGGGACCTGGCCTGCAACCCAGGCATGTGCCCCATCTGAGAATTGAACCAGCGATGCTTTGGTTCGCAGACTGGTGCTCAATCCACTGAGCTACACCATCCAGGGCCAGTTTTGTACTTTTTGATCATTAGACTTTCTGTGGTTTGGTTAGCTTTTCTTTTTAATATTGGTTGTTTTTTCCAGGGCTGAAAAATCAAACTATAAAGAAAAGCATCAATTGACTCAATGAGTTGAATCATTTAGTGTTTGATAATGAAGTACTTAGAGATCGTTAAAAAATGATGCAATCTTATATTTGTGGTAGTGCAGGTTTAAAAGTCAATAAGAAACAGCCCAACTAGTTTAGTTAATATTTGGCTTGAATGATAAAAAAATGAAGTTTTGAACAGTGTGACCTATGGTCAACTAGCTATTACATTTTTAAGTGAACTCCACAATTCAAATGAATTTATTACAAAATCAGTCATTTATTAATTCAGAAACTGTTCCAGAAACTCTCAAGGACACACTGATGAACAAAATTCTTCCCTGTCCTTGAAGACCTTATAATCTAGCAGAAAAATTAATACATCTGAATACAATATATCCTTTAATACAAGATACATGTGGAAGATGAGTAGTGTAAGTAAAGTACTAAAGTAATTCAAAGAAGAGATGTCTTGTTTTGGGGAGGGGGTAAATACAAAAAGTTTCATAGAATATATAAGATTCTGAAAAGCATTAATGGGCAGAGAAGATATGATCAGAAATTCAGTGTCATGAAAGATAAGGAACATTCAGGGATTAAAATGAATAGTGTAGGGCAATGCCTCCCCAAAACTATCATTTATGAGAATCATCTGAAAATTTTAAATGCTGATTTTTTTGGTCAGTATGAGGTGGGGTATATAATTCTGTGTTTCTAAGCAACTTCTCAGTGATTTCCATGCTTCTGGCCCTTGGACTGCATTATGAGCAGCATGGTCCTAGGGCACTGTACTAGGTGTCAAAGACCAAGGTGTGCTAATAGACAACAGTGTGATACAGACCCTAAGGATTGCATGATTTTATAAGGTGAGGTCAGTGAGCACTGGAATAATTGGAGAATATTTCCTAGAAGTAGAGCTGGAACCAGAATGTCAAAGAGTGTCTGGCTGGTTTGATATTTCACAGAGTATATATTTGCTAATGATAAGTACAACCTGTATTCCAGGAGGAAACATCAAGAGTGAGCTAGATTTAAAGTATTTAAGATTAGGAAAAGGTAAGATTGAAATTTTGAAGGCAACCATGTCAGCCTTGAAGGATGATGACATTTCCCAAGGTGGAAGTCTAGAGCAGGAGTCCTTAATTTTTTCTGCAGGATTATGGACACCTTTGAAATTTGATGGAAGTCATGAACCTTCACCCAAATGAATGCAGATGCACATACAAACACAATTTGGCATAAATGTACAGAGGTTTCCTGGAAATGTCTAAAACTTGACCATTTATTCCTAAATTTAGACATTCTTGCTTCTAAAGAGGAAAAGGAAAATAATCTACATACTTTATTGTAGGATTGTCTATGCCAAGAGAAAAGAGTTCCCAAAAAGAAAACAAGGTATGTCAACTTTATCACAGGTCAATGAAGAAGAGCACATTGGATCAGGCAAAGGCAAAGTTGATGTGAAAAAAAAAATCAGTAGCATGCTGAGAACATTAACTCTACTAAGAACAGAGTTAAGGAGTACGTAGGAATGAGAGATTGGAATTAGAGAGAAAGAAGGATTTTTTTTTTTAAGAAAGATATGGTGGACAAATAGGTATGGTAGGGAGGAGGCCTAGGATGGATAGGAAGAAAGTTGAGAGGGCTTATGCCAATAAATTTGTGTGTGAGCTTATCAAAAGAGTAGGGTGTGGCAAACTGAGAAAATGAGGGAATCAGCTATTGTGAACATAGGGAGCTCATAAAAATGAAATCAAGATCTGCAATCAATATCTCATATGATACTAATGATGCTTTTGACTTTTCAGTGTTTCTCTGTGTCAAGTGTTCTCCAAAGATTGACTATATGTACCTAGCATGGCCATTTGTAGAGCTAAATTCTTGAAACAAAATGCTGGGCATACCCTTTCCAAGTTATAATTTTCTCATGTTACTGTCAGCCTGTTTCCTGTAAGCAACTTTCCAAGAGGAATTACTTTGCATATCTAGCCAAATTCTTCCTGTGGAGAGGCAGTGTTATCTATATAGCTGGTCCACTGTAAAGACAACCACTGTCAGTGAAATAAGCTAAATATTGCACTTACTGTACTTAATTCACTTAATTTAAATTATTGTATATACATGCATATAGGATAGAATTTCATATTTACATGTGACTGCAAATCATGAGTATGAGCTAATCAGTGGGAATTTGGAATATGCAATGGTTATTGGCATACTACCCAGTATAGTGATGACAGTCCAATTTGGAATATATTAAATGCAGACAAATTTTTATTTCCCTTGCTTCCTGGTTAAGGGTCTAAAGTTCTTGAGAGGGAGTCATGTGGATCAGGAGGGTTAGAGACTTATCCAAGCCAACATAGTGAGGCACACACCCATTTTGCAGACAAAATGCTATGTATGTCTGCCAAACTTGTAAATGAATTCAAGTGAAATGTAAAAATAGCCTCCAGTGTAGACAGTCTGAAATCACATCATTCCACTTTTATCAGCTCTGGTATAGAGCACCCCCAAAAATAGCATGTGTTAAGCTCCTAACACAGGGCCTGGTATGCACACTGGACTTTAAAGGAAAACACTTCCTCCTTTTTCCTTTTTAATTGGTGATTTCAGAAATAAAGTGTTGTTATTTTCATAAAGGCACAGCACAGTGAACCCAGCTTTAGTAAGTAAGGCCTCTATCCATGGTAAAACTTACATTTAATTTTAATTCATAAATAGTTAGATTTTTGAGCCTCCATATAAATTTTGTCTACATTTGTCCACATTACACAAATGCAACACAAAATGAAACATTTTGGCAATGCATTTAATATCCATTTGAGAGGCAGAGAATTGTAATGGAGAGTTGGCAGAGAGAGGCATGCATCTGCTGCATTTTGAGCTGGATGAAGCATACTCTTCCTCTTTGAAGCTCCAAAACTCATTACTTTTCTGAAACTGTGAGAAAATGACTGGACTCTCCATGCTAATGTATCACCATCATCAATTCATCCAGGACCCAAGAATATACTAATCCATCATGTATGGCATTATAACAAAGTAATCAAAATGTAGAGTTTTTAAAATTTCAGTAATAGCTTATAACCACTCAGCTGTCATATGTAATATAAACACAAAATTGTCTCCATGAAAAATTTCTGAAAACCTGATTGCCATTTGTTGGGAACCGCCCTGACTGGTATCAGAAGCTGAAACCCCCGCCTAGCTAAGGCTAAGGGAATGCCCTTGGAACCGTGAGCCGGCAAGGAGACAAAAGTTTATCTCCCTGGCAGGAATGCTGCTTCTGCTGCTGAACCCCAAAAAGCTTGGTCGGTTAGCCAAAGACGGGTAAGATTCCCCACGGGGGGAACAACCCAAGCCAGGCACGATCACTTTGGGTGGCCCCCCCAAAAGAAGGACTTGGGGGGCTGCAGCAAAAGGGGGGTGATGGACCCTCACTCCTCGGCTTTGACAAAGTCTGAGTTCTCAGCGTCCGGAAGAAAATCTCCTTATCTCTCGGTGGCCTTAGTTCCCGCGCTCCACCTAAGCCTGAAACAATGACGGGGTAGTACAGCTCGGTACTGGGAAGTGCGGATTTCCCGGGGTGATCAGGCCTAAGAAAGAACATGTAAATTACTGTGAAACCTTCTTTGTTCAAGAGTGCTCTCAGTTGAATGAGAAGGGTCTTAGGAGAAAGCTAGTTTGTTCCTCAGCCTTACAGCTCTTTGACCCCCAACTCAATAGACGGGCAGAGTTCTTTGTTTTCTATAGTTCCTTACTTCCCCTAATGAGTATTGTACTTTACCTGAGTTATTATGTAGCATGAGCACAATAAAAGCAGGTATGGACTGTAAATCGGCGCGCTCCTCACTAGAAGGGGTGGCCATTTCGTCCCTACTTCTCCACAGAAACTAGTTTGTCTCTGTGCATGTTTTTTCTCGCGTGTTTATCGTCGAGCCATCCACAGCGTTCCGTGGTCACTGCTGGTTGGTGACCCATGCGCAACAGCCATTATGAGTTTATTCTAGGAACAGAGGGACATAAAACTTAAGGCTTCAAAGAGGACCCAGAGCTCATGGAGATCAGAAATGCCACACAGGTCCAGTGCTGCACACATACAGAGAGCAGAAGAAGAAACATTCTGGGCTATGTATGACCATCCAGCCAAGCATAGGGCAGGTAGGATTCCCTCATTTGATGTCTTCCCTCCTTTTTGTATCTACTATCAACTGACTATTTTTGAGGGTTACTATACACAGGGACTCATGTTTGTATCGGTGGTGATCTACTCTATTGACTAAACTTGGAAAAGACAACACAGTGGCCTATTATAACTCACATTCCTTTCTCTTGAATTTTCTAGGATAATCACAAAATACTAAGCAGTGGTTAAGAAGTCATGAATTCAATGTTTTCTTTACTTGAAAGACAAACATATAAGGCAAGCAGAATCTGTCATTAAAATATCTAATATAAATGTTAAAACATATTGTATAGAATTGAGTTAGCTATGTGAGGGGTAAACTCCAGGATGGAGCATTTGAAGGAGGGAATGGGAACTAATATTTATTCCATTCTGTATCAGTACTTGAAAAGAGTGGTAGAATACTGCTTGTGAGGTATTATCTGTTATGTGACCTTTTAAGGCACACTTATTGTACTATGCTCCTACCAGGTCCTCTTCATTGCCACAGGGAAAGAATGCTACTACAGAAATGAAAAAGAAATGAAAGCCAGTTTCTTGGCTTCTGTATTTCAAATGAAGCAGCCCCTCACCCACTTCCTAGATGAATACTTTCTGAGAGGCAGAGCACAGCAGTTGGAGATAGACCATGTCAGTTCAAACTCCAACTCTACCACATGCAAGCTGCATGACCTTGGACAAGGCTCTTAACCTCTTGGTACCTCAGTTTTCCCACTTGAAAAATGGTGATAACAGTAGTACCTCCCTTACTGGGTTATTCAGAGAATTTATGAAGTGTTTATGTGAACACTTTTTTTTTGGTGAACAGTACCTGACACATAATAATAATAATAATCCCTATATAAATGTTAGTTGTTAGGTGAGGGATAAATGAGAGAGAGGAGTGGCAGCAGAGTATATTCTTGAGAAGAAGACCCCCCTAGCTCTGAGGTTGGAGGCAGGGGGAGGGTAGGATTATGGGAACTGCTGGCAGGTTCTGGGCTTCTAAGAATAGATGTGATGTATGCTACACTTTTCAGGTGGTGGACTGGGCAGTAGCAAGCCTCAGATTGATTTCCTTCCAAGCCCGGCATGGCTCAGGAATAAAAGATTAGAAATGAGTTGAGCTACCCCTAAGCAGAAAACATAAAAGAATCCTCACAGCCTCCCTTAGCTGGAGAGTGGCAAAAAAAGCAACCGAGGTGAAGTCTGGAGCTGAGAAAAAGCCAGGGCAAGGAGAGGATCCACAGTGGGGAGTGAGGAACAGAACAGTGGCAACCTGTGTGGGTACTAACATGGGAGGACAGTGCCTGCTAACAACCAGATGCACTTCACCCTAGAATCCCACCAGTAAATAAGGAGAGAGAGAGAGAGTGCCCCTAAACTGATTAAGATGATATGCCTGCCACCTAACAAAATGGGGGCTGGTAAAAATAATTTATTTGTTTTTCAGAAAAAGAAATCCAACCTTTTGTACATCTGCATTTAAGATCTGAGATTTATGCTTGACACATGTTTAGTTCTTTTAATAGTCATAACCAGAGCAGAAAAGGTGGAGGTGAGATAGGTGGGAGTGAAGCCCACTTCCTTCTGCTCACAGGTGGAACACCTAACCTATCTTCTGAGGAACAGAGTGAAGAACCAAAGGTATTCCAGTATATATGAAGGTTGGAGGTCAAAATTGTAGAGGGCATTGAAAAATTAGATGGTAAGGAGATTGATTTGGGACAATAAGGTCCCTGGGACCAACATGGGGACCAGAGCAGCTGCAGCCCCAGGCCCAGCACCTGCTGGGCCTGCAACAGCATTCTTGGAAGATAGCCAGGTCAACAGCTCCCTCCCCTGCCAAACAGGTAAGTTTGAGCAGAACCAGGATTGACCTGGATGCTTGAAGTCGCTGGGGGGAATAAAAATGAAGTGGCAAACACACAGGGGCAGTGTTCACCTGCTGAGACTCTATACACCAGCCGGGTCATTACCAGAGAAATTGGTGAGCCAGGTGATGCCTGGAGAAGGGGGAAAAATTGAGCCATGACAGACCCTGACCTGGGTAGTCTCCAGTCTGGTTGGGAAGTTGAGCTCATTCAGAGCAGCAAGCTTGAACAGGGGGGATTTCTTAAAAAAAGTAAGAGGGGGGCTCTTGGTAGTTGTTTAAGGAATTCTTCAGCGTCCATCCCTGCCTCCCTGGCTGTGCCCCTGCAGCCACCACAGCCTCAGCTGCAGGCCTGCCCCTACCACTATGACTGTGGCTGCGCTCCTACCCACCCCTTGGCCTCAGCAGTGGAGAGTGCCCACGGGCACCTGTGAACCCAGAGGCATGCACCCGACCCTGCCTCTGCCATGGCTGTGCCCCACATGCCCACCACCTCAACAGTGGAGGACATGCACCCATGCCGGCTGCCCCAGAGACACATGCCTGGAGGATATGGTGGCTATTCCACCTGGCAAGGCTGAACTGGTTCGATAAGAGGAAGGAAGAAGTGCCCCCCACAGAGGAGAACAGCAGGGCTCAGGGAGTCAGAAGTCCCCAGAAAGACTTAACTCAGGGGGAGCCAAACTACCCTGAAGAGACTTTGAGAGTCCCTAACACCTAGGACAGAGAAGAGTGAGAAGGTGGTGTATGAGTTGCCCTAATTGGTGCACCATAAGGACAGCACAAGTTGTGGACTGAAAGTATAGGCTTGGTGCAGAAGGGCACTGGGGGCCCAGCAGCAAACTGAGGAACTGTGCTGGAGGCTAGGCAACTGTGAAGAGTGTGATCTGGACTTGGCCTGTGTCCATGCAAAAGACAACTGACCATAGGAAGGGAGAAAAGTGAAACCCAACCACCTCCAAATGCTGCAGCCAGGAAGACCAGCAGAATTGGCTTGGCCAGTTTAAAGCCAGCATGAGGCTTTCTTTCTTTCTTTCTTTTTTTCCCACACATGAGACAATAACACCTGGTACTGTGAAAGGATGTGAGTCAGACCCAAAGAGTCGTCATCCCAAGTACTGAGAAAGTGAGACAAACTTTACTTTGCTATTCAAGATAACTTGCAAGTTATTGTATATTTGTACTATTATTATTTATTCATTACTTTTATACCTTTTATTTTATTAGTATGTTTTTATTTCTCTTCTTTCTGTTTAGTTATCTTTGTTTTGTTTGTTTAATTGTATTGCTTGACTGGTTTTCCTTGTTCTCTCTTTCATAGTGCATTTTTAATTTTCCTTCTTTCACTTCTCTTGTGTTCCAATGGCACAGTACTCTAGGTTGTGTACTTCCCATTATTGTTATTCAGATCACATAGATTCTGTCATATGATTGTTGTTCCAGTATTATTGTAAATAATTGTTGTTCCATACAATTGCAAATAGTGCACAACACCACTTCCGGATCTTCACCCAGTCCACTGTCTTCTGAAACTTTATTACTGTTGTAAGTAGAACTATTTTCTCACACACTACACCTATTTTCTATCCTTTACTCTCACTATATTTCATAATTTGCCCTTCCACAAGCTCACTGTTTTCTGGACTTAACTCAAAATGTTCCCCCCTTCTAACAAGTCTTATCTTTATTCCACTCTTTCTAAAAAGTGGCTAGTTGGGTGAAATATCATGGTTAACATTGTACATCTACAAAGGATCTATTAGCTCATCTCTATGTGTTGGTACTTTAAATTCCATAGAATGCATTCCTGCTGTATTAATCCATTTTGCCTTCCCCCTGAAAATGATCACATAAAAGAGTAAGTGGGAGCTGTGAACAACAGTATACCTGCTGAAGAAAGAACCCACCAACAAAGGAACTACCAACAGATAATAAAGGAGTGAGTGGAAGCCACACTAACCTCCATCCAGGACCAATCTGGAAGTAAAACAAAATGGTGGAGAAATTATCCAGAATAATAGTGAGAGGGAAGCCTCAAAACCTGGACCCACAGAAGAACCAACCTCGACACCACCTGTCCACACCCATCCAACAGAATACAAGACCTGGAGGACAGAGTGACCCTCAGTTAATGAGTTTGAGGGAAGGGCTCACCAAAGAAAGACCCAATAATAATAAAAACCCAAAGACATGTAGAGAGCCAACATAAATGACAGCCCAAGAACAGCAAGTTCAGGAGATCAAGGACACTGCACCACTGAATCTCACAGGTCTTCCACCATAGAAGTTCAAATCACAAATTCAGGGAGTCAGCACACATCAATGTAAGAAGCAGAGGCTAACAAGAAGAGTCTCACAAACAGTGGGAAGACAAAGCAAAAAAAAACAAAAAAAACAAAACAAAAAAAACAAAAAAAAACAACCCCAAATGAAAGGAAAAGAGAAAGCCTCAGAAAGGATGCTAAATGAAATAAAGGCAAGACTAATATCAAATATTGAGTTCAAAGCAATAGTTGTAAGGAAGCTCAATGAGCTCACAGAGAATTACCAAAAACTACAGGGAAAATGAAATGAACTCACTGCAAACTATATCAACATGAAAAGGAAAATAGAAACTATCAACAGGGACCAAGAGGATAGGAAGAATACAATTTCTGAAGAACACAGTAGAAGGAATCAAAAGCAGGCTTGATGAAACAGAAAATGGGATCAGCGAGCTGGAGGACAGGGTAGAAAAAACACCCAGAAAGAGCAAGAAAAAGAAAAGAGACTCAGAAAGAACGAAGAGGGGTTAAGGGAAATGTAGAACAACATGAAACATAATAATATTGCTATAATAGGGATACCAGAAGGAGAAGAAGAGCAATGGATAGAAAATGTGTATGAAAAAGTAATGATGGAAAACTTCCTTAATTTGATGGGAGAAAAAGTCACACAAATTCAGGAAACACAGACAGTTCCAATCAAGAGGAACCCAAATAGGCCCACATCAAGACACATCATAATTAAAATAGCAAAATTCCAAGACAAAGAGAATATCTCAATGGCAGCAAGGGAGAAAGAAGAAGGGACATAGAAGGGAGCCCCAAATAAGACTAACAACTGACTTCTCCATGGAAATGCTCCAAGCCAGAAGAGATTGGGAAGGGATATTCCAAGTAAGACAAAACAAAAGACTGCAACCAATTTTACTATATCCAGCAAGGCTCTCAGTTAAATGGAAGGTCGAATAAGGAGTTTCTCAGACAAAAGAAGTCTAAAAGAACATACTTCTTCCAAAACGGCTCTGCAAGAGATGTTAAAGGGTCAGCTTTAAGAAAATGAGGGGAAAAAAGAGTGAGAGAGATAGAGACAAGAATACTGGTATGAAAAAAAATGGCAACAAATAAAACACTATTGATAATAACCTTAAATGTAAATGGGTTGAATGCTGCAATCAAAAGACATAGATTAGCTGAATGGATAAGCAATCATGACCCACATATATGCTGCCTACAGGAGACCCACCTCAGAACAAAAGACTTACACAGATTGAAAGTGAAGGGCTGGGCAAAAGTATTTCAAGCAAATGTACAGGAAAACAAAAGCCAGAGTAGCAATACTCATATCAGAAAAATAGACTTCAAAAAAATGGCCATAAAAAGAGACCCAGAAGGGGTCTCTTGACTCCATAATACTCCATAATACTCAAGGGAAGAATTTATCAAGAAGACATAAACATTGTAAATATATATGCACCCAAAATAGGAGCACCCAAATACATAAAGAAAATCTTGGAGGACTTCAAGAAAGATATTGACAGCAACACTATTATAGGAGAAGGTTTCAACACCCCACTGTGAAAAATAGATCTTCCAAACAAAATATCAACAAAGATATTGTGGCATTGAACAAAGTCCTGGATAAAATGGACTTAATTGATATAGAGAGAGACTTTCTTCCAAAAGAAGCAAAATACACAGTCCTTTCAAATGTATATGGAACATTTTTAAAGACAGACCATGTGATAGGACACAAAACAAGCCTCAACAAATTAATGAAAATTGAAACTATATCAAGCATTTCCTCTGACCACAAGGGACCAAAAGTAGAAACCAAACTCAAGAAAAAAACTCAAAAACACTCAAACTCATGGAGATTGATTAGCATGCCATTAAACAGTGAATCAATAAAAGGAGATCAATTAAGAAATGAAAAAGTTCCTGGAAGGAAATGAAAATGAACTCACAACAATTCAAAACATATGGGACATAGCCAAGGCAGTCCTGAGAGTGAAGTTCATAGTGATACAGGTCTAACTAAAAGAATAGAAATATTTCAAATAAACAACCTAACCCTACACCTACAAGAACTGCAGGAACAACAAAAAAGACAGCCCAGTAGAAGTAGAAGGAAGGAAATAACAAAGATCAGAACAGAATTAAACAACTTAGAGACTAAAACAACAATCCAAAGCATCAATAAATCCAGGAGCTGGTTCTTTGAAAAGATAAACACAATCAACAAGCCTTTAAGCAGTCTTATCAAGAAAAAGAGAGAGAGGAGCCAAATAAAAACAATCAGAAATGAAAGAGGAGAGATTACACCTCATACACAGAAATACAAAAGACTGTAGGAAATTACTATGAAGAACTATATGTCAAGAAATTTGAACACCTAGGGGAAATGGACAAATTTCTAGAAAAGTATAATCTCCCAAAACTGAATAGAGAAGAAGCAGAAAGCCTGAACAGACCAATCACAGGTGACGAAATTAAACCAGTAATAATAATAATAATTAAAAAAACCCCTCCTGACATGCAAAAGACCTGGAAAAGAAAGTTTCACAGGAGATTTTGACAAAGCATTTAAGGAAGAACTCACCCCTACTCTTCAGAGACAATTCCAAAAATCCAAGAAGATGGAAGATTCCCAACCTCTTATTATGATGCCAGAATCATACTAATCCCAAACCAGATGAAGACAAAACAAGGAAAACTTCAGGCCAATATTGCTGATAAAAAAATACACTAAAATCTTCAACAAAATATTGGCCAACTGCACCCAGCAACATGTTAAAAAGATCATATATCACGACTAAGTGGGATTCAACCCAGGGAGGCAAGGATGGCACAAATTTGCTAATCAATAAACATAATATATCAGAGAAACAAAACAAGAGACAAAAATCACATGATCATATCAATAGATGTGGAAAAAGCATTTGATAAAGTACAGCACCTATTTATGATGAAAACACTCAGCTCAGTGGGAATAGAGGGAGCATTCCTCAAAATAATAGAGGCTATATATGAGAGACCTGCAGCCAACATCATACTCAATGGGAAAAATGTTAGACCTGTCCCACTAAGATCAGGAACAAGATTAGGATGTCCACTTTTATCACTCCTAGTCAACATAGAATTGGAAGTCTCAGCCACAGCAATCAGACAAGAAAGGGAAATAAAAGGCATCAAAATTGGTAAGGAGGAAGCAAAACTGTCAGTTTGCTGATGGCCAGAATTTGTACATAGAAAATCCTATAGACTCCACTAAACATCTACTTGACCTAATAAATGAATTGGCAAAACAGCAGGATACAAAGTCAATCTTCAGAAATCAAAGGCATTTTTTGTATACCAACAATGAAATAGGAGTAGTAGAAATCAGGAAAAAAGTCCCACTTGATAGAGCTACAAGAAAAATGCAGTACCTAGGAATAAAACTAACCAAGGATATAAAAGACCTATACTCAAAACTACACAACACTGAAGAAATAAATTAAGGAAGACACAAACAAATGGAAGCATGCACCATGCTCATGGGCTGGAAGAATGAACATCATGAAAATGGCCATACTACCCAAAGCAGTTTAAAGATTCAATGCAATCCCCATTCAAGTACCAATGACATATTTCACAGACATAGAGCAAACTCTTTAGAAATTTATATGGAAGCATAAACGAACCTGAATACCTGCAGCAATTTTGAGAAAGGAGGACAAAATAGGAGGGATAGCAATACTGATATCAAATTGTATTACAAGGCCACTGTAATCAAAACAGCCTGGTACTGGCATAAGAACAGACACATAGACCAATGGAACAAAATAGAGAGCCCAGAAATAAACCCAAGTGTCTATGGTCAATTAATATTTGACAAAGGGGGTAGAAGCATAAAAGGAGTAAAAATAGCCTCTTCAACAAATGGTGTTGGGAGAGCTGGACAGTTGCATGTAAAAAAAAAAAAAAGAAACTTGTTCATCAACTTACACCATATACAAAAATAAAGTCATGGTGGATAAAAGACAAATATATGTCCTGACACCATAATAGTCCTAGAGGAAAATATAGGCAGGAAAATCTCAGGTATTCCACACAGCAATTTTTTCCAATATGTCCCCTAGAGCAAGGGACATAAAGAAAAGAATATACAAATGAAACCTCATAATAATAAAAAGCTTCTGCTAGGCTAAAGACTACAGCATTAAAATGAAAAGAGAGCCAAGTATATGGGAAAACATATTTGCCAATATGTTTGGCAAATCAAACCCCTCAGAGAAGGGTTTGATCTCCAAAGTATATACAGAACTCACACAACTCCACTCCAGGGAGACAAACAACCCAATCAAAAAAATGGTCAAAGGTTTTGAATAGACACTTCTCCAGGGAGGATATACAGAAGCCCAGGGACATGTGAAAAGATGCTCAACATCACTAGCCATCAGGGAGATGCAAATTAAAACCACATTGAAATACCACTTTACCCCAGTGGGAATGGCCGTCATAAACAAAGCAACAAACACCAAATGTTGGAGAAGATGTGGAGAAAAGGAAACCCTAGTGCACTGGTGGTGGGAATGCAGACTGGTGCAGCCACTGTGGACAACAGTGTGGAATTTCCTCAGAAAAATAAAAATGGAACTGCATTTTGACCCAGCAATTGCACTGCTGGGATTATACCCTAAGAACTCTGAAACACCAATCCAAAATAACCTATTCACACCAATGTTTATAGCAGCACCATTTACAATAGCAAGTACCTGAGACAACCTAAGTGTCCATCAGTAAATGAATAAATAAAAAAATATGGTACATTTACACAATTTAATACTATGTGCAGAAAGAAAGAAGGTGCTCCTACCCTTTGGAAGAGCATGGATGGATTTAGAAAGCATTATACTAAGTGAAATAAGCCAGGCAGTGAGGGAAAAATACCATATAATCTCATCTTACCTGGAACTTAATCAACAAAACAAAGAAGCAAACAGAATACAACTGGATACATTGAAATTGAGAAAAATCTCCCAGTAAGCATTGGGGAGGTAGGAGGAGATAATGGGAGTAAGAGGGAAGGGTTTGAGGAACAACTATAAGGGACACATGGACAAAACCAAGGAAGATGGAATAAGGGGAAGGGGGTAGGAATGGCTGGGGTGGGGTGGAGTGGTGGGGGTAAGTGCAGACAACTGTACTTGAACAATCAAATAATTTTTAAAAATAGTCACAACCATAGTATGTACTATATATTTTGATCCTCCATTTATAATTGCAGAATGTGAAGCTGAGGAAGATTAAGCAACTTACTCAAGGTCATACAGCTAGGAATTAATAAAGATGCAATTCTCAGCAGGTCTATGGTTCCAAAGGCCTGCAGGGACTGTGCAGGTCCAGATTTCAATAAAGTATGACTAAATGGGTCTTCATCAAATAATGGAAAACATGTTATATACATTCTGCTGGGCCTTTTTCTCTGTCCAAGTCTTAGCAGATCCCTTGTAGGAACCAGAATCTATTCCAGCTCTGCTAGCCTTTCAAAACTTACCTGGCCAGTTCCCCAAAATAAAACAAGCCAAGGCCATTTCATTGACACAAAAGGAGCTAGATAACACTCCTTCAAAGTATTTTCTGATGGTGTTATTTCTTACTATATGGAATAAATAACTCAAGTATATCAGACCCTCAATGACAAGAAATCTCCAAGAACTTCTTGGGTGCAGTTTTTGAAAGAAGGCTTAATCTGAAGATTGGTGTGCCATTAGAACAAAGATACCTTAAAGCCTGGAATTGTTTTGGCAACTAAGCCTTATGCCACCTTCTGGTTCAGACAATTACTCTAATTGATTTATATTTCTATTGGCTATTTTGCCACACCTCAGCCTCCCATTTAACATTGGATCTTTTTGAATATAGTTTCTGATAATTTTAAATATTAACCCACATACAAATGATAGCTCACAAGGTTAATTAAATGATATTCAAAACTGAACAGAAAAAACAAGTGTTAGCATTCAAGCTAACACTTCCCTGGAAATAAAGGAAATCCCCATTTCAACATTCATCCTGATAATTCTAGGCCATGCTAGAATGGAACCCTGAAAGTGCAGTTCAAGCTTGAGAGGACATGACTGCATTGGATTTTGGTTGTCTGACATTGAAAAAGCCCCTGGTAGAGAGCCATTATCTGAGCTGACTTTATGCTCATCAAGCTTTACACAACTATTTAAGCCATTGAGTTCAAACACTGTGTAGAAGCACACATAATACATGATGTGCTTTTATTTGTAGAAATCTATTCTACTTATGCAAAGAATATTGAATCTTATTTCCTGCCTAGTTTGGAAATCTGACTGAGTTTATTTAAATCTACACTAACTTACCTTAAAGCAGTTTCTTATTTGAATGCTTTCATTGCCTAACGCTAGTAGTACTATATAATTTTTTTGATATTTTTTTTTGTTTCAACCTTGCTTCTTAGTAGGATATGTCATTTTAAGATATAAATGATAAGCAAAATAATTTCATGATGGATTTAGATTCATATAAAATATAATATTTGTGCTTTCTGTAGATCATAAGGAATGAAGGCATGAAGGCACAAAACTGAGAGGGCATAATTCTTGCCTTCTAAATGAGTATAATAGAGTCAACTCTTGATTGTACACATAGACCTTATACTCTGTGAATTGTTTGCATTAATTTTTAATGCCTATATCAGATTCCCATAACCCCATTGAACCATTTCCCAGACTATCCACATTAAATGGAATTATTTGCATTCTCATTTGCTGGAAATACTGACTGAACTTAAAAATGTAAACCAGAATTAGCAAAGTAAGATAAATTAAAATGCAAAATGTTCTAAGCTAAGACAGTACATTGCCAAAGCTAAGTAGAAATGAGTTGGGGCCTTTTGGGCATCTTGAGCTATTTGTACAATTCTTGTCTTCCCTATGAGTTGTCCAGAGTTGGTGTGGAACCATGCACATATGAGCAGACTTAAGCCGAGAAACATATACAACTTCCATAAGGAGACATTATAAATATTACTCAGCTAATGTAAAAACAGTAGAAATAAGAGGCCAATCTTGCTAGAACAGTAGAATTAATGTAAAGATAAAAGACCAGAGGATAGAAAAGTTAACCTCCATTTTCTTATTTTTCCCATGCTACTCATTGTTCTATTTTTTCAAATAAAAATGGTTGTTGGACATAAAGAATTGAGTGAAATTCAGTAAAATTTGTATCCTAGAGGGCAAAGAAAAATAACATTTCAGTACATGTGCACATTTTGATATTGCTCTGAATAATTGGTCACAGTGAGCAAAGCAAATTGTGTTTGTACCATGGTGAACCTAGCAAAACATTCTTTAGATATCTCTGAAAGTGTCAAATGCCTTTTCTCAGAATATTTTTTAAATAGAAAAGTGAATCTGCATATTCAAGAAAAATAAATAAGAAAATGCTGTGTATTGTCCAAGTAATTCATTAAGCCTTTTAAAAGTACTTTTCTTGGAGACTTTAGTCTCGTGTTTTGTAAAATTATATACAGTTAACATACAATAAGATCATGTTCATGCAAGAGAAACTTGGAAATTGATGATGGTTGTAAACTTTGGTCAAATTCATTCTTATCTCTTTACTCTGGGTCTTTCATAGTAGTTAATTAACAAAACATTTTCAGTAAAGACCTTTAAGCAATAACTCATTAGAATGCTTTTATTGCCAAATGTCAATTTTATGTTTTTTTCTTGATGCTTTTGGTTTTGCTCTGCTTTATTAATTGGAATACAGAAGAAAGTCTAACAGTGGAGTTTGTTTTTTTCTATTGTGGTTTTATCTGACTTTATAGAGCTACATGACTCAAATATCAGGGTTTTATTTTCTTTCATTGTCTGTTGATCTTACTTTTATAGGTAAATATTGTAGTAGTATGATTGTGCTGTTGGTAAATCAGCTTTTCCTTTTGATCTTGCTACAAGTGAACTGTTTAGTTTATTCTCAACTGGAAAAGTATGACTTCTAATGCAAAAATTATAAGATATCTTCTTATAGGAACAGTGGGCTGAAACATTTGATGTTGAATTAATTCGTTTGAAATATTGGTCCCAGGTGGACTACAGGGTTAAGACTCCAAGTTTATTTATCATGATGGGGCAAGTAAACTAGTCAGAAGCACCTTATTTAAAAAAACCTGCACCACCTTGTGAAACAGCCTGAAAGAGTGGAAGAGCAATTTATGAGGACTAAGGAAAACTGGGCCAATCCTATTGCTTTCACTAAGAAGCCAGAGGACTTTGGACAAGTCACTTCCCTTCTCTGAGATCTCATCTCAGATCTCATGTTTCTCATCTGCAAATAGGAACAATAATATACATCCTGTTTTCTCATGAGTATAAAATGAATGATTTTGGCAAACCATAAAATACCAGAAACTTGTACTGGAGTCTCATCATTGAGAAAGGGTATTGCTGTTCTTCTGAGAGAACAAAGAAACTGTTGGTGTTTATCATGTCACACATGATATATAATTTGTTGTTTAATAACTCTAGAATGTTTATATTCTACTAGGATGCCAGCTGACAGAGTTTACACTGATGTCAAAATATAAATACAATTATACTGATGTCAATAAATAAAGAAATGGATCATATTAGAAGGAATAGTGGAAGCATTTTTAAGTGCTAAATGTTAATGTTTATGCTTAAATCAGTTTCCATACTTTTCAGTTAGAAATTTGTGAACAGTGGTTTTTTTGAGCTTCTAAATTCTATTTAGATGTACTGTTGTTCTCCAATCTGTATTCCCTTATTTTGAAAGCCTATAAGCCATTAACATCCTTTATAATTTAGTACCTAAAATGTGTACCATGCTCTAGATATTTATCTATTTCTGATATTCAAGAAGGAACCAAGTTATGTTCTATACTCATTTTTAACCAGTAGCACAATGTTATAGTGACATTCTCAGTCTCCTAAATTCTCAGATCACACATCACTGTCTCTATGTACTGTGCCTTGCATACAAACTCTCCATGCTCCCACTGAACACCCCATGCCATTTTTACAATCATCCATGCATGTGTTTATGGCTTTATATCCCTTCCTTAAGCCACATCAGGCATAAATACATCAGAAAGTTTAGAATGAGAAAACATTTGAACCTATAATCTTGGTTATAGTAAGTAGTCTTGTAGTGTTAGTGACAATTGCTGTTATTTAGGAAGCACTTAAACCAGAGGTATCCATGGATATCTTTTCTAGAACTGCTATTGACAACTATTTTGAAACCATTAGCAGCTACTATTGGTTGACAAGTTCAACATCTGTATTCAGCTCCCTTCTAAATGCTGCTTATTGATTATGGATAGCTAGGTACTTGTAGCTACGTTTGGCCTTGAGATCCAGCTCTGGACAATGAGACATAAGGGGAAATCTGTTGTAAGACTTGGGGAATGCTTATGGTTTCATGGCAACAGGAAACATGTGGTTTCTCTTTTTCATTCTTCCTGATAAATTTCAGGCAAAATGTCTGATATTACAGAAGTCTTCTTGTGACCATGAGGTGATAAAAACATCCCTACACACAGAAGTCAAAACTTTGAGTGTAGCAGAGTAGAGAGAAAGTGCCTAAGTCCTTGAATACATTATTAATCTATCTGCCCAACTATAAGACTGCCATACTTCATTTCTTCCTTGAAGTTAACAGGAAAAAGCCTTTTAGTTTCAATTAATACTTATCATGTGTTCATTATTTTCAGCGACAACCGAAAGAATTCTCAAGACTGCATGACAGTTTCAGAAAGGTTGAGGTATTTTATAAATAGCCAAGACTCCTCTCTAGTGGATTTACAAAGAATCTTTATAAATTATATTGGAAGAGAAGGAGTGTGACAGTAGAATTTTTTCATTAGCCATAATTTTTATATTAAGAACTTGAATTGTCCATTGCTAATGTTCAGTACTCCACCCAAATTTAAATCTTTATACTATATTCTCCACTGAATTATGGCAACATCAATGTTGTTTACTTCTTTCTACAAAATAAAGTTAGTTTTTTTTTTCAAGTTGGGATAAAAATCATCCTTAAATCTCTTCTTAAAAATACAATAAATAAGGTTTTTCTGAAGATGGTAGTGAGGTAGGTGGGAGCTGAGCCCCACATGCTCCTGCACCCAACTGTGACACTTACAATCTTCTGAAGAACAGAGTGAACAGCCAACAGAATCCCAGCTTATATGAAGTTTGGAAGTCAAAGTGTGCAGAGGACATTGAAAAACATGGTAAGGAGACTGCATAGGGATGGTAAGGTCCCTGGGACCTGCACAGGGTCCACAGCTGCTATGGTCCCCATCCTGTAGACTGCTGCAGGAACTTTGGAGGAGAGTCAGATGAGCAATTCTAACTTCACAGTTCCCTCTCTTCCCAGAAAAGGGAAGCCAGTCCTGCATCAAGATGCTTGAAGTTGCTGGGGGGATAAAGACACAGTGGGAAATGCATACAGGTAGTGTTCCCCCACTGGGAGTGTGGTCTCCAGCTGGGGAAGTACCAGAGAAACTGGTGAACCAGGTGATGCCTGAAGATGGAAGAAGAGTTTGACCACAATGGACCCTGACCCAGATAGATTCAGAACTGCTTGGAGAGTTGGGCTGTGTGAAAAGCCTGACACTTGTTAAGAATGGTGGGTACAAACAAGGGGAATTTACTCAAATAAAAGCCTCTCAGCTGCTGTTTAAGGAACTTTGGTGTGCTGCGGCTGGGCCAGCGAAGAGGGAGGGGAAGGGACATGTATTGCTCCAAATCAGGGCACCTCGTAGACTGATCAAAGTGGGACAACAGGGTCTCAGAGGTAGCAGTCCCCAGAGAGACTTAATAGGGGAACTAAACTATCCTGAATGGACTTTGGGAATGCACAGCGCCCAGACCAGCAAATATGGAGAATGGGTGCGAGTTGCTCCCACTCAGTGCACCTCACTGATTAATGAAAGGGTGGCACAATGAGGTGGATTAAAGATGCCAGCTTGGAACCTACAGATAGTAGGGGCTGTACAGTGCTGTGAGAGTTTGGGCTGGAGGTTGGAAACCTGTGAACATTGGAGCCCAGACCGAGCCCACAACACACAACCACAGGGAAGGAATAGTAAACAGAGCCTAGCCCATCTCTGCCTGCAACATCCAGGAAGACCAGCAGAACCCACTTTGTAGATTCAAAGTCAGCAGGAGGTTTTTTTGTTTGTTTTTTATTTTGTTTTGCTTAATTTGTGTTTGTTTTTTTCTTTTTTCTTCTACGTGTAAGACCTAGAGCTGTGGAAGAATCAAAGACAGATCCAGAAAAATATCAGAAGGCTAACACCAACAACCAAGACAAAATTCACTTTGCTATCTGACAGAATTTGCATTTTACTTTTTACTTTTTATTTCTATTTTTATCTTTTGTTATTATTACTTTTATTATTATTTTATTTTTATTTATCTTCCTTTTGTGTAGTTTTCTTTGTTTTATTTCATTGATTGACTGGTTTTCTTTGTTCTCCCTTTCACATTGCATTTTAATTTCTCTTTCTTCACTTTACTTTTATTCCTATAACAGACTACTCTTGGTCTTTTACTTCTTATTCTTTTTATTCAAATCATACATTTCTTTTCATATTATTGTTGTTCCCATTCCCACAAAACACTCTTTCCTGGTCTTGGTCCACTTTACTATTTTCCTGAGCTTTATTACTATTGTGGTTAACTTCATTCTCTCACATACTATGCCAAGTTTCTATCCCTTACTCTCACTATATATCTCAACATCTAGCCTAGCATAAGCACTCTGCTTTGTGGAGCAAGCTCACATTCTTTTTCCCCTCTAACAAGAGTCTTATCTCTTTTCACCTTTAAAAAAAATGACAAGTTGGATGAACTATCATGGTTATTCCTATACTTCTCCAAAGGATAACCTATTTCTTCTCCAGTTGTTGGTACATTAAATCCCATAGAATACTCTTCAGCTGTCATAATCCACTCTGCCTATGCTCCGCCCCAGATAACATACAAGATAAAATGGGAGTTGTGATTACCAGTAACCCTTCAGAAGAGAGAATTCACCAACAAAGGGCCACCAATGGGTAAAACAAGATAAAGAAGAGAGCCCACTCAAATGGAAAAAAAAGGGTGACCCTATCACATCCAGACAAGTAGGTCAAAGAGAAAACACCACTAAATCCCACAGAACTCCTATCATAGAAATTTACCCTACAAAGACAGCTAGCAAAGCAGAGCATCAGAAATCTCAGAAACAAACAAAAAGAGCCACCTAAAATGGAGAGACAAAGAAATAAACTACAATAAAAAGGGTGGAAGAATCCCCACTAAAAGAGGTAAACAAAATGGAGGAAAACACACTATCACATATAAAATTCAAAAGAATGGGTATAAGGATGCTCAAAGAACTCACAGACAACTACAAAGAACTGAGTGATAACTACAACAGTATGAAAAAGGAAATAGAAACTATAAACAAGAACTAGGAAGAAATGAAGAATATAATTTCTGGCCCTGGCTGGTATGGTTCAGTAGATTGAGGGCCAGACTGAGAACCAAAGGGTCACCAGTTAAATGCCCAGTCAAGGCACATATCTAGGTTTTGGGCCAGGTCGCCAGTAGGGAGCATGTGAGAGGCATCCACACATTGATGTTTCTCTCCCTCTCTTTCTCTCTCTTCCACTCCCTCTAAAAATCACTGAATAAATATTTTTAAAATAAATTTATTAAAAAAGAATACAATGTGTGAACTAAAAATTGTGCTAGAAAGAATTAGAAGAAGTCTGGATGAAGCAGAAGACTGAATTAGTGTGCTGTAAGACAAAGTAGAAAGAAATACCCCAGTAGAGTAAATGCACAACAAAAGGACTCAAAAGTATGAAGATAGCTTAAGGGGACTGCAAGACACTATGGAATTCAGTAAGATTCAAATCATTGGAATATGAGAAGCAGAAGAAAAGGAGCATGTGATAGAAATGCTCTTTGAAAAAATAATGACAGAAAACTTTCCAAACTTGTAGGGGGATAAACTACACAGGTTCAGGAAGCAAAGAGGATCTCAATCAAGATAAACCCAAAGAGGCTTATACCAAGACAAATCATAATTAAAATGCCAAGTTTTAAAGACAAAGAGATAATCTCAAAAGCATCAAGGAAGAAAAAGGAAGAAACATGCAAGGGAGCTCTGAAAAGGCTAGCAGCTGATTTTGAAACAGAAATACTGCAAGCCAAAAAAGAGTGTCAAGAAATATTTCAAGTAATGAAAACCAAAGGCCTGCAACCAAGACTACTTTGCCCAGCAAGGCTCTCAATTAAAATGGAAGGCAAAATAGGGCGTTTCCCAGAAAAAAAAATGATGGAAAAGCTACACTTCCACCAAACCATCACTGCAAGATATGCTAAAGGGACTACTATAAGAAGAGGAAGAAAAAGAGTGGGACAGAGAAGAACACAGGTACAAAGGTTGAAAATGAATAAATACCTATAAATAATAATCTTTAGTGTTAACGGATTAAATGCTCCAATTAAAAGACATAAGGTAGCTGAATGGATAAGATATCATGGCCCATGCAAATGATGCCTACAAGAGACCCACCTCAGGAAAAAAAAAAATAGACCTACACAGACTGAAAGTGAAAGGTTAGAAAAAAAATTATTCCAAGTAAATGGATATGAAAAAAACCTGGGGTAAAAATAATTATATCAGATAAAATAGACTTTAAAAAAAAACATAAAAAGAAACACTGAAGAACATTTCATAATACTCAAGGGAAGAATCCATCAAGAAGACATAAACATTGTAAACATATATTCACCCTACATAGGAGCACCAAAATATATAAGGAAAAACTTGGTGAACTTCAAGAAAGAAAGGCAGCAACACAATTATACTAGGAAATTTTAACACCTCACTGTCAAAGAATGGTTAGGTCTTCCAAACAAAATATTAATGAGAATTTTGTGGCATTGAACAGTGCCCTGGATCAAATGGACTTAACTGGTATATATAGAACCTTTCACTCAAAAGACAAAATATACATTCTCTTCAATTGCACACAGAACATTATCAAAAATAGACTACATAATAGGACCAAAAACAAGCCTCAACAAATTCAAGAACATTGGAATCATACCAAGCAATTTCTCGGACAACATGGGCCTGAAACTGGAAACAAATCTCAAGGAAAAAATTAAAAAACACTCAAATTTATGGATACAGAATGGCATGTTATTAAACAATGAATTGGTTAATATTGAGATCAAGGAAGAAATAAAAAAGGTTCTAGAAGCAAATGAAAATGAACTCACAATAGTCCAAAATGTATGGGACACAGCAAATTCAGTCTTGAAAGGGAAGTTCATAGCTGTACAAGACTACCTAAAAAAGATAGAATTTTTTCAAATAAACAACCTAACCCTAAATCTGCAAGACTGGATGAACAACAACAGACAGTGCACATAGTGAGTACAAGGAAAGAAGTAACTAAGATCAGAGCAAAATTAAATAACAAGGACTAAAAGAACAATTCAAAGGATCAATAAATTCATGAGCTGGCTCTTTGAAAAGATAAACAAAATCAACAAGCTTTAAAACAGAGTCATTAAGAAAAAAAGAGAGAGGACCCACAAAAATAAAGTCAAAAATAAAAGAAGAGAGATGACAACTGATACCACAGAAATTCAAAGGATTGTAAGAAATTACTATGAACAACTATATGCCATGAAATTTGAAAACCAGGGTGAAATGAACAAATTTCTAGAAAAAACATAATCTCCCAAAACTGAAAGAAGAAATCCTTAATAGACTGATAACAGCTGGTTAAATTGAAGCAGTAATCAAAAAACTCCTGGCATACAAAAGCCCTGGACCAGATGGTATCACAGGAGAATTTCACAAAACATTTAATGAAGAGCTAACCCCTATCCTTCTCAGACTGTTCCAAAAAATCCAAGAAGACAGAACACTTCCAAATTCTTTTCAGGCCACCAACATCATTCTAAATTCAAAACCACATAAAGACACAACAAAGAATGAAAACTATAGGTCAATAACACTGATATAGATGCTAAAAGCCTAAAAAAATATTGGCAAGCTACGTCCAGCAATACATTTAAAAAGTCTTATACCATGATCAAGTTGGGTTCAACCCAGGGATGCAATGATGGTACCATACTCACAAATCAATAAATGTAATACATCACATAAACAAAAGTAAAGACAAACATCACATAATCATATCAATATATGTGGAAAAAGCACTTGATAAGGTACAGCAACCATTTATGATAATAACACTCAGCAAAGTGGGAATGGAGGGAGCATTCCTCAACATAATAAAGGCCATATATGAGAGACCTACAGCCAACATCATACTAAATGGACAAAAACTTAGAGCTTTCACACTAAGATCAGGAACAAGACAAGTATGCCTGCTTTCACCACTCCTATTTAACATAGTATTGGAAGACCAAGCCACAGTGGTAAGAAAAGGAAAAAAAAGACCTCTTTGGAAGGGAGGAAACAAAACTGTCATGATAGTGTACATACAATATTCTATAGTCTACACCAAAAACAATTTGACCTAATAAGTCAATTTAGCAAAACAGTAGGATACAAAGTCAATATTCAAAATGGAAAGCATTGTTGTACACCTTAACAAAATATTAGTAAAAAAAATCAAGAAAAAATGTCATTTGGTACAGCAACAAGAAAAATAAAGGAATAAACTTAACCAAGGAAGTAAAAGACCTGTGCTCAGATAACTAAAGAATGCTGAAGAAAGAAATTAAGGATTACACAAACAAATGGAACCATATAACATGTTCATTGATTGGAAGAATTAACATCATCAAAATGTCTGTACTACTCAAAGCAATTTATAGATTCAATGCAGTCTCTATTAAAATACTAATAACGTATTTCACAGATACGGAACAAACATTTCAAAAATTTATATGGAACCATAAATGATCCCAAATAGTCACAACAATTTTGAGAAAGAAAAAGTAGGAGGGATAGCAATACCTGATGTCAAACTACATTACAAGGCCACAGTAATCAAAACAGTATGGTACTGGCATATGGACAGACACTTAGACCAATGGAACAGCATAGAGTCCAGAAATAAAGTCAAGTCTCTATGGTCAATTAATATTTTACAAAGGGGGAATAAGCATAAAATGGAGTAAAAATAGCCTCTTCAACAAATGGTGTTGATAAATCCAAGCAGCTACATGCAAGAAAATGAAACTCAACCACCAACTTATACTATACAAAAATTTAATTCAAGATGGATAAAAGACATAAATATACATCATGACACCATACAAGTCCTAGAGGAGAACATAGGCAGGAAAAACTCATTTATCCCATGCAGCAATATTTTCACTGTTATGTCCCCTAGAACAAGGGGCATAAAGGAAAGAATAAACAAATGGGACTTCATCAAAATTAAAAGGCTTTCGCATGGCTAAAAAAAAAAAAAAAAAAAAAAAAACAGCAGTAAATGAAAAGAAAACCAAATGTATGGGAATATATATTTACCAATGGTACCTCGGACAACATTTCCATCTCCAAGAAATATAAAGAACTAACATGACTCCACTCCAGGAAGATAAACAATCCAATTAAAAATTGACAAAGGACATGAACAGACACTTCTCCAAGGAGGATATACAGAGGGCCCAGAGACATATGAAAGGATTCTCAACATCTCTGGCCATCAGAGAGACGCAAATTAAAACCACGAGATACCACTTCACACTGGTCAAAATGGCTATCATAATCAAATCAAAAAACAAGTGCTGGCAAGGTTGTGGAGAAAAGGGAACCCTAGTGGGCTGTTGGTGAAAATGCAGACTGGTGTAGCCACTGTGGACAACAGTGTGGGAATTCCTGAGAAAAGTCAAAATAGAACTGCCTTTTGACCTGGCAACTCCATTACCGGGGTTATACCCTACAAATCCTAAAACATTAATTCAAAATAACCTATGCACCCTAATGTTCATAGCAGCACAATTTATAATAGCCAAGTGCTAAAAGCAACCTAAATGCCCACTAGTAACTGAGTGGATAAAAAATCTATCATACATTTACACAATAGAATATTATACTGCAGAAAGAAAGAAGGAGCTCCTACCCTTCACAACAGCATGGATGGAACAGGGGAGCATTATGCTAAGTGAAATAACCCATGCGGTGAAAGAAAAATATTGTATGGTCTCACCTATAAGTCTAACCTATTCAACAAGACAAACACACAATCAAACTATAACTAGGAACATGGAAATAAAGAGAAAATTGATAGTAACCAGAGGGAAGGGGGTAGAAGGATAATGGGGGAAAACGGGGGAAGCTCCATCAAATAACCTGTCTAAAGAACACATGGACAAAGCAAAAGGGGATATTTTCAAGGGTGGGAGGTGGGGATGGGTGGGATGGGGGGTCATAGTGTGGTGAAAATGGAGACAAGTGTACTTGAATAACAATAAAAATACAATTGTCAACTAGCTGACAACAATGATTACAAAATAACTACTTGCCTCCTAATATACACTACCAAATCCTTTATTAAAAGTAAGGAAATGGCAAATTTGCATGAAACACAGATCCCTAGCATAACTTGAAGGGAAACAATGGCCAAACCAATTCCCAGATTGTGACCTCTCATGGGCCTGGCACATGCCTCTCCTGTTTTAAGGCTGTGGCAAGCAAAGGTGGGCCAAGAAAAACTTAAGGAGTTATAGAACAGAAAAGTTGGTAAAATGTCATAGGTTTATTTTAAATCTGTTTCCAGAAACTCTAAGTCTGTGTTAAATCTGAAAATTCTAAAAGATTGAGATTCTGTGAAGATCAGAGCATGAACTACAAGGAGAGAACTTCACATTACACATGTTTTAAAGGGGTACACATGATTTAAAGTGGTCAAGTCCTATTTAAACAAGCAGGCATGAAGTAAAAGAACAGGCATAATATAAAAGAATAGCTTTCAACACACATAACTTTGGGGAAAAAAACTAAGAAGAAAGGGGAAAGAATATGAGAATTGGGTAGCCAAGAGGAATACAAAAGAAAGAGGGGAAATTTAGAGCCTTGCAGGGGGAAAGTGAGCCACAAAACCTAAAAACTTCTAAGCCCCATCATTACTGAATCACATGGGCTTGGCTATACTGACAGATTAAGATGTCTATATTGAGCCAGCTTGGGTTGCCATACAAATAACATAGAAAGGGTAGATTAAACAGTAGACCTTTATTTTCTCACAGTTCCAGAGGCTGAAAAGTCCTAGCTCATATCACACAGGGTTCAGTGTTCTCACAGTTCCTGAGGCTGAAAAGTTCCAGGTCATATCAGGCAGGGTTCAGTTTCTTGTGAGGACTCTCCTCTTGGCTTGAAGTCAGCTGCCTTCTCCCTGTGTCTTCATATACTCATTTCCTTGTACATGCCGGGGGGGGGGGTTCCTCTTCTTATAATACTGGTAGCCTAAAGTATTAGGGCCATAACCTATGACCTCATTTAACATAAATTACCTCTATAAAGGCCCTATCTTCAAATACAGTGATGTTGGTATTTGGGCTTCAAGATATACATTTTGAGAAAATTCAATTCATTCCATAGCAGGGTCACTAAATTAGAAATCTTGTAAAATGTCCCAGTACCATAGAGATAAACCAAAGTAAATAAAGCTATGACAGAAAATCAGGAAATTCAAGAAATGAAATTACACACACACACACACACACACACACACACACACTGAGGACAATACCATTTCCGCAACAACAACAACAAAAAGGACAAAATGTGATGCATTAAAAAGTCCTGTTAAGTCAGCCACCAGGAAATTACATATACTCAAACAAGCTCTTAAGTTTATACAAAACTAATTTAAATCAGGGACCCCCCCCCAAAAAAAAGTAGAAATTGACTGAAAACAAAGAGAATAGTCAGCCTGTTCTCTATTTCAGTGTCTTTGGTTAGATTTTGCTTGTTTGCTTGTTTTGTTGTTTAGGTTCCTATTAAAGGTGACATCATATGGTATTTGTCTTTCACCACCTGCTTTATTTTGCTTAGCATAATGCTTTCCAGTTCCATCCATGCTGTTGCAAAGGGTAGGAGCTCCTTCTTTTTTTCTGCTGCATAGAATTCCATTGTGTAAATGTACCATAGTTTTTTTGATCCACTCATTTACTGATGGGGACCTAGGTTGCTTCCAGCACTTGGCTATTGTAAATTGTGCTGCTCTGAACATTGGGGTGCATAGGTTCTTTTGTATTGGTGTTTAAGAGGAAAAGGGGGAGGGTTTGCAGGGACAAGTATAAAGGACACATAGACAAAATCAAGATGGGGGTGAAAATGGAAGAGAGGTGGGAAGGGCTGGTGGGGTGGGCGGGGATGGGAGTAAAAGGCAGAAAACTGTACTTGAACAACAATTAAAATAAAATAAATAAATAAACTAATAAAAAGATTTGCTTAGACTTTGGAAATACAATGGAAGAAAAAGACAAAATTATCCATAAAAAGAAGAATAAATTACAACAGGACAAAGGGAGGAAAAATAGGTTAAAATTTTAAAATAAAAATTTATTAAGGGGTATAGCCCTGGCTGGTGTGGCTCAGTGGATTGGGCACCAGCCTGTGAATTAAAGGGTCACTGATTTGATTTCTAGTCAGGGTGCATGCCTGGGTTGTGGATAAGGTTCCTGGTTGGGGACATGAGAGAGGCATCCATACATTGATGTCTCTCTCTTCCTATCTTTCTCCCTACCTTCCCCTTTCTTAAAAAAATAAGTAAATAACATATTTTTTTAAAAAGCCCTGGCTGGTGTAGCTCAGGGGATTGAGCATGGGCCTGAGAACCAAACGGTTGTTGGTTTGATTCCCAGTCAGGGCACATGCCAGGGTTGCAAGCCAGGTCCTCAGTAGGGGGTGTATGAGAGGCAACCAAATATTGATGTTTCTCTTCCTCTCTTTCTCCCTCTTTTCCACTCTGTCTATAAAAATAAATAAAATCTAGTGGATTGAGCGCGGGCTGCGAACCAAAGTATCGCAGGTTCGATTCCCAGTCAGGTTACATGCCTGGGTTGCAGGCCATGACCCCCAGCAACCGCACATTGATGTTTCTCTCTCTCTCTATCTCCCTCCCTTCCCTCTCTAAAAATAAACAAATAAAATCTTTTTAAAAATAATTAATTAATTAAAATCTTTTAAAAATTAAAAAAATATTAAGGGGTATTGAAAACAATAGGGAGAAAACCCAAGAGAATAAAAATTCCATAGGGAAATAAGTAAAAATGGTCAGAAAGAAAGCAATGGAGATGGAGAGAGACAAAGAAGGAAAAATATGTGTATTATCGGAGTCCCTGGGGAATAAAAAGCAAAACAATGAAACAGAGCTAAGATTTAAAACTATATAACAAGAAAACTTCCTAGATAGAAAAAGATCTGAGTTTACCCATGGATACCTAGGAAAATCAACAGAAAATTACCAGTTCCAAGACATGATCTGGTAAAACTATTAGATTTTAAAAATAAAAATATCCTCAAGACCTCCAGGCAAAAAGGATCAATTAACTTATAACACAATTAGACTGACATAAACTTTTCAAAACAGCTTTCAAAAAAGAGCAACAATGGAGCAGCATTAAAAAATACCTCAGTGAAATTATTAACCAAGGGTGACGTATTCAACCAGGTTATATTTCAAGTTTAAACACTAGAAAAAACAGCCCAGGCTGGTGTGGCTTAGTGGATTGAGTGTTTGCCTGTGAACCAAAATATTGCAGATTAAATTCCCAGTCGGGGTATTATAGACCCATGGCCGGGAACAAGATACTATTACCAAATGAAACCCCTTCTCCTGGGGTCCCCTGTCCTAGGTTAGCCTTGCCTGGGGCCAGGGAATTACAGCTCTCAGTGCCAGAGATTGATGAAAAGGAAAGGAACTATTTATTCAAAAGTTATACAGACTTAGAGTAATGACTTAATGTCTTCATTAAAATCCAAAAGTGCCTAAAAACACCAACAAATGCACACAGTCCTTTCTTCCCTCCTCTTCCCAGTCTGGGGTACTATATCTCAGGAAAAGAAATAGAAGCCTGTGGCTCAGGTAGCCCCAGGTTCTTCCCAGTAATCCATGCTCAGCTGGCAAGCCCCCTGCAGTTCCCAGCACCATCAGCTGTGTTGCCAGGATCTCCAGTTCTTAATCCAAACCCACTTGGCACCTTATCATGGCCCACCAGCAAGGATCCCTTCACCCCTTTCCTCTCCTGCAAGGTCTCTCCAGCTTCCTAAGCCATGTGGCAAAGGAAGACCCAAAGCTGCATGGTTCCAACCCTTGTCAAAGCCCCATGGTTCTCATGCACATGGCTCCTGTGCCGGGGTTTAAATCCCAGCAGGAATCTTACTCTGCATCCCCAATTCATACTCTTTCCACAAGTGGCTACATCTGCTAGCAATTCCATATTTCTCCAGCTTTTCAGGGCATGTGTGGCCCTGGGGAATGGAGCAAGCCATTTCCAAGTCCTCTCACAGGAGCTATAACCAGGGGGAGGTGCCTTCCAATTATGTCATGGGTTGGAGTCACTCCCATCTCCCTGGTTCAAAGCAGGGCCACAGCTATTTAACATACCCATGAAACCAGTTCAAAGTTACAGATATATTAAATGACTGTTCTAGAGGTGATTTGCAAAACTTCTGGTATGCAAAATAACTCAATGGCCCTTGAGTTATGGCCCTCCATGTGTCCAATGCCCCCGTTCAGACTTGTGGGGGTGAGGACATCCTACATATTTTTAATAGTTTCTGGACCCCTTCACAAATCCATCTTTGGGGGAGTGGCTGCACCCTATTACAGGGGCACTTGCCTAGCTTTCGGCCCAGGTCCTGAGTAAGGGGCATGGGAGAGGCAACAACACATTGATGTTTCTCTCCCTTTATTTCTCTCTCCTTTCCCCTCTGTCTAAAAATAAATTAATACAATCTTTAAAAAATAAAGACTGAAAAAAAAACAGTTTTCAACATACAAGAACTCAGGGAATTCTGAACTCAGCACCTCATTTTGAGAAATACACTAGGGGATGAGCTTCATCCAATCAAGTTATGACTGGCGTACTGGCAAAAGAAATGATAGGATATTTAAATATATCTAAGACAGAAAGTAAGAGTAATGGTAAAATATTAATGCACAAAATTATATATTGTGGTAAAGTAGAGATAATTGATCTAACATTGGGAGAAGGAAGGAGAATGAAAGAGAAAATGGGAAAAGAATGACACTATTTTGGCAGTAAGTATGTGTTAAAATTGGAAAAACTACAGGTAAACCAAATAGGAAAAAAAAATAAATAAGGGAGCCAGGTATGATGTGCATTTAAAGAAGTATAACAATTTCCAGTCAAGATGGAGGTTTAGGTAGACATGCTTCACCTCCTCATGCAACAACAAGAAGTATAAGTAACCTCAAAACAAACAAACAAAAAAGAATTCATCAGAACTTCCAGAAAATCTAACTGGATGAAAGCCCAACCACCAAGGATTTAAAGAAGCCATATTCATCCAGACAGGCAAGAGAGGTAGAGTCAGAGAGTTGGGGCAGAGAGGATGTGGTGTGGCAGAGAGGTGGCTGTGGTTGCTGCAGAGTGGGCAGTCCCACATTCACCTGTGGTGGATAAAAATTGGGAGGGAGTGGCAATGGGGAAGGGAAAGATTGAATGTGGGACAGGGGTGGGCAGGGCAGGAGAGAGCAATCAGGGAAAAATGGGGACAACTGTAAATGAACAACAATTTAATTTTTTAAAAAAATCAGGAGGGATACAGCAGGAGTGAGTGATCCTAGTCCCAGGCCAGACTGCACAGCCCAGGGTTCCAGTGCTGGGAAGATAAAGTGTCATAGCTTCTGGCTGTGAAAACCAGTGGGGGCTGGGGTAGTGGAAGAAACTGCCAGGTTCTCAAGAGAGTCTGTTCAAAGGTCCCACACACTTAGAATTTAGGTAAACCCACCCACTCTGGGAATCACCACCAGGGCAACAGTTAGAAGGATAGCAGTTGCATATGGGAAATGGATGAAGTGACTACAAATGGAGTAAGTGATGGGAAAACCTTCAGAAGCCAGACAGTGGCATTGGCACCTCTCCAACACCTCCTACCACAAAAAGTGGAGCAGGTTGCCTCCATCCATGAGTGAAGACTTAAGGATCTGACCCATACTACTTAAGAAGTAAACCAAGACAGAAAGTCAAAACAGATCTACCTAATACACAGACACACAAACAGGGAAGCTGCCAAATTAAGAAGACAAAGAAATATGGCCCAAATGAAAGAACAGAACAAATCCTCAGAAAAAGAACTAAATGAAATGGAGATAGGAACCTCTCAGAGGCAAAGTTGAAAACACTGGTTATCAGGATGCTCAAAGAACTCATTGAGTATGGCAACAACATAAAGGAAGAAATAAAGGTTACACTAAAGGAAATAAAGAAAAATCCACAGGGAACCAACGGTGAAGGGAAGGAAGCCAAGATTCAAATAAATGATTTGGAACATAAGCAAGAAATAAACATTCAATCAGAACAGAAAAAAAAGAATTAAAAAAAAAAAGATGAGGAGAGTATAAGAAGACTCTGGGACATCTCCAAAAATGCCAACATCTGAACCACAGGGGTGCCAGAAGGAGACGAAGAAGAGCAAGAAATTGAAAATTTATTTGAAAAAATAATGAAAGAAAACTTCCCTAATTTGGCAAAGGAAATAGACATACCACTCCAAGAAACACAGAGGGTCCCAAACTAGTTGGAGGCAAAGAAGACCACACTAAGACACATCATAATTAAAATGTCAGACATAAAAAATAAAGAGAGAATCTTAAAAACAACAAGAGAAAGGCAGAAAGTTATCTATAAAGGAGTTCCCATAAGGGTATCAGCTGATTTCTCAAAAGAAATTTTGTAGGCTAGAAGGGACTGGCAAAAAGTATTCAAAGTGATCAAAAGCAAGGACCTAAAACCTAGATTACTCTATCCAGCAAAGCTATCACTTATAGTTGAAGGACAGATAAAGTGTTTCTCAGACATGGTAAAAGTAATAAAGGAATTCATCATCACCAAGCCCTTATTGTATGAAATGTTCAAAGGACGTATTTAGGAAAAGGAATAAGATCAAAACTATGAACATTAAAAAAGGCAACAAACAACTATCAACAACTGGATCTAAAAAAAACAAACAGACAAGCTAAGCAAACAACTACAACAGAAACAGAATCATAGATATGGAGATCATTTGGAGTGTTATCAGTTGAGAAGGAGAAGTGGAGAAAGTGGAAAAAGTGAAGGGATTAAGAAGCATAATGGGTAAGTACCTATAGACTAAGGATGTTAAGAATAGTGTAGGAAATAGAGAAGCCAAAGAACTTACATGCACAACCCATGGACATGAACTAAGGAGGGGGTCCCTGGAAGAAAGGGAGGTACTGAAGGCACAAAGGTGGATAAAGTAGGACAACTGTAATAGCATATCAAATAAAATAAATTTTAAAATGTTCACAAAAAACGTAACACAATAGTAAATGATAAATCAAAGATACCAACCTTCCTAAACAAGAGGAAAATATATAAACAAAAAAAGGAGGACTTCTGGCCAAGATGCAGGTGTAAGTAGATACACTTTGCCTCCTTTCACAACCAAAAGGACAACAGAAAATATAAAAACAACAAATAACCAGAACTGCCAGAAAATCAAACTGTATGGAAGTCTGACACCCAAAGAGTTAAAGAAGAAACATTCATTCAGAGTCGTAGGAGGGGCAGACATGGGTGGAGAGGACATGCAGCAAGGTGGCAGCTGATAGGTAAGGGTGATCAGGGCTGTGGCTGATGAGCAAGTGGTCCTACATTTGCATGGGTAACCTGGGAGGAACAACTAGGGAGTGGGACAGACCATGCAACCTTCGGTTCCAGGGCAGGGAAATGAAGCCTCAATACCTCTGGCTGTAAAAACCTGTGGGGGCTTCAGGCTGCCAAAGAAACTCCCTGCATCACAAGAGAGTTCATTGGAAAGACCCACAGTGTGGGTCCTCGAATGTACACAAACCAACCTATCAGGCAATCAACACCAGAAGGGCCCAATTTCATCGTGGGTAGTGAGGGAAGTGACTAAAAGCTGGCAGAGAGCTGAACAAGTGGCATTCTTCCCTCTCTGACCCCTCCCCTACATGCAGCACCATAACACAGCAAGTGCATCTCCCCTCCTTGGTAAATAACTAAGGCTTTCCCCCTTGTACCATAACAAGAGGACCAAAACAAACTAAAACAAACAAACAAAAATATATATATATATATATATATATATATATATATATATATATATATATATATATATATATATGGACAAAATGAAAGAATAGATCAAAACTCCCAAAATAAAACTAAGAGATGAAGAGATAGTCAACCTATCAGATGCAGAATTCAAAACACTGGTAATCAAGATGCTCACAGAAATGATTGTGTATGGTAGCAAAATAGAGTTAAAAGTTAAGGCTATGCAAAGTGAAATAAAGAAAACTATATAGGGAACCAAACCGAAGAGAAGAAAATTGGAACTCAAACCGAAGATTTGGAACAGAAGGAAGAAATAACCATTCAACCAGAACAAAATGAAAAAAACAAGAATTCAAAACAATGAGGAAAGGCTTAGGAACCTCCGGGACAAGTTTAAACTTTCCAACATCTGACTTATAGAGGTGCCAGAAGGAGAAGAGGAAGAGCAAAAAATTGAAAACTTATTTTAAAACATAATGAAAGAGAACTTCTCTAATCTTGCAAAGGAAATAGACTTCCAGGAAGTCCAGGAAGCTCAGAGAGTCCCAAAAAGGTTGGACCCAAGGAAGCACATATCAAGGCACATTATAATTAAGTTATCCAAAATTAAAGATAAGGAAAGAATCTTAAAAGCAACAAAAGAAAAGGAGATAGTTACCCATAAAGGAGTTTTCATAAGGCTATCAGCTGATTTCTCAAAAGAAATCTTGCAGGCAAGAAGGGGCTGGAAAGAAGTATTCAGTCATAAAAGACAAGGACCTACATCCAAGATTACTCTATCCAGAAAAGCTATCATTTAGAATGGAAGGGCAGAGAAAGTGCTCCCCATATAAGGTCAAGTTAAAGATGTTCATAATCACCAAGCCCTTATTACATGAAATATTAAAGGGACTTACCTAAGAAAAAAGAAGATGATGAAAAATATGAACAGTAAAATCACAAACTCAACAACTATCAACAACTGAACCTAAAGATAAAACAATAACAAAACAAACTAAGCAAACAACTAGAACAGGAACAGAATCACAGAAATGGAGATCCCATGGAGTGTTATCAATGGGGAGTGGGAGGGGGAAGGAGAATGGGAGAAATGGTACAGGGAATACAAAGCATAAATGGTATCACAGGGTAAACCAAGGCACTCTGGTTTCCTCACCCAGGTGTCTGGGAAACTAAGGGAAGCAGTTTTCCATAACCTTCAGAGTGGGCATGATAAGTAATATTCTCATAGCCTTGAGACTGGGTCCGATAAAGGGTTCCCATAGCCTTGAGTGGGCTCTCATGTGTAGTATGAAGTTCTGTTGCATAAGATCTGTTGGCAGTTTGCTGGCTTTGTTTCTCTAGTATTTAAGGGGATAGGGACTTCCCACTGGGTGCCAAACTGGGGGCCATGCTGGGGATGACAGGCATGCAGTGTGCCACACTGGGTACCACGCAAGGGGACAGGTAATATTCAGGGACTTGCAGGAGAACACACAGCTTGCAGCATGCACAGATCACCCATCCTTGAATAAAGGCATGTTGAACATCCCACAGCTCTGTGAATATTCTTCCATGTGCCTGAATCTGTGAACCGGTATGACCTAGAATGGTGGCAACACAATTGGAGCAGGAGTCGGGATTCATTGCATAATAGTATGGAGCAGTGATAATATTCAGTGGCCAGGCTCCTGGAAGCTTGGCCTCTCACCCCAGGAGTGTCACGATGTTAGTGCCTCATCAAGATAGAGAAAGCCCTTCAGGGGGTGGCGAGACCCTAGAAAATTCCAGGGCCCATGCAGCTGCGGGGGCCATGGGCTGGATGTTTCTTTCAGCTTTTCAAGCTGAGATGGACACTATGCTTCACAACACAGTGATGTTTCAAGAGCCTGGAGAAGGAGAAGTGCTGAAGGCTGAAGAGGAGGAAACTGCACTTCCAAAGCAGCAAAGTTATGTGAACACTGAGGCAGAAAGAAAGCCTTGAAGGCTTAAATCTGTGCCCTGGTGAAAAGCTTCTGAGTAGTGGAGCTGCAGCAATCCCTTTTCCCAGTTGTAGTAAGCAATTAAGGGGAAAGGGTGGGGGGGAAATGAACTGAGTTCCCTGAGTGCAGCAGCCTATTGTGCCTGGGGAGAAGTTTGGATCTAGGCAGCCCTCACCCGCTCCCCTGCCCCACACAGACATGAAACACAGTAGCCAAGAATGACTGAATGGGAGGACTGTGCCCTGGCCAGAAAGCTCTGCTCAGAGCACCTGATAAGAAGAGGTGGGGACCTTTATGGAAGAGTGGTATGCGCTACCATACCTGTGTGCCACTGCCTTGTGCACAGGGCTGAGCTTTATGGTGTTGTATCAGAAGGCAGGCTGTGTGTGAGCTGCTGGAGCTGGAGGCACAATCTGGGTGGATGTGAGAAAGCATGCTGAAGCTGGCATGTAAGCCAGGTGGTGAAAGACAGATACCATATGATCTCACCTATAAGTGGAACCTAATCAACAAAACAAATATGCAAGAAAAATATAACCAGAAACATTGAAATAAAGAACAAACTGACAGTAACTAGAAGGGAGGAGGGAGAGGGATAATGGGGGGAAATAAGGGAGGGTCCATCAAGGAGCATGCATAAAGAACACATGGACAAAGCCAAGGAGGATAGGTTTAAGGGCAGGAGATGGGGATGGGTGGAGCAGGGTGCCATGGTGGGGTGAAAATGGAGACAACTGTACTTGGATAACAATTAAAAAAAAAAAAAAGAAAAGGTGAAGCAGGTGCCAGCACCTGCACCTGGAAAGCATGCTGGTAGGGAGGGGTAGCAGTGGCTAGAACCACAAAGACGGTGACAAAGGGCCAGGAAGCCTTTACCAGCCTGGCTCTTCTGCCTTTGGGGTGAATAGTATTATGTACAATTCTCTGCTGCATCTTCAAGCAGAGCCTGTGCCTGGTTCATTTTGCATCCCCTTGCCAGGGATACTCTGCTCCCAAGGAGGGGACCAGAGAGCTGTGGCAGGGCAGGCTCCCAGCCTGTGGATCAGTGAAGAAGGTGGCACTGCTGCCAGAGTTGTGGACGAGCATGATGCCTGCCAGTGTGGCCCCAGAAGAAGGCAGTGTCAATGGTGGGGCAACCCGAGGGGATGCAGTGGTGATATGAGCAGCCAGAGCCCACTCAGGTGGTGGCACTGGTCCTGTGCAAGTGCAAGCTCCTGGTGCCTGCACACCAGTGTCTTGTGCAAGCCTAAATTATCTGTGAAAAAAATGGGGGTGTGCCCCGAAAGGGCCCTCCTGTGCATCTAAAAGACCATATGGCTGTGCCAACCTCCTGGGAAAGGGTGAAAATATCCTTTAATATTTGCACAGGGAAAGGGCCAGAGAAACCCATCTACAGGGAATGGGCAGGGACCTGGAAGGGCAGCTGTTCCCTGTGGGTACACAGTTTATGTTTCCCCCATTACTGAGTATATCTTGGGTATTGATGTACTGCAGGGCCTGTGGCTACACACAATGGCAGGAAAATTTTCCCTGCTGGTGCAAGTGATAAGCCATTCTTTGGGGACATGCTAACCATGCCAGCTGTGCCACTGTCACTGCAACAAAGGGTAACAGAAGTGAAACAATACTGGTTACCTGGGGAAATAAGGAAATTACAGCGACTATAGGAGAATTGGGAAAAGTGGGGATAATTAGGGCCATCCATAGTCTTTTTAACTCTCCTGTATGGCCAATGAAAAGGCCAGATGGTACATGGAGAATGACAGGTGGTTACTGGAAACTCAATAAATTCTCTAATACATAGAGCAGTCCCTTCTGTGGTGGACATGATGGACCAGTTAACTAATGAGTTGGGAACTTACCACTTTGTAGCTGACCTAGCAAATGCCTTTTTCTCCTTTGACTTTGCTCTGTAGAGCCAGGATCAGCTTGCAGTCACATGAGAAGGCCGTCAGTGGACCTTTACAGTGCTCCCTCAAGGATACTTGCACAGCCTGACCATGTGTCATGGGCTTGTGTTGGGAACCGCCCTGACTTGTATCAGAGGCTGAAACCCCCGCCAAGCTAAGGCTAAGGGAACGCCCTTGGAACCGTAAGCCGGCAAGGAGATAAAAGCTTATCTTCCTGGCAGGAATGCTGCTTCTGCTGCTTTATTCATGACTGAACCCCAAAAAGCTTGGTCGGTTAGCCAAAGACGGGTAAGATTCCCCACGGGGGAACGACCTAAGCCAGGCACGATCACTTTGGGAGGCCCCCCCCAAAAGAAGGACTTGGGGGGGCTGCAGCAAAAGGGGGTGATGGACCCTGGCTCCTCGGCTTTGACAAAGTCTGAGTTCTCAGCGTCTGGGAGAAAATCTCCTTATCTCTTGGTTGCCTTAGTTCCCTTGCTCCACCTAAGCCTGAAACAATGACAGGGTGGTACAGCTCGGTACTGAGAAGTGCGGATTCCCCAGGGTGATCAGGCCTAAGAAAGAACATGTTAATTACTGTGAAACCTTCTTTGTTTAGAATGCTCTCAGTTGAATGAGAAGGGTCTTAGGAGGAAGTTATTTTGTTCCTCAATCTTACAGCTCTTTGACCCCCAACTCAATAGACCGGCAGAGTTCTTTGTTTTCTATGGTTCCTTACTTCCCCTAATGAGTACTGTACTTTACCTGAATTATTATGCAAAATGAGCCCAATAAAAGCAGGTATGGACTGTAAATCAGCGCGCTCCCCACTAGGGGGGGTGGCCATTTCGTCCCTACTTCCCCACAGAAACTAGCTTGTCTCTGTGCATGTGGTGTTTTTTCTCGCGTGTTTATTGTCGAGCCATCCACAGCGTTCCGTGGTCACTGCTGGCCGGTGACCCACGCGCAACAGGCTTGTGGCAGAGGACCTCGTTAAGTGGCCATGGCCTCCAGAAGTGTGCCTGTTCCATTATATTGACTACGTCTTGCTAACCAGTGATTCTCTTGCAGAATTAGAGAAGGTCATGCCTCAAGTGCTGTCCCAGTTGAAGTCATGTGGCTGGGCAGTCAATGAAACCAAGCTGCAAGGGCATGGATTGTCTGTCAAATTCTTGGGCGTTGTCTGGTCTGGTAAGACAAAAGTCATCCCAGATGAGGTGGTAGATAAAATTCAGGTATATCCTACCACTACCACTGTGAAATAGTTCCAGGCATTTCTGAGCCTGCTGGGGTACTGGAGAGCATTTGCACTCCATCTATCCCAGGTCGTTTGTCCCTTGTATTCTATGGTAGAAAAGGGAGTGAAATGGGGCTGTGTGCGGGTGCTTTGCCTAAAGAGTTTCTTGTCCACCATGAGAATAAGTCTACCAAGACATGATCTGCTTGGGGAGGAAAGGTGGCTGATCTCTCAAAGGAGAAGGGCCAAGAGCCTTTTCCTCAATGGACTTTTATTGAGTTCATTTCTCACAGGAGTACAGGTAAAGCTCATTGATCATTCTCAGGAAGTAAGGATCAAACAATAGATAACATACAAAGAACTGTGAGGGCTTATCCTGAGTCAGGGTCTGTCAGCTGAAGGGCTACAAAACTTTGGGAAACAAACTCATATCCTTCTCATACCCTTACCAGAAAATTGAGAGCATTCTTAGCAAAGCAGGTTTCACAGGATTTTATGTATTCTTTCTTAGGCCTGATCGCCCCAGGGAACCCATCCTTTCCAGCACAGGGCTGCACTGCCCTCTGTCATTGTTTCAGGCTTAGGTCAGGCAGGGGAAATAAGGCAGCCAAGACATTAGGAGACTTTTTTTTGCAGACAGAATGAGGACTCAGGCTATGTCAAAACCAAGGGGTGAGGGTCTATCACCCTCCTTTTTTATAGCTCCCCAAGTCCTTACCTGAGGAACCCCTCATGACCATGCCTGTCTTAGGTTATCCCTCCCCTGAGGAATCTTACCCATCATTGGCTAACCGGTCATGCACTGGAGGCCAGGCAGGGTGAAGTAAAAGGGGTAGAGGTGGTGCCCCTGCCAAGGAGATAAGCTTTGTCTCCTTAGTGGCTTATGGTCCCAAGGTCCTTTACTCAGCCTTAGCCATGGGGTGTTATGGCTTCTGAAACCAGGCAGGGCGGTTCCGAACAAGACTGGACCCCAGTTTTGGAACAAGCATCCCAAGGAGTAAAGCAAATCATTAAGCACACCCAGGCCTTGCATGCACTGGATTCTACTAGCCCCTATGAGCTAGATGTGCATGTAACACAAGAAGGCTTTGGATGGGGCTTGTCACAGTGATCAGAACAGCTATGTCAACCCTTGGGTTTCTGGTCCCAACTATGGAAAGGAGCAGAGGTACGGTACTCCTTGATTGAAAAGTACTTGGCTGTTGGGAACCGCCCTGCCTGGTATCAGAGGCTGTAACCCCTGCCTAGGCTAAGGCTAAGGGAATGCCCTTGGAACTGTAAGCCAGCAAGGAGACAAACGCTTATCTCCCTGGCAGAAGTGCTGCTTCTGCTGCTTCATTCATAACTGAACCCCAAAGCTTGGTTGGTTAGCCAAAGATGGGTAAGATTCCCCAAGGGGGGAATGACCTAAGACAGGCACAATCACATGGGAGGCCCCCAAAAGAAGGACTTTGGGGGCTACAGCAAAAGGGGGTGATGGACCCTCACTCCTCGGCTTTGACATAGCCCAAGTTCTCATCGTCCGGGAGAAAATCTCCTTATCTCTTGGTTGCCTTAGTTCCCTTGCTCCACCTAAGCCTGAAACAATGACAGGGCGGTGCAGCTCTGTGCTGAAAAGGGCGGATTCCCTGGGTGATCAGGCCTAAGAAAGAACATGTAAATTACTGTGAAACGTCCTTTGTTTAGAATGCCCTCAGTTGAATGAGAAGGGTCCAAGGAGGAAGTTAGTTTGTTCCTTAAAAGTCTTACAGCTCTTTGACCCTGACTCAAAATAGACATGCAGAGTTCCTTGTTATCTATTGATCCTTACTTCCTTGTAATGAGTAATGTACTTTACCTGAATTATTATGCAAAACGAGCCCAATAAAAGCAGGTTTGGACAGTAAATTGGCGCGCTCCCCATAGAGGGGGTGGCCATTCCATCCCTACTTCTCCACAGAAACTAGTCTGTCTCTATGCATGTTTTTTCTCGCGTTTCGACGAGCCATCCACAGCGTCCCATGATCACTGCTGGCCGGTGACCCACGCATCACTTGGCTGCAGTATATGCTGCCCTGTTAGCCACGGAGGTCATAACTGCCCCCATGATTGTTAGGGCCATGTATCCCACTGCAGGGTGGGTCTGGGACTAGATAGCCAAGCATCATAGTGGGATGGCTCAGACACCCATGTTGGCTAAGTGGGAGGCTTATCTGCAACAAAGGAGTACTCTGTCCACCAGCCCCTTATGGGTTGAGCTACAGGAAGTGGTAGGCCCTGTCACTTACGTAGATGAAAAATCTACTGCTCTTGTCCCTATAGAAGAAATGGAAGCTAGCCCCCTCCACGAAGAGCAGGCACCTATTCCCTCAGATGTATGGACACTTATGGGTCCAGTAGGGGTCAATCTGCCAGGTGGACTGACGTAGCAATTCAATCAGAGACCAACACTATCTGGTTTGACACTGGCATGGGTCAGTGTTGCCAGTGGGCAGAACTACAAGCTATGTGGCTCATGGCTACTAATGAGGCACTGCCCCTGACTGTTTACACAGATAGTTGGGCAGTGTACCAGGGGGCTAACATTATGGATCTCTATATGGCATGCAAATAAATGCATAGGTTATGCTTATGCCATTATGGGGACAGGCCTTGTGGCAAGACTTATGGGAGTTAGGCTACCAGAAACAAATCACTATGTATCATGTTACTGGATATGCACCCCTAGCTTCCCCCGGGAATAATGAGGCTGATACTCTAGCCAAAGTGCAGTGGCTAGAAACAGCGCCTACCTGTCGCCCAGGAAGGGAAGTAGCCCAGTGGCTACATCATCACCTCTTACATGCTGGAGACAAGTCCATATGGTCCACCATCAAAACTTGGGGGTTACCTGCCAACTTAGCAAAGGTACAAGAAACATGTTGGACTTGTGTTGTCTGTATGTGAGAGCATCCCTGAAGGCCTGTGGAAACTACTGGACAGGTGGTAAGTGGATGGGCGCCAGTACCCTGGTGGCAGGTGGATGTAATTGGATCCCTACTTAGTTCAGAGGGATATAAGTGTGCTATTACAGGTGTGGACACAGCCACGGGACTTTTAACTGCTTATCCCGCATGGCACCCACATCAGAAATCAGTAATTGCTGCATTGGAGCAGTTATGTGTCGCTTATGGGCAACCCTTAATCATTAAAATGATTAGAGGATGCATTTTTATGGGACCTTGGTACAACAATGGGCCAGAGACCTGCAGATTGACTGGAAGTTCCATGTGGCCTATTACCCCCAAGCTGTTGGAAAGATCAAATGGTACAATGGTCTCTTAAAGCAGGACCTGTGAGCCACAGTTGCCACCCCTATGCTGAGGGCTTGGACAAAATGCTCGTGGACTGTGCTCCAGACTATAAATGAGAAGAGTCAGAGGGGAGGCAGCTCCAGGTAAAGCACTGCTCCACCAGACTGCAACTCCAATTCAGCTGTGGGTACAGACTAAGGAAGCTTTGCTAAAAACAGTCATGTGAAAGCAGGGAAATACTCTCTTGCCCACTCCTAAGGGCCTAGAGTGAGAGCAAACAGCCACTTGGACATAGCCTTGGGAAACAAAATCCCCTCACATGTGCTAGGTGGCTCTCGTTGCTCCTTGGGGCCAAAGGGTGGAGAGAAACTTGCAAATAGTGCTCTGAGTGATTGGGGCATAGCCCCGAGTCTTAAAGGTGACATATCTAGGGCCACCAGACCATGAAATACTTCTTCATGGCACCTTTATGATATGCTTATGGACCATTATGAGTCCCCCCCTGTTATTATAAGTAAATGCTGAGCCCCCAGTTAAGGCATGAAAGATATGGCATTCATGCCCAGGAAGACTCCCCTCTGCCAACCACCGTCTTATCAGCTGACAAGATGTTTTTTTTTTTTTTTTGTATATTGCTTGAAGGTTGTGGTTTACCTTTACTGGTGTCTGTAACTGCTCTGTCTGTTCCAATCCCTAGAGTGTAGTGGGCCAGATACATGCCTGTGCCTCAGTGGCTAACCAATCATTGTTTTGGGTCTGCACTGAAACTCCTCTGAACTTGTCTGCTGGCCTTCCATGGTGCCTCTCTCCTGCTTCTGTCTCAAATTGGACTTGGTTACCACAGCTGTGGAACAGTGAACACTCCTTGTGGAACACAACATGGACTGTCACCTATACTGGGGCGAAGCAGAGGTGTGATCAGCCCTGGCTATTGGTTGCTCCATAAGGGGTTGCTCAGGGGTAGCTCAGGGGTGGCTCATGGCTGGGACCATGGTGTTAGCTAGGCCAGCCCTCCCCTCTGTGTTAAAGGCCTCAAGGATAAGCTCAAATGGACTGAACTCCTACAGGTCTGTGTCAGCCCCATAGTTTTGGACATTACTTGGAGGCATGGAATGGTATGTAGGCTGCACTTACCATAGGAGCCCTCTGGGTGTGTGGCTCATATGGGTGGTCTTACTTGCCTAGGTAATTGGACTGGCTGTGTACCTAGGGGTGGCCTAATTTCCTGTGATTTGGTTGTGTGTAAATCAGCTTATACTGCTGCTGCAGCAGCTAAGTGCAGGGCTCTTCCCTTCTAACCAAGGGACTTTCACGGAAGACATCCTCACATAGATTGTGCAGTGAGGAACCCAGAAGGGGTGGATTTTAGGGTAAACAGAGACAGTCTGGTTTCCTCACCCAGGTGTCTGGGCAACTAAGGGAAGCAGTTTCCCATAACCTTGATAAGTAGTATTCTCATATCCTTGAAACCGGGTCTGATAAAATGCTTCCATAGCCTTGAGTGGGCTCACATGCGTAGTATGAAACTGTTGCATAGGATATGTTGGCACTTTTCTGGCTTTGTTTGTCTCCAGTATTTAAGGGGGTAGAGACTCCTTGCTGGGTGCCACAGCTGGAGATATGCTTGGAGATGAGACATACAGTGTGCCATGCTGTGTGCCACACAGGGGGACAGGTGATATGCAGGGACATGCAGGGAGACAAGCAGCTTGCAGAGTGCATGAATCACCCATCCTTGAATAAAGGCATGCCAAGCATCCCCACAGCTCCATGAATATTTTTCTATCTGCCTGATTCTCCTAAACCTGTCAGGCCTTTAAAGGTCACAACATAGGTAGGTACAAAATAGACAGGTGGAGGTTAAGAATACTATAGGAAATGGAGAAGCCAAAGAACCTATATGTGTGACCTATGGACATGAAGTAAGGGAGGGAAATGCTGGTAGGAGTGTTACAGAACAGACAGGGCGGGCCTGAGACAATATACTATTATTGAAAGAAGGCCCCGGGTCCGTTATGTCCACCGCCAGAGGAAAGACGTCTCTCAATGCCAGAGATTCGTGAAAAGGAAAGGAAATGTTTATTTAATGCTATACAAACTTAAAGTAGTGACCTAATGTCTTTATCAAAAATCCCAAAGTCCCCCAAAACACCCACAAACACACACAGTCCTTCCTTCCTTCCCCCTTTGCCCAGTCCAGAGTACCGTATCTCAGGAAAGGAAATAGAAGTCCATGGATCCGACAGTCCTCTGGTTCTTAGTTAGTCCTCCATCTCGACTGGGAGACCTCCCTGGGTACCCAGCACCCTCGGCTGAGTCGCCGGGACCTCTGCCAAAACCAGGTGGTGGTTCCCCCTTCTAAAGCTGTGGGGGTCCCCACTCTGTCCAGGCCTCGTGGTTCTCCCTCTCAGAGCTGCGGGAAGGGGAGAGTCCCCACTCTGCCAAAGCCGCGTGGTTCTCTCTCCTAAAGCAGCACGGTTCTCTCTGGGATGCAGGAGTCTCCACTCCGTCAAAGCCGCATGGTTCTCCTTCTCAGGGCTGTGGGAAGGGGAGAGTCCCCACTCTGCCAAAGCCGCGTGGTTCTCTCTCTCAGGGCTGTGGGAAGGGGAGAGTCCCCACTCTGCCAAAGCCGCGTGGTTCTCTCTTTTTCAATGGCCACCAAGTCTGGGTTTTAAATCCCCGCAGCCAATCTTCCTCTGCAGCCTCATTTCCGACTCCTCCCACACTCGGCTTCACTTGCCAGAATTCATATCCTTCCAGCTTTACTGGGCTGCTATCTTGAGTCTGGGCAGGTGTGGCCCCATGTCCTGGAGCCAATCTTCTCCGAGCTCCCACGCAGGCACTGTAGCTTGGGGGATCTGCCCCCAGTCACGTGTTGGTGGGGAAGTTACTTCCATTCCCCTGGCTCAGAGATGATCACAGCTATTTAACATATCTAAGCGACCAGCCAAAGGCTATAGATATGTTAAATGACCACGCCAGAGGGTAGCTGCAAGGCTGTTACTATGCAAAACAGATCTCAATGGCCTTGCTCCATTTGTCCCTTCCCCCAACCCATACCCTGGGTGGGGGGATGGAGACATCTTAAAATCTCCTGGACACCTTGAGTTCTGGACCCCATTTTAAATGCCCATTTGCGGTCCCCCCTCTTGGCTGCACCCTGTAACAGGAGTGGTGTGCAGGGTGGAAGGGAGTAAAGGGGAGAAAAAATGGGACAACTGTAATAGCATAATCAATGAAATATATTTCTAAACAGTTACATCTTGAAGAGAAGGACACAAACAATAGACAAGAATAAACTATGACACAATACTATGGAAAAATGAAAGAAACATAATAGTCATGTCAATAAATGCTAAGAAGCTTATCTCACTAATTCTTTTTGCTTGTTGAGGAAGGGTGGCTAATCTCTCAAAGGAGAAGGGCCTTGAGCCTGTTCCTCAATGGGCTTTTATTGAGTTTAATTTGCATAGGAATACAGGGCTTAAAGCTCATTAATCATTGGCACACAGTAAGGATCAAACAATAGATAACATTCAAAGAACTATGAGGGCTTATTCTGAGTCACGGTGAGATAGTGATGTCAAAGGGCCATAAAAATTTGGAAAACAAACTCATTTTATTCTTGGACCTTTTAAATTTAAATTGAAGGCATTCTTAGCAAAGCAGAGTTCACAGGATTTTCTGCATTCTTTCTCAGGACTGATTGCCCCTGGAAACTGTCCATTCTGGCACAAGGCCACACCCACCTCTGGCACTGTTTCAGGCTTAAAGTCAGTTGGGGGATGCAGGCAGCCAAGGGATTAGAAGACTTGTTATAGATAAAGTGAGGACGCAAGCTATGACAAAGCCAAGAGGTGAAGGTCCATTACCCCTTTTCTAGACCCCTAAGTCCTTCCCTGATGGGCCCTTCACAAACGTGCTTATCTTAGGTTGTCCCTATCTTGAGGAATCTTACCCATTATTAGCTAACCAGTCATCCACCTGGGGCCAAGCACAATGAAGTAAAGGGGACAGAGGCGGTGCCTCTGCTGGGAGGATGAATTTTATTTGCTTCGTGGCTTATGGTCTCAAGGTCTTTTTAGTCAACCTTAGCCATGGGGGTTACAGCTACTGAAAGCAGGCAGGGTGATTCATAACATCCCCCCTTTTTTGTTTATGAATGCAATTGTAGTTGTTAAGCCTGTGAAACATAGTATTTGTTGTTCCCAAATTTGATCTTGAGAAAACAACCTCCATATATGTTGGGGACCGCCCTGCCTGGTCTCAGGAAACTGTAACCCCTGGTGACTTAGGCTGAGTGAAAGACCTCCAGACCAGGAGCCACTGAGGAGACAAATCTTATTTCCCTGGCATGAATACTGCCTGTTCTAATGCCTGGCTTCCCTTTTGCATGATCGGCAGTCAATGATGGGTAACAATTCTCTGAGAAAGAGAATGAATCCAAGACAGATGTGATCATGTAGGAATGCCTAGGGAAGGAATTCATGGGGCTGTGGATATGAAGGGGTGATCGACATCAACCCCTGCACCCTTGGCTTTGTCAAAGCCTGAGTCTTTGTTCTTAGATGTGAGAAATCCAAGTCTCCTGGCTGCCTCTGTCTTCTGCCTGCAGGGGCAGTGCAGCCCAGACCAGAAACGGTGGGCCCCCAGGGTAATCAGGCCTGGGACATAGAATATGCAAGATCCTGTGAGATCTGTTTGCTGGAGGATGTTATTAACTTGGAATTTAAAGGCACAGGCAGGAAACCTTTGGAACCTGTAGCCTTTTCATATGTTAAAGACCACAAACCTTGCCCAGAATCACAGCAGGTGTTCTGTCCCCATCTTTGTAAGTGGCCTACATCTTTTGATCTTTTCTGCCAGAGGGTGAATCCACAAACTAAGTCTGTTTTCTCAATAAAAATCTGCTTGGGTATGGAGACGGGGCACCCTCCAGGAGAGAGGGTGGCCATGGCACTGTCCACGAGAGAGAGTGGCCCTTTTGTCCCTATTCCCCCACAGGACCTGGTTATCTCTGTGCATGTTTTTCTCATGTTTCGACGAACATCCGCAGCTGAGATGAATACTGCTGGCCGGTATCCTCCACTCATATACATCATAAAACACAAATAAAGAGAAAGACAAGGAGGCACCTAAGGACTGCCATGACCCAGACTCTTAAATTCAGCCCATTGAACCAGTTCTTACCATTTAGCCATTGTAGATTAGCATGGAGGATCTGAACACATTCTATTCAGTAAGGCATTTGATGTCACTTAGCTGCTGATGGAGCTCAAGCTGGAGCTGATCAATTTGTCCTTTGAGATTGATAGAGAATGCACCCTGCAGGCATTGATGAATATCTGCCCAAGAATGCTGATGGGAATTCCACTTCATGGGGGTGACATACAGCTTAGAGAAGTCTAGATCCAGGGAGTCCAATGGAGCAGAGGTGGCTCGAGGGCAGGGTAACCTTTTCTCTGATATGGCTTCACCCTCTTCAAAGGCAGCTCCAAAGGTTTTTCTGGAGAGGAACAAAAGCCTACCCTCTTCCCCAAGTCAATAGCTCAACTGGGCCTTCTCTTCCTTCCCCTAATGGGTCATTGTACAAGACCAAGGGGTGTTGGACTGCAGGCCTGTTTTGCACAAAGTGTTAGTCTATGGGTGACTTTAGATTATCATCACAATTCAAAAAAGTATATGTATATATTGTCTGCATGGTTAAATTTCTGGGGATATTTCCTGACTCCCCATTTTTTGCTCATTTAATAATGCTTTAAAGGTCTGGTGAGCTCTTTCAACAATTGCTTGGCCTGTAGGATTATAGGGAATACCTGTTTTATGCTGAATTCCCCATTTTTCTAAGAAAGCTTGAGTGGTTTGTGCAATGTATCCCAGGCCATTATCAATATTGATTTCTTGTGGACAGGCTAAGTGGCTGAAGGCCTCGAGCCAATGAGCTCTATCATTCTTTGCTGATTCCCCAACAAGGGGAGTGGCCTGTAGAGCACCTGAGTAAGCGTCTGCTTGGAAAGACAGCCCCCCTGCGGTTTCTGCAAGCTGCAGTGAGTTTGAGCAGCAAGTTAATTACCCTATTGTTCTCAGGACCTGGTAGTTCCTAGGTCTAGAATTTGCAGTGTTTCAAAGACTTCGATGCTTATTATTTCTCTTATTTCTTTTCTACTTCTACTTCCCTTCTATAGTTATTCACTCTAATGTCCTTTCTCCCCATGCCACACATGAATGTGGTATCTTTTTCCTTTATTCCTTCTTACTCTTCTCTTTCACAATCCTAAACTTTCTTAATTTCTCCTTTCTCCTTCCTTTCCTTCACTTTCTTAATTCCTTCTTTAATTTGTGCAGACCATCTATACTTACTCAAACTTTCTACAACATACATAATCCACACAACAGTCCAAAATAAGCATAATAAGTCTTTTAAAACTTAAATCTGATTAGATTGCCAAACATTTCACTTAAGGAGCATATTATGAAATGAAAAGGGGCATAGTGAGTAACATTTGTTTGCCAGACTATTTGAGGTTGCAACCCTCTTAATGCTGAAAGCAGAGTGGTTTGCATTTCCCATTGAGTGAGAAGGTCCCTGTCCCAGATATTAAGTGGGGTGGGAAGAACATAAGTCTGAATTTGTCCAATTTGCCCATCTGGAGCAAAACATGGGGAGAGAGAGAGAGATAGAAAAATAGTAGAAGGATAGTAGAAACCCCTTTTTCAAAACTAAGCATGCTGGCAACCTCCCAAAGTACAGGGGCTGCTGTCTCTTACCTCATGGATGACCTGGCTGGAACTACCCTTCCTGACATGCTGTCTGTGCCAGTTCTAAGACTGCTGCTGGCTGAGGCAAGGTGCTGCATGTAACTGCAGCCCCAGCACGGGGAGGGGGCAGTGGGTCTGGGAGAAAGTTGCTCCCACATGCATGGGGAGGAGGGGAGGGGAGGGAGACCAATCTTCCCCCCACCTCCCCTCCTGGCAGGGAGACCCAGCCCTGCTGGGATGAAAATGTGGGCATGTGTGCCAGCACGCCAGCTGGCCACAGCACCCGTGCATGGCCACAACGCCCACCACAGCTGGGGTGACCAATAGGAAGGGCCCAGCTGGCATCCAGAGTCACTGCTGCCACTGTCCCATAGGTCCCTTCTTTTTTTGTCTAAGCTTTCCTTATAAGGGCTTCTCTGTCCTACTTTTCCCCATACTTCTAAATCTAAAGATCCCTTATCAGGAAACCAAGGGCAGTATTCTTTAACAATTTGAAATAAATAAAGTTCTGCTTTTTAACCTGACATCCCAAAGCCTTAAGAAGCTGCTGAGTTAACCTAAAATATTGCTCCTGTTCCTTAGATAGCCTGTTCCCCATGGTTGAGGATTTGTAGAAACCTTTAAAGAAATTCCTTAACAAATAAAAGAAACTTTTCAAAAATCCCTCCTGCTGCAAGCTTGGTGATTAAGAAACTAGTTTCATAATCAACAGAAGAGAAAAAAAACAAACAAACAAAATATAACCAGAGACTTTGAAATTAAGAATAATCCAACAATAGCCAGAGGGGAGGGGGAAGGGACAGTAGGGAGCAGAATTTCAGGAACTACTATAAAGGACACATGAACAAAACCAAGGAGAAGGGTGGAAGCAAGGGAGGGAGGTGGGTTTGCCTGGGGTGGGATGGATTGGTGGGGAGAAAATGCAGACAACTGTAAATGAACAACAATAAGTAATTTAAAAAAAGAAACTAGTTTCAGTTTGGCTTCCAGTCCATCTGCACCCTCAGATCCTGCCTTCGGAGCTCAGCAGGAAGCTGAGATGCTCATAAACACCTCACTACTGTTGCAGAAAATCACTTACATGCGGAGAGATGATGAAGCACAAACTTTATTACCCAGGGGGCTCGGAGGGGAATCCCAAATTCTGAGCCCCGATCTTTACTTTCCTGGGGTTTAAATAGTCCCGGGCTTCCTGCCTACGTGGCAAAGCAAGGTTACAGAAGCTAAATGCGGAAGTTAGGTCTAGCTACCTTATATGGGAGACAAAAGAGCAAAACGCAAGAGGAAATTTGCAGAAGCTACAGAGCACAGGAGCTTATCATGGGAGTTAGTGTACGACCTTGAGATAACTGATCGTTGCCTTGGTGACAACTGGTCAGCTTCTACAGTCCTGTGTGAAATTTTGCAAGTGTTACAGTTACAGAGCATAGAAACTTTTGGAGTTTTTCTTTTCCTGTCACACTACAAAAGCTGATAAAAATTGAAAGTCTTTGCTTTCTCCTCCCCAAGCCTATACCAGGGCAGGGATTGTGCCCCAGAGGATGGGATTGTGAATGCTTTTACAATGTGCCTCTCATTGCATGGACTTTTGCTTCATGTTGGCAGGAAACCTAGGGTTCTGCATCAGTCCCCATTCCAGCTTATCCTTTCATGGGTGTCTTCTAGCTCCTAGTGCCCTAGTGGGTTTTAAATGCTCCACCCATGCCCTCGAGGTGTGGCAAATGCTTGGGGTAAAAAAAGCAATACTCTTATTCATGGAAGAGGATGCAGGGTAGCAAAATGCAAAGAAAACCACTCAAGGGGCAGCAGAAGATAAAACTTTCCTCTTATCTGTAACACACTTGGGGGCCTTAGTGAAACATACAGTGCCCCTCTCCCTGGGGGATGAAAGAACCAAGTTCCATCCTCTTAGGTGTGTCCTCCACAGGTGCTGCTAGCTCGTGGCCTCTGGGTGATGCAGGTCCCAAATCGTCAAGTTCCTCTTTGGGTGCCAGATGTAGGGGAACTCTGCCCTCAGAGCTTCCTATGTTTCCACGGATGAGAATAAGTCTACCAAGATATGATCTGCTTGGGGAGGAAAGGTGGCCAGTCTCTCAGAGGAGAAGGGCCTAATTAATTCTTTTTTAAAAGTATTTTTTTTATTATGCTATTACAGTTTTCCCATATTACCCCCCTTATCCCCCTTCCACCATGTACCCCTCAACCCTCCAGCATTCCCCCGCTTAGTCTATATCCCTGGGTGGTGCATATAAGTTCTCTGTTTCCTATACCATTATTATCTCTACCCATCTATTTTATGCCTACTAATTATGCTCCTTCTTCCCTGTACCTTTCCCCCCTATTCCCCCCCTCCCCTTCCCCACTGAAATCCCTTCATGTGATGTCCATTTCTCTGATCCTGTCCCTGTTCTAGTTGTTTGATTAGTTTTTGTTTTCATGGCTTTTGTTTTCTTTTAGGTTCATTTGCTGATAGCTGTGAGTTTGTTGTCATTTTATTGTTCATACTTTTTTATCTTATTTTTCTTAGATAAGTCATTTTAACATTTCATATAATAAGGGCTTGGTCCTTTAACTTGACCTTATCTGGGGAGCACTTTATCTGCCCTTCTACTTTAAATGGAAGATTTTCTGGGTAGAGTAATCTTGGATGTAGGCCCTTGCCTTTCATGACTTCAAATACTTCTCTCCAGTACCTTCTTGCCTGCAAGGTTTCTTTTGAGAATTCAGCTGACAGTGTTCTGGGCACTCCTTTGTAGGTAACTATCTCCCTTCCTCTTGCTTCTTTTAGGACTCTCTCTATGCCTTTAATCTTACGTAACAATGATGATGTGCCTTGGTGTGTTCCTTTTTGGGTCCAACTTCTTTGGAACTCTCTGGGCTTCCTGGAAGTGTATTTCCTTCACCAGATTGGGGAAGTTTTCCTTCATTATTTGTTCAAATAAGTTTTCAATTTCTTGCTGTTGTTCTTCTCCTTCTGGCACCCCTATAATTCAGATATTGCAATGTTTAATGCTGTACCAGAGGTTTGTAAGTCTCTCTTCACTTTTTTGAATTCTTGTTTCTTCATTCTGTTCAAGTTGGATGTTTATTTTTCCCTTTTGTTCCAAATAATTGATTTGAGTCCTTATTTCCTTCCTATCACTGTTGGTTCCCTGAATATTTTGATTTATTTCATTTTGACTATCTTTCACTTGTTTTTTCATTTTTCGACCAAGCTCAATCAGTTCTGTGAGCATTTTGATTACCAGGGCTTTAAATTCTCCATCAGATAGATTGATTGTCTCCTCATTGCTTAGCTCTCTTTCTGAAGTTTTTCTCTGTTCTTTCATTTGGGCCATATTTCTTTGTCTTCGCACACTGGTCTGGTTGTTCTGGTTGACTTTTTATTTAATTCCTTGGTTGTCAGAGTTCCATGCAATTTTATTTTTCTAGCAGTTTTGGTTGTTTGTTGATTTTAGATTGGTTGTTATCCTCCTTTTGGTTGTGTGAGGAAGTGTAGGGTTTCTACCTACGCCTCCATCTTAGCTGGAACTCTAATTAATTCTTAATTTAGTTTTTAATTGTCTCACACCAGAAGATCCAACTACAAGCTATATACAAACCTGGACCTAAAACAACCATATTTGAAAAGACTAAAACAAAGTGATGGTGGAAAAAATAATAGCAGACAAATGGAAATCAAGAGATGGTGATGCTGTTATCAGACAAAGTGGATTTTAAGCCACAGAACATTAAATGTAATATAGTAGAAAATGTTTTTTTCTTGATAGTTTTTTCTTGGCTAGAGTTTCATCAATTCTATTAATACTTTCACAGAGCCATCCTTTGGTTTCGTTGATTTTCTCTATTGTGTTTCTGTTTTCAATTTAATTGATCTTTCTTTTAATCTTGATTATTTTCTTCTTTTTCCTTACTTTCTCATTTGCTCCTCTTTGTGTAATTATTTCAGGTGTAAAATTAAGTTACTGATTTTAGATCTTTCTTTGTTTCTAATTTATACATTTAATATTATAAATTTTCCTATAGCACTGCATTAATTGTGTCATACATACTTTGATATGTTTATTTTTAATTTATTTCTAAATATTTTAATATCCTCTGAGAATGCTTCATTGATCTATGGGTTTTTTAGAAGCATTTTTTTTTTTTAATTTCCAAATATTAGAGTGTTTTCCAGATATCTTTTTGTTACTGATTTCTGTATTAAAATTTTATAGTCTAAGCACATATTTTTATTATTTCTATTCTTTTAAGTTTAAGTTTTGTTTTATGGCACAGAATATGGCCCATCTTGGTGAATAAATAGTCCATATGGACTTAGGAAGAATGTATATTCTGCTGTTGATTGATGTCACATTCTATTATATAAAGTAGGTAAAGCTGGTTGATGGTGTTGTTCAGGTTCTCTATATTCTTTCTACATGTCCACCTATTTGCTTTGTTAATTACTGATGGATGAATATTGAAATATTTAACTGTAAATAAGAATTTGTCTGTCCTTTCAAATTGATCAGTTTTTTTTATCTTATGTATTTTGAAGCTCTATTTTTAGGTACATAAACATTTAAGAATGTTATTAGGTCCTCTTGAAGAGTTGACATTTTATCATTATGTAATATCCCTATTTATTCTTGATGATATTCTGAAGTTGGCTTTTTTTCTGAAATTAATATAGCTTCTTTTTAGTCAGTGGTTGCATGTTACATTTTTCTTCACATTTTACTTTTAACCAACTCATTTATTTTTATTTAAAGTGGGTCTCTTGGATGCAGTGGGTAGACATTAGGTTGAATATTAGTGCTAAGCCCCTAATTTACAATAATGATATATCATTTATCAATATCTGTGTACCAAATAAGACATCAACCACTTTTATTAAGCAAAAACTTCAGGAGATGGCATTAATAATGGGAGAAATTAATAAAGCACTCTCAGTACAAAAATAAATCAAGTGGAAAAAATAAGCAGGAAGAGAAAAAACATAATCAATTGATTATGAATAGCATAATCAATTGTGTGGACTTTATGGATATGTTTGATTTCCTTTGTAAAATAGCAAATGCACATTCTGTCAATAAACCATAACACAGGCATACTATTGATCAATAATGGGATGTAAAAAATTGTCAGTAACTTCCATAAAGCAAAAATATTACAAGTAACACTTCTTAATCACAGTATAGAGGGAGGAAGATGGTGGCTAGGTAGGTGGGAGTTGAGCCCATCTGGGACACTTAGCCAATCTCAAAAACAAAGTGAATAGGCAACAGAATCTCAGCTAATATGAAGTTTGGAAGCCAAAGTGTGCAGAGGGTGCTTCAAAATGGGTGGTAAGGAGGTTTTATAAACCAACAGGTTGGTCCCAGAGCCTGGTGTCAGAGACAGCAGTTGCTGAGGGCACATTGGAGGAAAGATGGGTCAGGGATAGCAGCCTACTGGCTCCCTCTCCTCCCAGGGAGGGGAAGTCCCATACCCTTGCCAGGAGAGACTTGTATGCACAAAGTCAGTGGGGGAAGTAGAAAGGTAGCAAGTGACACACAGCTGGCACAGTACTCAGGCCAGGGCTTAGTTGCCAGCGGGGACATTGCTAGAGATTTTAGGGGATCCTGGCAACACCTGGAGCTGGAGGAGGAGGTGGGATGCAACTGGCAAGGACCCAGATAAACTCTGGACTTCCCAGAGAGTGGGATTGTGTGGAAAGCTGGGCATTTGCTTGGAGTGGCAGTGGCACCCAAGGGAACTTTTTTCAAAAGTGGAACTGAGGTGCACTGCGCAGGTACCTCATGAGCACAGAGGCATAGCCAACAAAGAGGGAGGAGTGGGGGCATGATTTGACATCACTCAGTGAACCTCACAGACTGATCAAAGTGATGCAAAGCAGGGTGGCTTATTGAGGCAGCCTGGGGGGCAGTCCTCACAGTGCTCTGAGGGCTTGGACTGGAAACTGGTCATCCTTGATTATTTTACCCCAGTCTGAACCCCCTCCCTTGTGCAAACACAGGAAAGGGAAAAACAGAGCCCAGCACAAACTTAGAAGATTTGCCTGCATGAACCTAGGAGATCTGCAAAACCTTCTGAGCAGGTTTTTTTTTACTGAAGAGTAAGACAGTAAGACCTAGAGCTGAGGGAAAACCAGAGACAGATCCAGAAAGAAGTCAGAAGGCGAACACCAACAGCTGAGGCAAATTTCACTTTCCTTTTCAGCAGAACTTGAATGTTTCTTTTTATTTCTTGTTTCCATTTATTTATTTTTGTTTGTTTTTATTGTTTTGTTTTTTATTATCATTGTCATATTGCATTTTAATTTTTCTTCTTTCACTTCACTCATATTCCAAATGACTTTCTACTCTTGGTTCTTAATTTTTACTCTTTTTATTCTGATTATATATTTCTTATCATACTATTGTTATTCCAAATTCCACTCAGTACTCTTCTCTGGTCTTAATTCATTTTGCCATCTTTCTGAGCTTTATTGCTGTTGTTGTAAACTTTGTTTTCTCCTGCACTACACCAAGCTTCTATGCCTTATTCCCACTAGTTGTCCTCTATCTATCCTCGCATATGTGCTCTTCTGTCTTAAGTCAGTTCACATTATTTTCCCCTCTAATAAGAGTCTTATTTCTTTTCCACTTATTACAAATAGTGGCTAGTTGGGTGAAATACCATGGTTGTCGCTGTACTTCAAAAGGAACTCCTATTTCTTCACTATTTGTTTTTACTTTAAATCCCATAAATACTCTCCCACTGTCTTACTCCATTTTGCCTCACCCTGTCCCTGATCAGTTGAGTTAGGAATTTTATTTCATTGTTTTCTCTCTCTGTATCCCCCTCTCTGTCAACCTGGACTTTACTCCTTACTCTTAATATGTTGCTTCCCCATCCTTTCAAAATTATTTCCCTTTACTACAGACATCTTGTATTCATTTTTCTCTTTTGTAAAATATTCTTATTCCTGTTCCACCTTTATTAAACTTCATTCAGATGTCATTGCTATAAACCCTGCTGGGTTTTTCTGCAATTTTGCTACCATTGGTCCAGTACTATTTCAACTTTGCTTCAAACCACATAGTATACCCTTCCCTTTTCTTACCCCAATGTTCCCATCACCTTTTATGTTTTCCTTATGATTTAAATTTTGCTCTCTTCCTTTCTTTGCTTTGTTTCTATCCCAAAAGGTATCAATTCTCCTCCCTCTGACCACACAACATTTTCCCATATTTTAGTCATCTCATATTTCCTTTGACTACATTATAATATCTTCATTCTCTCTTCACGTGTATTAATCTTAGTTCAATCACAGTTAAGGCTGTTGGTGTGGTATGGGGGTTCTTTTTGTTGACATAGGTTTGGTGGTCTGGTAATACTGCTTTGCTAAATAAAATCTGTACAATAGCATAAAAGACAAGGTGGGAGTTGTGACTACCAGTAAGCCTTCTAGAGGGTAGAACCTACCAAGAAAGTAGCTACCAACAGGAAAAGACCAAGTACAAGAAGAGAACCCATACAAATGGAAGGAAGGACAACACTAGAGCATCCAGACAAGGAGATCAAAGAGACCAGAACACTAAGTCCCACAGAACCCCTACCACAGAAGTTCACCTGATGAAGACAGCTGGCAAAGCAGAGCATCTGGAATTGCAGGAAAAAAAATAATTACTTAAAATGGGGAGACAAAGAAAGAACCTGCAATCAAAAGGAATGGAAGGTTCCCTAGTAAAGGAGCTAAATGATATGGAGGCAAGCAAACTATCAGACATAGAATTCAAAAGAATGGTTATAAAGATGCTCAGTGAACCTAGTGACAACCATAAGGAACTGAGAACTACAAGAGCAAGAAAATGGATATAGAAACTATTAATAAGAACCCGGAGGAATTGAAGAATACAATATCTGAAATAAAAATACACTAGAAGGAATTACAAGCAAACTGGATGAATCAGAGGACAAAACTATTGAGCTGGAAGACTACATAAAAAGAAATACCCAGGTAGAGGAGCAGCACACACACACACACACACAAAAGACTCAGAAAATATAAGCATAGCTTAAGGGAACTGCAAGACAACATGAAACACAACAACATTCAAATCATAGGAATACCAGAAGGAGAAGAAAAGAAGCAAGGAATGGAAAACCTGTTTGGAAAAATAATGACAGAAAACTTCCCTAACTTTGAGACAGGAAAAGCCATGTAAGTTCAGGAGGCACAGAGGGTCCCAACTAAGATGAACCCAAAGAGGTCTACTCGAAGACAAGTCATAATTAAAAGACCACATTTTAAAGACAAAGAGAGATTCATAAAGGCAGCAAAGGAGAAACAGTCAGTAACATACCAGGGAGCTCCAGTAAGTCTAGCAGCTGATTTCTTAACAGAAGCACTATAAGCCAAAAAAGAATCACAACAAATATTCCAAGTAATGAAAAACAAAGAACTGCAGCCAAGACTACTCCATGCAACAAGACTCTCAATTAAAATGGAAGGCGAAGTAAGGAGTTTCCCAGACAAAAGAAGGCTAAAAGAATACACATCCACCAAACCAGCATTGCAAGACATGCTAAAGGGACTGCTTTAAGAAGATGAAGGAAAAGAGTGTGTGTGAGAGAGAGAAACACATGCACAAAGGAGAAAAATGGGAATGAATAAGTACCTATCAATAATAACCTTAAATGTTAATGGATTAAATGCCCCAATCAAGAGACATAGGGTAGCTGAATGGATAATAAAACATGACACGCATATATGCTGGTTACAAGAGACCCACCTGAGAACAGAAGACCTCAAAGAGTGAAGGGTTGGAAAAAAATATTCCAGACAAATGGACAGGAAAAAAAAAAGCCAGGTGTTGAGGGACAAATACCATATGTCACCTTTAACTGGAACATATTCAATGAAAAAAGAAAACAAAATATAACCAGAGACATTGAAATTAAGAACAATCTGACAATAACCAGAGAGGGGAGACAGTGGGGGGAAGGGTATTCAGGAACTACTATAAAGGACACATGGACAAAACCAAGGAGGAGGGTGGAAGCAAGGGAGGGAGGTGGGTTTGCCTGGGGTGGGATGGATTGGTGGGGGGAATGCAGACAACTGTAATTGATCAATAATAAAATAAATTTTAAAAAGCCAGGGTAACATTAATAATATCAAACAAAATGGACTTCAAAATGACAGCCATAAAAAGAGACCCAGAAATATGCTTCATAATACACAAGGAAAGAATCCATCAAGAAGATATAAACATTGTAAACATATATGCAGCCAACATAGGAACACCCAAATATATAAGGAATACCTTGGTAGACATCAAGAAAGAGATGGAAAGCAACACATTTTTAGTAGGAGATTTTAACTCCCCACTATCAACAATGGCTAATTCTTCCAATCAAAATATCAGCAAGAATACTGTGGCACTGAGCCATGCACAAGATGAAGTGGATTTTATACACACACACACACACAGACACACACACACACACATATGACCCTTTATCCCAAAGAAGAAAAATACACATTCTTTTCAACTGCACATGGAATATTTTCAAACATAGACTACATGGTAAGACACATAACAAATTCAAGAAAATTGAAATCATATATGCATTTTCTCAGACCGCAAGGGCCTGAACCTAAAAATGACCTCAAGGAAAAAACTCAAAAACATTAAAATTCATGGAGACTGAAGAGCATGCTATTAAACAATGAATGTTTTAATAATGAGATCAAGTAAGAAATTAGTGTTTCTGGAAACAAACAAATATAAACACACAACAGTCCAAAACCTATGGGACAAGGCAAAGACACTCCTGAGAGGGAAGTTCACAGCAAAACAGGACTACCTAAAAAAAAAAACACTTCAAATAAACAACCTACTCTTACATCTACAAGAACTGGAGGAACAATAACAAACAAAGCCCAGAGTGAGGAGGAAATAAAGAAGATCAAGCACAATTAAATGACATGGAGACTAAAAGAACAATTCAAAGGATCAATAAATCCAGGACCTGTTTTTTTTTTTAAAAGATAAACAAAATTGACAAGCCTTAAACCAGACTTATCAAGAAAAAAAAAGAGAAAGGACCTAAATAAATAAAATCAGAAATGAAAAAGGAGAAAATACAAATGATACCACCCCCCCACACACAGGAAAAATGAATATAAGGCAGTACTAGAAAAAACTATATGCCAAGAAATTTGAAAGCCTGGGTGAAATGGACAAATTTCTAAAAATATGTAATGTTCCAAAACTGAACCAAGAAGAAGCACAAAGCCTGAACAGACTGACAACAGCTAGTGAAATTGAAGCAGTAATAAAAAATATCCTGGCACACAAAAGCCTTGGATGGGACAGAATCACAGGAAAATTTTACAAAACATTTAATGAAGAACTAACCTCTACCCTTCTCAGACCATTTCAAAAAAATCCATGAGGAGGGAAGACTCCCAAAGTACTTTTGTGAAGCCAGTTCATCCTAATCTGAATACCATATGATCTCACCTATAATAAGTGGAACCTATTCAACAAAACAAACAAGCAAGCAAAATACAACCAGAGACATTGAAATTATGAACAAACTGACAGTAACCAAAGGGGAGGTGGAAGAGGATAATGGGGGGCAATGTAGGAAGGGTTGTCAAGGAACAGGTATAAAGGGACACATGGACAAAGCCAAAGGAGGGTAGGATTGAGGGTGGGAAGTGGGGATGTCTGGGGTAGGGTAGATTAGTAGGGGGGAATGGGGACAACGTTACTTGAACAATAATTTTAAAAAATTTTGTAGAAATACCCTTTTTAATAAAATAAAAATAGAACTAGAGGAAAAAAGGAACTGGAGCATGCATCCCCTGTAAGTTTTGGTTTTCTAAATACTAATTTTTGTACTTTTGTGTTATAAATGTACTTTACAATATGTTGTGAATACAATAATTTGTAATGATATGATAAACATAAAATACATATTTTTGAAGTAAAAAAAAAATAAAGAAACAACAAAGGAAAAAACTGCAGACCAATATTCCTTATTAACATATATACTAAAATCCTCAACAAAATATTGGCAAACTGCTTTAAGGAATACATTATAAAGATCATTCACCATGATCAAGTGGGATTCATCCCAAGAATGCAGGGATGGTACAATATTCACAAATCAATAAATGTTATGTCATCACATGAACAAAAGGAAAAAGTCACATAATCATATCAGTAGATATGAAAAAATAATTTGATAAGGTACAGTACCCATGTGTGATAAAAACACTCAGTGAAGTGGGAGTAGAGAGAGCATACCTCCACATAATAAAGGACATATAGGAGAGATCTACAGCCAACATCATACTCAGCGGTCAAAAACCAAAAGCTTTCCCCTAAGATCATGCACAAGACAAGGGTATCTGCTTTTGCCACTTCTATTCAATATAGTATTGGAAGTCCTAGCCACAGCAACCAGACAAGAACAAGAAATAAAAGGCATCCAAATTGGAAAAGAGCAAGTAAAACCATCATTGTTTGCAGATGACATGATGGTGTACATAGAAAATCCTATACAGCCCACCAAGAAACTACTCAACCTCATAAGTGAATTTGGCAAAACAGCTGGGTACAAAGTCAACATTCAGAAATACAAGGCATTTTTGTACAACAACAATGAAATATCAGAAACAAAAACTAGCCCTGGCTGGTGTGGCTCAGTGGGTTGAGTGCCAGCCTTCAAACAGAATGGTTACCAGTCAATTCCCTGTTAGGGTACATGCCTGAGATGTGGGCCAAGTTCTCAGTGAAGGAGTGTGGTAGCTTGAGAGGCAACCACACATTGATGATCCTGCCCCTCTCTTTCTCCCTCCATTCCCCTCTCTCTAAAAATAAATAAATAAAATATTTTAGAAATAAATATATTAAAATATTTTTAAAAATTAAAATGATTTTTGCATTTAAAAATATAAACAGAAATTAGAAAAAAATCCCACTGCTACAGCAACAAGAAAAATAAAGTACCTAGGAATAAACCTCACCAAGGAGGAAAAAGACCTATACTCAGAAAACTACACAACACTGAAGAAAGAAATTAAGGAAGACACATGTAAATTGAAGTAGATACTGTGTTCATGGATTGGAAGAATTAACATCATTAAAATATCCGTACTACCCAAAGCAATCGATAGGTTCAATGCAATTCTTATAAAAATTGCATATTTTATAGATATGGAACAAACACTTCAAAAATTTATACAGAACCAGCCCTGGCTGGCGTAGCTCAGTGGATTGAGTGTGGGCTGCAAACCAAAGTGTCGCAGGTTCGATTCCCAGTCAGGGTACATGCCAGGGTTGCAGGCCATGACCCCCAGCAACCACACATTGATGTTTCTTTCTCTCTCTCTTTCTCCCTCTCTAAAAAATGAATGAATGAATAAATAAATAAATAAATCTTAAAAAAAAGAGAAGGAAGGCTGAACTTCCAATTTCTAGAAAAAAAAATTTATACAGAACCATTAATGACCTCGAACAGCTTCAGCAATTTTTAGAAAGAAGAAAAAAGAGCAAGGGCTCACAATATCTGATATCAAACTATATTACAAGGCCACTGTAATCAAAACAGTCTGGTACTGGCATAAGAACACATAGATCAATGGAACTGAGTAGACAGCCCAGAAATAAACCCATGCCCATATGGTCAGTTAATATTTGATAAAGGGGGCAGGAACATAAAGTGGAGTAAAAGTAGCCTCTTCAACTAATGGTGATGGGAGATCTGGACAGATACATGAGAAAAAATGAAACTTGACCACCAACGTACACCATATCCAAAAATAAACTCAAAATGGATAAAAGACTTAAATACAGTTGTGACACCATAAAAGTCCTAGAGGAGAACATAGGCAGCAAAATCTCAGATATCCCAAGCAGAAATATTGTCACCGATATGTCCCCTACAGCAAGGGACATAAAGGAAAGTATGAACAAATGGGACCTCATCAAATTAAAAAGCTTCTTCTGCATAGCTAAAGAAAACATCAGTGAAATGGAAAAGGAACCAACCATATGGGAAAATATATTCACCAATAATACCCTGGGCAAGGTTTTGATCTCTAAAATATATAAAGAACTGACATGACTCCATACCAGAGCAACAGAACCTGATTTAAAAATGGGCAAAGGACCTGAAGAGACACTTCTCCAAGGAGGACATGCAGAGGGCCCATAGACATATGAAAGGATATTCAATATTACTAGCTATCAGAGAGATGCAAATTAAAACCACAATGTGATACCACTTCACACTAGTTAGAGTGGATATTGTAAACAAATAAACATGGAACATGTATAAAGGACCCATGGACAAAGCCAAAATGTGGAAGGATTGAGGGTGGGAGGTGGGTGTAGATGGGGCTGGAGGAAAGCCATGGAAGGAAAATTGAGACAACTGTACTTGAATGACAATATAACATGATTTAAAAACCAACAAACAACAAGTGCTGGCAAGTTTGTGGCAAAAAAATGAACCCTAGTACACTTTTGGTGGGAATGCAGATTGGTGCAAACACTGTGGAAAACAGTATGGAATTTCCTCAAAAGTAAAAATAGAACTGATATTTGACCAGGAATTCCACTGCTGGGATTATACCCTAAGAATCCTGAAACACCAATTCAAAGAACCTATGCACCTCAATGTTAAAAGCAGAGCAATTTACAACAGCCAAGTGCTGGAAACAGCCTAAGTGCCTACCAGTAAAAGAGTGAATCAAAAAACTGTGCTACATTTACACAATGGAATAATACACAGCAGAAAGAAGGAGTTCCTACCCTTCGGGCTATCATGGATGGATCCAGAGAGCATCATGCTAAGTGAAATAAGATTGGTGATGAAATACAAGCACTATATGATATCGCCTGTAAGTGGAAGCTAACCAAGAAAACAAGCAAACAAGCAAAATATAACCAGAGATTTTGAAATAATGAACAATCTGACAGTAACCAGAAGGGATGGGAGAGGGGAATTATGGGGCAAAGAAGGGGAAGGGTCATCAAAGAACATGTGTAAAGAACCAGTGGACAAAGATAAAGGGGGTGAGGAGGATTGAATGTAGGGTGTGGGGAAGATTGAATGTAGGAGGTGGGGTGGGTAGGGCATGGGAGAGTAATGGGGAGAAAATAGGAACAACTGTAATTGGACAAGAATAAACAAACAAACAAATAAGTAAAGTTTCTACAGTCTAAAAATACAGTATAATAAAAGCAAATATTATTAAGAAAATGAAAAATAGAAATTGTTCTTCAACCTGAAATTAAGAAATCCTTCTATCCTGTTATCATTGCCAATGGATCCACAGGTATCTAATTCATTGAGGTGTTTGTGGGTTTAGGGAAGAAAGATTCTAAGCAGAGCCTTTAGGTAAATGATGCAAAGCCTTCTCAGCCCAGCATGTGCTTCAGTCCAGTCCACCTCTGAGTATTTCCTCTATTATTCTGACATGCTTCAATTGCTGCAAAAGGAGAAGGGGCCAACCACTGAATGACATAGAACCATGGCTTCTTTGGAGTAGAATTCCCAGGTCTGATGATTAGGCAAAAGTTTTCAATGCTGAGGCCTCTCCTCTCCCTTCACCCATGGCTTTGAGACCAAGACTTGGGCCTTACCCTCATGAGGCTTACAATTTCTGGGAGCACTGAGATAGGTCAAGTAATAAAGATATTCTGCATTTAGGAAAGATGAAAATGCTTTTCTAGCAATAATCATTCTGGAATTTGCAGTGTAGTGTGGAAATTGCCCCTAGGTCAGAGAGTCCTGTTGCTCCATTCCAAACTCATAACAGCACCAGGCTGTTCTGCCAGACGAAGTTCCACAGTAATGAAAGTTTGTGCTCCCAAGGGAGTCCTGGAATTCTTTCAAACAGACTTTCTCAAATGAGCTATAACCTTGATCACAATTTCCTCCTAGAAAGTAATTCAGCCTGATGGTACACCAGGTCAGAAACAAATATTTAATATTTTAAGTGGAAATCTGAGGTGTAACAGAATGGCACATGTAACAAATGCCTCAGATTTTAAGCGGAAATCTGAAATGTAACAGGATGACATGTATTACACTGTCAATTTGTTCATTTCCTGGAACTGACATGCACAGTAAAACTTCCTTAAATTAATCTTAATTTTGCAAAAGTATCTACTAGAGCCTTTATGATAGTGCCTTTCCTACAACTATAAGAATGGAAGATTTCAAGTTTCTTCAAATGAAGATTGGTACCTGGAGACTCAAAATTAAATTCCTTTAAGAGTAAGTCAAGTCAAAAATCTCACTTTAGAAAGTTTGACAACCAGAATCTCTATACAATTTAGCCACTTTGAAAAAATGATTTCTGGTTTCACCTCAAGACATCAGGTAATGGAGTCTGTTCTGTCAGAAAAGATGGCTTTTTCCCTGGCCCTATGCTCCTTCCAATAGGTTACTTTGAGTTGGAGTTTTTGAACAGCAAAGATTGGAAGGCTGTGTGTGTAGGGGGCCGGGGGGCTGGTCAGACAGAATGAGAGAAGTCAGTAGAGAGAGAAGGGCCAAAAGGGAGAAAGTTGAAACTTTTGACTTATTGGGTTGAACTGGGAATTGTGTTGCCAAGTTAGAAAGGAGATTTTCCAGGCAATACCAAAGACAACAGATTGGCTCTGTGGAGCCCTCCACCTTAGCTAAGATGCCCCAGGGAGTGGAATGAAAGGGAACCAATCTGCCCCCCAAAGATGAAATGGCTGAGCTCCCACTATGACAAGAACAGTCAGCCCTGACTCCAGATAGACATTTTAATTCCTCTTACTATTGCCCTCCCTACAGCCTGCTTTCTCTTCCCTTCTTGCCAGCCTAGTGGAAAAAGTGTGGTATCAATGCATATCTGAAAGTTCACTAATGGGCTGAGTTCTAAGGTTCCTGACCCAATCAGAGCCAAGGATGAGCAGAAGAATGAAGAAAGAAAAAGATTCTTTTCTGTCCAGTAGCTGATGCGCAGAGAGTGAACATGTGCTGGGCCTGGGTTGGCTGGCTGACTGGCCTCAGGGACAATCTGGCCCTTTCAGTAGTGCCTGTCTCAGCTTCATCCCTGTTCCTGGAGGGTGTCTGGGAAGGAGAGGTCCTTGCACCCAGTCCAGCCTTTCTGCTTTGGTTTGATCTCAAAAAGGGAAAGTTTCTGCCCCTCTTTTGAAACAGTAGCCTGCACAACTTGTCTCTTCTCTTCTTCCCTCAGGCACTTATGGTCAGAGTGATGCCTCTTGCTGGCTCCTGCTTCCGTTTGGCCCTCCTGCTGATTAGGAACAAAGTACACTAGTGAGGTTATGGGGGTATGGAACCTTTAAATTAATAGCTTTATTTTCATTGGAAATTTTCTATTTATCCATCACATATTTTTCTGTCTTTCCCCAATCGATATAATCTGGTGAGAAAAGTGAATCAGATACAAAATGATCACAATCATCATTTAACTGTTAATTATAAATGTTCTGATCTTCCTCTAAGGATTTTCAAGCAAATCAAACAGTAGCCCTGGCAACAATCATTATTAGCAATCAAATCCAACTTGAGGATCATTTACATAGGGAATAAAGTTTGGGGACCACAGGATCTGGTAGGGAAGTGTATATCATTTTGAGGGCTCATAGTCTAGGGCTAAAGACTCTTAAGACTGAATTTCTGAAATAAACAAGGCACAGAGACAATTTGAAAATCCCCAGCACCATGTTTGCCAGTAGCTCTTTAGCTTCAGAGTCTTTGAACAGAGGAGTTACAAGAAGTCAAATTGACAAGAAAATTTGAAGTACTTTCCCTTGGCTGGCTGCCTATTGGTTACTTTGCAGACAGTCAACTAGTATCTGTTAAAAACTTGGTCCTATGCAACACAAATAAATATGTAAGAAAGCCCCAGTAGTTGTTACAGTTGCAGTATATTATTGATTTGTGTTTGTGTGTTAGTGAGGTACTTTTTTTTCTAAAGAAAGAATGTGAAAAAGAGTAAACCCTGAGCCCGTTCAAGCTCAGATTCTAAAGTCTTCCAGCTCTCAGGAGCTGGAATCTTCTGGGTCCCTGCCTAAATGGGCTTCCCAAGATTCTAAAGTTTCAATCTGTGGTTCCCTTCTAGGAGAAATGTCAGATCTTATGCAAATTAACTTCTCAGTCTCACTTTCTTCTGGGGAAAAATTAAAGAAAAGCTATTTGGATGATTTTGAAAATATGAGATAATATTAGAGAAGCATATACAAATTGATATGAATGAACAGAGCAGTAAAAGCCAGATGGCAGTTTAGCCAAGTCTCTCTTTTTACAGATGGGGAAAATGAGCTCTAGAGAAGGGACTTGCTCAGAGTCCCATAAAACTGGAAACTTGCTCTGTTAATGTTCAGCCTACTGCTCTTCCTAAGAGAGTTCTAGCCTTATGATTTAGATAATGTGCCAATACTATTTTGTCTGTATAACAACATGAAGGAGGCAAATGAGACTTTTGGGACTCCAGAGTGCTCCTGCTCCTGAAATGTCAGAATCAGTCCTGCTCCTTCTCCCTTAGGAGGCCATGAAGCCTTTCCTGGAGGCCACTGGCTAATCGTATCTACTAGATTTTGGGTCAGCAGAGGAGACGGATGGGAAGAAGGCGACTGCAGTTAGCGAAAGACCAGGTTCTCTGACAAGAAGGGAGAAAGGCAGCCAGTGGGTGGGATAGTGAGCACATACCCAAGTGGTTTTGCCATATCCCCGAGGAGGAAAGTGCGGAAGTCCTTTACCCAAGGTACATGGTGGATGTGTGGGGAAGGTTATAGTGTAACCTAGTTTCCCTGAGTCTTAATTCCAAATCCAAGGATGATGCATGGCCAGTCATTCCTGTCTACCCTTGCAGACCAACAAACTCTGAGCTCAGAGCTTGCGGAATTAATAGGTGCGCTCTGCGCCCGGTAGCCTGACACAACACTGCAGCTGGCTAAGTTAGCCTGAGTGCAGGTACGAGGCGCCGCAGGGACAGTGAAGGTGACTGTCTTCTCCTTCCTGGCCCCTAATGTTCTGCGTTGTGGGCCCGAGGGGTGCTTGGATCCACCAAAGTTTGCTCTAGTACTGGGTGACTGTCGGTCTTCTCCGCGTAGTAACTGCGAGCCTGGGAGCTGGGGTCTACCCCTATCCCCTAGCAGTTGGTGTCTCTTTTCCAGTTTCAAATAGTAACTCCTAGTGGTGGGAATGGGCAGGGGTTCAGAGAGAGAACCTCTTTCAGAAGCCTTCGTCCGGGGCCCCGCCAGACCCGTCCCACATTCCTGCAACTTCACTTCCATTGGGTTTGGCCGGATCTTCAGCTTTGCTGCAGTTCCCACCAGCTGATTTTGACAGACGGGGTTCCCCAGCAGCTCTGGGGTCCTGGGCAAACCTCTGTCAGATCCAAGGATGATAACAGGCAGTCTCCTTGCCGAGGTTTTGAGCCATTCAGGCTCCGCCCCCTGTGAGCCTGTGAGTGTGTGATTCTGCAGTGGCCACCTGGGCCGCTGCCTCTGCAGCCTCCTCCACCAACTCCGCTGCCTCTGCCGCTGCCCCTGCCCTCGCAGACTTCGCAGGTGGCCAGCAGCCTGCCAGGTGGGCATCTCTGCAGGCCAGAGCTCCCAGCAGTTGCCACCGCAGCGTTGGGGTGCTGGGCGTGGGGGCAGCAGCAGACCGAGAGGACTTGAGCCAGCAGCCAGGCTTTTCCCCACCCCGTGAAACCCCAGT